>NW_027507787.1:245429902-246691309 GCF_037356315.1 Lithobates pipiens
GAGACCTCTGATATCTCAAGCAGTTCTCTCGTGTGCCTTCCATACCAACCAATAACTAGAAGTACGCTCACAGAGAATCTGGAGATCCTGTGCCAAATGGTTAACCATTGGTCCCACCAATTCCACTGTTTGTCACGGTTTCCCAGCACTGCCTGTACCACTTGGCTCCACCCATTGGTGCTACGCAGCACCACCTGGTCCAACTGCGGCGGAGATACCCAAGTATACAGTAAGTTCATCTTTACCAACTCTAGCATTTCTAGTAAAGTTTCTGTCATCTCTAAACATCCCATGTCTAAACACCAGAACTTTCTAGGGTCCTTTACCCTGTCCAAGACATGGAGGGGCTCAGCGACTGCAGGTTGAGAGGGTGAGACATTTGAAGAGACCTCATCCTCCTTGGAGGTACTCATCATCACAGACTGTTTCTCCCCTGGAGAGCTGTCAGACACATGTCTCACACTTATCCCTTCTGCACCAGTGTTGGTGAGCCTCTGCAGGTCATTACAAGTCACACTATCACTTTGATACTCCATATCATTTAGCTGTAGGGCTGTGGACAACACATCTGCGATGCCAGTGCCCTGAACTGTTTCCTCAGAGTGGAGGGCAGCAACCTTTGCAGGGACCAAGACGCCCTCAACCACCTGCGGGTCGGCGATCCCCCTGTCTGGCATAGCAGTTGTGTCCACACCCTTGTTACTTAAGCTAGCCTTATCCAGCATGGCTAACAATTGTTTGGCCCAGCTGTCCCAGTCCATTGTGGTTCCCTCATGGGTGTTCCACAGCATTGCATCACCTGCTGTAGAAGGCCGCACAGAAACCTGGGATTCATTAGCTTTAACTGCACATTCCTCACTTCTATACAGATCATTTTGTAACACCACACTTTTATCAACGTTGCATTGGGGTGATGCTTCGTCACCTAAAACTTGGTGCAGCACACCATTCTGAACACCTTTTTCTGGTGGCATTACAGACACATCCAGCTTTGTACACTCAGCTTTTGCAGGCTGAATTAACCCCTTGCCCACTGGGCTACACGTAGGGTTGTGGGGCTGCGCCCACACTCTCTCACTGTGTGAATTAGTCCCCCCTTGTTCCACCAGCATAGCACCAGAGCCATCCTGGGCAGCCTCTGACTCCAACACATGGAGACCCCATGAGACTTCCATGGACAATCCTGTGCCTCTGCCTGTCATGGGAGATCTCCTACTCTCATCACTGGTAGTGAACACATTACCAACCTCACTCTCAGATATGACATTACAAGAAATACATGTTTCAATGTCATTACACTCACAACGTTTAGCAATAGTATCACTTTTGTTAGTACGATCATTAGCATTCTCATTACATGTAGACACAACTGCTGTTTTTGTGGTTTGTTTATGAGCCACCATAACCTCTGAGCGACTCTTCACAGCACCTGCTCTCTGTAAAGGGGCACTTTTGCCTATTTGGGCAGCTCCATAGCTGACCTGGGAAACTCTCTGCTCCAACACTGCAAGCTCCTTGGAAGTTTCCCTGGGCAACCCTGCAGCAGCTGTCACTAGGGAACATGGTACCAGCACTGTTTTGGTCACCCCTAGCTCAATTTTCCCAGCCATCTGCTGGATCATAGCAGGCATATGCAGAGTCCCCATGTCCTTTTCAGTCTTTAGCCCTGCGGCTAGTTGGGCTTTACGCTGCGCCTCCCCACTGCTCTGGGTAGCACAATGCAGAAAGTCTATGTCCATTTGTACTGCGGATCTCCCCACTGGACATACTCCCACTTCACTGGGTTCAGCATCATAAACTGAAACAGTCTTACCAGTTCCTGCAGCTGATGTCATAGCCTTCACTTGAGTGCGTTGTCTCACTGGTGTGGTGTCTCCACAGGCTGACTCCCCCATGTGGCCATGGAGCAAAACTGCAGCCTTTCTGGACCCACTGACGCCCCCTGTAGGTAACACAAGATCCTTGTTGCTAGGGGTAACTGCAGACTTGCGCTCCAAAGCTGGTTGGCTATACCTCATGCAGGATTCAGGCTGATATACTCTCCTTTCTGGACTGACCCCTTTGCCTAAGTGGCCATGACAGAAAACCTTACGTTTCTCTGGATTTCCAATTCCTAGGACTTCCGGCGACACTTCTCCCATCCTGGAGCATTGCTGGCGGCCCATGATACGATGGAACTCTCCTCTAAGAAGGATTTCCTCTTTAAACTTGCGATAGTCATCCTGGCCCCCATCCATCAAATGGTAAACCGACCGGAACTCTATCCGCAATAAGGTTTGCAGCAGTTTTGGCCACCGGTCCCTAGGCCATTTTCTCTTTACAGCAACTTTTTCAAATCTTAAAAGGAAGTCTCCCACCTCCTCTGTAGGCAGCATGGGTTGCACATAGTCAGAGGCCAAGATCTCAGCCCCTTGCAGTGCACCCGACTCTTTGCGATTCCGCTTGAACCATTCATTCGCTGTCTCACATGTCACTGGCCCCTTTTTACTGGTCCTACAAGGTGGAGACATCTTCTCAGGCCATGCTGAGCTCACTTCTTGGCATTTCCTCCATGATTGGCTCTCACTCGTTGCCATTGGATACCACTTCTGAGGACACAGCTGATCACAATCATTAGTAGATGAGCTCCAGAATTCATCAACCTCCCATCCAGCTTGGTTATTCCACAAACATTCCTGTGACAAGGGGCAATGGGCAACAGCATGTCCCCACTCACTACAACGGATGCAGCGCAGAGGCCTCCTTGCGTCATGCTGTGGCACCTTTGGGCTCAGGCTGCCAGGAACAACATCCTCTTTAACTTGATTAAACATGAACTTCTTGCTTTTTGACTGCCTCATCCTTGCAATCACATGCACACAGCAGCTTGTAACAGTTCTCAGCAAAGAAGGAGAAAAAAAAAAAAAAAAAAAAAAAAAAAAATCTGATGTTTGATTCTTCCTTCACAGGTACACAACCCGCATGCAACACAGTCCATCAAATAAACGTATACGCAATGCTGTTCGCCTGGCTGCCACACACAACTAGCAGTAGTTCCTGATGCGACTCACCATGGAGCAAGGACCCGGACTCCACCGTCTACATGCCCGCATTCGAGCACCACTTGTAATGTTCGGGTGATTAAGCACAATTGGTAGATGCACGTTTTAGTCTACATCAGGCAGGCGTTTTATGGTTAAGGGCCTGGTAGCCCACGTTTATTATAAGAAAACAAAATATTAGTTCATCCAGTAATCCCACGCAGGGGTTTAAATTCATTCAGCACACAAATGAACATACCAAGCCACCTGGCTCTCAATTGTCAACAGTTCCTCTGCTTGCTCCCAACAGATTTGTCAACTCTTTCCAGCCCCCTGGACTCACCGGCTTCCTTAGTCTTCCTGACTCTCAAGGTTGTCAGCCTTTCCCAGTCCCTTACACGGACTACAGTCTCCCACAGGGCAAACCACTCTCCAACCAGCAGCAAGCTGCTCACACTCCTCCACACCCATCTACAACTTCCTGTCTTGCTTTTTAAAGACACTGCCTTAACAGGTGGGTTAATCAATTGTATTCCCTTAAAGAGAGCACAACCCAAACAGAGGGGAAATATAGTGTCCTTCCAGGACCCAGCCACGGCGTCCATTACAACATATATACGCACACACACATTAAATCTGACTGCTCAAATAAAGGCCACAAAATCAGCCCACCAGATGTATACCAATCCAGTATAACACATGTAATGTTGTATCATGAAAACAGATGTAAGATGCAAAGGGGGTTACAATTTCTCAACGCGTTTCGCAGACATGCTTCTTCAGGAGTGGGGCATTCAGAAAAATGTCTAGATAGGTCTTGCATACAAATACTGGAAAAAAGTCCACTAGCAGGAACCAAAGGAGTGAGGAGAAGGTTAACACAAAGCAGGTACCAGATCCCACGCCAAAAAAAATCAGACGGGTAAAGTCAAAAATTATAGGTAAATGTGGGCCCTCAGAAGGAGAAAACATCCAAAATGTCTTTTCGCCAAACCCCCTGATGTTCAACGAGGGACCAAATGACTTCCATAAAAGTGCAGCATGCAGAAAAGGGCCAATGCATTTTTTCGGGAGAAAAGCCCCCCCCCCCTTCTTCAGGGCTTGAGCAGTAGATGTTACTAAAACCACGACAGAATGCACCAAGGGAGCGGTGTCAAGGCTTGATGAAGACTAGCATCTTCTGACGGCGCCAATCGTGCATCTTTAATGATGAAGGAGTGAGATATGTCAGCTAAAGATAAAACAAACCTGCTATGATGAAAGCCAATACAAATCTGCCATCACTACCCTGATACACGACCATTGCACCTGCCTGAACGGCATTATCCATCCTCTGATCACTCACTTTATATTCCCCCATTAGACCGCATATTGAACTATTTATTGGATGCCCGCAGCATTCTGTCAAGGCTTTTTCCTGTGACTTCTTTATTGTTCTGTTGAGGTTTTTACTGCTGCTATTGACTGGAGCGTCGCGCGCGTCACTTCTCTGTAGGAAAGCCAACATGCCATTCTGCATCCTGCGCCTGGCTGATAAGACGGCGTGTTCTTACAGGCGGCATGGCTTTGAAATTCAATTATACCGCCAGGCTAGTGATCTGGAGCGCTGGACATTGAATACACGCTGAATGACATGGATTGAGGTATCCCCGGAATCCGGCCTGCTCCCTGGCTGGTAAATGTGGAACAGAACCGATCAGGAGCCACGGGTCATTCAACAATGGCAGTTTAAACAGAAACGATTACCAATTACTACTCGACATAAAGAACTTAAAGAGTGTGAATCAGTTCATTATGGTCAGAGACTGCGGACATGATACAAGAGATGGTCAGAGACTGCGGACATGATACAAGAGATGGTCAGAAACTGCACACATGATACAAGAGATGGTCAGAGACTGCACACATGATACAAGAGATGGTCAGAGACTGCAGACATGATACAAGAGATGGTCAGAGACTGCAGACATAATACAAGAGATGGTCAGAGACTGAGGACATGATACAAGAGATGGTCAGAAACTGCACACATGATACAAGAGATGGTCAGAGACTGCACACATGATACAAGAGATGGTCAGAGACTGCAGACATGATACAAGAGATGGTCAGAGACTGCGGACATGATACAAGAGATGGTCAGAGACTGCAGACATGATACAAGAGATGGTCAGAGACTGCAGACATGATACAAGAGATGGTCAGAGACTGAGGACATGATACAAGAGATGGTCAGAGACTGCAGACATGATACAAGAGATGGTCAGAGACTGCACACATGATACAAGAGATGGTCAGAGACTGCGGACATGATACAAGAGATGGTCAGAGACTGCAGACATGATACAAGAGATGGTCAGAGACTGCAGACATGATACAAGAGATGGTCAGAGACTGCAGACATGATACAAGAGATGGTCAGAGACTGAGGACATGATACAAGAGATGGTCAGAAACTGCACACATGATACAAGAGATGGTCAGAGACTGCAGACATGATACAAGAGATGGTAAGAGACTGCAAACATGATACAAGAGATAGTCAGAGACTGCAGACATGATACAAGAGATGGTCAGAGACTGCAAACATGATACAGGAGATGGTAAGAGACTGCAGACAGGATACAAGAGATGGTCAGAGACTGCAGACATGATACAGGAGATGGTCAGAGACTGCAGACAGGATTCATAAGGAATTGGAATTTCCACAATTTTAATATATATATATATAAAATAGAAATATAATTTATAGAATATATATAATGATATGCTGTACATATTTTTATATCACTATTTATATTGGTTCACACAGATTGCACTTTATTGATTGTATGATATTTTTACACACGCTAAAATGAACAGTTGATAAATAATGAATTGATGCAGTAATCTTTTCTATATTTAATCATTGCATGGCACTGTTCTTTTATATATTTTTTTAACACATAGGTGTAGGTGTGAACACATTTTTGGTGTCAGCAGCAATACTTTATATAGATATATATATATATATATATATACACATTTTCGCACTATATGTAGTTGCGCTGGAGGATTTTGCATTTTAATAAATTTAGTTAATGACACAGTTTAACCATTTCACTACCAGAGCCAGTTTTTTTCTCTCTTTTTTTCTTTTATTTTGTCATATTTTTTTTTAGGCCTAAAGACTAGTTAAAACACCCAAACATTATATATTTTCTGGAATGTAGACACCCCGAAGAATAAAATAGTGGAAGTTCCAATTCTTTATGAATCCTGTATGCAGTTTCTGACCATCTCCTGTATCATGTCTGCAGTCTCTGACATTCTCCTGTATAATGTCTGCAGTCTCTGACCGTCTCCTGTATCAGGTCCGCAGTCTCTAACCGTCTCTTGTAGCATGTCCGCAGTCTCTAACCGTCTCTTGTAGCATGTCTGCAGTCTCTGACTTTCTCCTGTATCATGTCTGTAGTCTGATCGTCTCCTGTATCATGTCCACAGTCTCTGACCATCTCCTGCATCATGTCTGCAGTCTCTGACCGTCTCCTGTATCAGGTCCGCAGTCTCTGACCATCTCCTGCATCATGTCTGCAGTCTCTGACTTTCTTCTGTATCATGTCTGCAGTCTCTGACTTTCTCCTGTATCATGTCTACAGTCTCTGACCATCTCCTGTATCATGTCCACAGTCTCTGACCATCTCCTGTATCATGTCCACAGTCTCTGACCATCTCCTGTATCATGTCCGCAGTCTCTGACTTTCTTCTCTATCATGTCCACATTCTCTGACCCGCTCCTGTATCATCTCCACATTCTCTGAACCGCTTCTGAATCCTGTCTGCAGTCTCTAACCGACCGTCTCCTGTATCATGTCTGCAGTCTCTGACCAGCTCTTTTATCATGTCTGCAGTCTCCGACCATCACTTGTATCATGTCCGCAGTCTCTGACCACCTCTTGTATCATGTCTGCAGAGTCTGACCATCTCCTTTATGCTAAAAGTCTTTTGAGTATTCACAGAATTTTCTGTGCGGCCCTTTGGTGATGTTGAGGTCCCCCATACCACAAAAGCTGACCACCACTGGAATAAAAGGGAAAACTGTGGTTGTGGTAAGCAGCATGATCTATGGCTGGTTGTTCTCATTAGAGATTGTGCCTACAGTAACAATTTTAAAATACACAGGTCAGGTTTTTATTGACATAATACAATCCCACTTCATATTTTAGGATACAGAGAATGAATAAGTATTTGACATTGTTACTTCCTCCCATAGACCTCCAGGTAGTGGTGAAGAAAACCATGCTCTCAAACACTATATTAGTGTCAGTGACCCGCATATACATCAGAGCAGATCAATACAATGGATAATCTTTAATGATCTCTGTGCGGCCCTCAGCTGCCCTCATCTCACTCCACTATGATTTTCCAATTGACATCTGCTGATCTGTCTATTTGTATTGGGAAGAGTCGCGGCGCAGTCACTGGTCAGCGTTCGGCTCGATATGATAATCAAAGTTATGACACGTAAGCACAGGTCAGCGGGTAGGCGTACGTGGTAATTAAATAATCCGCGCTTCCAGGCTGATGGAAAGAGTCATTAACTCAAAGAAGCTTAGCATGCCAAGATACAGATCAAAAATCCATTCACCTATCAGCAGAGGGACACCAACAGAGCATTCGTTTCATGGGAAGGGAATGGAGGCAGAAGAGCAAGATACTGAGGACCTAGGGAGCTCATAGTGTTCAGTTTTCTGAGGAAAAAGGGAACTGTGTACAGCAGCCTTTCCCAACCTTTGTACCTCAGAGGAACCCCTAAAATAATTTTCAGATCTTGGGGAACCCTCACTAAAACCAATTCATTGGGGATCAATGAGAAAAATGCTACATACATTGGTGATCAGTGAGAAGAATGTTCCTTACATTGGTGATCAGTGGGAAGAATGTTCCTTACATTGGTGATCAGTGGGAAGAATGTTCCTTACATTGGTGATCAGTGAGAAGAATGTTCCTTACATTGGTGATCAGTGAGAAGAATGTTCCTTACATTGGTGATCAGTGAGAAGAATGTTCCTTACATTGGTGATCAGTGGGAAGAATGTTCCTTACATTGGTGATCAGTGGGAAGAATGTTCCTTACATTGGTGATCACTGGGAAGAATGTTCCTTACATTGGTGATCAGTGAGAAGAATGTTCCTTACATTGGTGATCAGTGGGAAGAATGTTCCTTACATGGGTGATCAGTGAGAAGAATGTTCCTTACATTGGTGATCAGTGAGAAGAATGCTCCTTACATTGGTGATCAGTGGGAAGAATGTTCCTTACATTGGTGATCAGTGGGAAGAATGTTCCTTACATTGGTGATCAGTGAGAAGAATGTTCCTTACATTGGTGATCAGTGGGAAGAATGTTCCTTACATTGGTGATCAGTGAGAAGAATGTTCCTTACATTGGTGATTAGTGGGAAGAATGTTCCTTACATTGGTGATCAGTGAGAAGAATGCTCCTTACATTGGTGATCAGTGGGAAGAATGTTCCTTACATTGGTGATCAGTGGGAAGAATGTTCCTTACATTGGTGATCAGTGGGAAGAATGTTCCTTACATTGGTGATCAGTGAGAAGAATGTTCCTTACATTGGTGATCAGTGGGAAGAATGTTCCTTACATTGGTGATCAGTGAGAAGAATGTTCCTTACATTGGTGATTAGTGGGAAGAATGTTCCTTACATTGGTGATCAGTGAGAAGAATGTCCCTTACATTGGTGATCAGTGAGAAGAATGTCCCTTACATTGGTGATCAGTGAGAAGAATGTTCCTTACATTGGTGATTAGTGGGAAGAATGTTCCTTACATTGGTGATCAGTGGGAAGAACGTCCCTTACATTGGAGGTAGGGAACAAGATGGCTAACGCGTTTCACATCACCAGTGGGTGCTTAATCATAGCTAATGGGACCCAGGATTACCATCCGTATATATATACAGTGGTGTGAAAAAGTGTTTGTCCCCTTCCTCATTTCCTGTTCCTTTGCATGTTTGTCACACTTAAGTGTTTCGGAACATCAAACCAATTTAAACAATAGTCAAGGACAACACAAGTAAACACAAAATGCAATTTGTAAATGAAGGTGTTTATTATTAAAGGTGAAAAAAAATCCAAACCATCATGGCCCTGTGTGAAAAAGTGATTGCCCCCTAAACCTAATAACTGGTTGGGCCACCCTTAGCAGCAACAACTGCAACCAAGCGTTTGCGATAACGTGCAATGAGGCTTTTACAGCGTCCTGGAGGAATTTTGGCCCACTCATCTTTGCAGAATTGTCCTAATTCAGTTACATTAGAGGGTTTTCGAGCATGAACGGCCTTTTTAAGGTCATACCACAACATCTCAATAGGATTCAGGTCAGGACTTTGGCTAGGCCACTCCAAAGTCTTCATTTTGTTTTTCTTCAGCCATTCGGTGGTGGACTTGCTGGTGTGTTTAGGATCATTGTCCTGCTGCAGAACCCAAGTTCGTTTCAGCTTGAGTACACGAACAGATGGTCGGACATTCTCCTTCAGGATCTCTTGGTAGACAGCAGAATTCATAGTTCCTTTTATCACGGCAAGTCTTCCAGGTCCTGAAGCAGCAAAACAGCCCCAGACCATCACACTACCACCACCATATTTTACGGTTGGTATAATGTTCTTTTTATGAAATGCAGTGTTCCTTCTACGCCAGATATACTTGGACACACACCTTCCAAAGAGTTCCACTTTTGTCTCATCGGTCCACAGAATGTTGTCCCAAAAGTCTTGGGGATCATCAAGATGTGTTGTGGAGAAATTGAGACGAGCTTTGATATTCTTTTTGCTCAGCAGTGGTTTTCTCCTTGGAACTCTGCCATGCAGGCCATTTTTGCCCAGTCTTTTCCTGATGGTGGAGGCATGAACGCTGACCTTAACTGAGGCAAGTGAGGCCTGCAGTTCCTTGGACGTTGTTGTGGGGTCTTTTGTGACCTCTTGGATGAGTCGTCGCTGCGCTCTTGTGGTAATTTTGGGCGGCTGGCCACTCCTGGGAAGGTTCACCACTGTTCCATGTCTTCGCCATTTGTGGATAATGGCTCTCACTGTGGTTCGCTGGATTCCCAAAGCTTTGGAAATGGCTTTATAACCCTTTCCAGACTGATAGATCTCAATTACTTTCTTTCTCAATTGTTCCTGAATTTCTTTGGGTCTCGGCATGATGTGTAGCTTTTAAGGATCTTCTGGTGGACCTTACTGTGTCAAGCAGCTCCTATTTAAGTGATGCCTTGATTGTGAACAGGTGTGGCAATAATCAGGCCTGGGTGTGGCTAGAGAAATTGAACTCAGGTGTGGACAACCACAGTTATAGTATGTTTTAACAAGGGGGGCAATCACTTTTTCACACAGGGCCATGATGGTTTGGATTTTTTTTCACCTTTAATAATAAACACCTTCATTTACAAATTGCATTTTGTGTTTACTTGTGTTGTCCTTGACTATTGTTTAAATTGGTTTGATGTTCCGAAACACTTAAGTGTGACAAACATGCAAAGGAACAGGAAATGAGGAAGGGGGCAAACACTTTTTCACACCACTGTATATATATATATATATATATATATATATATATATATATATATATATATATATATATATATATATATATATATATATATATATATATATATATATATATATATGACCAACCAGAAGGCTGTTGAAAAGGGCCACCTACGTACATGGTCAAAACAGATTCCCAAAACACGTTGGAGACACCTGAGGAGATGCAGGCGTATAACACATAAATTTAGAATGGTTAAACCGGAACAGATTGTTCCAATCACAAATCTGCCTCAATCTCAGGTGTTCCCAATCCAAGAACACATGTATAAACAAACAGAAATGATAAATATGTATATATGGGTAAAAACATCATGATATGAAGTAAATGTAATTTCAATCAATGAATAAAATATATATTGTAACATGGGGTAACCGGAAAGAGATAAAATGAAAAATCCAATAAAATGACAAAAAAGTAAAAATAAAAATAAATTAAAAAATAAAATTAGGAATACATGTGAATTCATAGATATCAAAAACCTCCGGTGGACCCATGTAAAAAATAGTGACATAGCAAATGACGATGGGAGATGACCAGAATACATGCCAATACAGAAGGATCACCAATCAATTGGCAAATATCAGATACACAACGTGACTTGAAAAAAAAAGAGGGGGGGGGGGGGGGAGGGGCAGGAGGAAAAGGAAAAGTATATGCTACACAGAATTGAAAACAGGTTAGAACGTGTACATCAACACTATTGGGTAGTATTAGGCACAACCAATGGAAGACAGAGGCTGAATAGAATCCAATCAGACCCTTATTCTCTGGCAAATAATGATGCCAACTGGAGGTGCCGCTGTAGAAAAACGGGACAAAAACCACAAATAAAGGGGTTTTCAAGCGATTCGACTAAATACCAAAAAAGCAAAGGACATCAAGGACAATATTCAGACAAATTTTCCGTTATTTCGAGATTCGGATATATCCGAATACCCGAATTACAATATAAACAAATTTTACGCAATGCTCCAAATGCCGTAATTAAATTAGTCCAAATTTTCCGAAATTTGGACTGAAATTAGAATCAAAGTTTACATTGAACTCCAGTCACTCACTACACATATTGCTGAAATCAAAGACTGTGTGTGTTATTAGAGTAGCATTTTCTAAATACAGTGGTACCTTGGATTATGAGCTTAATTCATTCCAGAGGAATGCTTGTAACCCAAAGCACTCGTATATCAAAGCGAGTTTCCCCAAAGAAGTCAACGGAAACTCAGATAATGCGTTTCACAGTGACTTCTATTGCATGCAGTACTGCATGTGGCCAAAGGTGGGGTGGGGGCGCCAGAGACACTCGGAAACACTCAGAAACCGCTTGGATTCACTCAGAAATACTCGGAAACACTCAGGAACGGAGTGTATCCGAGTGGCTCCGAGTGTCATCGGCGCCCCCCCCCCCTCCGCACCTCTGACCAATTGCGGTACTGCACAGAGACTTGAATCCTGGTGATTTGAAGAGTCATTGAAGATTTTTCTTTTGTTTGTTCACTTTGCTGCATTCAAATCGAAAACAATACAACATTTTCGCTTCAGCTGTTTCGAAAATTTATCAATTTGATCGATTCAAATTGGGAAAAAAAAAACGGTAAAATTCGAAGAAAATTCGAAAATTGTGAATACAAATTCCGAAAAAAACGAATTGAGCGAATTTAACTAAATGAAATAACTAGATTAACAAATCAAAACTCATTTTTTCGTCCTGCACGTGTCCATGAGTGAATCCTGCATTTAAAGAATAGAGATCTTTATGAATAAACTTTTTAAATGTATGAACAGAAGATCTGTCTCTTCTCCCCTCAGAGAACCGCAAACTGTGTGTTTTGCACAGACAGATCCCGGTTCTCCGTGTGTCATCAGCGATCGCAGGGGCCCGGCGGTGTGATCGTGACTGCCGGGCACTCGCATCGGCTCTGGGGGGTGAGAGGCGGCAGCGCGTCCCTAGTGGCCACAGGGTGAAGCGGCGTAACATAACGTTGTTTTGCCCAGCCGTGCCATTCTGCTGCAGTACAACTGCGGTGGCTGGTCAGCAAGTGGTTAATAAAGCGGTTGCATCGGAGTGCGGGCGTCCGGCCCTCTCTTGTTCTTTGATGCAGAGCCAGCACCTGGGCTTTCATTATCAGGGGAGGTGTAATCATGGGATAATTGCCTGGAGCGGTGTACACACTCCTGGGTGTCATGAATCGCCAGTAATATCTTGATACCCTGTCTGTCTGCTTACCCGGTCTGTGTGTCAGCCTTGGGCTGCACTCTCACACCTGCATGGTTAAGTAATCTTCCCTCAGCGTGGCTCCACCTGAGCCTCCACAGGATACACTATTTAACTATTGTGTTGTCCAAGCCTGCCTTTAGGGTTGCCACCTGTCCAGGTTTCACCCGGACAGTTTGGAATCATGCGTCCGGGTTTCAGACTGCCTGAAACCCGGACACATTAGTTAGACTGGGCTATGGCTTCCCAGCAGGGTTGCTGGCTGCATTTGTCTAAGCTGAAAGTGTCTGTTACACCCTTTCACACTGCTCAAAGCCAGCACTAACCCCCCCCCCCCCCCCCCCGAAACACGAAACACACACACAGATGGGAGGGCAGAGAGGGCTCGATCAGGACCTCTTCCCCCCACCCTTACCCCTCTGTGTCTGCCCACACTTCAATCCCCAGCGCTGTGCCTCAGAAAAGGAAAGTTGGGGCCGGAAAAATTTGAATTCAGCAGCCTCAGATACATCTGGATGCCAAGGGGTGAGTGAGCTCACCATCCATCCCTGTCTGTGACTGAAGTCTCCCCCCTTCTCTCTCCTGCCTCTGAATGAGTACACTAAGGTAAATCAGGGTTCTCAGAGCACCCCTTACATCAGATTTCCCCTTTAAACCAGAAGCCACAGTGTTACCCACATTAGAGTCCTCTCCGTACATCAGAGTTCTCAGTGTTCCCCCTTACATCAGGGTTCCCAGAGCATGCCTTATGTTAGAGTCCCCAGAGTTCTCCCTTACATCAGAGTCTGCAGAGTCCCCCCTTACAGTGAAAGGGAACTCAGCGAGTTCAGATGTAAAAAGGGGAACTCTGTGGGCTCTGCTGTAAAGGGGGAACTCTTGTTATAAACTTCATATGATTAGAAATGTCATTTAAATGCAAAACATATGTATAGTTTTTACTATAAAACAAAAATTGGCGTGCTCCGCTAAGGTGTTCGGGTTTGACTTGAACAAAAGGTGGCAACCCTACCTGCCTTGCCCGAGCAATATTGTGTGTTTTGGTTTCCTGTCTCCTGCTTCCCATGTGCTCTACGTCTGTTTCTGTTACCGATCTTGGCTTGTTCTTTGACTATCCCTGCCTGCTTGTTACCCTGACCTTTGGTGTGTTCTCTGTTTATCCTTGTCTGCTAGTTGCCCTGACCTTTGGCTTATCTCCTGACTATGTCTTGTTGTCCTGGGCTGCTGCTTCCTCTCTATCCTCCTGTAGCCCACCGTGAGCGTGAGCTGGGAGACCCTGGGAGCCGCGACCTGGAGCCAGTTGCAGCGCAGTCCATCCTCACCACTAGAGGCTCTGGTGAACACCTGCTGGCTCTTAAGCCGCGTACACACGGGCGGACTGTATGGCCAACTTAGTCCGCCAAAACACATTTCAGCGGACAGTCCGCTCGTGTGTGGGCTTCAGCGGACTTTTTCAGCGTGCAGTCTGGCGTACTAAGTATTTCGGAATTTCCGTAATTCTGTCCGTCATACTTTGGTTTCAGCGGACAATCCGCTCGTCAGTAGGCTAGTTCGACGGACTAAAAATGGCGCATGCTCAGAAAGGATTTACACGGCGGAAGGTTGCATTGCTGTGTATTGGACTTCCTATTTCTAGTCCCGTCGTACGTGCTGTACACGTCATCGCGCAAGCTTTCGACGGACTGTTTGTGCATCCGTGTGTGGTCAAGTCCGTTCATTCGAAAGTATGACGGACTGTCCGTCGGATTGTATTACGGACTAAGTAGGCCATACAGTCCGCCCGTGTGTACGCGGCCTTAGACTCCGCGCCCTGGGGAATCTTATGCTCTAGCTCCCAGTGGGATCTGTGTTGGTGCTCCAGTAGACCTGCTTTTCTGAACCACCCAGAGCTCCATCCGCAGCAGTCGGCCATGGGGTCCACTACCATAGCGGTGCACTCCTGACCCCAACGGTGTGCATTTGTCACCTGCCCTCAGGTGACCCGACAGTGGGTCATTATATAATGTCTGTGGGTACCTTGGAGTATGTCACTGCTTAAAGTATAGCTAAAGGCAAAACTTTTTTTTTTTTTAGTTTAAGATAAAGTGAAGATGGATTAGAACACCAGTCAGGTTTTTATTTGCCGTCTGTGCCCCCGTTAAAGCGGAGTTCCGCCCGTTTTTTTTTTTTTTTTTTACTGCAGCTGCTGACTTTTAAAATAAGGACACTTACCTGTCCAGGGCACCCGCAATGTCGGCACCCAAAGCCGGCCCATTCCTTGGCTCTCGGGTGGAGGCGCCACCATCTTTGGTAAGGGAATCAGGAAGTGAAGCCTTGCAGCTTCACTTCCTGGTTACCTACTGCAGATACGTGACTCGCGCTGCGTGATCCCACTGGTCCCTGCTGTCTTCTGGGACCTGTGTGACAGCGGGGGGGGGGGGGGGGGCGGAGAAGGCGCCGGAAGTGGCGTAGATACTCGCGGATGGCTTGGCTATCTATGCCCAGGCGTGAAAGCAAAATACCTGTAATAGGCAGGTATCTGCTCCCCCCTCCCTCCTGAAAGGTGCCAAATGTGACACGGGGGGGGGGGGGGGGGGGGGGCGTGAATCCGAAAAGAGGAAGTTCCATTTTTGGGTGGGACTCTGCTTTAATGAGATTCCCTTTACTATTATTGAAAGTGAAAGTAAAAACAAAAAACAAAACAAAACACAAGAACAGTAATAGAGGGGATATCTTCCAATAGGGACACTAGTTCTGGTAACCTAGGGGGCCCAAGGTACTCCCTTAATTTGCAGGTATTTTCACTCACTTCCTGCTTTGGCTATGGGACAGGAAGTGGGAGTCATGACCCTCCCTTACTCCATCCACAATGAAAAATAAATAAAAAAATAAAGTTTTGCCTATTGTTCTACTTTAAGGTAAGCAATATTTGTAAAAGAACAGTTATAAAAACAAGGTGGATCTAAGTAGAAGCCATCATCCTCCTGTCTAAACAATGTTACTAAACACCGCTATTAGTCTGTCCAGATCTCACCGAGGAGCACATCTCCTATGAAAAACATAAAGACAAATTTCATAATTTTGTTCCATTACAAGGCAGAACACAATGAAGGCCTATTATACTTCAGAATCGGTTTCATTTCAAAGCATAAGAAATATCATCAGTTCTGCAACAACCTTGCAAAAAGAAGCAAAGAACATATTTCTATGGTTGGCTAAGTCTCTCCAATACTGATTTCTGGATGGATGTAACAGAAGCTTGATAAAATGTACTAGGATGAAAATACGATCGTCTTTGGAATTCCACCTTCACTCCATCCATTAAATTACTTGTTTGTGTCCCCAGTACCTGCTGCTTTTGTTATACACCAATCAGCCATCGCATTATGGCCAACCACCATAACCTGTAGAGGCATAGACTCCACTAGACCTCTGAAGGTATTCTGTGGTATCTGGCCCCAAGCTGTCACTAGTTCTGTAAGTTGCGAGGTGGGGCCTCCATGGATCAGATTTGTTTGTTCAGTACATCCCATAGATGCTGGACTGGATTGAGATCTGGAGAACTTGAAGGCCAAGTCAACACCTTAAACTCATTGGACAGAGAATTTTTAGGATCGGCAGCGCACCCACACGGAACGTAAAGTATAAAGTCTTTATTGAAGCATAAATATTAAAAGCACTGGATGGGTACAGGCAGGGGAAATGCAGGTAGGTTGACGCATTTCAGAATATAGAAGTGCTTTGTCAAAACCAACCTTAAACTCATTGCTGTGTTCCTCAAACCATTCCTGAATTCAACAGACCGGGCCACCATCTTCCGTTGCTCTGTGGTTCAGTTCTGATGCTCACGTGCCCATTGTAGGTACTTCTGGCTGTGGACACGGGTCAGCATGGGGACCCTAACCACCCTGCATCTACACAGCACCATAGACAACAAACTGCAATTCTCTGTGTGTTCTGACACCTTTCTATAAGAATCAGCATTCACTTCAGTAATTTGATCTCCAGTAGCTCTGCTAATGGATCGGACAACACAGGCCAGCCTTGCCTCCCCACCTCCATCAATGAGCGTTCCCTCCCCACCTCCATCAATGAGCCTTCCCTCCCCACCTCCATCAATGAGCGTTCCCTCCCCACCTCCATCAATGAGCGTTCCCTCCCCACCTCCATCAATGAGCCTTCCCTCCCCACCTCCATCAATGAGCGTTCCCTCCCCACCTCCATCAATGAGCGTTCCCTCCCCACCTCCATCAATGAGCGTTCCCTCCCCACCTCCATCAATGAGCCTTCCCTCCCCACCTCCATCAATGAGCGTTCCCTCCCCACCTCCATCAATGAGCGTTCCCTCCCCACCTCCATCAATGAGCCTTGCCTCCCCACCTCCATCAATGAGCGTTCCCTCCCCACCTCCATCAATGAGCGTTCCCTCCCCACCTCCATCAATGAGCCTTCCCCTTCACCTCCATCAACGTGTCTTCCCTCCCCGCCTCCATCAACTTGTCTTCCCTCCCCGCCTCCAACAACGTGTCTTCCCTCCCCGCCTCCATCAACTTGTCTTCCCCTCCCCGCCTCCAACGTGTCTTCCCTCCCCGCCTCCATCAACTTGTCTTCCCTCCCCGCCTCCAACAACGTGTCTTCCCTCCCCGCCTCCAACAACGTGTCTTCCCTCCCCGCCTCCAACAACGAGTCTTCCCTCCCCACCTCCAACAATCAGCCTTCCCTCCCCACCTCCAACAATGAGCCTTCCCTCCCCACCTCCAACAATAAGCCTTCCCTCCCCACCTCCAACAATGAACATTTGCCCCCCCCCCCACCCCACCACCTCCATCAATGAGCCTTCGCTCCACCTCCATCAACGTGTCTTCCCTTCCCGCCTCCAACAACGAGCCTTCCCTCTCTGCCTCCATCAATGTGTCTTCCCTCCCCGCCTACATCAGCATGTCTTCCCTCCCCGCCTCCATCAACTTGTCTTCCCCTCCCCGCCTCCAACGTGTCTTCCCTCCCCGCCTCCATCAACTTGTCTTCCCTCCCCGCCTCCAACAACGTGTCTTCCCTCCCCGCCTCCAACAACGTGTCTTCCCTCCCCGCCTCCAATAACGAGTCTTCCCTCCCCACCTCCAACAATGAGCCTTCCCTCCCCACCTCCAACAATGAGCCTTCCCTCCCCGCCTCCAACAATAAGCCTTCCCTCCCCACCTCCAACAATGAACATTTGCCCCCCCCCCCCACCCCACCACCTCCATCAATGATCCTTCGCTCCACCTCCATCAACGTGTCTTCCCTTCCCGCCTCCAACAACGAGCCTTCCCTCTCTGCCTCCATCAATGTGTCTTCCCTCCCCGCCTACATCAACATGTCTTCCCTCCCCGCCTCCATCACCTCCAACAATGAGCCTTCCCTCCCCACCTCCAACAATGAGCCTTCCCTCCCCACCTCCAACAATGAGCCTTCCCTCCCCATCTCCAACAATGAACATTTGCCCCCCCCCCCCACCCCACCACCTCCATCAATGAGCCTTCCCTCCCCACCTCCATCAATGAACCCTCCCTCTCCACCTCCATCAATGAACCTTGGCTGTCAATCACCATGTTGCCAGTTAGCCGGTTTTCCTTCACTGGACCACTTTTGGTCGGTCCTGACTACGGCAGACCGGGAACATCCCACAAGAGCTGCAGTTCTGGAGTTGCTCTGACCCAGTCATCTAGACATCACAATTTGAAGCACCAGGAGGAGGGGACGCCGCACGCCGCAAGTGCTGCCTGCGACCTAGGTGGGGTAAGTGCCGCTACCGCAAAAATAAATATATATACCACCAGCCACCACTGGTTCGGGATACGAGACAGAGAAGTCTTGGCGCGCACCCAGGACACAGTACAGTATGCTGTATGTAGCCGTGGCTACATAGAGTTTATACCGCACCTCTAGTGGCCTCACAGGTTAGTAAAAGACACGGTTCCTTTAGGCCAGCTTGGCGTGGAAAGATGGGAGCTTTTCTTTAACCCCTTGATGCCGACATAACACAAATATGCGGCCCCACTAGACTGGGCTTTTTTCCGTAGGGGGGGGGGGGGCTGCATATTTGCGTATCTCCCTTTGTGCTGGGAGTAGGACCAGCACAAAGACCAGGGGTCTCACCGCAAGCCCTGGGCCCCGTGCTAACTATTGGGACCAGGAACTCGCAATTCTGGGTCACCTGATCCCTGTGATAGCCTCCGATTGGCTATCACAGTGATCAGTCACTCCACATTTCTTTCTCTGTGAATGGAGGAGAGATACATTGTATCTCTCTCTCTCCTTGCAGAGGAAAAAAAAATCTAGATCAAGGTTTGATCTAGGTCAGTACCAGGGTTAGTGTTTAGAATAAAGGTTAAGAGTTAAGCTCAGGGTCAAAGGTCAAGGTCAGATTTTTTATTTTTTTTTCCCAGTTAGTATCAGCGTCTGTTTGGGGTTTATTTGCTAAAGCTGGAGAGTGCAAAATTTCTCACAATTCTGCATAGAGAAACCAATCAGCTTCCAGGTTTTATTGCCAACGCTTAAAGGGGTTGTAAACCCTTCGCGTTTTTTGCATCCTATGCATTAGGATGAAAAAAAACACCTGGCAGTCACCGTCCCCCCAGCCCCCTCGTTTTACTTACCTGAGCCCCTTCATCTCTTTGGCGTGGACGCGCTGGTCCTCTCTCCACGGGGTTCCGGCTCTTGATTGGATAAGATTGATAGCGGCGCAGCCATTGGATCCCGCTGCTGTCAATCAAATCCAATGACGCGGGCATTGGGAGGGGGCAGGGCAAAATCCTGCATTTGTGTCTGCGGATGCAAATGCTGGACTCGGGAGCGCTGGCCCTCTCTCCACGGGGTCCCGGCTTTTGATCAGATAGAGCGATAGTGTGTCCAGCCATTGGATCCCGCTGCTGTCAATCAAATCCAATGATGCGGGCGCTGGGAGGGGGCGGGGCCAAATCCAGCAATCGTGTCTGCGGATGCAAATGCTGGACGCGGGAGCGTGCCCGCAAGGTAACGCCCTCCGGAGGGCACTTCTCCTGGGGGGGGGGGTTATCTGATGTGGGGAGGAGCCGCCGGGGGACCCCAGAAGAGAATGTTCGGAGCCACTCTGTGCAAAATGAGCTGCACAGTGGTGGAGGTAAGTATGACATGTTTGTTATTTAACCACTTGCCGACCGCCGCACGACGATATACGTCGGCAGAATGGCACGGGCAGGCATATTGGCGTATATATAAGTCCATGCCTGCCCGCGGGTGGGGGGCCCGATCGGGCCCCCCCCCGGTGCCTGCGGCGGTCGGCATTCGTTCGGGAGAGATCAGGGATGAGGGGACGGCCATTCATTCATGGCCACCCCCTCGCGATCTCTCTCGACGAATGGAAATCCCCCGTGACATCACTTCCTCTCCTGTAATGTAAACACAGGAGAGGAAGTGATGTATTCTCTCCTCCGTGTCGGTATTTTCCGTTCCGACACGGAGGAGAGCGGATCGGTGAGTTGCACCAACACTCTACACACACAGTAGAACATGCCAGGCACACTCACACCCCCCCTTTACCCCCCGATCACCCCCCCAATTACCCCTGCCCCCCAGTCACAGTGACACCAATGTCATTTTTTTTTTTTTTTTTTTTTTTTTTGCATTGGTGTCATTTGTGACTGTAATAACTGTTAGGGCAGTTAGAGTTAGCCCCCTTTAGTTCTAATGTACCCCCCTAACCCCCCCAATAAAGGTTTAACCCCGTGATCACCCCCCGTCGCCAGTGTCACTAAGGCTGGGTTCACATTGCAGCGGTTTATGAGAACGAATGTGATTCGCACCGCACTGCAGTGCAAATCACATCCGATCTCTGTGCGATTCGAGTTCAGCCATTCGCCGCACCCGCCGCACCCGCCACACCCGCCGCACCCGCCGCAAATTCGCACGGGACCCTTTTTTTGGCCCGCAGCAGAATCGGATCGCATGGGTGTTCACACCATGCGATCCGAGTTTGCAGATCGCACTGCGATATGCGAACTGATCTGGGGGTGTCAGTAACATTTCACTGACACTCCCAGCAGTTCGCATAGGGCAGTGTGAACTGCCGCCGGGAGGCATGCGATGCGGGAACCCGCCGCGGATTCGCGGCGTTTCCGCATCGCTCCAGTGTGAACCCAGCCTAATAAGCGATCATTTTTCTGATCGCCGTATTAGTGTCACAGGTGACGCTAGTTAGGCAGGTAGGTATTTAGGTTCGCCGCAGCTTTTTATAGCGCCAGGGACCCCCATATACTACCGCATAAAGCCCCCTGATTGCCCCCTAGTTAACCCTTTCACCAGTGATCACCATATAACTGTTACAGGTGACGCTGGTTGGTTAGTTATTTTTTTATAGTTTCAGGGCACCCGCCATTTATTACCTAATAAAGGTTTAACCCCCTGATCACCCGGCGGGTGTCATTTGTGACTAATAACTGTTAGGGCAGTTAGGGTTAGCCCCCTTTAGTTCTAAGGTACCCCCCTAACCCCCCCAATAAAGGTTTAACCCCGTGATCACCCCCCGTCGCCAGTGTCACTAAGGCTGGGTTCAGATTGCAGCGGTTTGAGAACGGATGTGATTCGCACCGCACTGCAGTGCAAATCACATCCGATCTCTGTGCGATTCGAGTTCAGCCATTCGCCGCACCCGCCACACCCGCCGCACCCGTCGCAAATTCGCACGGGACCCTTTTTTTGGCCCGCAGCAGAATCGGATCGCATGGGTGTTCACACCATGCGATCCGAGTTTTCAGATCGCACTGCGATATGCGAACTGATCTGGGGGTGTCAGTAACATTTCACTGACACTCCCAGCAGTTCGCATAGGGCAGTGTGAACTGCCGCCGGGAGGCATGCGATGCGGGAACCCGCCGCGCATTCGTGGCGTTCCCGCATCGCTCCAGTGTGAACCCAGCCTAATAAGCGATCGTTTTTCTGATCGCTGTATTAGTGTCACAGGTGACGCTAGTTAGGCAAGTAGGTATTTAGGTTCGCCGCAGCTTTTTATAGCGCCAGGGACCCCCATATACTACCGCATAAAGCCCCCTGATTGCCCCCTAGTTAACCCTTTCACCAGTGATCACCATATAACTGTTACAGGTGACGCTGGTTGGTTAGTTATTTTTTTATAGTTTCAGGGCACCCGCCATTTATTACCTAGTCTCACTAGTGTACCCCTAAATTTAGGGGTGTCTACTTTCCAAAATGGGGTCATTTGGGGGGGGTTTGTGCCATCTTGGCATTTTATGGCCTTCAAAACTGTAACGCCCTTAGAAAGCCTGAAGGCGGTGCTTGGTTTTCGGGGCCCCGTACGCGGCTAGGCTCCCAAAAAGTCCCACATATGTGGTATCCCCGTACTCAGGAGAAGCAGCAGAATTTATTTTGGGGTGTCATTTCACATATGCCCATGGCATGCGTGAGCAATATATCATTTAGTGACAACTTTGTGAAAAAAAAAAAAAAAAAAAAAAAGT
This sequence comes from Lithobates pipiens, assembly GCF_037356315.1. Classification (NCBI taxonomy): domain Eukaryota; kingdom Metazoa; phylum Chordata; class Amphibia; order Anura; family Ranidae; genus Lithobates; species Lithobates pipiens. Next base: position 245,452,208 of record NW_027507787.1, read on the forward strand.
TTGTAATTTTCCCGCAACTTGTGGCAAAATATAAAATATTCCATGGACTCAACATGCCTCTCAGCAAATAGCTTGGGGTGTCTACTTTCTAAAATGGGGTCATTTGTGGGGGTTTTGTGCCATCTTGGCATTTTATGGCCTTCAAAACTGTAATAGGTAGTGAGGAGTGAAGTCAAATATTTACGCCCTTAGAAAGCCTGAAGGCGGTGCTTGGTTTTCGGGGCCCCGTACGCGGCTAGGCTCCCAAAAAGTCCCACATATGTGGTATCCCCGTACTCAGGAGAAGCAGCAGAATTTATTTTGGGGTGTCATTTCACATATGCCCATGGCATGTGTGAGCAATATATCATTTAGTGACAACTTTGTGAAAAAAAAAAAAAAAAAAAAAAAGTTTGTAATTTTCCCGCAACTTGTGGCAAAATATAAAATATTCCATGGACTCAACATGCCTCTCAGCAAATAGCTTGGGGTGTCTACTTTCTAAAATGGGGTCATTTGTGGGGGTTTTGTTCCATCTTGGCATTTTATGGCCTTCAAAACTGTAATAGGTAGTGAGAAGTGAACTCAAAAATTTACGCCCTTAGAAAGCCTGAAGGCGGTGCTTGGTTTTCGGGGCCCCGTACGCGGCTAGGCTCCCAAAAAGTCCCACATATGTGGTATCCCCGTACTCAGGAGAAGCAGCAGAATTTATTTTGGGGTGTCATTTCACATACGCCCATAGCATGTGTGAGCAATATATCATTTAGTGACAACTTTGTGTAAAAAAAAAAAAAAAATTTTTTTTTTGTCATTATTCAATCGCTTGAGGCAAAAAAATAAAATATTCAATGGGCTCAACATGCCTCTTATCAATTTCCTTAGGGGGTCTACTTTCCAAAATGGGGTCATTTGGGGGGGTTTTGTACTGCCCTGCCATTTTAGCACCTCAAGAAATGAGATAGGCAGTCGTAAACTAAAAGCTGCGTAAATTCCAGAAAACGTACCTTAGTTTGTAGATGTGACAACTTTTGCGCAAACCAATAAATATACAATTATTGACTTTTTTTTTACCAAAGACATGTGGCTGAATACATTTTGGCCTAAATGTATGACTAAAATTGAGTTTATTGGATTTTTCTAATAACAAAAAGTAGAAAATATCATTTTTTTTCAAAATTTGCGGTCTTTTTACGTTTATATCGCAAAAAATAAAAATCGCAGAGGCAATCAAATACCATCAAAAGAAAGCTCTATTTGTGGGAAGAAAAGGACGCAAATTTTGTTTGGGTACAACATTGCATGACCGCGCAATTACCAGTTAAAGCAGCGCAGTGCCAAAGTGTAAAAAGACCTCTGGTCATTTACCAGCAAAATGGTCCGGTCTTAAAGTGGTTAAAAAAAAAATAAAGACGATCCTTTAGAATCAAGCTGAAGTTAGACGCTGATTGATTTCTATGCAAAAATTGTGACTCATTTTGCCCTCTCTAGCTTTAGTAAAGTAACCCCCCTAGCGTCGGTGTGTTTTAGGTAGCATATAAAAAATAAAAAGCAAAATGTGCACTATTGTTTTTGGGCTGTACTACAGGTTCAAACAGCATCTAACATATACATATGTGGAATCTCTACGATCGTCAGAAGCAGGAGAATTTATTTTGAGTTGTTCTTTGGTGGAAGGTTATTGTAGTAGCAAGAAATATACACCTACATTTTTTTTTAAGTTTTTTTTTTTTTTTTTTTTACTATTTTGGGCCAGTTTTTTTTTTTTTTTGATCATAAATAAAAAAAATACAAAAAAAAACAAAAAAAAAACAAAAAAAAAAAAAACAGGGAGATATCTGTTACTATTTAGCACCAAATGAAAGCCCAATTTGTCCTGCAAAAAACAAGAGCGTGGTATAATTCACCTGGATGCACAAAGTAGTTGTGACGATATGTACGGATTTACAGAGACGCGTGTTAACGTTGCAAAATTGTGCAATTTGTTTTACACTTGGATGCAAAGGGGTTATAAAGCCGAAGGAAATTGACCTTACAAATGCGATATTTCCTGGACGGCAGGTCTGACCGCAGGTTTGCCGCCATACAACTCGCCATGTGCTCCTTTAAATTCTGGAGAAAAATTTAAACTTTAAATAAAACTCTCTAGTTTGGAGAGAAGTATGGCGGCACTTTTTTTTTTTTTTTGGGTCACTGCTGTGATACTCTGTTGACTAGTAATTATAGAAGCCCGAATCTGATTACCACTTAGAACAATAATCATGTTCCTGGATATTAGGCAACTAATTACTACCTAATTTTATGTGATGGAATACTAATGAGTGAAATTTACCATGAGTATCAAGCGCTTGATTTTTTATTTTTTTTTCCACTCTCAAGGTTTCTATTTTCGTGTGTTGATGAAGTGTGAGATCATTTCTGGCAGCTGCTAACATGGGGTCTAATTTAATTTTTTTTTTTTCCTTTTTCATAGCAAGTTTAATGACGGTGGCGAGATCTTCGGAGTGGCTGGCGTGTTGAGCCCCGGCTGTCCGCAATGCGGGGCTCTTCGACAAAAAGGAAAAAAATTAGGTCTACCTGTCCATCAGCCGCTCACGTCAAGTGCGCTCCTCATCTCCGCTGGAGCGAGCGGGATTGTCCCATTCCCCTCCTTTACTTGTCATAGATTTATTTTAGGGTAATGCTGCATTTATCAGCTTAACCACTTTACCCCCCCCCCACCCCAACATAACTGGGCCATTTTTTTTCCGATACGGCACTGCGTTAATTTAATTGGCAATCGCGCGGTCGTGGGAATGACTAGGATGCCGTGTACAGAGGATCGGAAATTTTGGTCGGAAAAGGCTCTGGTGGTTTTCCCGACGGGATTTCGCTCAAGCTGTCTTGCGTACACACGGTCACATCAAATTCTGACCGTTAAGAACGCGGTGACGTACAACACGTAGGAGGGGACAGGAAATAGGAAGTTCAATACCTAGTAGCCAATAGTTACATAGTAAGTCAGGTTGAAAAAAAAAAAAAAAAAAAACAAGTCCATCCAGTTCAACCACAAAAAAAAAAATTATAATAATAATATCATACAATCCCATATACCGAATTCTATACCCACAGTTGATCCAGAAGAAGGCGAAAAAACCCCAGAAGAGCATGATCCAATTTGCTAAAGCAGGGGAAAAATTCCTTCCTGATCCCCCGAGAGGCAATCGGATTTTCCCCGGATCAACTTTACCTATAAATGTTAGTACTCCGTTATATTATGTACACTTAGGAAATAATCCAGACCTTTCTTAAAGTAATCTAATGAGCTGGCCAGAACTATCTCTGGAGGGAGTCTATTCCACATTTTCACAGCTCTTACTGTGAAGAAACCTTTCCGTATTTGGAGATGAAATCTCTTTTCCTCTAGCTGTAAAGAGCGCCCCCTTGTCCTCAGTGTTGACTGTAAAGTGAATAACTCAACACCAAGTTCACTATCTGGACCCCTTATATATTTGTACGTGTTGATCATACCTCCCCTTAATCTCCTCTTATCAAGAGGGAATAAATTTAGTTACTCTAATCTTTACTCATAGCTGAGTTCCTCCATGCCTCTTATCAGTTTGGTTGCCCTTCTCTGCACTTTCTCCAGTTCCCCGATATCCTTTTTGAGAACTGGTGCTCAAAAATGAACTGCATATTCCAGGTGAGATCTTACTCATCTAAGTCCCCGTACACACGGTCGGAGATTTCCACAACCAAATCCGTCGGATTTTGTCCGAAACTGTTGCATACACACGGTCGGACAAAGTTGGCGAAAAATCCGATCTTTCAGAATGTGATGACGTAATTTCGTTACGATGGGACTACATTCAGGCTATTAGCCAATAGCTTTGATGTAGGAATTTGATCGGAGCATGCGTGGCACTTGGTCCGATCAAAATTCTCTACACATGATCGGAGTATGTCCGATCGGCCCAGTTGGTCGGGAAATATTTCCAACATGTTGGAAAATTGGGTCCGACGGATATTCCGACGGAATCAGTCCGATGCATACCACACACAGTCGGATTATCCGATGACACTGTCCGATTGGACACATTCCGACGGATTCTCCGACCGTGTGTACAAGGGCTAATAGCTTCCGTCTCGTAGTTGAATCTGAGCATGCGTGAGTTTTTTGCGCGTCGGAATTGCATACACACGATCGGAATTTCCGTCGGAAAAATTGAGAACATGCTCTCAAACCTTTGCCCAGCGGGAATTCGGCCAGCTAAATTCCGACGGAGCGTACATACAGTCGCATTTAGTGCTCATGCACACGGACAGTTAAAAAAACTGGCTGCAAAGCTAGCTCCAACACCTGGAAAAATCGGCGTTAAAAACGTGATTTTTACAGCGTTTTGCATTGGCGTTTTTGCGTGTTTTTTAGCGTTAGCGTTAAGTAGCGTTTTTAAAGAAACACATCTCTTGGCTATAGCACTCAGAAAACAAAGAAAATATGTTGCGCGTTTATGCGCGTTTGTGTGCGTTTTCTCGCGATTCGCATTTTTACAGCTCTAGCTCCACGCCACGGAACGCACTGGTCCTGGGTTTTTTTTACAACTTAAAAACGCCTATGCCATTTGCAGCTCAAAAACGCCTAGGTGGGCATGAAGCCATAGACTAACATGGACAGGCCTTTTTAAGCTGCAAAAAACGCTCAAAAAAGCGGCTGTAAAAACGTCCGTGTGCATGAGGCCTTACCGATTAGACATGTGCAGAGTAAAATATTTCGTTTCGGAATTTCGTTTTCATCCGAAAACTTAATTTATTTAAATACTCCCGAAATTCGTTTTTATTTATTTTTCGTTTTTCGTTCAAAAATTGCATTCGTCCGAAAATCCACATGAATTATGGTCGAATCTGTCTTTGAAGGCTTATGGTGTCTGTCGAATGTATAAAGAAGATTCGACGGAGCTAGTAAATATAGCATACTTTAGAACCCTATTAAAGTCTATGGGACTCCAACGTTCAAAATCTTAAGTGCTAATTTTAAAGGCTAATTTGCAAGTTACTGTCCTAAAAAGTGTTTGGGGACCCGGGTCCTGCCCCAGGGGACAATGCAAAAAAAAGTTTTAAAAACGCCCGTTTTTTTCGGGAGCAGTGATTTTAATAATGATTAAAGTGAAACAATAAAAGTGTAATATTCCTTTAAATTTCGTAGGGGGGGGGTTGTCTATAGTATGCCTGTGAAGGGGCGCATGTTTCTGGTGCTTAGAACTGTCCCTGCACAAAGTGTCATTTATGCAGGGACAGTTCTAAGCACGGGAAACATGCGCCCCTTCACAGGCATACTATAGACAACCCCCCCCCCCTACGAAATTATTATTAAAATCACTGCTCCCGAAAAAACGGCCGTTTTTAAAACTTTTTTTTGCATTGATACATGTCCCCTGGGGCAGGACCCGGGTCCCCAAACACTTTTTAGGACAGTAACTTGCAGAATCTTTTCTCTCTGTCAAATCTTTTTTCTCTGTCGAATATTTTCTCTATATAATCTTGGACTAATAGAGGTAAGGTTAGGCACATTCGACCACAGGTTCTATAGACACAGATTGTTGTCAGAGTCACGTCGAATCTCCTATTCTATATCGAACTGTTGTAACAATGAAAACGAAAATAAAGCATTTATTTATGTCGGATCTTTCGTTTTTCGGATTTTGTGCTTTCGTTATCGTTTGTCAAAACGAAAACGAAAATAGCTGAAATTCGGACGAAAATGCATTCGGACGAAAACGAATGCACATGTCTATTACCGATGAAAAGCTCTCATTGGTCTTTTGCTGGCCGTAATTCCGATTGAGTGTACGCGGTATTAGGCCTCATGCACACGGACGTTTTTACAGCCACTTTTTTGAGTGTTTTTTGCAGCTTAAAAACGCCTGTCCATGTTAGTCTATGGCTTCATGCCCACCTAGGCGTTTTTGAGCTGCAAATGGCATAGGCGTTTTTAAGCTGTAAAAAAAAAACAGGAGCAGTGCGTTCCGTGGCGCGGAGCTAGAGCTGTAAAAACGCGAATCGCGGGAAAACGCGCACAAACGCGCAACATATTTTCTTTGTTTTCTGAGTGCTATAGCCAAGAGATGTGTTTCTTTAAAAACGCTACTTAACGCTAACGCTAAAAAACGCGCAAAAATGCCAATGCAAAACGCGGTAAAAATCGCGTTTTTAACGCCGATTTTTCCAGGCGTCGGAGCTAGCTTTGCAGCCAGTTTTTTAAAACGTCCGTGTGCATGAGCACTTAGTGATTGCCTTTCTTGTACAACCCCTTTTTCTTTGGCTGCCTGGTTTGAACTTGAAAAAGGGAAAGCATGCATATGTGTTGGTTTATCGGTGTATCTTCAGGGTTTGATACAATGTTGCATTTTTATTTATTTTTTGTCCTAGTTTTGTTAGGAGAAGAAAAGAAAAAAAGAAAAAAAAAAAAAGAAGTAAAAGCAATGAAGTGTGTTAGGAGAGGGGAAAAAAATAAAGCCTAACACACTTCATTGCTTTTACTTCCTTTTTTCTTAGTTTTGTTAGGAAGAAAAAAAAGGAAGTAAAAGCAATGAAGGAGAGGAAAAAAAAAAAAAAGAAGAGCCTTATGCCGCGTACACACGGTTGGACTTTTCGCCAGAAAATGTCAGACGGAACCGTTTCATCGGATAGTCAGATCGTGTGTACGCCTCATCTGACTTTTTTTTTTTTTTTCGAAAATTTTGACGGACCTAGAAATAGAACATGCTTGAAATCTTTCCCGACGGAATTAATTCCTATCGGGAAGTACGAGACAGCAGCTATTGGCTACTGGCTAATGAACTTCCTTTTTTTAGTCCCGTCGTACGTGTTGTACATCACCGTGCTCTAGACGATCGGACTTTGGTGTGATCGTGTGTAGGCAAGACAGTTTTAGCGGAACTCTGTCAGAAAAAAAACGCCAGAGTTTATTCCGATGGAAAAAACGGTCGTGTGTACGCGGCATAACGCACTTTATTGCTTTTACTTTGTTTTTTTCCCCCCCTCTAATGACTCTCATTTTGTTCATGTTTTTATTCTCCTCCAGCCGTGTTTGCTTCACCCAATGTACAAAGAGAAAAAAAAATGTGATGTATATTTTCATGTAATTTGATTTTCTGTCACCTTCTGTAGTGCGTTCTTCCAAAAATATAATTTTTTCCAATAAAAAATAAATAAATATTGTTGTCCCCCTTCCCCCCCCCCCCCAAAAAAAAAGCTTTCTTTTGGCGGTATTTGATCCTCTCTGTGTTTTTTTTTATTTTTTTGCGCTATAAACACACACAAAAAAAAAAAAGACCGACAATTTTGAAAAACCCAATATTTTTTCCTTTTATAGCAGAAACATATCTAATGAAAAATGTAAAAAAAAAATTGAATTTCTTCATATGTTTAGGCCAATATGTATTCTGTTACATATTTTTGGTAAAAAAAAAATCCTACTAAGTGTATATTGATTGGTTTGCGCAAAAGTTATAGCGTCTACAAACTATGGGATATTTTTAGTTAATTATTTCATTTTTTTTACTAGTGATGCCGGAAATCAGCGACTTATAGTGGGACTGCGATATTGCGGCGAACAATCGGAGACTGACATTTTTGACATTTTTTGGGGACCAGTGACACGAATACATACAGTGATCAGTGTTGCAATGATCACATGACTGCATTCTGCACGTAGGAAATCGCACACGTCTGCATTCTGCACTTTGTAAATCGCACTTGAATGCATTCTGCCCATTGTAAATCGTACATGTATGTATTCTGCCCATTGTAAATTGCACATGTATGCATTCTGCCCATTGTAAATCGCACATGTCTGCATTCAGTGTATCCCCCATCAGAATGTCCCCCCTCTCCTCCCCCTTCCACATGTACTCTCACAGCCAGTGGTGGCACAGCTCTCCAGAATGAAGGCAGCCCATTCATCTCTTCACTCCAGTCATGTGATAAGCTACAAGCGATGAGGGAAGAGAGGAAGGAATATCTGCCGGCTGTCTATCTCCCCCTGCAGGCTGGAGGGAGCAAAAAGCCTAATCCTCTCTCCAGCAAGTGTCGGCAAACCGGAAGTGACGTCTTCTTAACTCGGAGAACAAAGCACCCGGCTGCCCGTAGTGATACTATGGGCGGAAGTTGTCTGGCACAATGGACTGCGCCACAAAGCAGGTGGTCAAAAGCCTGCAAATAAAGCGCCGCGTCTCCAATCTTGTGATTGCATAGATGTGGCGTTTCCCATAGTGCACTGTGTCCGGCACCCAAACATAGTACACTTAAAGGACTTTTTTTTTTTAAAGGGCCCTTTTTTTTATGACTGATGGGGGGGGGGGGGTTGGGGGGCAGATGGGCCGCTACCGAAACTCGCACAGCAAAAATAAGGCAATATCACGAGCTCTTGCAGATTTAATGCTGGCGACATTAATGGTCGCCAACCTTTATCGGAGTGGGAACTGCCATCAGGATGATTGGGGTAGTCGTTCATTTACCTCTACCACACTCTCATCCCCTGAAGCAGCTCTCTTCAGACTACGTGACTCCCCCTCATCCATGGATGATAAAGAGAAAGAAATATCAGACATAGCATCACCTGACAAAACTGAAAAAATTTTGCCAAGAGGAACCCCTCCTGGGTCCGACTCTGAAGAAGAAATTACCACTTTACTTGTCTTCCTCTTCTTCTTCCTCTTAAACATCTCTCACCCCTCATCATCTGAATCCCCCTCAACAGAGGGTGAGACATGGGATATGGACACCCTTCCATCAGCCCCACCTCCATCCAGCACCCCCATACATACTCCTTTGACCACGTTTGCGCTGTTGAAGGACAGGGACTGGAGGCTGAGAGGGAAGATCCGCTAAACTTGCCCCCCCCCCCCCCCCCGGCAGCTTCTGCTAGCCTGGAGGATCTACGTACAGAAGGATTAGGGACCACCACATGACTCAAGGACCACATCACTAGGGGAAACAGACTCTGAAACAACAGATGTAACAGACACAGGAGGAGCAATAACTGTTTCCTTCCTAACTTCAGCGGCCTCATCCTCTTTATCAAGCCTCTGCAGCTCAGCCTCCAGTCCTGGAAAGTTATGTAATGTCTCCGATCACTGACTATAAAGGATGATCCAGCTTTTGGCTTAAATTGCACCGAATTTCTGTACAATCTTTGGCCATATGGTCCAAATACTGGCATAGTAAGCACTTCTTATGGGTACAGGTAGATACAAAATGGCCTTTTTCGCCACATTTATTACAAACTTTAGGCTGACCCTGATAGAAAATGATCAGCCTATCCCTCCCCAGAAAAGCTGAACAGGGCAGATGTTGGACTACATTTCCCAGCACCCCCAATTTTAGTGACACTGTCCAGGCCCCTGTCCATATTCCATGCTCATCCAGGACCTTCTGCAGAGGAGTGAGGTCTTCACCATATCGGCGTAGCCATACTATCAACTCAGTATCTGGTATGGATTCGTTGCCTGTAAATCACCTCGGTACCAAACCACTCCACTGCGCAAGGCCCTTGCACCTCCTATATCACAAAGTAAATATATCCGAGGCTTTAAACCCCATTTCCAAAACCAGCTCAGCCACCCTCCCCCTCACTGGTGGGGTCCCCTCCCCCTCCAACTGAACCACATTTCTCCTCCTGTACCCACCAAACCTCCCCAAATTGTGACCAATAACATTTACAAAATTCCCTCCACCCTCCTTGGTGCGACTCCCCAAAACTGAAGCATAACTCCCCATATTCCTCCCAGCAGAAAAAAACATTGGTGTGTTTTGAACCATCTAACACATTTCTAGCAGATATCGATTGTACAGATTTGGTCTGCACAATCGATGAATCTTTTCTCTGCTGAGCAGGGATAGGAAAGTAATTTTTATTTTTCCCAGCAGTATTAACCCCCTTCACCATCACCACCCACCACATTCATTGTTTTATCATTACTGTCATTCTTAATACTTGCTGGTATATTCACAGTTCCCGCAGTCTTCCCAACAGCATCAATTCCTTCTGCTGTGCTGGTGGAATCTTCAGCTGGCCTGTTTTCTTCCATCAGGACAGGACTTTCTGCAGGGGATAGTGCAGGCTGGTCTGACACTGCAACAGGTGAGACATCCATGGCTTCCACTGCACATGGTACAATATGCTGATCCCCTCGCCCCCCACCAGCATCAATCAGCTCTGCTGGAACACAGAGAGGCTCAGGTGAGGCAATCTCTTAGATTCTCCACCTCCTCCTCACTGGGCCCCGTGTCATCAGGGGGATCCCTCCTAGGGCCTCCCCCAGGATCAGGCATTATTCCTGGGCCAAGCTAGCTAGCAAGGCCCAGGCTTGAAACAAGGCTGGTTCTCAGAAAGGTCTCCTTGGCTGTGTCCTTCTTCCCACTGATCACCAACATAAGGAACATTCTTCCCACTGATCACCAATGTAAGGAACATTCTTCCCACTGATCACCAATGTAAGGAACATTCTTCCCACTGATCACCAATGTAAGGAACATTCTTCCCACTGATCACCAATGTAAGGAACATTCTTCTCACTGATCACCAATGTAAGGAACATTCTTCCCACTGATCACCAATGTAAGGAACATTCTTCTCACTGATCACCAATGTAAGGAACATTCTTCTCACTGATCACCAATGTAAGGAACATTCTTCTCACTGATCACCAATGTAAGGGACATTCTTCTCACTGATCACCAATGTAAGGAACATTCTTCTCACTGATCACCAATGTAAGGAGCATTCTTCTCACTGATCACCAATGTAAGGAACATTCTTCTCACTGATCACCAATGTAAGGAACATTCTTCCCACTGATCACCAATGTAAGGAACATTCTTCTCACTGATCACCAATGTAAGGAACATTCTTCTCACTGATCACCAATGTAAGGAACATTCTTCCCACTGATCACCAATGTAAGGAACATTCTTCCCACTGATCACCAATGTAAGGAACATTCTTCCCACTGATCACCAATGTAAGGGACATTCTTCCCTCTGATTACCAATGTAAGGAACATTCTTCTCACTGATCACCAATGTAAGGAACATTCTTCCCACTGATCACCAATGTAAGGAACATTCTTCCCCCTGATCACCAATGTAAGGAACATTCTTCTCACTGATCACCAATGTAAGGAACATTCTTCTCACTGATCACCAATGTAAGGAACATTCTTCCCACTGATCACCAATGTAAGGAACATTCTTCCCACTGATCACCAATGTAAGGAACATTCTTCTCACTGATCACCAATGTAAGGAACATTCTTCCCACTGATCACCAATGTAAGGAACATTCTTCTCACTGATCACCAATGTAAGGAGCATTCTTCTCACTGATCACCAATGTAAGGAACATTCTTCTCACTGATCACCAATGTAAGGAACATTCTTCCCACTGATCACCAATGTAAGGAACATTCTTCTCACTGATCACCAATGTAAGGAACATTCTTCTCACTGATCACCAATGTAAGGAACATTCTTCCCACTGATCACCAATGTAAGGAACATTCTTCCCACTGATCACCAATGTAAGGAACATTCTTCCCACTGATCACCAATGTAAGGGACATTCTTCCCTCTGATTACCAATGTAAGGAACATTCTTCTCACTGATCACCAATGTAAGGAACATTCTTCCCACTGATCACCAATGTAAGGAACATTCTTCTCACTGATCACCAATGTAAGGAACATTCTTCTCACTGATCACCAATGTAAGGAACATTCTTCTCACTGATCACCAATGTAAGGAACATTCTTCCCACTGATCACCAATGTAAGGAACATTCTTCCCACTGATCACCAATGTAAGGAACATTCTTCTCACTGATCACCAATGTAAGGAACATTCTTCTCACTGATCACCAATGTAAGGAACATTCTTCTCACTGATCACCAATGTAAGGAACATTCTTCTCACTGATCACCAATGTAAGGAACATTCTTCTCACTGATCACCAATGTAAGGAACATTCTTCCCACTGATCACCAATGTAAGGAACATTCTTCTCACTGATCACCAATGTAAGGAACATTCTTCCCACTGATCACCAATGTAAGGAACATTCTTCTCACTGATCACCAATGTAAGGAACATTCTTCTCACTGATCACCAATGTAAGGAACATTCTTCCCACTGATCACCAATGTAAGGAACATTCTTCCCACTGATCACCAATGTAAGGAACATTCTTCCCACTGATCACCAATGTAAGGGACATTCTTCCCTCTGATTACCAATGTAAGGAACATTCTTCCCACTGATCACCAATGTAAGGAACATTCTTCCCACTGATCACCAATGTAAGGAACATTCTTCTCACTGATCACCAATGTAAGGAACATTCTTCCCACTGATCACCAATGTAAGGAACATTCTTCTCACTGATCACCAATGTAAGGAACATTCTTCCCACTGATCACCAATGTAAGGAACATTCTTCTCACTGATCACCAATGTACGGAACATTCTTCTCACTGATCACCAATGTAAGGAACATTCTTCTCACTGATCACCAATGTAAGGAACATTCTTCCCACTGATCACCAATGTAAGGAACATTCTTCCCACTGATCACCAATGTAAGGGACATTCTTCCCTCTGATTACCAATGTAAGGAACATTCTTCTCACTGATCACCAATGTAAGGAACATTCTTCCCACTGATCACCAATGTAAGGAACATTCTTCTCACTGATCACCAATGTAAGGAACATTCTTCCCAATTTTTCTTTATTAAAAGTCTTGCAATCATTAAGCATAAAATCACAATATATAAATATACATAAATATATACATATTTACATAAATTAAAATAAATATAGCAAAACTGCTCTCAAACCAAAAAAAAATACTTTACAGCAATAACATAAATCCTATTACAACTCACACCATTACACCAGACATCAAACTTGTGAGGTTAAGAAACAAACCTGTACCCATTATGCATGCAGCCCTTCTTCAAAAAGAAGATACTAACCAACAAAAGCTAAGGGAGTGAAAGAACCAGAAAAAGAAAAGAGCTCCTCACCCAGAGATGGGCAGTTCACCAAAGGCAGGTCTGATATTCCTCCACGCCCTTATCCAGACTGCCCGAGGCTCCCTGCCCTTCTCAAGACCCCGAATTTTCCCAACCTCACCCAGAATATCGTGCACCACCACCTCAACAGAGAGGACTTTCTTCCGCAGGGTAATCTGGCACCGTGCATTCCATGTGAAGTAACGGACAACTATACTAACTAAAAACAGTGTATCCAAATCAAAATCCCAGTGAGTCGGGAATGCCCCATACACCCACTCCGCATAACTCATGCGATAGAAAAAGGGGATGCCTAGAGCCCTCCCCACCCTTTTATACACCTCTATGTTAAAGGGACACTGGAGCAAAAAGTGGTCCATAGACTCCACTTTACCAACACACTCCGCTCTAGGACAATCCCGATCATCCACAGGGCGATGCTTCAAGTTCCCTCTCACATAGAGCCTTCCATGGAAGGCGAGCCAGGCTTGATCCCTAAACTTCAAGGGGATTCTTTCTAAATTGATTAAACGCAACCCTTCCCTCATTACAGAGCCTGGGCAATCCCTTAAGGCCAGTGACACACTGAAAGCAGAGCCCAAAATCCTCTTCTCCAGAAGCTTCCTGGGGAGGGACTTGATATCCTCCACTGTCACCTGCCACTGCCGAAGTATTTTCAGACACGGGGCAACATAAGCTGGGAGCTTGCCATGTCGGACTCTGAGACTTTTCACTGGCCCGCCATCTTCCCAGCATCGCAGAAAAGGCCTAAAACAAGATTGAAAAATACCCACCCATCCCGGCGGGTTCTCTGCTAGCATGTTACCAAGATTATACTTTAAAAACAGCAGAGAAAAGAAAACTATTGGGTTGACCATTCCTAGGCCACCCTCCCGCCAGACAGGTAAGTTACATTGCGTTTGATCAGGTTCAGCCTACTTCCCCATAACAGTTGGAAAAAGCAGCTGTACACCCTTGCATAGAGAGATACTGGCAAGATACAGACGAAGCTGACATATAAAAAAATTGGGACCAGGTACGTTTTGATCAAGTCAACCCTCTCCCTCAATGAAAGCTTCCATTTCTTCCAGCTTGCTACTTTGGCATTGGCACACACCAACCTGCTTTCCCAATTTCGATGACCATAGTCACCAGGACCAAATTTGATGCCCAACACTTTAATTTCCTGCTGGGGCTCTGGGAAGGCATCCGGAAGTTCGAAGCTTTCACCTTCCTCACCCATCCAGAAAACTTCACTCTTTTCATGGTTGACTTTAGAACCAGAAGCCTCCGTGTACTGCTCTATCATAGAGACCACCTCCTGCGCCTCCTCCATTCCAGAGACAATAACAGACACATCATCGGCATAGGCCACGACCTTCAAAGGTGGCACACCAGCAATGCCCAAAGGCACCCCGCACAAAGATCCACTCTCTAGCCTTCTTATGAAGGGGTCGATTGCGAATACATATAACAGGGGGCTCAGAGGACATCCCTGGTGCACACCAGAGCCAACCTCAAAAGGCCGTCCAACCCAACCATTAACCAGTGGGAAGCTCTCAGCCCCTTTATATAATGTCTTCAGCCAATCTATAAACCTCCCCTGCAGGCCGTATCTACCAAGTAGCAAATACAGGTACTCGTGATTGACTCTATCAAAAGCCTTCGCCTGATCCAATGCCAGCAAGTACTTTCTCCATCCAGCAGCCCTGCATCGCTCCAAAGCCTCCCGGACAGCTAAAACCGCTGAAAAGGTACTTCTACCTTGGACCGAGCAGTGCTGATGACTGGACAACAAATCGCCTGCCACTGATGACAAGCGCCAAAAAAGAATCTTCGCCAAGATCTTTCTATCAACATTAAGAAGACTGATGGGGCGCCAGTTCTCAATCATTGAGGGGTCTTTACCTTTTGACAGAAGAATCACAGCGGATTGCCTCATGGAGGGAGGGAGCGAACCCTCTTCTAGACAGCTGTTATAAACCTCCGCTAAAAAGGGAGCCAGAATGGACTTAAAACACTTGTAGAATTCAGCTGTCAACCCATCTGGCCCAGGCGATTTTTTGGTAGCCAGCTTGTCTATAGCATGGACTACCTCATCTACTGAAATTGGTTCTGTCAAGTCCATCAAAGGCAATGTACCATTTCCCAATCCTGGAGTAGAATCCAGAAAGCTTTCCATCTTGTCCCTACAAAGGTCCTTTCTTCCTAGAAGATCTGCATAATATGATCTGAAGATCTCCAGGATCCCTGATCTGGACTTCACCAGGGAACCCGTACTATCCCTCAGGCCTATGACCGTCTTAACTGCTATGCCTTGCTTACAGTTCTGGTAAGGATCAGGCGAGTGATATTTTCCATAATCCCTCTCCAGAACCAAGGAGGCATGCCGGTCGTATTGACACTTTCTAAGAAGAAACTTCACCTCAGAGATCTCCCCTGGATCTCCTCTATACGAGACAAGACGATCAAGCTTCCTCCGCAAATGCTGGTAGGCAATGTACATACCAAGCTGCTTCTTCTTACTTATGGCCTTGAAAAGTCCAATCGCCCTTTGTTTCACAAGCTCCCACCACTCTGACTTAGTGCTGCAAAAGTCCAGAATAGAAACCTGTGCCTGGAAAAAATCCTCAAAGGATTGTCTTACCTCTACGTCTTCCAGGAGAGCCGAATTCAGTTTCCAGGTACCCCTTCCCCTGGGTGGAGTGTCCGAGGCATTCAGAGTCACAGACAGCATACAGTGGTCAGAGAACTCCACCGCCCTCAACTCAGGAGCCGAGAAAGCAGAGTTCTCCTTTAAAAAAAACCTATCTATCCTACTCTGACTATTTCCTCTCTGAAATGTGAATCCCGTGCTGCCAGGGCAGTGCTTAATATGCACATCTACCAGGCCTGCTTGTCTCACCATATCTCTAAGAAAAACGCTATCATACGCCAGCCTGTCTATGGAGCCTCTCCTGTCTTCAGGCCTAATTATGGTGTTAAAATCACCTCCAAAGACAACCTGCTGGGACGTAAAAAGGAAGGGCTTGATCTCTGTGAGGAGGCATTTCCTGCCCCATCTTGACTGCGGTCCATAGATATTAATCAGACGCAAGTCCTGCCCCCTAACAGAGACGTCCAAGACCATGCATCTCCCAATCTCTACCTCAATTACCCGCCGGCACGTTACCATATCGGTTTTAAAAAGGACCGCAACTCCGCTGCAGGGCTCTGCCGCAAGAGACCAAAAGGAGGGACCGCATCTCCACTCCCTTTTTGCTAGATGGACATCGGCCAAAGTATTGAGCCAGGTCTCTTGCAAAAATAAAATCTCGGCATCAAACTCGCTGAGCAAAAATAAGGCAATATCACGAGCTCTTGCAGATTTCATGCTGGCGACATTAATGGTCGCCACCTTTATCGGAGTGGGAACTGCCATCAGGATGATTGGGGTAGTCGTTTCTTAACCTTTGCCACACTCTCATCACCAGAAACAGCTCTCTTCAAACTACGTGACTCCCCCTCATCCATGGATGATAAAGAAAAAGATACATCAGACATCCCATCACCTGACAAAACTGAAAAGGTGTTGCCAAGAGGAACCCCTCCTGGGTCCGACTCTGAGGAAGAAATAACTACTTTATTTGTCTTCCTCTTCTTCTTTTTCTTCCTCCTAAACGTCTCCCACCCCTCATCATCCGAATCCCCCCCAACAGAGGGTGAGACATGGGACATGGACACCCTTCCATCAGCCCCACCCCCATCCAGCACCCCCACACTCCCCTGACCACGTTTGCGCTGCCGAGGGACAGGGACTGGAGGCTGAGAAGGAAGATCCGCTAAACCTGCCCCCCCAGCAGCTTCCGCTAGTCTGGAGGACCTACGTACAGCAGGAATAGGGACCACCACATGGGGGACAGACTTAGGGACCACATCACTAGAGGGAACAGAATCTGAAACAACAGATGGAACTGACACAGGAGGGACAACATTACCAGGGGGAACAGAACCTGAAACAGATGGAACAGACACAGGAGGGACAGACTCAGGGACAACATTACCAGGGGAAACAGAATCCAAAACAACAGATGGAACAGACACAGGGGGGACAACAACAGTTACAGCAGCCTCATCCTCCTTATCCAGCCTCTGCAGCTCAGCCTCCAATCCTGGCAGGTTATGTAAAGCCTCTGGACACTTACTGTAAGGATGGCCAAGCTTTTGGCACAGATTGCATCGAATTTGGGTACAATCCTTTGCCAAATGGTCCAGACCCTGGCATAGCGAACACTTTTTACGGGTGCAGGTAGAGGCAAAATGGCCCTTTTCACCACATTTATTGCAGACTTTGGGCTGTCCCTGGTAGAATATAGTCAGCCGATCTCTTCCCAGGAAAGCTGAACAGGGCAGATGTTGGACTACATTGCCCAGCACCCCCAATTTTAGCGACACTGTCCAGGCCCCTGTCCATATCCCATGTTCATCCAGGACCTTCCGCAGTGGAGTGAGGACCTCACCATATCGGCGTAGCCATACTATCAAATCAGCCTCTGGTATGGATTCGTTACGCACCAGGATGGTCACCGATTTTATCAGAGGCTGCCTGGAAATCACCTTTGGCACCAAACCACTCCACTGCGAAAGGCCCTGGCACCTCCTATGTCGCTCCCAAAATAAATCCAACCCCTCAGGTTTTACAAAAGATAAATCAAATTCATAACTCCCCACTGGGCAAATCAAAGCAAAAATATCCACAGCTTTAAACCCCATTTCCAAAATCAACTCAGCCACCCTCCCCCTCACTGGTGGGGTCCCCTCCCCCTCCCACTTGAACTGAACCACATTCCTCCTCCTATACCCACTACCAATCCCACCACCAAACCCCCCTATATTGTGACCACCAATATTTACAGCATTCCCCCCACCCTCCTTGGTGCGACTCCCTACAACAGATGCATAACTCCCCATATTCCTCCCACCAGAAGAGACATTTGTTTGTTTTGAGCCCTCTGACACATTTCCAGCGGATATCGATTGTACAGATTTGGTCTGTACAATCGATGAGTCTTTCTTCTGCTGAGCAGAAAGAGAAATGTCATTTTTATCTTGGTCAGCAATATTAACCCCTTCACCTCCACCCACCACATTCACTGCCTTATCAATATTATTGCTGTCATTATTTCCTGGCACATTCATAGTTCCTGCCGTGTCCTCAGTCACTGCTGTCCCCATACACACTTCACCTCCAGGCCGACTCTTCTCCTCCATCAGGACAGGACCATCAGCTGAGCCGGGTGAATGTTGTCCTAATACAGCAACAGGTGAATCACTGCAGGAGACTTCCATGGCTGTCTCCACTTCACATGCTGCACTGTGCAGATCCCCTCCCCCACCTGCATCAATCAACCCAGGTGAAGGTGAAACAGGCTCTCTGGAGCTGGCAGCCATCTTGCTTGTGGAACTACAAGTCTCAGCAGTTTTAGCAAAATCCAGGCGTGGGGTGCATGATGGAGATCCATCCACATGGTGGGCTGATGACACCTCTGCCAGGGGCTCTCCCTCCATGTCTGCAGAGGGTTTCCTTGTAGCAGGCATCTCCTTCCCTCTCTGTTCCTCAGCCGGGACACCATCCACTACAGCAGGTGGGGCAGACATGTTGGATGGAGGCTGTACAGCGCACTGGGATCCCTCCACCAGTGCTGGCTCTGCCGGTCTGCAATCCCTCCGTTCATCCTCAGGGACCTCCGATGGTTCACCAACAGACCTGTCTGCCCTCAGGGGTGACTCCATCTGCTGGATGAAACGTAGGGTGCCATGTTCATTCTCAACCCCCTGGCTGGTTGCCGCTGGCGATTCCCCAGCCTGACATGGGGGGAGAGGTGCAGAGACAGATGAGGCCGGGTTGTCTGTTACCTGCTGATCCACAGAACTCACCGATGTCTGGCTGGAAAATCTCCTCTCATTTTTAAATTTTTCAGCAAAAGCTCCGCTTCTGTCCTTCAGTTTATTCAAAAATAAAGATTGTTTCTTTACTTTCTCCTCCATTTGCTGCAACTCTGGCTTCATGGCCAAACGGTTTTTACTCCAGGCCTGGAAATACTTGGTCTTGAAGTTTTTATGTTCAGCTTTTAAACATTTAAGTTTCTCCTCAGCCCTTCCGATTGCCCGAAAACGGTCAACAATCTTCTGTCTGTAGGCATCCACGTTCTCAGCAGGGCCTGGACCCACAGACAGATCCTCCACCTCCTCCTCCTCACTAGGCCCCGTATCATCAGGGGAATCCATCCCAGGGCCTCCCCCAGGATCAGGCATTATTCCTGGGCTGAGCTAGCAGGCAAAGCCCAGGCTTGAAAAAAGGTGTGGTTCTCAGAGAGCTCCTTGGGTGTGTCCTCCTCCTCCTTCCCACTGATCACCAATGTAAGGAACATTCTTCTCACTGATCACCAATGTAAGGAACATTCTTCTCACTGATCACCAATGTAAGGAACATTCTTCTCACTGATCACCAATGTAAGGAACATTCTTCTCACTGATCACCAATGTAAGGAACATTCTTCCCACTGATCACCAATGTAAGGAACATTCTTGTTATTGTTTGCTTTGCGTAAAAGTTATAACGTCTACAAACTATGAAGTATAAACGCAGAATGCTCTCCGTTGACCAAAGCAAGTGTGAACGAGCCCTAAGACCCTTTATGAAGCTTCCCTTGGTGCAATGATGTGGAGAAAAAAAACGAGGAATTTTTGTTGCCTGGACTAATATTGGGCCTCCATGGCTCTGCTACATCACTGAGCCAGTATAAAATGACACTTCTTGAGTCGTTCTGGTTAAATGGTAAGGATGAGGCTCAAAAGGTTTGGTTCTAGAACAATTTTCACACTTTTATGCTGTACAGTAGATTCTGACTCTTCCAGTGACCGGGCACATCGATCTGTCAACTTGTTTCCTTCATCGATAATTTACAAACTAACTTCAGAATCTGCCTCCAGAGACATGCACAACACCATTCCTTTTCAGTAACACTTCTAAAATATTTAACAAAAAAAAAACATTTCCTGGTTGAAACCCGTCAACCGCAACCTTCTGCTTCATCATACGTTCCCGCCAACTCATTAATTGTATTTATGATGCGTCTTGTTACAGTTTTGCCGTTATGTAAATGAAGGTATAAAGGGGAAGAGCGCTACAATATGTTACATCATTTTAAACAGAAACATTCGGCTTGTTTTCCAGAGACTTGAATTAAAAATCAAGGACATCATTAGAAGTGTCTGAGCACTCGGCGCCTCCCGGAACAGCTCTTTGTTTTTTGAGCTGCACATTGACACGATGTTATTGATGTGAAACAAAAAATACGAAATCTACTGCGAACTAGATGAGGAGCTCTTCATCTCAAGCAGCCTTGATGGAATTTCGGTGGGTGGGGTGGGGGGGGGGGGGATGAAAGCTGTATTTGTCCTTTTCGGAGATGGAGATAAACCTAATTATTTTTCTGTGGAGCTCTCATTTAATATCGCCATCTGTTTGACGGTAACAGCGTGTTTACTGTGTTAGCGAAGCCAAAGTTCTTGTTTGCACCCAATGCGGGAGGGTTCCTGGAATTACAACGTGTTTATGTAATGTTACAAGCCGCAGAGGACCTCGAGACTTCGACCATATGTCATTGAGTCATACGTGTCATGGAAATGGCGGTATGAAGATAAAGTAGGGCAATTTATGACTAATGCTGGAGTGAAAAAAAAAATACATAATGTTATCTGCATTTACCTGAAAATTCCCACATGGGGGGGTATCAACGAGATGAGGACTACAATGCTAATTGTTACACCCATAAAGAGACTTGTTGAGGTCACTAATGCAGGCATCTCCACCAGGATTCCATGGAAGCCTAAAGTTCCTCCTAAAGTTGCTATGGGTTCCACAAGCAATGAGCGATTTCTGCCTCTCAGATGAGTTCCCACTGACACAATGGTCTTTGTAGCTATCTGTATTGGGGTCATTCTTCCCACTGATCACCAATGTAAGGAACATTCTTCCCACTGATCACCAATGTAAGGAACATTCTTCTCACTGATCACCAATGTAAGGGACATTCTTCCCACTGATCACCAATGTAAGGAACATTCTTCCCACTGATCACCAATGTAAGGAACATTCTTCTCACTGATCACCAATGTAAGAAACATTCTTCTCACTGATCACCAATGTAAGGAACATTCTTCTCACTGATCACCAATGTAAGGAACATTCTTCTCACTGATCACCAATGTAAGGAACATTCTTCTCACTGATCACCAATGTAAGGAACATTCTTCCCACTGATCACCAATGTAAGGAACATTCTTCTCACTGATCACCAATGTAAGGAACATTCTTCCCACTGATCACCAATGTAAGGGACATTCTTCTCACTGATCACCAATGTAAGGAACATTCTTCCCACTGATCACCAATGTAAGGATCATTCTTCTCACTGATCACCAATGTAAGGAACATTCTTCTCACTGATCACCAATGTAAGGGACATTCTTCTCACTGATCACCAATGTAAGGAACATTCTTCTCACTGATCACCAATGTAAGGAGCATTCTTCTCACTGATCACCAATGTAAGGAACATTCTTCCCACTGATCACCAATGTAAGGAGCATTCTTCTCACTGATCACCAATGTAAGGAACATTCTTCCCACTGACCACCAATGTAAGGAACATTCTTCTCACTGATCACCAATGTAAGGAACATTCTTCTCACTGATCACCAATGTAAGGAACATTCTTCCCACTGATCACCAATGTAAGGGACATTCTTCTCACTGATCACCAATGTAAGGAACATTCTTCTCACTGATCACCAATGTAAGGAGCATTCTTCTCACTGATCACCAATGTAAGGAACATTCTTCCCACTGATCACCAATGTAAGGAGCATTCTTCTCACTGATCACCAATGTAAGGAACATTCTTCCCACTGACCACCAATGTAAGGAACATTCTTCTCACTGATCATCAATGTAAGGAACATTCTTCTCACTGATCACCAATGTAAGGAACATTCTTCTCACTGATCACCAATGTAAGGAACATTCTTCCCACTGATCACCAATGTAAGGAACATTCTTCTCACCGATCACCAATGTAAGGAACATTCTTCTCACTGATCACCAATGTAAGGAACATTCTTCTCACTGATCACCAATGTAAGGAACATTCTTCTCACTGATCACCAAAGGAACATTCTTCTCACTGATCACCAATGGCGGTACACTTTTGGGTATATATATATATATATATGACTATGTTTATATATTTTATTTTTTTTTCACAATTTTTTTTTTATATATTTAATATCTTTTAATGTGGTATAGGAATTTTCTCAACATCTGTTGTAATGTTTATATTTTCTGATATAAGTGTATGTAAAGACAAATAGATTAACATATCTATGTTGATTGCATCATTATGTATTTACATTAATTATATGATATATGGCATATTCATCAACACTCTATTTGTAGAATTCACTACGACGTTTACATCTGTGCTATCCTCAAGGCCCTGACGAAGCGGAATGACCCGCGAAACGCGTGGTCCATTTTCTGTATAACCTGCTGGGAACTAGCACATCCCCCCAAATCAAATTGAATCATTAAGACTGTAATGTATTTTAAATTTTGTTTTTTTAGAAAATAAAAATGTGTTTATTTTTGCATAATTACACTGTTACAATTTTTTTGTACTCCTCTGAGGCACAATTAGAAGCCCACTTTGTTCTTTTTTTTTTTTTATATATATATATTTCCTCAGATACAGTTTAATTCCCTTTAATTATCAATGCTAAAGTACAATTAATCTCGGTGATTTCCCAGGTGTGGCTTTAAATACTGAGCAGGTTTAGAGAGGCATTTTAAAAAAAAATGGGAATTGTGGTTTTGTTGTTTGGCAGGTAGGTTGGCTGTATAGTGACCTCAGCTGCGGACGAGGTTATAAAATGTTAAATTTCCTTTTTTTTTTTTTTGTTCCTCTCATATAATTAACTGCCGAATGTTACAGCCAAAAAAAAAACAGAAAGAGCTGCCGGGCACCCGGACAATATTTAAATGTCGGTACGCTGTCAGGAACAAACTAACCGAAAATTAATCTTGTAACACCAGGAAACCAAAATCCGTCCCAATAATTAAAAATAAAAAAAACAATGTTGCTTCATAGGATAGAATTTAGTCCTCTATCCTGCATGGGACTAGTATGGAAGCAGGCATAAGTCAACTGTGTGAACTCTCCGGCTTTAGCATAATTGCCCCCCACCCCTCCCCCGCACCCCCTCAAGTGAGATGGTTCACGGTCAGGCAGATATTAGCTACAACCAAGATTGCATTCCATATACTTCTAATGTAGGGCAAGAAATGGCGGAGATGAGAAGGTTTTGCTAAGTGCTCAGCCCCAGGCAAGGAGCTTTCACCCCGAGCTTCAGGAGGCATCAAGATGTACTTCATGGTGCCCTTGTATATATGGCCAGAAAGTACTGGAAAATCCTTTAAAAAACAAAAGAAAAAAAATGCCTTAGGTCATTATGACTAGTCACAGGCTGGATTGATGATGTGAACTGAGTTTGTTTTTCAGATACTGATCAAGAGCCCCCTATTTCGAATATATACACTATATTGTCAAAAGTATTGGGACACCTGCCTTTACATGCACATGGACTTTAATGGCATCCGAGTCTTAGCCCCCCCCCCCCCCCCCCCCCCATACACACGGTCGGACATTCCGACCACAAAATCCGTCAGATTTTGCATACAAAGTTGTCGGAAAATCCGATCGTTCGCAATGTGATGACGTTCGTTTGTTACGACGGGACTACGTTCAGGCTAGTAGCCAATAGCTTTGGTCTCGTAATTTGATCTGAGCATGCGTGGCACTTTGTCCGATTGGAATTCTCTACAAACGATCGGACAAAGTCCGATCGGATTTTGTTGTCGGAAAATTTGAGATCCTGCTCTCAAATTTTTTCCGTCGGAAATTCCGACGGAAAAAGGCCGATAGAGCCCACACACGATCGGATTTTCCGATGATATAATCCGATCGGACCTTTTCCATCTGAATTTCCGACCGTGTGTACAGGGCATTAGTCCGTAGGGTTCAATATTGAGTTGGCCCACCCTTTGCAGCTATAACAGTGTCAACTCTTCTGGGAAGGCCGTCCACAAGGTTTAGGAGGGTGTCTATGGGAATGTTTGACTATTCTTCCAGAAGTGCATTTGTGAGGTCAGGCATTGATGTGAGCGGTTCTCTGGGGACCCTGATGCAAGGCGGAGGCTCTCTGGGGACTCTGATGTAAGGGGGGGGGGGCTCTCTGGGTACCCTGATGCAAGGCGGAGGCTCTCTGGGAACCCTGATGTAAGAGGGTCTCTCTGGGGACCCTGATGTAAGAGGGGCTCTCTGGGGACCCTGATGCAAGGCGGAGGCTCTCTGGGGACCCTGATGTAAGGGGGGGGCTCTCTGGGGACCCTGATGCAAGGCAGAGGCTCTCTGGGGACTCTGATGTAAGAGGGGCTCTCTGGGGACCCTGATGTAAGAGGGGCTCTCTGGGGACCCTGATGTAAGAGGGGCTCTCTGGGGACCCTGATGTAAGAAGGGCTCTCTGGGGACTCTGATGTAAGAGGGGCTCTCTGGGGACCCTGATGTAAGAGGGGCTCTCTGGGGACTCTGATGTAAGAGGGTCTCTCTGGGGACCCTGATGCAAGGCGGAGGCTCTCTGGGGACTCTGATGTAAGGGGGGAGGGCTCTCTGGGTACCCTGATGCAAGGCGGAGGCTCTCTGGGGACCCTGATGTAAGAGGGTCTCTCTGGGGACCCTGATGCAAGGCGGAGGCTCTCTG
Organism: Lithobates pipiens; assembly: GCF_037356315.1. Lineage (NCBI taxonomy): Eukaryota > Metazoa > Chordata > Amphibia > Anura > Ranidae > Lithobates > Lithobates pipiens. The sequence goes on from NW_027507787.1 coordinate 245,477,092, forward strand.
GGGACTCTGATGTAAGAGGGTCTCTCTGGGGACCCTGATGTAAGAGGGGCTCTCTGGGGACCCTGATGTAAGAGGGGCTCTCTGGGGACCCTGATGTAAGAGGAGCTCTCTGGGGACCCTGATGTAAGGGGGGGTCTCTGGGGACCCTGATGCAAGGCAGAGGCTCTCTGGGGACTCTGATGCAAGAGGGGCTCTCTGGGGACCCTGACGTAAGAGGGTCTCTCTGGGGACCCTGATGCAAGGCGGAGGCTCTCTGGGGACTCTGATGTAAGAGGGGCTCTCTGGGGACCCTGATGTAAGAGGGGCTCTCTGGGGACCCTGATGTAAGAGGGGCTCTCTGGGGACCCTGATGTAAGAGGGGCTCTCTGGGGACCCTGATGTAAGTGGGGGTGTCTCTCTTGGGACCCTGATGTAAGAGGGGCTCTCTGGGGACCCTGATGTAAGTGGGGGCATCTCTCTTGAGAACCTGATGTAAAGGGGGGCTCTCTGGGGACCCTGATGTAAGTGTATGCCCACCAAGCGTATGACTTCTTTACTTTGCTGCTATGGGCTCTAGCCCCAGATCTTTTGTAGACCTGGCAACGCCCCCGATTGCACCTGAATTTTTCACCCAAAAGGCAGTGGCTTCACTCTGGCTTAATCATTTGCACCTCTATGGGCAACATACACATGCTATGCTGCAGGCTGATATTACTCTATTAAAGTTTAGGGGTGGGTTCCACTGCACTGATTCTGTTACATGTTCTCCAGAAGAAGGGTCCCACGAAACGCGTCAAGTCCACAAGGGAACTATAATCCGAATCTTTGGATGTTATGAACCCCCTATGTGGAGAGTTGTTTTTATTGTTGTTTAATAGATTGATGAATGATATGATTGTTTGAATGATTGAATGATACATAATAAAGTGTTTTTTTATGGTACTCAGCTTCTCTTCTATATGTCCACACAAAGTCTGTTGTGACTACATATTCTGTTCATACACAACCAAAATACACTATTGGTTGAACTAGATGGACTTGTGTCTTTTTTTTTTTAGCCAGACTGTGTAACTATGTAACGCTAAAGGTAATTTTAGGGCACATAAATGCAATGGGGAGAATTCTAGCTGCTTCCTATGCCGCGTGCACACAATCGGAATTCTGGTCGGAAAAAGCTCTGATGGTTTTCCTAATGGAATTCCACTCAAGCCGTCTTGCCTGCACACGGTCACACCAAATTCCGATCGTTTAGAACGCGGTGGCGTACAACACATATGATGGGACTAAAAAAAAGCAAGTTCAATAGCCAGTAGCCAATAGCTTCTGTCTCGTAGTTGAATCTGAGCATGCGTGAGTTTTTTGCGCGTCGGAATTGCATTACACACGATCGGAATTTCCGATAGAAAGTTTTTCCGTCGGGAAAATTGAGAACATGCTCTCAAATTTTTGCTGGCGGGAATTCGGCCAGCTAAATTCCGATGGAGCATACACACGGTCGCATTTTCCGATGAAAAGCTCTCATCGGTCTTTTGCTGGCCGAAATTCCGATCGTGTGTACGCGGCATTAGAGTGATTGTAAAGTTGTTATTTATTTTTTATTTTTATAAAAACATGTTATCCTTGCCTGCTCTATTCAATAGAATTGCACAGAGAAAACCTGATCCTCCGCTTCTGGGGTCCCCCCCGCTGGCACTCCTGGCTCCTCCTCTTCTCAGCCTGCCACCATAGGCACACACTAGTAGATAAACACGCTGTCCAATCAGACACGGCGTGCAATTTCAAGGCAATAGATTCAGGAACCAACAGATCCAGATGTGACGTCAGTGGAGAGTGGACATGCAGCCTCTATGCATTTCGTGCGTAGGCGCCCCCCGCCCCCAACACATGTTTTTATATTCATATGTGTATGTATGTGGGGGGCTCAGAATTCTTTGAGGGATTTCAATGTTAGGGTGTAACTAACTTTTTACACGCTTCTTTTTCACCAAACTTTATTCTTCATCACATAGGGGACAAAAACTCCAAAGCCCCCCCCCCCCCTTTTCACATCAGAAACCCATTTCACATAAGAGTCCCCCCTTCACATCAGTGTCTCTGATGCACATCAGAAGCTCCCCCTTCACGAGAGCCCCCTTTTTACATCAGAGTGCTCTCAGATTAGAGCCCCCTTTTATGTCAGAACACCCCCTTCACATAAGCGTCTCTGAATGACATCAGAAACCCCCCCCCCCACCCCCATCACATCACAGTTCCCCTTTTACATAAGTTCCCTTCACATCAGAGTCCCATTTTAACGTCAGAAGACCCCCCTTCACATCAGAAGCCCCCCATCTTTTCAGAGTTGAGAGTTTTACATCAGAAGACTTCCATAGCATCAAAATCCCCCTTTTACACCCAAAGACCCCCCCCCTCACATCAGTCTCTGATACACATCAGAAGCCCCACATCACATCAGAGCCCCTTATGCACAGCCTGCAGTCCCCCTGTCCTGCCTTACAAATATTCACCACAGGGGCATCATGCCACAGGGCCAGAGATGGCACAGGTCTGGACAGATGGCAGAAGGTCCTCTTCCGAATTCTAGAGCGGCTCTAGATGCTGCTGCCCTGGATCAGCATCATGTGTTTCCATGGTGGGGCTGGGCCTGCCGCCAGCATCATAGCAACAAATTACACCAAGTGTCCTGGCCACTCAGCGTTACTGCTTGGTATGGTGCTGGCAGCTGGGTCATCTCCACTATGGAAACACATGATGCAAATACGGCTCTGTATCCTGCTGCCCTGGATCAGCATCATGTTCTTCCATGGTGTGGCCGGGCCGGCCGCCAGCATCATAGCAGCACATTACACCAAGTGTTCTGGCCACTCAGCGTTATTGGTTAGGTATGGTGCTGGCAGCTGGGTCATCTCCACTATGGAAACACACGACGCAAATATGGCTCTGGATGCTGCTGCCCTGGAACAGCATCATGTGTTTCCATGGTGTGGCCGGGTCGGCCGCCAGCATCATAGCAACACATTGCACCAAGTGTCCTGGCCACTCAGCGTTACTGGTTTGATATGGTGCTGGCAGCTGGGTCATCTCCACTATGGAAACACATGACACAAATACGGCTCTGTATCCTGCTGCCCTGGATCAGCATCATGTGTTTCGATGGTGTGGCCGGGTCGGCCGCCAGCATCATAGCAACACATTGCACCAAGTGTCCTTGCCACTCAGCGTTATTGGTTGGTATGGTGCTGGCACCTGGGTCATCTATGGAAACACATGACGTAAATATGGCTCTGGATACTGCTGCCCTGGATCAGCGTCATGTGCTTCCTTGGTGTGGCTGGGTCGGCCGCCAGCATCATAGCAACACATTGCACCAAGTGTCCTGGCCACTCAGCGTTACTGGTTTGGTATGATGCTGGCAGCTGGGTCATCTCCACTATGGAAACACATGATGCAAATACGGCTCTGTATCCTGCTGCCCTGGATCAGTGCCATGTGCTTCTATGGTGTGGCCGGGCCAGCCGCCAGCATCATAGCAACACATTAAACCAAGTGTCCTGGCCACTCAGCGTTATTGGTTGGTATGGTGCTGGCACCTGGGTCATCTCCACTATGGAAACACATGACGCAAATACGGCTCTGGATACTGCTGCCCTGGATCAGCATCATGTTCTTCCATGGTGTGGCCGGGTCGGCCGCCAGCATCATAGCAACACATTGCACCAAGTGTCCTGGCCACTCAGCGTTATTGGTCAGGTATGTTGCTGGCACCTGGGGCATCTCCACTATGGAAACACATGACGCAAATACGGGACAAGTTGCTGCGAGCTGGATGTGGCCCCAGAGCCGTAGTTTGGAGACCCCTGTTTTGCATCATTTTGGGTCACAAATCAATTTTAATGAATTCCTCCAGACTTCTGGTAGACTAGTAGTGAGAAATAAAATGTTGAGGAAGCCACAACTACTGCACAGCACTGCTAAGTATTAAACACAGCTTGCACAGATGCCCTATGTACATACTGTATGTAATTATAACGCATACACAGACGCAAGGCCTCCAATACATTAAAAAGAAATACGATTATTCCACAAAGCTGATCCTTATACGTTCTCTACGAGGACAGTGGAAGCGAACGCTGAATTTCGCACTGAGCATTCGCATACTTCACACTCAGGCAAAAGCTTGCTGAGAAGAAAATGTAAAAGTCTCCACCATCTGATAATGCGGCGTGAAAACAAGGTTCTCGCTGTAAGTTTCACACAAAGCGTCTGAGAAAATTCTAGCTTTGTAGACGGGAACACTTGGAAATATAGCTCCTGTATCAGCAGAATTCATCAGCAAGCCACACAGAGCAACAGCAGATTAGAGTAGAGCAGAGTAATGGCATCGGTGGCACCACATGAAAGGAAACGCACATCGTGAAGCAGGAAAATAAGTCGGGTATACCAGTGTTCCTGAACTTTACAGAACACAATTTTCTCTTTAACCTCTTGGAAGCCATCCAACGCTTACGTATAACAAAAACATGGCTGGGCCTTAATGCCCCCGTGTGCCGTAGATAGGAGTCCATGGTGCACCACTGTTCTCTGTGGAGAACATGTTCACCATGCTTGATGAGCATCATTTAGGGTAAATCCAGTCATCTTACATACCCCTTGGATACATTTACAGTCTTATACCCCAGATTGTTTTAGTCAAACCCCCCTTTTTATTACCCCAACATCTTATGTGGTTATTTTTGAAATTTAATTCATGGTTAGTGAAAGATTCAAATTAAAACTATGTGACCAAACATTTGTGGACACCTGACCATCACACCTTGTTGGAGATCTCATTCCAAAACCATGGACATTCAGTGAACCTTTGCAGCTATAACATCCTCCACTCTTCTGGGAAGGCTTTCCACAAGATTTTGAAGGGTGTTTGTGCCCATTTGCAAGGTCAGGTACTGATTTCAGATGAGAAGACCTGGGTAACCATTGGGGTTTCCAATTTATCCCAAAGGTGTTCAGTAGGGTTGAGGCCAGGTTTCCTGAGTTCCTCCACTCTTCTGGGAAGACCTTACTCAACATTTTGGAGGGCGTCCTCTGAATATGTGGCCATTTGTGAGGTCAGGGACTGATTTCAGATGAGAAGACCTGGGTCACCATTGGGGTTTCCAATTTATCCCACAGGGGTTCAGTAGGGTTGAGGCCAGGTCTCCTGAGTTCCTCCACTCTTCTGGGAAGACCTTACTCAACATTTTCGAGGGCGTCTGCTGAATATGTGGCCATCAGATGAGAAGACCTGGGTAACCATTGGGGTTTCCAATTTATTCAGCAGGTGTTCAGTAGGGTTGAGGCCAGGTCTCTGCAGTTCCTCCACTCTTCTGGGAAGACCTTACTCAACATTTTAGAGGGCGTCTGCTGAATTTGTGGTCATTTGCGAAGTCAGGTACTGATTTCAGATGAAAAGACCTGGGTCACCATTGGGGTTTCCAATTTATCCCACAGGGGTTCAGTAGGGTTGAGGCCAGGTCTCCTGAGTTCCTCCACTCTTCTGGGAAGACCTTACTCAACATTTTCGAGGGCGTCTGCTGAAGATGTGGCCATCAGATGAGAAGACCTGGGTAACCATTGGGGTTTCCAATTTATTCAGCAGGTGTTCAGTAGGGTTGAGGCCAGGTCTCTGCAGTTCCTCCACTCTTCTGGGAAGACCTTACTCAACATTTTAGAGGGCGTCTGCTGAATTTGTGGTCATTTGCGAGGTCAGGTACTGATTTCAGATGAAAAGACCTGGATAACCATTGGGGTTTCCAATTTATCCCACAGGTGTTCAGTAGGGTTGAGGCCAGGTCTCTTGGGTTCCTTCACTCTTCTGGGAAGATCTTACTCAACATTGTGGAGGGCATCTGCTGAATATGTGGCCATTTGTGAGGTCAGGTACTTATTTCAGATGAGAAGAGCTGGATCACTATTGGGGTTTACAATTTATCCCAGCGATTGCGGGTTGCCGGCAGCGCTCGTGCGCACCACCCCCTTCTCATCCACCATCAATACCTGACTTGACAAATGGCCACATATTCAGCAGACACCCTCCAAAATGTTGAGTATGTGGCCATTTGTGAGGTCAGGTACTGATGTTAGATGAGAAGACCTGTATCAACATTGAGGTTTCCAATTCATCCCAAAGGTGTTCAGTAGGGTTGAGGTCAGGTCTCTTGAGTTCCTCCACTCTTCTGGGAAGACCTTACTCAACATTTTGGAGGGTGTCTGCTGAATATGTGGACATTTGTGAGGTCAGGTATTGATGTTGGATGAGAAGACCTGGATCACCATTGGGGTTTCCAATTCATCCCAAAGGTGTTCAGTAGAGTTAAAGCCAGGTCTCTTGAGTTCTTCCCCTCTTTGGGAAGACCTTATTCAGCAGAAATACCTCCAAAATGTTGAGTAAAGTCTTCCCAGAAGAGTGGAGGAACTCAAGAGAGCCGGCCTCAACCCTACTGAACACCTTTGGGATGAAATGGAACTCCCAATGGTGATCCAGATCTTCTCATCCACCATCAAAACCTGACTTGACAAATGGCCACATATTCAGCAGACACCCTCCAAAATGTTGAGTATGTGGCCATTTGTGAGGTCAGGTACTGACGTTAGATGAAAAAACCTGTATCAACATTGAGGTTTCCAATTCATCCCAAAGGTGTTCAGTAGGGTTGAGGCCAGGTCTCTTGAGTTCCTCCACTCTTCTGGGAAGACTTTACTCAACATTTTGAAGGGATTTCTGCTGAATAAGGTAAAGGAACTCAAGAGACCTAACCAAAACCCTACTGAACACCTTTCTGCTGAATATTTGGCCATTTGTGAGATCAGGTATTGATGTTGGATGAGAAGACCTGGATCACCATTGGGGTTTCCAATTCTTCCCAACATTTTGAAGGGATTTCTGCTGAATAAAGTCTTCCCAAAGAGTGAAGGAACTCAAGAGACCTAACCTTAACCCTACTGAACACCTTTTTGGAGGGTGTCTGCTGTATATGTGGCCATTTGTGAGATCAGGTATTGATGTTGGATGAGAAGACCTGGATCACCATTGGGGTTTCCAATTCATCCCAAAGGTGTTCAGTAGGGTTGAAGCCAGGTCTCTTGAGTTCCTCCACTCTTTGGGAACACCTTATTCAGTAGAAATCCCTCCAAAATGTTGAGTAAAGTCTTCCCAGAAGAGTGGAGGAACTCAAGAGACCTGGCCTCAACCCTACTGAACACCTTTGGGATGAAATGGAAACCCCAATGGTGATCCAGGTCTTCTCATCCAACATCAATACCTGACCTGATAAATGGCCACATATTCAGCAGACACCCTCCAAAATGTTGAGTATGTTGCCATTTGTGAGGTCAGGTGTTGGGTGAGAAGACCTGGATCACCATTAGGCCGCGTACACACGGGCGGATTGTCTGCCCAACTTAGTCCGCTGAACCGTGTTTCAGCGGACAATCCGCTCATGTGTGGGCTTCAGCGGACTTTTTCAGCGGACAGTCCGACGGACTTTGTCTTTCGGAATTTCCGTAATTTTGTCCGCTGAAACTTGGTTTTGTCCGTCCAAACTTGGTTTCAGCGGACAGTCCGCTCGTGTGTAGGCAAGTTGGACGGACTAAGTATGGCGCATGCTCAGAAAGGATTTACACGGCCGAAGGTTGCATTGCAGTGTATAGGACGTCGTTTTTCTAGTCCCGTCGTACGTGCTGTACACGTCATCGCGCACGCTTTCAGCGGACTGTCTGTTCATCGTGTGTGGTCAAGTCCGTTCATTCAAAATTTGGACGGACTGTCTGTCGGATTGTCTGACGAACTTAGTTGGCCAGACAATCCGCCCGTGTGTACGCGGCCTTAGGGTTTTCAATTCTTCCCAAGGATGTTCAGTAGGGTTGATGTCAGGTCTCTTGAGTCCCTCCACTCTTCTGGGAAGACCTTACTCAACATTTTGGAGGGTGTCTGCTGAATATGTGGACATTTGTGAGGTCAGGTATTGATGTTGGATGAGAAGATCTGGCTCACAATTGACGTTCCAATTCATCCCAAAGGTGTTCAGTAGCTTTGAGATTTCAGGCTTTGTGCGGGACTTTAATTTGTCCCTTGTTGGAAAATACTAGTGTTCAGATTCAGCCCTGGTTCCCACTTATGCAAATTGTATGCGGGTCAAATGCAATCTGAAAAGCATAGATTCGCATGTCATGTAAAGAAAAGCAATTATTTCCAATGAGGGCTGTTCACATGTATGCGGTGCAAATCTGGTTCAAAAAAGGGTCCTGTGCGGGTTTAGAGCGGGGTGAAGTTCGGCTCCATAGACTTCTATGGGACTGGATGGAAATCGCAGTCTAGTGTTCACATCACTGCAAATTTTTCTTTTTGTTTGCTTGGATTTTTACAGAAAATAAAATTGCAGATGTGACCACTCCTCTCACAAATTCGCATTAAATTTGCATTGGAAAACGCGCATGCTAAGCAGAATTTGCATTGCGATTGTAAAAAAAAAAAAAAAAAAAAAAAATCGCACTGTGTACTGCTTTAAATTCGCACCCAATTTTCACTGCATGAATGTGAACTGGGGCTCAGGAAGGAGTTAAACGATCACAAATATGCCGGCGGAATTATCAGTGATTTACATTGACTTTAGTTACTTTATTCGTTAACAAATGTTTCCAAATGGCTCTATAATGTTCCAAACACGATGTGGTGAGAAAATCTGCCCAAGGAAATTAGAGAGAAAGTGGAATTCATTTCTCTAAAACACTGCTGAGCGTTCAGCTGCAGAAATTAATCATCTGTAGCCTTTCATTCGTAGAGTGGATCTCTGGTCTGCGGAGTTACACACAGTATCTCACAAAAGTAAGTACACCCCCTCACATTTCTGTCAATCTTTTCTTCTCTCTTTTCATGTGACAACACTGAAGAAATGACACTTGTCTACAATGTAAAGTAGTGAGTGTACAGCTTGTATAACAGTGTAAATTTGTCGTCCCCTCAAAATTACTCAACACACAGCCATTCATGTCTAAACCGCTGGCAACAAAAGTCAGTACACCCCTAAGTGAAAATGTACAAATTGGGCCCAATTAGCCATTTTTCCTCCCCCCTGGTGTCATGTGACTCCTTAGGCCACGTACACACGGGCGGATTGTCTGCCCAACTAAGTTCGTCAGACAATCCAACAGACAGTCCGTCCAACTTTTAAATGAACGGACTTGACCACACACGATGAGCAGACAGTCCGCTGAAAGCGTGCGCGATGACGTGTACAGCACGTACGACGGGACTAGAAATAGGACGTCCAATACACTACAATGCACCCTTCCGCCGTGTAAATCCTTTCTGAGCATGCGCCATACTTAGTCCGTCCAACTTGCCTACTCACGAGCGCACTGTCCGCTGAAACCAAGTTTGGACGGACAAAATTACGGAAATTCCGAAAGACTTAGTCCGCCAGACTGTCCGCTGAAAAAGTCAGCTGAAGCCCACACACGAGCGGACTGTCCGCTGAAACACGTTTCAGCAGACTAGGTTGGACGGACAATCCTCTCGTGTGTACGCGGCCTTAGTGTTACAAGGTCTCAGGTGTGAATGGGGAGCAGGTGTGTTAAATTTGGTGTTATCGCTCTCACTCTCTCATACTGGTCGTTGGAAGTCCAACATGGCACCACATGGCAAAGAACTCTCTGAGGACCTGAACAAAAAGAATTGTTGCTCTACATAAAGATGGCCTAGGCCAGTGATGGCAAACCTTGGCACCCCAGATGTTTTGGAACTACATTTCCCATGATGCTCAACTACATTGCAGAGTGCATGAGCATCATGGGAAATGTAGTTACAAAACATCTGGGGTGCCAAGGTTCGCCATCACTGGCCTAGGCTATAAGAAGATTGCCAAGACTGTGAAACTGAGCTGCAGCACGGTGGCCAAGACCATACAGTGGTATAACAGGACGGGTTCCGCTCAGAACAGACCTCGCCATGGTCCACCAAAGAAGTTGAGGTCACGTGCTCAGCGTCATATCCAGAGGTTGTCTTTGGGAAATAGACGTATGAGTGCTGCCAGCATTGCTGCAGAGGTTGTAGGGGTGGGGGGTCAGCCTGTCACTGCTCAGACCATACGCAGCACGCTGCATCAAATTGGTCTGCATGTCTGTTGTGCCAGAAGGAAGCATCTTCTAAAGATGATGTACAAGAAAGCCTGCAAACAGTTTTCTGAAGACAAGCAGACTAAGGACATGGATTACTGGAACCATGTCCTGTGGTCTGATGAGACCAAGATAAACGTATTTGGTGTCAGATGGTGACAAGCGTGTGTGGGGGCAACCAGGTGAGGAGGACAAAGACAAGTCAAGCATGGTGGTGGGAGTGTCATGGTCTGGGGCTGCATGAGTGCTGCCGGCACTGGGGGGACTACAGATCATTGAGGGGACCATGAATGCCAACATGTACTGTGACATACTGAAGCAGAGCATGATCCCCTCCCTTCAGAGACACAGCCGGCCATTTCACAAAGCGCCGCACGACTCGCGCATGCGCAGTAAGAAACGGGCAGTGAAGCCGCAAAGGCTCCACTGCCTGTTTCCCTTAGTTTGAATGGCGGCATCGGGACCCGATCCGAAGGAAGCATCGGCCTCAGGCGGACGACATCGCGGGCACCCTGGACAGGTAAGTGTGCTTATTAAAAGTCAGCAGCTGACTTACCGCTTTAACTATTACTAACTATTAAATGATAGGTTTTGGAATTTCCTTTCAAATTTGGCTGTTAGAGAACGTAACGAATACGAATTTATCCAAAGTTACGAATTATCCAAAATAACGAATGTCATATCTAAACGAATGAAACGTAAAGAAGTAATAATAATAAATAATAATAATAAAAACATTATTATTACGATTTATTATTAATTAGTTCCATTCCATTTGTTTAGATGTGGCATTCGTTATTTTCGGATAAATTTGTATTTGTTACGTTCACTAGCAGCCAAATTTGAAGGGAAATTCTAATACCTATCATTTATATTATTATTGTTATTTATTATTATTAACTCATAACAAATACCGTATCTAAACATATGAAACGTAGCAAAATAATAAATAATACAAAAAAAATAAAAACTTTTTATTATTATTATTTATTATTCATTTGTTATGTTCCATTTGTTTAGATACGGCATTCGTTACTTCGGATAATCCGTAACTTTGGATAAATTCGTATTGGTTACGTCCACTAACAGCCAAATTTGAAAGGAAATTCCAATACCTATCATTTAATAGTTAGTTATTATTAGTTAGTTAGTTATTCTTTTGAATTTTCAGATTTTCTTATTTTTGGATTTTCACATTTTTAAATTTACGAAATTTTAAAGTTACGAATTTATGAATTGCGATTATAACAAATGACCCGAAAAACGAAAAAAAAAAAAAAAAACCCAATGAAATGAAAACGAACACATTTTTCGGCAGTGCACATGTCTGGTTGTTAATGAGCAGGCAGCCTTCGGGTCTGGTATGCATTGGGAGGGGACCCCACGCAATTTTTTTTTTCCGATTTTTTTTTCTTTTTTTATTGCCACAATAGTTTTTTTTTTTTTTTTTTTACAATCAGCTGTCAGCGGTTAAACACCCGCTGACAGTTGATGACTCAATGGTTGTTAAGGGCGCGGCAGCTGCCCGCTCCTTAACAACTCCTATTTATTAATGTCATTAAATATGCCAGCTTGTGCCAGGCGTTAAATTACTGCATGTTTTCACTAAATACGGCAGGACTTCATAAGATAACTCATGTGGTATTTTAGTATTTTTTTTTTTGTGAATGCCCCAAAAACTTTTTGAAAAACACTGAGCAGTATTTTACCACTTTTATTTTTTTGAGGGGAAACATACCACTTTGTGAATGGAGCCTTTAAAACTGAAGTTTAACCACTCGCCGACCAGCCGACCTGCAGTAGGTGGGCTCTATTGCGCGAATCGCCGTAGGTGTATGCCGCTCCGTGCAACAGATACAGTGGGCGCAATCGCGGTTCCGGAGGTGATGCGCGTGCCCGGCGGCCGCGATGTCCGCCGTCCACCTGCGATCGCTCCACAGAGAGCAAGATCAGGGATCTCTCAATGTAAACAAACAAATCCTTGTTCTGACAGTAGAGAGACCGTCTGTTCCTAGTGATCAGGAACAGCGATCTCTCTCCTCCTCCAGGCAGTCCCACCCCCCCCTCCCCACATTTAGAAACACCTCCCTAGGGACACACTTAACCCCTTGATCGCCCCCCATTGCTAACCCCTTCCCTGTCAGTGACATTTATACAGTAACCAGTGCCTTTGTTATAGTTGTATACATGTTAATGGTCCCAAAAAAGTGTTTGTCCGCCGCATTGTCGCAGTTCCGCTAAAAAAAAAAAAAAAAACAGATCGCCGCCATTACTAGGAAAAAAAATAATAATAATATTGATAATAATAAATAATAATAATAAAAATGCCATAAATCTATTTCCTATTTTGTAGACGCTATCACTTTTTTGCGCAAACCAATCAATATACGCTTACTGCGATTATCTTCACCAAAAATATGTAGAAGAATACACAGCGGCCTAAACTGAAGAAGACATTTGTTTCTTTACTTTTTTTTTTATTGGATATATATAATAGCAAAAAGGAAAAAGGAGGAAAAAAATTTTTTTTTTTACATATTTTTTCATAGCAAAAACTAAAAAATATTGCGTTTTTTATTTTATTTTTTCAAAATTGTCGCTTTTTTTTTGTTTATACCCTGTTTCCCCTAAAATAAGACCTGGCGTGATTGTCGACGATGGCGGCAATATAAGCCCTACCACCCAAATAAGCCCTAGTTAAAGTCCTTCTATGTCTTACTCTCAGGGTAGGGCTTATTTTCGGGGGAAAGAGGGTGGGGTTTATTTGGGGGGTAGGGCTTATATTGCCGCCATCACCGACACTCATGCTAGGTCTTATTTTAGGGGAAACAGGGTAGCGCAAAAAAATAAATAAAATAAAAACTGCAGAGGTGATCAAATACCACCAACAGAAAGCTCTATTTGTGGGGGAAAAGTGACATAAATTTTGTTTGGGTACAGCGTTGCACGACCGCGCAATTGTTAGTTAAAGCGACGCAGTGCCGTATCGCAATAAAATGGCCTGGTCATTTAGGGGTTAAATCCTTTCCGGGGCTGAAGTGGTTAATCTGATTTTCTGATATTTTTTTTAAAAAATAAAACCTTTGATTTTTCATTACCGTACATACTTTATTTTAGACCCAACTACATCATCACCAGGTCTCCGATCTTCTCCAGGCAATGCAGGCAGTTCTGGTGGAAGGGAACGGCGGGGTGCTGCTGTGCATGGCTTCCTGATAACATCCCAGCACCCGGCCTCAATACTCCTCCAATGAGCCCTCGGCCCCCGATGCAAGCAGTGGGCTGGCCCTTGGGGGGGAGGAGGGGTTATGCAAATATCGAAATATCTCTGATGAGTGGGTGTCAGTCTGGAAGTGTGGGCGGTCCTATGCAGAATGCATTTGCATGCAGACTGCCCTCGCATAGCCGTGCGCAGGGGGTGTGCCGGATGTGCCTGGGCACATCCTAATCACCCTGTGCCGCGTAGATTCCCCTTGCTGATATTTCACCAAAACCCCCCCCCCCCCCTAATGGAGCCGATACACCTGCGCAAGACTGAAAGGAAGGACGGAGGAAGGATTTAAATGCGATAGAGAAAATGCTGCCATCGGCTTGGCTATGCAGTACAGCGGAGTTTCTAAATTACAAAGGTGACTGAACGGAATCACACAGATTTTGGCAGGTAAAGCAGTTTATATAAAATATGGATTGTAGCCATGAACCTAGCGGATTGGCCGGAGTTCAGACGGAATACAAATAAATCAGAAGAAGAGAGAGAAAGACGACACGCGGAGGACGGAGCTTCAGGCAGTTCTGCCAAGTGTCCATGTCCTTCGCTCCGGGGTCTCAGAACTCCGGCCAGCTGTGTATTGCATGACTATTCAATAAAAGGGGCCACAGAGTATGTTTTACAAATATTCTCAGACTGGAAAAATCAGCTTCATAAATGAATGATCACATTGAAAAGAAGTAATTCCACAATAGAAGCCCCCATCATATCAGGAGTCCCCCTTTCACATCCGGGCCCCCCCCCCCCCCGTTTACGTCACTTAATAAAGAATGGAACTACCCCCCCAAAATGAACTGGGACTTTAACGGCAGCGAAAGTACAAAAATATAAGTATAATTTATTCAACAAAGTATACACATATACAAATGTGAAATATTAAATCACTAAAAATTGATAACAATGATGAAAGAGTTCTCATAGAAGTCCAGACAGCCCGACGCGTTTCAGGGCACAAAACGTCCCTTCGCCAGGGGCAGTAGTCAGGAAGGAATCCAACTGTATGATAAAGATCAAATATATGATAAATAACAATATAATAATTTCAGTAATTTACATCACAGCCCCCTTTATATCAGAAGTCTCCCCTTCACATCTACAATATCTCACAAAAGTTAGTACACCCCTCACATTTTTGTAAATCTTTTCTTCTATCTTTTCATGTGACAACACTGAAGAAATGACACTTGTCTACAATGTAAAGTAGTGAGTGTACAGCTTGTATAACGGTGTAAATTTGCTGTCCCCTCAAAATAACTTAACACACAGCCATTAATGTCAAAACCGCTGGCAACAAAAGTGAGTACACCCCCTAAGTGAAAATGTCCAAATTGGACATCAACTGAATGGGCTATACAAAGGTCGATGAGCAGAAGAGCGATGTAGCCAGGTGTTAGCCTCTGCTTCCCACCGCTGCTCAGAGCCCTTTCACACTGAAAGCGCCCGGGCGTCGGCGGTAAAGCGGAGGGGGGCAGGATAACAAAGGGTGCTTATAGAATAATTATTACGGGAGGGGCAATCCTTTGAAATGTTCTTCAGCCGACTATTGTTGGGGCCCTTTAAGAACATATGCGCACTTTAAGACAGCCCCAGTTAACCTGCATGCTGTATAGGTACAGTATAGCTATGGTATAGTCTCAGATGTGGTTCAGATGCGGTAAGGGTTTGGTATATTGCGGTGTAGGGTTGTTATTGGTGCAGTGTAGTTTTGGAATAAGTGTGGTATAGAGCACAGTATGGGTGCGGTATGGATTGGGTATACTTGCTGTCCTGCTCTGAGTGGCTCAAGCCCTGCTAACAGCATCAGCACTGGGTGCATAGCTCTCTTACCAGTCCCCAGGATGCTGTGGTGACCTCTCGCTGAAGAAGGGGGGGCCCTCCTCAGTCTCTCCCTAAGACCCCTTTCACACTGGAGGCGTTTTTTCAGGCGCTTTAGCGCTAAAAATAGCGCCTGTAAAGCGCCTGGAAAAAAAGCCTTTACCGTTGTTTTAGCAGCGGGGGAAAAAGGGGTTAAAACCGCCCACAAAACGCTGCTGCAGCGGCACTTTGCCGGCGGTACGGCGGCGCTGCCCATTGATTTCAATGGGCAGGGGCACTGTAGGAACAGTGTATTCACCGCTCCTACAGCGCTGCAAAGAAGCTGGTCACCACACTTTTTGTGCCAGCGCAGCGCCCCAGTGTGAAAGCACTTGGACTTTCACACTGGGATTGCAGCTGAGGCGCTTTACAGGCACTATTTTTGGCGCTAACGCCTCCAGGACAACAAGTATACCCAATCCATACCGCACCCATACTGTGCTCTATACCACGCTTATTCCAAAACTACACTGCACCTATAACAACCCTACACTGCAATATATCAAACCCTTATCGCATCTGAACCACATCTACCTTGCACCTGTGCTGAGACTATACCATAGCTATACTGTACCTATACAGCATGCAGGTTAACTGGGGCTGTCTTCAAGTGCACATATGTTCTTAAAGGGCCCCAACAATAGTCGGCTGAAGAACATTTCAAAAGGATTGCCCCTCCCGTAATAATTATTCTGCAAGCACCCTTTGTTATCCTGCCCCCTCCGCTTTACCGCCGACGCCTGGGTGCTTTCAGCGTGAAAGGGCTCTGAAAGCTTCCGGTGATAAGGGGTGGGAAGCAGAGGCTAGTATCTGGCTATAGCGCTCTTCTGCTCGTCGACCTTAGGATAGCCCATTCAGTTGATGTCCAATTTGGACATTTTCACTTAGGGGTGTACTGACTTTTGTTGCCAGCGGTTTAGACATTAATAGCTGTGTGTTGAGTTATTTTGAGGGGACGGCAAATTTACACTGTTATACAAGCTGTACACTCACTACTTTACATTGTAGACAAGTGTAATTTCTTCAGTGTTGTCACATGAAAAGATGGAATAGAATATTTACAAAAAATCGTGAGGGGTGTACTCACTTTTGTGCGATATTGTAGATGTGAAGGGGAGACTTCTGATATAAAGGGGGCTGTGATGTAAACTCATTGTAAATAACTGATGCAAATTACTGAAATTATTTTATTGTTATTTATGATATATTTGATCTTTAGCATACAGTGGGATTCCTTCCTGACTACTGCCCCTGGCGAAGGGACGTTTTGTGTCCTGAAACGCGTCGGGATATCTGGACTTCTATGGGAACTCCATCATGATTGTTATCATTTTTTAGTGATTTGATATTTCACATTTGTATATGTGTATACTTTGTTGTATTTGTTATACAATACTTTGTTATATTTATATTTTTGTACTTTCACTGCTGTTAAAGTACCAGTTCGTTTTGGGGGGGGGGGGGTAGTTCCTTTCTTTATTAAGTGACGTAAATGGGGGGGGGGGACTCGGAAGTGAACGGGGACTCCTGGTATGATGCAGCATGCAGGTTAACTGGGGCTGTCTTCAATTGCACATATGTTCTTAAAGGGCCCCAACAATAGTCACGTACATATACTGCGGCACAATAGCACCAGAGGGTGTGCGCGCCCACTGCGTGGCGAGGGGGACCCGATGCTCGTGCTATCACATGCACAAGCGCCAGCACGGGAATTTGTGTAAACACACAAATCCCTGTGCTGTCAGAGGAGAGGAGACATGTCGTTTGCTCCTAGTAAGTAGGAACAGCGATACGTCTCCTCTCCTACTCAGTCCTATCCCCATACAGTTAGAACACACTGAGGGAACACACAGTTAACCCCGTGATCACCCCCTAGTGTTAACCCCTTCCCTACCAGTGTAATTTACACAGTAATCAGTGCATTTTTATAGCACTGATCGCTGTATAAATGCCAATGGTCCCAAAAATGTGTCCACAGTGTCCGATCTGTCCGCCGCAGTGTTGCAGTACCACTAAAAATCGCAAATTACTGCCGTTACTAGTAATAAAAAAAAAAGGCCATACAAATGCCATAAATCTTTCCCATCCCCCCACAGTTAGAAACACCTCCCTAGGAACACACTTAACCCCTTTATTGCCCCCTAGTGTTAACCTCTTCCCTGCCAGTGACATTTATACAGTAATCAGTGCATTTTTATAGCTGTATAAATGATCGCTGTATAAATGTCAATGGTCACAAAAAAGTGTCAAAAGTGTCCGATCTGTCCACCGCTATGTTGCAGTACCGCTAAAAATCGCAGATCAACTCCATTACTAGTAAAAAAAAAAGAATAATAATAATACAAATGCCATAAAAATGCCATAAATCTTTCCCATAGTTTGTAGACGCTATAACCTTTGCGCGAACCCATTAATATACGCTTATTGCGATTTTTGTTTACCAAAAATATGTAGAAGAATACATAACGTGCCTAAACTGAGGAAGAAATTTGTTTTTTAACCACTTCCCGACCAGCGCACGACGATGTACGTCGACAGAATGGCACGGGCAGGCATATTGGCGTACAGGTACGTCCAATATTCAATGGCGCCCTGCCATCGGGAGCGTGCCGCCGGCGGCGCGCTCCCGCGCTGGTCGGGACCCCCGTGAGTCCGGTCACGGGACCCGCGGACTCGATCGCCGCGGGCATCCCCGCGATCGTCTCACGGAGCGGCCGAATGGAGGAAATGCTGTGTAAACAGCTTTCTCCATTCTGCCTAGCAACTAGTGACGCTGATCTCTGCTCCATATGATTGGAGCAGAGATCAGTGTTCACTAAATGAAAGCCCAACCCCCCCACAGTTAGTAACACACCCCTAGGAACACTTAACCCCTACACTGCCACCCACTGGTTAACCCCTTCACTGCCAGTGTCATTTACACAGGAATCAATGCATTTATATAGCAGTGATTGCTGTATAAATGACAATGGTCCCAAAAATGTGTCAAAAATGTCCGATGGGTCCCCCACAATGTCGCAGTCACAATAAAAATCGCTGATCGCCGCCATTACTAGTAAAAAAAAAAAAAATACATTGTTTTAAATAAAAATGCTATAAAACTATCCCTATTTTGTAAACGCTATAACTTTTGCGCAAACCAATTAATAATCACTTATTGCGATTTTTTTACCAAAAATATGTAGAAGAATACGTATCGGCCTAAACTGAGGGAAAAAAAATGTTTTTTTATATATTTTTGGGGGATATTTATTATAACAAAAAGTAAAAAATAATTTTCAAAATTGTCGCTCTATTTTTGTTTATAGCGCAAAAAATAAAAACCGCAGAGGTGATCAAATACCACCAAAAGAAAGCTGTATTTGTGGGAAAAAAAGGACGCGCAATTGTCAGTTAAAGCGACGCAGTGCCGAATCGCAAAAAGTGGTCTGGTCTTTGACCAGCAAATTGGTCCGGTCTGAAAGTGGTTAAAAACATTTTTGGGGATATTTATTATAGCAAAAAGTAAAAAAATCTTTTATTTTTTCAAAATTGACACTCTTTTTTTGTTTATAGCACAAAAAATAAAAACCACAGAAGTGATCAAAGAGCACCAAGTTAATTCGAAGCAGTGCCAAATTGTAAAAAGAGCTCTGGTCAGGAAGAGGGTAAAACCTTCCGGGCCTGATGTGGTTACCGTACATACTAGAGTATAAGCCAAGCTTTTCAGCCCATTTTTTAGGCAGAAACCCATACCCCCCCACCCCCCCTCGGCTTATACTCGAGTGAGGGTGCCCATCTGCAGCTGTATCTTTGATAACTAAAACAGCGGGTGTCTCCCGCTATGTCATGTAGTCTGTTTGGTGGGCGTCCATTGTAACAAAGCCCCCTCCTCGTCCGTGATAGACGGAACACTGATACAATGCTGGGAAACTGGATCAGTGTTCCGTCTATCACAGACGAGGAGGAGGCGGGGCTTTGTTACAATGGACAGCCACCGAACAGACTGCATGGCACAGCGGGACACACCCGCTGTTTTAGTTATCACAGGTACAGCTGCAGATGGGAACAGTAAGGCTGCAGATGGGCACAGTGAGGCTGCAGATGGTCACAGTGAGGCTGCAAATGGGCACAGTGAGGCTGCAGATGGTCACAGTGAGGCTGCAGATGGGCACAGTGAGGCTGCAGATGGACACAGTGAGGCTGCAGATGGGCACAGTGAGGCTGCAGATGGTCACAGTGTGGCTGCAAATGGGCACAGTGATGCTGCAAATGGGCACAGCGAGGCTACAAATGGGCACAGTGAGGCTACAAATGGTCACAGTGAGGCTGCACATGGGCACAAGGAGGCTGCACATGGGCACAAGGAGGCTGTACATGGGCACAGTGTGGCTGCAAATGGGCACAGTGAGGCTGAAAACGGGCACAGCGAGGCTGCAGATGGGCACAATGAGGCTGCAGATGGGCACAGTGAGGCTACAGATGGGCACAGTGAGGCTACAGATGGGCACAGTGAGGCTGCAGATGGGCACAGTGAGGCTGAAGATGGGCACAGTGAGGCTGCACACGGGCATTGTTTACCCAGTAGCTGCTGCATTTCCCTCCCTAGGCTTATACTCTAGTCAATAAGTTTTCCCAGTTTTTTTGTGGTGAAATTAGGTGCCACGGTTTATATTCGGGTCAGTATAGGCCGAATTCATTCTTTTAATACATTTATCAAAGGATAATGCACAAGGCTGGTGCGCTCTCTGTCCTTTATTTCTTTTCTGACTGCCATGATACCCCTTATCCTGGAGGGCAGCACAGCCTGAGACATCATCCACCCCCCGAAACCTTCGATCACCTGATCAACACACTTGTGCGCGAGAGTATTTGTCTGCTGCTATCAAACACTCCCTTGCCTTTAAAAAAAAGACGGGACGCAGCCTTAAAAGATAATCGGCTCCTCTCCGGGGGGTCTATCTGCAGTAACAGAAGCTTTGCTGAGAACATGCCACTGCACATCACAGAATGAAGTGCGATTAGCAGATTAACCTGAATTTGTCACCCCTTAAGTGTAACAGCATCCGGCGAACCAATGAAAAGCAAAGGTTTACTCTTGGAAGCTTCCTGCAGGCGCATTAAAGAGAAGCCCCCCCCGAGGAGCTTCTGCACAGACTGAACTCGATGCTAAATGAACCAAAACTTGGAAAGCTGGCATCCTTGAGAGCAAAACGGGCCAAGAGCTGAAAAAAAAAAAAAAGAGGGAGCAAAAGACTCCCAGTAGTCTTGGCGGAGCGCAGAGAGCACAACCGCAATCTTCCAAAGGGCCCTCGGGGGCCGGCACAGACACGCAATGCTTGGGGGGGGGGGATATCTCTGTCGCCTGTCGCCGAGGCTTCCAGGACTGCTCTGCAGATTATTACACCTTCAGTGCCAGGGAGACAGAACATTACTGCTGGATCTGAGTGGCAAAGTGTTGGCTTTTAGCGCCTGCCCTTTGCTCTGGAAGATGCATTGTCGGCTAAAAAAAAATAAATAAATAAAAAAAGCAGGCAGCAAATCTAATATCCATAATCGGGTTTGCAGACAGTACTTTATTTAATGAAAACACTGTGGGATTGCTTCTGTCAGCAGCTGCTTTCGGGGAGGAACAAGCAGATACAATAACAGCAAAGTCAATGAGGTTTTGTGTGTCAGCCATGGGCTCCCGTTCTGGAAACATTAATGGACTTAAATTGTCATCCGAGGAATTTCCATAAATTTCCCGAACGCCGTTTTTTTTTCCGGGTTTTACCGGCCAAACCTATTTAGGATTTTTCGAAGATACCGCTCCTCGTTTTTTTGTTCACTTGTTTGCTAACCACTTCAGTCCCCGGACCCATTTGGCTGGCCAAAGACCAGAGCACTTTTTTTTGCGATTCGGCACTGCGTCGCTTTAACTGACAATTGCGCGGCGTGGCTCCCAAACAAAATTGACGTCCTTTTTTTCCCCCTGCAAATAGAGCTTTCTTTTGGTGGTATTTGATCACCTCTGCGCTTTTTTTATTTTTTGCGCTATGAACAAAAAAAAAAAGAGCGACAATTTTGAAAAAAAAAAACGCATTATTTTTTACATTTTGCTACAATAAATATCCCCCAAAAATATATAAAAAAAACGTTTTTTTCCTCAGTTTAGGCCAATACATATTCTATGTATTTTTGGTAAATAAAGCGTTTATTGATTGGTTTGCGCAAAAGTTATAGCGTCTATAAAATAGGGGATAGTTTTATGGCATTTTTATTAATACGTTTTTTTTTTTTTACTAGTCATGGCGGCAATCAGCATTTTTTTTTTTATCGTGACTGCGACATTATGGCGGACACATCGGACAATTTTGACACATTTTTGGGAACATTCACATTTATACAGCGATCAGTGCGATTAAAAATGCATTGATTACTGTGTAAATGTATTTAAAGGTGTTGGATGAAGCTTAGTTCCTCAACATCCCAATTTTTAAAAGAAACCTTTTTTTACTGTGTAAATGTGACTGGCAGTGAAGGGGGTTAACACTAGGTGGCGCTGTAGGGGTTAAGTGTGTCCTAGGGAGTGATTCTAACTGTGGAGGGGGAAGGGCTACGTGTGACACGACACTGATCACCGCTCCCGATTACAGGAAGCGGTGATCGGTGTCCTGTCACTAGGCAGAACGGGGAGATGCTTGTTTACATTAGCATTTACCTGTTCTTCCTCTCCGTGAGACGATCGCGGGTATCCCCACGGACATTGAGTCCGCGGCACACCACGATCCTACTCACGGAGCTCGCGGCGGGTGCACGCCTGCGCCGGCGGTGGCAGCCATCCAATCCATACATACAAAGACACTGTTCTTCCTCTCCGTGAGACGATCGCGGGTATCCCCGCAGACATCGAGTCCGCGGCACACCGCGATCCTACTCACGGAGCTCACGGCGGGTGCACGCCTGCGCCGGCGGTGGTGCGCACGTGATGGCAGGCGGCAAATTCAAAGGTACGCCCATTTGCTCAGCCGTGCCATTCTGTCGACATATAAGTACGTGCGGCGGTTGGGAACCGGATAATTGGCATGTACAGCGGGTATAATAAGTATTGAACACGTCTCCATTTTTCTAGGTAAATATATTTCTAAAGGTGCTACTGACATGAAAAGTCCACCACATTTCGGTACCAACCCATCCAATCCATACATATAAAGACACTGTTCTTCCTCTCCGTGAGACGATCGCGGGTATCTCCGCGGACATCGAGTCCACGGGACCCGCGATCCTACTCACGGAGCTTGCGGCAGGTGCGCACGCGCGCCACCGGCGGCGCGCACGTGATGGCACACGGCAAATTCAAAGGTATGCCCATTGAATGAATGAAATACTTGTATAGCGCACAATGCGAACTGAATCGCCTCTAGGCGCTGTGGCAAGCTTTGATCATCTGCTCAGCCGTGCCATTCTGTCGACGTATAAGTACGTGCGGCAGTCGGGAACCGTATAATTGGCATGTACAGCGGGTATAATAAGTATTGAACACGTCTCCATTTTTCTAGGTAAATATATTTCTAAAGGTGCTACTGACATGAAAAGTCCACCACATGTCGGTACCAACCCATCCAATCCATACATACAAAGACACCAAAACAAATACATTCAGAAATTAAGTTCCGTGTAATAAAGTGGAATGACACAGGGCAGAAGTATTGAACATGTGAAGAAAGGGAGGTGCATGGAAAGACAAGACACCAGCCGAAATCTTGCAGTCCCGCTCCTCGTTAGTGCAAAGACCAGCTGGTTCGGTCTCATCTGATGGCCTATACCAGGGGTCTCAAATGGGTGACCCTCCAGCTGTTGTGAAACTACAAGTTCCATCATGCCTCTGCCCTCTGTCATGCTTGTAACTGTCAGCCTTATAAGAATATTATCGGGTTAATTGGCGCTACCTAGAAAACAGGTCTCCATTACAAAAAGGGTCTTATGCTGTCAGCCTTGCAATGCCTTATGGGACTTGTAGTTTTACAACAGCTGGAGGGCCACCAGTTTGAGACCCCTGGCCTATACGAGGGTGTCTCATTACCAAGGTGTCACACAAGAAACATCTCACGATGGGTAAATGCAAAGAGCTCTCTCAAGACCTTCACAACCTTTTTGTTGCAAAACATACATGATGGCGTCGGTTACAGAATGATTTCCAAACTTCTGAATGTTCCAGTGAGCACTGTTGGGGCTATAATCCGGAAGTAGAAAGAACATGATTCCACCAAATGCAAAGAGCTCTCTCAAGACCTTCACAACCTTTTTGTTGCAAAGCATACATGATGGCGTCGGTTACAGAAGGATTTCCAAACTTCTGAATGTTCCAGTGAGCACTGTTGGGGTTATAATCCGGAAGTAGAAAGAACATGATTCCACCATAAGCCGCACCACGACCAGGTTGCTCCTCGCAAGATTTCTAACAGAGGAGTGAAAAGAATTATCAGAAGAGTCGTCCAAGAGCCGAGGACCATTCCAAAGAAACCTAAGGATGCTCTTTGTGATAGAACTGAGATTTGCTTTCATGTAAGGCTCCCCCTTTCCTATCAATAAAATATTCACATGGGCGTCCGAATAAAATATTCCCATTATTAACAAGCACAGCATTGCTCGCGTTCGCTTTATGGCAGTCGGAAGTGGAAGGCGCGCAGCTCTTAAAGAAATTGATGGACTCCTAGTATAGGTTGGTAATGGTGTCCTCCGTACTCCTCGTGTGAAATAAATAAAAATCGGTTTGATGAATTGATGTGTAAGAAAATGGTGCGCCAGCCTCATATAACGATCTCAATTACCGTCGTGACGTGTCCATTTATATGGAGACTGAGCAATTCTCAAATGTTCTGAACAATAAATAATGCGATGTATGTAGTGTGTGTATATATAGAATGATAATGTATGAAGCATGGAAGTCCTTCATGTGTGAGTGCCAAGGAGGACCCAAGCGCCCCCTTCTGTCAGGATGTGAAGGGTTCCGGTGATGTGGACCTTCCATGAAGAAAATTGAGGTTCTAATGCCCGCGTACACACGATCGGAAATTCCGCCAGCAAAAGTCCGATGAGAGCTTTTGGTCGGAAATCCGGCACCGCGTGTACGCTCCATCTGACTTTTGCTGGTGGGATTTCGGGCCAGCAAAAGATTGAGAGCAGGTTCTCAATTTTTCCGGTCGGAAGTTCCGATCGTCTGTACAAATTCAGACGCGCAAAATTCCTACGCATGATTGGAAACAATTCGACGCATGCTCGGAAGCACTCAACTTCATTTTCTGACAGCTTTTCCTGATGGGCACTGATTGGCACTGTTGTGGGCACTGATTGGCACTGTTGTGGGCACTAACAGGCAGCTTATGGGCACTGTTGGTGGCACATCTGATGGGGCTGCGCTGATAATCACTGTGCTGATTATCAGCACAGACCCCCCCCCCTGACATGGAGAGCCGGTGTCTTATCATATAAGGTCCCCCATCAGATAGCGTCCGCTGTGTTGCGCATGCGCAGTACACAGCAACACAGATTCCGAAAATTGCCGAGGATGAACGGCGCCTGCGCACTGAGTCCAGGTTCTAGCCCCACCCTCCAAGTGGACATAGAGTAGGAATAAAAAAGAGCCGAGTGCAGCGAGGCCGAGCCCGAAGCGTGGCGAGTGAAGCTCGCCCACGAGGGGCCCTCTAATATTCACAACCCTATGTCCGCTTGGATGATGGGGGCTGCCACCTCCACTCACGGCGCAGGCGCCGTTCAGCTTCAGAAATTTTACGAAGCTTCTTCTGCCCCGTGCTGCGCATGCGCAGTACGGAGCGGACGCTATATGATGGCCGGACTGAATATGCCAGAACACCGGCAATCGACTCTCCCTGTCAACACGAACTGAGGAAAGCCGTTTACCGGCACTTCCTGGTTCATGCTGTCGTCAGCTGTGATTGGTCACAGCTACTCACGTCAGAAGCTCCCTACTACGATCAGAGATGCGCCCCCGCGGGCGCGCGCCAGCATGTTATCCTGTTGTACATCATATGACGTCCAGTCAGGATAACTGAACACCCGTGGTTAAATGGTTAAAGTGTAACTAAAAAACAATATTTTCTTTCATTTTGGATACAGTAAGGGAAGATTATAACCCCCCTGAGGTTTATTTTTTTTTGCCATCTGTGACCCATTGGAAAGATTTCCCTTCACTTCCTGTCTCATAGCCAAACAGGAAGTGAGAGGACATTCCTCTAAAGTGAGGAAATCCTGGGGTGTCACCAGAACCAGTGTCCCCACTGGGAGATTGCCCCTCTATTTCTGTTCTGATGACAACCCATACTTTGGGAATTCTCCTACTTCTATTAACTCTCGGTGATGACGGCGAACAGAACAAATAGAACGATTCTCGCTAACGGGGACACAGACAGCAAAAAAAAAAAAAACTGATGGGGGTTCTAATCCCTCTCCACTTCATCCAAAATGGAAAAAAAAAATGCCTTTAGTAACACTTAGTAGATCCTACAGAAACCAGCATCAATAGATCCTCCAGCAGCCTGCAACAATAGGTGCTCCCCAATACACTAGGGCCCCACCAGCATCAATAGACCCTCCAGCAGCCACCAACAACAGGTGCTCTCCAATACAGTATGGCCTCGCCAGCAACAATAGATCCCCCAGCAGCCAGCAACAATAGGTGCCCCCCATTACAATAGGACCCCACCAGCAACAATAGATCCCCAACAGCCAGCAACAATGGACCCCACCAAGAATAAAAAAAACAATACCGTTTTACCAGCAACAATAGATCCCTCGTGCAACAGTAGATCCTCCTAGCAACAATAGACCCCCATCAACAATAGATCACCCACCAGCAACAATAGACCCTCCAGAATGCTTAAGCATCCCTTGCCAGTACATACATTCAGTGCTGGAGGAGTGAGGAAATCCTGGGGTGTCATCAGAACTAGTGTACCATTTGGAAGATGTCCCCTCTATTTCTGTTCTGATGACAACCCAAAATTTGGGAATTCATCTACTTTCACTCTATATGATAACGATGAAAAGAACAAATAGAGTGAATGAATCTTAGATTCATAGCAGAAACAGCAATAAAAACTGACAGGGGTTCTAATCCCTCTCCACGTCATCCAAAACGAAAAAAAAGTGTTTAGTAAAACTTAGTAGATCCTGCAGAAACCAGAATCAATAGACCCTCAAGCAGCCAGCAATAATAGGTGCTCCTCAATACAGTAGGGCCCCACTAACACCAATAGACCCTCCAATAGCCATCAACAATATGTAACCCCCAATACAGTAGGACCCCACCATCAACAATAGACCCCCCAGCAGCCAGCAACAATAGGTGCTCCCCAATACAGTAGGGCCCCACCAGCAACAATAGATCCCCAGCAACAATATATGCTCCCCAATACAGTAGGACCCCACCAGCATCAATAGACCCTCCAGCAGCCAGCAACAATAGGCATAGCTCCCAACTGTCCCTGATTTGGAGGGACTGTCCCTGATTTGGAGCAATGTCCTTCATTTCTCCTAATTTCTCCCTCATTTTGGCTGATCTATATAGTTGTTTATAAAATGCACTATTTATCATTCAAAAAGTGTTTTGAAGTGCTAAACCTTTCATCCAATTTCTAAATTGCTGCATTTGTAAATTTCCAAAACCAATATAATGAAAAGTAGTGGTAAAAAAAAGGCACTTGTTGGTTTAACTAATTTTTTTTTGATAACAATCCTTTAACCACTTGACCACTGGGCACTTAAACACCCTTAATAACCAGACCAATTTTCAGCTTTCGGTGCTCTCGCATTTTGAATGACAATTACTCAGTCATGCAACACTGGACCTATATGAAATTTTTGTCCTTTTTTTCACACAAATAGAGCTTTCTTTTGGTGGTATTTAATCACCGCTGGGTTTTTTATTTTTTGTGCTATAAAAGAAAAAATACCGAAAATTCTGTAAAAAAACGAATTTTTCTTTGTTTCTGTAATGCCCCGTACACACGAGCGGACTTTTCGACATCCAAACTCCGACGGACTGAGTCCGGCGGACTATCCGATCGTGTGTGGGCTGCAACGGACTTTAGCGAAGCTAAAGTCTGACGGACTTTAGAAATGAAGCATGCTTTAAATTTTCCCGACGGAACTCCGCCGGACCCGGTCCCCTTTGAAAAATCCGCTCGTGTGTGTGCTACTCCGACGGACTAAAACCGACGCTAGGGCAGCTATTGGCTACTGTCTAGGAACTTCCTACGTCGAATCCAGTCGTACGTCATCACGTTCGACTCCGTCGGAGTTTGGTGTGATGGTGTGTGGTCAAGTCCGTTCGGTCGAAAAGTCCGCCAGAACTCCGTCGGAACTCCGGCGGAACTCCGGCGGAACTCCTTTGGAGGTCTGTCAGACTTAATCCCTCTCGTGTGTACGGGGCATTAGAAAATTTAGCAGATTAGTAATTTTTTCTTCATAAATTTTGGCCAAAATTTATACTACTACATATCTTTGGTAAAAATAAGTACAAATTGGTGGATATTATTTGGTCTTTGTGAAAGTTATAGAGTCCACAAGCTATGGTGCCAATATCTGAAAATTGATCACACCTGAAGGACTGACGGCCTATTTCAATTCTTGAGACCCTAACATGCCAGAAAAGTACAAATACCCCCCAAATGACCCCTTTTTGGAAAGAAGACATTCCAAGGTATTTAGTAAGAGGCATGATGAGTTTTTTGAAGTTGTCATTTTTTCCCACAATTCTTTGCAAAATCAAGATTCTTTTTACTTTTTTTTTTTTTTTCACAAAATTGTCATATTATCAGGTTATTTCTCACACACAGCATATGCATACCACAAATTACACCCCAAAACACATTCTGCTATTACTCCCGAGTACGGCGATACCACATGTGTGAGACTTTTACACAGTGTGGCCACATACAGAGGCCCAACATGCATGGAGCGCCATCAGGTGTTCTGGAGCACCCAGGACAATTCTGACATTTCTCTCCTACATGTAAAAATCATCATTTATTTGCTAGAAAATTACATAGAACTCCAAAACATTATATATGTTTTTTTAGCAAACACCCTGGAGAATACAATGGTGGTCTTTGCAACTTTTTATCTTGCACGGTATTTGCGCAGTAATTTTTCGAATGCTTTTTTTTGGAAAAAAAACTGTTTTGTGCTTAAAAAAAAAAAACACAGTAAAGTTAGCCCAATTTTTGCATAATGTGAAAGATGAAGTTATGCTGAGTAAATAGATACCTAATATGTCACTCTTCAAAATTGCACACGCTCGTAGAATGGCGCCAAACGTCGCTACTTAAAAATCCCCATAGGCGACGATTTACATTTTTTTTACTGGTTATATGTTTTGAGTTACAGAGGAGGTCTAGGGCTAGAATTATTTCTCTCGCTCTAACGTTCGCAGCGATACCTCACATGTGTGGTTTGAACACCGTTTTCATATGTGGGCGGGACTTACGCATGCGTTCGCTTCTGCATGCGAGCACATGGGGACAGGGGCGCTTTAAAAAAAACATTTTTTTTTATTGTTCATTTTACTTTATTTATTTTAGTTTGACATTTTTTTCCCCAAAAATAATTTTTTTGATCACTTTTATTCCTATTACAAGGAATGTAAACATCTCTTGTAATAGGAATATGGCATGACAGGTCCTCTTTACAGTGAGATATGGGGTCAATAAGACCCACATCTCACCTCTAAGCTGGGAAGCCTGAAAAAAAAAAAGATTCTGGCTTTGATCGTATTAGCGATTCGGTAGAAGCACCGGAGGGCGGAGGGCGGCGGGAGATGTCTATGGCTGGGTATTGCAGGGTATCACCGACTATGGCTGAGTATCTCAGAGCATGGTGTTGCAGAGTACTGCGTTGCAGAGCATTGCAGGGTATTGGCGGGTGTTGCAGAGCATTGCAGAGTGTTGCAGGGTATTGGCGGGTGTTGCAGAGCATTGCAGAGTGTTGCAGGGTATCGGCGGGGGTTGCAGAGCATTGCAGAGTGTTGCAGGGTATCGGCGGGGGTTGCAGAGCATTGCAGAGTGTTGCAGGGTATTGGCGGGTGTTGCAGAGTGTTGCAGAGTGTTGCAGGGTATTGCAGAGCGTTGCGGAGTGTTGCAGGGCATTGCGGAGTGTTACAGGGCATTGCGGAGTGTTGCAGGGCATTGCGGAGTGTTGCAGGGCATTGCGGAGTGTTGCAGGGCAATGCAGAGTGTAGCAGGGCAATGCAGAGTGTTGCAGGGCAATGCAGAGTGTTGCAGGGCATTGCAGAGTATTTGCAGGGAATTGCAGAGTAATGCAGAGTATTTGCAGGGAATTGCAGAGTAATGCAGAGTATTTGCAGGGAATTGCAGAGTAATGCAGAGTATTTGCAGGGAATTGCAGAGTAATGCAGAGTATTTGCAGGGAATTGCAGAGTAATGCAGAGTATTTGCAGGGAATTGAGGGGTTAATTTTCGGTGAGCAGCGATGTGGGCACTGCAGATGCAGCCCACATCGCTGCTGACACCGATCTCTTCCCCCTCCGCTGTACCGATCGGTACAGAGAGGGGGAGGGAGGAACCGGCGTCATAACATGACGCCGGCTTGTTTACAAGTGATCACTCCGTCATTTGACGGAGCGATCACGTGGTAAACGGCCGCGATGAGCGTCCGTTTACCGTGATTCGTGATGCGCCGGGTCCACTGGACCCAGCGGTCACGGATGCTCTCGTGTGCGCGCCCCAGGGGGCGCGCGAGAGCAGAATTCTGGGAGGCCGTTAATTAACGGCCTCTCAGAGTTAAACAACCGCCCTGATGCCGTTAATCGGCAATGGGCGGTTGTTAAGTGGTTAAGGGGGTATGACAGTGGGCATGTCCTATGCCTACCTACTTTTTCTAGTAGGTCCCTCATTCCCATCTCAAAAAGTTGGGAGGTATGCAATAGTTGCCCCCTAATACAGCAGGGCCCCACCAGCAACAATAGACCCTCCAGCAGCCAGCAACAATAGGTGCTCCCCAGTACAGTAGGGCCCCACCAGCAACAACCAATCCCCCTAATACAGTTGGACTCCACCAGCAACATTAGACCCTCCAGCAGCCAGCAACAATAGGTGCTCCCCAGTACAGTAGGGCCCCACCAGCAACAACCAATCCCCCTAATACAGTAGGACTCCACCAGCAACAATAGACCCTCCAGCAGCCAGCAACAATAGGTGCTCCCCAGTACAGTAGGGCCCCACCAGCAACAACAGATCACCCAGCAGCCACCAACAATGGACTCCACCAATAATAAAAAAAAACAGCACCGCCTTACAAGCAACAATAGATCCCCCCTTGCAAAAGTAGACCCCCCCTAGAAACAAAAGAACTCCCCTAATCAACAATAAATCCCCCCACCAGCAACAATAGACCCTCCATCATGCCTAAGCACCCCTTGCCAGTGCATACATTCAGTGCCAGAGGTGTGGGAACTGCGTACTACTGCATTCCCACTGGAAAAAAAGCTCTGACTATACAGTGCCTGATCGTTTATCATTAGCTGGTCTGTATTAGAGAACAGCAATGAACCAATTTCGTTTTTTTTACTTTAAGGTGTTAAAAGCGCTCTTATTTTCTACTTGCAGCTCTATTTAATATTCCTTTGACGGCCATCGCAAACTCATTTATCATTCAACCTTCAATTTAAATCAACAAGCACCCCCTTAAAATCCATAAACAGCTCGGCGATGGGCAGCGTACTGTAAACCACCCCAACTACTAAATTATTGATAACAAAAATATTGACTGTGACTTCAATTTCCTTCAGGTGATGCTTATACCGAGGAAATGATTTACATTGCTCCACTTTTATTTCTTTAATATAAAAATAATATGGTTTCCAAGATCACGGTGACTTTTATATATTTCTCTGAAGGCAACGACTGAACAAAAAGGAAGAAAAGACCTGAGCGGAGAGAGTTCTATTTGATCATTTTATGTCTTCCTAATGTCTTTTTTTTTCTTCTCTTTCTGTGTTATATGACGGATCTCGGCTGTGGGTTTTTATTTTTTCTTTATTTATTTTTTATGGAACTTCACAGCACGGTAATGGGAAACTTAAAATAGAAAAAAAAAAAAGTAGCGTGCATACGTCTTAAAAGGTCACTCAAGCGGGTCACAGAATCTCAGATCTATAAAGAAAAAAAAAACATAAAAAAATGAGTCACAGTCATGAAAAGAGTAAAATCCCCAATAGAAACACCGAGGTGTCAAAGGTTCCAGGCGTTCCCAAAACTCGTCTGTTAACCACTTCAGCCTCGTTTTGAGATTTGCTGTTTAACCACTTCAATACCGGGGGGGGGGGCACTTAAACACCTTCCTGCCCAGACCAATTTTGAGCTTTCAGCGCTGTCGCACTTTGAATGACAATTGCGCGGTCGTGCTACACTGTACCCAAATGAAATTTGTATCATTTTTTTCCCACAAATAGAGCTTTCTTTTGGTGGTATTTGATCACCTCTGCGGTTTTTATTTTTTGCTAAACAAATAAAAAAATACCGAAAATTTTGAAAAAAAAAAACATTTTTTTTTGTTTCAGTTTCAAAACTTTGCAAATAAGTAAGTTTTCTCCTTCACTGATGGGCACTGATGGGGTTACACTGATGGGCAATGATAAGGCGGCACTGATGGGCACCGATGAGGTGGCACCAATGAAGTGGCACTGATGAGGTGGCATTGATGGACACCGATATGTGGCACTGATAGGCGGCACTGATGGGTGGCACTGATGGGCGGCATGGATGGGCATGGATAAGTGGCACAGGTGGGCATGGGTTAGGCGGCACGGGTGGGCATGGGTAGGCAGCACAGGTGGGCATGGGTAGGTGGCACAGGTGGGCATGGGTAGGCGGCACAGGTGGGCATGGGTAGGCACTGATAGGCGGCACAGATGGGAACTGATAGGCGGCATTGTATTATAATATATTGCACTAATGGATGCCAATCAGTGCCAATCAATAATGCATGCCATACAGTGATGCCCATTGTGGGCACTGATTGGCATCCATTATGGGCACTGATTGGCATCCATTGTGGCACTGACTAGAATCCCTGGTGGTCTAGGGTGGCATACCTTGTCCTTGGCATCCCTGGTGGTCTGGTGGCGTCCCTGGTGGTCCAGTGTGGGCATCCTCGGGGGGGCTGTGCTGATAATCGATCAGCACAGACCCCCCCCTGTCAGAGGAGCAGCCGATCGGCTCTCCTCTACTCATATCTGACAGACGCGAGTGAGGAAAAGCCGATCACCGGCTTTTCCTATTTACACTGTGATCAGCCGTGATTGGACACGGCTGATCACGTGGTAAAGAGTCTCCGTCGGAGACTCTTTACCGAGATTGTAGTTGCCAGGTGTCAGACTGACACCCCGCAACAACGATCGCCGCGATGCGCGCCCCCGGGGGCGCGCAGCGGCTCATAATCCTGATCACGTCATATGACGTCCGGTCAGGATTATGAAACCACTTTGCCGCCGTCCATTTGCTATAGGGCGGGCGGCAAGTGGTTAAAAGTTAAAATCCTTTTTTTTTTTTTTTTTTGCTTTTTTTGCAAGAAAGTTACTTAGAACCCCCAAACATTCTATATATTTTTTTCCAGACACCCTAGAGAAAAAAATGGCGGTCATTGAAATACTGTATATCACACCGTATTTGCCCAGCGGTCTTTCAAGCGTAATTTTTTGGGGGAAAAAAAATACACCTTTTTTGAGTTTAAAAATAAGACAACAGTAAAGTTTTCCCAATTTTTTTTTTTCTATATTATGAAAGGTAATGTTATGACGAGTAAATTGATACCCAACATGTCACGCTTCAAAATTGCGCCCGTTCACGGGATGTTGACAAACTTCTACAGTTCTAAATCATCGGTTCTAAATCATCGCCACTAAAACAAAAATGTATTTACCCAATACTGGGTTTCTGTATGAATGTATTGTTAATTATTAAAGATATGAAATTGATTTTATATATTTTTTTGTTTTAGTGGTGAATATCAAATAACAAGGTTCTACAAAAGCTCCAGAAGAAGCCACGTTGGTGGTGAAACATGTAGAGGCAATCACACTTTTGTACCTTGACCACTGGGTCGTTATGGCCTCGATTTTTACTAATTGTTTTATCAAATCCTATGTAATAAAATTCTATATTTTTTTGGTAAATTTTGCTTTTGATTGCTCTTTCTGCACCTTAAAGCGGAGCTCCACCCTAAAGTGGAGCTTCCGCTCATTGGAACCCTCCCCCCCTCCGGCGCCACAATTGGCACCTTTCAGGGGGGAGGGGGGTGCAGGTACCTGTACAGTACAGGTATCTGCACCCACTTCCGGCATAGATATCTGCAGAATCTACTCCCCTTTCCGCAGAATCTACGCCCCTTTCCGCAGGTCCCCCACTGTCTGCTGGGAAACACACGGATCCCAGAGACAGCGGGGACCATCCTTATTGCGCAGCGCGACTCGCGCATGCGCAGTAGGGAACCGGGAAATGAAGCCGCAAGGCTCCACTTCCTGATTCCCATACCCAAGATGGTGGTGGCAGCACCCGAGAGACGATCGAGAGATCGGCTTCGGGTGCCGACATCGCGGGCGCGCTGGGCGGGTAAGTGTCCTTATTTTATAAGTCAGTATTTGTAGCTGCTGGCTTTAAAAAAAAAAAAAAACGGCGGAACTCCCGCTTTAAAACTTCAATTTTGTGTTCTTTTGGTATATATTGAGTTGTCCTACTGGAATACCAGTTAGTACTTAGACCAGCTTTTCTCAACCTTTTCAACACAGAAATAGTTCTCCGGTCTCGAAGAACCCCCTGCTAAAAATTAGAAATCTACAACTCATGATACATTAGTGTGATGGTCATTGGGAAGAATGGTCCTCACACTTGTGGTCATTGGGAAGAATGGTCCTTACACTTGTGGTCATTGGGAAGAATGGTCCTTACACTTGTGGTCATTGGGAAGAATGGTCCTCACACTTGTGGTCATTGGGAAGAATGGTCCTTACACTTGTGGTCATTGGGAAGAATGGTCCTTACACTTGTGGTCATTGGGAAGAATGGTCCTTACACTTGTGGTCAGTGGGAAGAATGGTCCTCACACTTGTGGTCATTGGGAAGAATGGTCCTTACACTTGTGGTCATTGGGAAGAATGGTCCTCACACTTGTGGTCATTGGGAAGAATTACCTCCTTACAGAGAGCTAAAAAGGTCAATGGTGTCGGTGGGAACTTATCCGAGAGGCAGAAATGGCCCAATGCTGAAGGAACCCCTACAACCTCTGGAGGAACCCTAGTTGAGAATCACTGCTCTAAACTCTAAACTTCTAAACCAGCCTTTCTCAACCTTTTCAATACAGAGGAACCCTTGAAATAGTTCTCCGGTCTCGGAGAACCCCCTGCTAAAAATTTGAGATCTACAACTCATGCTACATTAGTGTGATGGTCGGTGGGAAGAATGGTCCTTACACTTGTGGTCATTGGGAAGAATGGTCCTTACACTTGTGGTCATTGGGAAGAATGGTCCTCACACTTGTGGTCAGTGGGAAGAATGGTCCTTACACTTGTGGTCATTGGGAAGAATTACCTCCTTACAGATAGCTTAAAAGATCAATGGTGTCGGTGGGAACTTATCTGAGAGGCAGAAATTGCTCAATGCTGAAGGAACCCCTACAACCTCTGGATGAACCCTAGGGCTCCACGGAACCCTGGCTGAGGATCACTGACTTAGACCCTGCACCTCGGGTGAGCCCACATCATCCACCAGGGTGACCTGCTTGTTCACGTATCCATCTGGTCAGTGGGAGTCTCTCTACTGCAATAAATAGCTAAGGGCTTCTGAGCCTGACCTGTGACCATGACTAGTCCAATATAACAAGATGGACTGGAATGCATCATGACTGGAATTCGGACAGACTTGACCTCTTCTGCTCTGCAGTCCCTAAGATACAGTACAAGTCAAAGGGTGATTGAATTGTAAGATTTGATTAGATATTAGATAGAAGATATTGGAGAATCTAACTTCTACACACACTCACCGGCCACGTTATTAGGTACACTTTGTTCAATCGCTCGGTAACACAATTTGAAAATCAGCCAATCACATGGCAACAACTCAATGCATTTAGGCATCTAGACATGGTGAAGGCGACTTGCTGAAGTTCAACCTGAGCATCAGAATGAGGAAGAAAGGGGATTTAAGTGACTTTGAACATGGAATGGTTGTTGGTGGCAGACAGTGGCTGGTCTGAGTATTTATGGGATTTTCGCACACAACCATCTCTCGGGTTTTCAGAGAATGGTCAGAAAAAATATCCAGTGAACGGCAGCTGTGTGGAGGAAAATGCCTCGTTGATGTCAGAGGACAGAGGAGATTGGGCAGACAGTAACTCAAATAACCACTTGTTACACCCAAGGTATGCAGAATACCATCTCTGAACGCACAACAGCTACAGCAGCAGAAGACCACACCAGGTGCCACTCCGGTCAGCTCAGAACAGGAAACTGAGGCTACAATTCGCACAGGATCACCAAAAATAGAAGACTGGAAAAAAGTTGATTGGTCTGATGAGTCTTAATTTCAGCTGAGACCTTCAGATGGTTCGGGTCAGAATTTGGTGTAAACAACATGAAAGCATGGATCCATCCTGCCTTGTATCACTGGTTCAGGCTGGTGGTGTAATGGTGTGGGGGGATATTTTCTTGGCACACTTTGGGCTCCTTAGTACCAATTGAGCATCATGCATACGTCATGGCCTACCCGAGTATTGTTGCTGACCATGTCCATCCCTTTATGACTACAGTGTCCCCATCTTCTGATGGCTCCTTCCAGCAGGATAATGCCCCATGTCACAAAGCTCCAATCATCTCACCCCTTGACAATGAGGTCACTGCACTCCAATGGCCTCCACACTCACCGCATCTCATCCAACGGAGCACCTTTGGGATGTGGTGGAAGATTGGCATCATGGTGTCCCCATCTTCTGATGGCTCCTTCCAGCAGGATAAAGCCCCATGTCACAAAGCTCCAATCATCTCACCCCTTGACAATGAGGTCCCTGTCCTCCAATGGCCTCCACACTCACCACATATCATCCAACGGAGCACCTTTGGGATGTGGTGGAAGATTGGCATCATGGTGTGCCCATCTTCAGATGGCTCCTTCCAGCAGGATAAAGCCCCATGTCACAAAGATCCAATCATCTCACCACTGGACAATGAGGTCACTGTCCTCCAATGGCCTCCACACTCACCACATCTCATCCAATAGAGCACCTTTGGGATGTGGTGGAAGATTGGCATCATGGTGTCCCCATCTTCTGATGGCTCCTTCCAGCAGAATAATGCCCCATGTCACAAAGCTCCAATCATGTCACCCCTTGACAATGAGGTCACTGTCCTCCAATGGCCTCCACACTCACCACATCTCATCCAACGGAGCACCTTTGGGATGTGGTGGAAGATTGGCATCATGGTGTCCCCATCTTCTGATGGCTCCTTCCAGCAGGATAATGCCCCATGTCACAAAGCTCCAATCATCTCACCACTGGACAATGAGGTCCCTGTCCTCCAATGGCCTCCACACTCACCACATCTCATCCAATAGAGCGCCTTTTGGAATGTGGTGGATGCCATCATGTCACTATGGAGCAAAATCTCTGAGGAACGTTTCCAACACCTTGTTCTATCTATGCCATGAGGAATGAAGGCGAAAGGGGGTCCAACCCGGTACTAGCAAGGGGGACCTAATAAAGTGGCTGGTGAGGGTATATTTTGCAGAAAGAACTTTTGGAAGAATCTGTACACATTGGAGGGGAAATCGAACACACGGAGGTGATCTCATGACCTTCGCCCTCATCTGTTTTTCCCCATTTGGCTCCAATATGCACTTTGTTATTTTTCAGAATACCTTATCAGTATAAATCCCCTGACCTGCTAATTAGCATTTCTACCAATCATCAAAATATCAATCCTTGACAGGCTGAACCTTTAAATACGATCTTTAGAAAAAAAAAATAATCAGGCAGTGAAAGTTCTTGAAGAAGCGAGATAAAAAAAAATAAAAGTCATAGAGTGTTATAAAACAGTAATAATGCCGCATAAAAAAAGACAAACATAACCTGGCAACCCGACTTTACAACCTTGCAACATAAACTACGCACACATCCTTCAATAGTCACATGAAATGCCGGGATAGGGACAAACCTTCCAGAGCTGCCGGCTGTCCAAACTGTTTACTGCAGCGGTGAAAAGAGGGGGGATGGGAGCCGCAAGCACATACAGCCAGTGAGACGCAGGCACCGCATACACCCAAAAATGTCAAATGCGTTTCATAGGAAGAATGCCAGAGTCAAAGTTTTTGGATGTGCAACAATAAAAAATAAATAAATAAATTCACCACCTTAATACCAATGATGGGCACCGATTAGGCAGCACTGATGAGTAATGATGGGCAGCACTGATGGGTAATGATGGGCAGCACTGATAGATGTTGCCTATCAGTGCCAATAATGGGCACCGGTTAGGCAGCACTGATGGGTAATGATGGGCAGCACTGATAGATGGCACTGATAGGCAACAATGATGGGCACCAATTAGGCAGCACTGATGGCAGCACTTCCCCCCCCCCCCAACTGCCCAGGCCATTTTTTAGCTTTCAGCGCTCTCACACTTTGAATGACAATTGCGCGGTCATGCTACACTGTACCCAAATTACATTTTTTTTCACACAAATGGAGCTTTCTTTTGGTGGTATTTATTCACCACTGGAGTTTTTCATTTTTTGCTAAATAAATAAGAACATTTTGAAAAAAAAAAAGTTTTTCTTAGTTTCTGTTATAAAATTTTGTAAATAAGTATGTTTTCTCTTTCAGTGACGGGCACTGATGAGGCGGCACTGATAGTCACCGAAGAGGCGACACTGATGAGGAGGCGCTAATATGAAGCACTTATGGTCAATGATAGGCAACAATGATGGACACCGATTAGGCAGAACTGCTGGCTAATGATGGGCAGCACTGATAGATGGCACTGATAGGCGACAATGATGGGCACTGATTAGGCAGCACTGATGGCTAATGATGGGCAGCACTGATAGATGGCACTGATAGGCGACAATGATGGGCACCGATTAGGCAACACTGATGAGTAATGATGGGCAGCACTGATAGATGTTGCCTATCAGTGCCAATAATGGGCACCGATTAGGCAGTACTGATGGGTAATGATGGGCAGCACTGATAGATGGCACTTATAGGCAACAATGATGGGTACCAATTAGGCAGCACTGATGGGTAATGATGGGCAGCACTGATGAGTAATGATGGGCAGCACTGATAGATGTTTCCTATCAGTGCCAATAATGGGCACCGATTAGGCAGCACTGATGGGTAATGATGGGCAGCACTGATAGATGGCACTTATAGGCAACAATGATGGGTACCAATTAGGCAGCACTGATGGGTAATGATGGGCAGCACTGATGAGTAATGATGGGCAGCACTGATAGATGTTTCCTATCAGTGCCAATAATGGGCACCGATTAGGCAGCACTGATGGGTAATGATGGGCAGCACTGATAGATGGCACTGATAGGCAACAATGATGGGCACCAATTAGGCAGCACTGATGGGTAATGATGGGCAGCACTGATGAGTAATGATGGGCAGCACTGATAGATGTTTCCTATCAGTGCCAATAATGGGCACCGATTAGGCAGCACTGATGGGTAATGATGGGCAGCACTGATAGATGTTGCCTATCAGTGCCAACAATGGGCACCGGTTAGGCAGCACTGTTGGGTAATGATGGGCGGCACTGATAGATGGCACTGATAGACAACAATGATGGGCACCAATTAGGCAGCACTGATGGGTAATGATGGGCAGCACTGATAGATGGCACTTATAAGCAAAAATGATGGGCACTGATTAAGCAGCACTGATGGGTAATGATGGGCAGCACTGATAGATGTTGCCTATCAGTGCCAATAATGGGCACTGGTTAGGCAGCACTGATGGGTAATGATGGGCAGCACTGATAGATGGCACTGATAGACAACAATGATGGGCACCAATTAGGCAGCACTGATGGGTAATGATGGGCAGCACTGATAGATGGCACTGATAGGTGACAATGATGGGCACCGATTAGGCAGCACTGATGGGTAATGATGGGCAGCACTGATAGATGGCACTGATAGGTGACAATGATGGGGAGGCACTGACCGGCATTACCGATGGACACTGATTGGCATCCCTGATGGGCACAGATTGGCATCCCAGTCTCATTCAACATGAACTTTTTTTTTAATCCTTATGCTGCTGCTAGCATTAGTAAATAGATAGGAAGGCAGACGTTTGAGTCTTCATCAGAGCTCTCCCCTGCACACTTGGGTCCCCATCACACCCCCCCCCCCCCACCCCACCATCATACTTGTGTCCCCACAAGAATCCTTCACCCCTGCTCTAGATCAATGAAAATTTTGACTAAGATTTTTGAAGTGTTCTGTTGGGCACTCCTCAATATTCATCCAATTTTTTTTTTCTCTCCCCTTGAGGGTGTTTTTATTTTTACTGGTCATATGTAGCAATTTTTTGTACGTTGGCTTTTAGCGGCAATTTCTATCACAGGGAGGACATGAGAGGAAATCTCCGGTGGCTCAGAAGTTGCGAATTTTCTTCATCTTCTCGCTTTCAAACCCGAATCTCTTTCCTGCAGAACAGTGATCTTGACCTGGCGGTGTCCTCCTCCTCTTGGCGGTTGGAATTTGGTGTGGCCGTGTGTAGGCAAGGCAGTTTGAGTGGATTTCCGTCGGACGGGAAAACCATCAGAGCTTTTTCCGACGAGAATTCCGATCGCGTGTACGCGGCATTAGAGATACAACCGGCCATCCATACTGCGGATGCGGCCCACAATGGATTTTAATTTGGCACCCTCGGTGTGCAGCATAAAACCACTTATTAACTGTTCAGAACTTGGTAGCTCAAAATAAAAATCTAAAATACATGATTGTGATGTACAAGAAGCTTCATACAGCTACCTTTATTGTGCAATGAAAACTCCAAACCTCCCACCGCCCCCCTTTTTTTTTTTTTCCATTGAAATATTCGCAGAAAACCTAAATAAGCTCCGGCGCACGCAAAGGAAGAAGAGCGGAGCTACAATTTTGGTTTCCCCTTTTCTGGCACTAAATATTTTCCTCAATTCATCTGACCTAGTCAACGGAAACCTGCATCCAATATGGGCAGAAGCTCATTTGCATTGCATATAGATAACGGCGGCACAAACCGCCGGCGCTATGAATATGAAATGACATTTCGCTACTACGATTGCTTTGCAAATTAACTTTGCTGTTTTGCCCCCTGCCATGGAAATGCTGAAACATTAAGGCTGTGCAAGCGGAGATAGGGAGCGCCAAGGAGAAGCGTAACAATAGATCTTACTTAACCTATCCGGGGCCTTTTATTTACTCGATGTTTAAATCATATTTCAAATTAAGTTTTTTGTTTTTTTTGGAAGAACAAAAAGAATCTGAAGTCTCCATGCTGAGCTTCTGGGAAGAGCCTGCGTGCAAGGATAAGGCTGTGCAAATTGGAAGGGAAATAAAACAGACTGGAACGATGATTTCATAACCTTCATACCCATCTGCTTTTCTCATTTTGCTCCAGTACACACTTTGGTTTATCCAAGAGATCCTTTCTGTGAAAATCAGCTTTCAACAATTAGCACCTCTGCATGCGCTGCTAATATTATGTGTGCTCTCGTAGTGCGTGATAGAAGACGGCTGTAAGGAGGTGCGATAAGCAGGACGCTTTGAGGTTTCTGGTAGACATGGGCGCCGTCAATAAATTCATTTCGTTCTGTTCCGTTACGATTCGTATTAAAATTAATTCGTACTTCGTATTTCGTGTCCGAAATTCCGCTTAGTTTCGTACGAAATACGAATTTCCGTTCGTAAATTTGTATGAATTTAAAGGCAAAAATATAACTCAATATGACAGTCGATGCTGATGGAAGTTTGGTTTTTATCAGAAATACGAAATTCCGTTGAAGAATTTCCTATCCGAAATACAAAGTTTCATTAGATGAGAAAGAGAGAAGCGTATTGTCTGCCATGCACCGCTGGTCCAGTTTGCGCCTGCTCCTCATGGGGCTGCTTATTATGAGGGGCTCCCACCATCCCTGTGCTGTGCTGACTTCCTCCTGGGGCTGTACCTCTGCTGTGCATATTATGAGGGGCCCCACCATCCCTGTGCTGTACTGACTTCCTCCTGGGGCTGCTTATTATGAGGGGCTCCCACCATCCCTGTGTGTGCTGACTTCCTCCTGGGGCTGTACCTCTGCTGTGCATATTATGAGGGGCTCCCATCATCCCTGTGCTATGCTGACTTCCTCCTGGGGCTGCTTATTATGAGGGGCTCCCACCATCCCTGTGCTGTGCTGACTTCCTCCTGGGGCTGCTTATTATGAGGGGCTCCCACCATCCCTGTGCTATGCTGACTTCCTCCTGGGGCTGCTTATTATGAGGGGCTCCCACCATCCCTGTGCTGTGCTGACTTCCTCCTGGGGCTGTACCTCTACTGTGCATATTATGAGGGGCCCCACCATCCCTGTGCTGTGCTGACTTCCTCCTGGGGCTGCTAATTATGAGGAGCTCCCACCATCCCTGTGCTGTGCTGACTTCCTCCTGGGGCTGTACCTCTGCTGTGCATATTATGAGGGGCTCCCATCATCCCTGTGCTATGCTGACTTCCTCCTGGGGCTGCTTATTATGAGGAGCTCCCACCATCCCTGTGCTGTGCTGATTTCTTCCGGGTGCTGTACCTCTGCTGTGCTCATTATGAGGGGTTTCCACCATTCCTGTGCTGTACTGACATACTGAGCACAGCAGAGGTACAGCCCCAGGAGGAGGTCAGCACAGCACAGGGATGGTGGGAGCCCCTCATAATAAGCATAATGACTGAGTCGTCGTCGAATCCGTCGATGCGACAACTGATCCGAAATCCAAAATTCGTAAACAAAAATTCGTATTGCATACAGAATTCGGACGCACGGCAATTAGTATTTTGGATCCTCCCAAACGTACGAATTTTGGGAAATTCGTACGAATTTGAGATTCGTAGGAAACAAATCGCACATGTCTAGTTTCTGGAGGCAGTAGACCGACTTACCCAACACATATATGCTTTTATACAATTGTTTTACTTGTCACGGCCTACAGAAGTCCCTCACAATATCCTGGACCTATAAATACGTTTGTCGCGAGACCAATACTCCTACAGATAATGCTCATACGCATGGTGGTGCGCATGTGCCAGCACACAGATGGACTTTGACCAGCAGGGGCATTGCTAGGTCTACAAAAGGTCTGGGGCTAGAGCCCATAGCAGCATAGTAAAGAAAGTCATACGCTTGGGCGGGCATACACATGTATATACAGTTATTATTGTGTGTGTGTGTGTGTATATATATATATATATATATATATATATATATATATATATATATATATATATCCCCAGAGAGCCCCCCACTTACATCAGCATCCCCAGAGAGCCCCCCCTTACATCAGGGTCCCCAGAGAGCCCCCTTACATCAAGGTCTCCAGAGAGCCCCCCATTTACATCAGGGTTCCCAGAGAGCCCCCCTTAAATCAGGGTCCCCAGAGAGCCCCCCTTAAATCAGGGTCCCCAGAGAGCCCCTCCCTTAAATCAGGGTCCCCAGAGAGCCTCTCCCTTAAATTCATGGTCCCCAGAGAGCCCCCCCCTTAAAATCATGGTCCCCAGAAAGCCTCTCCCTTGCATCAGGGTCCCCAGAGAGCCCCCCCCCACATATATCAGGGTCCCTAGAGAGCCTCCCCTCCCTTTGGGGGCCCCTGCAGAGACTCTGGGCTATGGGCCCCAGATTCGGGGCTATAGCCCCAAAAGCCACCCCCTAGCGACGCCACTGTTGAACAGTATGTAGGGGTGGTGCAGCAAGGTGCGGAGGCAATAATTCACACAGGCAGGTGCAATAGAAGACTTGTATTGTGGTCGCACAGTAAAGCCTCGTACACGCGATCGGATTGTTCGCCAACAAAACCGTGGGATTTTGTCCGAAGGGCGTTGGCCCAAACTTGTCTTGCATACACACGGCCACACAATTGTTGGCCAACAATTTACGAACGTAGTGACGTACTACGTTGTTTTTCAGCTCTTTAGCGCCACCCTTTGGGCTCCTTCTGCTAATTTTGTGTAGCGCCCACCTAAATTGCCAGTGCCTTACTGTATTTGTGCAGGCCTGGAGGTTTGTCTGGGTTAGGGTGGAGTTATAGGTTAG
Organism: Lithobates pipiens; assembly: GCF_037356315.1. Classification (NCBI taxonomy): domain Eukaryota; kingdom Metazoa; phylum Chordata; class Amphibia; order Anura; family Ranidae; genus Lithobates; species Lithobates pipiens. The sequence continues at coordinate 245,520,657 of NW_027507787.1, forward strand.
AGGGGGGGTGTGACCACCTGTTCATCACCCTGGAAAACACTCCCTTGCTCTCCAGAGGAATCTTCTGGAAAGGAGGCGGGTCAGGTTCTGAAGGACAGGCAGTGTATGGGTCCCGTGTCCAATCGTTAATTTTCTTGGTCAGGGACAGGGTCCATATATAAATACACTGGGGGTCACATGTTCCCTGGGGAGTTGGAAATGGGAAAAGGACTAATGCACACAGGCAGAAAGATGTGATGTTAAGGCCTAGGGCTGGAAGGCCTGGAAGTTCAGAGATTTCAGTGCTGGAAAGCCACAGATCTTCATCGGAAGGTGATGGAGGTTCAGAGACTCCAGAACTGGAAGGTTTCCACCATGTTTTCCGAAGTAAGAAGTAGCTGCAAACCGACCGGAGTGAACCAGGGTTGGCCTGGACCTCTGCTGAACTGGACTGGGTAGAAAAGGGCAGGAGGAGAAGGCAGGTGAGGCCTGGGCCTGCTAGCGTTTCAGAGTACCACATGCTTTTCAGAGGGGCATGCGTGTCAGCTCACTAAAGGAGAGGGACTATCACTCAGACATATCATTCCAGAGGCAACTCATATCTGTTCATCACTGATGATAGTAGTTGATAATAGATGATCATCACTGATGACAGGTGATAGTACCTGCCGGAATCTGGAATAAAGTTAAAGTTTTGAACTGTTCTACATGTGTCTGTGCTTTACTACAGCGAGGGGGTGGAAGAAGCGGGGGTTAAACTAGCCGTACTGTAATTAACTATTAGCAGCTCCCAAGGGAGTAGTGCTTCATTTGTAATATTTCAGGCCAGCGTGCTGGAAATTTATCGTCACCTACCTACAAATCGCACACTGCTCAGCGCTTGAGGATTTAATTTTAAAAGAAAAATGTAGCAATCTTTAGACTACTCCTTATGATTACTAAATGATTCAATCAAATAAATAATAAAACAATAAAAATAATAGCTGCTGCTTGTTAAAAATTGCACTTCATGTAAAATATATACATAAAAAAATAGATAAAACTTCAAAAAGTCCACAATTTAAATATATATATATAGCAGCGCTCAATATACAAAATCTTATTCAGATATTAGTTCATATGTGCTCTTGAAAGAGTGGTGATAGAGTCCAATGCGTGAAGAGAAGAAAAAAGGATCAAAACCACTTTCCACCTGGCGTTTTTCCACCTTATGTGCTCTCCAAATACAAACCCCCCAAGGGGATGCACTCACCAGAAAATCAAGGATGTATGAGCCTCCAATAAACCAAACCACTGAGTTCTTTAGTCGTGGGAAATCAAAGATATGGGAGCCTTCAAAACTTTAAATTCATTGGTCGCTTGATATCTCCATAATAGGATGGTCCAAAGCTCATAAAGGAGACAAGATCATACTGACATAGTGTGATACTGTTTTAAAAACCTTTATTATAGACCCCCCATACAAAATAAGCGTACCAAATATATTCAAACAAATCGCATAGGATAAGTGTACTGTGCCTGAGTTACTCGTGGTGAGCCCCTTCGGTTACCGCGAACGACCGCTCTGTGCGTTCGGCTTACTTCCTGGTACCTTGGTTGGTTCACGAACGAGTCACTGGAACGCACACGAAACTTCCGGTGTGTGTTACGCCCTGACGCGTTTCGTCATTTCCGACTTCGTCTCGAGGGAGTAACACACCACACCGGAAGATAGTAAATATACACGCCGGGATCCAATGAAAGCAGGTGTTCCCTGTGAGTGGCAAGGGTCAAAACCCGCCCAGACTAACCTATTGTGATCTGGATTTCTCGTCACTCTGCAGTTGCCATAAAACGCAATCACTGGACCCGATGTGTAACTAAATAGCATACAATTAATACAATCTCACAAATGTATATGTGTACACAGCGATCATAGTAAAACCAAATTAACAGGACCATGCCTATCAGCATGCCAAATAGAATAGCAAATAAAACCATAATCCGTTATATGTAAAAATTCCTTAGCATATAAATATATAATTACTTAACATATATAAAGACCAATAAGTAAAAACATCAATGCTTAATGCAAGTATCGCACTATGTCTTATACCTACATATATAGATATATGTGCCAATTAGTGTCCTCTATTTAGCTCATGAGGTGATCTAATTTTATTCGATATGGGGCATGCTTAATCAATGAGGTAAAAGATTAACAGAACGTGAAAAAAAAATGAATAAAAATAAAAATAAATATAAATAAAAATAAAAATAAAAATAAAAATAAAAATAAAAATAAAAATAGAAATAAAATACAATAAAAATAAAAATAACTAAAAAGCAAATAAAGATAAAATAAAAAAAGGGAAAGCAAAAGAAAAAAAGAATGAATGAAAAAATGAAGAAATGAGTGAATGAATGAATGAATAAATAAATGAAAGATAAATAAATAATTAATAGTACATGAAACTAATAATATCTACAGGAGACATTCAGTTAGAAGCTTAAGTATCACTGATGAAACAATTTATATCCAATTCAATGTTTAAACCCTTTGGATTTAAAACGTCCGTTAAAAATATCCAATGGGTTTCTTGTTTTGACAATTCGCGAACTCTGTTAATTCCCCTCCAATAGGGTTTAACCTGTTCAATCCCCCAAAAACGCAATTCCTTTGGATCTCTATTATGATGGAGATCAAAATGCAGAGATACATTATGATCTTTGTAACCTATCTTGATGTTATGTATGTGTTCGGCTATCCTAACTTTTAATTTTCTCTTTGTTCTCCCAATGTACATTAGGCCGCACGGGCACATAAGGGCATACACAACATGAGTGCTATTGCATGTGATAAATTGCTTCAGGGTGAATTCCATGTTATTCGAGGTAGAAGTAAATTTAACAAGGTTTCTGGTAGGGTTCCTAATTTCCCGACATGCTTTGCACTTACGACAGGCAAAGAAACCATTTTTTTCCCAGAATGTACGAGGAGGAGCCGGTGGATCTATAACTTTTTTTATAATTTTGTCACCGAAACTCGTCGTTTCCGATAAATGAATTGTGGTCGAGTGGGTAGTGCTGGATTCAACTTTTTATCTAGTAAAAGAACAGGCCAATGTTTTTTAAAAATATTTTCCACTTCTTTGTATTGTATGTGGAAATTAGAGATAAAGCCCCATTCTTTATTGTTTATCGGGTTTATTTTTTTATTGCCTACCGTTAATGGCAACCCTGGATGTTGTTCTTGTAGACATTCATTTGTGTTAGTAGAAGTTTGGGGAGTGTCAATTCGCGTTTTCATTTCTTAAATTTTCAGTTTGCGCTTTTCAGTTTGTTTCTGAATGGGCGTTCCTCAACCAGCCATGTTGCGGAATCGGAGGAGATAACATGTTATTTATTATTGGCCTTGGAGTTATTGCTTTGACCCAAGTCCAGTCCAGGAACAGGAGAGGTTCTTGAACCAAAAATTGGTTGTTTTATTAATGGTGACCAATTATGTCATATGCCTTTGCGGCGGGAGCTCCAGGAGAATAATCTGGATGATTTTCCGAATTATCTCCGGAAAACGGACCCCTGCTTCTACCAACTCTTGGCATTGTTGACCCCCCGATATTAAGAAGCAGGACACATGCATGAGACTTTTATTTTATTTTTAGGTTGAATAATAATGATTTGATTTGGTATATTTTCTATATTTTTGAATGCATAGAATGTACTTTTTGGTTCGGTTCTATTGGCAGATAGCATGTATAATTTTATTTGTTTTCTTTTTTTTAATGCACAATAAAAAAAATTGTGTAGAATAATACTTGGCTATGTGTTTTACTTCAAATGACAGTTTGGGAGTCGGCAGTTACATTAAAAAAAATACAATGTAAAGTTGACAAGGGACGCCAACATAGTTGTATCTTTGATCTTAAAAACTACGGGATAATGGTGTTGTGGTAATTTGCACAAATAAAAAAAAATAAAAAATAAAAAACAGAATAATATTATTCTTGATATCACTAGAAAAAAAAAGCCTTTGAACATTTGTTTGCAATAACTCCATCAGTATCACCAGCAAAGCAGCTTCATTATTATCCCATTACAGAAGAAGAGAATTGTGCGCTGCATTTCCAGATTTCATCATTTGCCGCGTCACCAATGTTAATTCTCCATTACGAACGCTAGATTACAAGACTGACCACTGCCGGCTCGTCCTTGCTTCCGAGCATGCGTGTTTGTACTTTGGACTTTTGTCCGACGGACTTGTGTACACACGCTTGGAAAATCCGACACACATTTGCCCGTGGAAAATTTGAAAAACTTGCTAGCCAACATTTTTCCACGGAAAATCCGACAACAATTGTCCGATGGAGCGTGCAAATGGTCGGATTTTCCGCCAACAGCCTGTCATCGAACATTTCCCGTCGGAAAGTCCGATTGTGTGTACGAGGCTTAACAGTTTACAACACCCCAGTGGGAAGGCTACCCTATGCTTTCTCTCCTCCTCAGGAACCTTACCCTACCTCTAATACTGTTCCTAAGAGACTGGGTACCTATTCAGCCCACTCTCAAAATGCACACCAAGCTTGGGAGCCAGAACAAAAGATTACAGCGAACACATACAAAAATTACATTTAAATCCTGCAACATATTCAGCAAAAAATATGGGGATTTGGTCACACCCAGGGGCGGACTGACAACTCATGGGGCCCACGGGCAATAGTAGATTATGGGGCCTCAGGGCAATAGAAGATTATGGGCCCCCCGGGCAAAGGGAGATTATGGGGCCACACAGTATACATACACACACGCATACAGTATACACACACAGATACATACTGTCCCTGGTTTTATTGAGGCTGGAAACCCTGATGGGGCCCCCTAGTGGCATGGTCAATGGTCAGTCCGCCCCTGGTCACACCATATGGCCATATAGTGCTTAAGCCCACTACTACGTCAAAGCCTGGGAGCCCGGGCCCTAAATCGGCTCTGCCTGACCCAAGATGGCTGTTCGAGTCACATGGGGCAGCAGCATCCAATAGGATCACTTCCCCAGTGACCCAGGATACTATAGAGCAGTGATGGCAAACCTTGGCACTCCAGATATTTTGGAACTACATTTCCCATGATTCTCAACTACACTGCAGAGTGCATGAGCATCATGGAAAATGTAGTTCCAAAGCATCTGGGGTGCCAAGGTTCGCCATCACTGCCATAGAGGAACCATGTTTCTCTTGACTTCATCTGCATGCAGCTGCAGAATAGAGCCACCTGCAGGGGAAAAAGTATATTGCACCTGCCTACAATCCACCGGCGTTACATGCCCTCTTATGTCCAATTCCGGGAATGAATGAATGAATGATTTGTATAGCGCTGCAAATGCGAACTGAATCGCCTCAAGGAGCTTGGTCCATCCTGTGTTGTCCTGCTTCTTGGAAGAGGTAGGTCTTGAGTTTTTTTTCTGAAAGCCCGATGGTTTTCTTCCATGCGGATGTTTGTGGGTAGAGCGTTCTATAGCCGTGGTCCTTGTACTGAACAAGCCAGAACAAGATTACAGCACACACATACAAAAATGACATTTAAATCCTGCAAGGCTATTTAAAACACCTGAACATATTCAGCAAAAAATATGGGGATTTGGTCACACCATATGGCCATATAGTGCTTAAGCCCACTACTACGTCAAAGCCTGGGAGCCCGGGCCCTAAATCGGCTCTGCCTGACCCAAGATGGCTGTTCGAGTCACATGGGGCAGCAGCATCCAATAGGATCACTTCCCCAGTGACCCAGGATACCATAGAGCAGTGATGGCGAACCTTGGCACTCCAGATATTTTGGAACTACATTTCCCATGATTCTCAACTACACTGCAGAGTGCATGAGCATCATGGGAAATGTAGTTCCAAAGCATCTGGGGTGCCAAGGTTCGTCATCACTGCCATAGAGGAACCATGTTTCTCTTGACTTCATCTGCATGCAGCTGCAGAATAGCGCCACCTGCAGGGGAAAAAGTATATTGCACCTGCCTACAAGCCACCGGCGTTACATGCCCTCTTATGTCCAATTCCGGGAATGAATGAATGAATGATTTGTATAGCGCTGCAAATGCGAACTGAATCGCCTCAAGGAGCTTGGTCCATCCTGTGTTGTCCTACTTCTTGGAAGAGGTAGGTCTTGAGTTTTTTTTCTGAAAGCCTGATGGTTTTCTTCCATGTGGATGTTCGTGGGTAGAGCGTTCCATAGCCGTGGTCCTTGTACTGTGAATCTTCGTTCTCCCTTTAGATTTGTAGCGGGACTTGGGGATGAAGAGGCCGTTTTGGTTTGTTGATCGGGGGCTGCGATTGGGTGTGTAGTGTAGTGCGTTTTCTCACATAGGTATTGAGGAGCGTTTCCTTGTGTGCATTTGTGGGTGAGGCAGAGGGTCTTGAATGTGATCCTATCCTTTACCGTTAGCCAATGTAGGCTCCTCAGGGAAGGGGAGATGGATTACCAAGTTTTTTTCCCATGACTAGTCTTGCTGCTGTGTTTTGGGGCGACTTGTAGGCGTGCAATCTGGTATTTAGGTAGTGCTATGTAGAGGGAATTTGCGCAGTCGAGTCGCGAATTGATGATTGTTCCAACTACTACCACTTTCTCCTTTTCTTGAATGAAGGAGATGAGTCTATGTAGCAGGCAGAGAAGATGGTGAGATCCGCTGAATAGTGATCCTATTTGTGCATCCATAGACATCTCTGAGTCAAAGATGACTCCGAGACTTTTGTCTTTGGTGCTTGGGAGGATGTTCTGTCCAAGAATGGTGGGTGGTGTCCATGTGGTCTTAGTTTTTGTATTTCAGTTTGCGTTGAGGAGCAGAAGCTCTGTTTTCAGTCCATTGGTTTTGAGAAAGCTCGGAGTTTCCTATTTAAAGGAGGCCTTGATGTATGCTAGTCTCTGGATGTTCATCAGCTGATCTGTGTTCCTGTGTTGTTTGATCTCCTGTTGCTGACCCAGCCTGCTCCTGACCTTGCTTTGTGGATTTCAGACTCTGACCTTGGCTTGCCTCTGAGCATGTTCTATTGTCCTCTTGGTATCGGCTTTGCCCAGCTACTTGAGTACACTTAAGCCGCGTACACACGGGCGGACTGTATGGCCTACTTAGTCCGTCGAAACACATTTCAGCGGACAGTCCGCTCGTGTGTGGGCTTCAGCGGACTTTTTCAGCGTGCAGTCTGGCGTACTAAGTATTTCGGATTTTTCGAAATTCTGTCCGTCATACTTTAGTTTCAGCGGACAATCCGCTCGTCAGTAGGCTAGTTTGACGGACTAAGAATGGCGCATGCTCAGAAAGGATTTACACGGCGGAAGGGTGCATTGCTGTGTATTGGACGTCGTATTTCTAGTCCCGTCGTACGTGCTGTACACGTCATCGCGCAAGCTTTCGACGGACTGTTTGTGCATCCGTGTGTGGTCAAGTCCGTTCATTCGAAAGTATGACGGACTGTCCGTCGGATTGTATGACGGACTAAGTAGGCCATACAGTCCGCTCGTGTGTACGCGGCCTTACTCATGCTCTTTGTGTATGACTCTGGCTTGATCCATGGTGTCCCTCCGTGATGATCTTAGCTGGCCATCCGACCACGTTCCCTGGTCTCGATGGGTACCTGCATCTACCTCTGACTGAGTGTCCTTGCAGTCTCTATACCAAGCTCCCCTCTCACCGAGACCACAGGGCAACTCCTCCACCAAGATAAAAGAGAAAATCTTCCGAAAGAGAGAGGAAATCCTGCCTTTGACGGCTGAAACCAGCAAAACTGGCCGCATAAGGAAACCTCTCTTCATTATCAACCATTTGCCAGTAGTGACATTGGTCACGAGTCACAAACAGAATTCCTCTGCATCTTCATCAATTGTGAGATCTTCGTCACATCAAATTTTTTATCAAATTTGTTTTCATGGGTAGCATGCCCATACCCTACAAAAGCAAGGGCAGGGGGCCCCATTTTAAATCCAGTTTTGATCCTACATATACTCTGATTGTATTACTTGCTTTTCCTATTTTATAATTTTACCAGGTAATGTGCAAATAAAATTGCATATTTACTAAAACATAGTTTTCAGCTTAGATAAGATGTTAGATTTTTTTGATCACTTTTATTTCTATTAGAAGGAATGTAAACATCCCTTGTAATAGACATAAGGATGACAGGTCCTCTTTATGGAGACATCTGTGGTCAAAAAGACCCCAAATCTCTCCTTTACTTTAAGGCCTCATGCACACTGGATGTTAAAATAGCGTTATAAAAACCTCAGTAGCTTTGTAGTGAGTTTTTAAACTTTTTTCAAAGTTTTTGCAATAGCATTATTAGCGTTTATTATTGCTTTTAGCGATTTTCCACGTTAGCAGGTTTATTTATTTTTTATTTTTTGAAGAAAAAAACATTTTTAACATCAAAAAGTTTAAAAAAAACGATGGTGAGCGACGTTTTTGAGCATTGATCTACTTTTATCAGCATTCATTGGCGTTATGCCCCATACATAACATAACGAAAGGACTGTGTTGTCGGAAATTTCCGATCGTGTGTGGGCTCCATCAGACTTTTTTCCGTCGGGAATTTCCGACACACAATGTTTGAGATCTGACAACAAAATCCGATCGCGTGTAGACAATTCCGACGCACAAAGTGCCAGGCGTTGCTCAGAATAAATTTACGAGACGAAAGCTATTGGCTACTGGCCCATCGTACGTGCTTTACGTCACCGCATTGCTCAGAATAAATTTACGAGACGAAAGCTATTGGCTACTGGCCCATCGTACGTGCTTTACGTCACCGCATTCTGAACGATCGGATTCCCCTCCCACCCCATCTCCATTTCTGAAAGCGATCCAGCAGATAATTAGCCACTTGGAATGCTTTCATGAGAATAAACCGTGCATAAACCGTTCAAAGGTGAAAACCAAAAGATTTTTATTTATAATTAAATCAAAGTAAGGCTTTCTTCAGCACACAGATCAAAAACATAAATTAAAGTCCGCTTATCTTCAGCACAAAAAAAAACAAGAAGTAAAGAAAACACCTACAGTTCCGTAGCCGGGTCTTCGCCCCAAAGTTTTCAGAGTCCTTATAGAAATCTTTTGCAGCCTCCAAAAACAGCAAAACAGCTCATCAGACAGGTGTTAGCCCTTGTACACACGATCGGAGATTCCGACAACCAAATCCGTCGGATTTTGTCCGTCGGATTTTGACGTTCAGAACGTGATGACGTTATTTCGTTACGATGGGACTACGTTCAGGCTAGTAGCCAATAGCTTTGATGTAGGAATTTGATCTGAGCATGCGTGGCACTTTGTCCGATCAGAATTCTCTACACATGATCGGAGTATGTCCGATCGGAGCATTTTGTCGGAAAATATTTCCGGCAAGTTGGAAAATTTGGTCCGACGGATATTCCGATCATGTGTACAAGGGCTAAATCTCCTACTCCTCCTCACCACTACCTCTTCACTACTTCCTGTCTTATGAGCTGTCTTCTTGGAGGCCTTTAACCCCCTGTGTGCAGAATCCCTGTGGTCAGGAAGGGAGGCTCTTTCCCACCCAAATGTCACTTCAGAGCCCCTCAAATTCCGGGTCCCAATTATCTCTCGCTTAATATAGAGAGGACCGCGAGTCAGTCCTCTCCTGATGACAATACCCGGAATTTCTAACTCATTTTGGGTGACCCCCTGAAGTCTACCTGGACTCTCTTAAAGGGACCACAACCCAAATATAGGTGCTACATAGCACCCGTCCAGGACCCAAACTTGGTGTGCTGTACAATATATATATATACAGTGGTGTGAAAAAGTGTTTGCCCCCTTCCTCATTTTCTGTTCCTTTGCATGTTTGTCACACTTAAGTTGTTTTTTCGGAACATCAAACCAATTTAAACAATAGTCAAGGACAACACAAGTAAACACAAAATGCAATTTGTAAATGAAGGTGTTTATTCTTAAAGGTGAAAAAAAATCCAAACCATCATGGCCCTGTGTGAAAAAGTGATTGCCCCCTAAACCTAATAACTGGTTGGGCCACCCTTAGCAGCAACAACTGCAACCAAGCGTTTGCGATAACGTGCAATGAGGCTTTTACAGCGTCCTGGAGGAATTTTGGCCCACTCATCTTTGCAGAATTGTCCTAATTCAGTTACATTAGAGGGTTTTCGAGCATGAACGGCCTTTTTAAGGTCATACCACAACATCTCAATAGGATTCAGGTCAGGACTTTGGCTAGGCCACTCCAAAGTCTTCATTTTGTTTTTCTTCAGCCATTCGGTGGTGGACTTGCTGGTGTGTTTAGGATCATTGTCCTGCTGCAGAACCCAAGTTCGTTTCAGCTTGAGTACACGAACAGATGGTCGGACATTCTCCTTCAGGATCTCTTGGTAGACAGCAGAATTCATAGTTCCTTTTATCACGGCAAGTCTTCCAGGTCCTGAAGCAGCAAAACAGCCCCAGACCATCACACTACCACCACCATATTTTACTGTTGGTATAATGTTCTTTTTATGAAATGCAGTGTTCCTTCTACGCCAGATATACTTGGACACACACCTTCCAAAGAGTTCCACTTTTGTCTCATCGGTCCACAGAATGTTGTCCCAAAAGTCTTGGGGATCATCAAGATGTGTTGTGGAGAAATTGAGACGAGCTTTGATGTTCTTTTTGCTCAGCAGTGGTTTTCTCCTTGGAACTCTGCCATGCAGGCCATTTTTGCCCAGTCTTTTCCTGATGGTGGAGGCATGAACGCTGACCTTAACTGAGGCAAGTGAGGCCTGCAGTTCCTTGGACGTTGTTGTGGGGTCTTTTGTGACCTCTTGGATGAGTCGTCGCTGCGCTCTTGGGGTAATTTTGGGCGGCCGGCCACTCCTGGGAAGGTTCACCACTGTTCCATGTCTTCGCCATTTGTGGATAATGGCTCTCACTGTGGTTCGCTGGATTCCCAAAGCTTTGGAAATGGCTTTATAACCCTTTCCAGACTGATAGATCTCAATTACTTTCTTTCTCAATTGTTCCTGAATTTCTTTGGGTCTCGGCATGATGTGTAGCTTTTAAGGATCTTCTGGTGGACCTTACTGTGTCAAGCAGCTCCTATTTAAGTGATGCCTTGATTGTGAACAGGTGTGGCAATAATCAGGCCTGGGTGTGGCTAGAGAAATTGAACTCAGGTGTGGACAACCACAGTTATAGTATGTTTTAACAAGGGGGGCAATCACTTTTTCACACAGGGCCATGATGGTTTGGATTTTTTTTCACCTTTAATAATAAACACCTTCATTTACAAATTGCATTTTGTGTTTACTTGTGTTGTCCTTGACTATTGTTTAAATTGGTTTGATGTTCCGAAAAAACAACTTAAGTGTGACAAACATGCAAAGGAACAGGAAATGGGGAAGGGGGCAAACACTTTCTCGCACCACTGTATATATATATATATACATATATATATATGTATTGCAGTTGGCAAGTGGTTTAACTGGCCTGCCTGCCATCCAGACCTTTCACTAATAGAAAATACTTGGCAAATCTTGAAAATAAAGATACAACAAAGACGACTAAGGAGTGTTGGGCAGTAAGAATCCTATATCAGGCAAGAATGGGACAACATTCCTCTCCCAAAACTCAAGCAACTGGTCTCCTCAGTTCCCAGGCATTTACAGAGTATTGGTAAAACAAGAGGGGAGGCTACACCGTGCTAAACATGGTCCCACCCCAACTTTTTTGAGATATGTTGCTGTCATCAATTTCACAACGACCTTATTATTTTCTTGGTTCATTTTCTCAATGAAGGCCACTTTCACACTGAGGCGCTGGCGGTAAAGCACCACTAGTTTTTAGCGGTGCCTTACTATTGTTTTAGCGACGCCTTTACGCCCCCCCGCTAGCTAGCGGCCGAAAAAGGGTTAAAAGCGCACACAAAACGCTACTGCCAAAACGCTTTGCAGACGCTTCGGCAGCAGTGCCCATTGATTTCAATGGCAGGGTCGGTTTAGGAGCGGCGTATACACCGCTCCCACACCACCCCAAAGATGCGGCTTGCAGGACTTTTTTTTGTTTAGCGCAAAAACGCCTGTAAAACGCCTCAGTGTGAAAGTAGCCTTAAACATTTGATAGATTTTCTATTTCCTAAAATCTGGGTTTATGAGGTTTGCAAAAATCATTGCATTATCTTTTTATGTGGATTTTACGCAGCGGCGCCCCCAACTTTTTTTGGAATTGGGGTCGTAAAACTGCATAAAAATAAATAAAAAATTGTTTGTGCACTTTGTAGAATGAACTGGATTTCTCGATGGATGACTCTCATGTCATCTGTTCTCCATCTAAGTGATGCGAACAAACAGTCTTTATAAAAGAACACAGACAACATTTCACGTTGTCATCTCTTTATTGAACAAATGGTTTCACCAATCTATGCCTCTTAATGGAAAAAGTATATGAAACTCTGGATAAAATGACAAGCCAGAAAGAGGGTAATTGGACTCAAGTATGCCAATCAATGAGATTAGAGGTGAGGCTTGAAGGTGCACAGTAAAATAAATCTGCCTATAAATGGAGTGTCTTCCAAACTCAAAAATGCCACACGCACAACTTAAAACTTCACTCGCTCAATCAGCATTGACTATTTTTAATCCTTATGCTGCTAGCATTAATAAATAGATAGGAAGGTATATTATATTTACTTATCAGTGCCCATCTGCCACCTCACTATCGCCCATCAATGCAGCCTGGTCAGTGCCCATCTGCAGCCTCACCATTGCACATCAATGCAGCCTGGTCAGTGCCCATCTGCAGCCTCACCATTGCCCATCAATGCAGCCTGATCAGTGCCCATCTGCAGCCTCACCATCGCCCATCAATGCAGCCTGGTCAGTGCCCATCTGCAGCCTCACCATTGCCCATCAATGCAGCCTGATCAGTGCCCATCTGCAGCCTCACCATTGCCCATCAATGCAGCCTGGTCAGTGCCCATCTGCAGCCTCACCATTGCCCATCAATGCAGTCTGTTCAGTGCCCATTTGCAGCCTCATCATTGCCCATTAATGCAGCCTGATCAGTGCCCATCTGCAGTCTCACCATTGCCCATTAATGCAGTCTGATCAGTGCCCATCTTAAGCCCCATCATTGCCCATTAAAACAGGTTGATTAGTGCCCATCTGGAGCCCCATCATTGCCCATTAATACAGCCTGATCAGTGCCCATCTGCAGCCTCACCATTGCCTATTAATGCAGCCTGATCAGTGCCCATCTGAAGCCTCATCATTGCCCATTAATTCAGTCTGATCAGTGCCCATCTGAAGCCTCACTATTGCCCATCAATTCAGCCTGATCAGTGCACATCTTCAGCCTCGCCATTGCCCATCATTGCAGCCTGATCAATGCCCATCAATATAGCCTGATCAGAGCAGTATTACACAGAGGGATCTCCTGTTTATTCGGCGCTCGCAGTCACATACAGTCCCGCCTCCTGAACCAGCTCCTGTGATAGACAGAACCCGGTCCTATGCTGGGACATGTGACATCTATCCTAAGAGCCGTTCCACGAGGCAATACATTTTTTTGTGACTGCAAGCACCAAGTAAGCAGGAGATCCCAGCTCTGTGTAATCCAGCAGTGCTCGCCTCCTTCCCCCTCCCCCATTCCCTCTGAGGCAGCCCAGGTATTTTCCCTCTATTTTCAGGGGGAAATAGTGTGTGTTATACTGCGATAAATACAGTAAATGCCACAGGAATCATTTTTGCCCTTACTCAGGATGGCCAAGGGTAGAAACACCAAGGGGGGGGGGGGGACTGACTGTGACAAATAATAAATGAACAGGAGGCATGAATTTTTGCATTAAGCAACATTTGAAACAGAACCATGGTTTCCAAATGCAGGGATGTTTATGATCTTTTCCTAGGGTTGATTCACCCGGACAGTCTGGGTTTTGAATCATGTGTTCAGGTTTCAGGCAGACTGAAACCCGGACATATTATTCAAACCGGGCTGTGACTGCTCAAGTAACCAAGACAGTCACACAAATCTGTTGCCACCCGGGAGCTGCAGGCAGCTGTCTTGGGGCAAGCCCGGCATCACTGGGTGGAAGGGTGATGATGTCAGAAAGAGCAATTTTGCCACACCCACTGTTCGCCGGGGCACGCTATGCAAACCACATTACTACTCTCCTTGGGGCACCCAAAGGTGTCCCAGGCTGCTAAAGTGTTTGGGTTTGGCTTGAAGAATTGGTGGCAACCCTACCTTTTCTATGTGACAGTGCTCAGACCTGAGAAGTGGCCACCGTGCACCAACACTGCAGCTTAGGCAGGGTTGGTGCAGAGAGTGGCAGAAAGTGCAGTTAAAACCACACCTTTAACCACTTGCTTACTGGGCACTTAAACCCCCCTCAGTCCCAGACCAATTTTCAGCTTTCAGCGCTGATGCACTTTGAATGACAATTGCGCGGGCATACAACACTGTACCCAAATGAAATTTTTATCATTTTTTTCCCACAAATAGAGCTTTCTTTTGGTGGTATTTAGTTACAGCTCGGAGTTTTATTTTTTGCTAAACAAACAAAAAAAGATGCAAAAAAAAAAAAAAATCATGTTTTAATAGTTTGTTATAAAATTTTGCAAACGGGTCATTTTTCTCCTTCATTGAAGTGCGCTGATTAGGCGGCACTGATAGGCTGCATTGGTGGGCACTGATGGGCTGCATTGGTGGGCACTGATGGGCTGCATTGGTGGGCACTGATAGGCTGCACTGGTGGGCACTGATAGGCATAGTTAAGGCGGCACTAATAGGCACAGATAAGGCGGCACCGATGGGCACAGATAAGGCGGCACTGATGGGCAAAGATGGGCACAGATAAGATGGCACGGATGGGTGGCACGGATAAGTGGCACGGATGGGTGGCACGGATGGGCACTGATAGGTACCACAGATAGATGGGACTGATGGGCACTGATAGGTGGCACTGATAGGTGGCTCTGATAGGTGGCACTGCTGGGCACTGATGGGCGGCACTGCTGGGCACTGATGGGCGGCACTGCTGGGCACTGATGGGCGGCACTGGGGTGCAGCACCTTTGAGGCAGATTTTGGGTGGCACTGTGGGTGGCACTGCTGGGTGGCACTGTGGGTGGCACTGTGGGCACTGGTGGGTGGCACTGTGGGCACTGCGGGCACTATGGGCACTGCTGGGTGGCACTGACAGGGGGGCACTTACTTTATTTCAGGATGGCACTGCGGGTGGCAGGTGGGCACTGGCAGGGGGCAGGTGTCCGCTGGATATGCTGGCCGTGATCGGGACTGATGTCCCGAACATGGCCGCCGGCGATCGGCTTTTTTTTTTTCTCCTCGCGCTGACAGCTAGGAATACTAGCCGATTACCGGCTCCGTTTTATCACATGATCAGCTGTCATTGGCTGACAGCTGATCACGTGATAAGGGGTCGGGATCGACCCCTTACACGGATCGGTGATCAGGCGAGTCTCACGGACTCGCCGATCACAGAGCGCGCCGCGCGCGCCCCTCAGGGGGCGTGCAGGCCGCTCGTATCCGGGATGACGTCAATAGACGTAGTCCCGGAAATGTGGGTCCGCGCTATTGCCGTCATTTTGCAATAGCGCGGTACCCAAGTGGTTAATGAAATGGCAAAAATAACAGTTCATGAATGTAGTGAACAAAACAAAAACCAGGGTTTGGATGTAGAGCGGGTAATCGGACGAGGCGGGAACAGGAAACCACAAATCAGGAGAAAAAAGATCAAGAACAGGAATCGGAAGAGAAGTCAGCCAGACCAATTCATATACAGGAGCAAAGAAAGGAAAGCACTAGAGATCATAGACAACGCAAGGAGGAAATGAGCTAAGCTGCTTAAATAGCAAAAAGGGGCTGGCTGTAGGCTGGACTAATGAGGCAGGTAATGGTAACCAGGTGAGACACTGTGGTAACAACGAGTGGCTGGTAATTAACCGACAGCTGAGCAGCTTCTGAGCACTGGAAGAAAAGAGCTGCTCGTTAAGTAGCATGAGCCCAGCCCTGAAAATACCTTGCTATCAAAAGACTGTCATGTTGCCAAATCATTAAAAAAAACATGGGGGGGGGTCAGAAAAATGTCCCCCTTCTTTAGGGCTTCAATTAAAATAAGAACCTTGAATGAACTCATTTGGCTGCACTTCTCCAGTGCATCACAGGAGCGCAGTCCGTTCTGCACTCCCGTTTTCAGCAGACAGCGGGCTGAAGCCTGCTGTCGGCTGACGTCACAGAGCGGGGCCAAGGAAAATATTGCAACCTAATGGTTGGGATCCTCCCATATGGATGGGCCGGCACCTAGCTCAGCCTCCCAGTGAGCCGCTCACTCCCTCCATAGCCCATTGTTCCAGTGAGCACTGGAGGGGCAGAGCATATAGCGGTGACTGACAACCAGCAACTCTCTGCTCAGGGAGCTCTGAGAACGGAGCGATCAGCGGTGTTTGATCGCTTGGTTATCAGCCTTAGAGCCAGCGGGGGGGGGGGGGCAGTAAGTATGATTCTAAAATAAACAAAATTCCTATAGTTCTCTTTTAAAAATAGGGCTTTCCTGTGTGAATCGGTGCCAGGGAAGCTAATTGCTGGATCAGAAGAGTAACCGGACAGCAGTATCCGTGTGAGCAATCAAGATCAAAATCAGGATAAGGAGGTGTCAGCTGCTTGTCTACGCAGTGTGGTGAGTGTGTGTAAATCACAAGAATAGCTAACAAAATCATTTTGCAGATAAAATTGCTACCACATTCTGTAGGTATTCCAATTGTTGGGGGGGGGGGGGGGTATCTGGAGGGGCATACACATATGTCAGCGATATGCTGCAGCCTCCAACCAACGTTGATGACACAAACAGAAAAGGAGAGCGTCGTTCCCCAACATCTGCAGCTCCGTCTCAGCAACGCAGGTGCTGCATTTCTTCTGCCTGTGTGACTCTTGTCAGTAGAAGAGACAGAAACAGAACAGCTGAAGCCGACTCCATCTGCCTCCGTAATAAGACAACGCTGCAAGAATGGGAGTAGATAATGAGGGCAGGCTCACACCTGCTGCAGGAAATCTCACACAGCACAGCGGACTTATAGGACATCCACGGGGCGTCAGGAAAAAAATGTGTCAGGAAAAGATGTGTCGTTTTCAGATTTCTGCTCATTGTGATTTAGGCTGCATTCACACCTGAGCATTGCCAGCTCATAAAACGCCCCAAAAAAGTGTTCAGTGTCAGTGGAAGGAATAGTGCCCCATCATTGGTGTCAGTGGGAGGAATAGTGCCCCATCATTGGTATCAGTGGGAGGAATAGTTCCCCATCATTGGTGTCAGTGGGAGGAATAGTGCCCCATCATTGGTATCAGTGGGAGGAATAGTGCCCCATCATTGGTGTCAGTGGGAGGAATAGTGCCCCATCATTGGTATCAGTGTGAGAAATAGTGCCCCATCATTGGTGTCAGTGGGAGGAATAGTGCCCCATCATTGGTGTTAGTGGGAGGAATAGTGCTCCGCAATTGGTGTCAGTGGGAGGAATAGTGCCCCATCATTGGTGTCAGCGGGAGGAATAGTGCCCCATCATTGGTATCAGTGGGAGGAATAGTGCCCCATCATTGGTGTCAGCGGGAGGAATAGTGCCCCATCATTGGTGTCAGCGGGAGGAATAGTGCCCCATCATTGGTGTCAGTGGGAGGAATAGTACCCCATCATTGGTATCAGTGGGAGAAATAGTGCCCCATCATTGGTGTCAGCGGGAGGAATAGTGCCCCATCATTGGTGTTAGCGGGAGGAATAGTGCCCCATCATTGGTGTTAACGGGAGGAATAGTGCCCCATCATTGGTAACAGTGGGAGGAATAGTGCCCCATCATTGGTGTCAGTGGGAGGAATAGTGCCCCATCATTGGTGTCAGTGGGAGGAATAGTGCCCCATCATTGGTGTTAGTGGGAAGAATAGTGCCCCATCATTGGTGTCAGTGGGAGGAATAGTACCCCATCATTGGTATCAGTGGGAGAAATAGTGCCCCATCATTGGTGTCAGCGGGAGGAATAGTGCCCCATCATTGGTGTTAGCGGGAGGAATAGTGCCCCATCATTGGTGTTAGCGGGAGGAATAGTGCCCCATCATTGGTGTCAGTGGGAGGAATAGTACCCCATCATTGGTGTCAGTGTGAGAAATAGTGCCCCATCATTGGTGTCAGTGGGAGGAATAGTGCCCCATCATTGGTGTTCGTGGGAAGAATAGTGCTCCACAATTGGTGTCAGTGGGAGGAATAGTGCCCCATCATTGGTGTCAGTGGGAGGAATAGTGCCCCATCATTGGTGTCAGTGGGAGGAATAGTGCCCCACGTGTTCGGGGGGGGAGGTGTGATTTGAGGGGGGGGGAGATCTCACTTTGCTGTGAAGACCCAGCAGGCTTTCCCCCCTCCTCCCTCCCTCTGTTCAGTCTGCAGCAGCTCCTTAATCCCCCCCGGCATATCACTCCCATCTAAATACCAAGAGTAATTGAAGTGAAATAAATCAATCAATTTAAAGCAGATGGAAAACATCACCGGAACTCTCACCATAGCAAAGTCTCCTGATCCACGGCGATAAACCACACCGCAGACCGCGCATCGCTTTCTGCAACTCAACTCATCACCATTCTTTATTTTCACAGTAAAGAAAACATCCGGCGGGTCACCGGGGAGCGAGAAAACCTTTTCTGTGAGCATCTCGCCGCTATTACCGAGGTGACAGAAGTTTTAGCCCCTGTACACACGGGTCGGAGATTTCGACAACCAAATCCGTCTGATTTTGCCCGTCGGATCTTGTCCGAAACTGTTGCATACACACGGTCGAACTAAGTTGTCGAAAAATCCGATCTTTCAGAACATGATGACGTTATTTCGTTACGATGGGACTATGTTCAGGCTAGTAGCCAATAGCTTTGATGTAGGAATTTGATCTGAGCATGCGTGGCACTTGGTCCGATGAAAATGCTCTACACATGATCGGATTAGGTCCGTCCGGCCCAGTTGGTCGGAAAATATTTCCAACATGTTGGAAAATTGGGTCCGACGGATATTCCGATGGAATCAGTCCGATGCATACCACACACAGTCGGATTATCCGACGACACGGTCCGATAGGACACATTCCGACGGATTCTCCGACCGTGTGTACAAGGGCTAAGACACAGCTAGAAAGCACTTGTACAGTGGTGTGAAAAAGTGTTTGCCCCCTTCCTCATTTCCTGTTCCTTTGCATGTTTGTCACACTTAAGTGTTTCGGAACATCAAACCAATTTAAACAATAGTCAAGGACAACACAAGTAAACACAAAATGCAATTTGTAAATGAAGGTGTTTATTATTAAAGGTGAAAAAAAATCCAAACCATCATGGCCCTGTGTGAAAAAGTGATTGCCCCCTAAACCTAATAACTGGTTGGGCCACCCTTAGCAGCAACAACTGCAACCAAGCGTTTGCGATAACGTGCAATGAGGCTTTTACAGCGTCCCGGAGGAATTTTGGCCCACTCAACTTTGCAGAATTGTCCTAATTCAGTTACATTAGAGGGTTTTCGAGCATGAACGGCCTTTTTAAGGTCATACCACAACATCTCAATAGGATTCAGGTCAGGACTTTGGCTAGGCCACTCCAAAGTCTTCATTTTGTTTTTCTTCAGCCATTCGGTGGTGGACTTGCTGGTGTGTTTAGGATCATTGTCCTGCTGCAGAACCCAAGTTCGTTTCAGCTTGAGTACACGAACAGATGGTCGGACATTCTCCTTCAGGATCTCTTGGTAGACAGCAGAATTCATAGTTCCTTTTATCACGGCAAGTCTTCCAGGTCCTGAAGCAGCAAAACAGCCCCAGACCATCACACTACCACCACCATATTTTACTGTTGGTATAATGTTCTTTTTATGAAATGCAGTGTTCCTTCTACGCCAGATATACTTGGACACACACCTTCCAAAGAGTTCCACTTTTGTCTCATCGGTCCACAGAATGTTGTCCCAAAAGTCTTGGGGATCATCAAGATGTGTTGTGGAGAAATTGAGACGAGCTTTGATGTTCTTTTTGCTCAGCAGTGGTTTTCTCCTTGGAACTCTGCCATGCAGGCCATTTTTGCCCAGTCTTTTCCTGATGGTGGAGGCATGAACGCTGACCTTAACTGAGGCAAGTGAGGCCTGCAGTTCCTTGGACGTTGTTGTGGGGTCTTTTGTGACCTCTTGGATGAGTCGTCGCTGCGCTCTTGGGGTAATTTTGGGCGGCCGGCCACTCCTGGGAAGGTTCACCACTGTTCCATGTCTTCGCCATTTGTGGATAATGGCTCTCACTGTGGTTCGCTGGATTCCCAAAGCTTTGGAAATGGCTTTATAACCCTTTCCAGACTGATAGATCTCAATTACTTTCTTTCTCAATTGTTCCTGAATTTCTTTGGGTCTCGGCATGATGTGTAGCTTTTAAGGATCTTCTGGTGGACCTTACTGTGTCAAGCAGCTCCTATTTAAGTGATGCCTTGATTGTGAACAGGTGTGGCAATAATCAGGCCTGGGTGTGGCTAGAGAAATTGAACTCAGGTGTGGACAACCACAGTTATAGTATGTTTTAACAAGGGGGGCAATCACTTTTTCACACAGGGCCATGATGGTTTGGATTTTTTTTCACCTTTAATAATAAACACCTTCATTTACAAATTGCATTTTGTGTTTACTTGTGTTGTCCTTGACTATTGTTTAAATTGGTTTGATGTTCCGAAACACTTAAGTGTGACAAACATGCAAAGGAACAGGAAATGAGGAAGGGGGCAAACACTTTTTATGGGCAAACCACTGTATATGATACTTTGCCCGTATGGAGCTCTAGGCCCCCTAGCGCCCAACGTGTGGCTCTTTGGTAGGCGATGTGTGGCCCTCAGCAGTCTGTAGTGAGAACATTAAATAGGATGACAGCATTGAGCTCTACCATCTTCATGGAACATCTTCCCAGCTTCCTATTGTCTTCTGCAGCCTCTCCCCACCAACAATGTCTCCTTTCCTCACTCTCTGACCTCCATCTCCTCTATTAGCTCTGCAGTCTCTGACACTCCTCTCCAGCATTACATATATGGATCAATATGGTGATGACGTTTGGTGATGTCAGGGGCTGCATTTGAGGACCCTTTTAGCTCATAGGTTGACAACCAAAGATCTAGGCCAGCCATTCTCAACCAGGGTTCCTCCAAAGGTTGCTAGGGGGTTCCTTGAGCTGTGGCTGATTGACCTCCTATCTTAGTGCCCGTTCACACTACCGCGACTTGTCAGGCGACTTAGCCGCCTGACAAGCCGCGCTCCGTTCTGTACTATGGAACCGTTCTAATAGGAGCGACTCAAGTCGCTCCGACTTAGAAAAAGGTTCCTGTACTATTTTTGGGGCGACTTCAGGTGACTTGCATTGACTTCTATACAGAAGTTGTTTTGCAAGTCGGTGCTGAAGTCGTGTGCAGGTCGCGTCGTCCCTGTGTGAACGGGCACTTAAGGTGTCTGCACAGTTCTGGGGTCAATGCCACTTGGTAGAGCCAGTTGCATGAAGCCAACAGTCTTACGCCATCCGTAGGGACTGCATTTTGACCACCACTGTAAGGGCTGCCTCATTCCACCTGACCACAAATGTAAGGGGCATTATTTTTTTCCCCTGACCACCAATGAATTGGTTTTAGTAAGGGTTCCTCGAGACTAGAAAATTATTTCAAGGGTTCCTCTGGGATAAAAAGGTTGACTGATCCAGGCAATAGTAAAAAAAAAAACAAAAAAAACAAAAAAAAACAAACATTAACCTTTTCCTGTCTGCACTATAACCGAAAGATGGCTTGCATTGCCCGGAGGGCATCCATGAAAGTCCTCCCACGATCGTGCTGCCTGCGTGCCAACGCATTCTGTGATCACTGCGTCCTCAGGACACAGCTGATCACAGATCAGGGGGAGGGGGCCAATCACAGCGGCCTTTTACCATGTGATTAGCTGTGTCCTATGACAGCTGATCACGATGTAAACACTGGTTATCTGCTTTCCTTTCCTTATGGAGCGGAGAGCCAATAACCAGCTTGTGTTAAAGGGATATTTACACTGATAATCCAAGCACTGATTACCAGTGTCCGGATTATCAGTGCAGTCCCAACAGTGCCCACCAGTGCTGCCTATCAATGCCCATCAGTGCTTCCTCATCAGGGTCACCTATCAGTGCTGCCTATCAGTGCCACCTATCAGTGCTTTTCAGTGCTGCCTATCAGTCCCCATCAGTCCCACTGCCTATCACTGCCCATCAGTGCCTCCTCATCAGTGTCACCTATCAGTGCTTTTCAGTGCCGCCTATCAGTGCCCATCAGTCCTGCTGCCTATCAGTGCCCACCAGTGCCTCCTCATCAGTGTCACCTATCAATGCTGCCTATCAGTGCCACCTATCAGTCCCCATCAGTCCCGCTGCCTATCAATGCCCATCAGTGCCTCCTCATCAGTGTCACCTATCAGTGCTGCCTAAAAGTGCCACCTATCAGTACTTTTCAGTGCCGCCTATCAGTGCCCATCAGTCCTGCTGCCTATCAGTGCCCACCAGTGCCTCCTCATCAGTGTCACTTATCAATGCTGCCTATCAGTGCCACCTATCAGTGCTTTTCAGTGCCGCATATCAGTCCCCATCAGCCCCGCTGCCTATCAGTGCCCATCAGTGCCTCCTCATCAGTGTCACCTATCAGTGCCACCTATGACTGCTTTTCAGTGCAGCCTTATCAGTGCCTTCCCATTAGTAATGAAAAACTGGCCACTGCCCACACCCATAACTGGCCTTCCCAGTAAGGAGCACATGGATGACACATACATATAAAATAAAAACAATTCCGCAGCTCAACTCACCAACCAGTGAAGGCCATTTATGGGTGTGGGCAGTGGCCAGTTTTTTGTTACTGTTCTTATAAATGGTCTGGGACACACTGGGCACCTTCGCTGCCATTGTGCTCTTGCTGGGTGTCCAGTGTGCTCCTGTTCCTTTAAGGGGGCTTGGGCTTGAGCCTCCAGGCTCACCTGTCCCACATCTATCCATTCCATGCATGTGCTTCCACTGTGGAGACGCTTATAAATTTGTAGTGTTAGGACTGCAAACAACGCAGGGTGCCATGATGAGGCCTTGCAGCTTTCACATGCGTTTGCAAATGTGTGCTAACTAAACCCCTGCTTTCAACAGACGGTTAGACAGGTTAATTTGGTTGGTCAGCAGTGCCTTTCCATTAGTGCCCACCAGTGCCACCTCATCAGTGCCCATCAGTGGCGCCTATCAGTGCAGCCTCATCAGTGCCTTCCCATTAGTGTCCACCAGTGTCACCTCTTCAGTGCCGCCTATCAGTGCAGCCTCATCAGTGCCTTCCCATTAGTGCCCACCACGCATACCTCCCAACATTTTGAGATGGGAATGAGGGACACCTACTAACATACATATGTGGTCATAGGACACGCCCCCCGCCTCACCCCCTTAAAGGAGATTTAACAAAAAAAAATCCAGAAGTGCTTTTTTTTACCACTACTATTCCTTTATATTGACTTTTAAAATGTACAAATGTAGCAGTTTAGAAACTGAATGAAAGGTTTAACACTGGGAAACAGTTTTGAAAGATAAAAAGTGCATTTTATATACAACTGTATAGATCAGACCAAAATGAGGGACAAATGAGGAGGAATGAATGACAGAGGGGACATTGCTCCAAATCAGGGACTACTGGGAGCTATGCCCACCAGTGCCACCTCATCAGTGCCCATTAGTGGTGCATATCAGTGCAGCCTCAGCAGTGCCTTCCCATTAGTGCCCACCAGTGCCGCCTCATCAGTGCCGCCGATCAGTGCAGCCTCATCAGTGCCTTCCCATTAGTGCCCACCAGGGCCGCCTGATCAGTGCCCATCAGTGCCACCTATCAGTGCAGCCTCATCAGTGCCTTCCCATTAGTGCCCACCAGTGCCGCCTCATCAGTGCCGCCGATCAGTGCAGCCTCATCAGTGCCTTCCCATTAGTGCCCACCAGGGCCGCCTGATCAGTGCCCATCAGTGCCACCTATCAGTGCAGCCTCATCAGTTCCTTCCCATTAGTGCCCACCAGGGCCGCCTGATCAGTGCCCATCAGTGCCACCTATCAGTGCAGCCTCATCAGTGACTTCCCATTAGTGCCCACCAGTGCCACCTCATGAGTGCCACCTCATCAGTGCCCATCAATTCAGCCTATCAGTGCACATTAGTGAAGGAGAAAAATTGCCTGCTTGCAAAATTTTACAACAGAAACTAAGAGAAAAAATGTTTTTTCTCAAAATGTGTAGCCTTTTTTCATTTTTTTATCAAAAAACAAAAAACCCCAGTGGTGATTAAATACCACCAAAAGAAAGCTCTATATGTCTTAAAATAATGATAAAAATGGCATTTGTGTACAGTGTAGTATGACCGCGCAATTGTCATTCAAAGCGTGACAGCGCTGAAAGCTGAAAATTGGCCTGGGCAGGAAGGGGGTGAAAGTTTCTAGTAGGCATGTGGTTAAAGTGATACTAAACACACACACTGTGTAATGTACACCATCCCTTCTATTTCTGTATATTGATGACGGCTCTGTAATTATTTTAACCACTTGGCGCACAAGGTACGTCCTGGGACTTCCTTGACTTTCCGGGGGTATATCTGAATGATGCCTGAGGCTACAGACATCATTTAGATATCGGCGTTTTCAGCCGGCGATTCCCTGCACCATAAGAATGATCATAGCGGCTGTTCTGCCTCTTGATCGTTCTTACGGGCCACCTCCCACCGCCCTCCGGTGCTTCTACCGACTCACCGCTTCCATCGGTCACATGGTGATCATAGAGATTTCCGGCAGGGACCAGATGGTCTCTGGAGTCTCTATGATCGTTCGGAGGCCGGGCGCGATGTTATGACGTCACGCCCGACCTCTGCATTCAAATAACGGCACCGCCTCGGCTGGGAAGCCGTGATCGTTTTTTTTTTTTATTGTTTTATTTTAGGCTTCCCAGCCCAGAGGTGAGATGTGGGGTCTTATTGTCCGATCGTGCCATATTCCTATTACAAGGGATGTTTACATTCCTTGTAATAGGAATAAAAGTAATCAGATTTTTTTTTTTTTTTTTGAAAGTGTCAAACTAAAAAAATAAAAGTAAAATTAACAATAAAAAAAAAAAAATTCATTAAAGTGCCCCTGTCCCCGTGAGCGAACGCATACGTAAGTCCCACATATGAAAACGGTGTTCAAACCACACATGTGAGGTGTCACCGTGAAGGTTAGAGCGAGAGCAATAATTCTAGCTCTAGACCTCCTCTGTAACTCAAAACATGTAACCAGTAAAAAAATTTAAAGCGTCGCCTATGGGGATTTTTAAATACCAAAGTTTGGCGCCATTCCACGAGCGCATGCAATTTTGAAGAGTGACATGTTGGGTATCAATTTACTCGGCGTATCTTCTTCTATCACATTATGCAAAAAAAAATTGTGCTAACTTTACTGTTTTTTTTTTTTTTTTTTTTTAAAAGCATGAAACTGTTTTTTTTTTTTCTGGAAAAAAAAGTGTTCAACAAAATTGCTGCGCAAATACCGTGCGAGATAAAAAGTTGCAACAACCGCCATTGTATTCTCCAGGGTCTTTGCTAAAAAAAACATATATAATGTTTGGGGGTTCTATGTAATTTTCTAGCAAAAAAAATTATGAATTTTACATGTAGGAGAGAAATGTCAGAATTGGCCTGGGGCGCGAAAAGTGGTTAATAATAATCAGTCTCCTTCATGTCCCGGCCCCGTTGGTTGGGCTTCCCATGCGTCTCCTCGCTGTACGTCTCCTCCTCCTTCCTCTTCATAGGCCAATAGGATGGCTTCTCCTTTCCGGGCTAAGTGGGAAACGGGTCTCGTGACCCGCTCCCTGATTGGCCGGGAGGAGAATCAGTGTGATAATAACGAATATTAATTCACTGTTGTCACACAACTACTGGATGGGGTTGGGCCTGGGCCCACCCTTTTTTGAAGCCGATTAGAGCCTCTGGCTCTAATCACGCGCTTCAACAAGAAAATAAAAATAAAGAAAAACACCCACCCATTGGAATCTATGCATCTGGCGCACTGCATGTAGATTAGGGGGCTGGACGCATGGACAGGCCCCAAATGCTCGGCATAGAAACTCACTGAAAATTGAGCATGTGCAGAGCTGCCAACACCGCTCTGCAGAATCCTCAGCTGCATTGGGGACATGGTCAGAAGGGGGAGATAGAGAGCAGCGGGATCAGCCAGGATTTTTGCAGAATACAGAAAAGGAATCTCATAATGATGAGTGAGTATGAACAGCATGTAGCACACCATTTATTGAGAGTTTTTTTTTATGATGCGGTTTTAGTGATACTTTAATTCCAGTATTCTTGAAATCTATAAAACATTTACTATGTAATAAATACTGCCAGTAAAATGATATGAAATGTATCAATATAAGAACATACCATAATCCACCGCCCATACACACTACAAGTCATGCTTATTGTCAGTGCCTGTCAACTAAGCTGTAATGTACTGCATAGTGTTGTCAGCCTGACATCTTTGAGGCATTAGGAGCTGCAGAGGTAGATGTTTAACCATTTGCCTACCGGGGCAATTTTTTAATTTGTTGCAAACGTGTTCAAATCTTAATTTTTTTTGTTTGTTTTATTGCCCCCCCCCCCCCCCCAAAAAAGTATATATTTTCTGAATGACGAGATGATTTCTGAATTTTCCAAATGATGACCGTGGAGTCGAAACACGTCGGGTAGACCTCCTAATTGCATCGCTCTTTGTTATATGCATGCTTTTTTCTACTCCAAATACTACTTCCACTACTTCCAAATATAAGTGTTTTATCCTATTTTTAATAAATTGCCTTTTTTATACGGTATCATGCTATGTTAGCCCATATATATACACACACACACACACACATCTCTTCTATGTATGGAGAAAGTCAAATCATATATAGACTTTTATACTTGTGAAAGTATATACATTGTTATAAACTTCATAAGCAGTTCTATGTAGAGCTAACATATGGCAATAATTAAGAGTGAGCTGAGCTTTCACCTTCCCCGCCTGTGAGAAGGAAGGATTCACCTACTTTAAGATGTAAAGGTTCATGTTTTAGTTAAGATCATCATTTCTTTATATTAGAATATTTCTTGATTGGGATATTAATGAGAACATTGTGTTTTAAATGAATATAATATACCTACTGATATATGTAGTATTTGATTAGGAAGTTAAAGGAAACTTATATTGTTTAACCCTTTCATGACTAAGCCTATTTGTAACCACATTTGGTGGTTACAAGTTAAAGTCCCTATTTTTTGCTAGAAAATTACCTAGAGCCCCCAAACATTAATATATATATATATATATATATATATATATATATATATATATATATATTAGCAGAGAATCTAGAGAATAAAATGGCGATTGTTGCAATATTTTATGTCACACGGTATTTGTGCAGCAGTGTTTTAAATGCAATTTATTGGGAAAATTGACATTTTCATGAATTAAAAAAAAAAAAGAACCACTATAGTTATCCCAATTTTTTTGTATAATGTGAGAGATGACATTACGCCGAGTAAATAGATATCAAACATGTCACCCTTTATAATTGCACGCACTCGTGAAATGGCGACAAACTTTGGTACCTAAAAATCTCCATAGGCGATGCTTTCAATTTTTTTTACGGATACCAGGTTAGAGTTACAGAGGAGATCTAGTGTTGGAATTATTGCTCTCGCTCTGATGATCACGTTGATATCTCACATGTGTGATTTGAACACCGTTTACATCGTTTACATATGCAGGCGCGACTTCCGTATGTGTTTTCTTTGCTGTGTGAGCTTGCGGTGACGGGGGCGGTTTGATTTTTTTTTTTCTTATTTATTTTATTTCTTTTTATATTATTAAATTGTGTTTTTTTTTTTTTTTTTTTTTTTTAAATGATCACTTTTATTGCTGTCACAAGGAATGTAAACATCTCTTGTAGGTGGTGACAGGTACTCTTTATGGAGGGATCGGGGGGTCTAAAAGATCTCAAATCCCTCCTTTGCACTTCAAAGTATTCAGAGCAATGAAAAATGGTGTATCTGAATACTGTACATTTTTTTAAATTCTGCGCCATTCGGCATTCGGCGCCATTCGGCAACCGAGTAAACAGGAAGTGACGTTGTGACGTCGCTTCCGTGTTTATATCAAGGAGACTGGAACAAAGCCGTTTCCGGCTTCGTTCCAGTCTGTAACTAGCCGCCGGAAGAGCCGGATCATCGTTCGGCCCTCCCGTGCCACCCGGAGGATCTGGGAAGAGCGGCGGGAGGGGGGGGGACGTCCCCTCCCGCTCCTCTGCGATAACGACCGAGCGGCTTTCAGCCGCATCGGTTGTTATCCTCGAGAAAGCCGATCGCCCGCTCTAAACAATGGTTACACTCGGCGGGAATGGGTAAAGTTAACTTCAGAAATGTCGACCCCCCACCCTTGCGAGAGGTGGGAGGAAAGATATGTCTCAGGAAAGCCCGCAAATTTCTCTAGGACTACAAGTCACTTTAAGACAAGCCAGCCTTTATAGGAGAAGGTGGGGGCTGAATTTAAGAGTAAAAAGCTAGTAGCAAAGAGTTTTTGGTGATGTGCCTATCTTTATACCGCCACATGCGAGTGGATGATTACTTTTAACCCATTATTTTATTAAACATCTACTTTTAGATGGTCACGCCCTCTTGATTTTTTTTGTTTCTCAGCATTTGGTTTCAGAACTTGATCTCAATCTTGGTACCACGAGGAGCTGCAAGCCATCATAAAAGTGACTGTTCATTGGGCTTTCTGCAGGGGTCTCCTTGTTGTAGTTGGCGCAATAGGAATATGTGTTCTTTCTTCCACCTACTGGACTGGAATATGAATAGTATGGGAAGACGCAGAAGGAGAAAGGAGTCACACAGCCATGGCTTTAGGAAGTAGACTCTCAGTGACCTATGGTTGTAGCCAAGAAATTACAAAGAACAAGGGTAAACAAGATGAAAATTTTGAGAAGGGTGCAGGCTGAGGAGAGGTCCATCCAGATCTAAAGCATGCTGCAGAAATAGGAAGAGATAGCCCGACCGCCACACATCTCACCCAGCCCAAGTGGTTAGCAGCTAAAGGCAGCCTCAACTTGATTAATTTAGACCACATCCCCAACATATTTCACCCTGGGGCTTAATCATTTAAATCATGATTAAGCCTGTCAAGAAAGGTTTCATCTGCAGGTGGCGCTGTCAGACATTTGGCCAGCAGTACTGATGTCCACCAGCGGTTGTCTCCTGGCAGTCTGGAACTGTCAGGAAAGGTTTCACCTGCTGGGGGCACTGTCCGATCTTTGGGCCGAAGTACTGGTGTCCACCAGCGGGTGTCCCCTGGCAGTGTGGAGCTGACATGATCTCCTGCGATCAGGCTTCACCTGAGGCTAATTGCAGGAGATGTGTACTTATACCCGGCACGCGCTGACACACGCTCCTTGGTATTGTCCTTGAGCTCTGACCTGTACCTGTGATCCCTTGTACCTTGTACCTGAATCTGTTCCTGAACCTGTACCTGTCCTTCCTGTGATCCTGTTATCCTGTACCCTTGCCCTGCAGCCTGATCCCGTCCACCTTCTCCCTGTCCTGTTTGCTCCTTGCCCCAGTCTGCTGATTTCCCGTGCATGACCCTGGCCAGGCTACGTTTACGATCCTGGTATGTCCCATCTATTGTATATCTATTGTATATACTTATTTAGTCTGTTATTTGTGGGTCTCTGTCTGATTGTTGTGCACTGTGTTGTATTGGAGGTGTTTTATATGTATATTTACTCACCTTAATAAACTACATTATTTCACTTTACATGCATTTGGTTCCCTCTGTTGCAGTCCACACATTTCTGGTCGCACCTGTTCATGACAAAGCCCCTAGGGTGGGGTGAAACATGTTAAGGACGTGGTCTGGATGAATCAAGCTGAGGCTGTTTTTATCTTCTAACCACTCGCGCTGGGTTAAATGTGCAGCGGCGGTCGGGTTATCTCTTCCTATTTCTGCAGCACAACTGCAGTGTTTGCTGGGAAACACGATTACCAATTTGGGTAGAATTGCCCTATAGTTTATGATTTCATCTGGCGGCGCGTGTAAGCATATAATAGCGTTGTTATATCATATGAATTATAACAATATTAAATGATTCCGTGTATATACTGTATGTTCTCAAAAAACAATTAACATAAAAAATGGATCATAAGTCTTTTACCCAGTGGTCGTCATCAGGCATAACAACTATCTCCAAAGTCTTTGATCCTGCTCAAGGGACAATTTAGACCCTTTTCGGAACAAATCAAACAATTCTCCATCACGCCATCACAGGAGTTTCATTACCACCAGCTAACCAGCTACCTCAGGTCCTGCTGCAACACTTGACCAAAACCCTTGCCAGTACTCCTTCATTGATGCCCTGATAGATCAGGATCAATACTCCATTTCTGACATATATCCCAACCTCATCACCCATCAGGCTACAAAATATCACGTTGTACCTTTCAAACCCTGGATTTCTATCCTGGATGACCAAGAGGCACCAGAGAAGATTCTCACAGGATATCAAAGGGTACGCTCTCTAGTAATATCTGAAACATGGCGAGAAACCCAGTTTCAAATCGCCCAATCGGGCATATTTCCTGTTTCGTCACAGCAAAACCGACACAACCGACTCCATATGCCCTTGGTGCTCCATCCCAAGACCATCCCTGTTCCACAGATTTTGGACTTGTCAAGCAATCTCCCCCTTCTGGGAACAGGTGTTGGACTATATTGACAGATCCCATCATTTACGCCCACTATTATGTCTCTTCAGTTGCGACACTTCACAAGTCTCTTCACCAGCGCCTACCCATGCCTCTCCTCCTCAATGGGTCCATATCTGCCTACTGGCAGCCCGCAGGGCCGTAATGTATGCATGGCTCAACCCCTCTCCGCCTCAAATTGCCTTGGTCAAACAAACACTCTTAAAGCTATTCCACATTGAAAAATTGGATACCATTACTCAACACTCCGCATCTTCGAAGAGCTTTATGGCAATATGGCTTCGCTTTATAGAACACTCCTTTTCTCCAGAAGAAATCTGTTTCCATATGGCCCCTTTCTGCTACACGGACTGGTACCTGCGAGCAGATCTGGCTAACACATTGGGTAAACTCCGGATCCCAAATCCAGCCCACCTCTACTGCCCTAATGCCACATTACCCCAAACCCCCCCCCCCCCCCCCCGAACATTCCACCTAATCTATTTACTTAAGTTCTGCATCATTATTTGTCATGATACATACAAATTCTCCATACAACCAGGGGCGTAACTATAGGGGGTGCAGCAGTCGCGACCGCAACTGGGCCCTGTGATGCAGGGGGCCCATTGCGCCCCCTCTACATATGGCCGGCAGCAGCATAGGCAGCTAGGGGTACCAGTGCACCATGCACACGGGTGGCTGGAGGTGGAGGGTGACTAGCAGAGCTCCATGCTCGACTATCGCACTGGCTGCTCTTTAGTTGTGCATTCCCCGCATGACCTGTGTCCTCGGCCGGCTCCTCAGAGTACCCCTCTCCTGCTCCATGCATTGCCGCTCAGTCCGATGTCTGTTCTCCCCAGCCAGAGTTCCGCCCCCCCCCCCGAAATCCGGCCCACACTGCACTGCATACTTCTCCTGGGTAAACAAACTTCAAGCACACAGATGCAGTGCAGCCTTATGACAGCCCCCCGGAGGACACTGCAGGCTTGTCTGCCAGCCCCCCTCCACTTCATCTGCCCTGGAGAAAAGGACCTCATCTCTTCTGGGGACGGGGACCCCATCCTGCCTACGGACAGTCCCCCAATGGGGCACCTAAAAATGTAAAAAAATAAATTAAAAAAACCTACTGATACCAGTGGTGGAACTACAGGGCTCACAAAGGTCATACCTGTGACCACGCCCTGGAGTTCCACCGCCGGACTCGGAGGGAAGGGCCCTGGCTGGGGTTCAGGGGGGCCCTTCATGGTTTCTTGCATCGGGGCCCTGAAGGTTCTAGTTACGCCACTGCATACAACGGTAGTGACTTCCTTACCCACTCTACGAGTAAATGTTTGCATGCTTCCACTCCTTAGGCAGAGCCTTCAGCTAACTTCCTGTGTCAGACCAGACCCAACATTTCCCAATTTATTCTCAATGTTTATAGGCCCCGAATCTTGCAGTGTTAGCCTGCTCACTGTTCTATATTATTTGTATTGTTGTTTTCCAGTTACCGTATTTATCGGCGTATAACATGCACTTTTTTCCCCCTTAAAAGCAGGGGAAAATCACGGGTGTGTGTTATACGCCAATCCCCACAATTCTGAGACTCTGGGCGGCTTTCAGCCCACTTCGGCTCTTCTCAGCGGCTTCCGGCCGCCTTAGGCTCTTCTCGGCGGCTTTCGGCCGCCTTTGGCCATTCTCGGCGTCTTTCGGCAGTTCTCAGCAGCTTCTAGCTGTTCTCGGCGGCCGAAAGCTGCCGAGAACGACCGAAAGCTGCAGAGAACGGCGGCCGCCGATAACTACCGCACGCCGCCGAGATACACAGGACATCCGGCTCTGTATCTCGGCAGCGGCATTTAAAAAATAAAAATAAAACTGACAAGGCTGCAATGGTGGACAAGGCTGCATATGACACTGACAAGGCTGCAATGGTGGACAAGGCTGCATATGACACTGACAAGGCTGCAATGGTGGACAAGGCTGCATATGACACTGAAAAGGCTGCAATGGTGGACAAGGCTGCATATGACACTGACAAGGCTGCAATGGTGGACAAGGCTGCATATGACACTGACAAGGCTGCAATGGTGGACAAGGCTGCATATGACACTGACAAGACTGCAATGGTGGACAAGGCTGCATATGACACTGACAAGGCTGCAATGGTGGACAAGGCTGCATATGACACTGACAAGGCTGCAATGGTGGACAAGGCTGCATATGACACTGACAAGGCTGCAATGGTGGACAAGGCTGCATATGACACTGACAAGGCTGCAATGGTGGACAAGGCTGCATATGACACTGACAAGGCTGCAATGGTGGACATGGCTGACTGACAAGACTGCAATGGTGGACAAGGCTGCATATGACACTGACAAGGCTGCAATGGTGGACAAGGCTGCAGATGACACTGACAAGGCTGAAATGGTGGACAAGGCTGCATATGACACTGACAAGGCTGCAATGGTGGACAAGGCTGCATATGACACTGACAAGGCTGCAATGGTGGACATGGCTGACTGACAAGACTGCAATGGTGGACAAGGCTGCATATGACACTGACAAGGCTGCAATGGTGGACAAAGCTGCATATGACACTGACGAGGCTGCAATGGTGGACAAAGCTGCATATGACACTGACAAGACTGCAATGGTGGACAAGGCTGCATATGACACTGACAAGGCTGCAATGGTGGACAAGGCTGCATATGACACTGACAAGGCTGCAATGGTGGACAAGGCTACATATGACACTGACAAGGCTGCAATGGTGGACAAGGCTGCATATGACACTGACAAGGCTGCAATGGTGGACAAGGCTGCATATGACACTGACAAGGCTGCAATGGTGGACATGGCTGACTGACAAGACTGCAATGGTGGACAAGGCTGCATATGACACTGACAAGGCTGCAATGGTGGACAAGGCTGCAGATGACACTGACAAGGCTGCAATGGTGGACAAGGCTGCATATGACACTGACAAGGCTGCAATGGTGGACAAGGCTGCATATGACACTGACAAGGCTGCAATGGTGGACATGGCTGACTGACAAGACTGCAATGGTGGACAAGGCTGCATATGACACTGACAAGGCTGCAAAGGTGGACAAAGCTGCATATGACACTGACGAGGCTGCAATGGTGGACAAAGCTGCATATGACACTGACGAGGCTGCAATGGTGGATAAGGCTGCAGATGGACAATGATAAGGCTGCATTGATGGGCATTTCAATGTAAGTTTTTTTTTTCCTTAAACTTCCCTCCTAAAAGTTTTTTTCCTTAAAATTCCCTCCTAAACTTGGGGTGCGTGTTATGCGCCGATAAATACAGTAATTACTCCTAAATTTTCCATCTGTGTACTTTTCATTGTAAAAGTTCAATAAATATATATAAAAAAATAAAAAAAATAAAAAAAAAAAACATAAAAAAATTAGCAAGGAAAAAAAATAAAAAAAATAAGCAATGTCTCAAAGAATAGTGAGATACATCCAAAAAGCACAAAGAAGAAAAAATTTCCAAAGTGCAAGCGCAGAGAAACAAATCCACTGGAAATATAACTCTTCTATCACACAACGACACGGACACAATGTTCAAAGGGACCTTGTGACCCCCTCTGACAATGTCAACTGTGACGAAACGCGCCGAATGGGGCCTTCAGGAGTAGCGTGATCACACACCGCAAACTTTATATTCTTTATTATTTTTCTATGCTAATTTTTTTATGCTAATTGTTTACAGAGAACGTATAAACACGCCATTATTTAATAGTGTTGTTCATATGATACAGAGCTGCACTATTCTTTTATACACTTTTATTTTTGGTTTAGTATTACAAGCTGTGTTTTTGCAGCTACACGGTAAGGATATACCTAAGCACAGAGTTTTTTTTGTTTTTTTTTCTGTTTGCATACTGTACTTCTTGCACATGCCAGCAATAAAGGATGCAAATACATGATGAATAGGGGGGGCATGCAACTTGATATATCTTCAGGTCACACCCAAGACTCCCTTGGGCTGTGTAATATCACATTTATCCTTTATCTCCTCTGCAACTTTGTTGCAATGTAAGAGCAATTGTGCTGCCATGTCTTCCTTAATTAGAAGTTCACAGCTATTACGCTGTAACAAATGTAGTCATATTTGCTGCAATGTAATCAGCTGGCATGCTATCAGAGAGGAAGATTACTCTTTGGGAAAAAAGCGATATATGCAGCTTTTTTTTAGCAGAGCGTTGCTTATGCCCATCAAAACTGCAGCACCGCGCAGTGCGATGGTAAGCTGCGTAGTAATAACATTAAGTACCGACATGTCCTGCCAGAACATAAAGCTCACTGAAATCGTTCAACAACTGGCGAATAAGATCTTATGGCCTTCTCATAGTAGTTCAACTCAGTAGCCATTCCCAACCAAGGTTCCCGGGGGTCCCTCCAGAGGTTGTTAGCGGTTCCTGGACCTGTGGCTGACTGATCTTCCATTTTATGGTGCCTGCACGGTTCTGGACCAATAACACTTGGCAGAGGCACCAATGCTTTGTTCAGACGTACATTATTTTGCCAAAAGTATTGGGACGCCCGCCTTTACACGCACATGAACTTAAGTGGCATCCCAGTCTTAGTCCGTAGGGTTCAATATTGGAGTTGGCCTCACCCTTTGCAGCTATAACAGCTTCAACTCTTCTGGGAAGGCCGTCCACAAGGTTTAGGAGTGTGTCTATGGGAATGTAGAATCTGGAATTCCTCCAGAAGCGCATTTGTGAGGGCTTGCATTGATGTTGGACGAGAAGGCCTGGCTCGCAGTCTCCGCTCGAATTCATCCCAAAGGTGTTCTATCGGGTTGAGGTCAGGACTCTCTGCAGGCCAGTAAAGTTCTCCACCCCAAACTCACTCATCTATGTCTTTATGGACCTTGCTTTGTGCACTGGTGGGCAGTCATGTTTGGAACAGGAATGGGCCATCCCCAAACTACTCCTACAAAGTTGGGAGCAGAAATTGTCCAAAATGTCTTGGTATGCTGACATCTTAAGAGTTCCCTTCACTGGAACTAAGGGGCCAAGCCCATCCCCTGAAAAACAACCTCACATCATAATCCCCCCTCCACCAAATTATTTGAACCAGTGCACAAAGCAAGGTCCCTAAAGACACGGGTCACAGCTGTAATTCCTCAGCTATTGTAGCTGGGGATGCAGCTATTCAAACACAATCTGTTTTAATAGATGCACTGGCGAGCAGGGGAGAGTTTGGTGGTATAATAGATCCCCAATGTCCCCATAAAGAGTACCTCAGTGTACATATTTACCAGCCTTTCCTTCTCTGAGCTGGCCGCTCAGCTGTCGGCTAATTGCCAGCTCCTACCTCTTCACAGTTACTCAGCTGTTGATGATATCCTGCTAGTCAGTCCTGCCTACTTAAGCCTTCCCAAAGGATCTCTGCCTTTACCTTGGTCAACATCACAGAGACTATCTCCTGCGATCCTGTTCAAAGACTTGCTTTGCTGACATCCCTTCTGGCTCCAGATCCTGCTTGCTGTTCCACTACGTTGAGCCCTGACTTCTGGCTTGGCTGACTATCCATTCCGGTTACTGAACTCCGGCTATGTTTTGACTACGTTTGTTCTTTTTACTTTGATTATTAAACAAGTGTGATTTAACTGTACTCCTGTCTCAGTCTGATTTCATGGTTCCTGACAACACCACGAATCTTAAAAAAGCAACCAAAGGTTTTTATTGAAGAAAGATCACATCACAGCAGTGGCGGCCCATCCATAGAGGGTGCAAGGGCGCCGCTTCCCTTATCCATGCGTCCAACCCCCAGATCTACATATCAGGGGCACCGGACCATGGATTCCAATGCGGCGGGGCTGTTTTTTTAAAGCACCTGATTAGAGCCAGAGGCTCTAATAGGCTTCAAAAAAGGGTGGCCTCAGAGCGCAGAGCATCGCCTTTCCAAGCCCACCCAGTTGTGTGATCATAGCAAATTGATTTTCACTATTATCACACTAAAGTTGCTTCCTGCTAATCAGACCTGTTTCCCAATTGGCCAAAGCGTCAGGCGATCGCATTGGATGCCTAGCGCTTTGGCAGAGGAAGCTGAAGGAGTGGACACCAGAGCCGCCACGGCCCACACTGCAGGAGAGGACACCACGGCCCCGGGACACAAGCTGATAAGTGCCGGGCCGCCTGTGCACATGCGGGTGGTGCTGCTGTTTCAGTGCCGTGCCACGCCAGCACTGTCGTTTGTTTGCTCCCCCATAAAGAAGAACCCACCAGCCACCACTGCATTACAATGTAAGACTGCAGTGTTTCAGAGCCATGCAGGACCCCTTTGTCAGGCATGCAATACCCCTTCATTTTCACATGCCTGATGAAGGTGTGCTACACGGCTCTGAAGCATTGCAGTCCTACATGTTGCTCCTTTAAACGGAATAGCAGGCGTATGCGCCACCGGAGACGCACGCATGCACCCGCTGCAGTGTGGGGTTGCCGATGCTCGTGCCCAACGGTTGCAATGACTGCTGGCCATGAGCGATTGCGGGCATGAGAGGCAGAACAGGGACGTGTGTGTGTGTAAACACACACATCTCCGTTCTGTTCTGTGAGGAGAGAGACAGCTTGTGAGTTCCTAATAGCTAGGAACCACGATCTGTCATCTCCTCTAGGTCAGTTCACTCCCCCTGCAGTTAGAAAACACACATAGGGAACACAGTTCACCCCCTGATCGCCCCCTAGTGTTAACCTCTTCCCCGCCGAGGACATTTTTACAGTAATCAGTGCATTTTTATAGCACTGATCGCTGTATAAATGCCAATGATCCGAAAAATGTGTCAAAGGTGTCCGATGTGTCCGCCATAATGTCGCAGTCTCGATAAAAATCGCAGATCACCGCCATTACTAGTAAAAAAATAATAATAATAATAATAAAAATGCTATAAATCTATCCCCTATTTTGTAGACACTATAACTTTTGCGCAAACCAATCAATATGTAGAAGTATACATATTGGGCTAAACTGAGAAAAAATTAGCTTTTTTTTTTAAAAAAAAAGGGATATTTATTGAAGCAAAAAGTACAAAATATTGTGTTTTTTTTAAATCAAAATTGACGCTTTTTTTTTGTTTATAGCGCAAAAAATTAAAAACACAGAGGTGCTCAAATACCGCCAAAAGAAAGCTCTATTTGTGGGGAAAAAAAGGACGTCAATTTTGTTTGGGTACAATGTCTCATGACTGTGCAATTGTCAGTTAAAGCGACGCAGCGCCGAATCGAAAAAAAAAATGGCCCCGGTCATTCAGCAGCCAAATCTTCCGGGGCTGAAGTGGTTAGTAACACTGACTTACGGAGTATATTATAGTATATTATATAGTTAAGTATAATGATCTTCTGCTTATGATTGTAGAAACCCCCCCCCCACACACACTCCCACTTCACATGTAACATTTCTGGGGAAATAATGACTCTCTTTTGAGATTACAAAGCCATAGCCAGAGGACAGTATGGGAAGACAATTTTACATTGATGTGAGCTTCCTGCAGACTTTCCCCATTTGCTGTCCAAGATAGTATACAAAAAAAAAAAGCTTGTGGTGAGTTTAGAGTCGTAACATGTACTGTATGTGATTGCCTCGGGCCGCTGTGAATTTATATAGCACAAATGAGTAATTGAACCATATTAATGCTCACATTGCATTACAGCGGCCTGCCTATAACTAGATAACTAGATACATGAGAAAATGATGGTAACAAATTAAAAAGAAAAAGAAAAGAGGGGGTAAGGAAAACAATTATCTTGTTGTGTGCTCCGCTCCAGCTCTTTCCATGAACAACATCCTGACACAAGTTATATAGGCAGAAATAATTCTGATAAATTTCACACAATGGAATTTGTCAGGGTTCAATAACCCCATTCGAGTATAGCTAGAGGCTAGGAAACATTGGGGTGGATTTACTAAAGACAAATAGACTGCGCACTCTGCAAGCGCAGTTGCTCCAGGACTTGGTAAATTAGGTAAAGCTTCACTTTAGAAAGAATGCCTATTTTTATTTTTTTTTATTTTTTTTGCATTG
Source organism: Lithobates pipiens (assembly GCF_037356315.1). Classification (NCBI taxonomy): domain Eukaryota; kingdom Metazoa; phylum Chordata; class Amphibia; order Anura; family Ranidae; genus Lithobates; species Lithobates pipiens. Next base: position 245,559,476 of record NW_027507787.1, read on the forward strand.
TACATATTTTAAGATAATGTTTGGATTTTTTTTTTTATGCTAAAAAATAAATAAATAAATAAAAAAAAAAAAAAAAAAAAAAAAAGAATACCAAATCAGTCACGAGCAAAGAAAAAAAACTAAAAAACAGCATTTTTGCTTGCACGTGATTGGATGATGGAAGTTAGCAAATCTTCTGCTCATTTACTAAGCTCCGGAGCAACTGCACTTTGCAAAGTGCAAGTCTATTTTCCTTTAGAAATTCAAACCCCATTGGTACGGACCAGGGCAAAAAATACCTTTTCCTTCCAACTCTTGAATTCTTATGCCGCGTACACACGGGCGGACTGTATGGCGTACTTAGTCCGTCGAAACACATTTCAGCGGACAGTCCGCTCGTGTGTGGGCTCCAGCGGACTTTTTCAGCGTGCAGTCTGGCGGACTAAGTATTTCGGATTTTTCGAAATTCTGTCCGTCGTACTTTGGTTTCAGCGGACAATCCGCTCGTCAGTAGGCTAGTTCGACGGACTAAGAATGGCGCATGCCCAGAAAGGATTTACACGGCGGAAGGGTGCTTTGCTGTGTATTGGACTTCCTATTTCTAGTCCCGTCGTACGTGCTGTACACGTCATCGCGCACGCTTTCGACGGACTGTTTGTGCATCCGTGTGTGGTCAAGTCCGTACAGTCGAAAGTACGACGGACTGTCCGCCGGATTGTATGACGAACTAAGTACGCCATACAGTCCACTCGTGTGTACGCGGCATGAAGTGCCTTATGTCGCGTACACACGACTGGACTTTCCGGCAGACTAGGCCGACGGTCTTCCCGACTGACTTTTCATCGGAAGTTCCTACAGACTTCTGACCACACAGGAACGAACTAAGTCCGTTTGAAAGTCCGTTAATTTTGAACGTGATGACGTAAGACAGGACTAAGGCTCGATTCACATCTATGCATGTTGCTTTTGAGCATTTTTGCAGTGCTTTTCACGTTTTTGGACACGTGTTTTTAACGCGATTTTGCCGCGTTTTGCGTTTTTTTTTTCTTTTTTACACTGTGGTTGTATAGCAACCAGATATATACAGTGAAAAAAAAAAAGAAAAAACTAAAAACGCAAATCGCTGCAAAAACGCGGTAAAAAAGCAGTAAAAAAGTGGTATTTGCGTTTTTGATGCAGGTCCATTGACTTCTATTACATGCAAAACGCTGCATTTTGCATGAAAAAAAGTCCCTGACCCTTTCCAAAAAACGCAGAGGCACAAAAATGCATTGATGTGAACATAGGAACCCATGTTAAAAAATTTCCTTGCATTTCTGCAAAATGCATCAAAAAACGCGCTAGTGTGAATCGAGCCTTAAGAAGGAAGTTCAATAGCCAGTAGCCAATACCGTCAGACCAGCATACAGACGAACGGTTTTCCCCATAGGGATTGAGTCCGTCGGACAGATTTGAAACATGTTCAATTTTTAGGTCCGTCGGATTTTTAAAATGAGAAACGATCAGATTAAGCCCACACACGATCAGATTGTCAGACGGACTGATTCCGTTGGACCTTGTCTGCCGGAAATTCCGGTCGTGTGTACGCCGGCATAACTCTACTGTATGAGCATCTATACATTTATGAAGGGTTCTGGTCTGCAGCATTGATTATTATCTCTGTAACTAGAGGAAAAATAGCAGTACTATCCCAAAAATGTCTAAACTAGCCCACAGCCGCTTCAACAGTGGGGACCCTTAGATGTCCGCTGCAGTCTGCTGTACTGTTCCCAACAGTGAGGGATCTAGGATTGGCCTCCCCAAGAGTAAGGGACCTAAGATGTGTCCTTCAATCCGTCATAGTCTCCAAAACAGCGAGGACCTTAGAATTTGCCTCCACAATAGTAAGGGTCCTGGGATATGTCCTTCAATCTGTCATAGTTTCCCAAACATTGGGGGCCTTAGTATTTGCCTCCCCAATGCTAAGGAACCTACGATGTGTCCTTCAATCTGCCATAACCTCCCAAACAGGATTTGCCTCCTTAATAGTAGGGGATCAAGGATTTGTCCTGCAGTCTGCTGTAGTCTTTCAAACAATGAAGGCCCTAGGACTGACCTCCCCAAGAGTAAAGGTCCTAGGATGTGTCCTTCAACCTGTTATAGCTTCCCAAACAGTGAGAACCTTAGGATTGGCCTCCCTAAGAGTAAGGGACCCAAGATGTGTCCTTCAATCCGTCATAGTCTCCAAAACAGCGAGGACCTTAGAATTTGCCTCCACAATAGTAATTGCTCCTAGGGTGTGTCCTGTAATGTGTCACGGTTTCCAAAACGGCGAGGACCTTAGAATTTGCCTCCACAATAGTAAGGGTCCTGGGATATGTCCTTCAATCTGTCATAGTTTACCAAACATTGGGGGCCTTAGTATTTGCCTCCCCAATGCTAAGGAACCTAAGATGTATCCTTCAATCTGCCATAACCTCCCAAACAGGATTTGCCTCCTTAATAGTAGGGGATCAAGGATTTGTCCTGCAGTCTGCTGTAGTCTTTCAAACAATGAAGGCCCTAGGACTGACCTCCCCAAGAGTAAAGGTCCTAGGATGTGTCCTTCAACCTGTTATAGCTTCCCAAACAGTGAGAACCTTAGGATTGGCCTCCCTAAGAGTAAGGGACCCAAGATGTGTCCTTCAATCCGTCATAGTCTCCAAAACAGCGAGGACCTTAGAATTTGCCTCCACAATAGTAATTGCTCCTAGGGTGTGTCCTGTAATGTGTCACGGTTTCCAAAACGGCGAGGACCTTAGAATTTGCCTCCACAATAGTAAGGGTCCTGGGATATGTCCTTCAATCTGTCATAGTTTACCAAACATTGGGGGCCTTAGTATTTGCCTCCCCAATGCTAAGGAACCTAAGATGTATCCTTCAATCTGCCATAACCTCCCAAACAGGATTTGCCTCCTTAATAGTAGGGGATCAAGGATTTGTCCTGCAGTCTGCTGTAGTCTTTCAAACAATGAGGGCCCTAGGATTGGCCTCCCCAATGCTAAGGGTCCTAGGATGTGTCCATTGATTTGTCATAGCTTCCCAAACAGTGAGAACCTTGAGAATTGCCTCCCCAATACTAAGGGACCTAGGAAGTGTTCTTCAATCTGCCATAGCCTCCCAAACAAGATTTGCATCCACAATAGAGAACCTAGGATGTGACCTGCAGTCTGCTGTAGTCTTCCAAACATTGAGGGCCCTAGGATTAGCCTACCGAACAATGAGGGCCCTAAGATGTCTTCTTCTGTCTGCCATAGCCTTGCAAACAATGAGGGCCCTAGGATGTGCCTCCCCAATTGTGAGTAACCTAGGCTGTGCATTGCAAATCTGCCATAGCCCCACAAACAATGAGGGCCCTAGGATGCATGCTACAGTTGGCCATAGCCTCTCAAACGGTGAGGGCCCTAGGATGCATGCTACAGTTGGTCATAGCCTCCCAAATGGTGAGGGCCCTAGGATTTGCTTTCCCAACAAAAAGGGACCTAGGATGTATACTGCAGTTTGCTGTAACCTTTGAAACAGTGAGGGCCCTAAGATTTGCCTACCCCACAGTGAGCCCTAGGATGTCTGCTACAGTTTGTCTACCCTCCCCAACTGTGAGAGCCCTAATAATTTCCTACCCAATAGTGAGGCCCTAGGATGTCTACTACAGTCTTCCATAGCTTCCAATATTGTGAGGACCCTAGGATTTGCTTTCCCAACAGTAAGGGCCCTAGGAAGGCTGCTGCAGTCTGCTGTAGCCTTTCAAAAATTAGGGCCCTAGGTCTTGCCTACCCAATAGTCAGGGACCTAGGATGTGTCCTCCAATATGCTATAACCTCCCAAACAGTGAGGCCCCTAGGATTTTCTTCCCTAATCCTAAGGGACCTAGGAGGTGTCCTTCAATCTGCCAAACCATCCTAAACATTGAGGGCCCTAGGATTGGCCTTCTCAACAGTGATGGACTTAGGATGTGTCCTACGTTCCACCATGCCCCCCCCTCCAAAAAAACAAAATAAGGGCCCTAGGTCTTGCCTACCCAATAGTAAGGGACCTAGGACGTGTCCTCCAATTTGCTATAATGTCCCAAACAGTGAGGGCCCTAGGATTTTTCTCCCTAATACTAAGGGACCTAGGAGGTAGCCTTCAATCTGCCAAACCCTCCCAAACAGTGAGGACCCTAGGATTGGCCTTCCTAACAGTGATGGACTTAGGATGTGTCCTACGTTCCACCATAGCCCCCCAAAAAATAAGGGCCCTAGGTCTTGCCTACCCAATAGTAAAGGACCTAGGACATGTCCTCAAATTTGCTATAACCTCCCAAACAGTAAGGGCCCTAGGATTTTCCTTCCTAATCCTTAGGGATTTAGGAGGTGTCCTTCAATCTGCCAAACCCTCCCAAACAGTGAGGGCCCTAGGATTAGCCTTCCCAACAGTGATGGACTTAGGATGTGTCCTACGTTCCACCAAAGCCCCCCAAAAAATAAGGGCCCTAGGTCTTGCCTACCCAATAGTAAAGGACCTAGGACATGTCCTCAAATTTGCTATAACCTCCCAAACAGTGAGGGCCCTAGGTCTTGCCTACCCAATAGTAAGGGACCTAGGATGTGTCCTCCAATTTGCTATAACCTCCCAAAACAGTGAGGGCCCTAGGATTTGCCTCCCCAACATTGAGGGCCCTTGGATGCCTTCTACAGTCTGCCATAGCCTCCCAAACAGTAGGGGCCCTAGGATTTTCCTCTCCAACATTAAGGGACCTAGGATATGTCCTGCAATCTGCTGTAGTCTTTCAAACGGTGAGGGCCCTAGGATTGGCTTCCCCAGCAATAAGGGCCCAAGGATAGCTGTTGTGGTGTGCCAATCCAGTTAAAACCCAAAAACAAAAATTTATATTGCAGCTTACAATCCTTAAAAGAGACGTCTGCATTTGTTTTCTTTTTTTTTATTAGACTTTTTTTCCTTTTCACCAGGTGATCCAGCCATTAAACAGACTGCCCGTCTCAGGATGTCTCCAATCTGGGGGCACAGTGTAGTGTTAGATGGACTGGCAGATTTATATGAACTTGGCTAACAAATTAAAGCTGAACCCCAGTTAACACTTTTGTAAGCAGTTACAGCAAGGTTTTACATGAATAAATTAAAGCTGATTATTGTAAGCCCCCTTGTCAGTGGTAAATGGTTTGCCCCACCCATCCAACTGCACCATTTTGCTGGACAGTTTGGTCTGTTAAAGGAAGTTGAAAAATAACAGGCTTACTGGCAGGATCACCAGGTGAAATAAAGTAAAAAAAAAAAAAATGTTTTTTGGTTTTAACCACTTGCCGCCCGCCGTATAGCAATATGACGTCAGCAAAGTGGTTGCGATTATCCTGTCATATGACGTCTTCAGGATATCAAGCCGCTGCGTGCCCCCGGGGGCACTCATCACGGGGATCGTTGTTGCGGGGTGTCTCTGACTGAGACTCTTTATCATGTGAGCAGCCGTATTCAATCACGACTGACCACAATGTAATCAAGAAGAGCCGGTGATCGGCTTTTCCTCACCCGCGTCTGTCATGCCCGAGTACAGGAAAGGCCAATGGGCTGCTCCGCTGACAGGGGGAGTCTGTGCTGATTGATTATCAGCGCAGCCCCCCCCCCCCCCCCCCGAGGATGCCCACACTGGACCACCAGGGACGCCACCAGGACCACCAGGTATGCCACCCTAAACCACCAGGGATGGTAATCAGTGTCCACAATGGAAGCCAACCAGTGCCCACAATAGGCATCACTGATTGGCATCCATAAGTACCATCCATTAGTGCCACCTATCAGTGGCCATCAGTGCCCCCATCAGTGCCCATCCGTGCAGGAGGCAGCTATGTGTACCCATCACTGCTGCATATCAGTGCTCATCAGTGCTGCATATAAGTGCCACCTATCAGTGCCCATCAGTTCCGCCTATCAGTGCCCCATCAGTGCCGCATATCAGTGCCCATCAGTGCCACCTCATGGGTACCACCTCATCGGTGCCCATCAGTGCTGCCTAGCAGTGCCCCATCAGTGCAGCGCCATCAGTGCCCAATCAGTGAAGAAGAAAACTTATTTACAAAGTTTTGAAACAGAAACAAAAAAAAAACTTTTTTTTTTTTTCAAAATTTTCGGTCTTTTTTAAAATTTGTTTAGCAGAAAAAAATCCCAGAGGTCCGTTTACATGTGTGCATTGCATTAAAGAGGAACTGCGGTCTGCTCACATAGTTTGTAATAAAAAACATCTTTGCCATTCTGAAGCTTCCCTCCAACCACTTTGCATATTATTTTACTCATACTGCGATTCAGTACTTGCCAAACTTGCTCCGGGAATCTCCCTCCGCCAGGTCTGGCTGCAGCCATTTTAACTGTGGGCAGCTGAAGCGGCTGCCTATTCACTTCCTGGATTTACACAGAGGCACGCCTCCAGCTCTGCAGCTCTCATTGGCCCTCTTATGTCTCACCCCTCCTCCCCCTCCCTTCCTGGCAAACTCTCACAGGAGTGAGAGAGAGAGAGCTGTGTATGATGTCATAATCCTAGGCTAATGACCAGACAAGAAACAGGAAGTGGGCTGTATAAGAGATTCACTGGCAGAAATAGGCTTTACTGGCTAATAAGCCCCATTGTGATAGCTTTGGGCAGGTAACAGGTCCTCTTTATGTAGATATCAGGGGTTTATAAGACCACCCCCCCCTCCCGCCCTCTAAAGCAGCTAATCATGCACAGATTGTGCTTGATTAGCCGCTTCCCTGGCTGTGACAGCTCTGCTATCAAAATGCAGCAGAAAAAGGAAACCGAATTCTGTAATGTGTAGCCAGACATATTAGTGTATTGGGGGAATAATTCTATTGCCAGACCACCGATCGAGATATCCCACATGCCAACTCACCATCTCATTTTAGCTTGCCGTTCTTTATTCTGTACAACTAGTATTAAGTGATATCCCGGTTATCTCTACCAGATCTGGGTCAGATATTATTATCAGGCAACCGACTGCGACTCGTAAGACATGACTCACATCATTACACGGCACCGTGATATTTGGTGAAAACATGTGAATCACATCAGACCGATGCGTGTTCTTTGAAAAACAAGTAACAGTGCCAGTGGATAAGAAAAAGAAAAACGTTATCACACTATACACTGAGGCCGCAGGTTTCAGCACTTGTTGCTATGTTTTTCAGCTTGTTTTATTTATTTATTTTTTATTTATTTTTTTATTATGGGGTTATTTAATTCATTTATTTATTTATTCAATGCATTATTATTTACTTACTGAATATTACTTAACTCATTACTTATTTATTTATTTAGTTATTATATATATATATATATATATATATATATATATATATATATATATATATATATATATATATATATATATATATATATATTTATAGGGGTTATTTTATTTATTTAATGCATTATTATTTAGTTTTTTTTTGTTATGGGGTAAGTGGTTATTTATTTAATTAATTTATTTAATGCATTTTTATTTACTTACTGAATATTATTTATTGCATTACGTCTTATTTATTTATTATTATTTATTTATTATTTACATGTTTTTCAGCTTTTTTTTTTTTATCTTTTATTTATTAATTTATTTATTTTACAGTTTTTTGGTTTTTTTTGTTATGGGGTTAGTGGTTATTTATTTAATTCATTTATTTAATGCATTATTATTTACTTACTGAATATTATTTAATTCATGACTTCTTATTTATTTATTATATTTATATATATTTATTTATTATATTATATTTATTAATTATATTTATATTATATTTATATATATTTTTTTCATTTTTTTTTTTTTTTGTTTCAATATTTTTATTAAGGTTTTTCATTGTACATGAGAAGAAAGCAAATTACATACATACAGTCAAAATACAGTTTGAGTACATCCATAATAATGATAACTATAGTAAGCCTCAGTTAGACATATACTTCATACATATACTTCATATTTATTTATATAGATTAGGCCAGTGACGACGAGCCTCGGCACCCCAGATGTTTTGGAACTACATTTCCCATGATGCTCAAGCACTCTGCAGTGTAGTGGTGCATCATGGGAAATGTAGTTCCAAAACATCTGGGGTGCCCAGGTTCACCATCACTGGATTAGAGGTTAGGGTTTGGATTAGGGGTTAGTATTAGGGTTAATATAATTATTTTATCTTTATTATTGTCATTTACTATAACAAAAATGTATTATTTTTATTCAATATCCCCCTGTTTATTTTTTTCTTTATCCTTTTGTATTAATAAAGAGATCATATTTTTTTTTATTCAGCTTGTTATGAACTATTTGTCAGCAGCACCGTTATAATCCCATTCCTCTATATCTACAATATTATTATTATTACCGATATACTGTACGTATTAGTGATGCACCGACATTTTAGCCACCGAAAAATAGCAGCCGAAAAATAGGGTTTTCAGTGTTAGAAAGCTATAAAAATGCTGATAAAAGCTGCCTAAAACGCCAGTGATTTTGCCGCAATTTTTCTGCGATTTCACCATGATTTTACTGTGCTTATGGTGCGTTTTTTCATAGGTTATGTGACTCAAAGAAAAAAAAAAGGCATCACAAACACAACACGGGTGCATATTTCATTTGTTTTTGTCAGTGCATTTCAATGGGGAGGTGCTGACCAAATGTGCACCAAAAAAATGCAGCCAGCAGGATTTTTAACATCGCTTTAAAAATGGCCGACAGATAAATCCATGTTCATAAAAATTCATGATATTAATTAAAAAGTCGAATATAATGCAATCATTTATCTAAAAATATATATAATTTTTAAAAACCATCAATCTTGGTTTTTGGTTTTGGCCAAATGCAGCCATTTTTTTTTGTTTCGGCACCGGAATTTTCATTTGGTGCACCCCTAGTATGCATTTTGTGTTATTTTTACATTTTTTTAATGATTATTTATTTATTGTATTTACTATTAATATTATCATTAGTATTTTATTTATGCTTATTTATTTATTTTATTTATTTTTATTATTAGTAGTAGTATTTTATTTATTTTTATTATTAGTAGTTATTTTTACATTTTTTTAATGATTATTTATTGTATTTACTATTAATATTATTATTAGTATTTTATTTATTTATGCTTATTTATTTATGCTTATTTGTAGTAGTAGTAGTAGTAGTATTTTATTTATTTTTTATTATTATTTATTTTTATTTAAATTATTGGCTAACAAATTAAAGCCAAACTCCCTGATCCCTGACACACAAGCCAAAACATCATGTTCATACATTGGAATTATAGCTATATAAAGGGGCAAATATAAATAAACCTTTCATAAGCAAACCCTGTGTAAAAGATAAGAATATTTTTATTGTCATTCTATCTAGAACATGTTGTACATAAAAGGGAACAACAAAATAAGGTACTCGGGTCCCGGAAATAACAAAGATAAAATCATGAAGAAACACATTCTAGTACACATAAAAAAATAAAAAATAAATTCGTAAAATGAATCTTCTCTTTCCAGGAATCTTCTCCTCTCTCTGGGATCTTCTTCTCTTTCTGAGAATCTTTTCTTTCCGGGAATCTTCTTCCCGGCCTTTCCTGGAATCTTCTTCTCTTTCCAGGAATATTCTTTTCTTTTCTGGGAATATTCCTATCTTTCCAGGAATCTTCTTTCCTTTCCTGGGAATCTTCTTATCTTTCCAGGAATTTTCTTTTCTTTTCGCGGAATCTTCTTATCTTATCTTTCCGGGAATCTTCTTCTCTTTCCATGAAGCTTCTTCTCTTTCCGGGAATCTTCTTCTCTTTCCAGGAATCTTCTTCTCTTTCCGGGAATCTTCTTCTCTTTCCGGGAATCTTCTTCTCTTTCCAGGAATCTTCTTTTCTTTTCCAGGAATCTTCTTATCTTTGCGGGAATCTTCTCTTCTTTCCGGGAATCTTCTCTTCTTTCTGGGAATCTTCTTCTCTCTACGGTAATCTTCTTCCCTTTCTGGGAATCTTCTTCCCGGTCTTTCCGTGAATCTTCTTCTCTTTCCGAGAATCTTCTTCATTTTCCAGATATCTTCTTCTCTTTCCAGGAATCTTCTTCTCTTTCCAGGAATCTTCTTATCTTTCCGGGAATCTTCTTCCCTTTCCGGGAATCTTCTTCCCTTTCTGGGAATCTTCTTCCCTTTCCGGGAATCTTCTCTTTCCGGGAATCTTCTTCCCGGTCTTTCCGTGAATCTTCTTCTCTTTCCGAGAATCTTCTTCATTTTCCAGATATCTTCTTCTCTTTCCGGGAATCTTCTTTTCTTTCCTGAAATTTTATTTTTCTTGCACTCACGCTTCGATTATATTTCTCGCACGATTCTCCCATCATTTGTTTTTTTTGTTCCTAAAATCATTAGTTTTTTTCCCCAAAAATTTTCAAACTTGCCCAATCGCTCAAATTCGATGGCCGCCGCGAAAATCAGGTCTTTGCCGCAACCCACTAATAGTGTGCGATATTCGAATGAAAATTCTTAGTTAAAGCGGTAGTAAACAAGCAGGCTAAACAAAAAATAAATAAACTTGTAAGCCCTTGTACACGTGGTCAGACATTTTCGACAACCAAATCCGTCGGATTTTGTCCGACGGATCTTGTCCGACGCATTTTGTCCGACGCATTTTGTCCGACGCATTTTGTCCGAAACTGTTGCATACACACGGTCGGACAAAGTTGTCAGAAAATCCGATCGTACTTAACGTGATGACGTTATTTCGTTACGATGGGACTACGTTCAGGCTAGTAGCCAATAGCTTTGGTGTAGGAATTTGATCTGAGCATGCGTGGCACTTTGTCCGATCGGAATTCTCTACACATGATTGGAGTATGTCCGATCGGAGCATTTTGGCGGAAAATTTTATAGACAAGTTTCATAGTTTCATAGTTAGTAAGGTTGAATAAAGACACCAGTCCATCCAGTTCAACCTGAGTGAGTGTCCACAATTGTCCCCATCCCTGTACATTACACACTCACATTGGTCCCCACAATCCAAGGTCCCCATTCATATACTAGGGGCCAATTTTGGACAGAAGCCAATTAACCTACCTTCATGTCTTTGGATTGTGGGAGGAAACCGGAGTACCCGGAGGAAACCCACGCAGGCACAGGGAGAACATGCAAACTCCAGGCAGGTAGTGTCATGGTTCTGATTTGAACCAGTGACCCTTCTTACTGCTAGGTGAGAGTGCTAACCACTACACCACTGTGCCGGAAAACTTGGTCCGTCGGATACTCCGGTGGAGCCCACACACTGTCGGATTATCCGACAACACGGTCCTATCTGACATTGTCCATGGAAATATCCGACCGCGTGTACAAGGGCTATGACAACGGCATAATGTGCTAGTATGCATCGCATGCTAGCACATTATGAAATACATACCTCAGAACGAGGCCCTTCCAGCGGTCGCCCGGTCATCGCTGAGAGGGCTGACGTCTTCCCCCTTGGCCTTTCCTCCGGGTTTGCGACCTGCACATCACTGGATCGAAATCAGGCTTAGGCAAGTATTCGGGGGACGGGGGGACGGGGGACGCTGCATGCTAAAGAGGCTTTTTTTTATCTTCACGCATAGAATGCATGAAGATAAAAACCTTCAGCCTTTAGAACCACTTAAAAGACGTCTGTCTCTTAGAGCTGTCAACATCTCTTTAGAGCTGGTGTTACACAATCCCCCCCAAGAACCTGATTATCTTGACCAATTCCAGTTCACAAAATGATTGTACAAAGGCAACAGACAGACATTTTTAAAAAAAGCGATTGCTCACATTACACGGCGCGGTGATATATTTGGTGGAAACACGTGAATCACATCAATCAGACGCGGGGAACGCGTTCAACTTTGAAAAAAACGAAATAAAAGTAACAGCGCCAGCGGATAAGAAAAAGTAAAAAACATTATCGCGCTCTACACTAAAATATCGCATTCTGACTGAACTCAAAGACTTTAGGGATCTTCCATGGGAAAAGAAGATAACTTGGCAACCTTCTTTTTTTTTTTTTTTCAGAACTGAAGAATAAACGTAACCCCTTTGGCATAAACATTGGTTGGATATAGTCCTCGGCAAAATGCATCAATTACTACTTTGCTTCAAAGTATAAGGATTCCTAGGATGGACTGGCTCATTTAAAGAGAATTGATCGTAACTGATTTGAGCTGGTGGGCTCGGTCTCGAAGAACTCATGACATATGCAGGGCCTAAGCCCAGTAACTGACCACCTTAAGTCATTACCCATCCCTACCCCTTAAAGTGGTTGTAAACCCTTACAAACCACTTTGACCTACAGGTAAGCCTAGATTAAGGCTTACTTGTAGGTCCAAGCAATATCTCCTAAACCTATATGGTTTAGGAGATATTTGCCCGAAAACGGGCACCGCTGTCTACGGCGCATGCGCCGCAGACAGCGGCGCGCAGGCGCACTGAGCGCGGCATTTCCAAGGATGGAGCTGCCGCGCGTGTCGACTCCCGTGCGCATGCGCGGGAGTGCCGTCATCGCGGCTTCGCCGAATGACAGCGGCGGAGCTGCGAGACGCCACCAGCAAGATGGATGCGGCGGACTACAGGGTAAGGTAAGTGACACATAATGGGCTACTATGCGATGCAATGCGATGCATAGTAGTCCATTATGCTTTGCCTTTGCAGGGAATGAAAGAGGAAGTAAACCCATCAGGGTTTACTTCCTCTTTAAATAACAGATGACTCGACAAGGGTGTGGAGTAAATGGCCAGCGGGACTTTTATTAATACACTATATAAAATTTAATAAATAACTTTTAAACTTTTACCGTCACTTCAAACTCCTTTAAATGGGTCATAAACAAAGTGCAACCACCAACCACTGGTCACCGTTCATCCTGAACTTTGAACTCTTGACTCTTGCCTCCAGTCGGAAAACCCCGGACTCGGAGGCGGCACCCAACGTGTCACAGTGACCTACCCTTTTTTAACACTTTAAGAGGGGTACAATAACCACCCCCATCCCATGGATGGGTACTACATGTTCCATACATGCAGGGGCGGACTGACCATTTAGCCACTCGGGCACTGCCCGAGGGCCCCAGGCCACTAGGGGGCCCCATCAGGGTTGCCAGCCTCAGTAAAACCAGGGACAGTATGTACAAATCTGTGTTTTATTTACTTCTGTCTCTGAAATGTCCCTTACTGACATCCTTTTGGTCTAAAAATCCCGATTTAATAGATGCCCCACCCCTCCAGTACCTTCTCAGCCAATAGAAACATGTCTGTGTATACTGTGTGATTGTATACTGTGTGTGTGTGTTCGTGTATACTGTGTGATTGTATACTGTATGTGTGTGTGTGTTCGTGTATACTGTGTGGCCCCATAATCTCTGATTGCCTGGGGGCCCCATAATCTCCTACTGCCCGGGGGCCCCATGAGTTGTCAGTCCGCCCCTGCATACATGTACCTCTCCTTCTCCTCTTCCAGCAACCCAAAAGACTGCCATAGCCTAATAGCCCCTTTTAAAACAAATATCCTCCGAAACACAGGGCGGGTGAGTGGTAATCTCTTCCTCCCCCGCTCGAGACTGACGTAACATCCTACTTCCTGCACTGTACTTTTTTTGCCTGCGCACCGCCCAGCCCCTGGACTCTCCCCCTCTCTTAAAGCTCTAACATTCCTCCCTTAAAGTGGTTGTAAACCCTTACAACACTCTTTGACCTACAGGTAAACCTAGATTAAGGCTTACCTGTAGGTCCAAGAAATATCTCCTAAACCTACACAGTTTAGGAGATATTTGCCAAAAGACAGGCACCGCTGTCTACGGCGCATGCGCCGTAGACAACGGCGCGTAGGCGCACTGAGCGCGGCACCATCAACGGCGAATATGCCGCACGTGGCGGCTCCTGTGCGCATGCGCGGGAGTGACGTCATCGCGGCTTCGCCGAATGACAGCGGCGGAGCGGCGAGACCCACCGAGAAGATGATGGATGCGCCGGACTACAGGGGACAGCGGTGACATCGTTGGCTCCTGTGTCAGGTAAGTGACACATAATGGGCTACTATGTGATGCGATGCGATGCGATGCGATGCATAGTAGTCCATTATACTTTACCTTTGCAGGGAATGAAAGAGGAAGTAAACCCATCAGGGTTTACTTCCTCTTTAAAGCGGCAACTGTGCTATTCCCAGCACTGTCATGCCGTCCCTCCACCTATGTCTTTTTGTCTTCTGCTCCGGGACTCTCTGGCTTGGGATGTTATCTGGGCCTCCAGCCTTGGTGGGACTACCTTTCTGACGGGACCTTCTCAGCTCTGCTGCAGTCACCCTGAGGGGCAGCTCACCTTGTGGAGCCTGGAGACAAAGTCGATACTGGAATACTCAAAACAAGAACATCAGGTTGAGACATTCTGCATCCCCGCTGGGGTAATGCTCCTAATGCTCGGGGGGGGGGGGACACGGATTTTGAGAGCATAGGTAGCTTTGACCATCTTTATCCTCAGTGAGGTTTCTGCTTGCTGCTCTGAGTTCAAATGCATCACCAGACCTAAACACAGGCTTCCAAAAAAAAAGAGAGCAGACTTTTGTGTTCAACCATGGTTTTCGGTTTTGGTGGACAGCCGGTCGGACACGGTCGGACATTCCGACGGAAAATGTCCGATCGGACCGCGTTGTCGGATAATCCGACCGTGTATGGGCTCCATCTGACTTTTTTCCTGTCGGAATGTCCGACCAACAAAGTTTGAGACCTGGATATAAAATTTTCCGACAACATGATCCGATCGGACTTTGTCCCCGATCCTTTGTAGAGAATTCCGATAGGACAAAGTGCCACGCATGCTCAGATCAAATTACGAGACCTAAGCTATTGGTTACTAGCCTGAACGTAGTCCCATCATAACGAAAGAACGTCATCACGTTCCGAACTATCGGATTTTCCGACAACTTTGTCCGACCGTGTGTATGCAACACCAGTTTCAGACGAAATCCGTCGGAAAAAATCCGACGGATTTTGTGGTCGGAATGTCCGACCCGTGTGTACAAGGGCTAAGGAACTGCCAATATAAAACAATCCTGCAGCATAGTGGCAGCACCACAAAACCACACTGTAATGGTCTTTGTTGGTGGTTTACCTAATTTCCACAATGGAGGGTATGCAGGTAGCAACCTGGTGGCTCCGTATACCCACTTTCTATTTACCACCTCCCTTCAAAGACTGGCCCACAGGGCAGTATTCAGAAATGATAACGACCCCAAACACACCTCCAAGACCAACACTGCCTTGCTAAAGAAGCTGAGGGTAAAGGTGATGGACTGGCCAAGCATGTCTCCAGACCTAAACCCTATTGAGCATCTGTGGGACATCCTCAAATGGAAGGTGGAGGAGCGCAAGGTCTCCAACATCCACCAGCTCCGTGATGTCGTCATGGAGGAGTGGAAGAGGACTCCAGTGGCAAAAAAAGAAAAGAAAAAAAAAAAACTACCTCCCCCTTTTCTCCATGTCCCTAATTCAGCTAGGGATTTTTCAGCAGTGGTGGCAACTCTGCACATGCTCGGTTTTCAGTGAGTTTCTATGCTGAGCATTTCCTCCCTATCACATCTGAGCAGCCCATGTGAATATAGAGTTCAAACGCAATGCTTCCCAGGCACACATTCAAAAAAACCGGCTGTTCGGTAATGCTGGCTGCTGTAATGACCATAGGCTGGAAACCAGGGGTGAAAAAAAGTCTGGGAACTCAACCAAGACCCCCCCCCCCACCTCAAAAGTGAAAAAGTGTGTGTGTGTGTGTGTGTGTGTGTGTGTGTGTGTGTGTGTGTGTGTGTGTGTGTGTGTGTATGTGTATTATATATATATATATATATATATATTTATATATATATATATATATATATATATATATATATATTGTAATAGTCCTTGTCCCTATGCAAATGGAGCAAAAATGGACACAGAGTCTGCATGTCGGCGGACTGCAGTGTAGGTTTGAAAAGAAGAGGACTGCTCTGGCAGCTTTCTCTGGATCTTGCCATTTCCGGATGGGGCTCTGTCGTTTGGAGATCCCTAAGAGGCTTGGGTGGGACGGGGGGGAAGGAAGGTGGAGTGTGAGCAGTTTGTTACTGCTGGTGCTGTATGAAGACAGACTTGTGTCTGCAAAGCTGTGTGCCCTGTGGGAGACTGCAGCCTGTGTTAGGGGGATTCTTTGCCCAGGGACTAGGGAAATGCTGGCCAGCCTTGACAGTCAGGGGGCAGGGTGTATAGTGAAGGGTGCAGTGTTCTATGAGGTGGGGGCGGGGTGTATCTTGAGAGGGGCAGGGTTCTATGAGGTGGAACAGGCTGCATAGTGTGGGGTGCAAGGTTCTATGAGGTGGGGGCGGGGTGTATAGCGAGGGGGACAGGGTTTATATGGGGTGGGGACAGAGTGAACAGCGAGGGGGGCAGGGTTCTATGGGGGGGATGGGCTGGGTGAACAGTGAGGGGTGCAGGGTTCTATTGGGTTGGGGCAGGGTGAACAGTGAGGGCGCAGGGTTCTATGGGAGGGATGGGCTGGGTGAACAGTGAGGAGTGCAGGGTTCTATTGGGTTGAGGCATGGTGAACAATGAGGGGGCATGGTTCTATGGGGTGGGGGCCGGGTGGACAGTGAGGGGGGCAGGGTTCTATGGGGTGGGGGCCGGGTGGACAGTGAGGGGGGCAGGGTTCTATGGGGTGGGGGCAAGCTGAACAGTGAGGGTGCAGGGTTCTTTGGGGTGGGGGCTGGGTGGACAGTGAGGGGGCAGGGTTCTATGGGGTGGGGGCAAGGTGAACAGTGAGGGGTGCAGGGTTCCATAGGGGGGAGCAGGGTGAACAGTGAGGGGGCAGGGTTCTATGGGGTGGGGCCAGGTGGACAGTGAGGGGGGCAGGGTTCTATGGGGTGGGGGCAAGGTGAACAGTGAGGGCGCAGGGTTCTATAGGGGGCAGCAGGGTGAACAGTGAGGGGGCAGGGTTCTATGGGGTGGGGGCCGGTTGGACAGTGAGGGGGGCAGGGTTCTATGGGGTGGGGGCCGGGTGAACAGTGAGGGGGCAGGGTTCTATGGGGTGGGGGCTGGGTGAACAGTGAGGGGGCAGGGTTCTATGGGGTGGGGGCAGAGTGAACAGCGAGATGGGCAGGGTTCTATGGGGTGGGGGCCGATGAACAGTGAGGGGGGCAGGGTTCTATGGGGTGGGGGCCGGGTGAACAGTGAGGGGGGCAGGTTTCTATGGGGTGGGGACAAGGTGAACAGTGAGGGTGCAGGGCTCTATTGGGGGATGGGGGCAGGGTGAACAATGAAGGGTGCAGAGTTCTATTGGGTTGGGGCAGGGTGAACAGTGAGGGGGCAGTGCTCTATGGGGTGGGGGCAGGGTGAACAGTGAGGGCGCAGGGTTCTATAGGGGGGGGGCAGGGTTCTATAGGGTGAGGACAGGGTGAACAGTGAGGGTTCAGGGTTCTATAGGGGGGCAGGGTGAACAGTGAGGGGGGCAGGGTTCTGAAGCATAGCTTCCAACTGTCCCTGATTTCGAGTGAATGTCCCTGATTTGGAGCAATGTCCCTCTGTCCCTCTTTCCTCCTAATTTGTCCCTCATTTTGGTCTGATCTCTATAGTTGTATATAAAATGTTTTCCAGCGCCAAACCTTTCATCTGATTTCTAAATTTCTGCATTTGTAAATTCCAAAAGCCAATATAAAGGAATAGTAGTAATAAAAAAAGCACTTGTGGGTTTAACTAATCTTGTTTTTTTGTACAATTTTCCTTTAAGGGGTGTGTCCTATGCCTGCATACTTTTGCTAATAGGTGTCCTCATTCCCATCTCAAAAAGTTGGGAGGTATGCTGAAGGGTAGATCAGTATGGGGTGAGGGGTGCAGGGTAGGTGGGAGGTGCAGGAAAAGGGGAGTGCTCCTGCATAGGACCAGGAAAGCAGTAGAGGACAGAGGACAGTGTCGGAGGGGACCTCAGATAGCCCGGCACAACAGTCAGACGGACCCCAGATCAGAGCCCTCTGTACTACACAGAGCCGGGCAGAGAGTAGGGCAGCAGGTACTCACGATTGGCTTCCTGCCACCCTTCGATTGGCTGGGGGGAGTGAGTCAATACCACAAGGGAGAGAGGGACCTGGGGACACACGGGAGGGATCCAGGGACACAGCCAGCCGCACACTGCACTAGCGCCCCACCCCCCCCCCCCATTTACTTACTGATCTGCTGCCGCTGCTCCATGTCAGTCACCGAGGGCCATGCAGCAGGCAAAAGTGGGGGAACCGTGCAGGGGCAGTGAAGGCTGTCCCTCCATCACCCACTCTCGACTCCCAGCCAGGATGCAGCTGCTAACGGGAAAGGCATTCCTGCTGTGGAAAAAGTACAGGAACGCCGTTCCCATGTGTTCCCGCAGGACTCGAGCCCTGCTGGAAGACATTTAAACCACTTAGATCGCCCCCTATTTTTATTTCCTTCCCTACCAGTCAGGGCCGTCTTATTAGCATCTTTCGCCCCTTGGCAAAGTAATGCACTGGGGCCCAGGGGCCCCAATTTATGTGCCTACTTTCTAGAATTAGTTGATAGAATTAAACATATATTTATTAGCACTTTCCATAAAATTTTAAACAATATAAAAAACATTCGATAAATCAAAGACTAATCAACACAAAGGGCACAGAACAGGGGTGGAGGCAGAAGGGCACGGTACAGGGGTTGAGGCAGAAGGGCACGGTACAGGGGTGGAAGCAGAAGGGCACGGTACAGGGGTGGAAGCAGAAGGGCACGGTACAGGGGTGGAGGCAGAAGGGCACGGTACAGGGGTGGAGGCAGAAGGGCACGGTACAGGGGTGGAGGCAGAAGGGCACGGTACAGGGGTGGAAGCAGAAGGGCACGGTACAGGGGTGGAGGCAGAAGGGCACGGTACAGAGGTGGAAGCAGAAGGGCACGGTACAGGGGTGGAGGCAGAAGGGCACGGTACAGGGGTGGAGGCAGAAGGGCACGGTACAGGGGGGTCAGGGGGGCACAATACTTGGATCAGTAAGGCACAGCACATGTTCCAGGATGCTGCTCAGGAAATGGCCATCCTGGGACAGTTGGTATGTATGATGTATTGCAAGACTATCATGGGGCCCCCTATGCATCTGGGGCACTGGGCAGTGCCCACTGTGCCCGTGCATTAAGATAGCACTGCTGCCAGTGCCATTAGTACAATGTCAGTGCATATTCTGAGGAAAGATTACTGTAATAATGCCACTGGTTCCCCAAAAAAGTGTTAAAAATGTCCGTTAGGTGTCCGATCTGTCCGCCGCAATGTCGCAGTCCCGCTAAAAATCGCTGCTTGCCACCATTACTAGTAAAAAAAAAAAAAAAAAACAATAATAATAAAAAATGCCATAAATCTATCCCATAGTTTATAGATGCTAGAAACCAATCAATATACGCTTATTGTGTTTTTTTTTTTTTTTTTTACCAATAATATGTAGAAGAATACATATTGGCCTAAACTGATAAAGAAATTTGTTTTTTGTTTTTTTTTTTACATTTTTTTGGGGGATATTTATTATAGCAAAAAGTAAAAAAATATATTTTTTTCAAAATTGTCGCTCTTTTTTTGTTTATAGCGCAAAAACTAAAGTGCAGGTCAAATACATTTTGGGCTAAATCCATGATATAATTAGATTTTTTTAGATTTTGGATATTGTTGGATGTGTTTCATAGCAGAAAGTAAATTATATATATATATATATATATATATATATAGAGAGAGAGAGAGGAGAGAGAGAGAGAGAGAGAGAGAGAGAGAGAGAGAGAGAGAGAGAGAGAGAGAGAGAGATAGATAAAAAAAAATGCTGATCAAATACCACCAAAAGAAAGCTGTATTTGTGGGGAAAAAAGGACGCCGATTTTATATGGGTACAGCATCGCATGACCGCGCAATTGTCAGTTAAAACGACGCAGTGCCCGTATGGCAAAAAAACAGCCTGGTCATTAAGGTGGGGGTGGGGGGTAAATCTTCCGGTCCTTAAGTGGTTAAACAGCGTGTGTTTAGTATGACTATAAGGCTGCTGTTTTACAATATGTTGTGTGTTGGAAAGGTTTTTTAATTTAAATAAATAAGGAGGCGCTTAATAGTGGTTTGTAATTAGGTGATCCTTCAGCTACAAGTCCCTACATAACAACCACTGAACAGAAAATATCCATCTCCTACAAAGCAGCTCCTTCTAGAAGGGACCGGTTCAAGCCAATCATCGATTGAATAATGCTTCGTCCTCTATTTGTCCCTGAGGTGTTACATAGATGACCTTTTTGAAAAATTGAGCTGACGCCGTTACAGAATATTTGTTCAGGCGGTATTGCCCGCTAATTGAACAATTATCATGTAAGTATGTGAGACAGGAGGGGGGGGGAGGGGGGATATGTTCCTGTTACCTCTGAACCGATTGAAGGGTAAACGCCACGGATGTGCACACAGCCTCAAGGACGGTTACGCAATGTTAGAAAAAAATGGGGCGTAATGCAGGGCACTACAGTATAATTGGCATGTATGGCATGTCTAATAAGGGGGGGGAGTGATACCAAAGAACACCAGAGTGAATAAAGGTGGGTCTTCAAGGTCAATATTTTACAATTCTTTCTAAATTGAATACTTAAATCTGCTTTTCATGCCAAACAAATCTTATTCGAGTGATGCCATTATCTGTCCACCTTCAGGGACAAGCTGTATATGTGTGTTATGTCATACACAGTGAATCTGCTATTTTTCAAACACAATCTGCATTCATTTCCCATTATAGTGCGCCAGTACACTCCATAACATTTCTCCACTGGATCTGTTCCTACTGTGTCCTCCATTGCCGACCTTGACTTGTTTTGATTGCGCCAGTCAAGGGCGGCCCGTCCATTTTGGGCGCACTGCCGCCGCCGCCCTCCCTATCCACCACCGCTGCCCTTCCTATTCACCGCTGCCGCCCTCCCTATCCACCACCGCCGCCCTCCCTATCCACCACCGCTGCCCTTCCTATTCACCACCGCTGCCCTTCCTATTCACCACCGCCGCCCTTCCTATTCACCACCGCCGCCCTCCCTATTCACCACCGCCGCCCTCCCTATCCACCACCGCTGCCCTTCCTATTCACCGCTGCCGCCCTCCCTATCCACCACCGCCGCCCTCCCTATCCACCACCGCTGCCCTTCCTATTCACCACCGCCGCCCTCCCTATTCACCACCGCCGCCCTTCCTATTCACCACCGCCGCCCTCCCTATTCACCACCGCCGCCCTTCCTATTCACCGCCGCCGCCCTCCCTATCCACCACAGCTGCCCTTACTATTCACCGCCGCCCCCTCCCTATCCACCACCGCTGCCCTCCCTATCACCGCTGCCACCCTCCCTATCACCGCCACCACGCTCCATATCCACCACCGCTGCCCTCCCTATTCACCGCCGCCACGCTCCCTATCCACCGCCGCCGCCCTCCCTATTGACCACCGCCGCCCTTACTATTTACCGCTGCCGCCCTCCCTATCCACCGCCGCCCTTCCTATTTACCACCGCCACCCTCCCTATCCACCGCCGCTACCCTCCCTATTCACCACCGCTACCCTCCCTATTCACCACCGCTACCCTGCCTATCCACCACCGCCACCCTCCCTATTGACCGCCGCCACCCTCCCTATTGACCGCCGCCACCCTCCCTATTGACCGCCGCCACCCTCCCTATCCACTGCCATCGCCCTCCCTATTCACCGCCGCCGCCCTACCTATTCACCGCCGCCACCCTCCCTATCCACCACCGCCACCCTCCCTATCCAACGCCGCCGCCCTCCCTATCCAACGCCGCCGCCCTCCCTATCCAACGCCGCCGCCCTTCCTATTCACCGCCACCGCCCTCCCTATCCACCACCGCCGCCCTCCCTATCACCGCTACCGCTCTCCCTATCACCGCCGCCACGCTCCATATCCACCACCGCTGCCCTCCCTATTCACCGCCGCCACGCTCCCTATCCACCGCCGCCGCCCTCCCTATCCACCGCCGCCGCCCTCCCTCTATCCGCCGCCGCCCTTCCTATTTACCACCGCCACCCTCCCTATCCACCGCCGCTACCCTCCCTATTCACCGCCGCTACCCTCCCTATTCACCGCCACCGCCCTGCCTATCCACCACCGCCGCCCTCCCTATTGACCGCCGCCACCCTCCCTATCCACTGCCATCGCCCTCCCTATTTACCGCCACCGCCCTCCTATCCACCGCCGCCGCCCTCCCTATTCACCACCGCCGCCCTCCCTATCCACCACCACCTCCTTTCCTATCCACCGCTGCTGCCGCCCTCCCTATCCACTGGCGCCACCCTCTCTATCCACCCGCGCTGACCTCCCTATATGCCGCCAGCACCCTCCCTATCGACCACCACCACCCTCCCTATCCACCGCTGCCTGCCTCCCTATCCTCCGCCGCCACCCTCCCTATCCCCCGCCGCCGCCCTCCCTATCCACCGCCGCCGCCCTCCCTATCCACTGCCGCCGCCCTCCCTATCCACCGCCGCCGCCCTCCCTATCCTTCCGCCAAGGAGGAGAAGATACAAGAGCCGCTCCCCAATGCCTGTTGCAGCCTGATGTCCGCCAATGCCCCAATCCCTGCCGCTGCCTGATATGCTGCCGCTGCCCAATCCCCACCACTGCCCAATCCCTGCCCAATGTGCCTGCCGCCTAGATTGGGTAAGTTTCCCGGTGGACAGGCAGACAGCAATTGGGGGGAGGTTTGAGGTGCCATGGGGGGGGGGGGGGTGGTTGTTTACCACTCCCCCAAACAAAAAACCACCAGCTGCCACTGGTGCCAGTTCTGACCCATCTATACCTTTAGCCTAAGTGCAAAATAAATTGCTATGTTTACTATGTTTCAGTTTGTGAAACGGAAACATAGCACAGAGAACTTCCCAGTCGTACACTGTCCAGTGCGGCTGAGGCTGCAGAGAAAGGGGACTGGGGAAGCTCTGTCCTCAGTTCCTTTCTCTGTTTCGACCCTTGATATATCACCAAAGCCCCCCAACAGGGCTCCTAAAAAAATATGTTTTTAAATAATATTGTAAAAAATAATACAAAAATAAAATAGAAAAGAATAAAAAATAAATAATTACTGTCCACTGCCCTACTGACACCATCTACTACTCTGGTGCTCTGGGGTCTCTATCTCCTCCTCCTGTCCATGTCCCTAATTCAGCTAGGGATTTTGCAGCTGGGGTGATTAGTTAGACCGGAGGTGGGGGGATTGTCACGCTACTGTGGGGAAAAAAAATGACTTACGTCAGCGCTACAGTTTGAATTTAACCACTTCCCGACCAGCGCACGACGATGTACGTCGACAGAATGGCACGGGCAGGCATATTGGCGTACAGGTATGTCCAATATTCAATGCCGCCCTGCCATCGGGATCGCGCCGGTGCCGGCGCGCTCCCGCGCTGGTCGGGACCCCCGTGAGTCCGGTCGCGGGACCCGCGGACTCGATCGCCGCGGGCATCCCCGCGATCGTCTCACGGAGCGGCCGAATGGAGGAAATGCCGAGTAAACAGCATTTCTCCATTCTGCCTAGCAACTAGTGACTCTGATCTCTGCTCCATGTGATTGGAGCAGAGATCAGTGTTCACTAAATGAAAGCCCAACCCCCTCACAGTTAGTAACACACCCCTAGGAACACTTAACCCCTACACTGCCACCCACTGGTTAACCCCTTCACTGCCAGTGTCATTTACACAGGAATCACTGCATTTATATAGCAGTGATTACTGTATAAATGACAATGGTCCCAAAAATGTGTCAAAAATGTCCGATGGGTCCCCCACAATGTCGCAGTCACAATAAAAATCGCTGATTGCCGCCATTACTAGTAAAAAAATAAATAATAAAAAATTATTAATAAAAATGCTATAAAATTATCCCTATTTTGTAAACGCTATAACTTTTGCGCAAACCAATCAATAATCTCTAATTGCGATTTTTTTTTACCAAAAATATGTAGAAGAATACGTATCGGCCTAAACCGAGGGAAAAAAATGTTCTTTTATATATTTTTGGGGGATATTTATTATAACAAAAAGTAAAAAATAATGTGTTTTTTTCAAAATTGTCGCTCTATTTTTGTTTATAGCGCAAAAAATTAAAACCGCAGGGGTGATCAAATACCACCAAAAGAAAGCTCTATTTGTGGGAAAAAAAGGACGTCAATTTTGTTTGGGAGCCACGTTGTCAGTTAAAGCGACGCAGTGCCGAATCGCAAAAAGTGGTCTGGTCTTTGACCAGCAAATTGGTCCGGTCTGAATGTGGTTAAAACGTATTTGTGTGGACTGCGAAGTCAAGTCATGGATTGTGGAAACGAACTAGTGTCGGGTGATTGTATATAGCGTATACAACATTTACCACTGACTAATGCAGAGCTGCAATGCAAAGGAGATCAGCTAAAAAGTAGTTGGATCTGTATGTGCGCTATAATTAATCGAAATTAGTCGATTAATCGATAAAAAAAAAAAAATTAAATAAAATCAATTAATGGAACACGAAAATTTTAATCAGTAACAGCCCTAAATGATTGTGATCATAGGGATGGACTGATTGTCACACCAAGCAAGCTACAGAGTCTTCAAATGATTTTATAAAGCGGAGAGAGAAAAGATAAAATGGATAAAATTGTTACAATGTAATCCTGGCTGCAATAATGTTGCATTATGCATTTCCCTACACATACTGAGATTATGGTGTAATCTTTTGAGTGGGAATCTTAAAGGTCACATAATTAAGAGAATAATGACTACGCAATGCCACTGACTAATGTGAGATTTGGGGCTGTAAAGGAACCAAAAAAGAAGATCCGTCGTCTTACAGATTTGTCCGAAAAAAACAAG
Organism: Lithobates pipiens; assembly: GCF_037356315.1. Taxonomy (NCBI): domain Eukaryota; kingdom Metazoa; phylum Chordata; class Amphibia; order Anura; family Ranidae; genus Lithobates; species Lithobates pipiens. The sequence continues at coordinate 245,584,324 of NW_027507787.1, forward strand.
TTTTGCAGAGAACACACCCGTTGACATAAGGACACAAATTAGGCATTAGCAAGCTTACAGACACTTACCGAAGGTGAGATATTCATAAATGGAAGATCATTAAAAGTTTTCACTTTCACTGAGTTTGTTCATACTTGATGCTGGGTGTACACAGTGCAGCCAATTAAAAGTAAACCTGAAACGACTTCATCATGACATCCCCCCCCCCCCCCCAAAAAAAAAGGAGAAGAGTCAGGCCGCGTACACACGCGCGGACTGTTCGCCCAACTTTGTCCGTCCAACAGTTTCGGCAAACAGTCCGCTCAAACTTAGCATGGACGGACATGGCCACACACGACGGACGAACAGTTTGCTGAAACCGTGCGCGATGACGTGAACGGCACGTACGACGGGACGAAAAATACGACGTCCTATACACTGCATTATAGCTTTCGGCGTGAAAATCCTTTCTGAGCATGCGCGCAACTTTGTTTGACGAACAAGCCTACACACGGGCGGACTGTTCGCTCAAACAAGGTTTCAGCGGACAGTTTTTCGGAAATTCCGAAAAACCTTGTCCGTCCAACTGTCCGCTGAAACTGTCCGCTGAAAGCCCACACACGAGCGGACTATCCGCCCAAACACTGTTCAGCGGACAAAGTTGGGCGAACAGTCCGCCCGTGTGTACGCGGCCTCAGAGCCTTCAAATACTTACCTAGCAGCAGGGCTATGTATGCACTGACTGGCCAATCAGGCAGAAGCCATAGACTTATATATTTGCCATGCATGTCTCCTTGCTGCTGCAGCCAGATTGGGGGGAGGCAACATGTGTATGCATGGGGGGGGGGGGGGTTATTTACTAAAGTAAAATCCACTTGGAAGTAAAGTCGCTGTAGATCCGAGGGGGGGGGGGGAATGCAAGGAAAATAAATAAAAAAAACAGCATTTTAGCTTGCACATGATTGGATGATTCATGCCGCGTACACACGGGCGGACTGTATGGCGTACTTAGTCCGTCGAAACACATTTCAGCGGACAGTCCGCTCGTGTGTGGGCTTCAGCGGACTTTTTCAGCGTGCAGTCTGGCGTACTAAGTATTTCGGATTTTTCGAAATTCTGTCCGTCGTACTTTTTGGTTTCAGCGGACAGTCCGCTCGTCAGTAGGCTAGTTCGACGGACTAAGAATGGCGCATGCCCAGAAAGGATTTTACACGGCGGAAGGGTGCTTTGCTGTGTATTGGACTTCCTATTTCTAGTCCCGTCGTACGTGCTGTACACGTCATCGCGCAAGCTTTCGACGGACTGTTTGGGTATCCGTGTGTGGTCAAGTCCGTTCAGTGGAAAGTACGACGGACTGTCTGTTGGATTGTATGACGGACTAAGTACGCCATACAATCCGCTCGTGTGTACGCGGCATAAATCAGCAGAGCTTCCCCTCATTTCAGATCTACCCCTTCGATTTACAGCGACTGCACTTCCTGAGTGCACTTGCAGTGCAAAGTGGAGTTGCCTTTCGTAAAAAACAAAAACAAAAAAAACCCCCATGGGGTCCAATCCTGCCACAAGGTAAGTATCTGAAGGGTCCTACTGGCTGGTTTGTGAACAGCCTGGCAAGGTGGAAGAAGCCATGGAGGTCTTTAACCGCTTCAGCCCCGAGGCGATTTTACCCCCTTCCTGAGCAAAGCACTTTTTGAGATTGGGCGCTGCGTCGCTTTAACTGACAATTGCGCGGTCAGGCGGCGTTGCACCCAAACAATATTGACGTCTTTTTTACCCCACAAATAGAGCTTTCTTTTGGTGGTATTTGATAGACATGTGCAGAGTAAAATATTTCGTTTCGGAATTTCGTTTTCGTCCGAAAGCTTAATTTATTTAGTTACTCCCGAAATTCGTTTTTTATTTATTTCGTTTTTCGTTCAAAAATTGCATTCGTCCGAAAATCCACATGAATTACGGTCGAATCTGTCTTGGAAGGCTTATGGTGTCTGTCGAATGTATAAAGAAGATTCGACGGAGCTAACTATATAGCATACTTTAGAACCCTATTAAAGTCTATGGGACTCCAACGTTCAAAATCTAAAGTGCTAATTTTAAAGGCTAATTTGCAAGTTACTGTCCTAAAAAGTGTTTGGGGACCCGGGTCCTGCCCCAGGGGACATGTATCAATGCAAAAAAAAGTTTTAAAAACGGCCGTTTTTTCGGGAGCAGTGATTTTAATAATGATTAAAGTGAAACAATAAAAGTGTAATATTCCTTTAAATTTCGTAGGGGGGGTTGTCTATAGTATGCCTGTGAAGGGGCGCATGTTTCTGGGGCTTAGAACTGTCGCTGCACAAAGTGTCATTTATGCAGGAAAAAAAGTCCTTTAAAATCACTCGCAGCTATTATGAATTGTCGGCTCCCGTAATACAGAGAACACTCATTGAAAGTCATTGATAAAAAAATAAATAAATAAATAAATAAAAAAAAAAGCGTGCAGGTCCCCCAAATTGAATTACCAGGCCCTTCAGGTCTGGTATGGATATTAAGGGGAACCCTGCCTCAAATTTAAGAAAAAATTTGACGTGGGGTTCCCCCTAAATATCCATAACCAGACCCTTCAGGTCTGGTATGGATATTAAGGGGAACCCCGCGTCAAATTTAAAAAAAAATTGACGTGGGGTTCCCCCTAAAAATCCATACCAGACCCTTTATCCGAGCACGCAACCTGGCAGGCCGCAGGAAAAGAGGGGGGGACGAGAGAGCGGCCCCCCCTCCCTCCTGAACCATACCAGGCCACATGCCCTCAACATTGGGAGGATGCTTTGGGGGTCCGTGACCCCTCAAAGCACCTTGTCCCCATGTTGATGAGGAGAAGGGCCTCATCTCCACAACCCTGGCCGGTGGTTGTGGAGGTCTGCGGGCGGGGGGCTTATCAGAATCTGGAAGCCCCCTTTAACAAGGGGACCCCCAGATCCCGGCCCCCCCCCTGTTTGAAATGGTAAGGGGGTACAAAAGTACCCCTACCATTTCACAAAGAAAGTGTAAAAAAATGGTTAAATAAAACAAAGACACTTTTGAAAAATTCCTTTATTAAAAATAAAAAAATAAAAAAAAAAGATTCCAGCGGCGGTAATCCACTCTTGCTATCCAGCGACGGACGATCATCTCTCCCGCGATGTCATGTCATCCAGCGCAGCGAATCCTTCGTTCTTCTGTCTCCGCAGAGGAGACAATGCAGGGATTCCGGCTGGCTGACGTTTCTTAAATACGGAGGGCGGGGCCACCCGTCACCTGACCCCGCCCCCCTCTGACGCAAGGGGAAACCCGGGGTTCCCTGTGACGTATAGGTGACCCGCACCCCTCTGATGTAACACAGGCAGGTTTCCGTTACATCAGAGGGGGGCGGGGTCACCCATACGTCACGGGGAACCCCGGGTTTCCCCTTGCGTCAGAGGGGGGCGGGGTCAGGTGACGGGTGGCCCCGCCCTCCGTATTTAAGAAACGTCAACCAGCCGGAATCCCTGCATTGTCTCCTCTGCGGAGACAGAAGAACGAAGGATTCACTGCGCTGGATGACATGACATCGCGGGAGAGATGATCGTCCGTCGCTGGATAGCAAGAGTGGATTACCGCCGCTGGAATCTTTTTTTTTTATTTTTTTATTTTTAATAAAGGAATTTTTCAAAAGTGTCTTTGTTTTATTTAACCATTTTTTTACACTTTCTTTGTGAAATGGTAGGGGTACTTTTGTACCCCCTTACCATTTCAAACAGGGGGGGGGGCGGGATCTGGGGGTCCCCTTGTTAAAGGGGGCTTCCAGATTCTGATAAGCCCCCCGCCCGCAGACCTCCACAACCACCGGCCAGGGTTGTGGAGATGAGGCCCTTCTCCTCATCAACATGGGGACAAGGTGCTTTGAGGGGTCACGGACCCCCAAAGCATCCTCCCAATGTTGAGGGCATGTGGCCTGGTACGGTTCAGGAGGGAGGGGGGGCCGCTCTCTCGTCCCCCCCTCTTTTCCTGCGGCCTGCCAGGTTGCGTGCTCGGATAAAGGGTCTGGTATGGATTTTTAGGGGGAACCCCACGTCAATTTTTTTTTAAATTTGACGCGGGGTTCCCCTTAATATCCATACCAGACCTGAAGGGTCTGGTTATGGATATTTAGGGGGAACCCCACATCAAATTTTTTCTTAAATTTGAGGCAGGGTTCCCCTTAATATCCATACCAGACCTGAAGGGCCTGGTAATTCAATTTGGGGGACCCGCACGCTTTTTTTTTTATTTATTTATTTATTTATTTTTTTATCAATGACTTTCAATGAGTGTTCTCTGTATTACGGGAGCCGACAATTCATAATAGCTGCGAGTGATTTTAAAGGACTTTTTTTCCTGCATAAATGACACTTTGTGCAGCGACAGTTCTAAGCCCCAGAAACATGCGCCCCTTCACAGGCATACTATAGACAACCCCCCCCCCTACGAAATTTAAAGGAATATTACACTTTTATTGTTTCACTTTAATCATTATTAAAATCACTGCTCCCGAAAAAACGGCCGTTTTTAAAACTTTTTTTTGCATTGATACATGTCCCCTGGGGCAGGACCCGGGTCCCCAAACACTTTTTAGGACAGTAACTTGCAGAATCTTTTCTCTCCGTCAAATCTTTTCTCTGTCGAATATTTTCTCTATATAATCTTGGACTAATAGAGGTAAGGTTAGGCACATTCGACCATAGGTTCTATAAACACGTTGTCAGAGTCATGTCGAATCTCCTATTCTATATCGAACTGTTGTAACAACGAAAACGAAAATAAAGCATTTATTTATGTCGGATCTTTCGTTTTTCGGATTTTGTGCTTTCGTTATCGTTTGTCAAAACGAAAACGAAAATAGCTGAAATTCGGACGAAAATGCATTCGGACGAAAACGAATGCACATGTCTAGTATTTGATCACCTCTGCGGTTTTTATTTTTTGCACTATAAACAAAAAACAGCGACAATTTTGAAAAAAAAAAAGCAATTTTTTTACTTTTCGCTATAATAAATACCCCCAAAAATATATTAAAAAAAAAACATTTTTTTTCCTCAGTTTAGGCCGATACGAATTCTTCTACATATTTTTGGTAAAAAAATTAAGAAATTAATCGCAATACAAAATAGGGGATAGTTTTATGGCATTTTTATTTTTATTAATTTTTTTATTAGTGACTGCGACATTATGGCGGACACATCGGACATTTTTGGCACTATTTTGGGACCATTGTCATTTATACAGCACTCAGTGCTATAAAAATGCACTAATTCCTGTGTAAATGACACGGGCAGCGAAGGGGTTAACCACTAGGGGGCGATGAAGGGGTTAAGTGTGTCCTAGGGAGTGATTCTAACTGTGTGGGGGGGAGGGGCTTCCACTCACATGACAGTGATCACTGCTCCCGATGACAGAGAGCAGTAGATCTCTGTCATGTCACAAGGCAGAACGGGGAAATGCCTTGCTTACACAGGCACTTCCCCGTTCTGCGGCTCCGTGACACGACCGGAGGGCATGAAGTCTGCCGGTCCCGTGGGCATGGTCACGCTGTATGCGGCGTGCGCCTGCTAGCCCCGCCAATTAACAGGGGACGTACAGGCACGCCCATTTGCCCACCACTGCCATTGTGCAGACGTATATCGGCGTGCGGCGCTCGACAAGTGGTTAAAGAGGAGCTGCGGTCTGCTCACATAATTCTGTAATAAAAACATCTTTGCCATTCTGAAGCTTCCCTCCAACCACTTTGCATATTATTTTATATATACTGCGATTCTGTACTTGCCAAATAGGCTGCAGAAATCTCCCTCCCACCGAGTCTGGCTGCAGTCATTTTAACTGTGGGCAGCTGAAGCTTCCTGGATTTACACAGACACACCCCCAGCTCTGCAGCTCTCATTGGCCCTCTTATGACTCCCCCCCCCCCCCCCCCCTGTCCTGGCAAACTCTCACGAGTGAGAGAAAGAGAAAGAGAGCTGTGTATGATGTGTATGATGTCATAAGCCTAGGCTAATAAACAGACAAGAAACAGGAAGTGGGCTGTATAAAGGGATTTATTGGCAGAAAAAAAAAATGTTTTACTATCCAAAGTTAAAACGACAACAATGGCAGAAAATGTAATAAATGGAACGATGAAAAATGACTGAAGTTCTACTTTAATTTGTCACTAACCAAAAGTCTAAACCAGAGGGTCCCCAAACTTACTAAACAAAGGGCAAGTTTACTGTCCTTCAGACTTTAGGGGGGGCCGGACTGTGGCCAGAGGGGGTAGAAATATTTTCTGGCATCGGTGGGTGTAAACAATGCCCCATCTTTGGTATTTTGGGGGGGGGGGGGGATAGTACCCCATTGTTGATGTCAGTGCCAAGAATTATGCCCCATTTTTGGTGTCAGAGGGCAGAATAGTGTCTCATATCAGTGGGATGAATAGTGCCCCAAGCAGTTGCGGTGCGTCCATAAGGACACACGGGCGCCGCCCCCCCTCTCTCCTGCCACCCCCTCTAGCACCAATCTATGCATGAATCTATCTATAGCCGCCGCTGCCACCCCCTATTCACCCGAAAAGGGTCTGGGTGCCTGAATTACAGCGGTGGGGGGGGGGGGGGGGTTATCGAAGCACCTGATTAGAGCCAAAGCCTCAATAGGCATCAAAAAAGGTGACTTGTGAGCACCAGCTGTGTTAGAAAAGCGAATGGATATTCACTTTCCTAACACTAGACCGCCTCTCCGACAGGCGCTGTGATAATCATAGCAGACGTTGGGAAGAGAGGATGGGAGAAGACATTGAGGAGCTGTCCCACCGTCACAGGGTAAGTGCAGATGGCGGCTGGGGGCACACTGGCAGCATTTGATGGGGCACAGTGGCTGCATTTGATGGCACAGTGGCTGCATTTGATGGGCACAGTGGCTGCGTTTGATGGGCACAGTGGCTGCGTTTGATGGGCACAGTGGCTGTGTTTGATGGGCACAGTGGCTGCGTTTGATGGGCACAGTGGCTGCGTTTGATGGGCACAGTGGCTGCATTTGATGGGCACAGTGGCTCCATTTGATGGGCACGATGGCTGCGTTTGCTGGCACAGTGGTGGCAATTGATGGGCACGGTGGCTGTGTTTGATGGCACATTGGCTGCGTTTGATGGCACGGTGGCGGCAATTGATGGGCACGGTGGTTGCGATTGATGGTACAGTGGTGGCAATTGATGGGCACAGTTGCAGCGTTTGATGGCACAGTGTCTGCGTTTGATGGGCACAGTGACTGTGTTTGATGGCACAGTGGCAGCAATTGATGGGCACAGTGGCGACAATTGATGGGCACAGTGGCTGTGTTTGATGGCACAGCGGCTGTGTTTGATGGCACAGCGGCTGTGTTTGATGGGCACGTGGCTGCATTTGATGGCACAGTGGTGGCAATTGATGGGCACGGTGGCTGCGTTTGATGGCACATTGGCTGCGTTTGGCACATTGGCTGCATTTGATGGCACAGTGGCGGCAATTGATGGGCACGGTGGTTGCGATTGATGGTACAGTGGTGGCAATTGATGGGCACAGTTGCAGCGTTTGATGGCACAGTGGCTGCGTTTGATGGGCACGGTGGCTGTGTTTGATGGCACAGTGGCAGCAATTGATGGGCACAGTGGCGGCAATTGATGGGCACAGTGGCTGTGTTTGATTGTACAGTGGCTGTGTTTGATTGTGGTCTAAACCAAGACTGGTATCTCCATTATGGCACAGCATTGGTGGGCTGAGTCACCCAATGGCTTCCTCTCTAGTGGCAAGATTCTCCATCTGGAGTTACAGGGGTGGATTTACTAAAGAGAAAAATAGACTGTGTACTTTGCAAAGTGCAGTTGCTCCAGAGCTCAAAGAATACCCAATCACGTGCAAGGAAAATAAAATAAAAAAAAACAGCATTTTTGCTTGCACATGATTGGATGACGGAAGTCACCTCTACTGTGCAGAGTGCCCCCCCCCGATCCTCCCTCTTCTGCGGATTCTAAGTGGTGCTAGTAGCTCCTCCCCTCATCGAGTCCCCGTTGGAGAAGCGCTCTCCTATGGGACACCCGTGCGCCCGCGCTCCCGAGTCCTGCTTCTGTGTCCATTGACACAGCAAGCAAGACTCTGCCTCGCACCCATCCCCCCCCCCCCGCGTCATTTTAATTGATTGACAGCAGCGGGAACCAATGGCTGCGCTGCTATCAATCAATCCAAGTGAAAAGAAAAAAATACCGCGCAGCAAACCAAATAATAATGTGCAATAAAGCCGCCAACACTGCTATAGACCAAAAGCTTCAAAGACAATATGTAAAAAAAATGTGTAGCGCTTTTATTGCAAAAATGATCACAAAATGAGTCTGACTCTAGTGAAAAATTACATCTAATAATATATAAACGCGAGCTGATATAATATATCATTTAAAATGAATACATATGTTCTATAAAAACAAATATAAAGCACCCAAAATCAAAAACGTGTAAATATTATACAAAATCACCTTTTTTGTATCATAATATTTACACGTTTTTGATTTTGGGTGTTTTATATATGTTTTTTATAGAACATATGTATTCATTTTAAATGATATATTATATAATGAAATGCAAAAATAAATAAAGAATCCATAAATATATTCTAGCGTTTGTAGACGCTATAACGTTTGCACAGACCAATCAATATACGCTTATTGGGATTTTTTTATTTTTTTTTTTATTTTTTTTTTACCAAAAACATGTAGCAGAATACATATTGGCCTAAATTTATGAAGAAATTAGATTTTTTTTTTTTTTTTTCAATTTCTTTAATTGGATATGCTTTAAAAAATATTGTTTTTTTTTTTTTTTTTTCTTTTGTTTATAGTGCAAAAAAATAAAATAAAAAAAAAACCTGTGTCCGGGGGAAATAAAATGATACATTTATGATTTATTTTATTTCAAGCTTTGCATGAACGTGCAATTGTCATTTAAAGTAACGCAGAAAAGTGGCCTGGTCATGAAGAGAGGGTAAAATTTTCCGGAGGTCAAGTGGTTAAACCTAAAAACAAAAAAAAATATATTGCCGTTTACCGATCATTAGATGTGGCGGCTGCATTCATTTTCTTGTCTTTTATCCCCCATCTGTTTTAACCTGGTGATCTGGCCAGTAACGCACTTCCCTGTAATAGTGAAACACAACTCTGGATGAAAGAGCACAGGAGGTACTGCGGACAGCAGCATTGTCAGTCTGGGGGGGGAGTGTTAAATGAATTGGAAGATTTTTGTTTTGTTTTTCACATTTTTTTTTAAATTTACTTACAGACCGCCCGCCGCCATTATACGGCGGCTGTTTAACGTGGAATGCCGTTGATATGGCAGTATAAAAATCGAATGGAGAAATTTATTTAGAAGATTTTAATACACTAATGAATTGAAGCCGAACCCCAGCTCAAACTTTATAATTAGTTACAGCAGGGTTTTTTTTTCCCCCCTTTTGGGAATAAAGATTAATGAATAAATACAAGATGATTGTTTGAATGACCCCCTGCCAGTGGTAAATGGTTTGTCTCATCCATGTAAACTGATGCATTCTGCTGGAGAGCTTGTGCTTTTGTAAAAAAAAAAAAAAAAAAAAAAAAAAACAGACTTAACCACTTCTGGACCGCCGAACGCTGATGTATGTCCTAACTTTGAGGATGGATATCGCTGTTATGGCAGAAGCTAGCTGCCATAACCCCGGTTTCATTTGAACCGCTTACCTACCAGCGCACGACGATATACGTCCTATTTTTGAAGAGGGATATCTCGGTAACGGCAGCAGCTGCTGCCACAACCGAGATATCTATCTCTTCAGGCGCCAGTCGGCTGTACGATAACGGTGGTCTCCGCAACGGATTCGCCGCGAGATCACCGATATCGGCAGCGGGAGAGGTGCCATCCGCCCTCCCGCCGCCCTCCCGGACCTTCTGCCGCTTACCGGAGCCGTCGGTAGCGGCGGAGGCGATCGGGTCCTTTCACTAGCTGGGTATGGAGACGAGTGAGGCTGAGATGACCCCCCACTCATCTCTATACCATAGGAGGGCGGAAGCGACGTCAAAACGTCACTTCCGCCCATACCTCTTAAAAGGTATATTTTTTTTAAATGTCATTTTTTCTTTTTTTTTCTTTTTTTTTTTTGCATTTTAGCCCAAATATGAGATCTGAGGACTTTTTGACCCCCCAGATCTCATATATAAGAGGACCTGTCATGCTTTTTTCTATTACAAGGGATGTTTACATTCCTTGTAATAGGAATAAAAGTGATCCATTTTATTTTATTTTTTAAACAGTGTAAAAATAAATAAAATCAATTAAAATAAATAAGAAAAAAAAAGGTTTTTAAAAACACCCCGTCACGACGAGCTTGCGCACAGAAGCGAGCGCATACGTGAGTAGCGCCCGCATATGAAAACGGTGGTCAAACCACACATGTGAGGTATCACCACGATCGGTAGAGCGAGAGCAATAATTCTAGCCCTAGACCTCCTCTGTAACGCAAAAAATGCAACCTGTAGAATTTTTTAATGTCGCTTATGGAGATTTTTGAGGCTAAAAGTTTGACGCCATTCCAAGAGCGGGCGCAATTTTGAAGCGTGACATGTTGGGTATCAATTTACTCGGCATACCATTATCTTTCACAATATAAAAAAAAAATTGGGCTAATTTTACTGTTGTCTTATTTTTTTATTCAAAAAAAGTGAATTTTTTCCAAAAAAAGTGCGCTTGTAAGACCGCTGCGCAAATACGGTGTGAAAAAAAAGTATTTCAATGACCGCCATTTTATTCTCTAGGGTGTTAGAAAAAAAACAATATAAAATGTTTGGGGGTTCTAAGTAATTTTCTAGCAAAAAAAAAAACTGTTTTAAACATGTAAACACCAAGTCTGAAAAAGAGGCCTGGTCCTTAAAGAGGGATTTTAAAAAATAAAATATTAAAAGCCAGCAGCTAAAAATACTACAGCTGCTGACTTTTAATAAATGGGCACTCACCTGTCCCAGGATCCATCGATGTCGGCAGCCGAGGTCGATCGATCGCTCAGCTCTCGGCTGCTGCCGTCGCCATTCTAGGTGAGGGAATCAGGAAGTGAAGCGAATCGGCTTCACGTCCCGGTTCCCTACTGCGCATGCACGAGCCACGCAGCGCAATAGGAATTGTCCGCGCTGTCACTGGGACCCGTGTGTGTCCCAGCAGACAGCGCGGCAGGACAGGAAATGACATAGACTCCCATGGGAGTCTATGCCCGGAAGTGGGTGTAAATACCTGTCTTTGACAGGCATCTCCACCCCCCTCTCCCCTGTAAGGTGCCAATTGTGACACCGGAGGGGGGGGAGGGTTCCGATCAGCGGAAGTTCCACTTTAGGGTGGACCTCCGCTTTAAGTGGTTAAACAGCGAGGCGGTCCACTTTCAGATAAGAGTGGTCTCTGCGGTGGATCACTTTTATCAGTGGTGGTAGAGGTATACCACCCCCCCGCCGTTGCCTGGTGGTCTCCGCCATTTACCGGAGCCGTCAGTAGCGGCGGAGAGCATAGGGTCCTCTCCCCTCAGTAACATGGAGCCGAGTGAGGGAATGATGTTCCCCCCCCCCCGCTCTGCACCATATCATTGGATGATGAAAGCAACATCAAACGTCACTTCCGCCCAATGGTCTTAAAAGAGAAAATGGTCTTTAAAAAATGTATTTATTTATTTATTTTATTGCATTTAAGTGTAGATGTGAGATGTGGGGTCTTTTTGACCCTAGATCTCAAATTAAAGAGGTCTTGTCATGCTTTTTTTTTTTTTTTTTTATCAAAGGCATATTCTGGGTCATGCTTTTTTTTTCTCACACCCGCATGTAAGTCAGACCACACACAAGTGACATGTTGGGTATCAATTTACTCTGCGTAACATTATCTTTCACAATATTTAAAAAAAAATAATAATAATTGGGCTAACTTTACTGTCGTCTTATTTTTTAATTCAAAAAAGTGTATTTTTTTTCCCAATAAAAAAAGTGCGCTTGTAAGACCGCTGCGCAAAAACGGTGTGACAGAAAGTATTGCAACGACCGCCATTTTATTCTCTAGGGTGTTAGGAAAACAAAATGTATAATGTTTGGGGGTTCTAAGTAATTTTCTAGCAAAAAAAAAAAAAAATAGTTAACTTGTAAACAACACATCTAAAAAAAAAAAAATAAAAAAAAAGGCCTGGTCCTGTGGTTAATGGCTGGGTCACCAGATGAAAATAGAAGGTCTCACCTCCAGATTTTCCGAAATAAAGATGAATCACACGGTTTCATTTTTGGGTGCACGGACATTTCATTTTTTTAAATTGTCGTCATTTGAAAAACAAATGGCCTGGGTTTTTTTTTTTTTTTTGCTTTGGAAAGTCATAATAAAAAGGAAGAATGTGCCGGTAAGGGACGATCACATCTATAAAGTATTACAAATCGGCTGCGCCCCCCAAAATTTCTCATTATAGAACAAACTCCAAGAATCGCATACATCCAGGGCAACGCTTATATAACATTTTACATTTTTTAAATGCAAGCCCTCAGGCAATTTGACCTCAATTATTTTTTTTTTTTGAAGAATGCCAACAGCAGCATTGAATGGACTCTAAAGCTGAATAAACAAGACATTAATAAACAAGTCAGACAGTGTCAAGGTCAATTCAGACCTTCTCACCACAACAAAGGGAAACCCATAATGAATGCCAAAAACATGCCTTCTCTATACAAACCGCAAGACAAGACAAGTGGAGAGGGGTCACATTGGTGACTGCTATAAGGAACAAGCCTTCCAACGTTCAGATGATGGTTCACCAAGATAAACATGCATGTAGCCGCTGGATTATTGATGCAGAATGCCAAATCTTCTGCATGCCCATCTCTATCATCTCTGTGCTGAACTTTCCATTCACATGTGCCAGGAAGCAATGTGATGCTTACAAAAGGTCTATTCTAATGCTCCAGTGTCTCACAATAGCCAGCTACTTCCCACATGGACCTTTTCAGCGGATCAGAATCAATGGGCTTATTGAGGAAACATGTCTGGCTGGGGGACAGGGCTTGGCAGGAGAGCTGAACATTTGTAAAGCCCCAGGCTTGTTCCCCTCATTGGAGAGACAGTCCTGAGCACAGGGAGTTGGTCCAGGAACTGTCTGGCGCCAACAGTGCTGAAATCCCAGAGAGCAGCAACTCACTCTGCAGAAACATGGTCCAGGAACTGTCCCAACTTAACAGTGCTGAAATCCCAGCAACTCACTGCCATGCCCAGGGGTAGATGTTCACATGGAGTTCAAGAGGCATGGTCTAGGAACTATCCTACCTTAACAGTGCTGAAATCTCAGCAACTCACTGCCATGCCCAGGGGTAGATGTTCACATGGAGTTCAAGAGGCATGGTCTAGGAACTATCCTACCTTAACAGTGCTGAAATTCCAGCAAGTCGCTGCCATGCCCAGGGGGTAGATGTTCATAAGGGGTTCAAGGGGCATGGTCCAGGAACTGTCCTACCTTAACAGTGCTGAAATCCCAGCAACTCACTGCCATGCCCAGGGGTAGATGTTCATAAGGGGTTCAAGAGGCATGGTCCAGGAACTGGCCTGCCTTAACAGTGCTGAAATTCCAACAACTCACTGCCATGCCCAGGGGTAGATGTTCACATGGGGTTCAAGAGGCATGGTCCAGGAACTGTCCCACCTTAACAGTGCTGAAATCCCAGCAACTCGCTGCTATGCACAGGAGTGGAATTTAACTTGGGGTACCAGGATTTTCACTTGGGGTTCCAGAGACTTAGTCTAGGAACTGTCCAAAGCTAACAGTGCTGAAATCTCAACAACTTACTGCCATGTAGAGAGGACAGTTGTTCAAATGGTGTTCCGGGGACATGGTCCAGGAACTGTCCTACCTTACTAGTGATGAGATCCCAGTAACTCCCTCTGCCATGCACAGGGGGGGATTTGCACTTGGGGTACCAGGATTTTCACATGGAGTCCAGGAACTGTCCAAAGCTAACAGTGCTGAAAACTCAGAAACTCACTCTCCTGCACACAGGTAGATGTTCTTGTAGTGTTCCAGGGACATGGTCCAGGAACTGTCCTACCTGAACAGTGCTGAGATCCCAGCAACTCACTGCCACACATAGGGGTAAATGTTCACATGGTGTTTCAGGGACATGGTCCACGAACTGTCCTACTCCTGCACGGGGTACCAGGATTTTCACATGAGGTTCCAAGGACATAGTCCAGGAACTGTCCAAAGCTAACATTGCTGAACTCCCAGCAGCTCACTGCCATGAACAGGGGATACATGTTCACATGGAGTTCCAGGGACATGGCCCAGGATTCCCAGGAACTGTTCTACCTTAAGAGTGCTAAGATCCCAGCAACTCACTCTGCCCTGCACAGACTGTCCTACCAAGAGTGCTGAAATCACAGTACCTCACTGCCATGCACAGGGGGTAGATGTTCACATGGAATTTAAGGGACATGGTCCAGGAACTGTCCTACCTTAACAGTGCTGAGATCCCAGTAACTCACGCTGCCCTGCACAGGGGTGGATTTTTACTTGGTGTACCCAAATTTTGACATGGGGTTCCACGGGTATAGCCCAGGAACTGTCCAAAGCTAACAGTGCTGAAATCCCAGAATCTCATTGCCATGCCCAGGGGGTAGATGTTCACATGGGGTTCCAGGGACATGGTTCAGGAACTGTCCTACCTTAACAGTGCTGAGATCCCAGCAACTCACTCTGCCCTGCACTGGGGATAAATGTTCACATGGTGTTCCAGGGACTTGGTCCAGGAACTGTCCTACTAAGAGTGCTGAGATCCCAGCACCTCAGCACCATTCACAGGGGGTAGATGTTCACATGGTATTTAAGGGACATGGTCCAGGGACTGTCCTACCTTAACAGTGCTGAGATCCCAGCAACTCACTCTGCCCTGCACAGGGGTGGATTTTCACTTGGTTTACCGGAATTTGACATGGGGTTCCACGGATATAGTCCAGGAACTGTCCAAAGCTAAGAGTGCTGAAATCCCAGCACCTGAATGCCATGCCCAGGGGGTAGATGTTCACACGGGGTTCCAGGGACATGGTCCAGGAACTGTTCTACCTTAACAGTGTTGCGATCTCAGCAACTCACCCTACCCTGCACAGGGGTAGATGTTCACACGGGGTCCCACATGGTCCTGGAACTATCCAAAGCTAACGGTGCTGAAATCCCAGCACTCTGCCATATACAGGGGTAGCAGGATTTTCACATGGGGTAGAAGAGACATGTTTTAAAAAAAAACTAACACAGTGCATGACAGTACAAGCCATCTGTTTACAAAGCTGAAAAACACAGATAAGGCAGGGATGTGCAATTGTCGGGTAATTTACGGCTGTGCTGAGGATCATTGCATGCGTGCCATCCCCCTGCATCCCCTGCATAGGGTAGAAGGGATGGAGATCAGTGTACACAGGATGCAATGACTGTTCCAGGACTCTTCTATTCCTGCAGCCATGTGATCTCTGATTATTTTTGCTCCATCCCAAACAAAGGATCCTGAGTGGTGCAGGAAACTTACCCCGGCTGGCTGCACTGCTGCTACACCAAGGCTGTGCTGCTGCTCTTCAGTGGGATCCCCAGCACAAAGTGAATACATCCAAGCCCTGTGTGCTCCACTGACAGTGTACTCCTCTATCTGCCTCCAGCACCGACAATGTGCTCCTCTATCTGCCACCAGCACCGGCAATGTGCTCCTCTATCTGCCACCAGCACCGGCAATGTGCTCCTCTATCTGCCACCAGCACCGACAATGTGCTCCTCTGTCTGCCAGCAATGACAGTGTGCAGCTCGGTCCTCCTTGCCCTGTCACGTTGCTCAGGGCTGATGTGATTGATTCCCTGAGAAGAGGTGAAATGCTGGAGCTGCTCTGTGTGATGTTTAGCGGAGACTTTCACTGCCTCTTCCTCCTGTAGAACCAACAGCTAGAGCTGGGGGGACTCAGAGCTCCTTCCTATCATCACTGTGCCTATATGGTGGGATGAGGCTGCTAAAGCTGTGGGGTCTGGAGGACTCTGTGCTCACTGTCCCCTAGGGTGGGGTGAGACTGCTAGAGCTGTGGGGTCTGGAGGACTCTGTGCTCACTGTCCCCTAGGGTGGGGTGAGACTACTAGAGCTGGGGGGTCTGGAGGACTCTGTGCTCACTGTCCCCTAGGGTGGGGTGAGACTGCTAGAGCTGGGGGGTCTGGAGGACTCTGTGCTCACTGTCCCCTAGGGTGGGGTGAGACTGCTAGAGCTGGGGGGTCTGGAGGACTCTGTGCTCACTGTCCCCTATGGTGGGATGAGACTACTAGAACTAAGGGGGGCTTGAGGGTATTTAGAGTTCCTTCCTATTATCACTGTCCCTATGGTGGGATAAGACTACAAGAGCTGGGGGGTCTGGAGGACTCTGTGCTCACTGTCCCCTAGGGTGGGGTGAGAGTGCTAGAGCTGGGGGGTCTGGAGGTCTCTGTGCTCACTGTCCCCTAGGGTGGGGTGAGACTGCAAGAGCTGGGGGGGTCTGATGGACTCTGTGCTCACTGTCCTCTAGGGTGGAATGAGACTGTTAGAGCTGGGGAGTCTGGAGGACTCTGTGCTCATTGTCCCCTAGGGTGGGGTGAGACTGCTAGAGCTGGGAGGTCTGGAGGACTCTGTGCTCACTGTCCCCTAGGGTGGGGTGAGACTGCTAGAGCTGGGGGGTCTGGAGGACTCTGTGCTCACTGTCCCCTAGGGTGGGGTGAGACTGCTAGAGCTGGGGGGTCTGGAGGACTCTGTGCTCACTGTCCCCTATGGTGGGATGAGACTACTAGAACTAAGGGGGGCTTGAGGGTATTTAGAGTTCCTTCCTATTATCACTGTCCCTATGGTGGGATAAGACTACAAGAGCTGGGGGGTCTGGAGGACTCTGTGCTCACTGTCCCCTAGGGTGGGGTGAGAGTGCTAGAGCTGGGGGGTCTGGAGGTCTCTGTGCTCACTGTCCCCTAGGGTGGGGTGAGACTGCAAGAGCTGGGGGGGTCTGATGGACTCTGTGCTCACTGTCCTCTAGGGTGGAATGAGACTGTTAGAGCTGGGGAGTCTGGAGGACTCTGTGCTCATTGTCCCCTAGGGTGGGGTGAGACTGCTAGAGCTGGGAGGTCTGGAGGACTCTGTGCTCACTGTCCCCTAGGGTGGAGCGAGACTGCTAGAGCTTGGGGGTCTGGAGGACTCTGTGCTCACTGTCCCCTAGGGTGGGATGAGACTACTAGAACTAAGGGGGGCTTGAGGGTATTTAGAGCTCCTTCCTATTATCACTGTCCCTATGGTGGGATAAGACTACAAGAGCTGGGGGGGTCTGGAGGACTCTGTGCTCACTGTCCCCTAGGGTGGGGTGAGACTGCTAGAGCTGGGAGGTCTGGAGGACTCTGTGCTCACTGTCCCCTAGGGTGGGGTGAGACTGCTAGAGCTGGGGGGTCTGGAGGACTCTGTGCTCACTGTCCCCTAGGGTGGGGTGAGACTGCTAGAGCTGGGGGGTCTGGAGGACTCTGTGCTCACTGTCCCCTATGGTGGGATGAGACTACAGGACTAAGGGGGGCTTGAGGGTATTTAGAGCTCCTTCCTATTATCACTGTCCCTATGGTGGGATAAGACTACAAGAGCTGGGGGGTCTGGAGGACTCTGTGCTCACTGTCCCCTAGGGTGGGGTGAGACTGCTAGAGCTGGGAGGTCTGGAGGACTCTGTGCTCACTGTCCCCTAGGGTGGAATTAGACTGTTAGAGCTGGGGGGGTCTAAAGGACTCTGTGCTCACTGTCCCCTATGGTGGGATGAGGCTGCTAGAGCTGGGGGGTCTGGAGGACTCTGTGCTCACTGTCCCATAGGGTGGGATGAGACTGATGAGACTGCTAGAGCTGGAGGACTCTGTGCTCACTGTCCCTATGGTGCGATGAGACTACTAGAGTTGGGGGGGGGGGGGGACTCAGAGCTCCTTCCTACCATCACTGTCCCAATGGTGGGATGAGACTACTAGACCTGGGGGGTCTGGAGGACACTGTGCTCACTGTCCCCAATGGTGGGATGAGACTACTAGACCTGGGGGGGGGGGGGGGGGGGGTTGAGGGTATTTAGAGCTCCTTCCTATTATCACTGTCCCTATGGTGGGATAAGACTACAAGAGATGGGGGGTCTGGAGGACTCTGTGCTCACTGTCCCCTATGGTGGGATGAGACTACTGGGGGGGGAGGGGTGGAGGGTATTTATTTAGAGCTCCTTCCTATTATCACTGTTCCCTATGGTGGGATGAAACAAGAGCTGGGGGGTCGCTGGAGGACTCTGCGCTCACTGTCCCTGTGGTGCTATGAGACTGCTAGAGTTGGGAGGACTCAGAGCACCTTCCTACCACCACTGTCCCTATGGGGGGGTCTAGAGGACTCAAAGCTTATTCCTATTATCACTGTCCCTATGGTGGGATGAGACTACCAGAGTTGGGGGGGTCTGGAGGACTCAGAGCTCCTTCCAATTATCACTGTCCTTATGGTGGCATGAGACCACTTGAGCTGGGGGTCTGGAAAACTCAGCTGCTTGCTATTATCACTGTCCCTATGGTGGGAAGAGACCACTAGAGCTGGAGTCTGAAGGACTCAGCTCCTTCCTATTATCACTGTCCCTATGGTGGGAAGAGACTACAAGACCTGAGAGTGGGGGGGGGGGGGGTTGGAGGGGATTAAGAGCTCCATCCTATTATCACTGTACCTATGGTGGGATGATACTACCAGAGTTAGGGGGTTGGGGGGACTCAGACCTACTTTCTATTATCACTGTCCCTATGGAGAGACACTAGAGCAGGGGGTCTGGGGGACTTAGCCCTTCCTATTATCACTGTCCCTATGGAGAGACACTAGAGCAGGGGGTCTGGAGGACTCAGCCCTTCCTATTATCACTGTCCCTATGGTGGGATGAGACTATTAGAGCTGGGGGTCTGAAAGACTCAGTGCTCACTGTCCCTATGGTGGGATAAGACCGCTAGAACTGGGGGGTTTGGGGGGACATAGCTCCTTCCTTTCATCAATGTCCCTATGGAGGGATGAGACTATTATAGCTGGGGGGGTCTGGAGGGACTCACAGCTCCTCCTTCTTCCTATCATTATTGTCTCTATTGTGGAATGAGACCGCTAGAACTGGGGGGGGGGGGGGGGTCTGGAGGGACCTAGTTCATTCCTATTATCACTGTCCTTATGGTGGGATGAGACAACTACAGCTGCAGGGGCTGGAGGGACTCAGAGCTCCTTCCTACCATCACTGTCCTTATGGTGGGATGAGACCACTAGAGCTGGGGGTCTGGTGGCACTTAGCTCCTTTCTGTCACCACTGTACCTGTACCTGTACCTGTATCCCAACCATGACACTACCTGCCTGGAGTTTGCATGTTCTCCCTGTGCCTGCGTGGGTTTCCTCCGGGTACTCCGGTTTCCTCCCACACTCCAAAGACATGCAGGTAGGTTAATTGGCTTCTGTGCAAAATTGGCCCTAGTATATGAATGGGGACCTTGGATTGTGGGCTCCTTGAGGGTAGGGACCAATGTGAGTGTGCAATGTACAGGGATAGGGACAATTGTAGACACTCACTCAGGTTGAACTGGATGGACTGGTGTCTTTATTCAACCTTACTAACTATGAAACTATGAAGCTGTTACAGTGGACTGTACCTATGGTAGGATGAGACCACTAGAGCAGGGGGTCTGAAGAGACTCAGAAGTCTTTCTTCCTATTATCATTGTCCCTCTGGTGGTATGAGACCATTAGAACTAGGGTTCTGTAGGGGCTCAGAGCTCTTTCTTTGCTTTGACTACTGGAGCTGGGGGGGGGGGGGGTGTAGGGACTTAAAGCTCCTTTTTCCTATCATAACTGTCCCTATGAGGGGATGAGACCACTAAAGATTGGGGTAGGGAGCCCTTGAGGGACTCAAACCTCCTTTTACCTATCACCACTGCCTTCTACTGGTCCACTCGAGGCATAGAGCTAGTCACTAGAGCTAGGGGTCTGTAAGGACTCAGAACTCCTCCTTTCGGTCATCACTGTCCCTCACTGGTGGGATGAGACCACTAGCTTGGGGGGGGGGGGGTCTATAGAGACTCTGAGCTCCTTCTTATCATCACTGTCCCTATGGTGGAATGAGACCACTAGAAATAGGTGGTCTAGGAAATCTCAGAGCTCCTTCCTATTATCACTGTCCCTATGGTGGGATGAGGCTTCTAGAGCTGGGGGGTCTGGGGGGGACTCAGAATTTCTTCTCATCATCACTCTCCCTAAGTTGATATAGGTGATATAATACCACTAGAGCTGGGGGTCTGGGTGGACTCAGAGCTTCCTCTTCCTATCATGATTGTTCCTATAGTGAGATAGAACCACTATAGCTTTGGGGGGGGGGGGCATATGGCGGGACTCAGCTCCTTCCTATCATCATTGTCCCTATGGTGGGATGAAACCAATAGCCACTAAAGATGGGGGATTTGGAGAGATTTAACTTCTTCTCCCTATCATCCTTGTCCCTGTGATGAGATGAGACCACTAGAGCTGGGGGGGGGGGGGTCTGGAGAGGCTCAAAGCTCCTTTTTGCTACTGTTGTTGTCCATATGGTGTGGTGTGGTGAGTGGGATATGTCTTTTTTCAACCAAATCTGGAGAGTTTCTTTGTCCTATCATCACTGCCTTCCTCTGGTGGCTTTGAACCACTAGAGCTTGGGGATCTGTAGGAACTCAGAGCTCTTTCTTCCAACCATCAATGCCCCTTTGGTGGAATGAAACCAGCCACGCTACAGGGTCTGGAGAGCCTCAGACTTCCATCTTCCCATTATCACTGTCTCTCTGGTGGGATGAAACCAGAGCTAGGGGGCCATAAGGGACTCAGAGTTCCTTCTTCTTATCATAACTGTCCCTGTGGGATGAGACCACTAGAGAAGGGGGGCAGGGGGTCTCCTATCATCACTGCCTTATTCTGGAGGCATGGAACCACTAAAGCTTGGGGGTCTGTTCCAGCAGTACTGGGAGTCAGTGTTACATCTGATCAACAAGGTCACCAAGACCACGGTGCCTCTGGCCATGGAGGTCTGCATGCTGGGACTTATTGAGCCCGTGGTGCAGTCCACGGCCAGACGCACGATGATTGGTCTGCTACTCTTTTATGCTCGTAAAAATATTGCTATGCACTGGAAAAAGGCGGACCCCCCGTCCGTGGTGCAATGGAAGCGCCTGGTGAATAACAGTCTTCCCCTCTACAAAGATACTTACCTGCATCGGGGATGTCCAAAGAAATACGATAAGGTCTGGCATGTTTGGGTAGCTGACCCCGAAACTGCTTAGCTGGGGATGATGGTTGTGGTTGCGGGAGGGTATTGTCCCGTTTGTTCTATACCGCCATATATGTGCTCCCCTCCCCTTTTTGGGGGGAGCTGTCTTTTGTTTCTTGCTCTTATGGAACACGATGAGGGACTGTATATACTGACAGGAACTATGGGGGCAGCCAGTGGAGTACCCTTGTTGCTTTTTGCTATGACTATTGAGGTATTATGTTGCATTGACTATCTCTGTGTCATGAAACTTTTGTATACTGTGAGCACTGTTGTTTTTCTATGTTGTTTGTTATGAAACTTTTAATAAACATATTTTTCAAAAAAAAAAAAGCTTGGGGGTCTGTAGGGACTCAGAGCTTCTTATTATTATTATAACTGTCCCTGTTGGATAAGACCACTAGAGATGGGGGGGGGGGGGGGGTCTACTATCATTGTCCCTATGGTGTGATGTGGTGGGTGGGATGTGTCTTTTTTTCAACAAAGATTAACCATGGGTGATCTGGAGAGACTCTGAGTTTTTTCTTTCTGTCAATACTGCCTTATTCTGCTGGCATGGAACCACTAAAGCTTGGGACTCTGTCGGGTCTCAGAGCTCCTTTTTCTTATGATCCCTGTTCTTCTGGTGGGATGAAACCAGTCAAGCTGGGCAGTCTGGAAAGCCTCAAACTTCCTATTATCACTGTCCCTCTGATGGAATCAGACTGCTGGGGAGTGGGGGGTGAGGGGTCTGGAGGGACTAAGAGCTCCTTCTCCCCATTAGCCCCATCTCGCTGGTGGGATGAGACCACATAGCTGAGGGGGGGTCTGGAGGGACTCAGAGCTCCTTCTCCCCATTATCCCCCATCCGACTGGTGGGATGAGACCACAAAAGCTGAGGGGGTCTGGAGGGACTCAGAGCTCCTTCTCCCCATTATCTCCCGTCCCTCTGGTGGGATGAGACCACAAGAGCTGAGGGGGTCTGGAGGGACTCAGAGCTCCTTCTCCCCATTATCCCACGTCTCTCTGGTGGGATGAGACCACAAGAGCTGAGGGGGTCTGGAGGGACCTAGAGCTTCTTCTCCCCATTATCCCCCATCTCTCTGGTGGGATGAGACCACATAGCTGAGGGGGTCTGGAGGGACTCAGAGCTCCTTCTCCCCATTATCCCCCATCCGACTGGTGGGATGAGACCACAAGAGCTGAGGGGGTCTGGAGGGACCTAGAGCTCCTTCTCCCCATTATCCCCCATCCGACTGGTGGGATGAGACCACAAAAGCTGAGGGGGTCTGGAGGGACTCAGAGCTCCTTCTCCCCATTATCTCCCGTCCCTCTGGTGGGATGAGACCACAAGAGCTGAGGGGGTCTGGAGGGACTCAGAGCTCCTTCTCCCCATTATCCCACGTCTCTCTGGTGGGATGAGACCACAAGAGCTGAGGGGGTCTGGAGGGACTCAGAGCTCCTTCTCCCCATTATCCCCTGTCTCTCTGGTGGGATGAGACCACAAGAGCTGAGGGGGTCTGGAGGGACTCAGAGCTCCTTCTCACCATTATCTCCCCTCCCTCTGGTGGGATGAGACCACAAAAGCTGAGGGTGTCTGGAGGGACTCAGAGCTCCTTCTCACCATTATCCACCGTCCCACTGATGGCATGAGACCAGAGTTCCTTCTTCTTATCATAACTGCCCCTGTGGAATGAGACCACAAGAGATGGGAGGAGAGGGGCTTCTGGTGGGATGAAACCAGTCAAGCTGGGCAGTCTGGAAAGCCTCAAACTTCCTATTATCACTGTCCCTCTGATGGAATGAAACTGCTGGGGAGTGGGGGGTGAGGGGTCTGGAGGGACTAAGAGCTTCTTCTCCCCATTATCCCCATCTCGCTGGTGGGATGAGACCACAAGAGCTGAGGGAGTCTGGCGGGACTCAGAGCTCCTTCTCCCCATTAGCCCCGTCTCTCTGGTGGGATGAGACTACAAAACCTGAGTGGGTCTGGAGGGACTCAGAGCTCCTTCTCACCATTATCCACCGTCCCACTGATGGGGTGAGACCAGAGTTCCTTCTTCTTATCATAACTGCCCCTGCGGAATGAGACCACAAGAGATGGGGGGAGAGGGGCTCTGGAAAGACTCAGTTACTTTTTTCCTATTACCACTGCCTTCCACTGGAGGCATGGAACCACTAGAGTTTGGGGGGGTCTGTAGGGACTCAGAGATCCTTCTTCCTATCACCACTGTCCCAGTGTTGGGATGGGACCACTAGAGCATTGCTGTCAACATGGGTAATGAGTGATTTAGACAGCAAATGGGAACCATCCAGGCAACAAGCACTCTGCCGAATTAGGGTTATCAAGAATCGGCTCAATGTGAGAACTGTCTGCTATACAATGTATACATAGAGAAGCACTTACTAAAAATATATTGTTAATGCGCCTCTATTCGCCATGTGTAATTGCGGAAATAATTGTTACCCACCGAGTCCTCATATTATCTCTATCGTACTGTGCTATTTAAGTGGCAAATGTATAGAATTATATACATTGACTTCCAGAACCTCCGACAATAGAGCTACTTCTAAATATTCCTTCATCTTAGAGCGACTCCCTGTGCAGCCTATTAACTCTTATCCTTCCAGAAGCCCTGTTAGGGGTTAATGGGTTGAAAAAGAGCATAAAAAGGGGAATTAAGTGTGTAGCTAAAAGGATGAATTACACTTCCACGGCAAAACTTTGCTTTGATTTCAGTCCAAGTTTCACAGAGTTCCTTTGCTCCTATGGTTATCAATGTTGCTCAGCTTTACAGCTCCATTGTCTGCGTTCAGCTGTCACCGGGCTGCTGCTGAGAAGCCTGCTCTAAATATCTGTCCCAGTATTCTGGGATCTATACAGACTCTTCTACTTACTTAAACACTGCCTGGCTTCTCCCAAACATTCAACCAATCGCCTTCCATGTGTCATGTTATCTGTGCAAGTTTAATGCTCGGAATAAATAGGATTTATCAAATTCTGTGAATGTCACATGGCTGAACTGCTATTAATAAAACAAGGCGTAATTACAGATGAGCTTGGTAAGGGAAGTACTGTAAGTCATGATAAAAGGCTTGGTAAATGTCAGAGATAAGCGACTTCCCTGATCTGCACCCTGGCTCAGCTGAATGGTCTGATAAATGCCATGAATGGGCACCTTGTCCTGTTCCATTTTGCAAATTAGCTCTACAAATTTCCTTCTTAATGTCTTACATAAAGCAGAGGTGGGCAATTATTTTGCCCAAGGAGCCACACGAGAAACTGGGACTATTGTGGAGGGCTGAACCGGTAGGCTCAGTTTAAAGTGGCTGTAAAGGCAGAAGGTTTTTTTTTAATCTTAATGCATTCTATTTATTTTATTTTTTCACTTTTTCATAATTTTGTTTTTATTTTTTTTCCCACTTTTTT
Source organism: Lithobates pipiens (assembly GCF_037356315.1). Lineage (NCBI taxonomy): Eukaryota > Metazoa > Chordata > Amphibia > Anura > Ranidae > Lithobates > Lithobates pipiens. Next base: position 245,609,059 of record NW_027507787.1, read on the forward strand.
TTTTATAATTTATCCATTTCACACACCACTCACTAGACCAGGGGTGGCCAACCTGCGGCTCCCGAGCCGCATGCGGCTCTTTGCCCGGTTCCATGCGGCTCTTACGTTCAACAACACAAACAAAAAACAATCTGCGTTTCAACAATCTTCGTTTCTCTTCCTTATTCTCTTCCAGTTGTTCGCCATCCGCTCTCACACACACCTCCGCTCACCCCTCACTCTCACTCCCCCGCCCCCTTGCTCTGTATTTTCGTCAAATGCGCATTTGGGCAGTTTTTCAGTAAGAGCAAAATCATTTGAGTAAACCTTTCGCGCTCAAAATGGCAGGGAAAAAATGCACAGCAAAACGAAAATATGAAGGAGAACACAGGACGTTTTTAACAGAGTGGGAGAGTTTATATTTTTTTGTTGAACGTAATGGAAAGCCATTCTGCCTTATATGTCAGGTGTCCTTGTCGCATTTCCAAGCTTCAAACCTTCAGCGCCACTTCAGCTCACTCCATGCTAACATCGACCAGGAATTTCCAAAAGTATGTGTGTATGAGGAAGGGATGGGGTGATGTTCATGTGTGCCCATGCGTATGATGTGGCTCTTTGCTGTAACTTGGTAAAAAATGTGGCTCTTGGTCTTTGCCTGGTTGGCCACCCCTGCACTAGACAATCATCTTCCAGGTTGGTGCAGATTGTTATTAGATCATCTATCTTCTCTGGGATTGCATTATGATGACCTGACCTGCCAAATGGCCGACCCCCTGCTTTGGTTTGGGTTTAGTGCCTCAGCTCAAGGCCTGGGCATGTGATGGGGAACACCCCCCCCCCCCCTCTCCCATGGTTGGACGTAGAGATGTAAAGTTTACGGAAATTTTGAAGCTCAGAACCCTGTTTTTTTCAGGGTTTTTTGGGGAAAAATCTGAACATTTCGGAACAATTGAAAAAAAATCACTTTTTTGTCTTTTTAAGTTTGAAAGTCGTTCTGTTACGAGAACGTTGAGAAAAACTATGTGCATTGTTATCATTGTTGTCCTCTTTACTTCGATCCATGAAGGATTTTTTAATATCTACAGGACACTTGTTACATACAAGAATGTGTTTTGTCATCCCGGTAGCATTTGGAGAATACAAGAATGTGTTTTGTAATCCCGGTAGCATTTGGAAATGCATATTTCATCTGACAATATTTGCAAATCACATTTTTCTTTTCAGAAGAACTTGTAATGTGAAAATGCCCCCATATGCTAGATGTTGGTCTCACCATTTTCTTGAGGGGAGTAGGAAATAAAAAGAAGAAAAAATTACTACTTTGCAAGAAGATACTAATCTATGGTTGTGTGTAGGGGTGGGGTAAGAACCAGATTACTGGTAATTAAATTATTTACACAAAAGTTTATAAAGATAGATTAATATAGCTAAATTATTCAGTTTTCTGGATTCAGAATCAGATAAATGTCAACTCTTACCTTTTCTAATTAAGTATATACTTTCAGCTCCTTTTTGTTGCTCTGTATTTTCTTCCAATGCTTTTGAGGCCTAATGAAGAGGACAGAATAAACCAAACACACCCATTAACATACATTCTTGTTACAATAGCAGCACATCACCTCCTAAAGGAAGAAATGCATACTATTCTTGCATTGGAGGGTTCAGTTTGTTACCTAGGACTTGCTTGTCCTCACTCAGTGCACACAAATTAGAATAATCTTATATCATACATTTTTTTTAGAAATGATTTGGAAAATATTTGAACACCCTGTCTTAAAATATTTTATTCATCATTTTAAAATAAAATATTCCACAATTTTTTTTCTTTTTTCAATTTTTGGGAAAAAAACAAAAAAGCCTTCAGGAAAAAAACTGAAAACTTTTTTTTTTTTCGAATTTTTCAGTTTTTTTCCGGGCCTCCACATCTCTAGTTGGAAGCACAACCGTTAAGACCATTATGGACTGTTCCATAGGAGCTGTTTCTTAAGGATCTGTTGGAAAACCGAACACGTGAAGACAGTTATGAACTGTTCCATAGGAGCCGTGTCTGAAGAAGGGTGATATATGCCTTTTAGGCGCAAAGCAGGTGGTTGGAAGGCAACATTGTCTAATGTCATATTTCTGGAGTTTCTCTGTCAATGTTACTTAATTTATTTGTAACAGTGTTTTGGTATTATCCAGAGTTTGAATTGGATCTGTCATAGATCCGATACATGTGTTTCCTATTCCCAAAGATCAACCATGCTGATACTTGCAGATCCATGGCTTTAAAGGGTAAAGGTCTGACGTTCTTTCTGGCTGATACCAGGTCTGGAGTTCTAACAGGTTGCACATCAAAGCTTTGTAGTATATCAGGCCTTCATCAAGGCTGGACAACTTGGCTCCGGATCGTCTGTATTTATAACGATATGCAAGCAGGCTTGAAAGGGACCATAGCTGACAGGATGATTGATGAATGTCCTGCTACAGAAGATCAAAAGACCAAAGGCATTGAAGATTGACCAGAATACATAGACATGGACAATGCTGCCCCTAGAGGCCAATGCATCAGGACAGACAGTAATATAATATATTGAGGAGGACTGCCCCATAAATATGTGATTCATCAAAAGTCTAGATGGGATGGCAATGGGGTTGGGTCTGGATAGTGTATGATTGAAGTGTAAAGGGATGAACGAGTCAGGGAGTTATCTCTCTCTACCCTTTCTCGCTCTTGGTTCAAGCCTGGTGGCTCTCTGAGCTATCTCTTTTGCCATCTTAGCCCAGCTGACGAAACTCTCGAGGAAAGCATTGTGATAAACATCTTTCATATTCTTATATTATATTTTCTGGTGTTATATGCAGTGTAATATCTTTCTTTAGTATTTTCATGTTAGCATTTCCTATACTGTTACCAATAAATGCAGTAACATTGACAGAGAAACTCCAGAAATATGATATTAGACCATGTTGCCTTCCAACACCCACTCTCTTCATCCTCACATGAGCCAGTTCAGTTCTTGGGCTGATCTGCAAGTATCAGTTCATCTAAGTACTTTTTAAGGGAACTTTTTTGGATCCTTCGGAAAGTTCTCCCTCCCTCATTTTTATGAAGGGTTTATTATATTTATATATCTGATTTTCTGTACTTACAGTGAATGAATTTTTGTATCCATACTCCCGAGGAGTGAACGTGATTCATGAAACGCATAGAGTCTGACCTCTAGGATGCCTATATAGCTTGGCTCTTCAATATTTATCTAGCATCTACATAATGGTGTATATATATATATATATATATATATATACACACACACACACACATACATACACACAACATGTATGAATATTGCATTTTAATTTATGAATATTGCAAGTCCCTGTGGTATTTTTCTATTAATATGTCAGCTTCATTTTGCTGTGTTTTATGTATATGTTGTAAACTGTATCATGCATTTCTAGACCACAGAAATTGCGTTAGATAAATAAATGTTTTAACTATATGTGTATATACTCCATAATAATCATTTGCAGCAACCAATCTTATCTAAAGTCCCACTGTTCATTATATATATATATATATATATATATATATATATATATAGGGATAAAGATTGTGCTTCTGCGGCTATGCTAGCTCATACCTTTTTCATTGTCCTGCGTGCAGCAGCCCCCTTAATACTTACCTGAGCCCCATCTATATCCAGCGATGTTGCAGGTGTGTCTCGGCTGCCCAGGACTCCCCTCCTCATTGGCTGAGACAGCAGCACAGCACCATTGGCTCCCTCTGCTGTCAAAGTCAGTCAACCAATGAGGAGAGAAAGGGGCAAAGCCAGGCCATGGCTCCATGTCTGAATGGACACAGGGAGCAGTGGCTCGGCTTGGGTGCCCCCCACAGCAAGCAGATTGCTGTGGGGTGGGGGGCACACAACAGGAGGGAGGGGCCTGGAGCACCAAAGAGGGACCCGAGAAGAGGAGGATCTGGGCTGCTCTGTGCAAAACCATTACAGAGCAGGCAAGTCCGTGTTCGTCCGATCCGCTCTGCAGATGGATAGAAAAATAGGATTTTCCTCCGTCTGCAGAATCGGACTGTTGCGGAGGCGGACGAAATCGGGTGTCTGCGGATGCTCATCCGCAGACACCCGCTATCCCATAGGGATGAATGTATGTCCGTATTTCATCCGCAAACGGATGGATGAAATACGGACATATCGTCCGCATGTGTGAAAGGGGCCTTAGTAATAAGTATATTGTTGTATATTTTATTATATTATATTTACAGTACTTGTTTTGACCTCACATATCTTCAGTTACTGCCTGGTTGCTTGCCTAGCCAAATGATGTTATACACCCCAGGAGTCTTCAGGAGGGGGGGAGGGGCTTTCTCAGCCAAGCACACATTCCTGCCTGCATAATTGAACTCAGGTCAGATGGATTCCAGGAAGTAAACACTAAATTAATTTTCTGGCCTTACTCAAGATGGCTGCATCTAGAAATGCTGGGGGGGGGGGGGGTTCAAAGTGATATCTCAGCAAAATAAAGCATGGAGATGTATGGATTGGGGAGTTTGCTTTGAATAATCAAAATTAGTTCTACAGCATGCAAGGTTCAGAAATGCATTACGTACAGAGTGCAGGGTTCAGAAGTGTACTGCCTACAGAGTGCAGGGTTGAGGAGTGGGCTACAAACAAGGTGCAAGGTTCAGGAGGGAGCTACATACAGAGTGCAGGGTTCAGGAGTGTGCTATACACAGACTACAGGGTTCAGAAGTGCACTACATATAAGGTGCAAGGTTCAGGAGTGCACTACCTACAGAATGCAGGGTTCAGGAGTGTGCTATGTACAGAGTGCAGGGTTCAGGAGTGCACTGCATACAGAGTGCAGGGTTCAGGAGTGCACTGCATACAGAGTGCAGGGTTCAGGAGTGCGCTGTGTACAGAGTGCAGGGTTCAGGAGTGGGCTACAAACAAGGTGCAAGGTTCAGGAGTGCGCTACATAGAGAGTGCAGGGTTCAGGAGTGCACTGCGTACAGAGTGCAGGGTTGAGGAGTGGGCTACAAACAAGGTGCATGGTTCAGGAGTGCGCTACATACAGAGTGCAGGGTGCAGGAGTACACTAGCTAATGAGTGGATGGTTCAGGAGTGTGCTACGTACAGAATGCAGGGTTCTGGAGTGCACTTGAAGATAATATAGCCAGATAATATAGAAGAATATACACCCAGTTTACATGTTATATATTTCTCAGAGATCTCCTTTCTTTTATTCTGTGAAGACAATGACAGCGTCACAGGAAAAAAATGGCAACACTGATGAGTGTAGACGCAGTTTGTCGGCTAAGGAAACTTAATGCAGATGAAAGACACATCATGCTTACTTCCCTTCCACATCAGATGTCCAGCAGTGCCATAAGCACAGAACTGATGAAAACCAGTGTGACCCAGGTACCCCTATTCACTGTACAGAGAAGTCTGACCAGAAGTGGTCTTCATGGAAGAATTGTAGCCAAAAAGCCAAATTTCCGATGTGCAAGCAAGGCCAAGAGGCTCAACTATGCAGGAAAACATAAGAACCGAGGGGCAGAAAAATGGCAGCAGGTGCTCTGGACCAAGGAGGCATAATGTGAAATATTTGCCTGTAGCAGGAATCAGTTTGTTGGGGGGGGGGAATGGCTGGAGAGCGGTACAATAATGAGTGTTTGCAGCCAACTGTGAAGCATGGTGGAGGTTCCTTGCAAGTTTGGGGCAGAATTTCTGCAAAGGGAGTTGGAGATTTAGTCAGGATCAGTGGTATCCTCGATGACGGCGGCTGGTCGGCAAGTGGTTAAATATATAAAATGTCTACTGCAGTTTGGTTGTCTTTCCCAAGTCAGAAGGTTGCATCTCCCAGAAATAACGGTGCGCCCCGAAATATGAGAAACATAGGCAGATACTTCTCCGTCACGCCATACCATCAGGGAGGCGTGTGATTGGCCCCAAATATATTCTGCAGCAAGACAACCACCCCAAACATAGAGCCAATGTCATGAAGAACGTGTAAAGAACAACAAAGAGTCCTGGAATCAATGGTTTGGCCCCCCCACGGAGCCCTGATCTCCCCATCATAGACATGAAGAGAAAGAAGGATTTGAGGCGCCCGGCATCTGTGCTTAGTTCTCCAACATATACGAAGAAGAACCTACCTGCCGAGATCCTACAAATGCGCACGTATACCTAGAAGAAGGCAAAGGAGTCGGGGGTCACCCCCCAAATATTGATTGGATTTGGAGTTCTCTTCATTTACTTTCCATGTTTGTTAATTGATAAAAAAAAAAAAACTATTAGCACTTCTTTTTCTAAAAGCATTCTTCATTTACAGCATTAGCATCTGCCTAAAACTTTTGCACCGTAGTGTATGTATTTAAAAAAAAAAAAAAAGAAGGTATTTAAGCCGCGTGCCTCGAGCTTTTACCTTAATGCAACGAGTGAATACAAATGAAGAGACTTTATCAAACACGCTTATAAATTAGGTAAATTAATTTATAGAGCAGGGAAGCAAAAGAAAAAAAAAAAAAAAGAAAAGAAAAAAGCGGCTAGCACTGTTACATTTGATTGTGGGCAGACATGTCTTGGGAAAGCTTGGGACCGCCATAGGGGCCTGGACTGCACTACGCACTGCGAATATGAAAGGTTAAGTGTATCCAGCAAGTGACATTTTAATGTACTGCACAAGATTAGTTTACGGAGATGTGAGATTTGTGCTAATTCCAACAAAATAACTCTCCGTGTTCTATCTTTTCCTGATGAAATCGCAACTTTGTATTCTTTTTCTCCAGTATACAGTATATATTAACCACTTGCTTACTGGGCACTTAAACACCCTTCCTGCCCAGACCAATTTTCAGCTTTTGGTGCTCTCACACTTTGAATGACAATTACTCAGTCATGCAACACTGTACCCAAATTATTTTTTTGTCTTTTTCCCACAAATAGAGCTTTCTTTTGGTGGTATTTGATCACCTCTGGGGTTTTTATTTTGACAGGTGGCACTGATGACAAATGGCACTGATACGTGGCACTGATGACAGATGGCACTATGTGGCAATGTTGACACGTGGCACTGATGACAAATGGCACTGATACGTGGCACTGATGACAGATGGCACTATGTGGCAATGATGACACATGGCACTGATGACAAATGGCACTGATACGTGGCACTGATGACAGATGGCACTGGGGACAAATGGCACTGACAACAGGTGGCACTGGGGACAGATAGCACTAACAGGTGGCACTGGGGCAGTGTTTCTCAATTCCAGTCCTCATGGTCCAGTAACAGGTCATGTTTTCAGGATTTCCCTCAGATGAAACAGCTGGGGTAATTACTAAGGCAGTGAAACTGATCAAATCACCTGTGCAAAATAATGGAAAGCCTGAAAACATGACCTGTTAGTAGGGCCATGAGGACTGGAATTGAGAAACACTGCACTGGGGACAGATAGCACTAACAGGTGGCACTGGGGGCAGGTGGCACTGGGGGAGGATGGCACTGGGGAGGATGACACTGGGGACAGATGGCACTGGGGAGGATGGCACTGGGGGAGGATGGCACTGGGGGAGGATGGCACTGGGGGGAGGATGGCACTGGGGGGAGGATGGCACTTTTTTTTTTAACTTTTTTTTTCACTTACGGCCGCTGCAGCCGTTCATCTCTCCCCTCTCACACGCTGTCTGTGTGAGGAGGGAGAGCGGCGCTGAGAGATGATCTCATATGTTTACATATGAGATCATCTCTCATTGGATAGGCCGATCGTGCTGTAAACGGCCGCTGTGATTGGCGTCTCTGTGATCTGTGTTTGCCTGTCTCCTGGGGACACGGCAAACACAAAACTTCCCCGATGCGGCATGCATTGCGGAAGTAAACACGAGGACATCCGGGGACGGCCTCCCGGACGAGAGCGTCCGCTCTATAGCCGTCATTCGGCTATAGGGCGGGCGGGAAGCGTTTAAGCCCTGCGCAAACTGTTGGCGCTATATAAATCCTGAATAATAATAATAATAATAATAATATATTTGTCAGCTGTAAAAGTAAAAGCATTTCAGATTCAGTTACTAAATAAATTAATTCAGAGTCAGGATAAAGTCATTTAGGCGTAATTCAGCGGGCGCGCCATTGTTTCTGGGAGATGCGACCTTCTGACTTGGGGAAAGAAAACCAAACCGCAGCTGACATTTGCCGTATTTATCGGCATATAACACGCACTTTTTCCCCCCTTAAAATCGGGGGAAAGGCGTGGGTGCGTGTTATACGCCGATCCCCACTGTCTGTGAGGCAAAAATAGTGCGCGGCGCCGATTAATAGCAAGCGCCGCCAAAAAACTACGAGCCTGGGCGGGACTGCGAACGGAGCGGTACGCGGTACAGTCGGCTCGGTCTTTTTCGGCAGCGCTCGCTCAAGAAACAGCAGAGAGGCGGGACTGCAAATGGAGCCGAGCAGTCGGCGCGGTCTTTTTCGGTGGCGCTCGCTCGGTCTGTCTCGGCGGCGGGAAATTTAAACGTGGGCAAGGCTGCAAACGGCGCTGAGCAAGCTGCAAACGACACTGATCATTCTGCAATGATGGACAAGGCTGCAGATGGACACTGATAAGGCTGCATTGATGGGGATTTAAGTGTTAGTTTTTTTTCCCCCCTTAAACTTCCCTCCTAAAACGTTTTTCCTTAAAATGCCCTCTTAAACTTGGGGTGCGTGTTATACGCCGATAAATACGGCATATATTTAACTGACCAGCCGCCGTCATTATACTGCGGCAGGCTGGCTCCATTCTGCGAATCACAGTAGCTGTACGTCAGTTCCTGCAATAGATGCAGTGGGCGGGGGCGTGCACGCGCGTGTGCTCAAGCCAGTGCACGTGACCGTTGGCCGCTGGATCTGTCAATGTATACTAGGGGTAGGCCACCTCGGCCCTCCAGCTGTTTTGAAAAACTACGAGTCCCACGAGACATTGCAAGGCCCACCAATCACAGGCATGACTCCTAGAAGCAGAGGCATGATGGGATTTGTAGTTTCACCACAGCTGGAGGGCCGAGGTTGCCTAACCCCTGATGTAAAATGAACAGATCCCCTGTTCTGACTGAGGAGTAGAGAGGAGATCGTCTGTCCCCCCAGTGATCAGGAACAGCGATCTCTCTCCTCCTCCAATCAGTCCCCCCACTCCACAGTTAGAAACACCTCCCTAGGGAACTCATTTAACCCCTTGATCGCTGTCCCTAGGGAACACATTTAACCCGTGGATCACCCCCTAGTGTTAACCCCTTTCTTGCCAGTGTCATTTATACAGTAATTGCTGCATTTTTATAGCACTGATCGCTGTATAAATGTCACTGGTCCCCAAAAAAGTGTCAATGGTGTCCAATCTGTCTGCTGCAATGTCGCAGTCCCGCAAAAAATAAAAAATAAAAATAATAAAAATCGCTGATCCCAGCCATTACTAGTGAAAAAAATAATAATAAAAATCCCAGAAATCTATCCCCTATTTTGTAGACGCTATAACTTTTGCGCAAACCAATCAATATACGCTTATTGCGATTTTGTTTACCGAAAATTAGTAGCAGAATACATATTGGCCTAAACAGATGAAATAAACACTTACAGGGTTACAGGGATGTTGGCAAATGAATGCGGCGTTTATGAAAAAGGAAATGTCGATGTAACCCCTATCTGATGTACTGTATGATTATTCCTTATGTGCACAATAAAAATCTCTTAAAAAAAAAAAAAAAAAAAAAAAACGATTAAATAATTTGAGAAAAACTAGGAAGCAATAGAGAACAGAGATTATAATGGGGCCCCAAAAAAAAAAAAAAGAAAGTATACAGTATACAAGATGGTAGAAAATTTGATTACATTTTTTTTTTATTATTATTACAAAAATCACAGTATGAAATTCAAACACAGGTGTGTAAACAAACAAAGTGAATAAATACATACAGAGATGGCCAAAGAAGTTAAAGGGCCACTTTATAACAGGCCTGTAGTACCTACATGTTTCGCCAAAACATTGGCTTCTTCAGGGAAAGGCTATATTGAAAACCTGTATATGTATGTAGATTCAATTACATGAAAAAAAAACAATAATCAAATAATCAATTTAATTATTGATTTATGCATGTAGTTGAGTGTTACAAACAAACTTTTTAGGATTGTCTATATTTAAATTTTTATTAGAGTCTACATAACCCAAATGATTACCACTAACCATAACCTAAATGATTACCGCCAACCATAACCCAAATGATTACCGCTAACCATAACCCAAATGATTACCACTAACCCTAACCTAAACGATTACCGCTAACCATAACCCAAATGATTACCGCTAACCCTAACCTAAACGATTACCGCCAGCCATAACCCAAATGATTACCGCTAACCATAACCTAAACGATTACCGCCAACCATAACCCAAACGATTACCACTAACCATAACCTAAACGATTACCGGCAACCATAACCCAAATGATTACCGCTAACCATAACCTAAACGATTACCGTCAACCATAACCCAAATGATTACCGCTAACCATAACCCAAATGATTACCGCTAACCATAACCTAAACGATTACCGCCAACCATAACCCAAATGATTACCGCTAACCACAACCTAAATGATTACCACTAACCATAACCCAAACGAATACCGCTAACCATAACCCAAATGATTACCACTAACCCTAACCTAAACGATTACCGCTAACCATAACCTAAACGATTACCGCCAACCATAACCCAAATGATTACCGCTAACCATAACCCAAATGATTACCGCTAACCATAACCCAAATGATTACCGCTAACCATAACCCAAATGATTACCGCTAACTATAACCCAAATTATTACCGCTAACCATAACCCAAACGATTACCACCAACCATAACCCAAATGATTGCTGCTAACTATAACCTAAATGATTATCTCCAACCATAACCCAAATGATTACCACTAACTATAACCTAAATGATTACCGCTAACCATAACCCAAATTATTACCATAACCCACACGATTACCACCAACCATAACCCAAATGATTATCTCCAACCATAACCCCAATGATTGCTGCTAACCATAACCCAAACAAATACCGCCAACCATAACCCTATCAATTACCGCTAACCATAACCCAAACTAATACCGCTAACCATAACCTAAATGATTACCACTAACAATAACCCAAATGATGACCGCTAACCATAACCCAAACAAATACCTACAACCATAACCCAAACAAATTCCGCTAACCATAACCCAAACTAATACTGCCAACACTAATAATTACCACTAACCCTAACATTTGAACCCTAGCCCTTGACCCCAACATGCGACTTTGGACACATAAAGGTTCCTGCAGTACTTTGATTGTACTTGACTGGCAGAGAGTGGAAAGTCGCTTCAGCGTCACATGAAAGTTGCACTCCATGAACAGAGCTGTCATACTTTCCTGTTAGCCAAAAAAAAAAAACTGCATCAAAAAACGCAACACTTGTCTTTTTTTTTAGTGGGGGGGGGTCCATTGAAGTTTATTACATGAGAAACGCAATCTGCTGCGGGGGGGGGGGGGGGGGGGAAGGCTCCTGACCCTTTCCTAAAAAATAAGGAGAAGGATGGGGATTGAACAAGGGCTACTCCGAGAAAAACGCATTTGCCCTTAATCTGGTGATTAAGGGCAAATGTGTTTTTCTCGGAGTAGCCCTTGTTCAATCCCCTTCCTTCTCCTTATGCCCCTTACACACGACCGGACTTTTCAACATCAAAAGTCCGACGGAACGATTCCGGCAGGCCACTCGATCGTGTGTGTGGGCTGCAGCGGACTTTTGATTTGCAAAAGTCTGACAGACTTTAGAAATGGAACACGTTTCAAATTTTTTTCCGCCGGACCCAGTTCCTACCGAGAAATCCGCTCGTGTGTATGCTAGTCCGACGGACAAAAACCGATGCGAGGGCAGCTATTGGCTACTGGCTGTGAACTTCCTTATTCTACTCCGGTCGTACGTCATCACATTCGAATCCGTCGGACTTTGGTGTGATTGTGTGTGGCCAAGTCCGTTCATTCGGAAAGTCTGTCAAAACTCCGTCAGAACTCCATCAGAACTCTGTCAGAACTCCGTCAGAACTCCGTCAAAAGTCTGTCGGACCTAAGTCCGGTGGTGTGTACGCGGCATTATGCCGCGTACACACGATCGAATTGTCTGGCGTACTTAGTCCGACATACAATCCGGCGGATAATCCGGCGGACTTTCTACCGAACGGACTTGGCCACACACGGACACACAGAAAGTCCGACGTTCGCTTGCGCGATGACGTACAGCACGTATGACGGGACTAGAAAAAGCCAGTATCCAATAGCTTCCTTTTTCGTACTTGCTTTGAGCATGTGTCATTCTTAGTCCGCCGTACTAGCATACTGACGAACGTATTGTCCCAAGTCCGACGGGAAGATTGGAGTGCAAAAATACTTTCTTAGTCCGCCGGACTTCACGCTGGAAAAGTCCGCTGAAGCCCACACACCATCGAATTGTCCGCTGAAATGGGTTTCGGCGGACTAAGTACGCCGGACAATCTGATCGTGTGTACTGTTCAAATTTAGGATGATGGCACCCATTTTTTAACCTACTTTAAAAAAAAAAAAGAATGCAGCGGCTCAAAATGCACACACACGTGAACTAGATCCATAGTAAACCATGTTAGGTGGACTATAATGCATTTCTGCAAAAACGCACTATAAATAATAAAAAAAAAAACAACACATACTGTAGGTGTGAACCAAGGGTAGACCTAGTATTGTATCTTGCCATGGCATCTTCTATTTGGAAACGACTGGAGAATTAAGGGGGATTATCCACCGATGAACGGACCCCGGGATCACAATAAGCCGAACGGATATCCTTTTATTATTCAAAAATCACTCATCTGTAAAAATTGAAGCCAGTGCCGGAAAGCCTTTGCCCGTTTGGCACATGATGACTTCATTTAGGAGCAACACCGACACTCGTCAATACCCTGAGTGTCTCCGTAGCTTCGTTCTCCCTATTTTTTTTTAATGGCATACTTTCCTTTTTTTTTTTCAGGCCTATCTAGGTGAGAAAGTTACCTCTCCTTACTGCATAAGCTGGAATTTTTTATATTTTTTTTGCTTTATACCAAGCAGGACGGGGGCATTAATAAAAGAACAGCTTGCACAGACCTGTCTCCGCCATCCATTGTAATGAGATACAGAAGAAGTGTGACAGACTCTCCTTGTTTGCTCTGAGGATTGTGCCTGATCTCTTTATAATTCTAGGGAAGGCATTCTAGGCAGGGTTTCCATCATCGCTCGAAAATTTAAATTCCTACAAATTTTTGCATAAAAAAAAAAAAAAAAAGAAGTGGACTATTTCAAGGCCTGCAACCTATTTTGACACGAAAGTCGTTCAGCCGGCCCGGCGGTGCTATTTTAAGGCCAAGCGCTTCTGAAGGTAGAGATGACACGGCGGTGTCTCTGATCGAGTGATATATCGAGGAGCGAAGAGATCGCTGTGGTCTTAAAACTGGACGTTCGCCCCTTTTCGTTATCAGTCGCGTGGCACCTCCTGGCCACATCAGACAGATGAGGAGCCCCATCTAGGAGAGTTCATACGTTAAAAGCAGGATTTGTACTTATTGTGCAATAAATCGTGGGTTTCAATGTCTTTCTTGTCGGTCTCTCCTGACATATCCCCCGTGTGCAACTAGATAAAGAAAAACACGGCTCTAGAGAAGCGGTCACCTCTTGAAGTCCCGAAGAGGACTCAACCCCCCCCCCCCCCCCCCGGCTCTGCGCCTTCTGGTCCCAACACACAGACAAGATCAATACAACATCGCGCCCTGTCCTTACAAGGACAGAAAATAATAAATATAAAACTATCATAGGAAAAAAAATAAAAATCTTTGCTTGGGACTAGGTGGGTGATTCAAATATCTAGTTGAACGGAATATTGCATTATAATTAGGGATGCATACTTTTTTTTTTTTAGTACCCGCTGATACCAATTACCAGGAGCGTTGCTAGGTCTACAAAAGATCTGGGGCTAGAGCCCATAGCAGCGTATTAAAGAAAGTCATACGCTTGGGCGGGCATACACATGTATATACAGTAATATACGTGTGTGTATATATCCCCAGAGAGCCCCCTCCTTACATCAGGGTCCCCAGAGAGCCCCCTCCTTACATCAGGGTCCCCAGAGAGCCCCCCCCTTCATTAGGGTCCCCGGAGAGCCCCCCTTCTTACTTCAGGGTCCCCAGAGAGCCTCCCCCTTACATCAGAGTCCTCAGAGAGCCTCCCTACTTATATCAGGGTCCCCAGAGAGCCCCCTTACATCAGGGTCCCCAGAGAGCCCCCCTTACATCAGGTTTCCCAGAGAGTCCCCCCTTACATCAGGGTCCCCAGAGAGTCCGCCCTTACATCAGGGTCCCCAGAGAGCTTCCTCCTTACATCAGAGTCCCCAGAGAGCCCCCCTTACATCAGGGTCCCCAGAGAGCCCCCCCTTACATCAGGGTCCCCAGAGAGCCTCCTCCTTACATCAGGGTCCCCAGAGAGCCCCCCCTTACATCAGAGTCCCCAGAGAGCCTCCTCCTTACATCAGAGTCCCCAGAGAGCCCCCCTTACATCAGGGTCCCCAGAGAGCCCCCCTTACATCAGGGTCCCCAGAGAGCCCCCCTTACAACAGGGTCCCCAGAGAGCCCCCCTTACAACAGGGTCCCCAGAGAGCCCCCTTACAACAGGGTCCTCAGAGAGCCCCCCTTACATCAGGGTCCCAAGAGACCCCTTACATCAGGTTCCCCAGAGAGCCCCCCCTTACATCAGGGTCCCCAGAGAGCCCCCCATTACATCAGGGTCCCCAGAGAGCCCCCCATTACATCAGGGTCCCCAGAGAGCCCCTCATTACATCAGGGTCCCCAGAGAGCCTCCTCCTTACATCAGAGTCCCCAGAGAGGCTCCCCACTTACATCAGGGTCCCCAAAGAGCCTCCTCCTTACGTCAGAGTCCCCAGAGAACCTCCTTATATCAGAGTCCCCAGAGAGCCCCCCTTACATTAGGGTCCCCAGAGAGCCTCTCCCTTAATATCAGGGTCCCAGAGAGCCTCTCCCTTAATATCAGGATGCCCTTCCCTTAATATCAGGATGCCCAGAGAGTCCCCTCTTACATCAGAGTCCCCAGAGAGCCTCTTTTCCCCTTGGGGACCCCTGCAGAGACTCTGGGCTATGGGCCCCAGAATTGGGGCTCAAGCCCCAAAAGCCACCCCCTAGCAACGCCACTGCCAATTATCGATACCTATTGCAATTGTTTTGTTTTCTCTTCAGCTGTCAGCAATGGTACAAAGCATTGAAAAGTTATTTACAAATGAAATACATAGATTTTTGTTTTTCATTTTGCGCTTTTTCAATGTGAAATGTGTAAATATATGTTAACATATTAGGGTCCCCAAATAGCCCCCCCCTTAAAATCAGGGTCCCCAAATAGCCTCCCCCTTAACATCAGAGTCCCCAGAGAGCCCCCCCTTAACATCAGGGTCCCCAGAGAGCCTCCCCCTTACATTAGGGTCCCCGGAGAGCCTCTACCTTAAATCAGGGTCCACAGAGAGCCCCCTTACATCAGGCTTCCCAGAGAGCCCCTCTTTACATCAGGGTCCCCAGAGAGCCTCCTCCTTACATCAGGGTCCCCAGAGAGCCTCCTCCTTACATCAGGGTCCCCAGAGAGCCTCCTCCTTACATCAGGGTCCCCAGAGAGCCTCCTCCTTACATCAGGGTCCCCAGAGAGCCTCTTTACATCAGAGTTCCCAGAGAGCCTCCCCCTTACGTCAGGGTCTCCAGAGAGCCCCCCTTACATTAGGGTCCCCGGAGAGCCACCTCCTTACATCAGAGTCCCCAGAGAGCCTCCTCCTTTCATCAGGGTCCCCAGAGAGCCCCCTTACATCAGGGTCCCCAGAGAGCCCCCTTACATCAGGGTCCCCAGAGAGCCCCCTTACATCAGGGTCCCCAGAGAGCCCCCTTACATCAGGGTCCCCAGAGAGCCCCCTTACACCAGGGTCCCCAGAGAGCCCCTCCTTACATCATGGTCCCCAGAGAGCCGCCTTACATCAGAGTCCCCAGAGAGCCTCCCCCTTATATCAGGGTTCCCAAAGAGCCTCCGCCTTACATCAGAGTCCCTAGAGAGCCTCCTTTCATCAGAGTCTGCAGAGAGCCTCCCCCTTACATCAGGGTCCCCAGAGACCCCCCCTTACATTAGGGTCCCCGAAGAGCCTCCCCCTTAAATCAGGGTCCCCAGAGAGCCTCTCCCTTAATATCAGGGTCCCAGAGAGCCTCTCCCTTAATATCAGGGTCCCCAGAGAGCCCCTCTTACATCAGAGTCCCCAGATAGCCTCCCCCCCACTTACAACAGGGTCCCCAGAGAGCCTCCCCTCCCCTTGGGGACCCCTGCAGAATTGGGGCTATAGCCCCAAAAGCCACCCCCTAGCAACGCAACTGCCAATTACCGATACCTATCGCAATTGTTTTGTTTTCACTTCACCTGTCAGCAATGGTACAAAGCATTGAAAAGTTATTTACAAATGAAATACATTGATTGTTTTTTTTTTCCATTTTGCGCTTTTTCAATGTAAAATGTGTAAATACATGTTAATATATTAGGGTCCGCGGAGAGCCTCCCCCTTAAATCAGGGTCCCTAAAGAGCCTCCCCCTTAATATCAGGATCCCCAGAAAGCCTCCTCCTTACCATCAGGGTCCCCAAAGAGCCTCCCCTCCTCTTGGGGACCCATGCAGAGACTCGCGGGGGACCCTGAAGAAAGGGGGAGGCTCGCTTTTTTATTCTAGAAAAATACATTTGAATGAATAAAAAAAAAAAATACAATATATACTACAGTGGTGTGAAAAAGTGTTTGCCCCCTTCCTCATTTCCTGTTCCTTTGCATGTTTGTCACACTTAAGTGTTTCGGAACATCAAACCAATTTAAACAATAGTCAAGGACAACACAAGTAAACACAAAATGCAATTTGTAAATGAAGGTGTTTATTATTAAAGGTGAAAAAAAATCCAAACCATCATGGCCCTGTGTGAAAAAGTGATTGCCCCCTAAACCTAATAACTGGTTGGGCCACCCTTAGCAGCAACAACTGCAACCAAGCATTTGCGATAACGTGCAATGAGGCTTTTACAGCGTCCTGGAGGAGTTTTGGCCCACTCATCTTTGCAGAATTGTCCTAATTCAGTTACATTAGAGGGTTTTCGAGCATGAACGGCCTTTTTAAGGTCATACCACAACATCTCAATAGGATTCAGGTCAGGACTTTGGCTAGGCCACTCCAAAGTCTTCATTTTGTTTTTCTTCAGCCATTCGGTGGTGGACTTGCTGGTGTGTTTAGGATCATTGTCCTGCTGCAGAACCCAAGTTCGTTTCAGCTTGAGTACATGAACAGATGGTCGGACATTCTCCTTCAGGATCTCTTGGTAGACAGCAGAATTCATAGTTCCTTTTATCACGGCAAGTCTTCCAGGTCCTGAAGCAGCAAAACAGCCCCAGACCATCACACTACCACCACCACATTTTACTGTTGGTATAATGTTCTTTTTATGAAATGCAGTGTTCCTTCTACGCCAGATATACTTGGACACACACCTTCCAAAGAGTTCCACTTTTGTCTCATCGGTCCACAGAATGTTGTCCCAAAAGTCTTGGGGATCATCAAGATGTGTTGTGGAGAAATTGAGACGAGCTTTGATGTTCTTTTTGCTCAGCAGTGGTTTTCTCCTTGGAACTCTGCCATGCAGGCCATTTTTGCCCAGTCTTTTCCTGATGGTGGAGGCATGAACGCTGACCTTAACTGAGGCAAGTGAGGCCTGCAGTTCCTTAGACGTTGTTGTGGGGTCTTTTGTGACCTCTTGGATGAGTCGTCGCTGCGCTCTTGGGGTAATTTTGGGCGGCCGGCCACTCCTGGGAAGGTTCACCACTGTTCCATGTCTTCGCCATTTGTGGATAATGGCTCTCACTGTGGTTCGCTGGATTCCCAAAGCTTTGGAAATGGCTTTATAACCCTTTCCAGACTGATAGATCTCAATTACTTTCTTTCTCAATTGTTCCTGAATTTCTTTGGGTCTCGGCATGATGTGTAGCTTTTAAGGATCTTCTGGTGGACCTTACTGTGTCAAGCAGCTCCTATTTAAGTGATGCCTTGATTGTGAACAGGTGTGGCAATAATCAGGCCTGGGTGTGGCTAGAGAAATTGAACTCAGGTTGGGCAACCACAGTTATAGTATGTTTTAACAAGGGGGGCAATCACTTTTTCACACAGGGCCATGATGGTTTGGATTTTTTTTCACCTTTAATAATAAACACCTTCATTTACAAATTGCATTTTGTGTTTACTTGTGTTGTCCTTGACTATTGTTTAAATTGGTTTGATGTTCCGAAACACTTAAGTGTGACAAACATGCAAAGGAACAGGAAATGAGGAAGGGGGCAAACACTTTTTCACACCACTGTATATACCTCAATTTGTTTGAAAAATGTGAAAGATGAAGTTACACGAGTTAATAGATAGTCTAACACGTCACTGTTTAAAATTGCGCACACTCGTGGAATGGTGACAAACTACGGTACTCAAATCTCCATAGGCAACGCTTTACACCTTTACGAGTTAACTGATTACGATTAAAGTGATTATAAGGGGTTTGTTTTTTTTGTTTCATTTTTTAAATAGCAAACATATCATACTTACAGTGGTGTGAAAAAGTGTTTGCCCCCTTCCTCATTTCCTGTTCCTTTGCATGTTTGTCACACTTAAGTGTTTCGGAACATCAAACCAATTTAAACAATAGTCAAGGACAACACAAGTAAACACAAAATGCAATTTTTAAATGAAGGTGTTTATTATTAAAGGTGAAAAAAAATCCAAACCATCATGGCCCTGTGTAAAAAAGTGATTGCCCCCTAAACCTAATAACTGGTTGGGCCACCCTTAGCAGAAACAACTGCAACCAAGCGTTTGCGATAACGTACAATGAGGCTTTTACAGCGTCCTGGAGGAATTTTGGCCCACTCATCTTTGCAGAATTGTCCTAATTCAGTTACATTAGAGGGTTTTTGAGCATGAACGGCCTTTTTAAGGTCATACCACAACATCTCAATAGGATTCAGGTCAGGACTTTGGCTAGGCCACTCCAAAGTCTTCATTTTGTTTTTCTTCAGCCATTCGGTGGTGGACTTGCTGGTGTGTTTAGGATCATTGTCCTGCTGCAGAACCCAAGTTCGTTTCAGCTTGAGTACACGAACAGATGGTCGGACATTCTCCTTCAGGATCTCTTGGTAGACAGCAGAATTCATAGTTCCTTTTATCACGGCAAGTCTTCCAGGTCCTGAAGCAGCAAAACAGCCCCAGACCATCACACTACCACCACCATATTTTACTGTTGGTATAATGTTCTTTTTATGAAATGCAGTGTTCCTTCTACGCCAGATATACTTGGACACACACCTTCCAAAGAGTTCCACTTTTGTCTCATCGGTCCACAGAATGTTGTCCCAAAAGTCTTGGGGATCTTTAAGATGTGTTGTGGAGAAATTGAGACGAGCTTTGATGTTCTTTTTGCTCAGCAGTGGTTTTCTCCTTGGAACTCTGCCATGCAGGCCATTTTTGCCCAGTCTTTTCCTGATGGTGGAGGCATGAACGCTGACCTTAACTGAGGCAAGTGAGGCCTGCAGTTCCTTGGACGTTGTTGTGGGGTCTTTTGTGACCTCTTGGATGAGTCGTCGCTGCGCTCTTGGGGTAATTTTGGGCGGCCGGCCACTCCTGGGAAGGTTCACCACTGTTCCATGTCTTCGCCATTTGTG
Organism: Lithobates pipiens; assembly: GCF_037356315.1. Taxonomy (NCBI): domain Eukaryota; kingdom Metazoa; phylum Chordata; class Amphibia; order Anura; family Ranidae; genus Lithobates; species Lithobates pipiens. The sequence goes on from NW_027507787.1 coordinate 245,628,895, forward strand.
GATAATGGCTCTCACTGTGGTTCGCTGGATTCCCAAAGCTTTGGAAATGGCTTTATAACCCTTTCCAGACTGATAGATCTCAATTACTTTCTTTCTCAATTGTTCCTGAATTTCTTTGGGTCTCGGCATGATGTGTAGCTTTTAAGGATCTTCTGGTGGACCTTACTGTGTCAAGCAGCTCCTATTTAAGTGATGCCTTGATTGTGAACAGGTGTGGCAATAATCGGGCCTGGGTGTGGCTAGAGAAATTGAACTCAGGTGTGGACAACCACAGTTATAGTATGTTTTAACAAGGGGGGCAATCACTTTTTCACACAGGGCCATGATGGTTTGGATTTTTTTTCACCTTTAATAATAAACACCTTCATTTACAAATTGCATTTTGTGTTTACTTGTGTTGTCCTTGACTATTGTTTAAATTGGTTTGATGTTCCGAAACACTTAAGGGTGACAAACATGCAAAGGAACAGGAAATGAGGAAGGGGGCAAACACTTTTTCACACCACTGTACCTCCACTGTTATGCCCTGTACACACGGTCGGACTTTCGGACGATTCAGATTTTTTTCCCGATGGATTTTGGCCCAAACTTGTCTTGCATACACACGGTCGCACAAAGTTGTCGGAAAATCAGATCGTTCAGAACGCGGTGGCGAACAACGCGTGCGCCGGGACTGTAAACGGGCCAGTAGCCAATAGCTTTCGTCTGGTCATTTATTCTGAGCATGCGCGGCAATTTGTCCGTCGGAATTGTCTACACACGGTCGGAATTGAAACGATCGGATTTTGTGGTCGGAAAATTTTAGATCCAGCTTTCAAACTTTGTGTGTCGGAACAGGGACGGACTGACAACTCATGGGGCCCCCGGCCAAATAGGAGAAGATTATGGGGCCCCCGGGCAATAGGAGAAGATTATGGGGCCCCCGGGCAATAGGAGAAGATTGTGGGGCCCCCGGGCAATAGGAGAAGATTATGGGGCCCCCAGCATGGGCGTCCGCAGAACTTTTTCCAAGGGGGGGGCATCATTTCAAGGCCATTCATGCTCCGCCCCTTTTCGACAATCTCATGAAAATCTTTCCACTAGTAATACATATGTGTTATATAACAGATAATTCATCTTCACTTTGTATTGGAAGTTACTCTGGCGGCTGTGTTCCATGCCCATATAGCCTAGAGAATGTACATCTTTTTACATTGCAATACATCTGTTGTGGCCATATTTTGATCTCATATTGTCACTGTATAGGCTGTTTTCATCAAGATAAAAATATGGCCACAACAGATGTATTGCAATGTAAAAAGATGTACATTCTCTAGGCTATATGGGCATGGTACGCAGCCACCTGAGTAACCTTGCGGACGCCCATGCTTTCAAAAACCAGCCCTGGAAAAAATGTCATACCAGCCTCACAGCATTATTATACCAGCCCAACAGCATTATTATACCAGCCCAACAGCATAACGTCATTTTCTTGTTCATGAAAGGGAAAACCATACATTTTAAAGCACATTTGATGAAGAGAGTATTAGATATAGATATGAAATCACATAGGGCTTTATATATATATTCAAATTCCAGTTAATAGTGGTAAGTGATCAATCATCAAAGGGGACCCCAGAAACTCAGAATGTGGGGGGGGGCACCTTCTTCAGAAAGAATACTCTAAGGTAAGGGGGGTGGGTTACTAATATAAGGAGGAAACCCTTTATATCAGTGCCCCTTACATTATCGTATTCACTCCCACCTTACATCAGTGACCCCCGACTGGCCTGGCGGTGCTTTCACTGACCTCCTCTCAGGTGCACTGTGCAGGGCTCAGTCAGTTGGCTCCAGCTTGGAGGTTTTATCCTATAGTCTCCTGTCCACAGTCCACACAAGTCTGACTTCTCCCATGACCCCCATCCCGGCGGCGCTCCCACTCTTGACTCCTCTCCAGACTCCCTCAGACATGCTACAGGAGATGGACAGAGACTGCAGACTTGATGCAAGAGCTCAATGCAGCCTCACCAGTGCCCATCAAATTCAGCCTCACTGTGCCCACCAAATGCAGCCTCACTGTGTCCACCAAATGCAGCCTCACTGTGCCCACCAAATGCAGCCTCACCGGGCCCATTAAATGCAGCCTCACCGGGCCCATCAAATGCAGCTTTACTGTGCCGTGAATGCAGCCTCACTGTGCCCATCATTGCAGCCCCTCCTGTGCCCCATGTCCCAGTCTGCAGTCCCTGTCTGTGGGAAGGTGTGTTGTTGATGCTCGGTACGGTACCTTGCATGCCAGCAGGATATCCATGACGGCCAGCAGCAGGCAGGGTCTGTTCTCGTTTTGGATGGGGACGGTGCTCCTTCCAGAGGATCTGTCTGCTGTGAGATGGAGTGGTCCCTGGCCACCTGGACCTTCACAGGGGTGGGGAGCGGAGAGCGCTGGGGGGGGGACTTGAGAGCACTGGGGGGGCCAACAAGAACAGGGGTAGAGAGCATGGTAGACTGAGAGCATTGGGGGGGGCTAAGAGTGTGGGGTGGTGAAGACCACTGGGGGGGCAGAAAAACAGGGGTGGAGAGCACGGGGGCTGGAGAGTACTGGGGGGGTACAAAGAGCAGGGGGGAGTGGAGAGCAATGGGGGGGGGGAGCTTGAGAGCACCAGTGGGGGCCAGAAAGAACTGGGGTGGAAAGCACGGGGGACTGGAGAGCACTATGGGGGGTGGAGAGCACATGGGTGGGGGCAAAATGCAGGGGGAGTGGAGAGTGCTGGGGGGAGCCAAAAAGAACAGGGGGTGGAGAGCACGGAGGGTAGAGAGCACTGGGGGGGGCAGAAAGAACAGGGGTGGGGAGAATGGGGGCTGGAGAGCACTGGGGTGGGGACTCGAGAGTGATGGGGAGAGCTGAAGAGCACTGGGGGGGAGAAAGAACAGGGGGGAGAGCACTGGGGGGAGTGGAGAGCACTGAGGGGAGAGCACTGGGGGGAAAGAACAGGGGGGGAGGAGAGCACTGGGGGGGGAGAAAGAACGGGGGAGAGCACTGGAAGGAGTGGAGAGCACTGGGGGGGAAAGAACAGGGGGGAGAGCACTGGGGGGAGAGCACTGGGGAGAACAGGGGGAGAGCACGGAGGGGAGAGGACTGGGGGGAGTGGAGAGCACAGTGGGGGGGGAGAACAGGGGGGGAGCACTGGGCGGAGTGGAGAGCACTGGGGGGAGCACTTGGCGCAGTGGAGAGCACTGGGGGGAACGGGGTGGAGAGCACTGGGGGGGGAGCACTGGGATGGTGGCTAGAGAAGGATGGGGAGAGCTGGAGAGCAGCAAGAACAGGGGAGGAGAAAACTGGGGGGGGGGGGCAGGAGAGTGCCGTGGTGGAGGAGACCACGGGGGGGGGCAGGAGAGTGTGGTGATGGAGGAGAGCACTGGGGGGGCAGGAGAGTGCGGTGGTGGAGGAGAGCACTGGGGGGGGCAGGAGAGTGCGGTGGTGGAGGAGAGCACTGGGGGGGCAGGAGAGTGCGGTGGTGGAGGAGAGCACTGGGGGGGTAGGAGAGTGTGGTGGTGGAGGAGAGCACTGGGGGGGGCAAGAGAGTGTGGTGGTGGAGGAGAGCAGTGGGGGGGGAGCAAGAGAGTGTGGTGGTGGAGGAAAGCACGGGGGGGCAGGAGAGTGTGGTGGTGGAGGAGAGCACTGTGGGGGCAGGAGAGTGTGGTGGTGGAGGAGAGCATTGGGGGGGCAGGAGAGTGTGGTGGTGGAGGAGAGCACTGGGGGGGGGGCAGGAGAGTGTGGTGGTGGAGGGGAGTACTGGGGGGGCAGGAGAGTGCGGTGGTGGAAGAGAGCAGGGGGGCAGGAGAGTGCGGTGGTGGAAGAGAGCACTGGGGGGGCAGTAGAGTGTGGTGGTGGAGGAGAGCACTGCAGCCCTCGATCCTCCTATCCAGGCACTGTGGCACACAGGGCGGGCTGTACGGATGGGCATCTACTCCTCTGGATCACAGTGCTGGATGGCTATGTTCGGCGGCCGCTCTGTAACACAGTTCCGCCCCCCCCCCCCCCCAGACCGGCTCATGTGATAGGCGGAACGTGATTCTCTCTACTATCACACGAGCTGGTCTGGGGGAGCGGGGCCATGTTACAGAGCGGCCGCCGAACACAGAGCCATCCAGCACTGTGATCCAGAGGAGAGAGCGGAGGATGCAGCCGCCAAAAAAATGCAGCATGGCGGCGGCAACACCTTGGGGATTCCAGGGGGGGGCACTTGACCCCCCTTGCCCCCTGCTGCGGACGCCCATGGCCCCCAGGCAATAGATTATGGGGCCACACAGTATACACACACACACAGTACATACAGTATACATACACAGACACACAATATACACACACAGAATACACATACACACACTGAAAAGGTACTGGAGAGGCGAGGCAGCTGCAGCTATAATCTTGGGATTTTTTTTTAAAAACACAGATTTTTACATACTGTCCCTGGTTTTATTGAGGCTGGCAACCCTGATGGGGCCCCTTAGTGGCATGGGGCCCACGGGCAGTGCCCGAGTGCCCGAATGGTCAGTCCGCCCCTGTGTCGGAAATTTCCGATGGAGTCCACACACGGTCGGATTTTCCGACAACACGACCCGCTCGCACATTTTCCGTCGGAATGTGCGTACGGGGCATGAAGCTCATTTTACACAGAGTGGCCCCCGAACATCCTCTTCTGGGGTCCCTCAGCGACTCTCACGGCTCCTCCCCACATCAGATAGCCCCCTGGGAGCAGCACTCTTCTGGGGGGGGGGGGGAGTTACCTTGCGGAGCGCGCTCCCGAGTCCATCATCTGCGTCTGTAGACACGTATACTGGACTCTACAACCTCCCCTGAACGATTTAACTTGACAAATAGTAACCGACGGTTAAAAACGTTGGTTTTCCGTGTTTACATGCCACGTTCGCGCTTAGAAGCGTTTTTTTTTTCTTCAAATAGTCAAAAAGGAAAAACGCCTGTAAACAAAACGCGGCGAGTTGCCGCGTTTACAGGCCCGGGCGGAAAGTACTACCATGTGTACGCTCCATCGGACAATTGTTGTCGGACTTTGCATTGGCTAGCAGGTTCTCGCATTTTCCACCAGCAAATTTCCAATTGTGTGTACACAAGTCCACGCAAAACTAGCGTTCATAATGGAGATATCACATGACTATAGAACTTCCTTTTTGGCCGGGTTCACACTGCTGCGGGGGGAGATCCGGATGTGATTCGCACCGCACTGCAGTGCTAATCACATCTGATCTCCGTAGCGATGCGAGTTCAGCCATACAGATAGTATGGATGAATTCGCATCGCTCCCGCAGCAAACTCGCACGGGACCCTTTTTTTGGTCCGCAACAGAATCGGATCGCATGGGGGTTCACACCATGCGATCCGATTCCTGTGCGAGTCTGCAGATCGCACTGCGATATGCGGATGGATCTGGGGGTGTCATTAACATATCATTGACACTCCCAGCCGTCCGCATAGAGCAGTGTGAACTGCCGGCGGGAGGTGTGCGATGCAGGAAAACGCTGTGGATTCGCGGCGTTCCCGCATCGCTGTGGTGTGAACCCGGCCTTTATGAGCTCGCTGTACGGCTTCTCATGTTCGTAATCGTTGCCCAACATTTGTGCGACCGCGTGTATGCAAGACAAGTTGGAGCCAACAACCTTCATACAAAATTCCACAGTTTTGACGTCGGAAAGTCCGATCGCGTGTACGCGGCATTAGAGTTGGCTAAATAGCCAGTGTCTCGTGTTTCTGTATTTCACGTTTCAAGGACATATACTATCCTGCAGAGCTTTGTTTCCTCAGAGAAAAGGAGCAGGTACTCCCCCTTTCTGAGTCACCCCTTGCCTCCGCCCGCTACTCACCTCCTAGCACCGTCCTTTGGTTTTATCCTCGCAGCAACAATAGATCAGCCACACAAATACCCCCAGCAACAATAGCTCCACCCAAGCAACAATGGATTTCCCAGTATCTAGCATCAATAGACCCTTCCAGCAGCCAGCAACAATAGACCCCTCCCTCAACAGTAGGTCTCTTCCATCAGCAATTGACCCCCCCCCCCCCCCCCTCCCAGAAACAATATATTTCCATCAGCAGCAAAAGAGCTCCCCAGCAACAATTGATCCCCCTAGTGACAATAGAGTCCCCAGCAGCCAACGTCAGTAGACCCCCCCCCCCCCCCCCCCAGCATATCCCAGCATACTTGGCATATACATTCAGTGATCTGGAGGTGCCGGAACCGGTGCCTACTTAAGCCGTCCAGTCCAGAGGAGCTCTGCCTTCGCCTTGGTCAACATCACAGAGACTATATCCTGCGATCCTAGGGTTGCCACCTTTTCTTCAAGCCAAACCCGAACAGTTTAGCGGCGCAAGGCATGGCACCCCAACCGCGGTGCGATTTTGCATCGATTGTCACCGCGTAAAATCACGTAAACAGAATCGTGGGGTGCCTGTCATTCAAAAGAAGTTTTGCTTTGCGATTGGGGTGCCATTATCCCCATTCCCTCCTATTACAAATCTTCCTCCCTCCCTCCAATATCCCCATGGTACAGCAGACAGAGGGTATCACGGAGCCCCAGCACACAGGGAGGCCCAGACAGCAGGGGGTTCAGAGCGGCGGGCGTGGGGAGCAATTACAGAGCAGGGGGGACAATTACAGAGATTGGGGGGAAATTAGAGGAGGGGGCAATTACAGAGGAGGGGTGGTGTAAGGGGGGGCATTTACAGAGGAGGGGGTGCAAATACAGAGGAGGGGGTAATTCCAGAGATAGGGGGGCAATTAGAGGAGGGGATGCAAATACAGAGGAGGGGGGGAAATTACAGAGAAGGGAGGGACAATTAGAAAGGAGGGGGTGCAGATACAGAGGAGGGGGGGAAATTACAGAGAAGGGGGTGCAAATACAGAGGAGGGGGGTGCAAATACAGAGGAGGGGGGTGGCAAATACAGAGGAGGGGGGGCAAACACAGAAGCGTCAAAACATAAGGGAGAGAGAGGTAACAGGCAGCTGCTGGCGCGGAAGTTTTTAATAAAAGAAATGCTTAAAAACAATCCCCTCACTCTCCATGTCAGAGCTGTATAGGTCATTCTGTAAAGTCGACTGTCCCGTCCTCCCCTCCGATCCACGCTGCTCTCATCACTGAATCTCTGGAGGAAACGGAGAGTCACGGGAAACTCATGTGAACTGTCAGCCTCTGATGATGGAGGCGTGGTTAAGCCTTCGGAGGGCTCTGATTGGTCACAGCATCCCAGGCTGACAGCTCACTGCAGTCTCCCCACGGCTCTGTATCCTTGGCTTCCTCCAGAGATTCAGTAATAAGAGCAGTGTGGATCGGAGGGGAGAATGGGACAGCCAACTTCACAGACTGACCTATACAGCTCTGACATGGAGAGTGAGTGGATTGTTGTTCTTTAACCACTTCCCGACCAGCGCAGACGATGTACGTCGACAGAATGGCACGGGCAGGCATATTGGCATACATGTACGTCCAATATTCGATGCCGACCTGCCATCGGGAGCGCACCGCCGGTGGCGCGCTCCCACGCTGGTCGGGACCCCCGTGAGTCCAGTCGCGGAACCCGCGGACTCGATCGCCGCGGGCATCCCCGCGATCGTCTCACGGAGCGGCCGAATGGAGGAAATGCTGTATAAACAACATTTTTCCATTCTGCCTAGCAACTAGTGACGCTGATCTCTGCTCCATGTGATTGGAGCAGAGATCAGTGTACACTAAATGAAAGCCCAACCCCCCCACAGTTAGTAACACACCCCTAGGAACACTTAACCCCTACACTGCCACCCACTGGTTAACCCTTTCACTGCCAGTGTCATTTACACAGGAATGACAATGGTCCCAAAAATGTGTCAAAAATGTCCGATGGGTCCCCGACAATGTCGCAGTCACAATAAAAATCGCAGATCGCCGCCATTACTAGTAAAAAAAAAAATAATAAAAAATTATTAATAAAAATGCTATAAAACTATCCCTATTTTGTAAACGCTATAACTTTTGCGCAAACCAATCAATAATCGCTTATTGTGATTTTTTTACCAAAAATATGTAGAAGAATACGTATCGGCCTAAATTGAGGGAAAAAAATGTTTTTTTATATATTTTTGGGGGATATTTATTATAACAAAAAGTAAAAAATAATGCGTTTTTTTCAAAATTATCGCTCTATTTTTGTTTATAGCGCAAAAAATAAAAACCGCAGGGGTGATCAAATACCACCAAAAGAAAGCTCTATTTGTGGGAAAAAAAGGACGTCAATTTTGTTTGGGAGCCACGTCGCACGACTGCGCAATTGTCAGTTAAAGCGACGCAGTGCCGAATCGCAAAAAGTGGTCTGGTCTTTGACCAGCAAATTGGTCCAGTCTGAAAGTGGTTAAGCATTTATTTTATTAAAAACTTCTGCACCAGCGGCTTCCTGTCGCCTCTCTCTCTCCCTTATGTTTTGATTGCTCCCCCTGCCCCGCCCCGCTGCTCCGATCCCCCTACTGTCCGGGTCCCCCTGTGTGCTGGGGCTCGTAAAAGGAGGCCCCATGGTACCCCCTGTCAGCTGGAAATGGTGTCCGGGTGTGAGGCAGAGGGAAACCCGGGCACAGCCTCCTAAACCCGTGGTTAAAACCCTGTCAGGTGGCAACCCTATGCGATCCTGGTCAAGACTTGCTTTGCTGACATCCCTTCTGGCTCCAGATCCTGCTTGCTGCTCCACTACATGGATCCCTGACTTTCTGGCTTGTCTGACTATCCGTTCCGGTTACTGAACTTTGGCTATGTTTTGACTACGTTTGTTCTTTTTACTTTTATTATTAAACAAGTGTGATTTAACTGTACTTCTGTCTCGGCCCGATTTCATGGTTTCTGACAAAGCCACACAGAATAAAGTCCTCAAAATTCAATAACACTCTGCTCCGCTTACACATACTCGTTGAATGTTCCTGAACATAGCCGTGCCGTCAATACGAAAGGATTATGGGAACTGTGGGGTTTTGTACAGCAAAAGGACTCTTAGTTTAGCTAAAACATCCAAAGGGCACGCAGAAAGTCAGACTCAGTGGGAGGTATTGGATTGGCTTGGAAAGCGTTACATATCAACAACGCTCCGTCCAATGGCGTAATGTGTCAATGCCAAGTGACATTTACAGCGAGTAAACAAAGACTGAGCATTTGCAAATATTGTCGGCATTAGCACAGTGACTAAGACTCTCGATGTTTTAAAGGGGAACTAAACTGTCTCAATCAGCATGAACTATGTTTAATCGTTATGCTGCTAGCATTCATAAATAGATAGGGAGGTAGATAAAATTTACTTCTTTTATACTTTTTTTTTTTTTACACTTCTTCAGTTGCTTCCTGGTTTCTGGCCTAGACCAAAACGATCTCATACATCCCAAGAGTCTTCATCTTGAGGAGGGGAGGTGTCAGAGAATGACTTTCAGACGTTTGGCTAATAGAAATGTGCATGCACGAAGAATGGCTAATAAAAATGTGCATGCGCGCAGAATTCTCGGCAGAATGGTGACTAGGCGTGTGCATGCGCACAGGAATGCGTACAGGCGCACGCACGAGCACGGGCAAGCACTCAATGGATGTTGGTGCCGGATGGACTATTTAAAAGTGGCTGCTGCTCATGCTCCAGTGTTGACTGGTCTTTCAGCTGGAACTTTGTTTGTTCCCTATTGCCTACTCGGCTTGCCTCTAACCCTGGGGTCTCAAACTGGTGGCCCTCCAGCTGCTTCAAAACTACAAGTCCCATGACGCATTGCAAGGCTGACAGTTACAAGCATGACTCCCACAGGCAGAGGCATGATGGGACTTGTAGTTTAGCATCAGATGGAGGGCCGCTGGTTTGAGACACCTGAACTTGGATCCTACCTCTGCTCTGTCACTGGTTCCTGACCCCGGCTCTGTTCTTGGCCACGTCTCTGTCTTATGTCTCTGTACCTCGTTGCCCACCTGCTGCTGACCTCGGCTATGCCTGTGACCGCACTGCTGTTCCCGGCTCACCTCTCACATCTGGTTCAAGTGCCTATCCAGCTGTCATCTGCATCAGCTCTGCTCATCACAGTGAGATCCTGTCTCCTGGGAGCTCTGACAAGCCTTGCATCTGGAACCTGCAGCCTGTGTGACGTGCCCCTTTAACTTTGGCTGGATCAACTACTGTTCCTGACCCGCTGTTCTGCCAGCCTGCCAGTGTCTGCATCTCCTGCTGCGAGCACTCCTATCAACACCTGCCTGGCACTCATGTTCCTCCTGTCCCTCGGTACCCTCTGCACCACCTTCAGCAGGACCTGGGCTGGAAATACAAGAGAGGCCAACCTCGTTATTTCAATCTCTTATTGGGTTATTGACAGGAGGAGGAACTTTTGTCAGGTGAGCACACCCTACTGTCTGCATGCCGGAGCTAAGGGCAGATGGATTCCAGGAAGGAAATGCTACATGAATCATCTGCCTGTGGGCGGGGCCACTTGCCCTGCACATGGGGGTACCTTTGGCAGTGTACACGCCCACCAATGCCCTGGACCAGGCGGGGACTGCAGTCATGTGAAAGTCTAACATTAAGGTAGACTTAGAAATGAGCCGTAACACTATGTGCAGTAACCACATGTACAGAGTTCCTCTGGAAGCGCGGTCCCGGGTCACCGCACATCTTTGCTGATGTACAACGCATTAAGGAGGGGCACATTATTCTCCCAGCGTAGCTTGGTTACCTCACTCCCATTAACAGAATGGGGCCCCGCCAAGCACTAGCAAGGACCTCATGCATGCTTTCGTTAACTCCTTCCTTCCTGTAGTCCTGATGAACCCATGGTCCTGAGAAAGCAGGGGATAACATGAAATGCACTGACCTTTAGATGGTGATCTCATTGCACTCATTTATGCTTGTTATGAGTCATACATTGTAATGGATAATGGACTCTACATTGAAATCACTGGAGATTTTTTAAGGTTTTTTTACCCAACATATTTGTAAAATTGTTACAATAAAGCTACATATTTTTTATAATAAAAAAATAATCTTATGGTGTTTGTATATTCTTGAGAGGTATATTTGTCAGGCCTGAGCTCCTGCTATTTACTAGCAGCTCTTGCTTTCAGTGCACAGAGGCTGCTCAGCTGTCGGTTAATTACCGAACCATTCATTGTTTCCACAGTGACTTAGCTGGTTACCATTACTGCCTCATTAGGCCAGCCTAGGGTTGCCACCTGTCCGGTTTTCACCCGGACAGTCCGGATTTTGACACACATGTCCGGTTTTCAGTGTGCCTGACACCCGGACGCTGCTGTCAGTTGAGAGGGGAAGTGGGAAAAGTGTCATTCAGAGGAAGGTGGGACGAGCTGCTGGATGATGATGGGTGGGTGAGAATTGAGGGCTTTGTATGGGTGAGGCTTTTCTTTACTGTGTGTGTACAGTAAGTGCTTAGCCCTGTGCGATACTTACTTGGCAGCATGATCGTTCCGTGCAGAGCAGCTCCGCCTCCTATCTCCGCCCCCGAATTCGGCTCCCGCATCTTGCCTTCAGCCATGCTGCTCCTTTCTGCTTGACTGTGCCTCTCATCTTCTGTGCCTCTGTGCAAAGCAGCCCCGCCTCCTAACTCCGCCTCCCACGTCTTGTCTTCAGCCATGCTTCACCTGTCCAACTTGTAAGTTGAGAGTGTCCCCTGCTGCTCTTAGGCTGCTCCCACCCACCCATTGCCAGAACTATATACACTGCAACAGCAGGTTGCTGACTCTTCTACACAGTGCTCAATGTATAGTGTGTGTCCTACAGTCCCTCTGCCCCCCTCCTCTGTTACTCTGCGCACCCCCTCCTGTCACTCTGCACCCCCTCCTGTCACACCGCATCCCCCTCCTGTCACACTCTGCATCCCCCTCCTGTCACACTCTGCATCCCCCTCCTGTCACACTCTGCATCCCCCTCCTGTCACACTCTGCCTCCCCCTCCTGTCACACTGTGCCCCCCTCCTGTCACTATGTGCCCCCCTGTCACACTCTGCTACTCTCCTATCACTCTGCCCCTTACTGTCACACCGGGGTACTGATGTAAAGAAGACTACTAATGTAAATTGCGATTTGAAAGAGGGTCTCTTGATTTAAGGAGGGCTCCTAATGTAAAGGGGCCCTTGATATGAGGAGTTACTGATATAATGGGCCCCTGCTGTTGTGAGGGAGGACTCTGATGTGAAGGGGGGGGACTCTGATCTCATAGGGGGACCATTGATGCTCAGTACAGTGCTCCTAATGTAAAGGGTGACTCCTGGTGTAAAGGGGGACTCCAGACTCCCGAAACCTGATGAAGGGGGACTCCTGATCTAAATGGGACTTTAATGTGAAAGGGGGATTCCTGAACTGATGGAAGTCTTTAGGGGGCACTGATATAAAGGGACTCTCATATAATGGGGGTCTTTAATCTAATAGGGTGCTGATATAAGGCCACTCTGTTCTAATGGGGGGTCTCTAAGGAGAGGTAAAAATTTGCCGTGCGCTGTTAAAGTGTTCGGGTTTAGTTTGAAGAAAAGGTGGCAACCCTAGGCCAGCCTACAGCCAGTTCCTTTTGGCTATTTAAACAGCTTTGCTCATTCCCTTCGTGCCCTCGTGTGGTCAACATCTCCAGTGTGTTCCTGCTGTGTTCCTGTGTATGACTAGGTTTGGCTAACTTCTCTTCTGATTCCTGCTCCTGATTTTTTGCCCCTGATAACGCTGACTTCTGGTTCCCTGATCCTGGCTCATCTGATTACCCCCTCTGGCTACCAAACCCTGGCTTCTGTTTTTTACTATGTTCCTGAATATTCCTGTTATTTTTGCTATTATATTAAAGGTGTGATTGTAACTGCATTTTCTGTCCCTGCCTGGTTTATGGTTCCTGACAATATTTAAAGACCCAACACATTGTTTATTTTGTATTCAGCTATTATAGGGACGATACCTTCCAAAGCTGTAATATTTTAGTATACGCCCATCCTCTCCTCTATAAACATACTTTACTCCTCCTGTTTTCCTCACTGAGAAGATCTGTCATGCTGCTTTGCTTCATACACCGTGTGTGTTTTACTGACCCAAGTTCTTTTGACCAGGCTTGGAACAGTTGATGCAACCCTACCTAAAAGACTCCAGCATTTCAGTCCATGATATACATTAACATTTGAAGAACTCTATCTATCCCTAGCTGACTAGTTGGCTGCCCAGGCATACCTTTACAGGTGGTAGTCCATAGCTGGCAGGTCCCATTTCTTGTCTTCCGGAATCCCGGTGCCTCCGGGGGACTGCATGGCACAGCAGTCCTCCTTCACAGCAGTCATGGCATGTATGTCTTGCTTTATGTGCCCCCACCCCACACCAGCAAGCCATACCCAACCTCTTCCCATATTCATGTCACCAGTGGGTAGGCTGGATCCAAAAATCCTGGAAATGGCAGCACAAACATTAATTCTACCCCCCCTCTCTCCTCCTACCTGCACCAGCCACTAACTAAAACCAACACTTCTGTAGGCAACTTGCCTGCATGTACTAACTCAAGATGACCATGCCCAGAAATGCCAAGTTGTTGTTTTTCAAAGTGATTTCTCAACAAAAAGCATGGAGACATAGATGGATGGGGAGTTTGTTTTGAATATTAAAAATTAATTTTTTAATATTCCGCTTTAAAGTCTTCAGTTCCAAAACATCATCACCTTAGAAGAGAACGGCCAAGGGCTCATGTACTCAGATTTTAGTGTCTGAACGCCATAAAAATCAATGTAAATGCAACTCTAAGTAGCTCAATGCAATTTAGAAGCAGCCTGAAGCAACAAACTGAGCAACTGAAATTATTATTTATATTATTATGAATTATTAGTACAAGAGCAATATAAAAGGGAGACAGAGTGGTGTGACATCCATACTGATATGTCACTCAGTAATTTAGTGAGGCATGAAGAGACTGAAGGGTTGAGCTGAGGATGGAGGGGAGATAGATAGGGAGGGATGTCATAGGCATAGAGATGGTATTGGAAGCCATTATAGGTCATCAACTGACCTAGGGAGGGGGGTGTATATAGAAAAGACATGGGGTCCAGAGAAAAAGCCTTGGGAGAGCCTATGGAAAAAGGAAGAGGAGAGTAGGAGATGGAGTAGTGGGTGACGGGCAGGCAGGAGGAGAACCAGAAAAGAGCAGACTCTAGGAGGCTAAGCGGGAGGTCAACTGTATCAAATGCAGCAGAAAGGTGTTATAGTTTTAGCATGGAGTATTGCCCATTGGTTTTTGCAGTTGGTAAATTATTAGTGAGTTTTAGAAAGGCAGATTTGATTGAGTTTCATTTTGGGTAAAAGCTAGACTGTACGGGATCTGGAGTGTTGTTGCAAGGTACCAAGTTGCTATTGAATCCGGTGCCCACGTATGTGAAAATTAAAGGGCGGGGACCTGGAAAACCAGAGCCACCACAACAATTTGTGGCTCCGAGGCCTCCCCGAAGCCACTGGTCCAGAAGATCTGCAGTAGTAGCCATCTTCCATTGTGGACTAGGCACTACCCCTCCAGAACCAATACAATTGGACCAAGCGCACTGGGCACTTGGTCCCAGGTCAACCAATCCGAACAGGCTGTGGGACATCATATGTTGTTTACTTCGCTATACACACACACACACACACACACACACACACACACACACACAGGAAGCCATCCTCTGGAAGGCCTGGGCCCTGGGGATGGTCGACTTTGATGGCGCAGATGTTAACAGTCTGCCGGATCTCTCCAGAGCAACCCTGCAATGCCAAGCCCTGCTGATTTGAAAATGAAAAGCCCACTCTGGGATACCTTTCCCCCCACTGTCCACCCCCTCAACTGATCCAGTTAACATAAAAAAGAAAACACATTTTAAAGCGGGAGTCCGCCGGGACTCCGCGTTTTTTTTTTTTTAAAAGCCAGCAGCTACAAATACTGCAGCTGCTTACTTTTAAAATAGTGACACTTACCTGTCCAGCGCGCTCGCGATGTCGGCACCCGAAGCCGATCTCTCGATCGTCTCTCGGGTGCTGCCGCCGCCATCTTGGGTATGGGAATCAGGAAGTGGAGCCTTTCCGCTTCATTTCCCGGTTCCCTACTGCGCATGCGCGAGTCACGCTGTGCAATAAGGATGGACCCGCTGCCTCTGGGATCTGTGTGTTTCCCAGCAGGCAGCGGGGGACTTTCGGAAAGGGGCGTAATCTACGCCCCTTTCCGCAGAGAGCTATCCCGGAAGTGGGTGCAGATACCTGTACTGTACAGGTATCTGCACCCCCCTCCCCCCTGAAAGGTGCCAATTGTGGCGCCGGAGGGGGGGAGGATTCCAATGAGCGAAAGGTCCACTTTAGGGTGGACCTCCGCTTTAACTTTACCTTTATGTAGCGGTGACACTTTGGACAAAGTGTCATTCATGTACAAATTTAGTTTTTGCTTCAGAACAGTGAAGGGGTTCTGAGGGTTAATTGTGTAGGTGTAACTTTGACATCAGTTTGGCTGGGCTGTGTTAGGGTTCTGCCTGGTCTTCTGTACAGTGAGGTGCACATGACAGGCTCAGAACCAGGCCTGGTTGGACGTTTGGGTATCAGCGTTCCCCGGAGCCAATCAGTGGGTGCGCCGGGCCCTGCTGAGGAGTCTGGGGAAGGGTACTTAAGATGTTGAAGTCACATGTTTTGGGTTCGTTCATGAGGCCCTAGCGGTCTGTTCCTGATTCTGGACCGGGGTGCCCCCGCGAGGGGTCCCGGTCACGGGAGCGTTCGTCGCTCCGCAACATGCTTCGGTTGGTTACCCCCAATAGACCCGCCTGGTCTGGGGTAGGGATCCGTCTGTTCCCGAGTCTCGGAACCGGCTGGTCCGAGGCGCAGTAACTGAGGGAGGATTCAAGGTGTCCGGGTGTGCTCTCGGCTTGGAGGGGCACCGCAGCCCATGTAAGTGCCTGGGGGAGGACTCTTCGGAGGAGGGCCAACAAGCTGGCATCCTGAGAAGTGCCTGGTTACTGAGTTGGGAAGGACACTGACAAATTCACACATTTTCCAGTACTGCCAAGGAGAAAAAGCACGTTCCAGGTACTGAGGAAAAAGGTTCCTGTTCACTTTCAGTTACAGCTTGTTCAAGTTCAGAGATTTCACAAGTTCTGGGTCAAAGCGCTGATTGCCATAATCTCTGGCTAGAGATTTGTTCTGCCTTGAAGCGCCCAGCTGCGAGTGGCTACTCTCTGGGTGGTACTAGAGACTTTGTGATATTTGCAGTTCTTTCACCCTTGCCCTCTGTTCCCATACGAGACTGTGTTTATTCGATGTTACCCCTGCAAATAAAAACCTTTCAAAAGGTCTTTATTGGTGTCAACGTCCAAGGTTGTTGGGTACTAACTCTGGGAACCCCTAGAGGTGAAAAAACAAGCCAAGCGGAGGTAACCGGTAAGGCCAAAAGTTAAGGCCGCCCTGCCAAGGTTTAACTTACCTGAAGCTGCGACCTTGTTGCACTGCCCGTCTAAATCTTCTCCTCCTTCTATTTACTTCCTGAAGGGGTCCTTCTTTGGGTCTCCATGTCACTGCCTGTGAGACGTGAACACCTCTGATTGGATGGTCTCCAGTGGAATCCACTAATGAGGGAAAAGGACAACAACATCTGGATCTGGACTGGGTACTTAAGTGAGTATGTAGGCAGGTGCAGTCTACTTTTTCCACTGCAGATGGCGTTTATCCACATCAGCAATACAGGTGGAGGAGAAAGTCGAGAGGAACCTAGTTCCTCTATGGCTTCCTCGGTCACAGGGAGGCAGCTATCCGATTGGATGCTGGCACCCTATGTGACTTTGGTGGCCATCTTGGGTCAGGCAGAGTCTATCTGCCTTCACTAGATAAGCAGGGTAAGGATGGGTTATAAGGGTGGGTAGGAGTAAAGTAGGGTGAAACATTTGTTTTATCCCTGAGCATGGCTTTAGGGGGGTTATGCCAGTAACAGAACACATATATTGATTGGAAGAACAATAGGGATGAGAGCTGGACCCAAGTCAATGGCTGAATGGGTCTGGGGGTCAACATTTATTAAATAAAAATAGTGAAGGTCTGAGAGTCACCATATATCATTAGTATATCCACTAGTATACTTGCTTTAGTAAAACCATCATCTATTTAGGGCAGTGATTCTCAATCAGGGTTCCGTGGAACCCTAAGGTTCCTCCAGAGGTTGTAGGGGTTCCTTCAGCATTGGGCAATTTCTGCCTCTCAGATAAGTTCCCACTGACACTATTGATCTTTTTAGCTCTCTGTAAGGAGATAATTCTTCCCAATGACCACAAGTGTGAGGTCCATTCTTCCCAATGACCACAAGTGTAAGGACCATTCTTCCCACTGACCATCACACTAATGTATCACGAGTTGTAGATTTCTAATTTTGAGCAGGGGGTTCCCCGAGACCGGAGAACTATTTCAAGGGTTTGTCCGTGTTGAAAAGGTTGAGAAAGGCTGATTTAGGGGTTAGATCTATTTTAGATATGGTTTGTGACAGTGCTAGGCCCTGTCATGGTGTAAAAAGAGGTAAATGACATGCAGAGTTCTGAAGGATGCAGAGTAAAAGTAGCAAAATTGCTATTATGAGCAGAGAAACATGGGGGGGGGGGGGGTCTTTCAGTGTTCTCCAGGTTTTGTAATTCCTGGATTGGGTTCTTGAGTCCAGGAGCTACAAAGAGTCTTGGGGGGGAGGAAGTCCCTAACCCTGTGTCCAGGTCTTACCGGAGTCCAGCTGGCTGTGTATGCAGGTGTGCACAGTCATTATAATTAAGGCCCTGACAGTAGTTCAAGGCTCCACCCCAGAGACAGGAGGTCCCCAGCACAGACGACAGGGTATGAGCCGGTCAAGCAGGGGGCTGCAGGAGAGAGAGCAGAGAGAGAAAGGGACAGAGTTGCAGGTGTGCGCAGTGGTGCTGAAAGATGGTTTGAGGGACCAGACCAAAGTTCTAGAGCAGTGATTCTCAACCAGGGTTCTGTGGAACCCTAGGGTTCATCCAGAGGTTGTAGGGGTTCCTTCAGCAATGAGCAATTTCTGCCTCTCAGGTAAGTTCCCATTGACACCATTGATCTTTTTAACTATCTTTAACCACTTGGGATCCGCGCTATTGGCAAATGACGGCATTAGCACGGACCTACTTTTCCGGGACTACGTCTATTGACGTCGTCCCGTGCACGAGCGGCCTGCGCGCCCCGCTCTGTGATCGGCGAGTCCGCGAGACTCGCCTGATCACCGATCCGAGCAAGGGGTCGATCCCGACCCCTTATCACGTGATCAGCTGTCAGCCAATAATAAAAGTAAAAAGAACAAAACGTAGTCAAAACATAGCCAAAGTTCAGGAACAGAAATGGATAGTCAGACAGAGCCGGAGATGAGCGTAGTAAAACAGCAAGTGGGATCTGGAGCCAGAAGGGATGTCAGCCAAGCAGGTCTTTGTCATGTTGGAACAGAAAGGGGCCTGTTAGGGCTGGGCTCAGCCCTTTTTTTCTCTGAGATGGATGCTCAGCTGTTGGCTAATTGCCAGCTCCCATTTCTCCAAGGTTACTCAGCTGTTGATGATATCTTGCTCATCAGTCCTGCCTACTTAAGCCGTCCAGTCCAGAGGAGCTCTGCCTTCGCCTTGGTCAACATCACAGAGACTATCTCCTGCATTCCTGTTAAAGTGGTTGTAAACCCTTACAACCAACTTTGACCTACAGGTAAGCCTAGATTAAGGCTTACCTGTAGGTCCAAGAAATATCTCCTAAACCTATACGGTTTAGGAGATATTTGCCTGAAGACAGCCACCGCTGTCTACGGCACATGCGCCATAGACAGCGGCGCACAGGCGCACTGGGGCAGGCCGCAGATCGCGGCGATATGCCGCGAGTGTCGACTCCCGTGCACATGCGCGGGAGTGACGTCATCGTGGCTCCGGCGAATCACAGCGCCGGAGCCGCGAGACCAGGAAGTCGCTCTGGGATCCATGGCAGCGGCGAAGGGGAAGACGGAGGACCGCTTCGGGGGCTTCGTTCTCAGGTAAGTTATTCATAATGAGCTAGTATGCCATGCATACTAGCTCATTATGTCTTTGTCTTGCAGGATTTTTTTTTTTTCAGGATTTTAAAAAAAGGGTTTACAACCACTTTAAAAGACTTGCTTGGCTGACATCCTTTCTGGCTCCAGATCCCGCTTGCTGTTTTACTACGCTCATCTCCGGCTCCCCGACGTTTGGCTTGTCTGACTATCCATTCCTGTTCCTGAACTTTGGCTATGTTTTGACTACGTTTTTTCTTTTTACTTTTATTATTAACCACTTGCAGACCGGACCATTTTGCTGGTCAAAGACCAGACCACTTTTTGCGATTTGGCACTGCGTCGCTTTAACTGACAATTGCGCGGTCGTGCGACGTGGCTCCCAAACAAAGTTGACGTCCTTTTTTTCCCACAAATAGAGCTTTCTTTTGGTGGTATTTGATCACCCCTGCGGTTTTTATTTTTTGCGCTATAAACAAAAATAGAGCGACAATTTTGAAAAAAACGCATTATTTTTTACTTTTTGTTATAATAAATATCCCCCAAAAATATATAAAAAAACATTTTTTTCCCTCAGTTTAGGCCGATACGTATTCTTCTACATATTTTTGGTAAAAAAAAAAATCGCAATAAGCGATTATTCATTGGTTTGCGCAAAAGTTATAGCGTTTACAAAATAGGAATAGTTTTATAGCATTTTTATTAATAATTTTTTATTATTATTTTTTTACTAGTAATGGCGGCGATCAGCGATTTTTATTGTGACTGCGACATTGTGGGGGACCTATTGGACATTTTTGACACATTTTTGGGACCATTGTCATTTATACAGCAATCACTGCTATATAAATGCAGTGATTCCTGTATAAATGACACTGGCAGTGAAGGGGTTAACCAGTGGGTGGCAGTGTAGGGGTTAAGTGTTCCTAGGGGTGTGTTACTAACTGTGGGGGGGCTGGGCTTTCATTTAGTGAACACTGATCTCTGCTCCAATCACATGGAGCAGAGATCAGCGTCACTAGTTGCTAGGCAGAATGGGGAAATGTTGTTTACACGGCATTTCCTCCATTCGGCCACTCCGTGAGACGATCGCGGGGAAGCCCGCGGCGATCGAGTCCGCGGGTCCCGCGACCGGACTCACGGGGGTCCCGACCAGCACGGGAGCGCGCCGCCGGCGGCGCGCTCCCGATTGCAGGGCGGCATTGAATATTGGACGTACCTGTACGCCAATATGCCTGCCCGTGCCATTCTGTCGACGTACATAGTCGTGCGCTGGTCGGGAAGTGGTTAAACAAGTGTGATTTAACTGTACTTCTGTCTCGGTCTGATTTCATGGTTTCTGACAGGGCCATCCCCAAACTGCTCCCACAAAGTCTGGAGCATGAAATTGTCCAAAATGTCTTGGTATGCTGACGCCTTAAGAGTTCCCTTCACTGGAACTAAGGGGCCAAACCCAACCCCTGAAAGACAACCCCCACACCATAATTCCCCCCCAAATGATTAGGACCAGTGCAAAAAGCAAGGTCCATAAAGACATGGATGAGCGAGTTTTGGGTGGAGGAACTTGTCCTGACCTCAACCTGATAGAAAGCCTTTGGGATAAATTAGAGTGAAGACTGCGAATCAGACCTTCTCGTCCAACATCAGTGCCTGACCTCACAAATGCTCTTCTGGAAGAATGGTCAAACATTCCCATAGACACATCTCCTAAACCTTGTGGACGGCCTTCCCAGAAGAGTTGAAGCTGCTATAGCTGCAAAGGGCGGAGCCAACTCAGTATTGAACCCTACGGAACGAAGACTGGGATGCCATTAAAGTTCATGTGCGTGTATGGGCAGGCGTCCCAATACTTTTGGTAATATAGTGTATTTTTTTTTCGAACAAGCAATCCCTTCCATACTTAGGCCTGACTCCTCGTGCGTCTGTGTTTCTGCTTATTGTTTCTCATTTTCTTTCTAACCGTTTCCTTATCTTTCCTTATCTTCCACTTTCACATTTTCTGTGTTTAAATGGTACAATGCACAGCAATTATCCTCCTGGCTTTACTTTAGGCCCATAAGGCAGACTTCCCAAAACATTGCATAATTACTTCACTTCTATAATTACTGCTCTATTGATTATATTGACATCTCACGATGAAATCTGGCATTCGTACATTGATACATTGCAAAATGAGAAGCAATAATGCCAACAGATGTTCTCCATCAGATCAGACCTTCGCTTTCAAAACCCTGAGCAGAAGAGAGTCTAAAGGACGCCATACACACGGTCAGAAATTCGCACGAAAAAAATTCTGCGCTTTTCCAAGCAATCGTAAGATAATCCGATCGTTAGTACAGAGCTTTTCGAAAGCCAATCACGACAGTCCATCCGATATTATCTGATTAGACAAGCACGAAATTTTTTTTTCTCTTACGATTCTCTTACCAGATCGTGCGATTTTCGTTTAACCAATTAAGGACCGCGCCCATTTTTTTTGCGATACGCCACTGCGTCGCTTTAACTGACAATAGCGCGGTCGTGCGACATTGCGGTCAAACAAAATTGATGTCCTCTTTTTTCCACAAATAGAGCTTTCCTTTGGTGGTATTTGATCACCTCTGCCTTTTTTTTTGCGATATGAACAAAAAAAAAGAGCGACAATTTAAAAAAAAAAAAAGCAATTTTTTTTTTTTTACTTTTTGCTACAATAAATATCCCCCCAAAAAATATAAAAAAAACACTATAAAAAAATAATAAAAAACAAAAAAAATATTGTTTCCTTTAGGCCGATATATATTCTACATATTTTTGTTAAAAAACAAAAAAAACCCGGCAATAGGCATATATTGATTGGTTTGCGCAAAAGTTATAGCGTCTACAAAATAGGGCATAGATTTATGGCATTTTTATTATTATTATTATTATTTTTTTTTTACTAGTAATAGCGATCTGCTTTTTTTTTTTTTTTTTTTTTTAGCAGGACAGATCGGACACCTAACTGCCATTTTTGACACTTTTTGAAACCAGAGACATTATTACAGTGATCAGTGCTAAAAAATATGCACTGTCACTGTACTTTAACTGCCAATTGTGCGGGCGTGCGACGTTGCAGCCAAACAGAATCGATGTCCTCTTTTTTCCACAAATAGAGCTTTCCTTTGGTGGTATTTGATCGTCTCTGCTGGTTTTTTTTTTGCGATATGAACAAGAAAAGAGCGACAATTTTGAAAAAAAAAAAAAAAGCATTTTTTTTACTTTTTGCTATAATAAATACCCTCCCCCCCCCCCCCCAAAAAAAAGAAACACTATAAAAAATAATAAAAAACATAAAAAATATTTTTTCCTTTAGGCCGATATATATTCTTCTACATATTTTTGGTAAAAAAAACTAAAAAACGCAATAGGCGTATATTGATTGGTTTGCGCAAAAGTTATAGCGTCTACAAAATAGGGAATAGATTTATGGCATTTTTATTATTATTATTATTTTTTTTTTTTACAAATATAACTTTATTCAACTCCAACCGAAAGGGCACACAGGACCCACAGTACATAATAAACAAAGTACATCAAGGCATAAGGCAGAAGGAGAGACGTAACATAAGTATCCTAAATACAAATATTCCTTCTTACAGCCCCATAAACAAAATGAGACCGACCGACCATGGTCATCTCAACCCTCTGCCCTGCCCACATCCACCTATAACCCGTAGGGAGGGGGCCCAGCGTGCCCAGTTTTCACTTTTTACCAATAATAAAGGGGAAGATAGAGGGGAAAGAAGAAGAAAGAAAAAAAAAAAAAAAAGGGGGGGGGAAGAAAGGAAAAAATAATTATTTTTTTTTACTAGTAAACTGTACTAACGACACTGACAGGGAAGGGGTTAACATCAGGGGTGATCAAAGGGGTTAAATGTGTTCCCTTGGTGTGTTCTAACTGTATGGGGGGGGGATCGGCTGCCTGGGGCAGCACACATTCATCTTCCTGCATAGCAGAAAGATGGGATCTGCGTGATTTCCCCTGTCAGAAGGGGGATTTGCATTGTTTACACAGGCAGATCCCCGTTCTGTTACTACTGAGAACGATCGCGGGTGGCCGCCCTACCCGCTGATTGGCTCACCCCGCTGGCCAGTGGGCGCCCATATACTGCAGCAGGGTGGTCTATATATATTTATATATACATAGTAAGCAGGGCCCGACTGACCAGTCGGTCACTCAGGCGCCACCCGAGGGCCCACGGACATTAGGGGCCCGGACTCGGCCACATGAGAGGCCACTTGCAGCGGCTGAATTACATGCCGCGATGCTGATAATAACACTCCTAACTGCGTGCTACTCCCCGCCGGCCCCTCCCTCCTGTCCGCCCCAGGTGCTTGTACTGTATGCGTCGTGACATCCCCTGGGACGGACAAGAAGAGTGGAGGGGTCGGCGGGGAGTAGCACGCCATTAGAAGTATTATCGGCATTCGGTGACTCGGTGAGTGAAGCCGAGACACCAGGGCCGCCACACGTGATGTGGGGAGGGGGGTACAGATGTATGGGCCCCGGGTCTCCCCACCCAGTGTCCTCCTGGTCCTGCCTGTGTGCATGTCCCCCTGTGCTGTGTAAGTGTCCTCCTGTGTGCATGTCCTCCTGTGCATGTCCCCCTGTGTGCATGTCCCCCTGTGCTGTGTGCATCTCTCCCTGTGTGCATGTCCCCCTGTGCTGTGTGCATGTCTCGCTGTGTGCATGTCCTCCTGTGTGCATGTACTCATGTGCTGTGTAAGTGTCCTCCTGTGTGCATGTCCCCCTGTGTGCATGTCCCCCCTGTGTGCATGTGTCTTCCTGTGTGCATGTGTCCTCCTGTGTGCATGTCCCCCTGTGTGCATGTCCCCCCTGTGTGCATGTGTCTTCCTGTGTGCATGTGTCCTCCTGTGTGCATGTGTCCTCCTGTGTGCATGTGTCCTCCTGTGTGCATGTGTCCTCCTGTGTGCATGTCCCCCTGTGTGCACGTCCTCCTGTGCTGTGTGCGTATCCCTCTGTGTGCGTGTCCCTCCTGTGTGCGTGTCCCCCTGTGCTGTGTGAGTGTCCCCCTGTGCTGTGTGCGTGTCCCCATGTGTGCATGTGTCCCCCTGTGTGCATGTGCCCTCCTGTCTGCATGTGCCCTCCTGTCTGCATGTGCCCTCCTGTCTGCATGTGCCCTCCTGTGTGCGCATGTGCGCATGTGCCCTCCTGTGTGCGCATGTGCCCTCCTGTGTGCGCATGTCCCCCTGTGTGCGCATTCTCCCTCCAGTGCCCCACTGTGTGTGTGCATTCTCCCTCCAGTGTCCCCCTGTGTGTGTGCGTTCTCCCTCCAGTGTCCCCCCCGTGTGTGCGTTCTCCCTCCAGTGTCCCCCCCGTGTGTGTGTGCTCTCCCTCCAGTGTCCCCCTGTGTGTGTGTGTGTGTGTGTGTGTGCTCTTGCTCTCCCTCCAGTGTCCCCCTGTGTGTGCTCTCCCTCCAGTGTCCCCCTGTGTGTGCGCATTTTAATTCCAGTGTTCCCCTGTGTGTGTGTGTGCTCTCCCTCCAGTGTCCCCGTGTATGTGTGCTCTCCCTCCAGTGTCCCCCTGTATGTGCATTTTCCTTCCAGTGTCCCCCTGTGTGTATGTGTGCTCTCCCTCCAGTGTCCCCGTGTGTGCTCTCCCACCAATGTACCCCTGTGTGTGCTCTCCCTCCAGTGTCCCCCTGTGTGTGCATTTTCCCTCCAGTGTCCTCCTGTGTGTGCGTTCTCCCTCCAGTGTCCCCCTGTGTGTGTGTGTGCGTTCTAGCTCCAGTGTCTCCAGTGTCCCCCCCGTGTGAGCGTTCTCCCTCCAGTGTCCCCCTGTGTGTGCATTTTCCCTCCAGTGTCCTCCTGTGTGTGTGCGCGCGTTCTCCTTCCAGTGTCCCCCTGTGTGTGTGCGCGTGTTCTCCCTCCAGTGCCCCCCCGTGTGTGCGTTCTCCCTCCAGTGTCCCCGTGTGTGTGTGTGTGTGCTCTCCCTCCAGTGTCCCCCTGTGTGTGAATTTTCCCTCCAGTGTCCCCCTGTGTGTCTGCTTTCCTTCTCCAATGTCCCCCTGTGTGTGCGCATTTTCCCTCCAGTGTCCCCTTATGTGTGTGCGTTCTCCCTCCAGTGTCCCCCTGTGTGTGTTCTCCCTCCAGTGTCCCCGTGTGTGTGTTCTCCCTCCAGTGTCCCCGTGTGTGTGTTCTCCCTCCAGTGTCCCCGTGTGTGTGTTCTCCCTCCAGTGTCCCCGTGTGTGTGTTCTCCCTCCAGTGTCCCCGTGTGTGTTCTCCCTCCAGTGTCCCCGTGTGTGTGTTCTCCCTCCAGTGTCCCCGTGTGTGTTCTCCCTCCAGTGTCCCCGTGTGTGTGTTCTCCCTCCAGTGTCCCCGTGTGTGTGTTCTCCCTCCAGTGTCCCCCTGTGTGTGTTCTCCCTCCAGTGTCCCCCTGTGTGTGTTCTCCCTCCAGTGTCCCCGTGTGTGTTCTCCCTCCAGTGTCCCCGTGTGTGTGTTCTCCCTCCAGTGTCCCCGTGTGTGTGTTCTCCCTCCAGTGTCCCCGTGTGTGTTCTCCCTCCAGTGTCCCCGTGTGTGTGTTCTCCCTCCAGTGTCCCCGTGTGTGTGTTCTCCCGTGTGTGTGTTCTCCCTCCAAAATAAATGCAGATCTAGAAGAAGAGACCACATGTGGGTCACGCTAGTCCTGATAGGGAAAAGTACAAAAATCTGCTGACCCATTGGTTTTTGATACATACGGCAACATTACTACTATACCTACGCACACGCTTTGCATATAAAAGTTAATCCTGTAAATATAATACTAGGTTACATGTTATATGCTACCAATAGTGATTACTGTCCACTTTATTTCTGTAACAACATGAATATGCCTATGTATGTAATGATATCAGGTTTGCCAATAAACGTCTTTTCTGATTTAAAAAAAAAATCCAACTCTGCATAGTGTCCCTTTCCCGCCAATGATAGAAAACCAAGGCCGCTGGGAGGCGCTCACGTGGCTGGAGGAGATGTAGAGGTGGTCCGCCCCCAAGCTGACATCACTTCCGACCCTATACCTACAGGGGTCCCGGGAACTTCTCCTCCAGCCCTGTGAGCACCTCCAGCGGCTGTGGTTTTCTAACATCGGCGGGACCAGTACACCTATGCAGAATTTGATCAGATATGTATTAATGTAAGTTCTAACGTTTTTAATAAACTGCCCACTAGATGGCGCTTCCCTTTCTATACTGGGTTCACACACACAGAGGAGCAACAGGGGAAATCGCATACAATTCGGACAGAAATCGCAACCCCATTCCTGTCCAAATCGCATTTGATCCTTTGCAGTGCGATTTGCGCCCATTCATTTTGTATTGACACAAATCACACCTGCAAAGTATCAGCACTCGGTGTCGGCGAGTATTTGACCAAAAGTATCGGTACTCGCCGATTAAAAAAAAAAAAAAAAACTGGTACGGGTGCCACCCTAATAATAAATTATACTTGCCTGCTCTGTGTATTGGTTTTGCACAGAGCAGCCCCGATCCTCTTCTTCTCGGTCCCCCACCCGCACTCCTGGCTCCTCACCCTTGACCAGTGCCCCCAACCACAAGTCACTTTCTATGGGGGGGGATTGGTACGTACTTGCTCCCGCACCCTGCTCTATGCATCCATATGACACAGAGCCGAGGCCCAGCTCTGCCCTTACTCTCCCATCATTGGCTCACTGGTTGTGATTGACAGCGGTGGGAGCCCATGGCTCTCGATGCGGTGTCTCAGCCAGTGAGAATAGAGAGACCCAGGACAGCCGAGGCTCCCGTGCACATCACTGGATCGAGAGGGCTCTCGGTGGGGATTAGGTGAGGATTGTTGGGGGGAGCAGCACACAGAAGGTTCTTTACTTTCATGCATAGAATGCACCTTCAGCCTTTGCAACCACTCAAACCCCTTGTTTAAGTACTCGCTACTCATGGGCTGGAATCCTCCGTACCAAAGACCAACTCATCCTGCCCTGCAACATTCCAGAAATTACATCCTGGTGCCAGAATCTGCTTCTCCTATTCGAAGTGTATCAATGCACAGGTCAATTCATATACAGTACCCAATTTTTTGCTCCATAAGCTCCCCCCCACCCCAAATAAAGGGAGAAAATGTCTCTGCATTTTATGGGGCGAATATTGACCAGGCGCCCCAATCCCCTCCCCCACCCCCGTTGCCAGAACCATGTTACAATACGGGGCCAGTGGCAGCGCGGCCCTCTCCCATGAGCGTCAGGTGATCTCATGCTGGGCCTGTCACTCGGGTGCTCTGTCTTCTGAGTGACAGGCGGATGCATACAGGAATGTCAGTCTGTGCGAGGTGGAGGTGGCACTGGTAAGGCTGTATTTTAAGGGCACAGGTCAGGCTGCATTTTATGGGCACAGGTCAGGCTGCATTTTATGGGCACAGGTCAGGCTGCATTTTATGGGCACAGGTCAGGCTGCATTTTATGGGCACAGGTCATGCTGCATTTTATGGGCACAGGTCGGGCTGTTTTTTTTTTTGGCACGGTCAGGCTGCATTTTTTGCCACAGGTCAGGCTGCATTTTTTGGCACTGGTAAGGCTGCATTTTTTGGCACTGGTAAGGCTGCATTTTTTGGCACTGGTAAGGCTGCATTTTTTGTCACTGGTAAGGCTGCATGTCATGGCAATGGTCAGGCTGTATTTTATGGGCACAGGTCAGGCTGCATTTTAATGGGCACAGGTCAGGCTGGTTTTTTTGGGCACTAGTCAGGCTGCATTTTATTGGCACAAGTCAGGCTGCATTTTATTGGGCACTGGTCAGGCTGCATTTTATTGGCACTGGTCAGGCTGCATTTTATTGGCACTGGTCAGGCTGCATTTTATTGGCACTGGTCAGGCTGCATTTTATTGGCACTGGTCAGGCTGCATTTTATTGGCACTGGTCAGGCTGTTTTTTTTGGCATGGTCAGGCTGAATTTTTTTGGCACAGGTCAGGCTGTTTCTGTTTTTTTTGGCACAGGTCAGGCTGTTTCTGTTTTTTTTGGCACAGGTCGGGCTGAATTTTATTGGCACTGGTAAGGCTTCATTTCATGGCACTGATCAGGCTGCATTTTATGGGCACAGGTCAGGCTGTCTTTTTTTGGGCACTGGTCAGGCTGCATTTTATTGGCACGGGTCAGGCTGCATTTTATTGGCACGGGTCAGGCTGCATTTTATTGGCACGGGTCAGGCTGCATTTGTTTTTTGGCACAGGTCAGGCTGCATTTTATTGGCACTGGTAAGTCTGAATTTTATGGGAAAAGGTCAGGCTGCATTTTATGGGCACAGGTCAGGCTGCATTTCATGGGCACTAGTAAATAATTTAGTACACCATTTGGTTTAGAATATTTTTTTTTCTTGTTTTCCTCCTCTAAAACCCTAGGGTCGGAGGAGTCTTATGGAGCGTAAAATACGGTGCACTCAAAACCGTTCTCAATTCACGAAAAAAACCTTCCACCGGTGTTTTACCGATCAGTCAGTCACTACACGTCGTGGCATCCTAGCAGGGGAGAGCCCGAATTTACTGCAGACTCTCTTGACAAGCAGTCGAAATGTGATCAGCAGAGCTCACTGGCACCAGTCCAAAGAGTAGCGAGTGATGAATTTAAATTGCAGTTTAGCAAAACAGACTACCACCAATCTCCTTCCTCAGACATTTGTGCCCAAGTGAAGCATCCAAAAGGACCGCAACAGATGGAAGGCATTCCTATAATAAAACATATTAAAGCAGAACTACGCAGCATTATGAGCACCACAAACGCTATTCGGTTTTCAAATTCAAAGCAAACTCCCCCATCCATCCATGTTTTACTTTGTTCAGAAAGGGGGGAACCTAAATCACCCCTCTACTCATAGTAGTGTGTAACGTCCCACTCATAGTTCAATCCTTTAGGAATCCTGGTCTGGAGTTTAGAAATCCAGAATACCTCTCTTACAGAGAAGGCGAAATGCATCCCCCCTCCTCTGTGAGGGACTCTCACTGTTTCAATGATTTGTACCTTTATTAGTGACAAATCACCTGCCTGCATGGTGTTGGAGTGAAGGGCAACATTGGTGGATTTACATCCTTGTATATCTGCCAGGTGTTCACGGAACCTGTCCCTGAGCCTCAGAATCGTCCTTCCCACATTATTGAATGGAACATGCTCCACATGTAATGACAAAAACCCAGAGCAGGACTTAGGGTGGTGGGGATACACTAAGAAGGGGTAAAGCAGACATGTTACACCCACTGGCGTTTTGCATTTTACACGTATTTATAACAGTAAAGTCAGTTTATATAGTGAAATACAGGACTTAGAACTCTGTCTGACTACTTAGATCTGGAATTTTAAAAGCAGTGGCGACCCCGCTCATCTCACAGGTTTGCTAATCTGACACAAGTTCGCTGCTTTTACAATTCAACATCTAAGTAGTCAGGCGGAGTTGTAAGTCCTGTATTTCACTATATAGTAACTTTAATGTTATAAATACATCTAAAATGCAAAACTCTGGTGGGTGTAGCATGTCCGCTTTACCCCTTCTTAGTGTATCCTTACTGTTGACGAGTGTGGGGTGTAGATGGCGGAGACGGAACATCACTTCCGTAGCAAACCGCAACGGGTCGACGAATATGTCATTACAGCGGTTCTCAGGTCCTCTTGCAGTCCCGAGCGGACCCAAGAGTGGCCGAGTGTACTCGGCTTGGCTCACAGTCATGCCCAATCCCTGTGATAGTCCATCGTAGAGCGGGACTGGGCGTGACTGTGAGCAGAGCTGAGCCGAGTACACTTGGCTATGTATCTCGGCAGGGCCCATGGGCTTGAGCCCAGTCAAGGTCCTGCATAAACCACATTGTGGGTATTACAATTGAAAAAACTATCTATATTGTAGTTATTCTCCCCTACAGTGGAGTGAAATGTGTTACCAGACAAAATATGGGAACAACCTAGACATTCACGAGAACCACATTTGAAATTACCCCTAAAATGGAGCCAAGTTAAAGAGCGTAAAGGTAAAGTCTTGGACCTGAAAAAACTTGGCGGCAAAAAATTACCTAAAGTTCTTGTTTTTCTCACTACAACATTAACACCCTTATCAAGGATTTGAGCACAGGTTTCGTCATTGTATAGAATAGGTAAATGTTTATACACAACTTGTTAAAGCGGGATTCCGCCGGGAGTCCGCCGTTTTTTTTTTTTTTTTAAAGCCAGCAGCTACAAATAAGGACACTTACCCGCCCAGCGCGCCCGCGATGTCGGCACCCGAAGCCGATCTCTCGATCGTCTCTCGGGTGCTGCCGCCACCATCTTGGGTATGGGAATCAGGAAGTGGAGCCTTTCGGCTTCATTTCCCAGTTCCCTACTGCGCATGTGCGAGTCGCGCTGCGCAATAAGGATGGTCCCCGCTGTCTCTGGGATCCGTGTGTTTCCCAGCAGGCAGCGGGGGACCTTCGGAAAGGGCTGTAGATTCTGCGGAAAGGGGCGTACCTTCTGCAGAATCTACGCCGGAAGTGGGTGCAGATACCTGTACTGTACAGGTACCTGCACCCCCCTCCCCCCTGAAAGGTGCCAATTGTGGCGCCGGAGGGGGGGAGGGTTCCAATGAGCGGAAGGTCCACTTTAGGGTGGACCTCCGCTTTAAGTCTGTTTAAATTCCAAACTATATGCAATAACTGAGGGACAATTACTTATATCATTGGTTGTCCTGTGTTTCCCTTATTATACAAAAGAACTCTTCTATTTTTCCTAACTGCCATAGAATAAGCTGTATCCAGAGACCATGGTGGCTAGCCCCTAGCGAGAAACCGATTGTATAAAAGGTTTGATTCTCTCTCAAAAACTGGAATCCTCACTACATATCCTACGTAGTCCACCTTTAATGGTGTGGGATGTATGGCTTGAACGGGCAGACAAAAGGCTGTTGCTGGCAAGGGGTTTTACGATATAGCCGAGTGTGAATCCTGCCTCCATCATATCTAAGTTGTACATCCAAAAAAAATTAAACTACATCGACATCCAACTGCCCAGTGAATCGAAGATTGCAAGTATTGTCGTTCAGATAATTAAAAAAAGAAGGCAAATCAATATTCCTATTGCATATAAATATCAAATCGTCTATATATCTGAAAATACATAGCATCTGGCTCCTAAAGGGGTTCCTATCCCCAAAGATGTAGGACCTCTCCCACCAACCCATGAAGAGATTAGTGAATGAGGGTCGAAAAATTTGCCCTTATTGCGGCACCACACCTCTGGGGATAGAAAACCCCATTATGTAGCACTGACCCCCGAAGGAGCTGCTGGTTTTGTTGGGCTTACCGTTACCTTCTTTTTTACTTCTCCGTCTAGGGGTTCCCGTAGTAGATGGCCCAAAGAATGTGGAAACTGACACTGAATCTTCTTTTGGGTTATTTATTTGTAACAGAAACAGAGTCTTTCAATAAAAGGGTAGAGGGTTAGGAATGAGTTCAGGTACTTAGATTGCAGAAATTATGGAAGTCCTTATAGAAAATCCAGAGGATAAAGACCGTTTCACAGCTGGATTTAACAACCCCCGGATAGACCTCCTCTCACTAGGCCTAGCAGCCAGTAGCCTAGCAGCCGGTGGGGTGCTCGACAAAGTCTCTGCCACAGACTTGTGATGTACACTTGAGCGCTACTGAGGGACGTAGATAAATTTAAAGAGCTAACATATGGTACCAGGTTCTCTCAGCCGATCCGGCAATATCATATATGTGTTGATCCAGGCTGCATCCTTCAACTAAGCCTCCAGGCTCCTTCAGAGAAGCCAGCCTTGCGCACAGCCTTCTCCTGAAGAATCCTCCCCTGGGGTTTCTCAGTTGCTGGGCCTCTCCCTTCAGACGAGACTTCACCGGACCACCCTTGGATCAGTAGGCTCCAAAATCCAGTCAGGCCTGTCCCTGCAGTAGCGTCGCCTCGGGCCAGCCAGCCCCCCGAGTCCCAGGATGCACGGTTCCGCACCCCAGGCCAGGAGAAGGACCACCAGAACCAAACAGACAGAAAATAAAAAGCCCTCTCGCCATGTGGCGTCCGGACCTTAAATACCACCCCCCCCCCAGAATACACAGCAGGAAAACACTCCCGCTGGGCTGGTTCCAAGAGAACTAGTGGTATTCAATGCACCTAGCTAGACTGCGTTTCTACTCTTGCCGGCGGTGACAGCGACACCTGCAGTCAAGGAGAATCCAGTTCAACCCAGCTGGACTGGTA
Source organism: Lithobates pipiens (assembly GCF_037356315.1). Lineage (NCBI taxonomy): Eukaryota > Metazoa > Chordata > Amphibia > Anura > Ranidae > Lithobates > Lithobates pipiens. The sequence continues at coordinate 245,661,111 of NW_027507787.1, forward strand.
CTGAAACCAGAAATTTAAAGAAATAGTCCTGAAACCCAACTGTGGTTTCAGTCAAATTAACTTTAGAAAAAACCATAGCGCCTGCTCGTCAGGAGCCAGTGCTACAATTAAAATATAGTTGTGAGCCAATAAATGATCCAAAGAATCCAAAATAAGCTCCCGTAAATCTAATGATAAATCAGTGTAACGAGTCAAAAGATGAAGAGACCGCCTCATGGGCTAAATCATGGGGTATAACGACGAATAAAGAACCAAGACCCAAAGACCCAAGACAACGCATGTAACCCATGCACAAAATCAGATAGCTATTGTTGATAAATTTGAATGGCAAACAAATGATTAGTATCCCTAAGGAAGCTGGGTAGCATCTGAACAATCGGTTGGAGCTGCCCATCCACCCACTCTCCCAAGCGTTCATTAAGAGAATCAATACCAGAAACAATGCATCTCCCCTGTACTAGATTGAGTCCTTTATGAACCTTGGGGAGATGGTGAAAAGTGGGCGGAATCGGACAGTCTGGGATTAGTGCTTCAGTTTCCTTTGGGGTAAAAGCCCCTAAAACTAGCTCCCTTATCAAATCAACAACTTCACAGTGTTTTTATATTTTTCTAGTGGGGGTCACTTTTTAAAATAGCATAAGTATCTCTATCACTGAGTTGTCTCATGGCTTCACTTCTATAGGTGTCTGTCTCCAAAACCACCACTGCACCCCATTTTTCAGGGTTTCGAATCATAATTACATTATCTTGGATATTTGGACACGAGTGGGACATCACACTCATTGCGAGTAGAGAGGTATGTTCTTTTATTTTCTCATGTCCTGGTGCTAGATGAAAAATTGGTTGGACATATTTATACAGATGCAGTATATGTGGTTTATTGTTTTCTACTGTTAATTTTGCTCCTTTTTTTTCTTATATTTATAGATATTGTGATCATATTGATATACATGTATTAAATAATTTATTGTAGTGTGACTGATAGTGTCCATTTTTATTCATCAATGGGTTTTTGGATCTATTTATATTTATTCAATACATTTTTGGATTTTATTTATATATATATATATATATATATATATATATATATATATATATATATATTATTTTTCCTTAATGATACACCTTTATTCCCATGATGAATATAATTAGGTTTCTATATTTGTTATATGCACTTGTTGGTTTTATTATAGCAAATGTTGTTTGTTATTTGTAAGGTTCTTTTTAACCAACTATAGGAACTTTTTTGAATATGTTAAACAGCTCCAATTAAGCACTTATCATGTTCAGCTGATATTCCACTACTTAAGAGTTACATTTGGAAGTGTTTTTTTTAGGTTATGACTAAGCGAAGTTAATTAGTGAAATGCGTCAACTTCTGCTTGAGTTTGGAGGGCTGCTTGCCCCCGAGGCACGTTTGGACTGAGTGCTGAATTTCTTCGCCAAGGAATCTAGCCTGTGAATGTATCTGCTCTAGAATTTGTCAGTAGGGAGTTTAGCTATTCTGAAAAATACCTTATGGCCCCCAGCCATCAGCCAATAGACTGTCCTGCAAACTATCTCACGGTCCCCAGCTGTGAGACTAATCATTCTACAAACTACCTCATTGTCCAAAGCTGTGAGCCAATAGAGTGTTCTTCAAACTACTTCATGGTCCCCAGCTGTGAGCCAATAGACTGTTCTTCAAACTACCTCATGGTCCCCAGCTGTGAGCCAATAGACAGTTCTTCAGACTACCTCATGGTCCCCAGCTGTGAGCCAATAGACGGTTCTTCAAACTACCTCATGGTCCCCAGCTGTGAGCCAATAGACAGTTCTTCAGACTACCTCATGGTCCCCAGCTGTGAGCCAATAGACTGTTCTTCAAACTACCTCATGGTCCCCAGCTGTGAGCCAATAGACTGTTCTTCAAACTACCTCATGGTCCCCAGCTGTGAGCCAATAGACTGTTCTTCAAACTACCTCATGGTCCCCAGCTGTGAGCCAATAGACTGTCCTACAAACTACCTCATGGTCCCCAGCTGTGAGCCAATAGACTGTCCTACAAATCTAATGGTCCCCAGCCATGAGTCAATAGATTGTCCTGCAAACTCAAGGTCCCCGCTGTGAGACTTTAACCATTCAAACTACCTCATGGTCCCCAGCTGTGAGCCAATAGAGTGTTCTGCAAACTATCTCATGGTCCCAAGCCATGAAAGATAGACTGTGCTACATTTACTGAAAGAAGAGTGTCCTCTGTGAGTGTGCCTAAACATTCTGGAGTACCTCATACCCCACCATTCCTCTCCTGTTACAGCTCTTCGAGCAATAAACCTCAAAAAAGACCTCTCCTAGACTGTTCAATGAGCCTGTGTGAGCGGACTGTTGCTGTGTGCCTGACTACCAGCGCACTAAATTGAAAAATAACCTGTTGAACTAAAGCAGCTCCTGCAGGGGTAGCGCTACATAAAATACAAAAAAAATAATGCACATTAAAACACCCCCTACCCACACATACACATAACCAGTCAGGATGCATGTACATTCTCAACCACACATTGAAAATTTAGATGCATTGTTTAATTTAACTCTGAATTGATGATTTTGTGTATCTTCACAGTTTCGCAAACGTGCAATTTTTAGTGTAGCGCACTACTCCCTTGGGAGCTGCTGGTGTAGTTCATTACAGTACTGCTTGTTTTAGCCCCTGCTCTTCCACCCCACTTGAGTAACAACAGACACAGTTCAACAGTTGAACAAGGAACATTTATTTCTTTTTCTGAAGCACGTTGTGTATTGGTGATGCAAGTAAGTATGAGCTGCCTCTTCTTCTCGTTCCATGTGAGCAGCTAGAACCCTTTTCCTTGGTGAACTGGCCAATGCCCCTCTGAAAGACATTTTGGTAAATTGGAATGCTGGAAGCCCCTAGGCCTCACCTGCCTTTGTCGCTTTCTGCGATTCCTCCCCAGGCCAGTTCAGGAAAGTCCAGGCGCCCCTGGTCTACTTTGTCCAATTGGCAGCTACTTCCCGGTTCCTGTGCAATGATCCATCCAAGCCGGGATGCCTGGTTACTTTTCCCAGGGTTTCTGGTGTAGATTGTAGGATTCAACCATCCAGCTCTGAGGTCTCTGAACCCTCAGGCCTTCCGGGTAGGTTCCTGCTCTCCAGCACTGGGGCCTCCGACACCCCAGGCCTTTGAGCCCGCTCCTGATGGTCACATTGTAAAGCCTCTCTCCACCTAGTCTCTTCCCATCTCCCCCTAGGAAGCATGTGACCTCAGTATATATGTCTGTTCCACCCCTGCCCATACAAATTAATGATTGGGCCAAGGCCATATACACTGCCTGCTCTTCAGTCCCTGCCCCGCCTTCTTTCCAGAACATTACCCTGGAGAAACAAGGGAGGTCTTCCAGGTTGAAGAACAGGTGGTCACACCCCCCTCTATTCTACTTCTCCTCCAAAAACCCAGATCATACCCACCAGGCCCAAACAAGAAACAGTAAGGCACTGGCAATTTCTCCTGACTCACCTAATGGTGGTGGGCGCTACATTAGCCTAGAAACATTTGGTATTTATTAAGCCAACACAGTCTCATCTTTTTATCAAATCCGTTGGCAATGACTCTGCTGTACATTACACTCTTCCCAGGTAGGTCGGTGAAATGTTTTGAAAAATGCCTAATATTTAGAACATACACACCACTGACCATATGAGGCTCATGTATGAATAAGAACCTACATACATTTGGAGAAAGTAAGTGAGTGAAAATCTTTGGAACGACATTAAATTGATTCCGATTTTATTTTTTGAAGATGCATTTTATTTTGCTTTTGGCTCTATATGGATGGAGTTGGTATAAATTTACACACATAGAGTGTATATCCACGTTTATATATTTTTATGCTTTTTCATTGTTCTGGAATTTGAAATTTAACACAGAAGAGTTTGTAGATCTGTTCATACCAATGTAGTGCTTTTCCCGTAGGGGCCGCAGGAATTACTGTCTAGGTCAGTGATGGCGAACCTTGGCACCCCAGATGTTTTGGAACTACATTTCCCATAATGCTCAACTACACTGCAGTTTGCCTGAGCATCATGGGAAATGTAGTTTCAAAACATCTGGGGTGCCAAGGTTTGCCATCACTGGTCTAGGTCTTCCCAACTTCTGCCCAACACCAAGGCACTCAACAGGCTTGTTCACTCTTTCTCCAAGGACCAGTCAAGGAGATGTTTTTTTTTTTTTTTTTTTTTTTTTGGAGAACTTTTATAGGGATGAGAAAAATGGTGGGATACGCCAAAGATAAGAACTATGTACAACTGAGGACTTGGTTTTCCTTTAGGACAAGCTATAATTAAGTCTGGACTTGTAACAAACAGTTAAAGTAAACAGTAAACGTAGAGCTACTAGAGAAAAGTCCCTTTAACTTCTTCAGATCCGCGCTATAGCCGAATGATGGATCTACTTTGGCCCCTTACCACGTGATCAGCTGTCAGCCAATGACAGCTAATCACGTGATGTAAACAGAAGAATTGTTGACAGAGTGAGGAGAAAAAAAAAGCCGATCGCCGGCTTCAGTGCAAGGGACATCAGTCCAGAAGAGGAAGAGGCAAAGCCGCCTCATCTGTGCCCACCAATACCGCCTTCCAGTGCCACCTGCCAGTGCCCACACAGTGCCATGAATCAGTGCATAAGTGCCAGCTATCAGTGCCACCTATCAATGTCCATGAGTGGCACCTATCAATGCCCACCAGTGGTGCCAATCAGTGCCTCATCAGTGCCACCCAGTAGTGCTGCCTATCATTGTCACCTACCAGTGCTGATCAGTGCCCATCACTCCACACATCAGTGCCCATCACTGCCACCTATTAGTGCCTTTCAGTGTCGCCTATCAATGCCCTTCAGTGCCACCCATCAGTGCTACCCATTAGTGCCACCTCTGTGCCCACCAAGCCACCTCATCAGTGCCCAGCAGTGCTGCCTATTAATGCCCATCACTTCCTCCAGGGCCGTTTTTTAAGGCAGGGGAAATGGGGCATCTGCCCTGGGCCCTGTTATTGTTGTGGGGCCCAAAGCAGCTGCCTCATAATTGCCAACTCTCCTGGTTTAAATTCCCTCGTCCCTTGAGGTTTTAGTCCTGTGCTGTGTCCCAATATCTCAGTGTGAAATGCTACTAATGCTGCCTACCTCTGCCCTATTGTTGTGTAAAGATGACTCACCTGCTGCAGACCCTGTGTTTACATGTACATTACTGGCATTCATATGTAAATATCGGCAGCAATCATATGTAAATAGGGGAGGCATTGATATGCCCCCAAGTTCATATCCACAGTAATCTCTAGCAACCAGTCAACAAGCAGAAACCATGTGCTGTAACCTCTAGCAACTAATCAGTGAGCTGTAATGTGTGCTGTAACCTCTAGCAACCAGTCAGTGAGCGGTAATGATACACTGTAACCTCTGGCAACCAATCATAATAGCTGCCTGATCCGATTCAGTAAACTGATTTTGAGTCTGGCTACTATTTATTGTAGGTGGAGAGCAAAACTACATGGGGGGGGACCCAAGAAAAGTTTTGCCCAGGGTCCAATCAATATTAAAGACGGCCCTGACTTCCTCCTAAACCTTGTGGACAGCCTTCCACAAGCTGTTATAGCTGCAAGTTGTGGTACAACTCAATATTGAAGAGTACGGACTTATGGCGCATACAAATTTTCCGCCAACAAATGTTGGATGCAAGCTTGTTGGCGGAAAGTCCGACCGTGTGTATGCTCCATCGGACATGTAAAAAAAACTACAATTATACCAGCGCTCAAAACTACCCCTTCTTTCCTTATCGGTGCGCTGCAAACCCAAAATGTTTTCCCCACCCATGTGGGGTAAAAATCAATACAAAATAAACTTAGGGGTTGCGCCTCCTCTCTCTACTCACCCCAATTAAAAAATACTTATACTATGTGTATACAGAACTCAATTATTCCAACATGTAAATAGTGACATATATATAGTGATCACCCAAGTAAACCCCCCCAGAGTGTACAACAAAATCACTACTCTCAATAGTGATATAAACCACAAAATTAGGACAATTGTTGTCGGACTGTCCGCCAACAAATGTTGGCTAGCAAGTTCTCAAATTTTCCGCCAACAAATGTGTGTTGTCGGACTTTCCGACGTGTGTACACAAGTCCTTCGCACCAAAGTCCACGCATGCTCGGAATCAAGTACGAGCCGGAAGCGCTCGATCTTGTAAAACTAGCGTTTGTAATGGAGACATCACAAAACGTCTTGTACGTCACCACGTTCGTAATTGTTGGCCAACATTTGTGTGACCGTGTGTATGCAAGACAAGTTGGAGCCAACATCCTTCGAACAAAAATCCACGGTTTTGTCGGAAAGTCCGATCGTGTGTACGAGGCATAAGACTGGGATGACATTAAAGTTCATGTGCGTGTAAAGGCAGGTGTTCCAATACTTTTGACAATATAGTGTAAGTGGTGGACAGTTTCTAAGAGTATCCTGACCAGGTAAGATAAGAATATTAAAAAGGTACTATAGTAAGTAGTGGTCTGAGAGGTCACAGGTAGATGGAGAACGGATGTTTGTTGCACATTAGCCCAACATGTTTCGCTAATAAGCTTCTTCAGGGGATGTGCAAACTGTCACCAAAGACACCCAAGGCCAGAGCTAGAGGGTATGACTTATTAAATCAGCGATTGCAACTGACTAAAAACATTTTGCCGGCTTTTCCGAGCAGGGCATTTTGAGTCACCCTCCTACCCATGCTTTGTCTATTTGTTTTTTTAACTTGGCTTTTCTGCTCTCTATGACCATACACTATTTCCTGGGGTGATTGGGTAGGTGTGAGTTTTTCAGGCAGTGGTTCTCAGTGGGTGGATGCGGCTTGTGCCACGTACCTGAAAGGAGACTGAATTGACAAGGTCGGCCTCTCTTGCATCTCCAGCCCAGGTCCTGCTGAGGGTGGAACAGAAGGAACCAAGGGCCAGGAGGAACACGAGTGCCCATAGGAGAAGACCCGGAGACCTGTTGCAGGAAGTTGCAACTAGTCACAGGACCATAGTTGCAGAAGTGCTGAGCCCAACAGGACACTGGAGCGAGGTCACAAAGGAAGCCGGGTTCGTTAACAGGCAGGCAGCGAGGTACCAGGACATCCAGCAAAGGCAAGGTCAGATGAGAAGCCAGGATCAGGAGCCAGGGATCAGGTAAACACAGTCCAGAAGCAAGGTCAGTGGAGAGCCGGGGTCAAAAGCCAGAGATCAGATAAGCAGGATCCAGAAGCAGGGTCAAAGAGGAGCCAAGGTCAGAAACGGGTATTCAGACAGGAAATAACAAGTTCAGGGTATCAGGAACACAGCTGAAAGACCAGAAAGCACCGTTCAGGAGTCAGGGCACCCTTTAAATAGGCCGCCTGGCGCCAACTTGGTTTAGGGGCGTGCTCTCATGCGCAGAAGCGCGCGCAAGGATCTGCTGTTGCCCGTGAGTGTGCGCCAGTTGCCCGTGAGTGTGCGCCAGTTGCCCGTGAGTGTGCGCACAGAACGTATTCTGACAGTTCTCTTACAGCTTGGGTGACATTTTGCACATCCCCTGAAGAAGCTTATTAGCAAAACATGTCCGGCTAATGTGCAACAAACATCCCTTCTCCATCTACCTGTAACCTCTAAGCCCTTGTACACACGGTCAGACATTCCGACAACCAAATCTGACGGATTTTGTCCAAAGCTGTTGCATACACACGGTCGGATCAAAGTTGTCGGAAAATCCGATCGTTCAGAACGTGATGACGTTATTTCGTTATGACGGGACTACGTTCAGGCTAGTAGCCAATAGCTTTGGTGTAGGAATTTGATCTGAGCATGCGTGGCACTTTGTCCGATCAAAATTCTCTACACATGATCGGAGTATGTCCGATCGGAGCATTTTGTCGGAAAATTTTATAGCCAAGCTGGAAAACTTGGTCCGTCGGATATTCCGACGGAAACAGTCCGATGGAGCCCACACACAGTCGGATTATCCGACAACACGGTCCGATCGGACATTTTCCGTCGGAATGTCCGACCGTGTGTACAAGGGCTAAGACCGCCATTTATGTAAACCACGGTATATTTTATGTACAAACTATTTTTAATCTTGACTTTAATAAAAAAAAAATTATGAAAGATTTTTTATCTCTTTGTCAAAATGTCTATCTAAAGCACTGTTAAAATCCCTAGTCCCTTCATCTTCTTCATATATTGTTTTCAGGTGGGATGTGGTGCCAATGTAAATGGGTGTTTCTCCTCTAGTCGGACCAAATCTAGTCTGGTGTACTACAGTAAGGCCAAATATGGCAGCAATTCACTCATTGCAATGCTTGCTAAAGTGAAGCTTGAAATCCTTTGGTAAAATCCAATTTCCTATGCCTTCTCTCTTTTCAGAAAAGAAAGACAAAGACATTTCCATACAGACAAAACTACCAATTAAGGGGAAACAATTGGAGATATTTAAGATAATCCATCATTTGAGATATGCCATATAGAGGAGCTCTGGGTCCCTTGCTTAACCACTTGCAGACCGGACCATTTTGCTGGTCAAAGACCAGACCACTTTTTGCGATTCGGCACTGCGTCGCTTTAACTGACAATTGCGCGGTCGTGCGACGTGGCTCCCAAACAAAATTGACGTCCTTTTTTTCCCACAAATAGAGCTTTCTTTTGGTGGTATTTGATCACCCCTGCGGTTTTTATTTTTTGCGCTATAAACAAAAATAGAGCGTCAATTTTGAAAAAAAAACGCCATTATTTTTTACTTTTTGTTATAATAAATATTAAATTATATATATTTTATATATATTATAAAAATATATAAAAAAACATTTTTTCCCCTCAGTTTAGGCCGATACGTATTCTTCTACATATTTTTGGTTAAAAAAAATCGCAATAAGCGATTATTGATTGGTTTGCGCAAAAGTTATAGCGTTTACAAAATAGGGATAGTTTTATAGCATTTTTATTAATAATTTTTTATTATTTTTTTTTTTTACTAGTAATGGCGGCGATCAGCGATTTTTATTGTGACTGCGACATTGTGGGGGACCCATCGGACATTTTTGACACATTTTTGGGACCATTGTCATTTATACAGTAATCACTGCTATATAAATGCAGTGATTCCTGTGTAAATGACACTGGCAGTGAAAGGGTTAACCAGTGGGTGGCAGTGTAGGGGTTAAGTGTTCCTAGGGGTGTGTTACTAACTGTGGGGGGGGGTTGGGCTTTCATTTAGTGAACATTGATCTCTGCTCCAATCACATGGAGCAGAGATCAGCGTCACTAGTTGCTAGGCAGAATGGAGAAATGTTGTGTACACAGCATTTCCTCCATTCGGCCGCTCCGTGAGACGATCGCGGGGATGCCCGCGGCGATCGAGTCCGCGGGTCCCGCGACCGGACTCACGGGGGTCCTGACCAGCGCGGGAGCGCGCCGGCGCGCTCCCGATGGCAGGGCGGCATTGAATATGGGACGTACCTGTACGCCAATATGCCTGCCCGTGCCATTCTGTCGAAGTACATCGTCGTGCGCTGGTCGGGAAGTGGTTAAACCAGAAATGAAGAAAACCATTTCACACAGCGGCTCCGATTAATAATATTCTGCAACAATGAAAGTGTGCTCACCCAGGTGACCCCGGAACATTTTAAAGTACAATTAATTAAAATGATTAAAGTTACTTTTCAGTTGTTGGAAAGCCATTGGCCATTCATTAGCAGCTTTTCTTCGTTATCTCTCTCTTGGACTTATCGCTCCCGTAGAGGAAAAGGAATACTCATTTTTCGATGCCAGCTCAGAGTAGTTACTGAAATCCCGGAGTTTCCAGACCCCCGGATGGCATTATTTTCACTGCTAGGAGCTAAATTTGGTTAGCTGAAGTTCACTCTGCGCCATTAGACTGTATTATTCGTGTTTTAAAAAAAAGGAAATTGCGTTCGACTAAATCAGATTATTATTTTTGATTTGTAACCACACAGGAAAAAAAATGTTTGTCTAAAAAGCTGCATATTATCTCTTGCCAAATTAGGAAGCATTTACCGGTCCTTGTCTTGCAGAATGCCGGCGCTGAATCTTTGCTCCAGCTGATTTTGCACACATTTTTAGGCCTTTAAAGTGGAAGTAAAGTCATTTTTTGGAGTTGTACCTACAGGTAAGCCGATAAGGTACAGGGAAAATATCTACAAAACTTGCGGTGTATAGGAAATGTTCGCACTGGATGACGTCACCGGTGAAGTATGCCGACCTTCAGAGTTTTGTGCCGCAGAGTGATGTTGATGAGTGATGTCATCGAGGCCCCAGCCACTCATACGGCCCGGAGCCCGCGAAACCCGAAAGCAAGAAAACATGCAGAATCCAAAAACCGAAAGATTTCAACATAAACAAATGCTTTATTTTCGTTTTAGTTGTGACAACAGTTCGGTATAGATAGGAGATTCGACATGACGCTGACAATAGAAATCTGTGTCCTTCGAACCTGTGGTCGAATGTGCCTAACCTTAGCTCTACTAGTCCAAGATTATTCTACAATCTACATAGAGAGAAAAGATTCAACATAGTGTCAGGCTAGGAGCAGATAACAAGTGACAGTTCAGGTGTGCTGACTATACAAAGAGTTCAAAGCACATACCATAAGCAGGTCTAAGCAGAGCAGGTGAGCTGGGACTTGTAGTTCACCGCTGCAGACGAAGGTAGATGATTGCTGGACCTTGTAGTTCACTGCTGTAGATGAGGATAGAGGATTGCTGGACCTTGTGGTTCACTGCTGCAGATGAGGTTACTATAGTAGAATCAGGCAAAGCGTAGTCTAGGCAAGCTGGGTCATACACAGGTAGATCAGAGTCCAAACGGTACCGAATCAGAAGCAAGAAGGGTCAAACAAGCCGGGTCATACACGAAAGACACAGAGCAAATATCAGCTGGATCAAACACAAGTGTAAACTCTAACACGAGCACTGACTGAATGCTGATACAGGTGATTTAAAGGTGAGCTGGCCAATCACTGTTGTTTCCCAGACAAAGGCTGTGTCAGGTGATTAGGGATGAGCCGAACACCCCCCGGTTCGGTTCGCACCAGAACTTTCGAACGGACCCCAAATTCGAACGAACTTTAGAACCCCATTGAAGTCTATGGGACTCGAACGTTCGAAATGAAAAGTGCTAATTTTAACGGCTAATATGCAAGATACTGTCCTAAAAAGGGTTTGGGGACCTGGCTCCTGCCCCAGGGGACATGGGTCAATGCCTAAAATGTTTTTAAAAATGGCCGTTTTGGCGGGAGCACTGATTTTAATGACGATTAAAGTGAAAAAAAAAGTGAAATATTCCTTTAAATATGGTGCCTGGGGGGTGTCTGTAGTATGCCTGTGAAGTGCCACGTGTTTCCCGTGTTTAGAACAGTCCCTGCACAAAATGACATTTAACGGAAATAACACCATTTAAAACTGCTTGCGGTTTTAATGTTATATCTGGTTCCTGCAATATGGTTGAAAATCATTGAGAAAAATGGCATGGGTAGCCCCCCCTGCCCATTACCAGCCTATTTGGGTCTTGTACGCATATTAAGGGGAACCCCGTACCCATATTAAAAAAAAGAAAATGCGTGTGGCCCCCAGGCCCTATATACTCAGAACAGCAGTATACAGGCGGTGCAAACAAGACAGGGATTGTGTAGGTTTGTTGTGTTAAGTTGAATCTGTTTGTAATTTTCAACTGGTACATTTTTAAAGTGTAGCTCCAGTCAAAAAAACTATTTTTAAGCTTTTTGGAAAACATAGGGAAGGGTTATCACCCCTGTATAATTTGTTTTGTCGTCCATCTTTTTTCATCTCACTTGCTGTTGTCTCCTTCCGTTTGCAAGTAGGAGATGTTTGTAAGTTGGATGTTAGTAAGTAGGGGCCTGCCCTATATGCTCTGCAGAAATGGCGGAACAAGGTGTTGGTTTTGCCACAACATTGTAAGCCCTCAAAGTGACTCTTGGTGGGCGCTGGAGCACCCTGCTGTGAACGATTATATCAAGAATTGTAATTACATGCCATTGTTGAACAGTGGTAGAAAAATTGACCTTTGGTGGTTGTGGTGCTGGTGCCACAACACTATAAGTCCTCACCGTTACTCTGGGTGGGCACAGGAAGGGGCCCTCCTGTGAAATATTATATCAAGAATTGTAATTACATGTCCCTGTTAAACAGGGGCATAAAAATTGGGCCTTAGGCACTGGTGCTGGTGCCACCACACTGCAACCTCTTCCATATACTCTAGTTTTATTGCAGGAATTAGCCCTGCTGCAAAGCATTGCATCAAAAATTTTAATTAAACGCCCCTGTTAAACAGGGGCAGAAAAATTGGGCCTTAGGCACTGGTAAGGTCGGCAACCTTACCCTTGTACCGTGGATCAAGGAGAGTGGCCAGCCAGTAATGGTCCCTCTCCTTGATCCGAAGAATACGAGGATCCTTCCGCAGGCTTTGCAGGATCAGGGAGGCCATGCAGCGTAGGTTAGCTGAGGCATTCGGTCTGGAGTCCTCTGGGTCACTAAGGACAACATGATCCGCAGCTACCTCCTCCCAGCCACGCACAAGTCCACGTGTTTCTTGGGACTGTAAATCATCCCTACAAGACTGCTGCTGCTGCTGATGCTGAGTGCCAGCCTCCACCTCCATGCTGACACAATCATCCTCCTCCTCCTCCTCTTCCTCCTCCTCATCTTCTTCCTGTGTGATGGGTAGCACAGCAGGAACACTGTCTGGATAAAGGGGGCCTTGAGAGGCAAGGAAGTCCTCCTCTTCCTGCCTCTGTTCTGCCTCAAGTGCCCTGTCCATTATTCCACGCAGCGTATGCTCCAAGAGGTGGACAAGAGGTACAGTGTCACTGATGCATGCACTGTCACTGCTCACCATCCTTGTGGCCTCCTCAAACGGTGACAGGACAGTGCATGCATCCCTGATCATGCCCCACTGGCGTGGTGAGAAAAAACCGAGCTCCCCTGACCCTGTCCTGGTGCCGTAGTCGCACAGGTACTCATTGATGGCCCTCTGCTGCATGTGCAGCCGCTGCAGCATGGTCAACGTTGAGTTCCGTCTGGTGGGCATGTCACATATAAGGCGGTTCTTGGGCAGGTTCAACTCCTTTTGGAGCTCAGCCAGCCGCGCACAGGCATTAAATGATCGGCGGAAATGCACACAGACTTTCCTGGCCTGCTTCAGGACATCCTGTAAGCCGGGGTACCTGCCCAAGAACCGCTGCACCACCAGGTTAAGGACGTGAGCTACACAGGGCACATGGGTCAGTTGTCCCTGTCGGAGGGCGGAGAGGAGGTTGGTGCCATTGTCACAAACCACCATTCCTGGCTTAAGCTGGCGTGGTGTCAACCACCTCTCGGCCTGCCCCTGCAGAGCTGACAAAACATCCGCCCCAGTGTGGCTCCTGTCCCCCAAACAAACCAGCGCAATAGTAGCATTTTGGAGGCGTGGTGGCGGAACAACCTCCAACACTACTGCACCTTGTCCTGCATCCTTCCCAGCTGCCAGAAGAGTGACCCAATGGGCCGTGAAAGACAGGTAACGTCCCTGTCCATGCCTGCTGGACCATGAGTCAGCGGTAATATGCACCTTACCGCTGACCGCCCTGTCCAGTGAGGCAAGGACATTGCCTTCCACATGCCGGTAGAGAGCCGGAATCACCTTCCGTGAGAAAAAGTGGCGTTTGGGGACCTGCCACTGAGGAACCGCACATTGTACAAACTCACGGAAGGGGGCCGAGTATACCAACTGAAAAGGCAGCAGTTGAAGTGCTACCAATTTAGCCAAGCTAGCATTCAACCGCTGGGCAAGTGGATGGCTGGTAGTGAACTTCTTTCGCCGGTCCAGCAGCTGGGACAGGGACATTTGCCTGCTATAATCGGACGTGGGTGTACCGCTAGCAGAGTTCCCGGAAGCACTTGGCTGTGACACACCTAATTCTACACCTTCATTCCTCTCAGAGCAGGTTTCAGAGAGGACTGAAGGTCTAGTGGGGTTGGAGATGCCAGCTGATGAGGAGCAAGGAGAGGTCCGCTTTGTTCTTTGGTGTGGGTCTTTGAGGTACGCTTGCCAACGAGCTGCATGGTAGGTCAACATATGTCTGGTCAAGCATGTGGTGCCCAAGCGGCTGATGTTTTGGCCACGCGAAATACGCTTGAGACATATGTTGCAAATAGCAGCGGTGCGATCTGATGCACTCGTCTCAAAAAAGGCCCATACCAAAGAACTTTTAGAATAACGCGCAGAGGCAGCGCCCTGCACAGGCGGAGCTCTGCGGTGTGATTCAGTCGGTGTGCTGCCCCTAAGCTGGCCCCCGGAGGGCATCCTGCCTCGTTGGACATGTGCCTCATCCTCCTCCTCCTTCTCCTCCTCTCTCCTTCCAGGCACCCACGTGGAGTCAGTGCCCTCATCATCCCCTCCCTCTTCATCGCTGTAGCAAACCTGGCAGTATGCTGCAGCTTGTGGAACATGACTGCCAGATTGCTGTCCTTCTTGAGCATCCCCTCTCTCTGCGCTCACGCTACTGCCTTCCTCTAGCTGAGTGTCATCATCAGAGCCCACAAAACACTGGGCATCCTCCTGGAGCATGTACCCAACACTGTGCTCAAAGAGTTCAGGAGACTCCTCAGGAGGACGTGGTGGGTCTAGGGAAGGAGTCACTGATGATGACATTGAGAGGAGGGAAGACGATGTGTTGGCAGCTGCTTTGCTAGTACCCTGAGACTGGGTGAGAGAGGATGAGGAGGATGAAGAGGGCTTGGTCATCCACTCTACCAAGTCGTTGGCATGTTGCGGCTCAACATGTCCAGCTGCCGAAAAGAAGGACAAGCGTGTCCCATGGCCATGTGCTGATGACAATGCACCGCGTCCACGACCAGCACTGTTGTCTCTAGACACAGAGCCTGCTTGCCCTCTTTTATCGGCTCGCAGCTGTCTGCCTCTCCTTGCTGGCCTTCCAGACATGGTAATGGCCTGAAGGGAGTTGGGTAAAAAAGCAGTTGGGTAGTGTATATTGTGCTAGAGGCACACAACACCCACTAACTCCTGCAGATGCCTTTATTATAGAACACCAGAGATAAAGGGGTATATACAGATGTATACTGTGCTGTGCTGGAGGCACAAACAACTTCCAATAACTCCTGCAGATGGCAAGTGGTCTCAAATAGAGAAGAGCTATGTAGGTGGATATAGCGGTATGTACTGGGTACAGAGCACGCAGACAGCACGCACTATCTCCTAACACTACTGACTGCAAGCTCTATTATAAAAGATAGATCACTAGCTATATAGGTGAGGTGAATATAGCGGTGTATACTGCGGTCAGGGCACGCAGACAACAACCACTACACAACAGCAAGATCGAAAATCGTCCGAAAGCGATCGGTGTGTACTGTGTTGAAGGTACACAGAACACCCACTAACTCCTGCAGATGCCTTTATTATAGAACACCAGAGATAAAGGGGTATATACAGATGTATACTGTGCTGTGCTGGAGGCACACACAACTTCCAATAACTCCTGCAGATGGCAAGTGGTCTCAAATAGAGAACAGCTATGTAGGTGGATATAGCGGTATGTACTGGGTACAGAGCACGCAGACAGCACGCACAAGCTCCTAACACTACTGACTGCAAGCTCTATTATAAAAGATAGATCACTAGCTATATAGGTGAGGTGAATATAGCGGTGTATACTGCGGTCAGGGCACGCAGACAACAACCACTACACAACAGCAAGATCGAAAATCGTCCAAAAACGATCGGTGTGTACTGTGTTGAAGGTACACAGAACACCCACTGCTTCAGACGCCAACACACTACACAAGGCCGCCGCGCTGGCGGCCTTATATAGTGTGGGGCGTGCACTACACAGCCTGAGCTATGATTGGCCATAGGCATCCTGCCTGTGGCCAATCATGGCTCTCCTCGCTGCTGGCGCTGCGATTGGCCAAGCATGCGGGGTCACAGTGCATGCTTGGCCAATCATGAGCCAGCAATGCACTGCGCCATCGCAGTGCATTGTGGGCCGTGAGCGCCACACGAATTTGGCGCGAACGGACCAAAATGTTCGGACTTCGCCGAACGGACGAACAGCCGATGTTCGAGTCGAACGTATGTTCGACTCGAACACGAAGCTCATCCCTACAGGTGAGTTGTGCTGGGTCCTAAAGGGATTCTAGTACTGACACATAGAGAGAAAAGATTCGACATTATAGAGACAATAGCAAAAATTGTTGAATGTGCCTAACCTAACTTTATTAGTCCAAGATTATTCGACATAGAGAGAAAAGATTTGACATGAAGATTCGATGAAGCAGTCGCTACGAGCGGACATTTATGGTCAAATGCTCCACTCATAGGCTATAGAAGAATTCTAATGTTGGTTGATTAATAAATATAATTATTATTAGTGTCATACAACATTAGAATTCTACTATAGCTTGTAGGTGGAACATTCGACCGGAAATGTACGATTTCGTCGTCGTACAGTTTGGCTGCTCCGTCAAATCTTCTCAGAACATTCCACAGACACCATAAGCCTTCAATGACAGATTCGACCTTAATTATTTCGGATTTCCCGAGGAATGCATTTTTTAATGAAACAAAATAAATTAAATCGAATTTCGGGAGTAACTAAATAAATGTATTTTTCGGACGAAAACGAAATTCCGAAACAAAATATTTCAGTGTGCACATGTCTAGTATGCGATGAACCCTACATATTATGTCATTGCCTTGCAGAGGATTATTTTTTTTTTTTTTTATCCTGTGGGTTAATGCACCATTTATCAGAAACCATGAAATCAGACAGGGACAAAAGTACAGTTAAATCACACTTGTTTAACCACTTGCTTACTGGGCACTTAAACACCCTTCCTGCCCAGACCAATTTTCAGCTTTGGGTGCTCTCACACTGACAATTACTCAGTCATGCAACACTCATGTTTTGTCCTTTTTTTTCCCACAAATAGAGCTTTCTTTTGGTGGTATTTGATCACCTTTGGGGTTTTTATTTTTTGCGCTATAAATGAAAAAAGACCGAAAATTTCGAAAAAAAAACGCATATTTCTTTGTTTCTGTGACAGAATTATGCAAATTATTAATTTTTCTTCATAAATTTTGGCCACAATTTATACTGCTACATATCTTTGGTAAAAATAACCCAAATTAGTGGATATTATTTGGTCTTTGTGAAAGTTAGAGAGTCTACAAGCTATGGTGCGAATCGCACAAAAGTGATCACATCTGATGTACTGGTGGCCGATCTCGCTTCTTGTGACCCGAACAAGCCAGGAAAGTACAAATACCCCCCAAATGACCCCTTTTTGGAAAGTAGACATTCCAAGGTATTTAGTAAGAGGCATGATGAGCTTTTTGATGTTGTCATTTTTTTCCCACAATTCTTTGCAAAATTAAGATTTTTCATTTTTTTTCCACAAAATTGTCATTGTAATAGGTTATTTCTCTCACATGGCATGTGTATACCACAAATGACACCCCAAAATAAATTCTGCTACTCCTCCTGAGTATTACAATACCACATGTGTGGGACTTTTCACAGCCTGGCCACATAGAGAGGCCCAACATGCAGGGAGCGCCATCACGTGTTCTAGGAGCATAAATTACACATCTAACTTGTTGACTATTTATTACACTTTTGAAGCACCAGGACAATGACACGTGACACTGATGACAGATGGCACTGATACATGGCAACGATGACACTTATACGTGGCACTGATGACACGTGGCACTGATGACAGATGGCACTAATATGTGGCACTGATGACAGATGGCACTAATATGTGGCACTGATGACACGTGGCACTAATACGTGCCACCGATGACAGATGGCACTAATATGTGGCACTGATGACACGTGGCACTAATACGTGCCACCGATGACAGATGGCACTAATACGTGGCACTAATACATGCCACCGATGACAGATGGCACTAATACGTGGCACCGATGACGCGTGACACTGATGACAGATGGCACTGATAAGTGGCATTGATGACATGTGACACTGAGAAAAAAAGGCACGTGACACTGACAGGTGGCACTGATGACAAATGGCACTGATACGTGGCACTGATGACAGATGGCACTAATACGTGGCACTGATGACAGATGGCACTATGTGGCACTGATGACACGTGGCACTGATGACAGATGGCACTTATACGTGGCACTGATGACAGATGGCACTGGGGACAAATGGCACTGGGGACAAATGGCACTGACAACAGGTGGCACTGGGGGCGGATGGCACTGTGGCGGATGACACTGGAGCGGATGGCACTGGGGTGGATGGCACTGGGGTGGATGGCACTGGGGCAGGATGGCACTGGGGCAGGATAGCACTGGGGGAGGATGGCACTTTTTTTAACTTTTTTTTTTTTCTTTACACTGACGGCTGCTGCAGCCGTTCATCTCTCCCCTCTCACACTCTGTCTGTGTGAGGAGGGAGAGCGGCGCTGAGAGATGATCTCATATGTTTACATATGAGATCATCTCCCATTGGACACGCCGATCGCGCTGTAAACGGCCGCTGTGATTGGCCGTTTACAGCGATCTGTGTTTGTCTCTCCCCGGGGGACACGGCAAACACAGAACTTCCCTGATGCGCGCCCGCGGCGGCGCGCATTGCGGAAATAAACATTAGGACATCCAGGGACGGCCACCCGGACGAAAGCGCCTGCTCTACGGCAGTGGTGGTTAACCACTTGCTTACTGGGCACTTAAACACCCTTCCTGCCCAGACCAATTTTCAGCTTTCGGTGCTCTCACACTTTGAATGACAATTACTCAGTCATGTAACACTGTACCCAAATGAATTTTGTGTCCTTTTTTTTTACCACAAATAGAGCTTTCTTTTGGTGGTATTTGACCACCTCTGAGTTTTTTATTTTTTGCGCTATAAATTAAAAAAGAAATTAAAAAACCCAAAATTTGGAAAAAAAAACAAATTTTTCTTAGTTTATGTGATAAAATTTTGCAAATTATTCATTTTTTTTCATACATTTTGGCCACAATGTATACTGCTACAAATCCCTTGGTAAAAATAACACAAATTAGTGGATATTATTTGGTCTTTGTGAAAGTTAGAGAGTCTACAAGCTGTGGTGCGAATCATAAAAAATTGATCACATCTGATGTACTGGTGGTCTATCTCATTTCTTGCGACCAGAACAAGTCAGAAAAGTACAAATACCCCCCAAATGACCCCTTTTTTGAAAGTAGACATTCCAAGGTATTTACTAAGATGCATGGTGAGGTTTTTGATGTTGTCATTTTTTTCCCACAATTCTTTGCAAAATGAAGATTTTTTTTTTCTCACAAAATTTTCAATGTAATAGGTTATTTCTCTCACATGGCATGTGTATACCACAAATGACACCCCAAAATACGTTCTGCTACTCCTCCTGAGTATGGCAATACCAAATGTGTGAGACTTTTACACAGCCTGGCCACATACAGAGGCCCAATATTGAAATAGCACCATCAGACGTTCTAGGAGCATAAATTACACATCTCATTTCTTAACCACTTATTACATTTTTGAAGGCTCTGGAGAACCAGGACAATGGAAACACCCACAAAGTGACCCCATTTTGGAAAGCTAACACCCCAACGTATAATCTATGAGGCATACTGAGTCTTTTGAATGGTTCATTTTTTTCCAGACGTTTTGAGAAAATGTGGAAAAAAATGAAAACACATTTTTTTTTTACGCAAAGTTGTCCATTTATAAGATATTTCCAACACATAGCATGTACATAGCAAAAATGACACCCCAAAATACGTTCTGCTACTCCTCCTGAGTATGGCAATACCAAATGTGTAAGACTTTTACACAGCTTGGCCACATACAGAGGCCCAACATGCAAGGAACACCATCAGGTGTTCCAGGGACACATAGCATGCACATACCAAGAATTACACCCCAAAATACATTCTGCTGAGATTACATACATTATGCAAAAGATTACCTGTGGTTTTAGCAGCGCAGTTGTCCTCAGGATGATAGCACTGGTCCAGGCAGCAGACAGGGACTTGGTCAGCAAAAGCGAACACACAATTTTCCAGGCAACAGGCAGGTATACTGTCCATAGTCAATATAGGCAGCAGGCAGGGATAATGTCCATATACAGTCCAAGGTCAGTGCAGGTAGAGATTGTCAGCAGTGCCAAAATATTGGTCCTGGTAGTAGGCAGGAACATGGTCCATCCATGTGGTGTGGTCAGTTCATGCGACAGGCAGAGGCATGATGGTATAGGTCCTACAGGCAGCAGGCAGAAGTAGGGCCTCGTTAAGGACAGAATGGGGATAAGGGTAGAGGCTTCTCCCACCCAAATCTCTTTGAAGCCTCCGAGTCTCCAGACCCTAATCTAGGAATGAGAAAACAAATGAAATTGTCTTCTTCATCCAGAAAAACAATTCCGGAGCCCCTCACATATGTGAGACCCCTGTTATGAATCCCACTAGTCCACTGAGAGGGTACAAGATCAGTCCAAGAAGCAGGCAAGAGGCATGGTCAAACAGTCCAGGGTCAGTTCCAGATCAGGCAGAGGTATGTACAGAATCAGTAGGCAGAAGCGTGGTCGAATAACAGTCCAGGGTCAGTTCCAGATCAGGCAGAGGCATAAACAGAATCAGTAAGCGGAAGCGTTGTCGAATAACAAGCCAGGGTCAGTTACAGAGCAAGCAGAGGCATAAGGGGTGTGAAGGTAAATGGCAGGAAGTGAGGGTTATGGTTGCCATACTTCACTAATAATTCACTGAAGTATGGTAACGGTGGAAACAGTCACCTATGCAGAGGCCTGGTTGGGAAGGGCATTGGGCACAATGATAAGTGGTGTCTCTTCTCAATCCTCGTTTGCTGCACACCCAACATTTTTTCTGATGCCTTCGGCCTGTTGGTCTGGGAGGGATTTTATCAGGAAAGTGGCGTTCAGAGAGTCTGCTAATTACATTGGATCAAATGTTTTCTGGTGGGCCGTTGGGGTATACAAGGGCAGTGACGATTTCCTCCTGGTAGCCAAGGAAGGGTATGGGTCTTTCTGTGGATTTTCGATAGATTACATACGTGTTGTATATGACCAAATTAAAGAAATAAATTGAATTTTTTTTATGCCATTGGTATGTTCTTGTGGAAAGGTAGGGTTCGAGCATCTGGTCGTTCAAGTCGACACCCCCCATGAACATGTTGTACTCATGGATACAAGTTGGTTTTTGTATTGGGCCATTCCTCCTGGTGATCTCAACGAATGTATTGTTGTGGATCGAAGAAAGCATGTACACATCCCTTCTGTCCCTCCACACAGCCAAAATGTCCTCGTTCCGTAAACTCGCCGCTTCGCCTTTTCTTAACTTTTTGTTGACGAGGCTTTGAGGAAAGCCCTTCCGGTTCATCCTCACGGTGCCACATGCTGGAGTTTTCTTTCTATGAAGGTTGCGGAACAGGGGTAAACTTGTGTAAAAATTATCCACATAGAGATGGTAGCCTTTCTCCAGGAGTGGTTTTATGAGTTCCCAAACAACTTTCCCACTCGATCCGATGTATTCGGGGCAATTAGGGGGATGTAGCTGGGTGTCCTTCCCTTTGTATACCATGAAGGAATATGTATACCCTGCGGATCGGTCACACAATTTATAAATTTTCACCCCATAGCGGGCCCTTTTGGAGGGAATAAATTGTTTTAGGCCCAGCCTGCCAGAAAATTTGATCAGGGACTTATTCACACATATGTGTTGGTCTGGGGTAAACAACGGGGGGAAGATCTCAGAAAAATAATTTATGGGGCGTGGCCTGACCATGGAGGAGTGAAGACGTGTGTCTCCTCAGCTCCGTCTCACCGCCGCATTATAACAGCGCAAGGGGGGTGAATCTGTCCCCATCCTCACACGGCGATGTCCCACAAGAGCCGGGCGTCATCCCAGCACCCGCGGGTGGACCGCTCACGGCAAGCACAGCTCGATAATTTCTTCCCAGGACAGGAGGAGAAGGGCCGGGAGGCCTCTAAAATGGCGCCGGCCGGCAAGGCCCCGAAAGCTGGCAAGGCCGCGCCATCCGCGGCCGCAAAGTCGCACCGGAGGGACGCATCGCCGATACCTTCCCCGCAGTCGGTGAGTGATTCGGTCCCCCCGACCTCCCCAGGGTCCCCCGAGTTGCCGATGGAAGCCCCTGACGAACCGGACCCCCTGGCTGATGCTGATATCAGGCGCCATATTCTGTCCCTCCCCACCAAGGCTGACCTGGAGTGTTTTGCTGATAGAGTGGAGAAGGCGTTTAAGGAGGACATTGCACAGCTTAAGGCAGACACAGTACACCTGGGGGGCAGGATGGAGTCCCTGGAGCAGAGGTTTGAGGAGACCCTCCCTGTTATTAATATGCTGCGGGACCAATGTGATGCGCAGGGCCGTCAGATTGAGGCCCTGCTTTGTCAGTTGGACGACGCCGAGAATCGCAGTCGCAGAGCTAACATTAGGATCCGGGGCCTCCCGGAGGCCACAGGAGCTAGAGACATTGTTCCCACCCTGGAAGGCGTCTTTAAGGAGATCTTAGGCCTTCCTGCCACGGCTACTGTGGAAATTGACCGTGCACATAGGGCTTTGAAGCCCCCCTCCCAAGACGTGAATAATCCCAGAGACATTATCTGTAAACTACATAAGTATACGCTTAAAGATCGCATAATGCAGAAAATGAGAGGGAAGCCTTATTTTGATTTTGATGGTGCACATCTGGCTTTTTACCAGGACATTTCAAGGCGCACTCTTATGCATCGCAGGGCCTTGCGCCCCCTCCTGCTGGCTCTTCAAGAGGCTGGCCTGCCGTACCGCTGGGGGTTCCCCTTTGCCCTTCAGGCAACCAGGGACGGAAAGACCGTGACTCTTCGTACTAAGGATGATCTCCCGCACTTTTTAGCTTCCTTGGAGCTGGAACAGATTGACTTTCCAGACTGGAGGAACCCTTCGGACTTTGCGGCCTTTAGATTGCCGACACCGCAACCGTGGCTGCCCGCTAGAAGTCAGAACCGCAGACGGCGCCATAGGAGACAATCCATGGATCCTTCCACGGACTCTGCTGTCCTAGGTCCCTGAGGGTGCCACATCTTGTCCCAGGGACGCACTCCTGTGCTCTGAGGAACTCTGCGTTGACTCGATTTGACTTACCTGGGATTCCCCACGGCACTCTGTGCTGGTTTGAGTTTTTGCCTCACATATGTAGTTAATTTTCCCTTTTTTTCCCTCTTTGAATGGCATTGTTTTTGTTCGGCCGTGGGGAACCTGCTACACGTTAGTCATTGCTGCCTTTTTTTTTTTTTTTCTTTTTTTATTATTTTCCCCCTCCTTTATCGCACCAAGTTAGATGCGGTGGGCGGAGGTGGGGACCCACTTCCCTCTTTGTTATGGGATTCCACGTACCCCCAGTAGGATGCCCGTTCTTTACCTTTTTTTTCTTTTTTACGGGCTTAGATCCTGGTTGGGATCTGAAGTTGTGGCCTGGTCCCCACCCTCCCTTTGGGGGGGGTGGGGACCTCGCCGTAACTTTTAGTTTTTTTCTACCTCTGACCGGCCTAGGCCGCTATGTTTTATCGATTGTGCCTTATATATCTCTAACGTGTATGTTTTCTCTCCCCCCTTCTCTCTCTCTCTCTTCCCGTGACTACTCTCCTTTTTCTGACTTTCCTTTCTTTAGGTCATCCCTGCCACTCTGCCGTCTGCACCAGGCGCGCCTCCACTTTTCGAGTATGACCCGACCTGACTTATTTGGATGGCTGCACTGCAGGTAAGCACTTACAATGCGAGGGGCCTATGCTCTCCTCATAAGCGTAGTAAGCTCTGGGGGGAATTGAAGCGGCTGAGGTCACAGGTGATTCTCCTTCAGGAGACTCACTTTACACATCAGTCGTCCCCTAGACTGCCTACCCATCTTTTTAACCAGTGGTTCTTGAGTAATTCCCCCCTAGCTAAATCGAGAGGTACAGCTATTGGCATACATAAGTCCTGCCCCTTCCAACCTTCTGATCATAAGGTAGACCCCCAGGGCAGATATGTTTTTTTGAAGGGCACCATAGCTGGACAACTCTACACGTTTGCAACGATTTATGCCCCTAACGCCGACCAACTCACTTTTATTGACCGTACATTAGACCGACTAGCGGATTTTAGGGAGGGTTTTTTAATTGTAGGAGGCGACTTTAACGTAAGCCCCGACCCCCAGTTGGACACATCCCATGCGAGACCCTCCCATTCCTACAAATTCCTTAAACATTACCGCAAGACTATGCAATCCCATCTCCTATCGGACGGTTGGCGGACACTGCACCCCCTTGAAAGGGACTACAGTTATTATTCGAAGGTGCATGATGTCTACACGCGTATTGACCACGTCTACGTTGACCGCAATGTCCTGGAACTCCTTCAGTCCACGTCTATTGACGTAATTTCTATCTCAGATCATGCCCCAGTGACAGTGGCTTTTGCCCTGCCCATGGGCCTGCAGAGGACCTGGACATGGCGGCTCAATGATAATTTATTAGATGATGGGGTAGCGGTGAAGGAGATCACAGATACACTGACTAACTACTTTAAGGAGAATCCGCCTGCCGAGGTGGGTGTAGGGGTAGTATGGGAGGCCCATAAGGCGGTGGTTAGAGGGGCCTTAATTTCTCAGGGGTCTAGGCTGAAAAAAGAACGCCAGGCTGATTTCACTCGGGTATACACTGCCCTTCAGAAAGCTGAACTCGATCATAAGACTAATGGGAGTCCAGAGGCTTTGTCGGCGTTGACGGAGCTACGGGAATTGTTTCTGCGGTTGTTGGACCGCCAAGCCCGCAAAAAATTTCGCTTTTTGACCCATAAATATTATGAACACGGGAATAAGTGCGGACGGATGCTGGCCCGCGCCCTCCGTAAACGCCACGCTCAGACCTATATTCACAAATTGCACGATTCTGCGGGGGTTCCGGTGGTCCAATCCTCTAAAATAGCGGCCGGGTTCCGTGAATACTACGCGACGCTATATAATCTTTCCCCCGCGACCCGAGTGGACAGGCTTAAGGCAACCCGTGCCTACTTGGCGGCGGCTGACCTGCCGAAACTCACTGAAGAACAATCCGCTGCCCTGGAGCTCCCAATTACTGTGGGGGAGCTTGGGGCCACGGTGGAGTCCTTGCCTAATGGTAAGAGTCCTGGTCCGGAAGGATTTACTAAGGTTTACTACAAAACTTTCCTGCCCCAGCTGCGGGCTCCTATGTGCGCCTACTTTAATGCAATAGCTGGAGGTGGTGCCGTCCCCCCGGAAGCCCTTCTAGCTCACATCACCGTGATACCGAAGGAGGGCAAGGACCCCACCGTCCCCCAGAGCTACCGCCCCATTTCCCTTCTTAATTTGGACATTAAGATTCTGTCAAAAATTTTTGCAAATAGAATGAAGCTCCTTATTCCTGACCTTGTCCACCCTGACCAGACGGGCTTCATTGCCGGGAGGGAAGCCAGGGATAACTCCCTTTGAGCGGTCCATCTTATTCACTGGGCACGCTCCCAGCCAACCCCGCAACCGTATATTGTTCTGTCCACTGACGCCGAAAAGGCCTTTGACCGCATAGACTGGTCCTTCCTGACGGAGGTGCTTCGCTCTATACAATTAGGCCCATGGATGTTGACTACGATCGCGGCCCTATATTCCACGCCTTGTGCCCAGGTCAAGGTGAATGGGACTTTGTCAGCTCGGTTCCCCATTAGAAACGGCACGAGGCAGGGGTGTCCTCTTTCGCCCCTCTTGTTTGCCCTGGTGCTGGAGCCATTTCTCCGCACGGTAAGGGCTAGCCCTGATATTAAGGGCCTCCAAGTTGGTAATACAGAACACAAACTCTCGGCCTATGCTGATGATGTGTTGTTTCACCTTACGGACCCCCTGCTCTCTCTGCCGAACCTGATGAAGGAACTGAAACTTTTTGGGTCGTTATCTAATTTTAAGATCAATTTTTCGAAGTCGGAAATACTCCCCGTTCACTTAGCCCCTCACCTAGTAGCGTCCCTTAAGGCAGCTTTTCCCTTCGTTTGGACTATGTCGTCCCTACGATACTTGGGAGTGCACTTAACGAACCGTTTTGATACCCTGTACCTAGCCAATTACCCACCTTTACTTGATGCGATCAGGAGAGATCTTTTGCAATGGACGGGGACGGCGTTCACGTGGTTTGGCCGGGTGAACGTCATAAAGATGAATGTCCTACCCCGTATACTTTTTTACTTGCAGATGCTTCCGGTCCCCTTACCTAAGTGCTTCTTTGACCGCTTAAGTAGTATGATGTCTCGTTTTATTTGGAACGACCGTAAACCTAGAATAGCGTTACAGATGCTGCGTCGTTCGAAGAGGAGGGGTGGCCTGGGTGTCCCGGACGTTAGACGGTACTATCAAGCTGTGGCCCTCCAAAAGATTCTGGATTGGCATTTCCATTCTCGAACTAAGCTCTGGGTCCCTCTAGAGAAATGTCTGGCGGGTAGGAATTTATCTTACGCGCCCTGGCTGCCCCGGGAATATAGAGGCCTGGCGGAGACGACCTCCCCCTTGACGACCCATGTGTTTTCAGTTTGGGACAGACTCAACCCAACCCTTAAGCTAGCTCCCCCTATGTCCCCGTTGGCCCCACTGGGTGGTTTTTTATGGTTCCCGCCAGGAGAACGGATGGCTTTTTTTGAGGATTGGGTGGACGATGGGAATGCTAGTTGCGGGAAGCTCTTAAGGGATGGTGGTCCCATGCCGTATGAAGCCCTGCCCGTGGGTAGGTGCAGTTCACGCATGAACTTCTGGAGATACCAACAACTGCACCACTTTTTCCAGGTACATGGTCATACTATCAGGGATCCCTTATCCCTTACCCCATTTGAGCGCATTTTTCTAGCGGAGGAGCCGACTCCGCACCTGGTTTCTGAGTTATACCAGCTGTTAGACTCAGCCGGCCCCCAGGCCACCCCTGCTTATATTAGACGATGGGAGACTGACATGAGGACGACGTTTACGGAGACGCAATTATCACACCTTTATTCCCTCACCCACTCATCCTCTAGGGACTCCAAGGTCCAGGAGACCAATTTTAAGCTATTGGCACGTTGGTATCGGGTGCCAGCAGACTTAGCTTGTATTTATCCCTCCGCTTCGGAGCTATGTTGGAGGGGGTGTGGGCAACGAGGGACCCTAATCCACATATGGTGGGAGCGCCCCCTAATTCGACCCTTCTGGGAAGACATACAGGGCCAAGTGAAAGCAGTGACCGGGATAGATGTCCCTCTCTCGCCGCTGCACTTCCTTTTGCAGATACCCCCGGTCCCGCTCAGTGTTTATAAGAAAACTGTGCTGGCACATTTGCTGAATGCAGCAAGACGCCTGATTCCGATATACTGGAGAAGGCTTGGAATCCCCACTCGAGAAGAGTGGTGCAGGGGAGTGCACGCGGTGAAAGAGGCAGAGAATTGGGTTGCCACATGTAAAGGCCTTGAAGATCGATTTCATGAGATCTGGAGACCTTGGTCGGCATATGCATCAGACCCTAACCACGTACCCTCCAGTTTAGACGTGGCTCTGCTGGAGTTGGCAGACCTTACCCTTAAGGCTCTCAGACTGGGTGGAGCCCGAGGGGGGACTGGATTTCCCCCTGGAAGCTCTTAGCGAGGGAATACTGCCTATGAAACTTAACACTCGAGAGTGGTGCGCCCGGTGCGGACAGAGCAGACATTTGGAGCCTATACTCAGGTAAATTGACCTACTCTTCCTATTTTTTTCCTGTCTTTTTCCTCTTGTCTCCCTTCCCTTCTTTTGTCCCCCCCTACTATACCTCTTCCCCTCTATCCGCTGCAGACGCAGTTAACCTCCCTTACTACCCTATGCTGTCCTTTTCTCTCTTCCTCCTCCTCCTTCCTTACCTCTCCACCTTTCTCTGGTCTGAATGTCGTGTAGCCTGAGCTACCGGAGCTGGTAGATGGTGGGCTGAGATCCCTATTTTGACGCTGGGGCTGCCAGGCAAGAATTTTTGAGATTGGCAGAGGGTGGCGTTCCGGCCGACCCTCTGTGGTGACACCGGCTCCTGGGATACGCTGGCGGTGGAGGATGGCTAGTTGGCGGCTGTTAGGGCCCCCCCCTCTACCCTAGTGCCGGGACGGTGTCCATTTTTCAGGTAACTTTTTGCCGGAGTAGTCCCGCTATCTGTTGGGGTAATTGGTTTCTTTTTGCCCTTGCAAGTATACGGTTTTCCCCGCCCACCTACTTTGTGTTTACCCACGACATTCTCCCTTTCTTTATGACTCTAAGACCTCTCTCTTTCAGTTTGTTTATAAGTTCAACTTACATGCTGTTAATCTGACACTGGAGCGGCTTTTCTGAGGCCGATAAGTATTGCACTTGAATGTGATGTTGGACTTGTCTTGTTTTTTTTTATGTTTCTGTCTCTGTTATATTGCAATAAATACTGATTACACAGAAAAATAATTTATTAGCGGCCGAATTTTGTAAAGTTTAGCAAAATTTGGGTCATTTCGGGGAAGGCACTGGGTATTGTCATTAAAGTGTAGGAATCTCATTATCATGAGATATCTGGCCTGGGAAATTATTGAGGAAAAGATGGGCATGTGATAGATGGGGCAGGATGACCAATATGCACGTATTTCATTTTTTCTGTTTAGTCCCATACAAAATGTGAGGCCCAAAATTTTTTAAACTCCTCCACTGTCAGGGCTCTCCACTCGTAGGGACAGGCATAAGAGGACGTTTGGTTGCTTTCAATAAATTTTTGGGCATATAGGTTGGACTGGACCACAATCGATTCAAGCATGTCCTCGGTAAAAATTAAGTGGAAAAAGTCCATCAGGGAAAAATTGTGTGTGTCCACCTGGAGTCCTGGGTTGGCAGTGAAAGGGGGAACGTTAGCTTCTCCTGAGTTAGGAGGAAGCCACAAGGGGTTCTGGAGGGAATAGGGAAGGCTGGCATGGGACCTAACCCTGTGGGGCTGAGTTGACACACTGGTACTTGGCCTTTGCCGAGGTACTGTGGTGCTGGTGGATGGCACTGCGTTGCCGGTGGATGGCTCTGCGGTGCTGGTGGATGGTACCCCCTCCTCACCAGTATGCCTTCGTCTGATGGGTGGACTCTCATCTTCCTCCTCTGAGGCTGTCATTGTACCGCTGCTGAGGACAGGCTCGTAGTCCACGTCAGACTCAGAATCTGAATATGAGGAGGAATCCGAAGCGGAGAGCTCCCCGTTGCTCTCGTCGGCTGCCAGAATATCGTATGCCTCCTCAGCTGAATATATCCTTTGTGACATTTTTATTGATCACAAATGGCACTGACAGGTGACACTGATGTGGCAGATGACACTGACAGGTGACGCTGATGTGGCAGATGACACTGACAGGTGACGCTGATGTGGCAAGTGACACTAGCAGGTGACACTAACAGCACTGATCACAGGTGACACTGACGTGGCAGGTGGCACTGACGACACGTGGCACTGGCAGATGGCACTGGAGGCAGATGGCGCTGACAGATGGCGCTGGCAGATGGCGCTGGCAGATGGCGCTGGCAGATGGCGCTGGCTATTTGCTCTGGCTAATTGCTCTGGCAGATGGGGCTGGCAGATGGCACTGGGGCTGGCAGATGGCACTGGCAGATGGCACTGGCAGATGGCACTGGGGCTGACAGATGGCACTGGGGCTGACAGATTTTATACACTGTAACAATTTTACACTCACAGATCGTCTCTCTCCTCACACGCTGTCTCTGTGTGAGGAGAGAGAGACAGGGCAATGAGAGATGATCTCATATGTTTACATTTGAGATCATCTCCCATTGGCAGCTACGATCGTGCTGTAAACGGCCGCTTTGATTGGCCATTTACAGCGATCTGTGTTTGCCTGTCTCCGGGGGACACGGCAAACACAAAACTTCCCTGATGCACACCCACGGCGGCGCGCATTGCGGAAGTAAACATGAGGACATCCAGGGACGGCCTCCCGGCAGAGAGCGTCCGCTCTGTAGCCGTCATTCGGCTATAGGGCGGGCGGGAAGCGGTTAATAAAAAAAGTAAAAAGAACAAACGTAGTCAAAACATAGCCAAAGTTCAGTAACCGGAACGGATAGTCAGCCAAGCCAGAAGTCATGGATCAATGTAATGGAGCAGCAAGCAGGATCTGGAGGCAGAAGGGATGTCAGCAAATCAAGTCTTTAAACAGGAATGCAGGAGATAGTCTCTGTGATGTTGACCAAGGCAAAGGCAGAGATCCACTGGGCTGAACGGCTTAAAGGGGTTGTAAAGGTAAATGTTTTTTCACCTTAATGCTTTCTATGCATTAAGGTGAAAAAACATCTCACACTGCCGGCGCCCCCAGTCCCCCCGTTTTACTTACCCGACCCCTCGAAAGCCCCACGCTTGCCCCCGCCGTCCTCTTCACCGCTCAGCCTGGCCGCTGATTGGCTGGAGTGGATGGATTGAAAGCAGCGCAGCCATTGGCTCGCGCTGCTATCAATCACATCCAATGACGCAGTGTGCCGAGGTGGGGCCGTGTGATAAAGCGAGTGGCTATAGCCGCCGGCTGTATCACGAGAGCGCGCCCGCAGGTGCTTCTCACCATTCGAGGGAGCTCACATGAACGTGAGAAGTACCTGCAGGAGGAAGCAGAGACAGCCGCCAAGGGACCCCAGAAGAGCAGGTTTGGGGCCACTCTGTGCAAAACGAGCTGCACAGTGGAGGTAAGTATAACATATTTGTTATTTAAAAAAAAAATTATAATTTACTTTACAATCCCTTTAAGTAGGCAGGGCTGAGGAGCAGGATATCATCAACAGCTGAGTAACTGTGGAGAGATAGGATCTGGCAATTAGCTGACAGCTGAGCGGCTAGCTCAGAGAAGGAAGGGCTGAGCTCATCCCTGACAGTTCAGATCCCTTTGTGATGCGATTGTCATTTATATGCAGCTGTGACTCTGTAGTGGGGTCCATTTGTTCCGGTAAGAGTCCTTATCTCACGGATGGTGATGATCCACGGGGTGATTGCAAGATTTGATCAAATACATTTTTTCTACTATTGACACAGCGGTGCATTTGGAAAGCATTCAAATGGGACTTTCATCACCTAATTTTCTATTATATACACCGAATTGACTGTGTGATTTTATATTTTGGACTTTCATACAATTAAATTCACTTTTTTAGGTTTGCACATTATCACATTCAGCGCGGCACTCTATACCTGCCAGCGCGTTTTCTATTATGGTTTTATCAATTTTGGATGGATGTTACCAAATTCATTCTGGAAAGCACAACTTTTTTTGGTCCCTCTTCCCATTCCGGTGTGCCTATTGGATCTAGTAGAGGGTCTGGTCGATACAGCCATGAATAGAACTCTGCTGAATAAAGGAAAATGGTGGCACACCACAGTGAAGTCAAAATCTTGAAGGTTGTTTATTGTTGCCAAGCCAGACAGATACACAAGGACATGGTTGATGCGTGTGAAACGCGTCAACCATGTCCCTTTGTATCTATCTGGCTTGGTAACAATAAAGTACCTTCAAGATTTTGACTTCACTGTGGTGTGCCACCATTTTCCTTTTTTCTATTGCTTTCTCCGGCAGGCGAGACGTGGTGAGCGCCTGCAGCAGCCAATCACCCACCGATTGCCTGAGTGGTGTATACTTTGTGGTTGGATGGTCAGCTGAGTGTACTCCTGTTTTTGCTCGTAAAGCGATCCTGTTACACTGGAATAAAAAAATAAATAAACTTTTGCCCCCATCGCTGAAGTTCTGTAAAGGATTGGTGAAGGCAGGACTACCATTTTTTTAGAATTATCTATTTGAACTGAGGCTGTCCTAAGAAATTCAAAAAGGTTTGGGGCATCTGGACATCAACAAAAGCTAAGAACGATTGAAGATGTGCTAAAGAATGCATACTCATAAAAAAAAAGTACATATATCCCAAAATTAGCATGTACCATTTATCATCTGACCTGTGGTGCTATATAGCAGTGGTCTCCAAACTGCGGCCCAGGGGCCGGATGTGGACCTTTGCTTGCTTTTATCCGGCCCTTGGGGCATTATTTTATCCACTGATACCAACAATGAGTCATAATTATCCCCCACTGAGACCAGTGAAGGTGCACCATTCCTCCCAATGACACCAATAATGGGGCACAGATCCTCCAAATGACACCACGATGGGGCACAACTCCTCCCACTGACACCAATGATGGGGCAAAATTGCTCCCAATAACATAAACAATTGGGCCCAATGACGGGGCACAATTTCTCCCACTGACACAAATGATGAGGAACTGTTCCTCCCTCTGACACCAAGGATGGGGCACAACTGTTCCCACTAACATCAACGGTGGGGCACAATGACACCAATGATGGGCACAATTCCCCCCAATGACACCAAAGATGGGGCATAATTCCTCCCAATGACACCAACAATTGGGCCCAATGATACTAATGATGGGCACAATTCCCCCCAAATGACACCAATGATGGGGCACAATTCCTCTCACTGACACCAACAATGGAACATAACTCCTCCCACCGACACCGACAATGGGGCAAAATTCTTCCCAACGACAACAGCAATGTGGAACAGTTCTGCCCAACACCACCAACCATGGGGCACAATTCTTCCCATTGAAACCAAAGGCGGGGCACAATTCCTCCCAATGACACCAAAGATGGGGCAATATTTTTTCCCCTCTGATTTCGCAACCTTTTCTACTCCCATTGGCCACACTCTGCCCCCCCCCCCCCAAAGTCTGAAAGACAGTAAACTGGCCCCCTATTTAGAAAGTTTGGAGACCCCTGCTATATAGCACCATTTTTTGGGCAATATTAGTCCACTTTTAAGAGAGTTATTAATGTGATGTCCAGGCATGGGTATGATCTTTTTCTACATTTTATACATATAAAAAAAATTGCAATAAAAACACAATGTTTTTAAAAGTATATGCTGTTGTAATGTCTGTGGAGGTCTGAGAGTCGGATTGTGGGTCCCGCGGACTCGATCGCCACAGGGATACCCGCGATCGTCTCACAGGGAGATAGAACGGGGAGATGCCAATGTAAACAAGCATCTCCCCTTTCTGCCTAGTGACCGTGTCACTGATCTCTGCTCCCTGTGATCGGGAGCGGTGATCAGTGACGTGTCACATACAGCCACACCCCCCCACAGGACACACGTAACCCCTACAGCGCCACCTAGTGGTTAACCCCTTCACTGCCAGTGTCATCTACACAGGAATCAGTGCATTTGTATAGCACTGATCGCTGTATAAATGACAATGGCCCCAAAAATGTGTCAAAAATGTCAGACGTGTCCGTCAATAATTTTTTGTAAATGCTATAACTTTTGCGCAAACCACTCAATAAAAGCTTATTGTGATTTTTTTTACCAAAAAATATGTAGAAGAATACGTATCGGCCTAAACTGAGGGAAAAAAACTTTTTTATATATATTTTTGGGGGATATTTATTATAGCAAAATGTAAAAAATAATTTTTTTTTTTTTCAAAATTGACGCTTTTTTTTGTTTATAGAGCAAAAAATAAAAACCGCAGGGGTGATCAAATACCACCAAAAGAAAGCTCTATTTGTGAGGGAAAAAAAGGACATCAGGTTTGTTTGGGAGCCCCGTCGCACGACCGCGCAATTGTCAGTTAAAGCGACGCAGTGTAGAATCGCAAAAAGTGCTCTGGTCTTTGGCCTGCAAAATGGTCCGGGGTTAAAGTGGTTAAATGGCTCGCCCTATTAGGAATAAATCAGGATGTACTTAGAGAATTTTTAAATTGAAAATGAACACCAATTTGTTTCTGAATGCCAACCCGAGTAGTCTGATTTATTATGTAGCCAATCAGTAAATCTATAAGAAGGATCTTCTAGAAGACCCCGGAATCTGCTCATTGATTGGGGGCGTAGACAACAGCAATGAATCTGTCAGATTTCCCCTCCCCCACCCCCACCGGTCTTCACTAGGAGCTCTTCTGAAAAAGTCCCCGGGGAGAGAACGCCAAGGAGAAAGCATGTGGAATAATTGGCGCGTGGGGTCTACATGATCGGGGAAAATCCCTAGACGCCTTAGGTAGAACGGTGGGGAGCAAAACGTTTTTTTTTTGTTTTTTTTACGGGATGCCATGTGTATGACTGTATTGTGACCTGAAACATTATGCAACTATTTCCCACATTTTTTAAAGTGGTTGTAAACCCTTACAAACCACTTTGACCTACAGGTAAGCCTAGATTAAGGCTTACCTGTAGGTCCAAGCAATATCTCCTAAACCTATATGGTTTAGGAGATATTTGCCCGAAAACGGGCACCGCTGTCTACGGCGCATGCGCTGTAGACAGCGGCGCGCAGACGCACTGAGCGCAGCAGTTCCAAGAATGGAGCTGCTGCATTTGTCGACTCCCGTGCGCATGCGCGGGAGTGACGTCATCGCGGCTTCGCCGAATGACAGCGGCGGAGCTGCGAGACGCCACCAGCAAGATGGATGCGGCGGACTACAGGGGACAGCGGCGACTTCGCTGGCTCCTGTGTCAGGTAAGTGACACATAATGGACTACGATGCGATGCGATGCATAGTAGTCCATTATGCTTTACCTTTGCAGGGAAAAAAAGAGGAAGTAAACTCATCAGGGTTTACTTCCTCTTTATGAAACAAATGAGGCAAATAATATTCTTCAGCCTGATTTTAGCTCAGTAGAGCATTCTGAAACAGAAGGTCTGACAGACCCAACCAGGACGGGGGTGGGGGCATTTGGAGGGGACTGTAGGGTAGCCTCTTGCCAACTGACTATGGGCCCTGGCATTTGGGGGAGCTACAAACATTCAGGAAGATGTCCTGTTATATAAGGCAAGGTGACACGTTATTACCACATTTAACATTCAAGGAAGCCATGATGGTCTCTACCAACTCAGTAAGAAGGTGGAAAGAGAGCTGGCTATTGAGATCTGTTGCCGGACTGTCTAGGGTGGTCACTCCCTGACTATTCAAGGCTTGTCTAGGGGCCTAGCTGCTGATTAACCACTTCCCGCCCGGTCTATAGCCAAATGACGGCCGGGCGGTGGTTCAGTTATCCTGACTGGGCATCATATGATGTCCTTCAGGATAACAGCTGCCCCCCCGCGCGCCCGTAGGGGTGGGCATCGTGGCGCTCTCGTTCTAGGAGGAGGTCATATTATTATTATACAGGTTTTATATAGCGCCAACAGTTTGCTCGGCGCTTTACAACATGAGGGCAGACATTACAGTTACATTATAATTTGGTACAAGAGGAATCGGAGGGCCCTGCTCGTTAGAGCTTACAATCTAAAAAGCCTATCCGTGCCACCTGTCAGTGCCCATCATATGATGTCCTCCTACTCTCACCACGCTTGCGTGCCCGGAGGGGGGGGGGGGTGGGTGTGCGTTGCGGCAATCATTACTGCGCTCTGTCCCTGGGACAAGGCACATCACCAATCCCGGTAAAGAGCTGAGGATGAGTCTCTTTACCCATATGATCAGCTGTGTCCAATCACAGCTGATCACATGTAAACAAGGACATTTTGGTTATCGACAGCGCATGAGGAGAGGAGAGCCGGTCAGCAGCATTTCCTGATAGGGGAGATCTGCACAAATAAACAGGGAACTCATCAGTGCCATGATTATTAATGCAGCCCCATCAGTGGTGCCAATCAGTGCCCCTCAGTGATAGCTGTTAGTGCTCAGCCTTTCAGTTCCCCTTTAATGCCTGCTCATCAGTGCTGCCAATCAGTGCACATCAGTACTGCTTATCAGTGCCACCTATGAGTACCCATCATTGCCACTTGTCAGTGCCCATAAGAGCCGCATATCACTGCCCATCAGTGCTGCATATCAGTGCACATCAGTGCTGCCTATCAGTGCCAACTATGAGTGTCCATCAGTGCCGCCTAGCACTGCCCATCATTGCTGATTATCAGTGCCTATCAGTGCCCATCAGTGCTGTCTATCAGTGCCCATCAGTGCTGTCTATCAGTGCTGTCTATCAGTGCCCATCAGTGCTGCATGTTAGTGCCTCCTCATCAGTGCCCATCAGTGATACCCGTTAGTGCTCAGCCTTTCAGTGCCCATCAATGCCTGCTCATCAGTGTTGCCCATCAGTGCCTTCTCATCAGTGCCGCCAATCAGTGCACATCAGTGCTGCCTATCCGTGACACCTGTCAGTGCCCATAAAAGCCGCCTATCAGTGCCCATCAGTGCTGCCTATCCGTGCCACCTGTCAGTGCCCATCAGTGCCACCTATCAGTGCCCATCAGTGCTGCCCATCAGTGCTGCCCATCAGTGCCTCCTCATCAAAGCCCATCAATGAAGGAGAAAAATTACTTATTTACAAAATTTAGCAGAAACTGTTAAACTGTAGTGCTCTCTACAGATAGGAAAATTACACATTGCTGCTTCTCCCTGCAAAGCACTGCGTCTCTTTAACTGACAATTGCGCGGTCGTGCGACATCGTACCCAAACAAAATTGACATCCTCCCCCCCCCCCCCCCCCAAACAGTATTCAGAATTCAGTATTCTTATTGTCGAAAAAAAAAAAGGACGTCAATTTATTATTATTTTTTGAGTACAGCGTCGCAGTGGTCTGTTAAAGTGACGCAGTGCAGAATCGCAAAAAAAAAAAATGGCCTGGTCATCAAGGAGGCAAATCCTTCCGGGACTGAAGTGGTAAAATGAATGCAGTGCTGAATAGCAAAAAATGGCCTAATCATAAAGAATGGGAAAAAACCCTCCGGAGCTGAAGTGGTTAAAAAAAAAAAAAAAAAATTGTTTACTTTGCCAAACATCTGCCGTCTGCGATGTGTCTTTTTGGTAAAGCTAAAGAAAAAGAAAAAAAAAAAAAACTAATAAGAATGCAAAGTTAGTGCCAAGGCTACTTCTGTATTACTCTCATAAACCTGTAATTTTGAAAATTAAAGTCCAATCAGTAATCACAATCTACTGATGAATAAAATTACACATAAAAGCCCGACTTTGGGAAAACTGAACCTCAACTGCCAGGAAAAGCCTACCGCCGTATATGGCGACATGTTGTCGTTTAGCGAAAAACTGCGGCGGCTGGTCTTCACGTGGTTTATGTGAAACATGTAAATATATTTTAACCGCTTCAGCCCCGGACCATTCGGCTGGCCTAAGACCAGAGCACTTTTTTGCGATTCGGCGCTGCGACACTTTAACTGACAATTGCGCGGTCGCGCGACGTGGCTCCCAAACAAAACTGACGTCCTTTTTTTTTTCCCACAAACAGAGCTTTCTTTTGGTGCTATTTGATCACCTCTGCGGTTTCTTTTTTTTTACAACTATAAACAAAAATAGAGCGACAATTTTGAAAAAAAATACAATATTTTTTACTTTTTGCTATAATAAATATCCCCCAAAAATATATATAAAAAATTGTTTTTTTCCTCAGTTTAGGCCGATACGTATTCTTCTACATATTTTTGGTAAAAAATAAAAATAAAAAATAAATCACAATAAGCGTGTATTGATTGGTTTGCGCAAAAGTTATAGCGTCTACAAAATAGGGGATAGTTTTATGGCATTTTTATTAATAATTTTTTTTTTAATAGTAATGGCGGCGATCAGCGGTTTTTATTGTGACTGCGACATTATGGCGGACACATCAGACAATTTTGACACATTTTTGGGACCATTGTCATTTATACAGTGATCAGTGCAATTAAAAATGCACTGATTACTGTGTAAATGTGACTGGCAGTGAAGGGGTTAACACTAGGTGGCGCTGTAGGAGTTAAGTGTGTCCTAGGGAGTGATTCTAACTGTAGGGGGGAGGGGCTATGTGGGACACAACACTGATCACCGCTCCCGATCACAGGGAACAGTCACTAGACAGAACGGGGAGATGCTTGTTTACATCAGCATTTCCCTGTTCTTCCTCTCCGTGAGACGATCGCGGGTATCCCCGTGGACATTGATCCTACTCACGGAGCTCACGGTGGGTGCACATGCGTGTAATGGCACGGCGGCAAATTCGAAGGGACGTACAGGTACACCTAATTTGCGAAAGCAGCGCCTTTCTGTTCAACGTATAAGTACATGCCGCGGTCGGGAACCGGTTAAAGGTATAAAAATTTTAACAAACATAGCAAACAAAAAAAAGTTTGCATTATTAAAAGTTTCTAAAATAGAAGTGAAACAAAAAAAAATAAAAAATTAGCAGGAAAATAATTAAATGGAGAAGGAGAATAAGGAGTTAATTAAAGTGGTTGTAAAGTCAGAAGGTTTTTCTTCATCTTAATGCATTCTGTGTGCCGTCCTTATCCCCCTAATACTTACCCAATGCAGAACACGTGCAACCCAGAAGCCGAACGCATGCAGACTGGAAAGCCGTAAGGGATCAGCGTGAATCTGAGCGTTTGTATGGAGGCGGTCCACATGTCAAGTTGCATTTTTAGGGCTTCTTGCCCGCTTTTTATTTATTCGCAGAACAAAACAAACGTCAACCGTTTCACCCTTGAAGGGATCATTAGAAGACAACAACAAATCTTCAGCCTCTTGGCTGTTCACTGGACTGGTTGGCCGCTCCCAGTCTCGGCTTGTTGTTAGCACAGACTGAACCCCTCTCCCTCCCGCTCTCCTCTTCTCTCTCTCTCCCTCTATCTCTCCCTATTCCTCTCCCCTCTCTCTCCCCCCTCTCTCTCTCACCCTCCCTTCTCTCTCTCCTTCGCTCTTCCTCTCCTCTCTCTCCCTCGCTCTTCCTCTCTCTCACTCACTCTCCCCCCTCTCTCCCCCCTCTCTCTCCTTCACTCTTCCTCTCTTCTCTCCCCCCCCCCTCTCCTTCACTCTTCCTCTCTTCTCTCCCCCCTCTCCTTCACTCTTCCTCTCTTCTCTCTCCCCCCTCTCTCCCCCCTCTCTCTCCTTCACTCTTCCTCTCTTCTCTCCCCCCCCTCTCCTTCACTCTTCCTCTCTTCTCTCTTTCCCCCCCTCTCTCCTTCACTCTCCCTCTCCTCTCTCTCCCCCCTTCTCTCCTTCGCTCTTCCTCTCCTCTCTCTCCCCCCCCTCTCCTTCGCTCTTCCTCTCCTCTCTCTCCCCCCCTCTCTCCTTCGCTCTTCCTCTCCTCTCTCTCCCCCCTCTCTCCTTCGCTCTTCCTCTCCTCTCTCTCCCTCCCTCTTTCCCTCTCCCCCACTCTCTCTCTCTCTCCCCCCTCCCTCTCCCCCACTCTCTCTCTCTCTCCCCCTCCCTCTCCCCCACTCTCTCTCTCTCTCTCTCCCCCTCCCTCTCTCTCCCCCCTCTCTCTCCCTCCCTTGCTCTTCCTCTCTCTCCCCCTCTCTTCCTCTCCTCCCTCTCCCTCTCCTCTATCCCTCCCTCTTCCTCTCTTTTCTCTATCTCTCTCTTGCTTCCTCTCTCTCCCCCTCTCTCCCTCGCTCTTACTCTCCTCGCTCTCCCTCCCTCTCTCTCTCCCTCGCCTCTCTCTCTCTCACCCCCCTTCTCTCTCTCCTTCGCTCTTCTTCTCCTTCCTCTCTCCCTCGCTCTTCCTCTCTCTCGCTATCCCTCTCTCCCTCGCTCTTCCTCTCCTCTCTCCCTCACTCGCTCTTCCTCTCACCTCTCTCTCTCACCCCCTTCTCCTTCGCTCTTCCTCTCTCTCCCTCACTCTTCCTCACTCTCTCTCTCCCTCACTCTTCCTCTCCTCTCTTCCTCTCTCTCCCTCCTCTCTCTCCTTCTCTCCCTCACTCTTCCTCTCCTCTCTTCTTCTCTTCTCTTCCTCTCTCTCCCTCTCTCTCTCCCTTCCTGTCTCTCTCTCCCTCTCTCTCTCCCTCACTCTTCCTCTCTTCTCTCCCTCACTCTTCCTCTCCTCTACCTCTCTCTCTCCTCACTCTTCCTCTCCTCTCTTCCTCTCTCTCCCTTGCTCTTCCTGTCCTCTCTTTCTCCTGCTCTCTCCCTCACTCTCTTTCTCTCCCTCCCTCTTTCCCTCTCTCTCTTCCCCTCTCTATTTCTCTCTTTTCCTTCTCTCTCTCCTACACTTTATTACTCAGCTGTGAAAGGGTGCGCTCAGCTATTAACTCCTTGTCTACAGCTAAACAGCCAGATTGCAGGGAGCCAACTCATCTACCTGATAACAATCTGGATGGCACATACATCCCAGGACCATCCCCATCACCAGCTGGAGCTGCCTGCTACAAAAGCATCCAATCAAAATTCCAGTTCACTGAACAAGCACTATTATTTAACTACTTCAGCCCTGGAAGATGTTACCCCCCTTCCTGACCAGAGCACTTTTTACAATTCGGCACTGTGCCGCTTTGACAATTACGCAGTCGTGCGAAGTTGCACCCAAACAAAATTTGTGCCTTTTTTCCCCCCACAAATAGAACTTTCTTTTGGTGGTATTTGATCGCCTCTGCCTTTTTTTTTTTTTTTTTTTTAGCTATAAACAAAAAAAAGAAGCAACAATTTTGAAAAAAGACAATATTTTTTTACTTTTTGCTATAATAAAATATCCCCCAAATAAAAAACAAAAAACAGAAACTAATTTCTTCATCAGTTTAGCCCAGTGATGATGAATCTTGTCACCCCAGATGTTTTGGAACTACATTTCCCATGATGC
Source organism: Lithobates pipiens (assembly GCF_037356315.1). Taxonomy (NCBI): domain Eukaryota; kingdom Metazoa; phylum Chordata; class Amphibia; order Anura; family Ranidae; genus Lithobates; species Lithobates pipiens. The sequence continues at coordinate 245,701,772 of NW_027507787.1, forward strand.
TCATGTCCTCTGCAGTGTAGTGGTGCATTATGGGAAATGTAGTTCCAAAACATCTGGGGTACCAAGGTTCCCTATCACTGGTTTAGGCCTATATATTTCTTCTACATATTTTTGGTTAAAAAAAAAAAAAAATCACAATAAGTGTATATTGATAGTTTGTAAACGCTATAATTTTTGTTCAAACCTATGGGAGAGATTTATGGCATTTTTATTTTTTTACTAGTAATGGCGGTGATCTGCGATTTTTACCGGTATTGTGACAAATTGCGACGGACAGATCAGAGACTTTTGACACATTTTCTGGGACCATTGACATTTATATAGCGATCAGTGCTATAAATATGCTTTGATTACTGTATGTCACTGGCAGGGAAGGGGTTAACACTAGGGGGCGATCAAGGGGTTAACTTTGTGTTCCCTCAGTGTGTTCTAACTGTGCAGAGATGGGACTAACAAGATTTGGGTTTACACACCCAAATCCCCATGCTGGCTCTCGTTCACGCGATCATGTGTGGCCGGCGGCGATTGCACCTACTGGCCACACGATTTGCCTGTGCAGAGGGCGCTACCGTGCCCTCTGGTGGCTCCCCTGGGCAAAGCCATATATACAGTATATGGGATTTCGCCCAGGAGAGACATTCTGCCGCAGTATATCTGCGTGTGCCGGTCGGGAACCGGTTAATTGGTATCCATGTCTCTGTCCCTTTTTATAGGGTATGGTGGTGATCAGAATGCTGTTATGGGGGTGATCAGAACACTGGTATGGGGGTGATCCGAACTCTGGTATGGGGTATGGCGAAGATCAGAACACTGGTATGGGTTATGGTGGTGATCAGAACACTGGTATGGGGTGGATCAGAACACTGATATGGGGTGGATCAGAACAATGATATGGTGTGGATCAGAACACTGATATGGGGTATGGGGGTGATCCGAAATCTGGTATGGGGTATGGCGGATATCAGAACACTGGTTTGGGGTGGATCAGAACACTGATATGGGGTGGATCAGAACAATGATATGGTGTGGATCAGAACACTGATATGGGGTATGGGGGTGATCCGAACTCTGGTATGGGGTATGGCGGATATCAGAACACTGGTATGGGTTATGGCGGTGATCAGAACACTGGTATGGGGGTGATCCGGACACTGGTATGAAGTATGGGGGTGATCAGGACACTGGTATGGGATATGGCGGTGATAAGGATGCTGGTATGGGGGTGATCAGGACACTGGTATGGGGTATGTGGGTGATCAGAACACTGGTATGGGGTGAATCAGAACACTGGTTCGGGTGTGATCAGGACACTGGTATGGAGTATGGCGGTGATCAGGATGCTATTATGGGGATATGGCAGTGATCAGATTGCTGGTATGGGGTATGGTGGTGATTAGGACACTGGTATGGGGGTGATCAGAACACTGGTATGAGGTGGATCAGAACACTGGTATAGGGTATGGGGGTGATCAGGGACACTGGTATCGGGTAGGACAGTGATCAGGAATGCTGGTATGGGGTATGTCGGTGATCAGGGCGCTGGTATGGGGTATGGCGGTGATCAGGGTGCTGGTATGGGGTATGGCGGTTATCAGGGCGCTGGTATGGGGTATGGCGGTGATCAGGGTGCTGGTATGGGGTATGGCGGTTATCAGGACGCTGGTATGGAATATGGCAGTTATCAAGACGCTGGTATGGAATATGGCAGTGATCAAGACGCTGGTATGTCGGTGATCAGGGCACTGGCATGCGGTATGGTGGTGATCAGAATGCTGGTGTGGGGGTGATCGGGACACTGGTATGGGGTACGGGGGTGATCAGGGCGCTGGTATGGCGGTGATCAGGATGCTGGTATGGGATATGGCGGTGATTAGGACACTGGTATGGGATATGGTGGTGATTAGGACACTGGTATGGGGTATGGCGGTGATCATGACACTGGTATGGGGTATGGCGGTGATCAGAACACTGGTATGGGGTATGGCGGTGATCAGGACACTAGTATGGGGTATAGTGGTGATAAAGACACTGGTATGGGATATGGCAGTGATCAGGGCACTGGTATGGGATATGGCAGTGATCAGGGCGCTGGTATGGGATATGGCAGTGATCAGGAACACTGGTACGGGATATGGCAGTGATCAGGGTGCTGGTACGGGATATGGCAGTGATAAGGGAGCTGGTATGGAATATGGCAGTGATCAGGGCGCTGGTATGGGGTATGGCAGTGATCAGGGCGCTGGTATGGGGTATGGCAGTGATCAGGGTGCTGGTATGGGGTATGGCAGTGATCAGGGCGCTGGTATGGGATATGGCAGTGATCAGGGAGCTGGTATGGGATATGGCAGTGATCAGGGCGCTGGTATGGGGTATGGCAGTGATCAGGGCGCTGGTATGGGGTATGGCAGTGATCAGGGCACTGGTATGGGGTATGGCTGTTATCAGGGCGCTGGAATGGGATATGGCGGTGATCAGGGCGCTGGAATTGGATATGGCGGTGATCAGGGCGCTGGAATTGGATATGGCGGTGATTAGGACACTGGTATGGGGTATGGCGGTGATCATGACACTGGTATGGGGTATGGCGGTTATCAGGACACTGGTATGGGGTATGGTGGTTATCAGGGCGCTGGAATGGGATATGGCAGTGATCAGGGTGCTGGAATGGGATATGGCTGTGATCAGGGCGCTGGAATGGGGTATGGCTGTGATCAGGGCGCTGGAATGGGATATGGCAGTGATCAGGGCGCTGGAATGGGATATGGCAGTGATCAGGGAGCTGGTATGGGATATGGCAGTGATCAGGGCGCTGGTATGGGGTATGGCAGTAATCAGGGTGCTGGAATGGGATATGGCTGTGATCAGGGCACTGGAATGGGATATGGCAGTGATCAGGGAGCTGGTATGGGATATGGCAGTGATCAGGGCGCTGGTATGGGGTATGGCAGTAATCAGGGTGCTGGAATGGGATATGGCTGTGATCAGGGCACTGGAATGGGATATGGCAGTGATCAGGGAGCTGGTATGGGATATGGCAGTGATCAGGGCACTGGAATGGGGTATGGCAGTGATCAGGGCACTGGTATGGGGTATGACAGTGATCACGGCGCTGGTATGGGGTATGACAGTGATCAGGGCGCTGGTATGGGGTATGGTGGTTATCAGGGCGCTGGAATGGGATATGGCAGTGATCAGGGCGCTTGAATGGGGTATGGAGGTGATCAGGGCGCTGGTATGGGGTATGGAGGTGGTCAGGGCGCTGGACTGGCATAGTTTATGGCGGATATCAGGGTGGAAATACACTTTAAAACAAAACAATGGATGCAAACTCATAACAGAGCTGAGAAGCATTCATGATTGTGGATTTTAAAGAGCTTTTTTTATTTAACTTGTTGATTTATACAATTTTCTCTATACAATTATCAAAGCTAAACTTTTTACGTTCCCAAAAATAAAATGTGTGCTGGTGTACCCTCATTACAGATCCTGTCTTCCAATGTTCACATTATACCGTGTTTCCCCGAAAGTAAGACAGTGTCTTACTTTCTTTTTATCCCCAAAAGCCCCACTATGTCTTACTTTCGGGGTATGTCTTATATTGGAAAAAAATTGTCGAATTTTTTGTTTTAACCATAAAATTAACATTTATAAACAACCTGAACAGTATTGTATTCACCACAAAACAGTTTTATAAAAGGAAGTGCCAAGAATGTCTTGTTACAACATTGCATAACATGTAAAACAATGAAAAATGGTAAGAACGAACAGTGGAATACTGGAAGATAAAACCGATTTATGTGTGATACAGTACCACCTGCTGTATTTAATCCAGTGTGACACCTGCTGATACCCACTGGGTTACATACAGCAGATGATACCCCAGTATGCCAGTGTGTATGTTTTACTGATGTATGATTAATACTGTGTGCATTACCGTATTTTAAGCAGGAGGCGGCAGTGACAAGTGCAGGGGACGGCGCGGTGACGTATGGAGAGGGGGACGGCTCAGGCGTGGGTAGGAGGCGGCGCTCATTAAGATCAGAGGGAAATGGCAGACGTGGCGACGTTTGGAGAGGGGGACGGTGCGGACGTGGGCAGGAGGCGGCGCGCAGCTAGATGAGAGGGAGGCAGCAATACCCCCGTGTTTCCCCGAAAGTAAGACATATGTCTTACTTTCGGGATACGGCTTATATTAGCCGACCCCTCTGAAACTCCCGATACGTCTTACAATCGGGGGTGTCTTACTATCGGGGAAACAGGGTAAAAAGGGACCTGAACTCTGGAAGTTGTGCCAAGAAAAAGGCAGAGGACAAAGAACTAGCCAGCAGTACCTTGTAGCTAATCTTTACCCCATTACTGATTTACCATGCCTTGTTTTGCACTCTGACAACCATTTAAGTAGAGGCAGGGCTTTGCTTCCTTATATCAGCACTTCCAGCAAGGAGAACAGTGAGTAAACATCCCTAAATCTCACTCCACATTTCCTGAGACTAGCAGTCAGCGGTGGAAGGACCTTAGATAGATCTCACTGCAGATATACAAATATAAGGCTATAGGCAGAGGAGTGCTTAGGCATCCTCACATACCAGGAGGTGCACCGCAATTTTACAGGAAGAATTCAAGACAAAAGATACATTTTCAGGGTACCACTAAGGCACAATGTTCCCAATAATATGTCATAGGGCACACAGCTCCTCTTCATCTCCCACCACCCCACACCATGTATGAGTTGGTGAGACATGCAGCCAGCTCCCTGCAGAAAGCTCCCGCCTCTCCACATCCTCTGTGTGCAAGGCACCGGGCAGTCTGAACCCCTGCTGCGGCCATTATGTGGATTTCACCAAAGTAATTTGCAAACTTCTTTCCACACCACCTCAGGCGCTAGAGTTCCAATGGGCACATTGTGCTCTCTTTCCTGTGCTGCATCCTGCCGGAGACAAAGAGCTCATCCTCGGCCATGCTCCCGATGTAGCATGTGGAGCGTGTTGCCAAGGCAATCCAATGCCAAGCATTAGGTTGCCTGGGCTGTGGGATTGCACTCTGGCTCAGGTATATTTCCCTAAATTTAGTAACTGAGAAAGCCCCTGTGCCCCATCTCTATATGCTCCCTGTGTGAGGACCCAAGACTATGGCTGGGCCTCCAGGAGCTGCCTCGATCTTGTTTAATGGCCTTCCGGTCTATCTCCACTGCTCAGTGCTGCTGCCTTGTGGATCTAAATCTGAATTCACAGCACCCAGGGCTTCCCCTCTCTCTGAACCCAGTGCTTTCCTGCCATAGGTGCCTTCCTCTGTAGATTATTATGTCCAGCCCTTCCCCCACCAAGATCACCTTACCAGCTACCCAGAACAGATAAACATCTGCAGCGTGTCTTTGAACCCTGGTGTATTTCTCCTTGCTGTGCAATATTGCTGCCCTGTTGACTTTTTCATTTTAGAGTGCCATATTGCTACCCTGTGGGCTTTGTATCTTGCAATGCTTTACTTCTGCCCTCTGGACTTTTTACCTTGCGGTGCCATATTGCTGCCCTGTGGGCTTTGCAACTTGTGGTGCCATATTGCTGCCCTGAGGGCTTTGCACCTTGTGGTGCCATATTGTTGCTCTGTGGACTTTTCACCTTGCGGTGCCATATTGCTGCCATATGGAGTTTTCACTTTGCAATGCCATATTGCTGCCCTGTGGGATTTGCACCTTGTGGTGCCATATTGTTGCTCTGAGGACTTTTCACCTTGCGGTGCCATATTGCTGCCATATAGAGTTTTCACTTTGCAATGCCATATTGCTGCCATATGGAGTTTTCACTTTGCAATGCCATATTGCTGCCCTGTGGGATTTGCACCTTGTGGTGCCATATTGTTGCTCTGAGGACTTTTCACCTTGCGGTGCCATATTGCTGCCATATAGAGTTTTCACTTTGCAATGCCATATTGCTGCCCTGTTGACTTTTTCATTTTAGAGTGCCATATTGCTACCCTGTGGGCTTTGTATCTTGCAATGCTTTACTTCTGCCCTCTGGACTTTTTACCTTGCAGTGCCATATTGCTGCCCTGTGGGCTTTGCAACTTGTGGTGCCATATTGCTGCCCTGAGGGCTTTGCACCTTGTGGTGCCATATTGTTGCTCTGTGGACTTTTCACCTTGCGGTGCCATATTGCTGCCATATGGAGTTTTCACTTTGCAATGCCATATTGCTGCCCTGTGGGATTTGCACCTTGTGGTGCCATATTGTTGCTCTGAGGACTTTTCACCTTGCGGTGCCATATTGCTGCCATATGGAGTTTTCACTTTGCAATGCCATATTGCTGCCCTGTAGGGTTTTTGACCTTATGGTTCCATATTGCTGCCCTGTGGACTTTTCTCCTTGCAGTGCCATATTGCTGCCCTGTGGACTTTTCTCCTTGCAGTGCCATATTGCTGCCCTGTGGACTTTTCCCCTTGCAGTGCCATATTGCTGCCCTGTGGACTTTTCCCCTTGCAGTGCCATATTGCTGCCCTGTAGACTTTTCCCCTTGCAGTGCCATATTGCCGCCCTGTGGACGTTTCCCCCTTGCAGTGCCATATTGCCGCCCTGTGGACTTTTCCCCTGCAGTACCATTTTGCCGCCCTGTGGACTTTTCCCCTTGCAGTGCCATATTGCCACCCTGTGGACTTTTCCCTTGCAGTACCATGTTGCCGCCCTGTGGACTTTCCCCCTTGCAGTGCCATATTGCTGCCCTGAGGACTTTTTCCCCTTGCAGTGCCATATTGCTGCCCTGTGGACTTTTCCCTTGCAGTACCATGTTGCCGCCCTGAGGACTTTTTCCCCTTGCAGTGCCATATTGCTGCCCTGAGGACTTTTTCCCCTTGTAGGGCCATATTACTGCCCTGAGGACTTTTTCCCCTTGCAGTGCCATATTGCCTCCCTGAGGACTTTTCCCCTTGCAGTGCCATATTACCGCCCTGTGGACGTTTCCCCCTTGCAGTGCCATATTACTGCCCTGAGGACTTTTCCCCTTGCAGTACCATATTGCTGCCATGAGGACTTTTTCCCCTTGCAGTACCATATTGCTGCCCTGAGGACTTTTTCCCCTTGCAGTGCCATATTGCCGCCCTGAGGACTTTTTCCCCTTGCAGTGCCATATTGCCGCCCTGAGGACTTTTTCCCCTTGCAGTGCCATATTGCCGCCCTGAGGACTTTTTCCCCTTGCAGTGCCATATTGCTGCCCTGAGGACTTTTTCCCCTTGCAGTGCCATATTGTTGCCCTGAGGAATTTTTCCCCTTGCAGTGCCATATTGCTGCCCTGAGGACTTTTTCCCCTTGCAGTGCCATATTGCTGCCGTGAAGACTTTTTCCCCTTGCAGTGCCATATTGTTGCCCTGAGGACTTTTTCCCCTTGCAGTGCCATATTGCTGCCGTGAAGACTTTTTCCCCTTGCAGTGCCATATTGCCGCCCTGAGGACTTTTCCCCTTGCAGTGCCATATTGCTGCCCTGAGGACTTTTTCCCCTTGCAGTGCCATATTGCTTTGGACTCTTTTCCTTACTGTTTCTATTTTGGCCCTGTGGATCTTGGACTTATCCCTGTGGTCCAGAGTTCTTGTCCTGGACTTAGTCTATCTCCTCTGCTTCTCTGGGTTTTACCGCTACAGCAGGATCATTATTCCAGCCTCCCTAGTCCTCCTGGAAGTCTACTTGTAGACCTACTCTTGCTGCACCCCTCCTGTATATTAAAGTTCCCCAATAAACACCCCAAAAGTGAGGTTCTGTGTTATTTGTCTCCTTGTTCTCTCTCATTCTGCACTTCTAGATTGTAAGGCATGGCAAATCTTCAATTTATGAGTTCCAGTCTTCTTCAATGTCTGTGTTTGTGGGTTGGCAGCTCCAGCTGAGTACCGTCTCTTCTGCCCTCATTTCTCGGGTTTATACCACTAAAATCTCCACTAATTATCAGACTGTCAGGGCTGGCTTAGCCCTGCCTTTTCTGGGCTGGCTGCTCAGCTGTCGGCTAATTGCCAGCTCTCATCTCTCTCCACAGTTACCCAGCTGTTCCTGATCATGCTCCTCTGACCTGCCTACTGAAAGCCTTCCAGCTCACTTCACCTCTGCCTTCGCCTTGGTCACATCACAAGAAACCATCTCCTGCGGTTCTGGTTAAAGACTGGCTTGCCGACATCCCTTCTGGCTCCTTATCCTGCTTGCTGTTGCTCTACTTGGAACCGCTTTTTCTATTTACCTTTTTATTTTTATTTATTTAATAAACAAGTGTGATTTAATTGTTCTTCTGTCTCGGTCTGATTCATGGTTTCTGACACAGACAACTTGTCATACAAAATCATTACATTAACTGGCTGCAAAAGTGACTGAAATTAGCAGTTTTGCCGCTTTCTATTGTCTGAACAAACACATGCGGATAAGCCACAATTCCCTTCTAATCCACATATTTCTGCATTTTTAGAATGTGGGAAGTTTCTAGGTTGGCCTGAACATGAATCAATATTTACATTAATAGCGCCTCACAGGCTGCAGAGTCATTTACAATACAGATCAATTCTGTCACGCTCCTAAGCTCCCAGGGATGCTGCTGCTGTTTTCATATACGCTGTGCAATCACCAAAACTTCCTCACAAAATAATCGCGGCCTGGCGAGTTCTAGCCAGCCCGAGACACGTCAATCTGGTGTCATTAACCTACGGAGAGCCACACGACTGCATGGGGCACAGTCGTAGGTTCAATGGTTCACAATCTCTAATTACAGGACTAATGATTATTCTGGATGACTGCGTACAAGGAAGCCATTTATTGCCCTGAAAGCTTAAAGGACACTTTTACAGGGGCAGAAGAATAATGAATGCTTGGTTTTGCAGCGCCAGATGATAATACGAAGGCCTTCATCTAAAGCAGCTGTGACAGTGCTGTGGTCTGCCATTGGGTTGAAATAGGCAAAACGGCATAGGGCTGTCAAGTAGGCAGCTTGAGGGGCTCCAGAAGATCTGTTCAGAGTGGTGAAAACTGGTATTTTTGGTTTTCTCCGGGTTTTGTAACTGGTTTGGAGTCTGGAGTCCAAAGACTTCAAAGAGCTTTCCCGACCTGACTGGAGCCTGGAGTCGACAGACTTATAAGAGCTTTGGGAGAGAAGAAGCCTCTAATGCCCTGTCCAAGTTTTACTGAGGACCGGCAGGCTGTGTGTGTGAGGATTGCTGTCAGGGCTGGGTTCTGCCCCTTCCTTCTCTGAGCTGGCCTCTCAGCTGTCGGCTAATTGCCAGCTCCCATCTCTCTCCACAGTGACTCAGCTGTTGATGGTATCCTGCTCGTCAGTCCTGCCTACTTAAGCCGTCCAGTCCAGAGGATCTCTGCCTACTTAAGCCGTCCAGTCCAGAGGATCTCTGCCTACTTAAGCCGTCCAGTCCAGAGGAGCTCTGCCTTCACCTTGGTCAACATCACAGAGACTATCTCCTGCATTCCTGTTCAAGACTGGCTTTGCTGACATCCCTTCTGGCTCCAGATGCTGCTTGCTGTTCCACTACGTTGATCCCTGACTTCTGGCTTGGCTGACTATCCGTTCCAGTTACTGAACTCATCAGCCGTGCCTAATTAAGCCATCCATCTTCACCTTGGTCAACATCTCAGACTATCTCCTGCGTTCCCGTTTAAAGACTTGCTTGGCTGACATCCCTTCTGGCTCCAGATCCTGCTTGCTGTTTCACTACACTGATCCCTGACATTCTGGCTTGTCTGACTATCCGTTCCGGTTACCGAACTATTGGCTATGTTTTGACTACATTTGTTCTATTTACTTTTATTATTTTTCAAGTGTGATTTAACTGTACTTCTGTCTCGGTCTGGTTTCGTGGTTTCTGACAATTGCGCAGCCTTTATCATCTAGGGCCCAGCCAGAGCTCAGGGCTTCACCTGGGAGACAGGCCTGGGCGAGAGTGCAGGGGGAGCCCAGTGAGTGCAGCATGGAGATGCGAGAGGTACAGAGGTGTACACAAGCACAGCAGTGCTGTGTAATGGTTGGAGGGACCAGAAAAAGATATGAGTTTGAGGTCTGAGCAGTGGTGCTGCAGGAGCGAGCCTTGGGGGCTGTTGTCTTTTATATGTGAAGTAATGGTGGTAACCCCTGCAAGGGCAACCGTTCATTTTGTGGATCTGTTTACTGTTGTTTTAAATAAAAGTCGGTCATCGAGCCCTTAACTGTAGTTCCTTGCTGGTGTAAACTCACTGAAAAGTGCTATTGCCATTGAGTGAATTCCCCAAACATCCACAGCCTTTTGAACCAGGGTTCCTCCTGAGGTTGCTGGGGGTTCCCAATGAGCATGTCACATACCTTACAGCGGAGTCTGACTGCTGGGGGTGGCCTCTTGCATGGTTCCGGTCTCAACACCCCTGGAAGTGGGGACAGGGAGTGTTGAGGCAGAGAAAGGGTGCATGTACCTGCGGATTGAAGATGGAGGCTTGAAGACACTGGATCCTCATGGAGGAAGAGGTGTAGACTGGTCACTGGAGGTATTCAGTGGAAGCCAAGCAGGTATGAGGAAAACACTGCACATCGGGAACAAGCAAGGTCGGCAACTGGCTGGCAACGAGGTACAGGAAAGGAAGGCAGGTTCGTAGTCAGGGACGAGCAGAGGTCTGATAACATGCTGGCAGTGAGGTACAAAATCAGGACACAAGCCGAAGTAGAAAGTCCAAGCCGAGGTCAGTAATAATCCAGGAAGTAGTAAGCAGGGATGATCCAAAAGAATAGTCGAGCAAGCCGGGTAATCAGGAACAAGGTCACAGGTACAAACAACGATCAGGTATCTCAGGAACAAACTGAAGATGATCCAGCACTGGTATTAGGTCAGGACCCTGTTTATATATGGTGACATGTGCCAGGATTGGTGGACGTGGTCGTGCGTGAGTACGCACATACATTTGGCGCGCGGGTGCGTCCACGTGTGCGTATTGGCGTGTGCGTGCGTGCAAACGAAAATAAGCTGCTGCTACACGGGGACAGACATTCACACGGTGAGTTCCCTGACAGAGAAGCTTCTGCTTCTCAGATGAGTAACTACTGACACCAATAATTTTAGCTATATGTAAGGATGGCATTCTTCCCAAACGTAAGGAGCATTCTTCCCACTGACCACCAATGTAAGGAACATTCTTCTCACTGACCACCAATGTAAGGAACATTCTTCCCACTGACCACCAATGTAAGGAACATTCTTCTCACTGACCACCAATGTAAGGAACATTCTTCTCACTGATCACCAATGTAAGGAACATTCTTCCCACTGACCACCAATGTAAGGAACATTCTTCTCACTGACCACCAATGTAAGGAACATTCTTCTCACTGATCACCAATGTAAGGAACATTCTTCTCACTGATCACCAATGTAAGGAACATTCTTCTCACTGACCACCAATGTAAGAAACATTCTTCTCACTGATCACCAATGTAAGGAACATTCTTCTCACTGATCACCAATGTAAGAAACATTCTTCTCACCGATCACCAATGTAAGGAACATTCTTCTCACTGATCACCAATGTAAGGAACATTCTTCTTACTGATCACCAATGTAAGGAACATTCTTCTTACTGATCACCAATGTAAGGAACATTCTTCTCACTGATCACCAATGTAAGGAACATTCTTCTCACTGATCACCAATGTAAGGAACATTCTTCCCACTGATCACCAATGTAAGGAACATTCTTCTCAGGCCTCGTACACACGGGCGGACTGTTCGCCCAACCTTGTCCGCTGAACAGTGTTTGGGCGGACAGTCCGCTCGTGTGTGGGCTTTCAGCGGACAGTTTCAGCGGACAGTTTGACGGACAAAGTCTTTCGGAAATTCCGAAAAACTGTCCGCTGAAACTGTGTTTGAGCGAACAGTCCGCCCGTGTGTAGGCTACTTTCGAAATGAGCAAACTGTTCCCGCTCAGAGGAAAGTCTGCTAATTTCGAGCGCGTGTGAAGGTAGGCGGGGCCCGCGACGGAGACGTCGCGGGCTCCGCCGCCTGGAATGGGCTTAAAGGGGAACCCCAACGCCGAAAAAAATCGGCGTGGGGGTTCCCCCAAAGTCCACAACAGACCCTTGTCCGAGCACGCTACCCGGCCGGCCAGGAAAGGGGGGCGAGCGAGCGCGCCCCCCCTCCTGAGCCGTACCAGGCCGCGTGCCCTCAACATGGGGGGGTGCCTTGGGGAAGGGGGGGCCGCGCGGCCCCCCCACCCCAAAGCACCTTGTCCCCATGTTGATGAGGACAAGGGCCTCTTCCCGACAACCCTGGCCGTTGGTTGTCGGGGTCTGCGGGCGGGGGGCTTATCGGAATCCGGGAGCCCCCTTTAAGAAGGGGGCCCCCGGATACCGGCCCCCCACCCTATGTGAATGAGTATGGGGTACAATGTACCCCTACCCATTCACCTGTGAAATAAAGTACAAAAAAAAACACAACACAGAGAAAAAATATTTTATTGCACAGCTCCGGGGGTCTTCCGTCTTCGGGGGTCTTCTCGCCGGACTCCTCCGCTATCTTCGTGTAGCTCTTTTACTAGCGGAGGAGCCCGGCTTTCTTCCTCCCCGCCGCCAGCCTCTTCTCCCGACTTCGGGGGTCTTGTCCCCCTCTTCGGTTCTTCTGCCGGGCCACCGCGCCTTCTTGTAGCTCTTTTGCAGGCGGTGGCCCGGTCTTCTGTCGCCGCTGCCTTCCATTCTTCTGTCGCCGCCTTCGGTTCTTCTGCCGGGCCACCGCGCCTTCTTGTAGCTCTTTTACAGGCGGTGGCCCGGTCTTCTGTCGCCGCTGTCGCTGTCGCCGTCGCCGCCTTCCGTTCTTCTTCTTCTTCCCCAGGAGATGTTGACACGTCGCTCTCTCCGGCCGGAATGCCAGAGCCGCGCTGTGCGGTCACTTATATAGTGACAATGGGGCGGTGTCACATGGTATATGTCACATGGGTTGGTCACATGGTGACCCCGCCCCCTTACGATGTCATAGTCCCCATGTGACATCAACCCATGTGACATATACCATGTGACACCGCCCCATTGTCACTATATAAGTGACCGCACAGCGCGGCTCTGGCATTCCGGCCGGAGAGAGCGACGTGTCAACATCTCCTGGGGAAGAAGAAGAAGAAGAAGAAGAACGGAAGGCGGCGACGGCGACAGCGACAGCGGCGACAGAAGACCGGGCCACCGCCTGTAAAAGAGCTACAAGAAGGCGCGGTGGCCCGGCAGAAGAACCGAAGGCGGCGACAGAAGAACGGAAAGCAGCGGCGACAGAAGACCGGGCCACCGCCTGCAAAAGAGCTACAAGAAGGCGCGGTGGCCCGGCAGAAGAACCGAAGAGGGGGACAAGACCCCCGAAGTCGGGAGAAGAGGCCGGCGGCGGGGAGGAAGAAAGCCGGGCTCCTCCGCTAGTAAAAGAGCTACACGAAGATAGCGGAGGAGTCCGGCGAGAAGACCCCCGAAGACGGAAGACCCCCGGAGCTGTGCAATAAAATATTTTTTCTCTGTGTTGTGTTTTTTTTTGTACTTTATTTCACAGGTGAATGGGTAGGGGTACATTGTACCCCATACTCATTCACATAGGGTGGGGGGCCGGTATCCGGGGGCCCCCTTCTTAAAGGGGGCTCCCGGATTCCGATAAGCCCCCCGCCCGCAGACCCCGACAACCAACGGCCAGGGTTGTCGGGAAGAGGCCCTTGTCCTCATCAACATGGGGACAAGGTGCTTTGGGGTGGGGGGGCCGCGCGGCCCCCCCTTCCCCAAGGCACCCCCCCATGTTGAGGGCACACGGCCTGGTACGGCTCAGGAGGGGGGGCGCGCTCGCTCGCCCCCCTTTCCTGGCCGGCCGGGTAGCGTGCTCGGACAAGGGTCTGTTGTGGACTTTGGGGGAACCCCCCACGCCGATTTTTTTCGGCGTTGGGGTTCCCCTTTAAGTCCATTCCAGGCGGCGGAGCCCGCGACGTCTCCTTCGCGGGCCCCGCCTACCTGTACACGCGCTCGAAATGGGCGGATTTGCCTCCGCCTTACGTGGGCGAGTCCGTTCATTTCAAAAGTTGAGCGAACGGTTTGGCAAACAGTTCGCTGAAACAGTCCGCTCAAAAAGTGCCGTGTGTGGCCATGTCCGTCCATGCTAATTTTGAGCGGACTGTTTGCCGAAACTGTTTGACAAACAAAGTTGGGCGAACAGTCCGCCCGTGTGTACGCGGCCTCACTGATCACCAATGTAAGGAACATTCTTCTCACTGATCACCAATGTAAGGAACATTCTTCTCACTGATCACTAGGGAGGAGCTTGGTGTTCGAGTCGAACTCATGTTCAACTCGCACACCGGCTGTTCGCCCATTCGACGAAGCCAGAACTCTGTGGGCCATCGCAGTGCATTGTTGGCTCATGATTGGCCAAGCATGCACTGTGACCCCGCATGCTTGGCCAATTACAGCGCCGGCAGCGAGGAGAGCCATAATTGGCCACAGGCAGGATGCCTGTAGCCAATTATAGCTCAGGCTGTTTAGTACACGCCCCACACTATATAAGGCCACCAGCGCGGCGGCCTTGTGTAGTGTTCCGGCATCTGCAGGAGTTAGTGGGTGTTGTGTGCTTTCAGCGCAGTATACACCTGTATCTACCCTTTATTGCTGTTCTCTAATTGAGCCATCTGCAGGAGTTAGTGGGTGTTGTGTGCCTCCAGCGCAGTATACACCTGTATCTACCCTTTATTGCTGTTCTCTAATTGTAAAGTAACAAATAGTGTAGCGCTGGATAGGTGAAAAAGTGACCGTACATAAATAAATTATGCGGGGACAGGAAAAAACAAAATGTAAATATACAAAAAAATGCAACATGAAAAATATGTAAATACTAGAAAGTGTTAATAACTAAATTGTGAGTCCCAGTGAAAATAGTCCACATATATTAAGTGGTGCACAAATATTGTGGTTGATCTTCCCCACAAGGAAATCAGGGAATCCACAAATCAGATAAAACCAGAGCTAACGGCTTGTCTGAAGTGGTCTGTCATACGACGGTTGAGTCAACAGAGCTTGGGGTCCAAACATGGAACCAATGATGAATTGATAGTAGTCCAAATGGATGACTCAGTAGGCTGTTGAGACTTCCAATGTTGTAAGGCTATGATGAGCGTCTCTCGAAGCGTCTCTAGAGGTGTCAGGATCAGATTGGTCACATTGGGGGTGCCGGCCCCAAATGTGGGATATGGTCCGCAAAAAAAGGGAGAAAGAAAAAAAGGCTCCAAATGGTGCAGGTCAGAAGGTAACCATTGGGTTTTATTTTAAAAAGTCATAAAAATTAACAAAATTATGACATGTGATCACAAAAAGTAAATATTAAAAGGAAGAAAAAAGCAATGTGGGGTGCCAAATGCAAGTTATTAACACTTTCTAGTATTTACATATTTTTCATGTTGCATTTTTTAGTATATTTACATTTTGTTTTTTCCTGTAACCGCATAATTTATTTATGTACGGTCACTTTTTCATCTATCCAGCGCTACACTATTTGTTACTTTATATCTATTGGACTTAGTTTGTTTGAGTGTTGGCAGCTGTTTTGAAGTTTTCAGTGTTTTTCTATTTTAGCGCAGTTTTTCCTCTCTAAAATTGTTCTCTAATTGAGCTATCTGCAGGAGTTAGTAGGTGTTGTGTGCTTTCAGCGCAGTATACACCTGTATCTACCCTTTATTGCTGTTCTCTAATTGAGCCATCTGCAGGAGTTAGTGGGTGTTGTGTGCTTCCAGCGCAGTATACACCTGTATCTACCTTTATTGCTGTTCTCCAATAGAGCCATCTGCAGGAGTTAGTGGGTGTTGTGTGCCTCCAGCACAGCACAGTATACACCTGTATCTACCCTTTATTGCTGGTGTTCTCTAATACAGGCATCTGCAGGAGTTAGTGGGTGTTGTGTGCCTCCAGCAAAAATTACACTACTCAATTGCTGGTTTTCCCATCTCCCTGCAGGCCATTACCATGTCTGGAAGGCCAACAAGGAGAGGCAGACAGGCACGAGCCATTAAAAGAGGGCAAGCAGGCTCTGTGTCTAGAGACAACAGTGCTGGTCGTGGACGCGGTGCATCGTCATCATCAGCACGTGGCCATGGGACACGCTTGTCCTTATTTTCGGCAGCTGGACGTGCTGAGCCGCATCATGCTGAAGACTTTGTAGAGTGGATGACCAAGCCCTCTTCATCCTCCTCATCCTCTCTCACCCAGGCTCACGGTACTAGCAAAGCAGCTGCCAACGCATCCTCTTCCCTTGTCTCAATGTCATCATCAGTCACTCCTTCCCTAGACCCACCACGTCCTCCTGAGGAGTCCCCTGAACTCTTTGAGCACAGTGTTGGGTACATGCTCCAGGAGGATGCCCAGTATTTTGTAGGCTCTGATAATGATACTCAGCTAGAGGAAGGCAGTAGCATGAGCGCAGAGAGAGGGGATGCTCAAGAAGGACAGCAATCTGGAAGTCATGTTCCACAAGCTGCAGCATACTGCCAGGTTTGCTCCAGTGATGAAGAGGGAGGGGATGATGAGGTCACTGACTCCACGTGGGTGCCTGGTAGGAGAGAGGAGGAGGAGGCACATCTCCAACGAGGCAGGATGCCCTCCGGGGGCCAGCTTAGGGGCAGCACACTGACTGAATCACACCGCAAAGCTCTGCCTGTGCAGGGCGCTGCCTCTACGCGTTATTCTAAAAGTTCTTTGGTGTGGGCCTTTTTTGAGATGAGTGCATCAGATCGCACCGCTGCTATTTGCAACATATGTCTCAAGCGTATCTCGCGTGGCCAAAACATCAGCCGCTTGGGCACCACATGCTTGACCAGACATATGTTGACCTGTCATGCAGCTCGTTGGCAAGCGTACCTCAAAGACCCACACCAAAGAACAAAGCGGACCTCTCCTTGCTCATCAGCTGGGATCTCCAACCCCACTAGACCTTCAGTCCTCTCTGAAACCTGCGCTGAGAGGAATGAAGGTGTAGAATTAGGTGTGTCACAGCCAAGTGCTTGCGGGCACTCTGCTAGCAGTACACCCACGTCCGATTGTAGCAGGCAAATTTCCCTGCCCCAGCTGCTGGACAGTAGAAAGAAGTTCACTCCCAGCCATCCACATGCCCAGCGGTTGAATGCTAGCTTGGCTAAATTGCTAGCACTTCAACTGCTGCCTTTTCAGTTGGTAGACACGGCCCCCTTCCGTGAGTTTGTGCAATGTGCGGTTCCTCAGTGGCAGGTCCCCAAACGCCACTTTTTCTCACGGAAGGCGATTCCGGCTCTCTACCGGCATGTGGAAGGCAATGTCCTTGCCTCGCTGGACAGGGCGGTCAGCGGTAAGGTGCATATTACCACTGACTCATGGTCGAGCAGGCATGGACAGGGACATTACCTGTCTTTCACGGCCCATTGAGTCACTCTTCTGGCAGCTGGGAAGGATGCAGGACAAGGTGCAGTAGTGTTGGAGGTTGTTCCGCCACCACGCCACCAAAATGCTACTATTGGTTGTGACACACCTCTCTCCTCCACCCCCTCCTCTTCTTCCTCCATGGCCTCTTCCAGTGCTCTGTCCTCAGAACCAGCGGTGCTCGGTAGGCATTCAAGGGGCTATGCAAGTACGCAGGCAAAACTATGCCATGCCGTGCTTGCACTGGTTTGTTTGGGGGACAAGAGCCACACTGGGCAGATATTTTGTCAGCTCTGCAGGGGCAGGCCGAGAGGTGGTTGATGCCACACCAGCTTAAGCCAGGAATGGTGGTTTGCGACAATGGCACCAACCTCCTCTCTGCCCTCCGACAGGGACAACTGACCCATGTGCCCTATGTGGCAGGTACCCGGGCTTACGGGATGTCCTGAAGCAAGCCAGGAAAGTCTGTGTGCATTTCCAGCGATCATGTAATGCCAGTGCTCGGCTGGCTGAGCTCCAAAAGGAGTTGAACCTGCCCAAGAACCACCTTATATGTGACATGCCCACCAGGTGGAACTCAACGTTGGCCATGCTGCAGCAGCTGCACACGCAGCAGAGGGCCATCAATGAGTACCTGTGCAACTACGGAACCAGTACAGGGTCAGGGGAGCTTGGTCTTTTCTCACCATGCCAGTGAGGCATGATCAGGGATGCAGGCACTGTCCTGCTACTGTTTGAGGAGGTCATAAGGATGGTGAGCAGTGACAGTGCATGCATCAGTGACACTGAACCTCTTGTCCACCTCTTGGAGCATACGCTGCGTGGAATAATGGACAGGGCACTTGAGGCAGAACAGAGGCAGGAAGAGGAGGACTTCCTTGCCTCTCAAGGTCCCCTTTATTCAGACAGTGTTCCTGCTGTCCCACCCATCACACAGGAAGAGGACGATGTGGAGGAGGAGGATGATTGTTTCAGCATGGAGGTGGAGCCTGGCACTCAGCATCCGCATCAGCAGCATCAGCAGCAGCAGCAGTCTTGTAAGGATGATTTACAGTCCCAAGAAACCCGTGGACTTCTACGTGGCTGGGAGGAGGTGGCTGCGGATCATGTTGTCCTTAGTGACCCAGAGGACTCCGGACCGAATGCCTCATCTAACCTACGCTGCATGGCCTCCCTGATCCTGCAAAGCCTGCGGAAGGATCCTCGTATTCTTCGGATCAAGGAGAAGAACCATTACTGGCTGGCCACTCTCTTTGATCAACGGCACAAGGGTAAGGTTGCCGACCTTATCTTGCCATCGCAGAGGGAGCAGAGGATGAGACATCTCCGGGAGGCCTTGCAGAAAGGTCTGTGCAACGCGTTCCCAGAGACTGGGAGGTTACAAACTCCTGGTCCTGGACAACGTGTTGCTGAGGCTTCGGTCAGAAGGAGCGGTGGAGAAGGTGGCCGTCTGACCGATGCGTTCAGACAATTTTTTAGTCCGCAGCCCCAAGGTATGATCGGTTCCAGCAACCATCGCCAGCGTCTGATTTACATGGTGCAGGAATACCTAGGGGCAAGGTCAGACTTGGACACCTTTCCCACCGAAAATCCTCTGGCTTACTGGGTCTTGAGGATGGATCTCTGGCCAGAGCTTGCACAGTATGCAATTGAGCTACTGGCCTGTCCTGCATCCAGCGTTCTTTCGGAACGCACCTTCGGTGCTGCTGGTGGCTTTGTTACCGATCACAGGGTGCGCCTGTCCACCGAATCAGTTGATCGACTGACCTTCATCAAGATGAATCAGTCTTGGATCACCCACAGCTACCAAGCACCTGAAGCTGATGTAACCAAATAATTAACATCCCTTCAAGACTGCCTATGCTGATGCTGAGTGACTGTCCTGTTATGTTGCCTGTCTATCCTCTTCCTCCTCCACTGATATCTTGGAAGAACATTTTTGGTTCTGGGTGATGCCACCAGCCCAAATTTTCAGCCCCTGTATAACAGGGACGTGTAATTAAATTTTTTGATGCAATGCTTTGCAGCAGGGCTCATTCCTGCACTCCAAATATAGTATATGGGAACATTCTTCCCACTGATCACCAATGTAAGGAACATTATTCCCACTAATCACCAACGTAAGGAACATTCTTCCCACTGATCACCAATGTAAGGAACATTCTTCTCACTGAGCACCAATGTAAGGAACATTCTTCTCACTGATCACCAATGTAAGGAACATTCTTCTCACTGATCACCAATGTAAGGAACATTCTTCTCACTGATCACCAATGTAAGGAACATTCTTCTCACTGATCACCAATGTAAGGAACATTCTTCCCACTGATCACCAATGTAAGGAACATTCTTCCCACTGATCACCAATGTAAGGAACATTCTTCCCACTGATCACCAATGTAAGGAACATTCTTCCCAATTTTTCTTTATTAAAAGTCTTGCAATCATTAAGCATAAAATCACAATATATAAATATACATAAATATATACATATTTACATAAATTAAAATAAATATAGCAAAACTGCTCTCAAACCAAAAAAAAAAAAAAAAAAAATACTTTACAGCAATAACATAAATCCTATTACGACTCACACCATTACATCAGACATCAAACTTGTGAGGTTAAGAAACAATCCCGCACCTATTATGCATGCAGCCCTTCTTCAAAAAGAAGATACTAACCAACAAAAGCTAAGGGAGTGAAAGAACCAGAAAAAGAAAAGAGCTCCTCACCCAGAGATGGGCAGTTCACCAAAGGCAGGTCTGATATTCCTCCACGCCCTTATCCAGACTGCCCGAGGCTCCCTGCCCTTCTCAAGACCCCGAATTTTCCCAACCTCACCCAGAATATCGTGCACCACCACCTCAACAGAGAGGACTTTCTTCCGCAGGGTAATCTGGCACCGTGCATTCCATGTGAAGTAACGGACAACTATACTAACTAAAAACAGTGTATCCAAATCAAAATCCCAGTGAGTCGGGAATGCCCCATACACCCACTCCGCATAACTCATGCGATAGAAAAAGGGGATGCCTAGAGCCCTCCCCACCCTTTTATACACCTCTATGTTAAAGGGACACTGGAGCAAAAAGTGGTCCATAGACTCCACTTTACCAACACACTCCGCTCTAGGACAATCCCGATCATCCACAGGGCGATGCTTCAAGTTCCCTCTCACATAGAGCCTTCCATGGAAGGCGAGCCAGGCTTGATCCCTAAACTTCAAGGGGATTCTTTCTAAATTGATTAAACGCAACCCCTCCCTCATTACAGAGCCTGGGCAATCCCTTAAGGCCAGTGACACACTGAAAGCAGAGCCCAAAATCCTCTTCTCCAGAAGCTTCCTGGGGAGGGACTTGATATCCTCCACTGTCACCTGCCACTGCCGAAGTATTTTCAGACACGGGGCAACATAAGCCGGGAGCTTGCCATGTCGGACTCTCAGACTTTTCACTGGCCCGCCATCTTCCCAGCATCGCAGAAAAGGCCTAAAACAAGATTGAAAAATACCCACCCATCCCGGCGGGTTCTCTGCTAGCATGTTACCAAGATTATACTTTAAAAACAGCAGAGAAAAGAAAACTATTGGGTTGACCATTCCTAGGCCACCCTCCCGCCTAGACAGGTAAGTTACATTGCGTTTGATCAGGTTCAGCCTACTTCCCCATAACAGTTGGAAAAAGCAGCTGTACACCCTTGCATAGAGAGATACTGGCAAGATACAGACGAAGCTGACATATAAAAAAAATTGGGACCAGGTACGTTTTGATCAAGTCAACCCTCTCTCTCAATGAAAGCTTCCATTTCTTCCAGCTTGCTACTTTGGCATTGGCACACACCAACCTGCTTTCCCAATTTCGATGACCATAGTCACCAGGACCAAATTTGATGCCCAACACTTTAATTTCCTGCTGGGGCTCTGGGAAGGCATCCGGAAGTTCGAAGCTTTCACCTTCCTCACCCATCCAGAAAACTTCACTCTTTTCATGGTTGACTTTAGAACCAGAAGCCTCTGTGTACTGCTCTATCATAGAGACCACCTCCTGCGCCTCCTCCGTTCCAGAGACAATAACAGACACATCATCGGCATAGGCCATGACCTTCAAAGGTGGCACACCAGCAATGCCCAAAGGCACCCCGCACAAAGATCCACTCTCTAGCCTTCTTATGAAGGGGTCGATTGCGAATACATATAACAGGGGGCTCAGAGGACATCCCTGGCGCACACCAGAGCCAACCTCAAAAGGCCGTCCAACCCAACCATTAACCAGTGGGAAGCTCTCAGCCCCTTTATATAATGTCTTCAGCCAATCTATAAACCTCCCCTGCAGGCCGTATCTACCAAGTAGCAAATACAGGTACTCGTGATTGACTCTATCAAAAGCCTTTGCCTGATCCAATGCCAGCAAGTACTTTCTCCATCCAGCAGCCCTGCATCGCTCCAAAGCCTCCCGGACAGCTAAAACCGCTGAAAAGGTACTTCTACCTTGGACCGAGCAGTGCTGATGACTGGACAACAAATCGCCTGCCACTGACGACAAGCGCCAAAAAAGAATCTTCGCCAAGATCTTTCTATCAACATTGAGAAGACTGATGGGGCGCCAGTTCTCAATCATTGAGGGGTCTTTACCTTTTGACAGAAGAATCACAGCGGATTGCCTCATGGAGGGAGGGAGCGAACCCTCTTCTAGACAGCTGTTATAAACCTCCGCTAAAAAGGGAGCCAGAATGGACTTAAAACACTTGTAGAATTCAGCTGTCAACCCATCTGGCCCAGGCGATTTTTTGGTAGCCAGCTTCTCTATAGCATGAACTACCTCATCCACTGAAATTGGTTCTGTCAAATCCATCAAAGGCAATGTACCATTTCCCAATCCTGGAGTAGAATCCAGAAAGCTTTCCATCTTGTCCCGACAAAGGTCCTTTCTTCCTAGAAGGTCTGCATAGTATGATCTGAAGATCTCCAGGATCCCTGATCTGGACTTCACCAGGGAACCCGTACTATCCCTCAGGCCTATGACCGTCTTAACTGCTATGCCTTGCTTACAGTTCTGGTAAGGATCAGGCGAGTGATATTTTCCATAATCCCTCTCCAGAACCAAGGAGGCATGCCGGTCGTATTGACACTTTCTAAGAAGAAACTTCCCCTCAGAGATCTCCCCTGGATCTCCTCTATACGAGACAAGACGATCAAGCTTCCTCCGCAAATGCTGGTAGGCAATGTACATACCAAGCTGCTTCTTCTTACTTATGGCCTTGAAAAGTCCAATCGCCCTTTGTTTCACAAGCTCCCACCACTCTGACTTAGTGCTGCAAAAGTCCAGAATAGAAAACTGTGCCTGGAAAAAATCCTCAAAGGATTGTCTTACCTCTACGTCTTCCAGGAGAGCCGAATTCAGTTTCCAGGTACCCCTTCCCCTGGGTGGAGTGTCCGAGGCATTCAGAGTCACAGACAGCATACAGTGGTCAGAGAACTCCACCGCCCTCAACTCAGGAGCCGAGAAAGCAGAGTTCTCCTTTAAAAAAAACCTATCTATCCTACTCTGACTATTCCCTCTCTGAAATGTGAATCCCGTGCTGCCAGGGCAGTGCTTAATATGCACATCTACCAGGCCTGCTTGTCTCACCATATCTCTAAGAAAAACGCTATCGTACGCCAGCCTGTCTATGGAGCCTCTCCTGTCTTCAGGCCTAATTATGGTGTTAAAATCACCTCCAAAGACAACCTGCTGGGACGTAAAAAGGAAGGGCTTGATCTCTGTGAGGAGGCATTTCCTGCCCCATCTTGACTGCGGTCCATAGATATTAATCAGGCGCAAGTCCTGCCCCCTAACAGAGACGTCCAAGACCATGCATCTCCCAATCTCTACCTCAATTACCCGCCGGCACGTTACCATATCGGTTTTAAAAAGGACCGCAACTCCGCTGCAGGGCTCTGCCGCAAGAGACCAAAAGGAGGGACCGCATCTCCACTCCCTTTTTGCTAGATGGACATCGGCCAAAGTATTGAGCCAGGTCTCTTGCAAAAATAAAATCTCGGCATCAAACTCGCTGAGCAAAAATAAGCCAATATCACGAGCTCTTGCAGATTTCATGCTGGTGACATTAATGGTCGCCACCTTTATCGGAGTGGGAACTGCCATCAGGATGATTGGGGTAGTCGTTTCTTAACCTTTGCCACACTCTCATCACCAGAAACAGCTCTCTTCAAACTATGCGACTCCCCCTCATCCATGGATGATAAAGAAAAAGATAAATCAGACATCCCATCACCTGACAAAACTGAAAAAGGGTTACCAGGAGGAACCCCTCCTGGGTCCGACTCTGAGGAAGAAATAACTACTTTATTTGTCTTCCTCTTCTTCTTTTTCTTCCTCCTAAACGTCTCCCACCCCTCATCATCTGAATCCCCCTCAACAGAGGGTGAGACATGGGATATGGACACCCTTCCATCAGCCCCACCCCCATCCAGCACCCCCACATTCCCCTGACCACGTTTGCGCTGCCGAGGGACAGGGACTGGAGGCTGAGAAGAAAGATCCGCTAAACCTGCCCCCCCAGCAGCTTCCGCTAGTCTGGAGGACCTACGTACAGCAGGAATAGGGACCACCAAATGGGGGACAGACTTAGGGACCACATCACTAGAGGGGACAGAATCTGAAGCAACAGATGGAACTGACACAGGAGGGACAGACTCAGGGACCACATTACCAGGGGAAACAGAACCTGAAACAGATGGAACAGACACAGGAGGGACAGACTCAGGGACAACATTACCAGGGGGGACAGAACCTGAAACAGATGGAACAGACACAGGAGGGACAGACTCAGGGACAACATTACCAGGGGAAACAGAATCCAAAACAACAGATGGAACAGACACAGGGGGGACAACAACAGTTACAGCGGCCTCATCCTCCTTATCCAGCCTCTGCAGCTCAGCCTCCAATCCTGGCAGGTTATGTAAAGCCTCTGGGCACTTACTGTAAGGATGGCCAAGCTTTTGGCACAGATTGCACCGAATTTGGGTACAATCTTTTGCCAAATGGTCCAGATCCTGGCATAGAGAACACTTTTTACGGGTGCAGGTAGAGGCAAAATGACCCTTTTCACCACACTTATTACAGACTTTGGGCTGTCCCTGATAGAAAATAGTCAGCCGATCTCTTCCCAGAAAAGCTGAACAGGGCAGATGTTGGACTACATTGCCCAGCACCCCCAATTTTAGCGACACTGTCCAGGCCCCTGTCCATATCCCATGTTCATCCAGGACCTTCCGCAGTGGAGTGAGGACCTCACCATATCGGCGTAGCCATACTACCAAATCAGCCTCTGGTATGGATTCGTTACGCACCAGGATGGTCACCGATTTTATCAGAGGCTGCCTGGAAATCACCTTTGGCACCAAACCACTCCACTGCGGAAGGCCCTGGCACCTCCTATGTCGCTCCCAAAATAAGTCCAACCCCTCAGGTTTTACAAAAGATAAATCAAATTCATAACTCCCCACTGGGCAAATGAAAGCAAAAATATCTGAAACTTTAAACCCCATTTCCAAAATCAACTCAGCCACCCTCCCCCTCACTGGTGGGGTCCCCTCCCCCTCCCACTTCAACTGAACCACATTTCTCCTCCTGTACCCACCACCAAACTTCCCTAAATTGTGACCACCAATATTTACAACATTCCCCCCACCCTCCTTGGTGCGACTCCCCACAACAGACGCATAACTCCCCATATTCCTCCCAGCAGAAGAGACATCTCTAGCAGATATCGATTGTACAGATTTGATCTGCACAATCGATGAGTCTTTCCTCTGAGCAGAGAGAGAAATGTCATTTTTATTTTTCCAGCAGTATTAACCCCTCCACCATCACCACCACCACCCACCACATTCATTGTTTTATCATGACTGTCATTGTTAATACTTGCTGGTATATTCACATGTCCTGCAGTCTTCCCAGCAGTGTCAGTTCCCACTGCTGTGCTGGTGGAATCTTCAGCTGGCCTGTTCTCTTCCATCAGGACAGGACTTTCTGCAGAGGACAGTGCAGGCTGGACTGACACATCCATGGCTTCCATTGCACATGGTGCAGTATTCTGACCCCCTCCCCCACCAGCATCAATCAGCTCTGCTGGAACACAGAGAGGCTCAGGTGAAGCAATCACATTGCAGGTGTCAGACATAGTGTGTGAAACACATGCAGCAAACATGGTAGTGGGACTACAGGTCTCAGCACATGCAGGTGCAGCAACATCCACACTCAGGGGGTTTGGTGCAGGTTCATCCTCATTCCCTGGCTGATTTTTCTGCACATCCTCCGGGACCTCTGATGGATCATCACAAATAGGAAACTTGCCTCCTCTCAGGGGGGATTCCATCCGCTGTATGAAGGTCAGGGTGCCATGCTCACTCTCAACCCCCTGGCTGGTTGCCGCTGGCGATTCCAAGGCCTTACATGGGGGGAGAGGAGCAGAGGCAGATGGACCCGGGTCATCCATTACCTGAGGCTGATCCACTGAACATGCTGAGGACTGGCTGGCAAACCTTCTTTCGTTTTCAAACTTTTCTTTAAATGCACCACTCTTATCCTTCAACTTCTCCAACAATAAAGTTTGCTGCTTCACCTTTTCCTCCAATTCCTGTAACTCAGGCTTCATGGCGGTGCGATTTTTACTCCAGGCCTGGAAGTATTTGGTTTTGAAGTTCTTAAGCTCCGCTTTCAAAACTTTCAGTTTCTCCTCCGCTCTTCCAATCTCCTTAAAGCGATTGACAACCTTCTGTCTAAAAACGCTTACATCCATACCAGGGCCCGGACCCACAGTCAGATCCTCCACCTCCTCCTCGCTGGGCCCCGTGTCATCAAGGGGATCCATCTCAGGGCCTCCCCCAGGATCAGGCATTGTTCCTGGGCCAAGCTAGCAGGCAAGGCCCAGGCTTGAAAGAAGGTGTGGTTCTCAGAGAGAGCTCTTTGGGTGTGTCCTGATCACCAATGTAAGGAACATTCTTCCCACTGATCACCAATGTAAGGAACATTCTTCTCACTGATCACCAATGTAAGGAACATTCTTCTCACTGATCACCAATGTAAGGAACATTCTTCTCACTGATCACCAATGTAAGGAACATTCTTCCCACTGATCACCAATGTAAGGAACATTCTTCTCACTGATCACCAATGTAAGGAACATTCTTCCCACTGATCACCAATGTAAGGAGCATTCTTCCCACTGATCACCAATGTAAGGAACATTCTTCTCACTGATCACCAATGTAAGGAACATTCTTCTCACTGATCACCATGTAAGGGACATTCTTCTCACTGATCACCAATGTAAGGAACATTCTTCTCACTGATCACCAATGTAAGGAACATTCTTCTCACTGATCACCAATGTAAGGAACATTCTTCTCACTGATCACCAATGTAAGGAACATTCTTCTCACTGATCACCAATGTAAGGAACATTCTTCTCACTGATCACCAATGTAAGTAACATTCTTCTCACTGATCACCAATGTAAGGAACATTCTTCTCACTGATCACCAATGTAAGGAACATTCTTCTCACTGATCACCAATGTAAGGAACATTCTTCTCACTGATCACCAATGTAAGGAACATTCTTCTCACTGATCACCAATGTAAGGAACATTCTTCCCACTGATCACCAATGTAAGGAACATTCTTCTCACTGATCACCAATGTAAGGAACATTCTTCTCACTGATCACCAATGTAAGGAACATTCTTCCCACTGATCACCAATGTAAGGAACATTCTTCCTACTGATCACCAATGTAAGGAACATTCTTCCCACTGATCACCAATGTAAGGAACATTCTTCCCACTGATCACCAATGTACCCAAATTACATTTATATCATTTTTTCACACAAAAGGAGCTTTTGGGGGTATTTGATCGCCACTACGTTTAAAAAAAAAAAAGTATTATAGAAACAAAAAAACACAGAAAATTAAAAAAAAGCAAAAAACAATATTTTTTACTTTCTGCTATAAAACATATCCAATATATATATATATTTTTTTAATTCTTCATAAATTGAGACCAAAATGTATTCTGCTACATGTCCTTAGTAAAAAATTAAATAAAAATCCACTAAGTGTATATTGATCGGTTTGCATGAAAGTTATAGCGTCTAACTACGGCATATACAGTATACTTGAATTTTTATTTATTTTATACTGGTAATGGCGGTGATCAGCGACTTATACTGGGACAGCGATAGTGTGGCGGGAACTGACTAACCGCCACTGACATCACCAGTGACACTAATACAGTGATCAGTGATAATACTATACACTGTCACTGTACTAATGACACTGGCTGGGAAGGGGGTTAATATCTCGGGTGATCAAGGGGTTAAATGTGTGCCTAACCATGTGTAATGTTCAATAGCACTTTGAGAAGGTTGTGATGATGAGCCCACAGGTGACCTTCATGTGTTTTCGGCTGTTTTGAGCCGTTTTGCCCCTGAGCTCTTCCGTTTGTTTTTCTTTATTGGAAACCATTTTCCATCTGATCATTAATTGACTAATACATATTTACGTAACCCCCTGCAAGATAGTGAGATCCTTTGCTTTTCTGCAACTACTGAACCCCAAATGTGTCCTGAAGAAGTGTACAACGAAACGCGTAGATGCATTAGGGCTCACATCATGTATCGATTCTCATCTGTATATGTGATTTTTTTAAATGATTTCTTTCATGTTTTTAGTCTTTATACTTTATGTATTTTTCAATAAATGTTAAATAATTTTGTGTACTCCCAGTGTTTGTTGTGCCTTTAAAGCCCGACCACAGGTTTTCCTTGAAATCCTTTTTTTTTTTTTCTTTATTATTTCTCCAATATTCGCAGATGATGCAGTGTGAGTGTTTTTTCTTTTCTTATTCAGTAAAAAAATGACATAGCACCCGGGATGAGTAGGAGGATTGTGCCCATCATTGTATTAGTGTGAGGAATAATGCCCTACATTTAGTATTATGCCGCATACACACTATTGGTATTTTGGTCGGAAACAGCTCTGATGGTTTCCCGACGGAATTCCGATGGGATTTCGCTCAAGCTTGGCTTGCATACACGCGGTCACACAAAAGTTCTCTGAACTTTCAACCGTCAAGAACTCTGTGAACGTACAACACTACGACGAGCCGAGAAAATGAAGTTCAATGCTTCCGAGCAATGCGCCGAATTGTTTCCCAGCATACGTAGGAATTTTGCGCGTCAGAGTTTCTACAGATGATCGGAATTTCCGATCAGAACTTCTCCGACCGAAAAATTGGGAACATGCTCTCAATCTTTTGCTGGCTGAAATTCCGCCAGCAAATCCGATGGAGCGTACACGCGATCGCATTTTCTGACCAAAAGCTCTGATCGGGCTTTTGCTGGCCAAATTTCCGATCGTGTGTATGGGGCATTAGTGGAAGGAATAGTGCCCCATCATTGGTGTCAGTGGGAGGAATAGTGCCCCATCATTGGTATCAGTGGGAGGAATAGTGCCCCATCATTGGTATCAGTGGGAGGAATAGTGCCCCATCATTGGTATCAGTGGGAGGAGTAGTGCCCCATCATTGGTGTCAGTGGAAAGAACAGTGCCCCATCATTGGTGTCAGCGAGAAGAATAGTGCCCCATCATTGGTATCAGTGGGAGGAATAGTGCCCCATCATTGGTATCAGTGGGAGGAATAGTGCCCCATCATTGGTATCAGTGGGAGGTCTAGTGCCCCATCATTGGTATCAGTGGGAGGAAGAGGGCCCCATCATTGGTGTCAGTGGGAGGAATAGTGTTCCATCATTGGTATCAGTGGGAGGAGTAGTGCCCCATCATTGGTGTCAGCAGAAAGAATAGTGTCCCATCATTTGTGTCAGCGAGAAGAATAGTGCCCCATTATTGGTGTCAGTGGGAGGAATAGTGCCCCATCATTGGTATCAGTGGGAGGAATAGTGCCCCATCATTTGTGTCAGTGGGAGGAATAGTGCCCCATCATTGGTGTCAGTGGGAGGAATAGTGCCCCATCATTGGTGTCAGTGGGAGGAATAGTGCCCCATCATTTGTGTCAGTGGGAGGAATAGTGCCCCATCATTGGTGTCAGTGAGAGGAATAGTGCCCCATCATTGGTGTCAGTGGGAGGAATAGTGCCCCATCATTGGTGTCAGTGGGAGGAATAGTGCCCCATCATTTGTGTCAGTGGGAGGAATAGTGCCCCATCATTGGTGTCAGTGGGAGGAATAGTGCCCCATCATTGGTGTCAGTGAGAGGAATAGTGCCCCATCATTGGTGTCAGTGGGAGGAATAGTGCCCCATCATTGGTGTCAGTGGGAGGAATATTGCCCCATCATTGGTGTCAGTGGGGGAAATAGTGTCTCGATGAAGGCAAGCAAAGGGCCACATTTGGCCCACAGGCCAGAGTTTGGAGACCACTGACTTAGATGAAGGTAGTGGAGCAATTCAGATAACCTGTAATGGTTCAGAGACATTTCCTCCAAAGCTGGACTTACTTTCTTTTATGGCGGTTCTCTGTGTGATCTAGTGGGGTGTTGTGGGACCCACAGGCTTGTTATATACATACAGTAGTTGGCCCAACATAACTATGTCAAAATTGCCATACCTGGAATTCTTCTTGAATACACAGTAAAGCAGAGCAAGCAATCAGAGTCTAGAGAGCCAGCCGGGAGAAATGACAGGACTGGTGGTGCTATTTTTCATACGCAGTGACAAAATAATTAGAGCAATCAAATCCTGACGAATAATTGGGCCGGAAATTGAATCAAATCTGAAATTGAATCTGCATATTAAATATGAATATCGAAAGTAAACAGCTTGGACAGCATCGCTGTCAAGCAAGCAATAAAGTGTGTGGCGGAGAAGAGGGAACTGAGAGGGTGGGGGAGAGGAAAGGGGGGGGAGAGAAAGGGGGGGTCAGGGAGAAGAAAGGAGGGGGTCGGGGAGAGGAAAGGGGGGGAGAAGAAAGGGGGTCGGGGGGAGAAGAAAGGGGGTCGGGGGGAGAAGAAAGGTGGTCGGGGAGAAGAAAGGTGGGGTCGGGGAGAGGAAAGGGGGGGTCGGGAGAGGAAAGGGGGGTCAGGGAGAAGAAACCAGGGGGTCGGGGACAGGAAAGGGGGGGGAAGAAAGGGGGGGTCGGGGAGAGGAAAGGGGGGTCGGAAGAGGAAGGGGGGAGAAGAAAGGGAGGGTCGGAGAGAGGAAAGGGGGAAGAAGGGGGGTCAGGGAGAGGAAAGGGGGGTCGGGGAGAGGAAAGGGGGGGAAGAAGGGGGGGGGTCGGGGAGAAGAAAGGAGGAAGAAGGGGGGTCAGGGAGAGGAAAGGGGGGGAAGAAATGGGGGGTCGGGAGAGGAAAGGGGGGGAGAAGAAAGGAGGGGGTCGAGGAGAGGAAGGGGGGAAGAAGGGGGGAGAAGAAGGGGGGTCAGGGAGAAGAAAGGAGAGGGCCTGGGAGAGGAAAGGGGGGTCAGGGAGAGGAAAGGGGGGTCAGGGAGAAGAAAGGGGGGGTCAGGGAGAAGAAAGGAGGGGGTCGAGGAGAGGAAGAGGGGAAGAAGGGGGGAGAAGAAGGGGGGCGAGGAGAGGAAAGGGGGGGTCAGGGAGAAGAAAGGAGGGGGTCTGGGAGAGGAAAGGGGGGTCAGGGAGAGGAAACGGGGGTCAGGGAGAGGAAAGGGGGGGTCAGGGAGAAGAAAAGAAGGGGATCGAGGAGAGGAAGGGGGGAAGAAGGGGGGAGAAGAAGGGGGGCGAGGAGAGGAAAGGGGGGTCAGGGAGAAGAAAGGAGGGGGTCTGAGAGAGGAAAGGGGGGGTCAGGGAGAGGAAAGGGGCGGTCAGGGAGAGGAAAGGAGGGGGTCGGGGAGAGGAAAGGAGGGGGTCGGGGAGAGGAAAGGGGGGGTGGGGTGTATGTACAAATACGCAACACAAAATGTCAGTGTAGCGGAATAATTGATAGCTAGCGTGTTTAGACATTTTTATTCTCTCCGGGGCTCCCTATTCGCTCGTTTATATATCAATGCGGTTGATCAGCGTATGTCAGTAGATAAAGTAAAACGTGTTAGGTTTTTCCCAGCAGTGGTGAGCTGAGGGGCCGATAGAAGAACTGAGTTTCAAAACATAGATGAATTATTCAGATGTCCGTTTGTTTTTTAACTCCCAGTTGAAAAGAGATATAAAAGGATAACTAAACCCAAGGACAAAAATAAACAAAGCAATACAATTGCAGCTTACCAGCCCTTAGATGTGGTGGCTGCCCTTGTTTTTGCTTTTTTTCCCAGGCAAAGAACATTTTCATCAGCAAGTACAGAAAAATCGATGCAGCTACCTTGGTCATGTTGGTATGTCGCTGCCTGCTTCTGGGTTTAGGATGCTCCCCCACTCCCCCCCCCCCCCCCCCCCCCCCGCCGGCTCCTGCTGTGGTTGTACACTGTCTGTGTCAGAAACCATGAATCAGACCGAGACAGTAAACGTTCAGATCTACAAGACCCCAAATCCCTCCTCTGCACTTAAAAGCATTCAGAACGCAGAGATCTCTGTTTTTGAATGCTTTTGATTTTTAAAAATGGCGCCGATGTTTTCCGTGTAATCGGAAGTGATGTTACTACTGCGAGCAGCCGAATAAAAGCCGACCCCAGCTTTGTTTGGCTGTCCGGCCAGCTGGCGAATGCACCAGATGGTCGCTCGGGTCTCCTGGCGTGATGGGATAGCCGAGAGAGCCGCGGAAGGTAGCGAAGGAACATCCCCTCCCGCTCCTTGTAATAGCAATGACCACCATTTTATTCTCTAGGGCCACTTCCAAGAAATATATATAAATATACTGTATGTGTATAATATATATATATATATATATAATATATATATATATATATATATATATATATATATATATATATAAATGTTTGGGGGTTCTAAGTAAAGTTCTAGCAAAAAATTGCATATTTTTTCAAAAAGTGTTAGAATAGGCCTGATGTTCCAGTGGTTAATGTACACTCACCGGCCACTCTATTAGGTACACTTGTTTAATTGCTTATTAAAGCGGAGGTCCACCCTAAAATGGACCTTCCGCTCATCGGAATCCTCCCCCCCTCCGGCGCCACAATTGGCACCTTTCAGGGGGGAGGGGGGTGCAGTTACCTGGATAATCCAGGTAACTGCACCCACTTCCGGGATAGCTCTCTGCGGAAAGGGGCGTAATCTAAGTGCCCGCCCCCTTCCGCAAGTGCCCCGCTGCCTGCTGGGAAACACACAGATCCCAGAGGCAGCGGGGACCGTCCTTATTGCGCAGCGCGACTCGCGCATGCGCAGTAGGGAACCGGGAAATGAAGCCGAAAGGCTCCATTTCCTGATTCCCATACCCAAGATGGCGGCGGCAGCACCCGAGGGACGATCTAGAGATCGGCTTCGGGTGCCGACATCGCGGGCGCGCTGGACAGGTAAGTGCCACTATTTTAAAAGTCAGCAGCTGCAGTATTTGTAGCTGCTGGCTTTAAAAAAAAAAAAAAAAACGCGGAGTCCCGGCGGACTCCCGCTTTAACCACTTCAGCCTCGGACCAATAAATACCTTAAGGACCAGAGGTCTTTTTACAATTTCGCACTGCGCTGCTTTAACTGGTAATTGCGCGGTCATGCAATATTGCACCCAAACGAAATTTGCGTCCTTTTCTTCCCACAAATAGAGCTTTCTTTTGATGGTATTTGATTGCCTCTGCGATTTTTTTTTTTTGCGATATAAATGGAAAAAGAGCGAAAATTTTGAAAAAAAAAGATATTTTCTTCTTTTTGTTATAAGAAAAATCGAATAAACTAAATTTTAGTCATACATTGAGGGCAAAATTTATTCAGCCACATGTCTTTAGTAAAAAAAATGTCAATAAGCGAATATTTTTTGGTTTGCGCAAAAGTTATAGCGTCTACAAACTAGAGTACATTTTCTGGAATTTACACAGCTTTTAATTTATGACTGCCGATCTCATTTCTTGAGGTGCTAAAATGGCAGGGCAGTACAAATCCCCCCCAAATGACCCCATTTTGGAAAGTAGACACCCCAAGGAAATTGCTGATGGGTATGTTGAGCCCATTGAATATTTATTTTTTTTGTCCTAAGGGATTGAATAATGACAAAAAAAAAAAAAAAAAATTTTTTTACAAAAAGTTGTCACTAAATGATATATTGCTCACACATGCCATGGTTATATGTGGAATTGCACCCCAAAATACATTCTGCTGCTTCTCCCGAGTACGGGGATACCACATGTGTGGGACTTTTTGGGAGTCTAGTCGCGCACGGCACCCCGAAAACCAATCACCACCTTCAGGATTTCTAAGGGTGCAAATTTTTGATTTAACTCCTCACTACCTATCACAGTTTCGAAGGCCATAAAATGCCAAAATAGCACAAAACCCCCCCAAATGACCCCATTTTGGAAAGTAGACACCCCAAGCTATTTACTGAGAGGCATGTTGAGTCCATGGAATATTTTATATTTTGCCAAAAGTTGCGGGAATATTACAAACTTTTTTTTTTTTGCACAAAGTTGTCACTAAATGATATATTGCTCACACATGCTATGGGCAGAAGTCAAATTACACCCCAAAATAAATTCTGCTGCTTCTCCCGAGTACGGGGATACCACATGTGGGGGACTTTTTGGGAGCCTAGCCACGTACGGGACCCCGAAAACCAAGCACTGCCTTCCGGATTTAAGTATATAAAATGCTATAAAAAACAAACTAACCAGAGTCACCCGTAACACTTATACGGTGATCAGTGGTGAAAGGGTTAACTAGGGGCAATCAGGGGGTTCAAATTTTTATTAGGTAGTATATGGGGGTCCCTGGCGCTATATAAAAACCTGACGGGGAACCTAAATAACTAACTGGCTAACCAGCGTCACCAGTGACACTTATACTGTGATCGCTGGTGAAAGGGGGTGAAAGGGTTAACTAGCAGCAATCAGGGGGTTAAAACCATTATTGGGTAGTATATCGGGGTACCTAGCGCTATAAAAACCTGGCGGTGAACCTAAAAAAATAACTAGCTACCTAGCGACACTAGCGACACTGATGCAGCGTTCAGAAAAATTATCGCTTAGTGACACTGGCAAAAGGGGGTGAAAGGGTTAACTAGCGGAAATCAGGGGGTTAAAACCATTATTGGGTAGTATATCGGGGTACCTAGCGCTATAAAAACCTGGCGGTGAACCTAAAAAAATAACTAGCTACCTAGCGACTGTAGCGACACTAATGCAGCGATCAGAAAAACGATCGCTTAGTGACACTGGCAAAAGGGGGTGAAAGGGTTAACTAGCGGCAATCAGGGGGTTAAAAACATTATTGGGTAGTATATCGGGGTACCTAGCGATATAAAAACCTGGCGGTGAACCTAAAAAAATAACTAGCTACCTAGCGACACATGCAGCGATCAGAAAAATGATCGCTTAGTGACACTGGCAAAAGGGGGTGAAAGGGTTAACTAGCGGCAATCAGGGGGTTAAAAACATTATTGGGTAGTATATCGGGGTACCTAGCGCTATAAAAACCTGGCGGTGAACCTAAAAAAATAACTAGCTACCTAGCGACTGTAGCGACACTAATGCAGCGATCAGAAAAACGATCGCTTAGTGACACTGGCAAAAGGGGGTGAAAGGGTTAACTAGCGGCAATCAGGGGGTTAAAAACATTATTGGGTAGTATATCGGGGTACCTAGCGATATAAAAACCTGGCGGTGAACCTAAAAAAATAACTAGCTATCTAGCGACACTAGCGACACATGCAGCGATCAGAAAAATGATCGCTTAGTGACACTGGCAAAAGGGGGTGAAAGGGTTAACTCTAGGGGCAATCAGGGGGTTAAATCTTTATTGGGGGGTGATAGGGGGCTACCCTGGACCTAACACTAACTGTCCTGACAGTTTTTACTGTCACAACTGACACTGAATGCATTGATCAGTAAAGAAATGATCAATGCAATCAGTGACACTGTGACTGGGGGGGGAGGGGGGGCGGGGGGGGGGATCGGGGGGAGATCGGGGGGGGGATCGGGGGGGGTTTGTGTGCCTGTGTGTACCTACATGTCAGTGTAGTGTTGGTGCACACTTACTTTTACTGTTCTCCTCGTAGTCCGGTCAAAAAGACCGCCCCGAGGAGAATGACATCACTTCCTCCTTCCTGTGTAAACAATACACAGGGGAGGAAGCTTCTCATTGGCCAGGAGCGATCCAGAGGGGGTGGCCGAAAACCAACGGCCATCCCCTCATCACGGAGCGCTCCTGGACCGAATCGGACCGCCGTAACCAGCGGGAGGGGGTCCGATCGGACCCCCCACCCGCTGGAAGGCAATCACGTAGATGTACGTGATTATGCCTGCCTGTGCCATTGTGCTGACGTACAATGGCAATACGGCGGTCCTCAAGTGGTTAACATAAATTGCTAATCAGCCAATCACAAGGCAGCAACTCAGTGCATTTAGGCATCGAGACGCGGTAAAGACGACTTGGGGATTTAAGTGACTTTGAATGTGGCATGGTGCCAGACGGGGCTGGTCTGAGTATTTCTGGGATTTTCACACACAACCATCCCTCGGGTTTACAGAGAATGGTCAGGGAAAAAAAGAGAAAATATCCAATGAGCGGCAGTTGTGTGGAGGAAAATGCCTTGTTGCTGTCAGACGTCAGAGGAGAATGGGGCAGACTGGTTCTAGATGACAGAAAGGCAACAGTGACTCAAATAACCACTCAATAAATCCAAGGCAGAATACCATCTCTTAACACGTCACGTCACACATCCAACCTTGAAGCAGATAGGCTACAGCAGCAAAAATACCACTTCAGGGTGCCACTCCAATAAACTGAGGCTACAATTGGCACAGGATCATCAAAATTGGACAATAGAAGATTGGAAAAAACGTTGCCTGGTATGATGAGTCTGGATTTCAGCTGCGACATTCAGATAGTGGGGTCAGAATTTTGCGCATGGATCCATCCTGCCTCGCATCACCGGTTCAGACTGGTGGTGGCGGTGGTGTAATGTTGTGTCAGATTTTTTCTTGGTACACTTTGGGCCCCCTTTGTAAGGGTTAATTCTGCTTAGACCTGGACAATCAGTAGAATTATTTTGGAGCTCCGGAAGCATCCAATGCAGACAAGAGAATTGTTCAATGAATTCTTGCTTGTAATGGTAAGAATCGCATCCCTATACAAATGATGGACAAAGAATATTGCACAACCCAAAGAGAAAGGAGGGAGGGAGGGAGGACAGAGTTCATCACATGACAAATAATTCCTATACAAAAATAGCATCTCAGACATAGTCTAAACTAGTATTATAGCTGACGGTTGATATTATCTAAAAACATAATATAAACCAATGCCTATGTTCTGACTTTGTCTGAAGACATCATTTCAAAACCAGTTATTACCAGACCTTATCTATCCTGTGGTCATGTGACAAACAAGACCCTAAAATAAGGATATTCCTCTGTCAGCTATTTTAAAGTTTTAGTCATGTTAACGATTTTTCCGCGTACACACAAATCGGAATTTTGGTCGGAAAAAGCTCTGATGGTTTTCCCCGACTGAGTTTCCGCCGGGATATCTCTCAAGCTGTCTTGCGTACAGACGGTCACACCAAATTCCGACCGTCAAGAACACGGTGACGTACAACACGTACGACGGGACTAAAAAAAAAAAGAAGGAAGTTCAATAGCCAGTAGCCAGTAGCTTCCGCCTCATAGTTGAATCTGAGCACGCATGAGTTTTTGCACGTCGGAATTGCATTACACACGAACGGATTTTAGGATTGGAATTTTTTTCCGACCGAAAAATTGAGAACGTGCTCCCAATCTTTTACTGGCCGCAATTCGGCCAGCTAAAGTCAGATGGAGCATACACACGATCACATTTTCCGACCAAAAGCTCTCATTGGTCTTTTGCTGGCCGAATTTCCGATTGTGTGTATGCGGCATAACCCCTCCTTCAATCCCCTCTTATATCACAAACGTGATTTCACCATGATCACTTAATGTTCTCTGTGTGGGGTCATTTTGTTGCGTTGTATAATTACAGATACATTGAATAAGCTTGAACAATATATAACATGGATTAGTACCAATTGAGCATGGTTTAAACACCACGGCCAAACCGAGTATTGTTACTGACCATGTCCATCCCTTTATGACTACAGTGTCCCCATCTTCTGATGGCTCCTTCCAGCAGGATAATGCACCATGTCACAAAGCTCCAATCATCTCACCACTGGACAATGAGGTCCCTGTCCTCCAATGGCCTCCACACTCACCACATCTCATCCAATAGAGAACCTTTGGGATGTGGTGGAAGATTGGCATTATGGAGTCCCCATCTTCTGATGGCTCCTTCCAGCAGGATAATGCACCATGTCACAAAGCTCCAATCATCTCACCACTGGACAATGAGGTTACTGTCCTCCAATGGCCTCCACTTTCACCACATCTCATCCAATAGAGCACCTTTGGGATGCAGTAGAAGATTGGCATCATGTTGTCCCCATCTTCTGATGGCTCCTTCCAGCAGGATAATGCCCCATGTCACAAAGCTCCAATCATCTCACCACTGGACAATGAGGTCCCTGTCCTCCAATGGCCTCCACACTCACCACATCTCATCCAATAGAGCACCTTTGGGATGTGGTGGAAGATTGGCATTATGGAGTCCGCATCTTCTGATGGCTCCCTCCAGCAGGATAATGCCCCATGTCACAAAGCTCCGATCATCTCACCACTGGACAATGAGGTCCCTGTCCTCCAATGGTCTCCACACTCACCACATCTCATCCAATAGAGAACTTTTGGGATGTGGTGGAAGATTGGCATTATGGAGTCCCCATCTTCTGATGGCTCCTTCCAGCAGGATAATGCCCCATGTCACAAAGCTCCAATCATCTCACCACTGGACAATGAGGTCCCTGTCCTCCAATGGCGTCCACACTCACCACATCTCATCCAATAGAGAACCTTTGGGATGTGGTGGAAGATTGGCATCATGGTGTCCCCATCTTCTGATGGCTCCTCCCAGCAGGATAATGCACCATGTCACAAAGCTCCAATCATCTCACCACTGGACAATGAGGTCCCTGTCCTCCAATGGCCTCCACACTCACTACATCTCATCCAATAGAGCACCTTTGGGATGTGGTGGAATAGTAAATTGGCATCATGGATGTGCAGCCGGCAAATTTGCAGCAACTGTGTGATGTCATCATGTCACTATGGAGCAACATCTCTGAGGAACGTTTCCAACACCTTGTTGTATCTCTGCCACCAAGAATGAAGGCAAAAGGGGGTCAAACCCGGTACTATCAAGGTGTACCTAAGTGGCCGGTGAGTGTATTGCACAATAAACGATATTGTTTTTATGACAACCATTGTATGTTGCTGCAGTAAAGTGCCAGGGGAGAAAATCTTCTTGTATATTTGCTAATAGGGAGGCCCATGTGTTATTTTTGTGTTTTGTACCAAGTTTCTCTACTGATTTATGAAGGCGTCCTTAGTTATGTGTTTAAATTCCCACAATAAAAGTTGCAAATCTGGCCTTTAATCAGTCATAAGATAGCTGAAGCTCATGTGCTAAAGTCAAATCCGTAATTATGACTTATGTTTCGGCTCCCTTCCTCCGATACCCCATTGTGGACTTCTTCACCGCTCGCTGCTGCTGCCTCATTGCTCTGCTACAACAGTAAATGCAGTTCCAGTAGAGAACAATGCAAATGGAGTGAGAGCCTTTATATAAAAAAAACTGTCTGAACAAAGAATTAAAATTCAGCAAGAGGGATAAGGTAGACATTAGTCAAGAGGCTTAACTTTATTTTATTTATTTTCAGCTGCATTTGTTAGCATGCCATTACGGGAGCCGTACGGGTTTAATCATTTACAATTTACAGCAAGAAGCAAATGTGTGTTTCAACTGATAGATTCCGGTCCCAGAGTATTGGTCATTTAACCACTTGCTGTCTGGGGCAATAAAAAAATAAAAATAAAAATTACCACACACATTAACCTCTTCAATACTGGGCACTATTACCCCCATCCCCCCCCCCCCCCCCCGCTCAGGCCAATTTTCAACTTTTAGCGCTATCACACTTTGAATGACAATTGCGTGGTCATGTTACACTGTACCCATATGACATTTTTTTTCTTTTTTTTTTCACACAAAGAGAGCTTTCTTTTGGTGGTATTTAATCACCATTGGGGTTTTTATTTTTTTGCTAAATAACAAAATTATCACATTTCATAGTTTGTTATAAAATTTTGCAAAACAGGTAATTTTTCTCCTTCACTGATGGGCACTGATCAGGGGGCAGTGAGGTGGCACTGATAAAGCTGCACTAATGGCTACTGATGAGGCTGCATGGATAGGCACTGATGAGGCTGCACTGATGGGCACCGATAAAGCTGCACTAATGGGTACTGATGAGGCGGCACTGATAAAGCTGCACTGATGAGGCAGCACTGATGGGCACTGATAAAGTTTTGCTAATGGACACTAATACAGCTGCATTGATGGGCACTGATGATGCTGCACTGATGGGCACCAATAAAGCGGCACTGATGGGCACCAATAAAGCGGCACTGACGGGCTCTGATGAGGCTGTACTGATGGGCACTGATAAATATTTTGCTAATGGACACTAATAAAGCTGCACTCGTGGGCACTGATGAGGCAGCACTGATGAGCACCAATGAGGAGGCACTGATGAGCACTGATGAGGCTTCACTGATGGGCACTGATAAAGCTGCCTTGATAAAGCTTCGCTAATGGATATTGATAAAGCTGCACTGAAGGGCACTAATATTTCGCAAATGGACACTAATAAAGCTGTACTGATAGGCACTGATGAGGGAGCACTGATGGGCACTGATAAAGCTGCCCTGATAAAGCTTCGCTAATGGATATTGATAAAGCTGCACTGAAGGGCACTAATATTTCGCAAATGGACACTAATAAAGCTGTACTGATGGGCACTGATGAGGCAGCACTGATGGGCACTGATAAAGCTGCCCTGATAAAGCTTCGCTAATGGACACTGATAAAGCTGCACTGATGGGCACTAAAAAGGAGGCCCTGATAGGTGGCACTGATTTTTGGAAGAAAAAAAAGAAAAAAAGTTTTTCTTTGTTTCTGTTATAACATTTTGCAAATAATCTTTCTTGATAAAATTAGGTCAACGTGTATTCTGCTCCATTTCTTTGGTGAAAATAACCCAAATCTGTGTATGTTATTTAGTCTGTAGGAAAGTTATAGAGTCTACAAACTATGGGATATATATCTGTAAAATTGATCAATCCTGATGTACTGACAGCCAATCTCATTGCTTGAGGCCCGAAAATGCCAAAACAGAACAAATACTCCCCAAATGACCCCTTTTTGGAAAGTAGACAGTCTGAGGTAATTAATAAGAGGCATGGAGAGTTTTTTGAAGTTGTAATTTTTTGTCACTTTTTTTGGAAAATGAATAAAAACTATTTTTTTTTTCACATTTAAGAAAAAAAATATATTTACATACTGTCCCCAGTGCAGTACAGCGTCATCATATAACTTGCGTGGCAATGACCAGGGACACTGACTTGTGACACTATGTAAAAAATAATAATAATAATTCAATAATAATAAATTTCAAAAGAGACAAATTCCCTAAACTATGAGCTGCTAGAAGGCATAAATTGGGATAAAATCTTAGGAACAAAGAACGTGGAGGAGAGATGGGTTTGCTTTAAGAGCATATTAAAGCGGGGTTCCACCTTAAAGTGGAACTTCCGCTGATCGGAACCCTCCCCCCCTCCGGTGTCACAATTGGCACCTTTCAGGGGGGAGGGGGGTGGAGATACCTGTCAAAGACAGTTATTTACACCCACTTCCGGGCATAGACTCCCATGGGAGTCTATGTCATTTCCTGTCCTGCCGCGCTGTCTGCTGGGACACACACGGGTCTCAGAAACAGCGCAGAGAATTCCTATTGCGCTGCGCGTCTCGCGCATGCACAGTAGGGAACCGGGAAGTGAAGCCGATTTGCTTCACTTCCTGATTCCCTCACCTAGAATGGTGACGGCAGCAGCCGAGAGCCTGAGCAATCGATCGGCCTCGGCTGCTGACATCGCTGGACCCCGGGACAGGTGAGTGTCCATTTATTAAAAGTCAGCAGCTGTAGTATTTATAGCTGCTGGCTTTTAATATTTTTTTTTTTGGTGGAATCCCTCTTTAAATAAGGGCATTAGCCAATACATCCCATTGGGTAATACGTTTAAAAGAGCGAACAAAAGTCCTGGATGGCTTAACTCCAATGTAAAAATGCATATAAAAGCAAAGGAGAAGGCCTTCAAAAAATACAAGGTTGAGGGATCATCATCAGCATTCAGACTTTATAAAGAATGCAACAAGAAATGTAAGGGTGCAATAAGGACGGCTAAGATAGAACACGAAAGACACATAGTAGAGGAGAGCAAAAAAATGGCAAGAAATTCTTTAAGTATGTAAACAGTAAAAAAGTGAGGACAGACCACATAAAGAATGAGGAAAGACATCTGGTTACAAA
The DNA here is from genome assembly GCF_037356315.1 of Lithobates pipiens. Classification (NCBI taxonomy): domain Eukaryota; kingdom Metazoa; phylum Chordata; class Amphibia; order Anura; family Ranidae; genus Lithobates; species Lithobates pipiens. The sequence continues at coordinate 245,743,719 of NW_027507787.1, forward strand.
GCATGGGGAGATGGTGAAGGTATTGAATTTATTCTTCTCCTCAGTCTTCATGAGGGAATTGGGGGGCTTCAGTAACCAAAACGGCAGTGTTTATCCTCATGACACATCACAGGAAGCACCTCCATGGTTAACAGATGATAGAATTAAAATTAGACTTGGGAAACTTAACATTAATAAATCACCTGGACCGGATGGCTTGCACCCGAGGGTACTTAGGGAACTCAGTCAAGTAATTTCCAGACCATTGTTCCTAATTTTTACTGACAGTCTATTGACTGGAATGGTAGCAGCTGATTAGAGAAAAGCCAATGTAGCAACAACATTTAAAAAGGGCCCAAAATACATCCCTGGGAATTACAGACCAGTTAGACTAACATCAATAGTATGTAAATTCTTAGAGGGGATGATAAGGGACTATATATATATAAGATTTTAGTAATGAGAACGGTATCATTATCAGTAATCAGCATGGATTCATGAAGAATCTTTCTTGCCAAACCAATCTATTAACCTCCTATGAAGAGGTGAGTTGCCACCTAGATAAAGGAAGGCCCGTAGACGTGGTGCATGGATTTTGCAAAAGCATTTGACACAGTTCCCCATAAACGTTTACTGTACAAAATAAGGTCTGTTGGCATGGACCATAGGGTGAGTACATGGGTTGAAAACTGTCTAGAAGTGCGAGTTCAGAGAGTGGAGATAAATGGGGAGTACTCTGATTGGTCAGGGGTGGGTAGTGGGGTCCCCCAGGGTTCTGTGCTGGGACCAATCCTATTAAATGTATTCATAAACGACCTGGAGGATGGGGTAAACAGTTCAATCTCTGTATTTGCGGACAATACTAAGCTAAGCAGGGCAATAACTTCTCCGTAGGATGTGGAAACCTTGCAAATAGATCTGAACAAATGAATGGGGGAGGGGCAACTACATGGCAAATGAGGTTCAATATAGAAAAATGTAAAATAATGCATTTGGGTGGCAAAAAATCTGAATGCAATCTATAGACTCCAGAGATAAAACAATAATTCTCGCGCTCTACAAGACTCTGGTCCGGTTGCACCTGGAGTATGCTGTCCAGTTCTGGGCACCAGTCCTCAGGAAGGATGTACTGGAAATGGAGCGACTACAAAGAAGGGCAACAAAGCTAATAAAGGGTCTGGAGGATATTTGTTATGAGGAAAGGTTGGGAGCGCCAAACTTTTTCTCTCTGGAGAAGAGACGCCTGAGAGGGGATATGATTTCATTATATAAATACCGGACTGGTGACCCCACAATATATAAATACCAGACTGGTGACCCCACAATATATAAATACCAGACTGGTGACCCCACAATATATAAATACCAGACTGGTGACCCCACAATATATAAATACCGGACTGGTGACCCCACAATATATAAATACCAGACTGGTGACCCCACAATATATAAATACCAGACTGGTGACCCCACAATATATAAATACCGTACTGGTGACCCCACAATAGGGAGAAAACTTTTTCGTGGAAGGGAGTTTAACAAGACACGTGGCCACTCATTTGGGCATTGATGGGTGGCACTGATTGCTGGCACTTATGTACTGGTGGGCACTGATTGGTGGGCACTTATTTGTGGCACTGGCGAGCGGTACTGGTGGACACATATGAGGCGGCTTCACCTCTTCCTCACCGATGTCTCTTCAGCAGAAGCCAGTGGTTGGCGTCGTCAGCGTGAGAAGAAAAGAAAAAAAAAACGATTACCGATCTTCTGCTTACATCATGTGATCAGCTGCCATTGGCTGACAGCCGATCACGTGGTAAGTGGTTGGGATCGACCCCTAACTCCGATCTGTGATCACCCAATTCTCATTGACTTGGGTGGTCACAGCGCGTGCCGTGCGTGCCCTTCGGGGGGGGGGGGCGTGACCAGCGTGTAAAGGGGACGGCCTCCCGGTAAAGCAGATCCGCTCTGTAGCTGCCATTAGGCTATAGCGCGGATCTGAACAAGTTAAAGAAATGCAGCAAAAGTACAGTGGGTACAGTGTTGCGTGACCGCGCAATTGTCATTCAAACAGCGACAGCTCTGAATTGCCCTGGCCAGGAAGGGGGGTGAAAGTGCCCGGTATCGAAGGGGTTAATGTAGTTCAGCCCCGTCACGGATAATCTGCGATTCTCTGCTGCGGGTTCCCTACTGCTATTTGCACCCGTTTATTTAAATAAAGCGGAATCAATCCAAGTGTATCCTCTTCTTTACTTGAATAATCTCAGGCGGGTTTGGATGAAATGAGGCCTTTCACTGTGGAATTAATTGCGTCTTTGGCGTTGTAGCTTCACAGCCGTCACTTGTCATAGAAGATCCTAACACAACCCGACTGATGGTTGATGTCCCACAGGAAATAATGAAACTTGTAATTCAAGGAGCCGTGTACTTTGTCTGCGGTGTCACCAGCACATAAATTATCATGGAGAGACGCTTATTATACAAATCGGATATTGTGTAGAGTAATATCACCTCTTACAATCAGCATTTTGCAGAGGAAAAAATAAAATGTTACATCTCTTCAATCCGAGATTTAAGGATCAGCATAATATATGCGTGATTAGCTTTCAATAAATAAAAGATCAAAAATCAATTCTACAACATCATATTAGCTTTAAATCAAGCATGTACTGGCCATTGGGACTACCGGGAGTTTCCCGGTGGGCCGATGGCTCAGTGGGCCACTCTGATGTAAGGGGGCTGGTGATGGGACACTCTGATGTAAGGGGGCTGGTGATGGGTCACTCTGATGTAAGGTGGTGCTGATGGGACACTCTGATGTAAGGGGGCTGGTGATGGGACACTCTGATGTAAGGGGGCTGCTGATGGGACACTCTGATGTAAGGGTGCTGCTGATGGGATACTCTGATGTAAGGGGGCTGGTGATGGGTCACTCTGATGTAAGGTGGTGCTGATGGGACACTCTGATGTAGGGGGCTGGTGATGGGACACTCTGATGTAAGATGGTGCTGATGGGACACTCTGATGTAAGGGGGTGCTGATGGGACACTCTGATGTAAGGGAGTGCTGATGGGACACTCTGATGTAAGGGGGTGCTGATGGGACACTCTGATGTAAGGGAGTGCTGATGGGATACTCTGATGTAAGGGAGTGCTGATGGGACACTCTGATGTAAGGGGGTGCTGATGGGACACTCTGATGTAAGGGGGCTGGTGATGGGACACTCTGATGTAAGGGGGTGCTGATGGGACACTCTGATGTAAGGGGGCTGGTGATGGGACACTCTGATGTAAGGGGGTGCTGATGGGACACTCTGATGTAAGGGGATGCTGATGGGACACTCTGATGTAAGGGGGTGCTGATGGGACACTCTGATGTAAGGGGTGCTGATGGGACACTCTGATGTAAGGGGTGCTGATGGGAAACTCTGATGTAAGGGGGCTGGTGATGGGACACTCTGATGTAAGGGGGCTGGTGATGGGTCACTCTGATGTAAGGTGGTGCTGATGGGACACTCTGATGTAAGGGGGCTGGTGATGGGACACTCTGATGTAAGGGGGCTGCTGATGGGACACTCTGATGTAAGGGGGCTGGTGATGGGACACTCTGATGTAAGGGGGTGCTGATGGGACACTCTGATGTAAGGGGGCTGGTGATGGGTCACTCTGATGTAAGGTGGTGCTGATGGGACACTCTGATGTAAGGGGGTGCTGATGGGACACTCTGATGTAAGGGGGTGCTGATGGGACACTCTGATGTAAGGTGGTGCTGATGGGACACTCTGATGTAGGGGGCTGGTGATGGGACACTCTGATGTAAGATGGTGCTGATGGGACACTCTGATGTAAGGGGGTGCTGATGGGACACTCTGATGTAAGGGAGTGCTGATGGGACACTCTGATGTAAGGGGGTGCTGATGGGACACTCTGATGTAAGGGAGTGCTGATGGGATACTCTGATGTAAGGGAGTGCTGATGGGACACTCTGATGTAAGGGGGTGCTGATGGGACACTCTGATGTAAGGGGGCTGGTGATGGGACACTCTGATGTAAGGGGGTGCTGATGGGACACTCTGATGTAAGGGGGCTGGTGATGGGACACTCTGATGTAAGGGGGTGCTGATGGGACACTCTGATGTAAGGGGTGCTGATGGGACACTCTGATGTAAGGGGGCTGGTGATGGGACACTCTGATGTAAGGGGGCTGCTGATGGGACACTCTGATGTAAGGGGGCTGGTGATGGGACACTCTGATGTAAGGGGGTGCTGATGGGACACTCTGATGTAAGGGGGCTGGTGATGGGACACTCTGATGTAAGGGGGTGCTGATGGGACACTCTGATGTAAGGGGTGTTGATGGGACACTCTGATGTAAGGTGGTGCTGATGGGACACTCTGATGTAAGGGAGATGCTGATGGGACACTCTGATGTAAGGGAGTGCTGATGGGACACTCTGATGTAAGGGAGTGCTGATGGGATACTCTGATGTAAGGGAGTGCTGATGGGACACTCTGATGTAAGGGGGTGCTGATGGGACACTCTGATGTAAGGGGGCTGGTGATGGGACACTCTGATGTAAGGGGGTGCTGATGGGACACTCTGATGTAAGGGGTGCTGATGGGACACTCTGATGTAAGGGAGAGCTGATGGGACACTCTGATGTAAGGGGGCTGGTGATGGGACACTCTGATGTAAGGGGGCTGCTGATGGGACACTCTGATGTAAGGGGGCTGGTGATGGGACACTCTGATGTAAGGGAGAGCTGATGGGACACTCTGATGTAAGGGGGCTGGTGATGGGACACTCTGATGTAGGGGGCTGGTGATGGGACACTCTGATGTAAGGGGGTGCTGATGGGACACTCTGATGTAAGGGGGTGCTGATGGGACACTCTGATGTAAGGGAGTGCTGATGGGACACTCTGATGTAAGGGAGTGCTGATGGGATACTCTGATGTAAGGGGGCTGGTGATGGGACACTCTGATGTAAGGGGGCTGGTGATGGGACACTCTGATGTAAGGGGGCTGCTGATGGGACACTCTGATGTAAGGGGTGCTGATGGGACACTCTGATGTAAGGGGGCTGGTGATGGGCCACTCTGATGTAAGGGGGCTGCTCATGGGACACTCTGATGTAAGGGGGCTGGTGATGGGACACTCTGATGTAAGGGGGCTGCTGATGGGACACTCTGATGTAAGGGGGGCTGGTGATGGGACACTCTGATGTAAGGGGGCTGGTGATGGGATACTCTGATGTAAGGGAGTGCTGATGGGACACTCAAAATGTATGTGGGCCGGTCTGGATGAAGTCCAGGGCCAAATTTCTGTCCCAGTCCAGCCCTGCTTTAAATCCCCCACCCTGGCCTTCCCTTCAGTCTTGCAGAGGTGTACCGGCTCTTCTCCTGGACTGAAATGGCTTCCTCTGATTTCACCGCACACTGTGAGCTTCTCACCATATGCACTAGAAGCTGCAGCAAGTCAGATGGAGCCCCGCCCTCATTTCCTGGCTGGCCACGTCCACCATCATATAGCCCAGGGGTCTCCAAACTTCCCTTACATTAGTGTCCCCCATCAGAGCACCCTTTACACCAGAATCTGCCTTAGGAGTCCCCCCCCCCCTTTAAATAAGGATACCAGGGGTGGCCCTTCTATTGTGGGCACACGGGCTCCACCACCCCTTCCCTTATCCATGCGCCCGCCCCTTTCAGAAATCCTATGGCGGGGGGTGTGTTTTTTGAAGCACCGATTAGAGCCAGAGGCTGTAATAGGCTTCAAAATAGGGTGGGCTCGGGGGTGCAGAGGTGTGTTGCAACAGCGAATGAATCAGGATCCAATCAGGATCGGCTGGAGCTGGTGGGCTCGCCCTTGTCGCTGGAAAGACCGGGTTGAGGTAAGCAAAAAGCGGGGATCATCACAGGAGGTTTTTCACCTTAACCTCCTCCCGTCCGTACTATAGCCAAATGACAGCTACAGCGCGGACCTACATTGCCGGGAGGCCGTCCTCCCTTTTGCACGCTCCCGCGATGCACTCTGATCACCAAGTCAAAATCCCGGTCCCTTACCACTTGATCAGCTGTCAGCCAATGAGAGCTGATTACGTGATCCAAACAGAAGCTCGTGATCGTTTTTTTTTTTCTGTCAGCGTGAGGAGAAAAAAAAAATGGCAATCACCAGCTTCTGTTGAAGGGACAATGGTCCCGAAGAGGAAGAGGCACAGCCGCCTCATCTGTGCCAACCAGTATTGCCTGTCAGTGCCACCTGCCAGTGCTCATAGTGCCCACCAGTGAATATCAGTGCCACCTATCAATGCCCAAGAGTGCCACCTATCAATGTCCACCAGTGGTGCCAATCAGTGCCTCATCGGTGCCATCTAGAAGTGCTGTCTATCAGTGTCACCTACCAGTGCCAACTATCAATGCCCTTCAGTGCCACCCAACCATGCCAGCTATCAGTGCCACCCATCTGTGCCCGTAAGTGCCACCTATCAATGCCCATCAGTGCCACCCAACTGTGTCACCTCTGCCCACCAGTGCTACCTCTTAGTGCCCACAAGTGGCGCCTCATCAGTGCCTACCAGTGCCGCCTTATCAATGCCACCTCATCAGTACCCATCAGTGTAGCCGCATCAGCTTACAGCAATGAAGGAGAAAAGTTACCTGTTTGCTAAATTTTATAACAAAATATAAAACCGTTTTTTTTTTTTTTTTTTTTGTTTTTTGTTTTCCCACATTTGTTGTCTTTTTTTTTTTTTTTTTTTTTTACAAAAACGAAAAAACCCAGAAGTGATCGAGTGCCACCAAAAGAAAGCTCTATTTGTGGGGAAAAAAAAATGATGAAATGTCTTTTATGTACAGTGTTGCATGACCGCGCAATTCTCATTCAAAGAGCGAGAGCGCTGAAAGCTGAAAATTGGTCTGGGCAGGAAGGGGGTTTAAGCGCCCGGTAAGAAAGTGATTAAATGCATAGAATGCTTTAGGGCCGGTTCACACAGGGGGCGATGCGAGGCGACACGACTTGCCGCGCCGCGACCTGCCGCGACCTCAGCGGCGACTTGCAAATGACTTCTGTATAGAAGTCAATGCAAGTCGCCCCGAGGTCGCCCAAAAGTAGTACAGGAACCTTTTTTCTAAGTCGGAGCGACTCGAGTCGCTCCTCTTAGAGCGGTTCCGTAGTACAGAACGGAGCACGACTTGTCAGGTCGCGGCACGGCAAGTCGTGTCGCCTCGTTTCGCCCCCTGTGTGAACCGAGCCTAATTATTAAGATGAAAAACTGACACAAACCCCTTTAAAACGTAAAATAAAGATTATATATAAAAAAATAAAAAATTAATAAAAAAAGGTTATTCCATGCATGCCAAGCTGGCTGGTCATCACCAACTACAGGAAAAGCCTTACCTTGGCTTTTGTGCTCGTTGACTTGCTAAAATAGGTCCTTCTACTCATCCTGCCATTGAAACTAACAAGAATGTAGGTCGGCAATCAGACGGATGAGACTCCAATCAGACAACCAACAAGAGATGTTTGAAAGTTGCCGCTTTTGTCTATAAAACTGCATAGAAGACAATGCAAATCGACTCTTCGCTGCAAAACCGCCTGTCGCGAATATGGATTCTGTGCTTTTCATCGCGGCGTCGGGGGCTGCACCAGGAGGTAAATGCGATGCAATGGAATCAATAACGTGGTTTCCCACATAATGCATGCCATTGATTTCAGCAGCATGTAATTGATTTTGATAGAATTGATCGCTGGGAGATTATTATGCTTGCACATCAGCCTGGCTATCAATACTTGAATACGATTTTCAAGGGCAATTGGGGGGGGGGGAGGGGGAATACGTTGCAGTCAGAGGCGGGACGATTATCTCTCTTTGGCCTCGGTGATGTAAGAGAAGGAAAGTGGGGCAAAATACACAAAGATTGCACACACAATATACTGCTGGGGGCAGCAATCCTGTGATGAATTCAAAATATACCAATAGTATCGTCCTTAACGATCAAAGTTTCTACAGAAAGAAGAGTAGAGTAGGATATTGGATCGGGCAATAGGGGAAATTATAAAAAGGTTACCATATCGACAAAAATATTTTAAGTATATTAAATATATTCTTGAAAACTTTCACATACAAAAAAAAAAAACATTAATACAACCAAAGAAATGTAAAAATGTAAGCAATTGGTGCAAGCTTGTTGGTATCCTATCTGCAGCTCTGTAATACATCTATATATGAGAACTATTGTTCCTTCTCTGGCCAACTATGTCAAAGTGATCCCTCTCTGGCCAACTTTGTCAAAGTGATCCCTCTCTGGCCAACTTTGTCAAAGTGATCCCTCTCTGACCAACCATGTCAAAGTGATCCCTCTCTGGCCAACCATGTCAAAGTGATCCCTCTCTGGCCAACCATGTCAAAGTGATCCCTCTCTGGCCAACCATGTCAAAGTGATCCCTCTCTGGCCAACCATGTCAAAGTGATCCCTCTCTGGCCAACCATGTCAAAGTGATCCCTCTCTGACCAACCATGTCAAAGTGATCCCTCTCTGGCCAACCATGTCAAAGTGATCCCTCTCTGGCCAACCATGTCAAAGTGATCCCTCTCTGGCCAACCATGTCAAAGTGATCCCTCTCTGGCCAACCATGTCAAAGTGATCCCTCTCTGGCCAACCATGTCAAAGTGACTCCTCTCAAGCCAACCATGTGAAAGTGATCCCCCTCTGGCCAACTATGTGAAATTGATCCTTCTCTGGCCAACTGTATCAAAGTGATCCCTCTCTGGCCAACTGTGTCAAAGTGATCCCTCTCTGGCCAACTGTGTCAAAGTGATCCCTCTCTGGCCAACTATGTCAAAGTGATCCCTCTCTGGCCAACTATGTCAAAGTGATCCCTCTCTGGCCAACTATGTCAAAGTGATCCCTCTCTGGCCAACCATGTCAAAGTGATCCCTCTCTGACCAACCATGTCAAAGTGATCCCTCTCTGGCCAACCATGTCAAAGTGATCCCTCTCTGGCCAACCATGTCAAAGTGATCCCTCTCTGGCCAACCATGTCAAAGTGATCCCTCTCTGGCCAACCATGTCAAAGTGATCCCTCTCTGGCCAACCATGTCAAAGTGATCCCTCTATGGCCAACCATGTCAAAGTGATCCCTCTATGGCCAACCATGTCAAAGTGATCCCTCTCTGGCCAACCATGTCAAAGTGATCCCTCTCTGGCCAACCATGTCAAAGTGACTCCTCTCAAGCCAACCATGTGAAAGTGATCCCCCTCTGGCCAACTATGTGAAATTGATCCTTCTCTGGCCAACTGTATCAAAGTGATCCCTCTCTGGCCAACTGTGTCAAAGTGATCCCTCTCTGGCCAACTGTGTCAAAGTGATCCCTCTCTGGCCAACTGTGTCAAAGTGATCCCTCTCTGGCCAACTGTGTCAAAGTGATCCCTCTCTGGCCAACTGTGTTCTATGGGATGTGTATTATTGACTATGGGATGTGTACTGTGGACTATGGGATGTGTACTGTGGACTATGGGATGTGTATTATGGACTGTGGTCTATGACATGTGTACAATGGACCATAGACTATGGACTATGGGATGTGCACAATGCACTACGAAATGTGCGCACTGGACTACGAGATGTGTGCAATGGACTACAAGATGTGCGCAATGGACTACGAGATGTGCGCAATGGACTACGAGATGTGCGCAATGGACTATGAGATGTGCGCAATGGACTACGAGATGTGCGCAATGGACTATGAGATGTGCGCTATGGACTATGAGATGTACGCAATGGACTACGAGATGTGCGCTATGGACTACGAGATGTGCGCAATGGACTACGAGATGTGCGCAATGGACTACGAGATGTGCACAATGGACTACGAGATGTGCGCTATGGACTACGAGATGTGCGCAATGGACTATGAGATGTGTATTACTGACTATGGGATTTGTTCTGTTCTTAAAGCAGTATAAAGTGACCAAATAATGTGTACTGCTCATTCCCAAAAAACCTAAGTGTGAAGGAAAAGGAGAGGTTCGGGAGCGCACAGAGGAGGCAGAAAAACACAACAATTTAATGAAAAATAGAATACATGGCCATTAAATAGTGAATGTTTATGGATTTTTTTTTTCTTGAGAATAGGGAGATCAGTTAGTGTCATTTCAACCTGGAATATGTTAGTAAAAAGAAATATCAAATATGTTGCCAGTAAAATTTTAGGCATGCTGTAAGGAGTTCTGGCTGTGTTAGCATTGATTTTTTTTTTTTTTTTAGCAGTATCTTGTAACAAGTCCCGAATCTTTGACAATCTCTCATAGCACGTCCCTAGTTTCCAATCCTGTCGTTTTGGACAATCTCCTGTAGGATGTCCCTGGTGTCCGGCCTGTCTGTAGCACCCCCACGGCTTCTGACCATCCACTGTAATGTGTCCAATATGACCACTTTAAGTGCCGGTTCACGGTACCATGACTTGGGATCCGACTTGTCAGACCTCAAGTCGCTTGACATCAGAAATTCCATTGAAGTGAATGAGAGCCGTATTAATAAACACTACTGAAGTCGCTCCGACTTCAGAAAAGGTCCCTGTACTACTTCAATCCGACTTCCAGGCGACTGGTACCCATTGATTTCAATGGAAGTCGCCTCCAAAGTCGGATTGTGTCTTAACTGAAGCAACAATACAGGAAGAGAAAATTGTTTTCTCAGGCAAACCCCTTCCTCCCACAGAGCTGATTGTTGTTTGATTGGCCACTGGAAAGTTGCCTGTCCTGGAAGCGACTTGAAGTCACCCCAAGTCGCCTTGTAAGTCACGCTGTGGTGCGTGCTCATGTCGCGTCCAGGTCGCCTCGCAAAGTTGTGTTGCCCCTGTGTGAACCGGCTCTTAGCATTACATACTCCTGGGGTCGGTAACCCGTCAATCGCGATCTGCCGACTGCAGGCAGCTGATAGGTAGACCTCGAAAGACGGTTTAGCCGGTCCTTCCCCTCAGCCTCCTCCGTACTCACTTCACAGCAGAGCGGAGAGCGGGAAGCAACATTGTAGATGGAGGGGAGCAGAATTGGGAGGCACTGCAGTTAACCAGCAGGTGATTGGTTGTTTGGAAGTTGGGTGGTCCTAGCAACCGATAACCAGCTTGTTGATATGGGGAGAAATTAACATTGGCAGCTCCCGCTCCCCCCAATACTATGCTGCCTCCCCTCCCACACTTCTGTACACTTTACAACAGGTAGGAAAACGCTACCTGCACACTCCAGGGGGGCACAAGGCTCTACAGTGAGGGGGGTTGATATGAAAGGGCGGGGGACACTACAGAGTGGGGGGTGTGATGTGAGGGGGCAGAGGACACTGCTTTGGGGGGGGGGGGCACGCAGGCCACTGCTGTAGCAAGGGAAGCACAGAACACTACAGTGTTGGGGAAGGGGTGATGTAAAGAGGGCAGAGGACACTGCTATTGGGGGGAGAGGCAGTGGACACTACAGTGGGGAAGGGGGGATGTGGAGGGGCCGAGGTCATTGCTATGGGGGAGTGGGCAAGAGACACTGCTCTGGGGGAGGCAGCAGACACTACAGTGAGGGAGGGGGGTAATGTGGAGGGGCAGGGGACACTGCTATTTAGGGAAAGTAGAGGGGTAGATGACACTACAGGGGGGGGTGTGAAGGGGGCAGAGGACACTGCTACAGGGGTCAGAGGGGCAGAGTACACTACAGTGAGAGAGTGATGTGAAGGGGGGCAGGGTACACTGCACCGGGGGGGGGGGCAGAGGACACTACTACAGTGGGGGGATGGTGATGTGAAGGGGGGCAGAGGACAATACAGTGGGGGGTGTGAAGGGGGCAGAGAACACTGCTGTGTGGGGGGCAGAGGACACTACAGTGGGGGGGTGTGAAAGGGGCAAAGGACACTGCTGTGCTGGGAACAGAGGACACTACAGTGGGGGAGGGGTGTGAAGGGGGCAAAGGACACTGCTGTGCGGGGGGCAGAGGACACTACAGTGGGGGGGGGTGTGAAGGGGGCAGAGTACACTGCTATGGGGGGGGGGTCAGAGGAGCAGAGTACACTACAGTGAGGGAGTGATGTGAAGAGGGCAGGGTACACTGCAATGGGGGGGGGGCAGAGGACACTACTACAGTGGGGGGGATGGTGATGTGAAGGGGGGCAGAGGACACTGCTGTGTGGGGGGCAGAGGACATTACTGTGGAGGTACCAGACTATTGTGGAGGGTGATATGAAGTGGTGTGAAGAGGAGCAGAGTACTACTGTGACACACTATGTGTTCTTCGAGCCATATTTTTATTGGGGGCTTTTTTTTTTTTTTAAAGGGCGCTGCACCCCCAGGGATCTTTTCTTCACGTTGCTCGTGTAGATCTCAACCTCTGAAAGGTTGTCTTCCCCTGAACTATACTGTTCAAATATGTGCAGCCCTTCTGCAATGTCAGGGGCCACACGTGAGGGCCCCTATATCAAGTAAGTTGACCACCACTGTGACTGAGATTTCATACTAGATGTTGGATGTTTTCTGGTTCTCCGCTAAGCATCCCATCATTCAGAATTAGCAGAACACCAAGGAAGGCTCAATAGTGGAATACGTCTGTAAAAATAATAAGCCGACAAAATGTGATATTAATCAGAGGTGACAATAATGAGCCTAACGTGACAGCCAAGTAAATCAGACAAACTGGGTTTCGCTCGCTGTGATTCATTGTAGACCTTTCTGTATTGTTGGATTGATAATTCACTTTGTGCCCAGAAAAGGATCTGAGTGCTCTAATTGCCTAGCAGAAGTGAGAAGGTTAATGTGGGGAGGGTTCCATCACAGAGGAGGTCATGGAAGCTCTCCATCCTCCCAACTTTGAGGCCTTCTGCTCCCTCCTCATCAATCAATGTCTGTTTTCCTGAATGAGCAGAACACAAAGTGGAGTCGTCTTCACCTCTGCTCTCTTCTCCAGTTTTTCCTCCCCGTCTCCTTCTCCCATCTCTTCTTCATTTGTTATTCCTCCTCCTGTGACGATGTGCTTCCCTCTCCTCGGTTATGCATAAATGCCCTGAAAGGTCAAGCCTACTGGATGCAAATGTATGCATCCACCATGACTGCACTCCCAGATGGAAAGACATCTGATTTGGTATTTAAAGCGGGATTCCACCCTAAAGTGGAACCTCCGCTGATCGGAACCCCCCCCCCCCCTCCTCCGGTGTCACAATTGACACCTTTCAGGGGGAAGGGGGGTGGAGATACCTGTCAAAGACAGGTATTTTCACCCACTTCCGGGCATAGACTCCCACGGGAGTCTACGCCATTTCCTGCCCTGCCGCGCTGTCTGCTGGGACACACACACGGGTCCCAGTGACAGCGCGGAGATCTCCTATTGCGCGGCGCGGCTCGCGCATGCGCAGTAGGGAACCGGGAAGTGAAGCCGATTCGCTTTACTTCCTGATTCCCTCACCTAGAATGGCGGCGGCAGCAGCCGAGGCCCGAGCGGTCGATCGGCCTCAGCTGCCGGCATCGCTGGAACCCGGGACAGGTGAGTGTCCATTTATTAAAAGTCAGCAGCTGTAGTATTTATAGCTGCTGGCTTTTAATATTTTTTTTGTTGGGCGGAATCCCTCTTTAACATTAAAGGAACACAAACATGAAAAATACAGTCTAACCGGAGTTCCGTGGGATCTTAAGGTCCCTCCTGAGGTTTCCCGGGGGGTTCCTTGGGCTTTGACCATTGGCAAGTTGATCTTCTACCTACACTGACCATGAATGCAGGAGGAGGACACTTCTATGCTAACCACTAATGTTAGCCAGCACTACAATTTTAACTTTCTGCATTTATTATGATCCGTCAAATAATTCCTTCCTGCCAACCATACCCATACACTCACCGGCCACTTTATTAGGTGCACCTTGCTAGTCCCGGGTTGGACCCCCTTTTGCCTTCATTCTTCGTGGCAGAGATACAAGAAGGTGCTGGAATCATTCCTTAGGTTGGGCTCACAGCAGGAGTCCGGTGTGTCTCCATTCACCGTTTCAGGTCCGATATCAGCCCGAACTTTTGGCTGAATTTGGACCTGAAAGGGACCAAAAGACGCACATGACTCCGGTGCGAATTGTCGCTGTGTGAACTGGCTCCGTAGAGAGCCGGTCGCAATCTCCTGCTATGCGAAACTCGCATCCAATTCACAACAGTGTGAACCCAGCCTCAGAGATTTTGCTCCATAGTGACCTGATTGCATCACACAGTTTCTGTAGATTTGTCCGCTGCACATCCATGGTGCCAATTTTCCGTTCCACCATATCCCAAAGGTGCTCTATTGGATGAGATGTGGTGAGTGTGGAGACCATTGGAGGACAGGAACCTCATTGTCCAGTGGTGAGATGATTGAAGTTTTGTGACATGGAGCATTATCCTGCTGGAAGGAGCCATCAGAAGATGGGGACACCATGATGCCAATCTTCTACCGCATCCCAAAGGTGCTCTATTGGATGAGATGTGGGGAGTGTGGAGGCCATTGGAGGACAGGGACCTCATTGTCCAGTGGTGGGATGATTGGAGCTTTGTGACATGGGGCATTATCCTGCTGGAAGGAGCCATCAGAAGATGGGGACACCATGATGCCAATCTTCTACCGCATCCCAAAGGTGCTCTATTGGATGGAGATGTGGTGAGTGTGGAGGCCATTGGAGGACAGTAACCTCACTGTCCAGTGGTGAGATGATTGGAGCTTTGTGACATGGGGCATTATCCTGCTGGAAGGAGCCATCAGAAGATGGGGACACTGTAGTCATAAAGGGACGGACATGGTCAGCAACAATACTCGGGTAGGCCATGGCGTTTAAACCATGCTCAATTGGTACTAAGGGGCCCAAAGTGTGCCAAGAAAATATCCCCCACACCATTACATCTCCACCACCAGCCTGTAGCAGTGATACAAGACAGGATGGATCCATGCTTTCATGTTGTTTACACCAAATTCTGACCCTACCATCTGAAGGTCGCAGCTGAAATCGAGACTCGTCAGACCAGGCAACGTTTTTCCACCCTTCTATTGTCCAATTTTGATGATCCTGTGCAAATTGTAGCCTCAGTTTCCTGTTCTTAGCTGACAGGATTGGCACCCGGTGTCGTCTTCTGCTGCTGTAGCCCATCTGCTTCAAGGTTGGAAGTGTTGTGTGTTCAGAGATGGTATTCTGCATACCTTGGGTGTAATAAGTGGTTATTTGAGCTACTGTTGCCTTTCTATCATCTGGAACCAGTCTGCCCATTCTCCTCCGACCTCTGACATCAACAAGGCATTTTCCTCCACACTGCCGCTCACTGGATATTGTCTCTTTTTCGGACCATTCTCTGTAAACCCCAAGAGATGGTTGTGCCTGAAAATCCCAGAAATACTCAGACCAGCCCGTCTGGCTCCAACAACCGTGCTATGTTCAAAGTCACTTAATACCCCTTTCTGCCACATTCTGATACTCGGTTTGAACTTCAGCAAGTCATCTTCAGCACATCTAGACGCCTAAATGCATTGAGTTGCTGCCATGTGATTGGCTGATTAGCAATTTGTGTTACCAAGCAATTGAACAGGTGTACCCCAAAAAGTGGCCAGTGAGCAGGGCAGGACTTACCATTGGGCTTGACTGGGCTCAAGCCCACGTGCCCCACCCAATAGGGGGCCCCGCTGAGATTCATAGCCGAGTGTACTCGGCTTGGCTCCACTCACAGTCCCGCCCAGTCCCACCCTATGATGGACATAACACAGGGACTGGGCGTGACTGTGAGCCGCGTACACTTGGCCACTCTCGGCTCTGCTCGGGTCTGCGAGAGGACCCGAGAGTCCCCGAGAGCTGCCGAGATACACAGGACTCTGTATCTAGTCTGCGCCATTTTTAAACTTCAAGACTGCAATGACAAGGCTGCAAATGACACTGGGGCAAGGCTGCAAATGATAAGGCTACACTGACAAGGCTGCAGTGACACTGGACAAGGCTGCAGATGGATGGGCAAGGCTGCAGATGGACACTGATAAGGCTGCATTGATGGGCATTTAAATGTAAGTTTTTTCCTTAAAATTCCCTCCTAAACTTGGGGTGCATGTTATACGTCGGCGCATGTTATACGCCGATAAATACGGTAATATATATAGAAGGTAGGGCCTGAAAGTGACTCAAGCCCAGGGGCCCCCACCACCCTAAGTCCTGCCCTGCCAGTGAGTGTATGTGGCCTCACGAAAGTAGGTCTTTTTCTGTGGGCCGGATATAGGCGTATCTCCCTTTGTGCTGGGAGCATGCTGCACTAAAGCCCAACTCTATGGAGAGTACGGCTTATTGTCGTCCTATGTACAGATACTCCAGTCTCTGCTGTGGAACTCTGCAGCTCCTCCGGGGTCACCTTAGGTCTCTGTGCTCCTCTCTGATTAATGCCCTCCTTGCCCTCTCCGTGAGTTTTGGTGTGCGGCCGTCTCTTGGCAGGTTCGCTGTTCTGCCATGTTCTTTCCATTCGGTTATGATAGATTTGATGGAGCTCCTAGGGATCATCAAAGATTTGGATATTTTTTTATAACTTTACCCTGACTTGTACTTCTCAACAACATTGTCCCTTACTTGTTTGGAGAGTTCCTTGGTCTTCATGGCAGGATTTGGTTAGTGGTGTCTCTTGCTTAGGTGTTGCAGCCTCTGGGGCCTTTCAGTAAGGTGTGTCTATGTAATGACAGATAATGTGACACTTAGATTGGACACAAGTGGACATCATTTCACTAATTATGTGACTTCTGAAGGTAATTGGTGGCACCAGAGCTTTTTATGGGCTTCATAACAAAGGGGGGTGAATACATACGCACACGGCAGGACTTAACATTGGGCTTGACTGGGCTCAAGCCCATGGGCCCCGTCCAATAGGGGGCCCCGCCAAGATACATAGCCAAGTGTACTCAGCTCGGCTCCGCTCACAGTCCCACCCTATGATGGATATAACACAGGGACTGGGTGTGACTGTGAGCCGAGCCGAGGACTCTCGGCTACTCTCGGCTCCGCTTGGGACTGCGAGAGGACCCGAGAGCCACTGAGGGCCACCGGGAGGACCGGAGAGCCCCCGAGATACACAGGACTCTGTATCTCGACGGCACCATTTTTAAACGTCAAGACTGCAATAACAAGGCTGCAAATTACACTGGACAAGGCTGCAGATGGACACTGATAAGGCTGCATTGATGGGCATTTAAATGTAAGTTTTTTCACTTACACTTCCCTCCTAAACTTGGGGTGCGTGTTATACGCCGTAGTGTGTTATACATTGATAAATACGGTAATGTATAGAAGGTAGGGCCCGAAAGTGACTCAAGCCCAGGGGCCCTCACCACCCTAAGTCCTGCCCTGCATACGCACATGCCAATTATCAGTTTTTTGATTCTGAAAAATAGTTTTATGTATATATTTTTTCTAATTTTACTTCACCAACTTAGACTATCGTGTTCTGATCCATCACATAGCATTCAGATTTTAAAAAAAAACATTAAACTAAAGGCTGTAATGTAACAAAATAGGTAAAAAGCCAAGGGGGGTGAATACTTTTGCAAGCCACTGTTATTCTAAGTTCGCTCACATTATAAAAGGAACATTCATTAAAAGCTTTTTTCAGTTCTGCTTGTCCTTTGATCGTAGACCCAAAAAAAAAAAATGACGGCATTTTCTTTTTGCGAAGGAAGCGCTGTGTCCCAGGCTTTCACCCCATGACAGAGTATATATGAGCGAGTACAAGAGAGGCACACACTGCTCCAACAAAGAGCGAAGAGCGAGGCAATTTGATGTAATGGAAGGCGAGGTGACGGGGTCATATCGAAGACGAGGTATTTTACTTTAAGAAATAAGGACATTTAATCTGCTAAAATAGAGAAAGGTGATAATAATGGGAGCGTGTGATAACTGCTTCTGACACTACAGCACATTAAATTGATGAGCAATTCCACATTTAGAGAATCTAACTGTCCCTGCATCCAGTTTCAGATGTTATAAATGGCTGTTTCATGTAAGGTATGGCATTACTGAAACGCGTTGTCAATGTATATTAGAATTCTATCCACTGATTATTCTAAAATAAATCTCTCACAAAATTCCAGCAGTTTATAGCTGAGCTTGCAGTCTTACCGAAGAGATTAACCACTTCAATACTGGCAGGGCTCTGCCCCTTCATCCCCCATAATGTGCACCTCTGCCCTCTCACCCCCCCCAGTAATGTCTACCTCTACCCCCTCGCCCCCCCACAGAAATGTCCTCCTCTGTCCCCTTCACTCCCTCCCTAGTAATGTCCACCTCTGCTCCCTCATCCCCCCCCCAGTAATGTCCACCTCTGCCCCTTCACCCGCCAGTAATGTCCATCTCTGCCCCTTCACCTCCCCCCACAGTAATGTCCTCGTCTGCCCCCTTCACTCCCCCCCAGTAATCTCCCCCTCTGCCCCTTCACCCTCCCTCCAGTAATGTCCCCCTCTGTCCCCTTCACTCCCCCCCTAGTAACGTCCTCTGTCCCTTCACCTCCCCCCTTACAGTAATGTCCACCTCTGCCCCCTTCACTTCCCCCCACAGTAATGTCCTCCTCTGCCCCCTTCACCCCCAGCAATGTCCCCTTCTGTCCCCTTCACTCCCTCCCCCAGTAATGTTCACCTCTGTCCTCTTCACCTCCCCCCCCCCCACGGTAATGTCCTCCTCTGTCCCCTTCACCCCCCTCACAGTAATGTCCTCCTCTGTCCCCTTAACTTCCCCCCAGTAACGTCCTCTGCCCCCCTCACCCCCCCAGTAATGTCCTCCTCTGCCCCCTTCAACCCCCCCTCCAGTAATGTCCACCTCTGCCCCTTCACCCCTATCCCGTAATATCCACCTCTGTCCATTCACCCCCCCCCCAGTAATGTCCACCTCTGCCTCTTCACCCCCCCAGTAATGTCCACCTCTGCCCCTTCACCCCCCCTGTAATGCCCACCTCTGCCCCTTCAATCCCCCAGGCTCCTGTGCCTTCTCTTCCTTGCTTCCGCCGTGCGTCTTCTCCCCTCCTCCTAGGCATCCAATAGGATCGCCTGTCCTTTCAGTCAACTCGGGTCATGGGTACCGGACACGCTTCCCAATTGGCTGGGAGGAGGATCAGGGTTACAACAGCGAATATTAATTTGCTGTTGTAACACCTGGGTGGGCTTATGGCGCAATGCTCTGCGCCACAAGCCCACCCTATTTTGATGCCTATTAGAACCTCTGGCTCTAATCAGGTGGTTTAAAAAAAAAAAACACCCTCGCTGCTGTAATTTATGTGCCCGGCATTCTGAAAGGGGTCGGACGCATGAATAGGGGGTAGCAGCATGTGGATCATAGAGCATAAATTACGATGTGACGGCTGTAGACAGAGGGGGGGGGCCTCTAATGGACGGGCTGCCACTGTTGAGCACCCATGGTTTAACCATTTCTCCAAGAAATATAGCCCTGAAGAAGGCAATTCTCCTAAAACGCATTGGGACTACTTGTATACTTTTAGCTTCAATAGTAAAACTACAAAAATCTTCAAGTGAGACTTTTTTTTTTAACCTTGGGTGCTCCTCCCCAATTACCCAAGTATTCCCTGACATAATCAGGACAGCCCTGTGAGTGTGGGTGCACAGCCCTGAGCACGCACAGGTGTTGATTTACTAAAGGCAAATAGACTGGGTACTCTGCAAGTACAGTTGTTTCAGAGCATAGTAAATGAGGTAAATCTTCACTGTGCAAAGAATACGCAATCATGGTGAAGCCCAAAACTTAAGGACTGCACAACATGTGAAAGGGATCCGCTGTGGTCCAAAAAGGGTCATGGGATCAGTTGGAAGGGCTTTGGGCTCGGAGGGAATGGCTCAGGTTGGAGGGCCCTTCATGATTTCTTGCACCAGGGCCCTGAAGGTTCTAGCTATGCCTCTGGGCGCAACCCTGCCTAAACTCCAGGGTGCTACATTTAGGAAACATTTTCTATTTATTTTTAATACTCATATAGCGCTGGTATCCTTGTCTACTAATGTGTATTAGCATTTACAATGAAAGTCTATGGACGGTTCTACGGCTTAGTGTTTGGCGCCATCTAGCGGCCAAACACTGAAAGTGGACTTAAAGGATTTTTGCTTTCACAAGCATTGAACTATTTACAGGAAGTGACTGTTATTTACATTGGAGAGTTGACCTTTTTACCCAGGATGCCAGGTGACCTACCCATGGACAGCCTCTCTTGCCCTGCATGCTGGGTAGGACATAAAAGGACCCCGAGCGGCCATTTTAGGTCTCTTGGGGACGCATGGCCTTCCTGTGAGGACTGGTGAGGAGGCCTCCGGGAGGAATCGGCCTATTGCCTTTGCAGAGCGCAACCCTGCTCGGTTGTGTGAGTGACCTGAAGTGCCAGAGACACAGTAATCAGATTGAGAGGATCCAGAGACACAATCGCTTGAGCATCGGAAGACCAGGTCCATCTGTCGGAACGGAGTGACGGAGCCTGCTGATGTAGAAGCATGCTGCAAACACCGGACCAAAGTTACCACACCGAGTTTCTGATCCAGTTGGTGAGTGGGTTGCGACCCACAGTTTACTAAACTTTGCACCTAGTCAGACTTATATAGAGGGCTCGCTAGGATCCATAGTGCCACGGAGGAGGAGTATAGTAACTGACACTAGGCAGGCATAAGGCCTACTTACTATTGTAATGGAAATTTGTAGGTTCTGTATATAATTGTATTCTATTTTGTATGTATTGCACAATGCCCTCACTGTGCACACAGCACTAATAATGTTTTCAGTACATGTTTTGCATTCTTTCGAGTTCTGATTAGAATAAGCCTGCCTATGTAACGCCCCTTGTTACCATAAACGTACAATTGTAATATTAATGTGATACCTACGTAATCATGTGTATAAAAGCCTTCAAATGCGTCATAATAAAGGAGAACGGTTATTTGGAAAGATGCTGAGCGTATCTTTTGTGTCTGTTCCCTACTGCAGTAGTTATTAATTTGGAACCACTAATCAATATGAGGATAGGAGTTGCCTATCATCAAAATATCCATTTCAGGTGGCGAAGCCAGCCCAGCAGGGGTTATCAGGTGACCCTGAGTATCCGAAACGAGGAGCTTGAGACGATCCGGGAATTTCTGATAATCAGCCGGCTGAGGTAAGCCTTTTGCTTACATTTAAATTATCAGACTTCCTTGATCGGTAAGGCATTTTCGGGACAAAGGGTACCTATTTTACTCCCCTTAATCGAACTGTATTGATTAGTGGTTATATGTTATGTTGTCACTGTCTACTGTCCATCAGAGCGTTATAGAGAAAGAGAAGAATAGTGCTGTTCACAGAGTATAATGTAGTACATCTGCTAGATAAAGTAGTTTAGAGGCAAGAGGGTATAGGCACACGTAGAGAAGACTGGCCAGTCATTATGGGCATTAAATTAAGTAAGGGAATGATGGGTAAGAGACCCTCAAAAATGCCCAGCGCAAGAGGAGCGCTATATATGAACCGAAGATGTGGTTCCGCCTATACTGAGCCCCTAGATTAATGGTTAAAGTGGACAGGGATCCACAAAGGGTAACTGGGTTACCACCAAAGTCCACAGGGACAAAGAATCATGCAGAGTATACAGCTAGAGAAACAGCTATTTATGTGAGCAGGATGGATCAAGAGTGACATTAACACTAGACAGAAAGGGACTTTTTGATGTTAAGTTGTGGGATGAATTTGGGGTCAGGCACTACAACTAGTAAAGTCAAGAAACAGTAATGAGAGTTAAAACAGAATGCTTTATATGCTGTCAGAGAGGGAAGATGGGATGAGCACTATGGCTGCCCGTCTGATCATAGAAGGTAGAGTAAGTGAAGTATGGTATTACAATACATTGGATGCAAAGGATATCAGAACAAAATAAAGAAAGCAGAAATGTAAGCAAGGAAGTATTAAAAAGCGTTAAAGGAAAGTGAGAGAATGATATGCATGTGTTGTGTGCAAATGGGAATAATGTAAGCAATTTTAGAGATATATTTGAGTATGTTTGTGAATGCTGGAACCTTTAGTTCGCTCGCTTGTGTCATGAACGCAGATGTGACCCCCTCCTTTGTGCTCTCCTGAAAGAATGTGGCTGACATGAGAGATTGGTGATAAGCTGGAGGACACCATGCCAATTTCAGTTTTTTAGACAAAACATTTATAACAAAATGTGCCGGGTTAACGAATCTAATGATAAACAATGTGATCACAATTATTTTTTAATCTGTTTTCCAAACATGGTAAAATCAAGGTTACATTTAACCATGTCTTACACTAATTGAATATCTTTTGATAGTGGAAACAGTGCATTTAAAAAAAAAAGAGAGAAATTGAGTAAAATTAAGTAATATGTCCCCCTTTAAGGACATTTATCTGTGCATATATATTAGTGTGTGATATTGAAATTATCATATGAGTATTAATTTCTAATATGAGTTTAACAATTTTATTAATAAATATAGATATATTGAAACTGGTTTAGACAAACTTTGGTTGGAAATGAAATCCAGGTTAATGGGGAAATTGGTAAAAATGGAATTAGTTTAGTTTAAGATAACAATTTTGTAATTTTATATTTATTGAGTGGAAAGAGAAAAAATTAAGATGAGGTTGTTAATTTGAATACAGCTGCAATAATGTTTAACAAAGCCAAGATGGATGGGATACATAAGGAAGTTTTTCTACAGAAATGAAATCTTAAAGTCTGATAATAACTTGATGTGCCGTCCATGATGTGAGAGTAATAATAACATTTAAATATAACAGACCCATCACATCAAGTCCACACACCCTGTTAGGATAGCTGCTGCCTGCAGCCAGTTGGTTTATAGTTTTTGATGGCCGAGTGCTTTCTGGTCCGTCATACATATTGTTGGTCCTTTTGTTTTTATGTATTTTTATTTTTGAAATCCAACGCAGAATGTGTGGATTGTGAAATGATGTGCCCCTTTTCCTTGTAAGTGCAGTGGGTAAAAGTAGAAAAATACTTAGGGTTTATGGACATCTCTGTATGACTGCAGGGTATTCTTATCATTTATTATAATATTGCTAGGAAAAAGTTGTCTTTTTGAAACATGAAACAGGAGTTCTTACACAAACAGCATGATAGGAAAAAGCTATTGTTATATTTATGCAAGCTGGACCCAGTAATGAAGGGTTCACCCCGATATATCAGAGCTGTAGCTTTATGCAAAGTTGCTATTAGACAAAGTTACAGATATTATTTTGGTTGAATATTTAATTTTTAATAGTCCGACATTCTGCACAGCAAATATATAGCTAAGTGTTTGTCTAATGAAAGGTTCAAAATATGAATTTGTTTTGTGTGTTTATGTACAAATCTAACAATGAGAAATGTGTACATTTGAATCCAGCCACCTTATTGCCTCTATTGGAGGAGGTTGGAGACAAAGAAAAAACACATGTGTTCAATTGATGATGTGGGAATCAGCTGCTGTGAGCCCAGTGTAGGACACACTCCCTGAAGACCCGAGTATTTACTTTTTTGTAGTGTTATCCCTGGTTTTATACCGAGGATGAAGTTTATCACCCAGAAGGATTCCCTGTATTCAGAGTCCTGGGATTCTTTTCCCCCATCTCAAGAAGCAGAGCTCCATGTTTTAGAAAAGCCTGTGAGCTATAAAACGAGCATATATTTATATAGATAGTCAAGATATAGAGAGCTTTTGGTTCCATTTGAAGGGCCAGAAGTTTGTTTTTACTTCGGCAGGTAAACCAACCAAGCATGCCAAGTTAATTTAATCGGCTGTTTTCAGCCTTCCAGGTTCTTGCTGAGGTAGCCATACTAACAGTAAAACTCACATATGGAAGCAGACCAGGCGACTCTAAGGATGCTGCATTTACAGCCCCGGACACTTGCTGGGTCTGTGCAACTCACAGATTCCACCCTAGTTCTGGCCCAGTATAGCTGGGATTAATAATTCAACTTTAAGGACCCCAGAACGAGAAGCACAAGTGGTCCACAGAGGGCAACTTCTTACGAAACAGGACTTTGGAAAAGGTGATCATGTGTCTGCCAGACACTCTTTTCCCTTCAGCTTGACACGTGGACCGTGTCATCAGTCACAAGTAGCTATGGCTGCCTTAGTAAATGAGCGCGGGATAGAGCCAGGGTTCTCCACAGTTGTTTTTATAACATACCACTTCTTGTTTTACCTGTTACCAAAGGTGTTACCAAAAGCTGAACATCCCTTCCAGAGATAGCAAAAAGCTATATCCAAATGCCCAAGTCAGGATCCTACGAGTATGTATTTTGTTTGTATGGACATGTTTTATAGATGTCCAGTGGCAAATGCTACTGCAAAGCCCACAGTAAAAAAGTGTTATCAGAAGTAGTTTGTAAGTACAGAGACAGAGGTAACAGAGGAAATCATTTTTATAGGAGAGTCCTTATTAGAAGTTTTGAGGTTTTATTTTTACACCCCCTACTGTCTACAATGTAGCGGACAAAGTAGAGTAAGACACTAGAAAACTTTTGCCTGAATGCTTTATTATATTTTATCAAGCCTGTAGGGGGATGTTGGACTCTCTCCCTATGGGATTTGGTTTGGGAGTGTGTTGCTCACTTGCTTATATTTTGTCTCAGCAGCTGAAGTCCTCCATTCGGATCTCACAGAGAATGGTGCTGATTTTTTAGGGTTTTTGACAAACTCATTTATGTGTTTTCTCCCCAATTTCAGATCCTAAAAGTTTGGAAGGATCTAAAACTAAAGCCAGTTGACTTGTGGATTGTTAAGAGACATTTATATATAAGGAAATGTTTGGAGACTCAATACAGCATCTATTTCATGTACAGTTTTGCAAAACTTGAAGGAAAAGTGACCTGGATCCACACCAGACACTGCAAAAATGACTAAATGAAAGAAATCTCTGTGTTTGATTTGTTTCCCTCTTGCGATAACAGTCTAGGGTATTTTTTGATTCAATTACTTTAATTGTAAGGGATATATATATTTGAAAAGTAGTTTAGCCATGTTGAAGTCATATTTGTCTTTTGTACCTCTTCCATTTTATGTAGAATTGTCTGTGTTTACATGTGCTGATAAGTCAGCATACCAGCAATTAAGCTAGAAGGCCATTCTGGCCACAGGAGTGTACAGCCAGTACTCTGTAAATATGTCTTATCAATCATTTGTTTTTCACAGTGAAATGTCATTTTGTAATGAAAAAAGCTGCTCAGCTATTATTTTCTCCACAATGGAGTTTTTGCCTCTTTGGCCAGGATTACCTCCACCTAAGCGTGTGGAGGTTCCGGGTTAAAGGTGATAGCAGGTATGGTTAGTGATCAAAATATTGATCAAAAGAGAGGAGACTGTAATGGAAATTTGTAGGTTCTGTATATAATTGTATTCTATTTTATATGTATTGCACAATGCCCTCACTGTGCACACAGCACTAATAATGTTTTCAGTACATGTTTTGCATTCTTTCGAGTTCTGATTAGAATAAGCCTGCCTATGTAACGCCCCTTGTTACCATAAACGTACAATTGTAATATTAATGTGATACCTACGTAATCATGTGTATAAAAGCCTTCAAATGCGTCATAATAAAGGAGAACGGTTATTTGGAAAGATGCTGAGCGTATCTTTTGTGTCTGTTCCCTACTGCAGTAGTTATTAATTTGGAACCACTAATCAATATGAGGATAGGAGTTGCCTATCATCAAAATATCCATTTCACTATCGTATCTCCAGTATTGTATTATAATTACGGAAGCAACACTAGGATCAACCTTAGCTCAACTTTAATTACTTTAACCCTTGGATTACAAATTATAAGGGATTATCATTGCTAGCGAAGATCAGAAGACTAAAGACTGAGTACTTTAAGTGAGATCTCACGCATGGCTATAAAAGTAGGGGGAGCTCCCATATATATATATATATATATATATATATATATATATATATATATATATATATATATATATATATATATATATATTGTTTATAACAGTTTTTTTTTTCAAAATTCATTATCCTGTCATTCTATGTTGGAATGACAGTACAATTGCTGTAATCACCTGTTAACCAAAGTATATTTTACTGTATATATTGGTAAAGTACCTCATTGTGTGGAGTATTGTTTTCTCCCAGCAAGTGGAGCCAGTGGATCCTGAGAGGACAATACAGGTATATTGTGTTATAATATATTGTACTGTATTCTATTGCACCACAGCTGTGTCAAGGGGAGTGAGGCAAGTTAGTGGGGTTTATTAGCAGAGTGCAGGCCCACATCAAACCAGCAGCTCCTTCAGGGGTCAGTGCTACACTCAGTATCCCTCAAAGTCGATTTATCCAGCAATGGTTCCTTGAGCGCTTGGTAGAAAAGTAATGTGTACTGTTCCTCATCCTCACTTGAGCAATGAACAATGGCTGCTATTATCTCCATTTCACAAATACATTTTGTTTTCATGATTTTAATTTCCAATGCTCTTCCTATTTCCTGCAGACAGACACCACTCTTTAATATTTAATTTAATATTCGGCTCAGGTTCCTTTTGTAGAAATAAAATAGATTAGATCATCTGGCTCGTATTTCAATAGGTAGCGTTAATAATCGCTACAAGCTTGATTGTAATCTGCTCGGTACTTGAGGCGTTTTATTTTGCGAGCTGCCGGGTGATATAGTAAAGTGTATCGATGATCTACAAGTGAACAGAGAAGAAAAACAAAAAAACATCTGTAATTAAAACCTCAGAATCAGAATCAACAATTTGGTGCAGCACAACCGTCACGCCCCTCTGTGCAAACTAACAGTGTGAACACAAAAGTGAATGAGCCGAGATAATCAGCACCGTGGACAGGGGAGGTTTTTAGTTCGGGGAGCTCCTGTGTAGATGCTGCAAACGAGATACGCTACATGGCCAAAAGTATTGGGACGCCCGCAGGGCTGGACTGGGACAGAAATTTGGCCCTGGACTTCATCCAGACCGGCCCACATACATTTTGAGTGTCCCATCAGCACTCCCTTACATCAGAGTGTCCCATTACCAGCACCCCTTACATCAGAGTGGCCCATCACCAGCCCCCTTACATCAGAGTGTCCCATCACCAGCCCCCTTACATCAGAGTGTCCCATCAGCACTCCCTTACATCAGAGTGTCCCATCACCAGCCCCCTTACATTAGAGTGTCCCATCAGCACTCCCTTACATCAGAGTGTCCCATCACCAGCCCCCTTACATCAGAGTGTCCCATCAGCACCCCTTACATCAGAGTGTCCCATCAGCACCCCTTACATCAGAGTGTCCCATCAGCACCCCCTTACATCAAAGTGTCCCATCATCATCCCCCTTACATCAGAGTGTCCCATCAGCACCCCCTTACATCAGAGTGTCCCATCAGCACCATCTTACATCAGAGTGTCCCATCACCAGCCCCCTTACATCAGAGTGTCCCATCAGCACCACCTTACATCAGAGTGTCCCATCAGCACCCCTTACATCAGAGTGTCCCATCAGCACCCCCTTACATCAGAGTGTCCTATCAGCACCACCTTACATCAGAGTGACCCATCAGCACCCCCTTACATCAGAGTGTCCCATCAGCACCCCCTTACATCAGAGTGTCCCATCAGCACCCCTTACATCAGAGTGTCCCATCAGCGCCCCCTTACATCAGAGTGTCCCATCAGCACCCCCTTACATCAGAGTGTCCCATCAGCACCCCCTTACATCAGAGTGTCCCATCAGCACCACCTTACATCAGAGTGTCCCATCAGCACCACCTTACATCAGAGTGTCCCATCAGCACCACCTTACATCAGAGTGACCCATCAGCAGCCCCCTTACATCAGAGTGTCCCATCAGCAGCCCCCTTACATCAGAGTGTCCCATCAGCACCCCCTTACATCAGAGTGTCCCATCAGCACCCCCTTACATCAGAGTGTCCCATCAGCACCACCTTACATCAGAGTGACCCATCAGCAGCCCCCTTACATCAGAGTGTCCCATCAGCAGCCCCCTTACATCAGAGTGTCCCATCACCAGCCCCCTTACATCAGAGTGTCCCATCACCAGCCCCCTTACATCAGAGTGGCCCACTGAGCCATCGGCCCACCGGGAAACTCCCGGTAGTCCCAATGGCCAGTACATGCTTGGACGCCCGCCTTTACATGAATTTTAATGGCCATCCCAGTCTTAAGCTGGATACACACTATATTATTTTCTTTAGATTTACCAAAACCATACAATATGAGGTCAAATCAAAACACTTTGTATGCAATCAGGCTGGCCCTTCCACTACATAGTTGAAGGGAAATCAAACAACAAAAAAGTGTACAGTGTGTATCCAGCTTTACACCGTAGGGTTCAATATTGAGTTGGCTCCGCCCTTTGCAGCTATAACAGCTTCAACTCTTCTGGGAAGGCCGTCCACAAGGTTTAGGAGATGTGTCTATGGGGACGTTTGACCATTCTTCCAGAAGTGCATTTGTGAGGTCAGGCACTGACCTAGCTCGCAGTCTCCACTCTAAGCAGGTTGCGTTAAGGACTCTGTGCAGGCCAGTCAAGTTCCTTCACCCCGTGGACCTTGCTTTGCGCACTGGTGCAAATCATTTGGTGGAGGGGGGATTATGGTGTAGAGTTGTTTTTCAGGGGTTGGGCTTGGCCCCTTAGATCCAGTGAAGAGAACTCTTAAGGCGTCAGCATACCAAGACATTTTGGACAATTTCATGTTCCCAACTTTGTAGGAACAGTTTGGGGGACGGCCCCTTCCTGTTCCAACATGACTGCGCACCAGTGCACAAAGCAAGGCCCATAATGTCATAGATCAGCGAGTGCCTAGTGCCTTATTGTTGGTGTCAGCAGGAGGAATAGTTCCTCTTCGTTGGCATTAGTGGGAGGAATAGTGCCTGCCATTGGTTTCAGTGGAAAGAATAGTGCCCCATCATTGGCATCAACGAGAGGAATAGTTTCCAATCATTGGTATCAGTAGGAAGAATAGTGTCCCATCATTGGTATCAGTGGGAGGAATAGTGTCCCATCATTGGTATCAGTGGGAGGAATAGTGCCCCATCATTGGTGTCAGTGGAAAGAATAATGCCCCATCATTGGTGTCAGTGGAAAGAATAGTGCCCCATTGTTGGCATTAATGAGAGGAATAGTGTCCCATCGTTGATATCAGTGGGAGGAATAGCGCCTCATCGCTGGGCTTAGTGGAAGGAATAGTGGCCCTTCATTGGTGTCAGTGTGAGGAATAGTGCCCCATCATTGGTATCAATGGAAGGCATAGTGCCTCATCCTTGGCGTTAGTGGGAGGAATAGTGCCCCACCATTGGTATCAGTGGAAAGAATAGTGCCCCATCATTGGCATCAATGGGAGGAATAGTTTCCAATCATTGGGAGGAATAGTGTCCCATCATTGGTATCAGTGGGAGGAATAGGGCCTCATCGTCGGTGTCAGTGTGAGGAATAGTGTCCCATCATTGGTGTCAGTGGGAGGAATAGCGCCCCATCATTAGTGTCAGTTGCAGGAACTATGCCTCACTGTTTCTGATGGTGGGGGGGGAAATAATGCCCCAAGGAGGATAAAATCAAGCAAAAAGTCACATCTGGCCCTCGAGCCACAGTTTTAAAACCACTGCTCTATCCTAATCAGACACCACGATGAATATCATAGCAATCAAAGCCAACATACTCCAGGGAGGGTGCCTTGAGATTGCCCAGTCAGTGCGGAACCCGTGTTCTTTAAAGAATGTCTTTGTACACTTGTTTGGAAATTGTGAACATGTATACACAGTTTTTTTTTCTGTACCTATGATTACTGCATAACCCCCAAAAGGATTGTTTAACCATGATATAAATAATGTATAACGGTCAGTGTAGCTGAATGAAGATCTCTGATAATATCAACTCAACAGGCTGGAACTGACAGAAAGAAGCAGACCTTAGCCTGCCCCAGATATGTCACGTTTCATATTCGTATCGTGGAATTAAGCCAATTTGCAAGTAAAAGGAATGGAAAAAAGAAAAAAAAAGTATGACTGGTGTAGCACTGACCCCCGAAGGAGCTGCTGGTTTTGCTAGGCTTACCGTTACCTTCTTGACCTCGCCTCCGTCTAGGGGTTCCCGTAGTAGATGGCCCAAAGAAATGCAGCAACTGACACTGGATCCTCTTTTGGGTTATTTATTTTAGAAGAAAAGACAGTTTCTTAACCACTTGAGATCCGCGCTATTGCCAAATGACGGCATTAGCACGGATCTACTTTTCCGGGACTACGTCTATTGACGTCGTCCCGGTTACGAGCGGCCTGCGCGCCCCCTGAGGGGCGCGCGCGGCGCGCTCTGTGATCGGCGAGTCCATGAGACTCGCCTGATCACCGATCCGTGTAAGGGGTCGATCCCGACCCCTTATCACGTGATCAGCTGTCAGCCAATGACAGCTGATCATGTGACAGAACGGAGCCGGTAATCGGCTATTATTCCTCCTCGCGCTGACAGCGCGAGGAGAGAAAAAAAAAGCCGATCACCGGCGGCCGTGATCGGGACATCAGTCCCGATCACGGCCAGCAATACAGCTGACCACCTGCCCCCTGCCAGTGCCCACCTGCCCACCGCAGTGCCATCCTGAATGAAAGTAAGTGCCCCCCATCAGTGCCACCCAGCAGTGCCCATAGTGCCCACAGCGCCACCCACAGTGCCACCCACAGTGCCACCCACAATGCCACCCACAGTGCCATCCAGCAGTGCCACCAACAGTGCCACCCACAGTGCCCACAATCTGCCGCAAAGGTGCTGCACCCCAGTGCCGCCCATCAGTGCCCAGCAGTGCCGCCCATCAGTGCCCAGCAGTGCCGCCCATCAGTGCCTCCTATCAGTGCCCAGCAGTGCCACCTATCAGAGCCACCTATCAGTGCCACCTATCAGTGCCCATCAGTCCCATCTATCAGTGGTACCTATCAGTGCCCATCCGTGCCACCCATCCGTGCCACTTATCCGTGCCACCCATCCATGCCATCTTATCTGTGCCCATCTTTGCCCATCAGTGCCGCCTTATCTGTGCCGATCGGTGCCACCTTATCTGTGCCTATTAGTGCCGCCTTAACTATGCCTATCAGTGCCCACCAGTGCAGCCTATCAGTGCCCACCAATGCAGCCTATCAGTGCCCACCAATGCAGCCCATCAGTGCCCACCAATGCAGCCCATCAGTGCCGCCTAATCAGCGCACTTCAATGAAGGAGAAAAATGACCCGTTTGCAAAATTGTATAACAAACTATTAAAACATGATTTTTTTTTTTTTTTTTGCATCTTTTTTTGTTTGTTTAGCAAAAAATAAAACTCCGAGCTGTAACTAAATACCACCAAAAGAAAGCTCTATTTGTGGGAAAAAAATGATAAAAATGTCATTTGGGTACAGTGTTGTATGCCCGCGTAATTGTCATTCAAAGTGCATCAGCGCTGAAAGCTGAAAATTGGTCTGGGACTGAGGGGGGTTTAAGTGCCCAGTAAGCAAGTGGTTAATAAAAGGTAGAGAGTTAGAAAGGAAGTTCAGGTACTTTTTTTGGAACTGCAAAATCCAGAGAATAAACGTTTCACAGCTGGATTCTCACAACCCCCGGATAGACCTCCTCTCACTAGGCCTAGCAGCCGGCAGGGTGTTAACCACTTGACCACTGGGCACTTAAACACCCTTAATAACCAGACCAATTTTCAGCTTTCGGTGCTCTCGCATTTTGAATGACAATTACTCAGTCATGCAACACTGGACCTATATGAAATTTTTGTCCTTTTTTTCACACAAATAGAGCTTTCTTTTGGTGGTATTTAATCACCGCTGGGTTTTTTATTTTTTGTGCTATAAAAGAAAAAATACCGAAAATTCTGTAAAAAAATGAATTTTTCTTTGTTTCTGTTAGAAAATTTAGCAGATTAGTAATTTTTTCTTCATAAATTTTGGCCAAAATTTATACTACTACATATCTTTGGTAAAAATAAGTACAAATTGGTGGATATTATTTGGTCTTTGTGAAAGTTATAGAGTCCACAAGCTATGGTGCCAATATCTGAAAATTGATCACACCTGAAGTACTGGCGGCCTATTTCAATTCTTGAGACCCTAACATGCCAGAAAAGTACAAATACCCCCCAAATGACCCCTTTTTGGAAAGAAGACATTCCAAGGTATTTAGTAAGAGGCATGATGAGTTTTTTGAAGTTGTCATTTTTTCCCACAATTCTTTGCAATATCAAGATTCTTTTTACTTTTTTTTTTTTTTCACAAAATTGTCATATTAGCAGGTTATTTCTCACACACAGCATATGCATACCACAAATTACACCCCTAAACACATTCTGCTATTACTCCTGAGTATGGCGATACCACATGTGTGAGACTTTTACACAGTGTGGCCACATACAGAGGCCCAACATGCAGGGAGCACCATCAGGCGTTCTGGAGCACCCAGGACAATTCTGACATTTCTCTCCTACATGTAAAAATCATCATTTATTTGCTAGAAAATTACATAGAACTCCAAAACATTATATATGTTTTTTTAGCAAACACCCTGGAGAATACAATGGTGGTCTTTGCAACTTTTTATCTCGCACAGTATTTGCGCAGTAATTTTTCGAATGCTTTTTTTTGGAAAAAAAACAGTTTTGTGCTTAAAAAAAAAAAAAAAAAAAACACAGTAAAGTTAGCCCAATTTTTACATAATGTGAAAGATGAAGTTACGCTGAGTAAATAGATACCTAATATGTCACTCTTCAAAATTGCAAACGCTCGTGGAATGGCGCCAAACGTCGCTACTTAAAAATCCCCATAGGAGACGATTTAATTTTTTTTTACTGGTTATATGTTTTGAGTTACAGAGGAGGTCTAGGGCTAGAATTATTGTTCTCGCTCTAACGTTCGCAGCGACACCTCACATGTGTGGTTTGAACACCGTTTTCATATGTGGGCGGGACTTACGTATGCGTTCGCTTCTGCATGCGAGCACATGGGGACAGGGGCGCTTTAAAAAAAAACATTTTTTTTATTGTTCATTTTACTTTATTTATTTTAGTTTGACATTTTTTTCCCAAAAAATAATTTTTTTGATCACTTTTATTCCTATTACAAGGAATGTAAACATCCCTTGTAATAGGAATATGGCATGACAGGTCCTCTTTACAGTGAGATGTGGGGTCAATAAGACCCACATCTCACCTCTAAGCTGGGAAGCCTGAAAAAAAAAAAAAGATTCTGGATTTGATCGTATTAGCGATTCGGTAGAAGCACCGGAGGGCGGAGGGCGGCGGGAGGGGGGGATGTCTATGGCTGGGTATTGCAGGGTATCACCGACTATGGCTGGGTATCTCAGAGTATGGCGTTGCAGAGTACTGCGTTGCAGAGCATTTCAGGGTATTGGCGGGTGTTGCAGAGCATTGCAGAGTGTTGCAGGGTATTGGCGGGTGTTGCAGAGCATTGCAGAGTGTTGCAGGGTATTGGCGGGTGTTGCAGAGCATTGCAGAGTGTTGCAGGGTATTGGCGGGTGTTGCAGAGTGTTGCGGAGTGTTGCGGAGTGTTGTGGAGTGTTGCAGGGTGTTGCAGAGTGTTGCAGGGTGTTGCAGGGTGTTGCAGAGTATTGCAGAGTGTTGCAGGGTATTGCAGGGTATTGCGGAGTGTTGCAGAGTGTTGCAGAGTGTTGCAGAGTGTTGCAAGGTGTTGCAGGGTGTTGCAGAGTGTTGCAGAGTGTTGCAGAGTGTTGCAGGGTGTTGCAGGGTGTTGCAGGGTGTTGCAGGGCGTTGCGGAGTGTTGCAGGGCATTGCGGAGTGTTGCAGGGCATTGCAAAGTGTTGCAGGGCATTGCAGAGTAATGCAGAGTAATGGCAGGGTATTGCAGAGTAATGCAGAGTAATGGCAGGGTATTGCAGAGTAATGCAGGGAATCGAGGGGTTAATTTTCGGTGAGCAGCGATGTGGGCACTGCAGATGCAGCCCACATCGCTGCTGACACCGATCTCTTCCCCCTCCGCTGTACCGATCGGTACAGAGAGGGGAGGGAGGAACCGGCGTCATAACATGACGCCGGCTTGTTTACAAGTGATCACTCCGTCATTTGACGGAGCGATCACGTGGTAAACGGCCGCGATGAGTGGCCGTTTACCGTGATTCGTGATGCGCCGGGTCCACTGGACCCAGCGGTCACGGATGCTCTCGTGTGCGCGCCCCAGGGGGCGCGCGAGAGCAGAATTCTGGGAGGCCGTTAATTAACGGCCTCTCAGAGTTAAACAACCGCCCTGAAGCCGTTAATCGGCAATGGGCGGTTGTTAAGTGGTTAAGTAAAGCAGAGTCTCTGCAACAGACTTGGATGTAACTGAGGGACGTAGACAAATTTAGAGAACTATCATACGATACCAGTATCTCTCAGCCGGTCCGGTGATACCGTATGAATATAGATCCACAAAGTGTCCTTCAATTGAGCCTCCAGGCTCCTTCTGAGAAACCAGCCTTACGCAAGACCTTCTTCCGAAAAGTCTTCCCCTGGATGCTTCTCCAGTTGCTGGGCCTCTCCCTAGATGAGACGGCACCGGACCACCTTTGAATCATTATGACCTCATATCCATTCAGGCCTGTCCCTGCAGTTGCTTTGCCTCGAGCTATCCAGCCCCGAGGCTCAGAATTGTATGGATCCGCACCCCATGCCAAGAGGGCCATGGGGACTGGTCAGGAGGACCAGGACCAAACAGATAGAGAATCTCTTCTGGACCGGAACCCCGAAAACACGTGATTGCAGTACCTTAAATACCACATCCCAGAATGCACAGCAGGAAAACACTCCCACTAGGCTGGTTCCGAGACAATGATGGTACTCAAAACACCCAACTAGACTGCGTTCTACCACTTGCTGGTGGTGACAGCGACACCTTCAGCTAAGGAGAACTCAGCGCAATCCAGATAGACTGGCACCGAAACCATAATTTGGAAAAATTAGCACTAAAACCCAACTGTGGTTTTATGAATATTGATCTTCAAAAACCATATAGCACGTGCTCATCAGGAGCCGGAGCTACACTGGTATGTAGCGGTGTGTTACCACTAGTTACTAACATCCACCATGTCACCCCGCTGCCAGACCTCCATATATCACCTCTGAGACAATGAACAGTCATCTGCTTTGTTTTGTTTTTGTTTATCGGGGGGATATAACTTGGTTGGGGAAAGGGGTATATGGCATGCCCATAGATCAAGTTACTTTGCCATCATATTTATAGATTATAACTTAATTTGAGCCTGAAGAAATGATGAGCGCGTATAATAGCTACAGTCTCTTCCCTGCGTCACCATGCAGATTATTGCTCCTCCTCTGTCTAACTCCTGCAGGCTATTGCTCCTAGAAACTCCTCATCAATGACCGTGTAAAGATGAGGACTTCTCCCATGGCCGTGTAATTGTGAAGCTCCCAAGAATCCTTCCCTCCTGCACAAACTTATACTCTAGAACATTCATTTCTTGTCGCATCTTCTATATGCAAAAGAACTCTGAATAGTCTCTAATGCTGCCTCTGATTGGTTGCTGCTACTAGGCCAGAGGTCTGCAGTACCTCTCCCTGTAGTTTAATAGCATGTGCTGAATGGTGGACTACTGTTCCCAGCTAGCCCAGCTTGCAAATCCCGTGCCCTCGGGCCACATCGATTTGACACTACTCCCCACAGTCTCTCTTGGACTCCTCATCAATGACCGTGTAATGATGAGGACTTCACCAATGATCGTGTGAAGGTGAAGTTCCCTCACAGACTTCCTGGCATGTCTCCACATCCAGCCCTCCACTGTGGTACACTCACCGATCTTCTTTTTCCCCAAGTCCATGGTGAAGAACTAAACCGGACTGTATGTTCCAACAGCTTCTCCTGCCCCTCTGCTCCAGGAATTCCTCATCAATGACCGTGTAATGAGGAGGACTTCACCAATGACCGTGTAAAGGTGAAGTTCCCTCAAAGACTCCCTGGCATGTCTCCACATCCAGCCCTCCACTGTGGTACACTCACCGACCTTCTTCTGCCCCGAGTCCATGGTGAAGAACTTAACCGGACCATATGTTCTGACAGCTTATCCTGCCCTTCTGCTCCAGGAATTCCTCATCAATGACTCTGTAATGATGAGGACCTCGCCAATAACCTTGTAATGGCAAAGACTTCACTCATGACCGTGTAATGATGAAGACTTCACCCATGACCATGTAAGGGTGAAGTTCCCTCACAGTTCTCCCTGGGCCTCCTCCTCTCGCGATTGCAGATGGGGGTGCCCTCCTGCTGCTGTCTAGTACTCCATTCTTCACTTCTACCGGCCGACAACTGCTCCCAGTGGCCTGTTACCTCAGCTTATATGGGAGGCTCGTCCCCTGCCGATACCAGTTGGGGATTGGTCAGGGCTCCTCACATGAGCTGCCTGCCACTCCAGTTCCAGGCCCTGTCCCTCTTCCAGAACATTCTCCCTGGAAGCAGGGGAGGTGCCTCAGAACTAAAGTACAGGTGGTCACACCCACCGCTACACTAACCACTCCATGCCCCCAGATCAAAACAAGCAGGCCTAGCCTAAATCACAGGCCTGCCTAAATTTACCTGTGCTGACAGTTTCCCTAGCAAAAATCCTATGCTAGCACCTACCTAAGGTAGAGGGTGCTACAGGTATTTTTACCATTTGATTATACCTGGCTGGTGGGATAACTTGTGTTTGGCCTTTATAGGCTCTGATGTGAGGCAAGCAGAAGTGAATGAACAAACGCTTCATAAGAACAAAGTAAATCATTGATATTCAGTATATAATTATCAGGGAATTCCTGTTGGCCAGCTGGCCCGGACATCTGCGTATGCGCATACTGCTGCTTGTGGCTGCGCACTGTACAACAGCCAGGTATAAAAACCTGTATATATGACCAGTGTTTGGGTTGTCGTCCCTTGAACAGGGACAACAAGAGACAGTTTGAGAGTACTCAGGGATTCTCATGAATGCAAAATGAGGGGTTCCAAGGTGATCCAAAAAAGGGGAAAAACTGACTTTCCAGGTTTGTTAAAGTGTTTATAAACTTATAATTAATTTTTTAATAATCTATCTCTCTATATATTTACATCAATTTTTACTGATCTCTCTATCTAATACCTTGCTGATCCTGCCAGTTCCCCTTCCTCCTGGTTGAAAACTGACCATGCTAAGCAAAGAAACCTATCCATGCGATAGCATGGTCAATTTGCATGCCCTGTCACCCCGTTCTGATATACAGGCAAGGCTGTGTCTTTTGGGTCTGGTACAGATTTTAAAGGGAACCCCACGCCAAAAGAAAAAATGGCAGACCCTTAGGTCTGGTATGGATCCTAAAAAGGGAACTCCCATGCCAAAAAAAAAGAAGTCATGGGCTTCCCCCCAAAATCTATACCAGACCCTTATCATACCAGGCCACATGCTCTCAACATGGGGGGGTACTTTGGGGCGAGGGCAAATATTTTTTATTATTGCTGGTAATGTTTTTTTTAACATTCAGCTGGCAGTAGGGAATCCCGCTGACAGATGATGAGTCATCCATTGTTAAGGATGCCGCAACCGGCTTCCTGGCCCACTCCTTAACAACCAGCTAATGTTAAAGGTGCCGGTGACCACCGGCTCCAAAAAGTTTGCATCTGAAGGACATCTAAAGTAGCAGCCGAACAGCACTAGAGGGGAGAGTGAGCTCCCTGGAGGATGACATGGCGCCCATGCAGAATGACCTTACCTACAACAACCATCTGCTCTTACAACATGCCACCCGTTTAGACGACATGGAGAATAGAATGAGAAGAAATAATATAAGGGCCATAGGCATCCCGGAACGCATGGAGGGGAAAAACCCGGTGGAGTTTATTGAAAGATGGCTGATCAATGCCTTTGGCAGGGAGGTGTTCTCCCCCATGTTTTCGGTGGAACGTGCGCACCGAGTCCCAGCCAGACCGCCGCCACAGGGAGCTCCGCCTAGACCATTCCTTTTCAAACTCCTTAATTATAAAGACAGAGATGTGATTCTCCTCAATGCCAGGATAAAGCCCACTGCCCAGAAACTGGAAAATACCAAGATCTCTCTCTTCCCAGATTTCTCCGCTGATCTACAAAAGAAACGTGCTAAATTTACAGATGTCAAGCGACGGCTCAGAGAGCTCGATCTTAAATATGCTATGTTATACCCCTCTCGTTTACGGGTTGAAGCTCTGGGCTCTGTGCAGTTCTTTGATATTCCATCTTTAGCAGTGCAATGGTTGGACCGCGAGGAACAGTCTATCCGTGCTGCCCACACTAGGCCTGGCGCACCCCCATGAGGAACTTATCCTGCAAGCCATCATATGGGTCCCATTGCACTTACATCATGCCAAGGCGGAGGTAACTTGCTATCTGTCTAACTGTGTTTTTGTGTCTGGAAATATGTATAGCTACAGTTTTTGCTGTTGAGAATTTTGGGACCCTTCGGTGCACTTCCTCTGTTGCCCCCGGGATGGACTGGACAAGATCCCCATCCGGACTCCGGACAGTTACTACGGCCCTGTTGGCCCACTGATTTTGGTTAATTTTTTTACTTTTATTTTTGTTTTTGATTTCCTCATCTTTTTCTCCTACCGCAATGTTTGCCTTGACCTCCTCAACACTTGCCTTGACATTGGGGATACCCCCCTCCAATTATGATATTGCTCCACGTCTATTTTTGGTGCTACTGCTGCTGGACTTATTGCACCCTCCTAGGGGCAATTTTCTAAACTGGCCATAGCCCATACTAGGGGGTGGCCTGCACACTTATGGGTCATATGTATATGCTTTTCTTGTAACAATACTCTTTGCTGATTATGTGCTCTTACCCCAATGTCTATAGCAACGAGAGTGTTGTCCTGGAATGTCCGGGGCCTAAATAACCCGATCAAGCGCTTGGCGGTGCTGCGGACGGTCAAGCGCTTGAATGCTGATGTGGTGTGCCTACAGGAGACTCACTCCCCCCGACCACCACTCCAGTGTTGGCGAGGAGACAGTTTAGCCATCAATACCATGCTACCTGCTCGGTGTACTCGAGGGGGGTGAGCATCCTGGTTAAAAGTGGCACACAATTCTCCCCGCTGGATACCAAAATTGACCCAGAGGGCCGCTATATTTTTTTACTATGCTCCCTTTTTGGGACTAAATGTATTATTGTGGGGTTGTACATTCCTCCTCCGTTCTCAGCCACCCTCCTTAACTTATTGGCGAACTATATGTCCCACTTCCCGGGTGTACCCTTATTGGTTGTAGGGGATTTTAATAATTACCTTGACGTAGAGCAGGACAAATTGGGTGTCGGGGGAGGGGTTGGACCCCAGATCACCCTGACCCGATACAGTCTCTCCTGGCCTCCTTTTTTCAGCAGAACATAGGTTACACAGATTTGACTATTGTCTGGGAGGCAGCCAAGGCATACCTCCGTGGGCAATTTATAAAGGAAAGTTCTTACATTAAGTCCAAAACTAAGGAATGGGAAAATTCAGTACTGGCAGAGGCACAGAGAGCAGAAGCACTTTATATAGCTGACCCCAATGACGCCACCAAGAAAGAGTGGTTATCTTCCCAGTCTTTACTTAAAGACCTAACCCTACAACTAGCAGAAAATAAAAGGTTCTTTCTAAAACAAGCTCATTACAAGGAAGGCGAGAATACGGGTCATATGTTAGTTCTGCTGGCCAAATCACAACAGCCAGCATCTCACATAGTAGCGGTGAGAGACAAACAAGGGAATCTTTGCTGCTCTACACAGGCCATTATGGACACGTTCAAACTGTTTTTTCAGGAGGTTTATACATCCAAAGTGCACCCCTCTAAGGAGGTTATTTGTAGTTTTTTTAGACAGATATCCCATACCCTGTTTATCTGGAAAGGATACTACCTTGCTGAATGCTCCGCTGATGGAGAAGGAATTATTAGAGGCCCTAGTTCATGCACAGAATGGGAAGGCTCCAGGAGCCGATGGCCTGCCTTCAGAGGTCTACAAATGTTATGCCTCGCAGTTGGCAGTTGATCCCTGTCCTTCTTCAGGTTTATAATAGTGCTTTTGAAACTGGGTCGCTACCCGCCTCTATGAATGAGGCTTTAGTGGTGGTTCTGTTAAAACCTGGGAAGGATGCTCTGTCCCCGGATGCTTATCGTCCTATCTCGCTGCTTACGTTTGACGTTAAGCTGTTGGCCAGAGTGCTGGCTAACAGATTGGCCAAATGTATTCAAACAGTAATACACAGAGACCAGTCTGGGTTCATCCCAACCAGGTCGACTGCTCAAAATCTATGCAGACTATTCCTCAATTTACAAATCCCTGTCGATAATCCGGGTAATAGGGCCATCCTCTCTTTAGACGCGGCCAAAGCGCTTGACAGCGTTGAATGGCCATACCTCTGGGAAATGCTACTGAGGTTTGGGGTAGGTCCCTCGTTTTTAAAATGGGTCCAATTACTCTACCATGCCCCGACAGCGAGAATGAGAATCAATGGTGATGTCTCCTTTTAATCTTTTTAGAGGCACACGACAGGGATGCCCTTTGTTGCCCCTGTTTGCTCTCGCACTTGAACCTCTAGCTATACACATCAGAGCCTCTTAGGACATAATAGGGTTCCGCCGGGGCCTTAGGCAAGACTCAGTCTCGCTGTATGCAGACGTCACGCTGATTTATCTTGGGGACACCGACCACTCACTGAAGAATGTGATGCATTTTATTGCTGATTTCGGAGAGCTGTCGGGATTTAGTATTAACTGGAACAAATCTGTGCTCCTTTCCTTGGACCCCCTGCTGCAACCTCTTCCTGAATGTGCCAAGGATATACTTACGGTGGATGAATTTCGTTATCTGGGCATACAGGTGAAGGTGGACCCCAACCAATACCTAGCTTTGAATTTGGCTCCTTTACTTCGTAAATTTAGAGAGAAATGCGCTGCTTGGGTGAAGCTCCCTCTGTCGGTTGCCGGGAGAGCGAACTTGATTAAAATGGTGTGGGCTCCACAACTCCTGTACGTCTTTCATAACTCCCCCCGTATGGATACCTCACAAATGGTTCACGCAAATAGATGCTCAATTTTGAGAACTGATTTGGGGAAAAAAATCGGCAAGAATTAGTCTGCACTCACTGCAATTAGCGAAAGACCAAGGCGGTCTGGCAGTCCCGCATGCCCGATACTACTTTGTAGCTTCCCAACTTCAACACTTGGGGCGGTGGGGGAATTGGATGTTGAGCACCCTATTAGATCCCTACTGGTCCCACAGGACTCAACGATTACAGCGCTGTCTCACTCGGACGCAGGCCTAACTCATGTAGAGCAATCTATCCCCACAATAAGGCTACTGCACACTCTATGGACTTATGTTAGAACCATTCTGAAGGTGAGGGGAGCATGTCCCTTCACACTTATATGGCGAAATAAATATTATAAGGAATTACGTAAACTTACAAGTTTTTGCCAGTGGGAGGCAGTGGGTGTGCACTTTGTTTCGCAGTTATTTAGAGGTGCGGTGTTCAAGTCCTTTGCAGAACTACAGGAGGAGTTCCCAATTAATAGGACACAGTTTTATCAATATCTGCAGCTCCGGCATACAGTGCACAGCGAGCTCCGGCTATCCTCCCTGGCGATAGGGCCACATCCCCTGATGAATGATGTGTTGCTATCGGGAGACAGGAAGGGCATGATCTCGAGAATATACGCTAGATTACTTAATTCAACACATGATGCTTCTAAACTTCCCTGTAGACGGGGGTGGGAGCGGGATCTGGGCCCCATCGACGGAGAACAGTGGGAATTATGTCTGACATCGGCCCCAGTAGTGTCAGTTTCCACTTCGCACAGGTTGTCGCACTTATTTTTGTTGCATCGAGCATACAGGACTCCTTTCAAGTTGTATAAATGGGGGTTGCGTGACTCCCCATTATGTCCAAAATGTAGCAGAGATGAGGGTGACCTACTACACATGATGTGGAAATGCCCAAAATTATTCAGATATTGGCAGTACGTATTAACGACTATATCTTAGGTATATCAAATTCTGATTCCACAGGATCCATTAGTGTGTCTGCTCTCTC
The DNA here is from genome assembly GCF_037356315.1 of Lithobates pipiens. Taxonomy (NCBI): domain Eukaryota; kingdom Metazoa; phylum Chordata; class Amphibia; order Anura; family Ranidae; genus Lithobates; species Lithobates pipiens. Next base: position 245,785,749 of record NW_027507787.1, read on the forward strand.
GCCCAGCGGCCACACCGCAGCTCTACGATTACTGTATCTATCACGCAAAGCTATTGCGAGGTTCTGGATAACTCCGAAAATCCCAAAAGGGAAAGGCTGGGTCGCATTGGTGAATGCTATACTTATACGTGAAAAACGTACTTATCAACATAGAAACGTTCTTAAAAAATTGTATGCACTGTGGCAACCCTGGTTGGACACACCTGGATTGGCTCCCACTCAGCTGATTAAGGATAGGCTTCTGCAGATATGATGGGTCGGTGAATAGGTTATGTGAGGATAATCCACTTATTTGCGACAAATCTGCTAACCCATTGGTTTTCGAAACATATGGCAGCATTACTACTGTGCTCAGGCACACGCTTTGCATATATAAACCTTAATCCGGTTGATACGATAGTAAGTTATATGTTATATGCTACTTATAGTGATCACTGTCCATACTACATTTGTAACAACACGAATATGCCTATGTATGTAATGTTATCGGATTTGCCAATAAACGTCTTTCTGATTTAAAAAAAAAAGTAGCAGCCGAACTGTTGAACAGCTGCTTAGGAAATTCGCAATGAAAAACGGAGGGGAAATACACACTGGACATGTGTGAACCTAGCTTAAGTCCACCTCATTGAATGGATTGTTTCAGAAAGGCCTTCAGAGTTAGGAAATCCAAGGCAGATTATACTCGGGCTCTGCTCGTTCTCCTGCACCCGCACTAATGGCATCTGAACACATCATGAAATTTCATTCTAAAGATACTTGAAACCCTGAACTTTAAAAAGGTGTAAGAGCCAAGGCAGGGATTTTTTATTTTTTTTCCAAGTACATCTGACATTGAATATTTTATCACCCGCTATGTCTCAAAAGCTTCAACAGCAATGGAGAGACAACTGTGCTGTGTGCTTCAATCTGAGATAGGCGCATGCTGGGCAAAGAGTTTACAGTCTACTGCAGAAGTGAAGGTGTCTCAGCAAATAAGAAAAATGCCAGTCCACCGATCCAACATACAAGACAAACTCAATTTTACTTTCTATACAAGAAACACTTTTTTTAATGCATTCTTTATTTAAGAAAGAGGTTTTATCAAAGAATACAATGTTCAAAAAAACAGTCAAGGGCAAAAACAGACAGACATAGGTACATTATCTCACAAAAAGTGAGTACACCCCTCAAATTTTGGTAAATATTTTATTATATCTTTTCATATGACAACACTGAAGAAATTACACTTTGCTACAATGTAAAGTAGTGAGTGTACAGCTTGTATAACAGTGTAAATTTGCTCAAAATAACTCACACAGCCATTAATGTCTAAACTGCTGGCAACAAAAGTCAGTACACCCCTAAGTGATAATATCCAAATTGGGCCCAAAGTGTCAATATATTGTGTGGCCACCATTATTTTCCAGCACTACCTTAACCCTCTTGGGCATGGAGGTCACCAGAGCTTCACAGGTTGCCACTGGAGTCCTCTTCCCCTCCTCCATGATGACATCACAGAGCTGGTGGATGTTGGAGACCTTGCGCTCCTCCACCTTCCGTTTGAGGATGTCCTGCAGATGATCAATAGGGTTTAGGTCTGGAGACATGCTTGGCCAGTCCATCACCTTTACTCTCAGCTTCTTTAGCAAGGTAGTGCTTGTCTTGGAGGTGTGTTTGGGGTCTTTATGTTGGAATACTGCCCTGCGGCCAAGTCTCCGAAGGGAGGGGATCATGCTCGGCTTCAGTATGTCACAGTACCTGTTGGCATTCATGGTTCCCTCAATGATCTGTAGCCCCCCCCAGTGCCGGCAGCACTCATGCAGCCCCAGACCATGACACTCCCACCACCATGCTTGACTGTAGGCAAGACACACTTGTCTGTACTCACCTGGTTGCTGCCACACACGCTTGTCACCATCTGACACCAAATTAGTGTCTAAACCGCTGGCGACAAAAGTAAGTACACTCACTAGTACACTCACTACTTTACATTGTAGCAAAGTGTCATTTCTTCAGGTGTTGTCACATGAAAACAGAATAAAATGTTTACAAAAATGTGAGGGATGTACTCACTTTTGTGAGATACTGTAAATGACACCTTGAGAATATTACCAAGATCCACGATGTATACAATGCTTATTGAGGATATCCAATAGTGAGAATACATTCTTGTTGTCCACTGAGATGAAACCCAGAGATTGGAACAGGCCACTATCAGGGCCAGTCACAGGCATTAAAACTGGCGGTAACTTTACTTTCCTGATGCATAAGCATGACAGAATACACGTATGGGTTAGGCTCTGCCCCTCACCCAATCAGGACTGGTTATGCTATATATAAAAAGAGTCGCCTCCCCCCAGGCGGCATTCTTGTAACTATACTCAAATGTGAAATCCACAAGGGAGGGACCTGTATGCTGTCATGCTTATGCATCAGGAAAGGAAAATTACCATTGGGTAAGTATAGAATTTTCAGTTTCCCTGACACAAGCATGACAGCATACACGTATGAGATGTAGCACGCCCCCAAAAAAAACATAAGGGAGGGCCATGCTGAAGTGTTTTAACCAACATATCATTAGATTCCAATGTTGATTTTTTTCACTATGCAATAGGCAAAAAAAATGGTTTGTAGTATATGAACCTGGTTGCCCATGAGTATGCCACCCGTCTGGTAAAGTGAGCTCTGTACTAGATTGATGAATTCATCTTCGTTCTATAAGTCCCTCAGGCTACTTTGACCCAAGATAATTCCATTGTTCTAATGGACAGTGAAAAGTCTTCTTCTGATACTGCCAGGCCTGAAAAGGCCACTGTCTGACCTTCTAGAGAAGGACCACTTCCATGTATTTCTTCCACATAGAGTCCATTACCTCATCTTGTGGTGATGCAGACATTTCAGTTTGGACTTGCTGGAAGGGTGATGTCTTGACCCAGAAGCAAGGATGCAGACCTTCATCTGGTGCTGGAGAAGAAGAAACCAGGGCCATTTTGTTTGATTATAGTAGCAATAAGGCAGTTTACTGCTTGACGCTTGGATATCTGAACGCTTTCTCCCAAACATGATCGCTTTCAGAAATACTGCTTTAGTGTCACTGGACCTATTGAGGAAGTCTTGTTCAGAAGAATGGAAGCGTGGGACAACCTCCCCAACACTGCAAGTTCTAAGGGGAAAGAACAATCTGTACCGGCCTTTCGGAATTGGTTTCCCAAGATGTGCAGCAGTCACTGGATCTCAAGTAGTGAGGACCTGACCAAGACTTGACTACCGCTTAATCCCTTATCTTGGCTTATTTGCAGATATCTTAATCTTTCCAACAGAGGATTCCATCCTTAAATTCTGCAAGATTTCCCACGTTCCAGTATACCTGGAGGTTTTCTGCAGGTGCCCTGGCCTCCACAGGGTTTCAAATACTGAAGGTGAGACCCTTAGATGAGCCTTCCTAACTTGGTCTCCCAGTTGCTAGATATAGCGTGGATTAATTTGGATACACTTGGCTCCGCTGTGTAAGGTCTGAGATCTCAGAAATAATAGGAGGTTCTTGGGCCAAAGACTGTACTTTAAGGACACCACAGCCTGCAAGGCCACCGGATCATTATTACCCTTATCACAGCTGTATGACTACGGATCCTGATGAGGAGCTTGGAGATTACTGAGTCTGGTGGCTATATAGGCTAACCTGCCAACCCAGCTGGATGCTAGTAAATCCACAGATTCCACTTCTGGGAAGCTCCTCTTGCAGAAATAACTTCCATTCCTGACCATTGAGTTTACTGCCAAGTTGAGATTCATTGAACTGCTTGTTGGTCTAGGGACTCACCCCTGACATTCAAGGCTTCGTATTTTACCATGTCTGACAGGAAGTTCTAGGAAACCACAACACAGAGAAATTAGATGAGACAGGTTTTACTGCTGGCAAACCCGAATGGGAGATGCCCTTGGCATCAGTTGAATAATCTTGTATTCCTTCTTGCCATGACGATAGGAGATTACCTATTGCCGTGTGTTTGGAGCATAACTGAGGCCTCCTAGGCTGTATTGCCCAAACGGCTTCCCCACTTGGGAATTTACTGTACCCCTGATGTTAGACACTTTGTCCTCCACTGGCCTATGTCATTGACCTTGAGCTAGGAGGTCACTGAGGTGAATACCAAGAAAGTTAATAGACTTTGATGATTGGTTTACCTGGAAGCTGATGAAAGCTGACAAGATGAACTATCCTTAGCCACCATCAACGGGACTAGTCTCGTATGTGGGGTAATATTCCCTGGAATAGGAAGCAAATCTTACAATACCTTAGAAGGCCAGATTATGATGTTCTCAATCTTCCAATGTGGCCAACCGGCTGCATGGATTACTGCAGATTACTGCTTGACCATTTGAGACCATGGGATACAAACAGATGGGATAGAGCTAGGACTTGCTTCCACATAAGAACCTAATACGGTCACCCTCTGTGAGGACAACTCTACAGTATTCTCCTGAACGTCTAAAATGTCATTATTATAATGAGAGTAGTTGGCCTTCCCCAGTTGATGATCTGTCTAATTTGATCTGAGTCTGAATCTGGATTTGCCAGGCCCTGGGAGGATGTTGAGCCACCCCCAGCTGTTGTCCACATAAGGAAACTGCAGCCCTTGGTTCCGCAAGATGGCCACTACTGGAGGCAATGCTATGGAAAATTTCTTGAGTATGTGGAAAGGTCAAAGGTTGTTGAACAAACCTGAAGTGAAATTCTCAGAAGCCTGGGTGTACCGAAGTGCGTATGTACGCATCAGCTAGATCTAGAGAAACTGCAGGTGCTTTATCTGATGGTTTGAGTGATTGTTCTCAATGACTCCATATGAAGTTTTTGGATCTTGATCCTTCATTCCATATCTTGCCTAAATCTGCTTTCCGACTAATGTAGCACTAACCCCTGAAGGAGCTGCTGATTCGTTTTGGGCTTACTGTTACCTTCTGTTCTCCTCGTTGTACGTCTAGAGGTGTCCCGTGGTAATGGCCCAGTAGCTTGAGAGACCGACAACAGATCCACTTGAATGGATTTTATTTGCAAAACGTAGACAATGAACAGACTCTTAAATTGGGATCAGAGGGTTAGAAAGGAAATTCAGGTACTCTAAGCCCTTGTACACACGGTCGGAGTGTCACGTACCTAGTAGTTGAGCCTGGAATGCAGGGATCGGCCCCTCGTATCCCCCTGGCTAATGAACCCCTGGAGATGGGGACAGGTATTCAAAAGTTCAGGGGGCACAAGTGCCTGGCAGATGGAGACTGGTCCAGATGAACAGCTGGGCACCGACAGCGGGTAGGTAGAGCTGGTAGGACTAATCTGTAGCAGGCAGGCACCAGTGGAAGGACTGCTGGGCAGATGGTCGTCAGGAGGCACCAGGAACCCAGTGGGTAAGCAGAAACAGCAGTATCAGGTACAGGCCGGGTCAGCAGGAATCGGTCAGCAAGGTACAAGGGATGAGGCAGAGACGTGGTCAGACAGGCAGAGGTCGTAGGCAGGCAGCAAGGATCGGAGTCAAGGAACAAGCCGGATATCAGGAACCAAGGTAACGGGTACAGATTCAGGTAGCAAGATCACGGACACGCTGTAGACTGGACAGCACGGGTGGAAGGGAGCCAGTGACTAAAGAAGGCCTTAGGGCGCCAAACGGACGTACGACGGGTCAGCGCGCCCTCGCAAGGAAACGTGTTCCCGTTCGTGACCCACGTGCGCGTGCGCGCTCGTTCGTATTGACGCGAGTGCGTTCGTTGGCTTTAGCGCGCGTCAAAGGAAAACGACGGGCTCTCCACAACGGGTTTCTACAGGTAAGACTCTTGTAGACGACCGGGGTGCCCGAACGATCGTGACATTGCCCCCCCCCAAGGGGCAGCCTCCGGATGCCCAACCGAGCCCACTTATTCGGATAGGACTTCTTGAAGGCACGGATGAGTCTCTTGGGGTGGATGTTGGTTTCTGGCTCCCAGGAGTTCTCCTCAGGTCCGTACCCCTTCCACTTGACCAAGAATTGAACCTGGTTTTGCCTCTTTCTACAGTCCAGAATGGCCTCCACTTCGAACTCAATCTCCCCATTGACTAACACGGGTTCCGGAGGGCTGGAGATTCTGTCAGTAAAAGGATCCATGACTGTGGGTTTGAGGAGTGACACATGGAAAACTGGATGGATTCGGAAGGATTCAGGAAGTTTGAGTTCAAACGCTACATCGTTTAGTTTCCTCTTGACCGGGAAAGGACCTATGAATTTCGGGCCCAACTTCTTAGAAGGGCAGGAGAGTTTAAGATTCAGGGTAGACAGCCAGACCCGATCCCCAACCTTAAGATCCAGCTCCCCTCTCCTCTTTCGGTCGAAGATTTCTTTACTGTGCTCCTGTGATCTGGCCAGAGTTTCCTGTAGAAGCTTGTTGTTTTCCTCAAAGAAGTTCAGGTTCTTTTGAACCGCTGGCACCGAGCACTCAGGAAGATCGCCAGACAGGAACAACGGGTGGAACCCAAAGTTCGCATAGAAGGGGGATTGCTTGGTGGCTGAGTGGATAGTGTTATTGTACGCAAACTCCGCCATTGGTAAAAGAGAGGCCCAGTCGTCTTGAGCGAAGGACGAAAAACAGCGAAGGTATTGCTCCAGTGTCTGATTCGTCCTTTCGGTCTGGCCGTTGGTCTGCGGGTGGTAGGCTGAGGATAGGCAAAGGTCAATCTTCAATGTTTCGCAGAGCGCCCTCCAAAACCTTGAGGTGAACTGCACCCCCCGGTCGGATGTGATGTTGGCAGGAATGCCATGAAGCCTCACAATTTCTTTCATAAAAATGTTAGCTGTCTCCGCGGCAGAAGGGGTGCCCTTCATGGGCAAGAAGTGCGCCATCTTGGTGAGTCGGTCGACTACGACGAAGATCGTGGAGTGGTCTTCGGAAGGGGGGAGTTCAACGATGAAGTCCATGGAGATCATCCTCCATGGTCTATCGGGAACGGGTAGTGGTCTTAATAGACCCCAGGCTTTTGACTTGTCGCCCTTACTTCGGATGCAAGTGGTGCACGCTTGTACGTAATTCTTGCAGTCGTCCTTCATCCGTGGCCACCAGAAGGTACGCCTGAGTAATTCCAGGGTCTTGAATATCCCAAAGTGGCCAGCCAAGGGATGGTCATGACAGGAGGCCAGAACCAGTGTCCGAGCTGTCTGGGGGACGAAAATCCTGTTCTCATACCATAGAAGGCCGTCACTGGAGGATAACGGGGTACCGGGTGGAGGAATAGCGCCTACGGACGCCTGCTTAAGCTGAGACATCACATCTCCCTGGAGAAGAAGGAAGTTCCCAGCAGAGAGGATGGGATCAGTAGGTGGCAAGTTCTCCGGCTGGCTGAACATGCGAGATAAAGCGTCCGGCTTAGTATTTTTGGATCCGGGACGGTAGGTAATATGGAATACAAATCTTGAGAAGAAGAGGGCCCACTTGGCCTGACGAGGCTTTAGTCTCTTGGCTGTCTTCAGGTACTCCAAATTTTTGTGGTCCGTATAGACCAAGATTGGGTGGGTAGCCCCTTCCAGCAAGTAGCGCCACTCTTCAAGTGCGGACTTAATGGCTAATAACTCACGGTCTCCGACGTCATAATTTCTTTCGGCCTCTGATAGCTTGCGAGAGAAGAAGGCGACCGGATGGAGTAAGGACTTGGGTCCCTGCCTCTGGGAAAGTACTGCTCCCACTGCTATTTCTGAAGCGTCGACTTCAAGAGTATATGGTAGAACCGGATCGGGGTGTTTCAGGACCGAGGCTGAGACAAATAGATTCTTCAGGGCCTGGAAGGCCTCTTGTGCTTCAGGAGTCCAATGAAACCTTCGGTTCTGTTTGGTCAGCTCGGTAATGGGAGCGATAATAGCAGAAAACCCCTTTATAAACTTGCGGTAGAAGTTAGCAAAGCCCACAAACCGCTGGACTCCCTTTCTATCTGAAGGAGCGGGCCAATCTTGGATTGCTGAGATCTTTTGTGGATCCATCTCTACTCCCCTTACCGAGATGACCAAGCCGAGGAACGGGATACTCTGCTGTTCAAAAATACACTTTTCGGGTTTGGCGTACAAACCGTGGAGACGGAGACGGGTCAGTACCTTCTTCACGTGTTCCCGATGAATGGCTAGGGTGGAAGAGAAAATTAAACTATCATCCAGGTAAATAATTACAAACAAATCTAGATAGTCCCTAAAAATGTCGTTAACAAAGTGCTGGAAGGTAGCCGGGGCATTACACAATCCAAATGGCATCACTAAATATTCGTAATGCCCGAAGCGGGTGCGGAAGGCAGTTTTCCACTCGTCACCTCTCCTGATACGTACGAGGTTATAGGCGCCCCGCAGATCCAACTTTGAGAAGAACTTAGCGGACCCCAGTCTTTGAAAAAGTTCGGGTACCAGTGGCAGGGGGTAACGATTTTTAATGGTGATTTTATTCAGGGCCCGATAGTCCACACATGGGCGTAGGGAGTGGTCCTTTTTTTCTACAAAGAAAATTCCAGCGCCCGCCGGGGAGGTGGAGGGCCGAATAAATCCCTTTTCAAGGCTGTCATCTAGATATGACTTCAGGGCACTCAGTTCAGACTCGGAAAGAGGGAAGATCCTTCCGAAGGGGATTTCTGCCCCCAGGAGCAGTTCTATTGGGCAGTCATATGGTCTATGGGGAGGAAGGGTCTCTGCCCCCTTTTTGCTGAAGACATCTAGGAAAGCGTGATACTCCTTGAGTACCGCTTGTCGGGTTTCGTCATCGGATTCAGAACAGAGAAGAACCGAGGAGTCCCCATCAGGGTTCCGGCAGCAATGCTGGAGGCAGTAATCCGAAGGGAATTCGATGGTTCCGGTGACCCAATCAATCCGTGGGTTGTGTGCCTTCAACCAAGGCATGCCAAGGATGATTGGAAACAGGGGAGACTGAATGACGTCCAGGCACAAGAGTTCTCGGTGAGTTCCGGCGATGACAGCGGGTAGGGGACTAGTCTCCTGAGTCACTGGTCCTGAACCCAAGGTAGACCCGTCAGCTAGGTATACCGAGAGCCCCTTCTCTCTTGGTCTGAGGGGAATCCTATTTCTTCGGGCGAAGGACGAGTCGACGAAGCCACTGCAAGCCCCGGAATCAATAACCGTGTGGGTTTGGATAGTCCTTCCTGGGAGCTGCAAAAGGACAGGAACAGCCAGATGAGAAGGGTTATCAGGCAACACAGGTGAGGGGACAGGTGGAACAAGGAGGCACTTACGCATCTTAGCTGGGCAGGAACGAACAAAGTGCCCTGGCTCTCCGCAATACAGACAAAGGTTGTTGACCCGGCGACGTTGGCGTTCTTCTGGAGTCAGAGACGGGCGAAGTAGCCCCAGCTGCATGGGTTCCGGGGTGTCCAATGTGGATGCGGGTGGAGTAGGAGGAGTTGGGTGACTAGGCACCCGTGGTAACATCCAGATTGGATGGGTAGCTGCGGAGGAACGTTCCTGGCGGCGTTCCCTCAGGCGCCTGTCAATTTGGATGGAGGTGTCTATCAAGGCTTCCAATGTCTCGGGGATGCCCACACGAGCCAACTCGTCTTTCAGGGCCTCGGAGAGACCCAAGCGAAACTGATAACGCAGGGCCGCGTTGTTCCATTCTGTGTCCGCACTCCATCGCCGGAATTCTGAGACATAGTCCTCCACAGGTCTACGACCTTGTTGCAGGGCACGTAGGGCTGCTTCTGCGCAGGGCTGGTGCAAGGATTTTTGACACCCTAGGCGAAACCTAATTTTGCCGCCCCCCCCCCCCCGGCTCAACCCCCGATCCCAACCCCATTGCCCTGCCCATGTACACCCCACCTTTTTAATGAGGGGACCAGACCACACCAGAGGTTTTTGTGTGTGTAAGGGATGCATTTTGTGTTTCGGTGTCTGTGTGTGACTGTAAGGGATGCCCATCAATGCCACTTCACCAATGCCAATCAATGCAGCCTCACCTGTGCCCAACAAATTCAGGCAGTTTCACCAGCGCCCATCAAACGTAGCCTCACCTATACCCATCAAATACAGCCTCACTCACCTTTGCCCATTAATGCCAATTCACCTGTGCCCATCAAACACAGTGACACCCATGCCCATTAATGCTCCTTCACCTGTGCCCCTCAAATAGTTTCATATGTGCCCATCAAATAGTCTCACCTGAGTCCATCAAATACAGTCTCAGCTGTGCCAATCAATGCTGCTTCACCACTGCCAATGCAGCCTCACGGGGGGGGGGGGGGGGGCTCGGTACATACTTGGCATTTTGGCAAATCAGTGAATATAAATACATATACACACATAACATTTGCAAATTGCATGTCATTGTCAATATATACAATATCATTATTATCTAAGACAGCAACAGTGTTTACTCACCACACACTAGGTGATGGTATTGGGCTCAGCAAACTTGTATCTGAGGACATGAACCTGTCTAAAATTCATGTGTACGCCTGTACGTGCCTCTGTCTGTGCCTCTTCCAGGCTCTGCCAGGCGCCATGCTATGCTCTCCACTCCAGTGTGACACGGCCAGTCCAGGAGAGCGTCTTCGGGGGAGGGGGGTGTAGTCGTTAGACACACGCAGGGGCGGACTGACAACTGATGGGGCCCCCGGGCAATAGAAGATCATGGGGCCCCCTGCGTCCCAAGCCACTCCTGCGCAGGGTGACATGGGGGGCGGGAGCACAGCACAGAGGGGGACACTGTGGGTGGGAGAGCACACAATGGGACACTGGGGAGGGGGAAAGCACACAGGGGGACACTGGGGGGGGCACACAGGGGGACACTGTGGCGGGTGGGGAGCACACAGGGGGACACTGTGGGGGGGTAGGGAGCACACAAGGAGACCCTGGGAGGGAGGGAGGGCACAGGGGGACACTGGGGGGGAACACACAGGAGAACACTGTGGGGGGGACACAGGGGAACACTGGGGGGACACACATGGGTACACGGGGGGGACACACAGGGGTACACTGGGGGGGAGCACACAGGGGAACACTGGGGGGAAGAACACAGTGAGACACTGTGGGGGGGGGGGGAGAGCAGACAGGGGGACGGAGCACACAGGGGGACACTGGAGGGGGGCACGGGGGGAGAGCACACAGGGGAACACGCAGGGGAACACGCAGGGGGGAGCACACAGGGGAACACGGGGGGGAACACAGTGAGACACACGGGGGGGGAAGAGCACACAGGGGGGACACAAAGGGGAACACTGGGGGGACACCCACAGGGGAATGCTGAGGAGGGGACACACAGGGGGGGCACACAGGGGAACACTGGGGGGGACACACAGGGGAACACTGGGGGGGACACACAGGGGAACACTGGGGGGGACACACAGGGGAACACTGGGGGGGACACACAGGGGAACACTGGGGGGGACACACAGGGGAACCCTGGGGGGGGACACACAGGGGAACCCTGGGGGGGGACACACACTGGGGGGACACACAGGGGAACACACAGGCAGGGGAACACTGGGGGACACACACACTGGGGGGCACACAGGGGAACACTGGGGGGGACACACAGGGGAACACTGGGGGGACACACAGGGGAACCCTGGGGGGGACACACACTGGGGGGACACACAGGGGAACACACAGGCAGGGGAACACTGGGGGACACACACACTGGGGGGGCACACAGGGGAACACTGGGAGAGCAAACAGGGGGGGTAGTGTGGGGAGGGGGGAGAGCTCACTGAAATCTGGCCCAGGCCCCATTGCAGTGCCCCCTCCCTCCGATGGCGGCCCTCCAGAAAAAAAAATTAAGTTTCACTAACCATGGTCACCCGATGCCTGTAAGAATGCCGCTAACGGCGCGCTGCTCCTCGCCGGCCCCTCCTCTCTTCTCGTCTGTCCTAGGTGATGTAGTGTACAGTGCATGCACCTGTGACGGACGGGAGGGAAGGAGGGGCCGGCGGGAAGCAGCGCGCTGTTAGCGGTATTATGACAGACGCTTTAAGGGGCCTCTCGTTGGGCCGGCCACGGGCCCCTAATGGGTCCGGGCGCTCGGACGGCGACCGAATGACCGATGGGTCAGTCCGCCGCACACACGTCAGAGCGCAGAGCGTGGGATTGGCTAGTGCTGCTGGACACATGTCACTATTACTCAGAACTATCTCCGCTCTGAGTCAGAGCGCAGAGTGGAGAGCGGGCTGGGGGGTGGGATGGCCGCTGCAAACTTGTCAGGGGGGGGGGGATGTGCTGGACAGTGCGGACACATATTATGTTACTGATGTGTCAGCGCGGAGACCGGGGGGTGGGGCCGGAGACCGGGGACCTGGGGCGCTGCTTCACACATGTCAGAGGCTCTGAGCGGCTGCCTGGTGTATAGTGCAAGCTCTATGGACAGTGCGGGAGTAGGATAACCAGCGGCCGGCGGGCGCCCTAGGTGGCAGTGCGCCCTAGGCGGCTGCCTAGTCCGCCTAGTGGTAGCACCGGCCCTGCTTCTGCGGTTGCAGCAAGTTGAGGGTCCTCGTAGAGTCTGGACATTGCCTGAAAGAAGGTATTCACAGAGTCTAGAGATGGATCTTTCCGCTCCAGCAGACGGTGTGCCCAGGACTGAGGTTCATCTGTCAACAAAGAGATGATGAATCCCACCTTCGTTGCTTCAAGAGAGAAGGTCCGGGGTTGCAAAGCAAAATAAAGTTCGCAGGAGTTGCGGAAGGCCCGGAACTTGTTTCGGTCCCCCGTGAATCGTTCCGGGGTTGGAACCCTAGGTTCTGGTGGCAACATGACTACTGAAGGAGTGGCATGGGCCCCCGGAACGGCTGGTGCTGAAGCAGATAGTGCCTGGACTTGTTCCTCCAGTCTTCCGTAGCCCTCCTGCAAACTCTTAACAGCTTGAGTAAGGCCGGCCAGATGATGGCAGAGCTCGTCCATGGGGGAGGCTCCCTGCGCAGGCTCGGACATGGCTGTCCAGTACTGTCACGTACCTAGTAGTTGAGCCTGGAATGCAGGGATCGGCCCCTCGTATCCCCCTGGCTAATGAACCCCTGGAGATGGGGACAGGTATTCAAAAGTTCAGGGGGCACAAGTGCCTGGCAGATGGAGACTGGTCCAGATGAACAGCTGGGCACCGACAGCGGGTAGGTAGAGCTGGTAGGACTAATCTGTAGCAGGCAGGCACCAGTGGAAGGACTGCTGGGCAGATGGTCGTCAGGAGGCACCAGGAACCCAGTGGGTAAGCAGAAACAGCAGTATCAGGTACAGGCCGGGTCAGCAGGAATCGGTCAGCAAGGTACAAGGGATGAGGCAGAGACGTGGTCAGACAGGCAGAGGTCGTAGGCAGGCAGCAAGGATCGGAGTCAAGGAACAAGCCGGATATCAGGAACCAAGGTAACGGGTACAGATTCAGGTAGCAAGATCACGGACACGCTGTAGACTGGACAGCACGGGTGGAAGGGAGCCAGTGACTAAAGAAGGCCTTAGGGCGCCAAACGGACGTACGACGGGTCAGCGCGCCCTCGCAAGGAAACGTGTTCCCGTTCGTGACCCACGTGCGCGTGCGCGCTCGTTCGTATTGACGCGAGTGCGTTCGTTGGCTTTAGCGCGCGTCAAAGGAAAATGACGGGCTCTCCACGACGGGTTTCTACAGGTAAGACTCTTGTATACGACTGGGGTGCCCGAACGATCGTGACACGGAGATTTCGACGGAATGTGCCCGATTGGACCGTTTTGTCGGATATTCTGACTGTGTGTGGTCTCCATCGGACCAAATTTTCTAACTTGTTGGTAAAATTTTCCGACAAAATGCTCCGGTCGGACATACTCTGATCATGTGTAGAGAACTCCGATCGGACAAAGTGCCACGCATGCTCAGATCAAATTCCTACACCAAAGCTATTGGCTACTAGCCTGAACGTAGTCCAGTCGTAATGAAATAACGTCATCACGTTCTGCACGATCGGATTTCCCGACAACTTTGTCTGACCGTGTGTATACAACAGTTTTGGACAAAATCCGTCGGACAAAATCCGACGGATTTGGTTGTCGGAATCTCCGACCGCTTAGTGTCAAAGTCAAATTGTTGAAGAACTTGCTCACTTTGACTGCATCCTGAGAATAGCCATTCGCAACTGGATGATCACTCAGGTTGGACAGTCCCTCTCGCACAAGGTCTAGCAGCCAGCAAGATGTTTACTCAAGAACAAGTCTCTGCCACAGACGTTGTTGTAGAATGTACAAGATAATGTCTCTGCCACAGACGTTGTTGTAGAACACGTAGAGAAACTAAGCTTGAAAACACTTGTAGGATACCTGGATCTTTCAGCCAGCTTGGCAATATCCACAAGATCAGATTCTCTTGGTTACTTCAGCCCTTCCAGGCTCTCACTAAGAAGCCAACCCATACGTGGTCTTTTTCTGAAGAGTCCTCCCCTGGAATGCTTGAAGTAAACTGGGTCTCTCCCGAACTGGAGACGGCACCCAACCACCTCAGAATCCTTCTTTTAGTTCCTTTGCCTCGGGCTAGCCAGCCCCAAGACATCAAAGTTGGGTGGATCCGCACCCCAGGCCATAGCCTTCCTGGGGGCTGGTCAGGAGGACCAGGACCATGAAGTCAGTACATCATTCTGGATCGGAACCCTGAACCACGTGACGTCCGCATCTTAAATACCCTCTCCCAGAAAGCACAGTGAGAGCGCCCCTCCCACTGAGCAGGCTCCGAGAGAGAGTAATTTAAACGCCTAACCAGACCATAGTTCCATGCCTGCCAGAAAAGACAGTGCCCCCCGTGGCCAGGCTGAACATCTCACAGTCCAGTCAGACTGATGCTGAAGTCTAATTTAGATAATTGCACCCAAACTAAACTGCAGTTTAGGTAATTTTAACCTTTGAAAAAAACGCATAGCGCGTGCTCTTCAGGAGCCGCCGCTACACTAAGAACAGTGGACTGATGATTCCTGTCGGACAAGATTTGGTACCATTTGCTTAAAGCCTTGATTGCTCTAAAGAACCATAGTGGTAATTAGAGAAGTTGGAAGAGTGGAAAGAAATTCCATTGACTTCCTTACTGCACAAAATATGATTCGCCAGCACACCAGGAACAAAAAATTACGAGTGTCGCCTCTGATAAATATAAAAATATCAAGTACCATCATCCAGGGATTTTAGAAGTCAAGAAGTTTGGAAACCTTCAGTTGTTGTCCCAAGGTTTTGTTGCAGACAGATCACATCACAAAGACAAGTGCTGCACAGGCCCCACTGATCCTGAGCCTCCTGCCCAAATTAGCATTCATTTCTGCAATATAACACCTACTGTGCACATTGGCGTGAAACGGAACTCTGCTGCTCCTCGAGAGGAGCAGACTTCTTGGGATTAGGCAAACTTTTCTGTGACCGTATGTATGCAAGCCAAGCTTGAGCAGAATTCCGTTGGAAAAACCATCCAAGTTTTTTCCGACGGAAAATCCACTCTTGTGTATGGGGCATTATTCATCTTTTTCCTCTTCTTTAGATTTGGATTTGTTTATTCACAATAAGGGTCGGTTCACACAGGGGCAACAGGACTTTCAACACGACTTTTGGAGGCAACTTGGACACAACTTGAACACGACTTGGACACGACTTGGGGCGACTTACAACACGACTTTAAGTCGCCCCAGGCCAGGCGACTTTTGCCGTGGCCAATCAGAGAATGAGCTCTCAAGGGGGAACTCCACACCAAATAAAAAAAAAAAACGGCATGGGTTCCCCCTCCGAGAGCATACCAGGCCCTTAGGTCTGGTATGGATTTTAAGGGGAACCCCCTATGCCGAAAAAACTGCGTGGGGGTCCCCCCAGATCCATACCAGACCCTTATCCGAGCACGCTAACCAGCCGGCCAAGAAAGGGGGTGGGGACAAGTGAGCACCCCCCCCCCCCCTGAGCCGTACCAGGCCCCCCACCCTATGTGAATGAGTATGGGGTACAATGTACCCCTACCCATTCACTCGTGAAAACAATGTAAAAAAAAACACAACACACAACACACAAGGGTTAAAATAGTTTATTGCACAGCTCCGGGGGTCTTCTTCCGTCTTCGGGGGTCTTCTGGCCGGACTCCTCCGCTATCTTCTGCTAGCTCTTTTACTAGCGGAGGAGCCCGGCTTTCTTCTTTGCCGCCGCCCTCTTCTTCCGACTTTGGGGGTCTTCAGTAGTGTGCATTAAGACGGCTCTCATTCACTTACATTGATTTTTACATGTAGCGTGACTTGAGGCGACTAGGGGCGAACTGAAGTCGGATCCTGAGTTGCCCCTGTGTGAACGGGCTCTAAGTGCGCTACAGTGAAATGTATATTTTTGTATTTCACTTATTTTGTTTTGTTTTTTGTTTTGTTTTTTAAGTAGTAGCATTGATTTAGTATATGTTCACTCATCTTTGAGCTTACATATGTTTACTGCAGGCTGCAGAGAAAGGGACGGGGGAATCTCTTTCTTTCTCTGTCTCAAAAATGAGACATCAGGGGTCTGTTTAGACCCCAGATATTTCACCAAAGCTTCATAATGGGGTTCCTAAAAAAAAAAAAAAAAAAAAAAAGTAATAAAAAATAATATTGTAAAAAGCAATTAAAGAATAATAAAAAAAAAAAAAAAATAATGACACCATCCAGTGCCAGTCTTTGCTCTACTGACACTGTCCACTGCCCTACTAATGCCAGTCTTTGCTCTATAGACACCATCCACTGCTCTGCTGGTATACACAATGTGTGTTTTGTGCTATGGGGTGCACACCCTAATGCAATAGGCTGTGTACACCTATGGTTAACAGTAAGAGAAGCTTAAAACAGGGAACTATGTACAGCAGGGGTTTGGGTTTGGTAACCACCACAGAGCAAGGGTCTGAGGTGTGTAATGTACATAGTGGAGGGGTCAGGTGTGTAATGTGCAGAGTGTGGAGGTCAGGTGTATTTAGCATACATAGTTTAGGAATCAGAATCAGAGCACCCTCTGTAATTCTTTTCACTCCCACCCTCTTATATATAGTACAGCAGTGCCACCTGCATACATACAAACTCCATAAAGCATGTATACACATACATGCAACATATATACACACTGCATACAACATGCATGCTACATACATATGCACACATGAAACATACATACACACTGTGTGCAACATACATACATACATACATGCATCATACATACACACTGTATGCCACATACATACACATACAACATGCATACACACTGCATACAATATACATACACGTGCAACATATATACATACACACTGTATGCAACATACATACATACATAAACATACATACACAAATACTATAGTTCCCAACTGTCCCTGATTTCAAGGGACTCTCCTTGATTTGGAACAAAGCTCCACTGTCCCTCTTTCCTCCTCATGTGTCCCTCATTTTGGTCTGATCTATACACTTTCTGGCTCTGGGTCCCCCCCCCCCCTCCCCCAAATCCATGCCAGACCCTTATCCCAGCATGCAGCCTGGCAGGCCAGAGAAGGTAGAGGCGAGCTAGTGCCCCCACCCCCCCAAACCATACCAGGCCACATGCCCATGCTCTTTTTTCAATGAGTTTTATTTATATTGCAGAGACTTGACAATTCATTACGGCCACAAGTAGTTTTAAATGAGAATATTTCCTTTAGAAATGCCATTTTGCTGTCAGGCTGTTCTAAACTCTGGAAAAAATGCGCCACTTTACAGGCATACTATAGACACCCCCCAGGCACGATATTTAAAGGACAATTTCATTTTTATGGTTTCACTTTAAGCATTAGAAAAAAATCACTGCTCCTGAAATACATGTCCCCCGGCGCAGAACCGGCTCCCCAAACACTTTTGATGACAATAACTTGCATATAAGCCTTTAATATGAGCACTTTTGATTATTCATGTTCGTGTCCCATAGACTTTAACGGTGTCCGTGTGTTCTGCAAAATCTTTTGCCTGTTCGGTATGTTCTGGTGCGAACCGGACTGGATGGTGTTCGGCTCATCCCTAGTAGGAACAAACGATATGTCTTCTCTCCCTTGACAGAAAAGGGATTTGTGTGTTTACACACACAAATCCCCGTGCTGGCTCTTGTGCACGCGATTGCGCGTGTGACTCCGGTGGCGCGCGTTCTCCGGCGGCTCTTAAATGGGACCCCGTGCCTGTACGGGGGTTTCGCGCAGCGGTGCCACTGTGCCACATTAAAAATGTGTGAGTCGGTCGGGAACCGGTTAAACAGGCCAGCCTAAGCCCCAATTTTGTATACCTCTTATGCCACGTACACACAACCGGACTTTTCCACGGACTAGGTCTGACGGTCTTCCCGACTGACTTTTGGCAGAGGTCCGACGGACTTTCTGAACGAAACAGACTTGGCCACACACGACTGGACTAATGCCCCGTACACACGGATTTTGGCCCAAACTTCTGTTGCATACACACGGTTGCACAAAGTTGTCAGAAAATCCGATCGTTCAGAACGAGGTGACGTACAAAACGTAAGATGGGACTATAAAGATTTTCCGATGACAAGATCCGATCGCATATTTTCCGTCGGAACGTCGGACCGCGTGTACAGGGCATAAGTCAGTTTCAAAAGTCCGTTCATTTTGAACGTGATGACGTAAACGGGACTAAACAGGGAAGTTAGCCAGTAGACATGGGCATCCGCAGAACTTTTTCCAAGGGGGGGCAACATTTTAAGGCCACTCATGCTCCGCCCCTTTTCAACAATCTCATGAAAATCTTTCCACTGGTAATACATATGTGTTATAACAGATAATTCATCTTCACTTTGTATTGGAAGTTACTCTGGCGGCTGTGTTCCATGCCCATATAGCCTAGAGAATGTACATCTTTTTACATTGCAATACATCTGTTGTGGCCATATTTTGATCTCATACTGTCACTGTATTGGCTGTTTTCATCAAGATAAAAATATGGCAACAACAGATGTATTGCAATGTAAAAAGATGTACATTCTCTAGGCTATATGGGCCTGGTACGCAGCCACCTGAGTAACCTTGCGGACGCCCATGCTTTCAAAAACCAGCCCTGGAAAAAATTTCATACCAGCCTCACAGCATTATTATACCAGCCCAACAGCATAACGTCATTATTTTCTTGTTCATGAAAGGGAAAACCATACATTTTAAAGCACATTTGATGAAGAGAGTATTAGATATAGATATGAAATCACATAGGGCTTTATATATATATATACACACATATATACTCTACATATATATATATATATATATATATATATATATATATATATATATATATATATATATTCAAATTCCAGTTAATAGTGGTAAGTGATCAATCATCAAGGGGGACCCCAGAAACTCAGAACATGGGGGGGACCACCTTCTGCAGAAAGAATACTCTAAGGTAAGGGTGGTGGGTTACTAACATAAGGAGGAAATCCTTTATATCAGTGCCCCTTACATTATCATATTCATTCCCCCCTTACATCAGTGACCCCCCCCCCCCCCCCCGACTGGGCTGGCGGTGCTTTCACTGACCTCCTCTCAGGTGCACTGTGCAGGGCTCAGTCAGTTGGCTCCAGCTTGGAGGTTTTATCCTATAGTCTCCTATCCACAGTCCACACAAGTCTGACTTCTCCCATGACCCTCATCCTGGCAGCGCTCCCACTCTTGACTCCTCTCCAGACTCCCTCAGAGACTGCAGACATGCTACAGGAGATGGACAGAGACTGCAGACTTGATGCAAGAGCTCAATGCAGCCTCACCAGTGCCCATCAAATTCAGCCTCACTGTGCCCACCAATGCAGCCTCACTGTGTCCATCAAATGCAGCCTCACCATGTCCATCAAATGCAGCCTCACTGTGTCCATCAAATGCAGCCTCACTGTGCCGTGAATGCAGCCTCACTGTGTCCATCATTGCAGCCCCTCCTGTGCCCCATGTCCCAGCCTGCAGTCCCTGTCTGTGGGAAGGTGTGCTGTTGATGCTCGGTACGGTACCTTGCATGCCAGCAGGATATCCATGACGGCCAGCAGCAGGCAGGGTCTGTTCTCATTTTGGATGGGGACGGTGCTCCTTCCAGAGGATCTGTCTGCTGTGAGATGGAGTGGTCCCTGGCCACCTTCACCTTCAGCCGTCCTCATTTTCCGGCCCCAGTCAGCCTGCCCTGTGGTCCTGGGGAAGTGGAGAGCACTGGGTGGGAGTTGGAGAGAAGGGGGAGCAAAGAGTACACGGGCGGGGTTGGAGAACACATGGGTGGGGGCAAAGAGCGAAGGGGATTGGAGATCACAGGGGTGGGGAGCGGAGAGCGCTGGGGGGGAACTTGAGAGCACTGGGGGGGCCAATAAGAACAGGGGTAGAGAGCACGGTAGGCTGAGAGCACTGGGGGGGCTAAGAGTGTGGGGTGGTGAAGAGCACTGGGGGGGGGGCAGAAAAACAGGGGTGGAGAGCATGAGGGCTGGAGAGTACTGTGGGGGTACAAAGAGCAGGGGGGAGTGGAGAGCAATAGGGGGGAGCTTGAGAGCACCAGTGGGGGCCAGAAAGAACAGGGGTGGAAAGCACGGGGGACTGGAGAGCACTATGGGGGTTGGAGAGCACCTGGGTGGGGGCAAAATGCAGGGGGAGTGGAGAGTACAGGGGTGGGGAGTGGAGAGTGCTGGGGGGAGCCAAAAAGAACAGGGGTAGAGAGCACAGAGGGTAGAGAGCACTGGGGGGGCTGGAGAGCACCAGGGGGGCAGAAAGAACAGGGGTGGGGAGAATGGGTGGCTGGAGAGCACTGGGGTGGGGGCTGGAGAGTGATGGGGAGAGCTTAAGAGCACTGGGGGGAGGGGAAAGAACAGGGGGAGAGCACTGGGGGGAGTGGAGAGCACTGGGGGGAGTGCACTGTGGGGGAAAGAACAGGGGGAGAGCACTGGGGGAGAGGAGAGCACTGGGGGGGAGGAGAGCACTGGGGGGTTGAAAGAACAGGGGGGGAGAGCACTGGGGAGAGTGGAGGGCACTGGGGGGGGCGAACAGGGGGGAGATCACCGGGGGGAGAGCACTGGAGAGAGTGGAAAGCACTGGGGGGGGGGAACAGGGGGGAGAGCACTGGGGGGAGAACAGGGGGAAGAGCACTGGGGAGGAGAACGGGGGAGAGCATGGAGGGGAGAGGACTGGGGGGAGTGGCGATCCCTGTGGGGGGGAGAACGGGGGGAGCACTGGGCGAGGTGGAGAGACCTGGGGGTTAACAGGGGGGAGAGCACTGGGATGGTGGCTAGAGAAGGATGGGGAGAGCTGGAGAGTAGGGGGGACAGCAAGAACAGGGGAGGAGAAAACTGTGGGGGGGGGCAGGAGAGTGTGGTGAAGGAGAGCACTGGGGGGGACAAGGGGGAGAGCACTGGGGGGAGTGGAGAGCACTTGAGGGGAGTGGAGAGCACTGTGGGGGGGGGGAGAACAAGGGGGAAGAGCACTGGGGGGAGTGGAGAGCACGGGGGGAGAACAGGGGGGAAAGCACTGGGGTGTGAACAGGGAGAGTGGAGAGCACTTGGGATGGTGGCTAGAGAAGGATGGGGAGAGCTGGAGCTGGGGCAGCAAGAACAGGGGAGGAGAGAACTGGGGGGTGGGGCAGGAGAGTGTGGTGGTGGAGGAGAGCACTGGGGGGGTGGCAGGAGAGTGTGGTGGTGGAGGAGAGCGGGGGGGTGGCAGGAGAGTGTGGTGGTGGAGGAGAGCACTGGGGGGGGCAGGAGAGTGTGGTGGTGGAGGAGACCACGGGGGGTGGCAGGAGAGTGTGGTGGTGGAGGAGAGCACTGGGGGGGCAGGAGAGTGTGGTGGTGGATGAGAGCACTAGGGGGGGGGGGCAGGAGAGTGTGGTGGTGGAGGAGAGCACAGGGAGGGGCAGAAGAGTCTGGTGGTGGAGGAGAGCACTGGGGGGGAGGGGGCAGGAGAGTGTGGTGGTGGAGGAGAGCACTGGGGGGGGGGGGCAGGAGAGTGTGGTGGTGGAGGAGAGCACTGGGGGGGGCAGGAGAGTGTGGTGGTGGAGGAGAGCACTGGGGGGGGGCAGGAGAGTGTGGTGGTGGAGTGGAGGAGAGCACTAGGGGGGGGGGGCAGGAGAGTGTGGTGATGGAGGAGGGCACTGGGGGGGGGGAGGAGAGTGCGGTGGTGGAGGAGAGCACTGGGGGGGCAGGAGAGTGTGGTGGTGGAGGAGAGCACTGGGGGGGCAGTAGAGTGTGGTGGTGGAGGAGAGCACAGGGAGGGGCAGAAGAGTCTGGTGGTGGAGGAGAGCACTGGGGGGGAGGGGGCAGGAGAGTGTGGTGGTGGAGGAGAGCACTGGGGGGGGGGGGGGGGGCAGGAGAGTGTGGTGGTGGAGGAGAGCACTGGGGGGGGCAGGAGAGTGTGGTGGTGGAGTGGAGGAGAGCACTAGGGGGGGGGGCAGGAGAGTGTGGTGATGGAGGAGGGCACTGGGGGGGGGGAGGAGAGTGCGGTGGTGGAGGAGAGCACTGGGGGGGCAGGAGAGTGTGGTGGTGGAGGAGAGCACTGGGGGGGCAGTAGAGTGTGGTGGTGGAGGAGAGCACTGGGGGGGGGCAGGAGAGTGTGATGGTGGAGGAGAGCACTAGGGGGGGGGGCAGGAGAGTGTGGTGGTGGAGGAGAGCACTGGGGGGAGAGGGGCAGGAGAGTGTGGTGGTGGAGGAGAGCACTGGGGGAGAGGGGCAGGAGAGTGTGGTGGTGGAGGAGGGCACTGCAGACCCCCCTCGATCCTCCTATCCAGGCACTGTGGCACACAGGGCGGGCTGTACGGATGGACATCTCCTCCTCTGGATCACAGCGCTGGCTGGCTCTGTGTTCGGCGGCCACTCTGTAACACGGCCCCGCCCAGACCGGCTCATGTGATAGGCGGAATCTCTCTACTATCACACGAGCTGGTCTGGGGGGGGGGGGGCGGGACTGTGTTACAGAGCGGCCGCCGAACACAGAGCCAGCCAGCGCTGTGATCCAGAGGAGAGAGCGGAGGATGCAGCATGGCGCGGGCTGCAACACCTTGGGGATCCCAGGGGGGGGGGCACTTGACCACCCTTGCCCCCTGTTGTGGACGCCCATGCCAGTAGCCCAGCCTTTCTCCACCTTTTCAACACAGAGGAACCCTTGAAATAGTTCTCCGGTCTCGGAGAAAAGAGTCTCTCTCTCTCTCTCTCTCTCTCTCTCTCCTGCGTTATTTATTTATTTTTTCATTCATTTATTTTGGAGAATGTAGCAGGGAGAGGGTGAGCGCAATGCAGAAATGGCTAAACAGGAACTCCTGACAATGGAGTCCCTAAGAGAGACAGCGACCATTAATGTATTTATAACAGCTTTCATCGACTGCTTTCCAACTTGCACGCCAATTACTGATGAATGAAGAAATGACGACTGCGAAAAAAAAAAAAAAAAAGTCACCCTTATTGATTAGCAGCGGGGCGGCTGCTGAGATATTCTGAAAAGACTTGGAAATGTCAAAAGCATCAACAATTATAGGTAGCTAGGCCAAATCCCGGGGATTTTTTATTTTTTTTTATTTATTTTTTATTTATTCTTCCTTTGCTCGTCTTCTCAAAATTGCACTTCTAAAGTAAAGCGCCCAGCGGGAGAGCACCCTACCGGTCCGTCGCACAATAGACGCTCGAGATTTCTGCCGCAAAGTCTCCTACCCGTTTGCAGGAAAAAAAAAAGAAGATGACAGAATTGGAAAGCTCAAAGGTCAGACAGATTACCGAGCGAGGTAAAAAAAAAAAGAGCAGGGAACACCCAGCCAACGAATCAGACCTCGGCCTTTCACTCGGGTTTTACTTATAGAAAGCCTGTGCTGACGGGTTGCTATAGAAATGTCCCTTTCGACGTCTTCGTGACACGAGTTGCGATATCGTTATGGCAAAAAAAAAAGGATATTTATTTGGTCTTTTTTTTTTTTTTCAACCAATGAATAATTTAGGTGTCGGGGGACACATTCTGCCTAAATATCTCAAGTGATCCTGAAACTTGTCAATTTCACTAGACACCGAAAAAAAAAAAAAAAAGGCTAAAAACACTTGATAAATACTGCATAGATAGTAAGGTTGAATAAAGATACCAGTCCATCCTGAGTGAGGGTCAGTCCCTACCCTCAAGGAGCCCACAATCCAAAGTCCCCATTCATATACTAGGAGCCAATTTTGGACAGAAGCCAATTAACCTCCCAGCACATCTTTGGAGTGTGGGAGGAAACCGGAGTACCCGGAGGAAACCCACGCAGGCACAGGGAGAACATGCAGGCAGGTAGTGTCGTGGTTGAGGATTTGAACCAACGACCCTTTTTAGTGCTAGGTGAGAGTGCTAACCACTACACCACTGTGCTGCATGAGCAGGTGTTAAAATCCACTTGCAGACGGAAATAAATAATTAAATGCATGCGGAAATTTAAAGTGGAGGGCCACCCTAAAAAAAAAATAAAAAAAAAAACAGCATTCATAGTCGTAAAAAAAATAAAAAATAAAAAAAAATTGAAAAAAATAATATTTTTACCTTACCAGAAACCCCTGTTGCTAGGCAGTTTTCCTAATCTGCCTCTTCCTACTCCGCGGTCATCTTTGGTCTCCTCTCCTCCTCGCGTCGTCTTCTGGGTAATGGGGCGCGCTGTGTGTTCTGGGAACTGTTTCCTAACACAGTGCGCCCCATTCACGAAGTGCCGCGCGACTCGCGCATGAACAGTAGGAAACGGGCAGTGAAGCCGCAAGGCTCCGCTGCCTGTTTCCCTTAGTGAGGATGGCGGCGCCGGGACCCCGAGAGCCGAGGGATGGGTCGGGCCTCGGGCGGCCGACATTGCGGGCGCCCTGGAAAGGTAAGTGTCCTTATTAAAAGTCAGCAGCTACTTTTTAGCTGCTGACTTAAAAAAAAAAAATATCTCCGCTGGCACACCCCTTTAAAGTAGCGGTCCAGGCATGCGGTGTTTAGTGGAATGGGTACCGCTTGGCCACCCGCTGCTTAACCACTTGCCGACCAACCGCTGCAGTTGTATTGCGGCAGAATGGCACGGCTGGGCGAAATGACGTTATGTAACGTCGCTTTGCCCTGTGGGTCACAAGCAGGCGTGGTGAAGGAGAGCAGGGGGGGGGTGGCAGGAGGATTTTTTTTATAATAAATATCCCAAAATTTTAAAACAACAAACAAATTTCTTCATCGGTTTAGTCTGATATGTATTCTTCTACATATTTTTGGTAAAATAAAAAACACAATAAGCGTATATTGAATGGTTTGGGCAAACGTTTTGCGCAAAAGTTATCACGTGCGACTCCGGTGGCGCGCGCTCTCCGTAAACATGCGTGAGCCGGTTGGGAACCAGTTAAACAGGCCAGCCTAACCACCAATTTTGTATACCTCTTATGCAGCGTACACACGACTGGACTTTTCGACGGTCTTCCCGACGGACTTTCGGCGGAGGTCCGACCGAGTTTCTGAACAAACGGACTTGGCCACACACGACCGGACTAAGTCCATTCGAAAGTCTGTTAGTTTTGAACGTGATGACGTAAGACGGGACTAGAAAAGGAAGTTCAATAGCCAGTAGCCAATAGCTGCCCTTGCGTCGTATTTGGTCCGTGGGACCAGCACACAGACGAACGGTTTTTCCGATTTTTAGTCCGTCGGACTTGAGTCCGTTGGATAGATTTGAAACATTTTCTATTTCTAGGTCCGTCTGACTTTTGGGACGAAAAGTCCACTGGAGCCCACACACGATCGAATTGTACGACGGATTCCGGCCCACCGGACCAAGTCTGCAGGAAAGTCCGATCGTGTGTACGCGGCATTAGCGACTCAGATTTTGTTGTTGGAAAATTTTAGATCTGGCTCTCAAACTTTGTGTGTCGGAAATTCCGATGGAAAAAGTCCGATGGAGCCCGCACACGATCGGATTTTCCGACAACAAGATCCGATTGCACATTTTCCGTCGGAAAGTCTGACTGTGTGTACAGGGCATAAGTCCGTTCGTTTTGAACGTTATGACGTAAATGGGACTAAACAAGGAAGTTCAATAGCCAGTAGCCAATAGCTGCCATTGCGGCGTATTTGGCCCGTCGGCCCAGCACACAGAAGAACGGTTTTCCCTATTTTTAGTCCATCGGACTTGAGTCCCTCGGATAGATTTGAAACATGTTTTATTTCTAGGTCCGTCTGACTTTTGGGGGGAAAAAAGTCAGCTGGAGCCCACACACGATTGAATTGTCCGACGGATTCCGGTCCAAGTCTGCCGGAAAGTCTGGCCGTGTGTACGTGGCATTAGCAAATCAAGTAGAGGGAGATATGGGCATCCAGTTCTGCCCATCTGTCACAATCATTTAAAAAAAAAAGTAATGGCGGTGATCAGTGATTTTTAGCAGGACTGCGACATTGCGGCGGACAGATCGGACACTTTTGAAACTTTTTTGGGACCAGTGACATTATTACACTGATAAGAGCTAAAAATAGCCACCGATTACTGTATAAATGTCACTGGCAGGGAAGGGGGGTGGTCAAGGAGTTAAGTGTTCCCTAGGAAAGTGTTTCTAACTATGGGGGGAGGGGACTGACAGGGAGTAGAAAGAGAGCGCTGTTCCTGATCACTAGGAACAGCAGATCTCTCTCTACTTCCCTGACAGAACGGGGATCTGTCTGTTTACAGCGGGGTTTCTCAACCAGGGTTCCATGGCACCGTAGGGTTACTTCAGAAGTTGCTAGAGGTTCCTCAAGCGATGGTCAGTTTCTGCCTCTCAGATAAGTTCCCACTGACACCATTGAGCTTTTTAGCTATCTGTAAGGGGGGTATTTCTTCCCAGTGACCACAAGTGTAAGGACCATTCTTCCCACTGACCATCACACTAATGTATCATGAGTTTTAATTTTTAGCAGGGGTTTCCCCGAGACCGGAGAACTATTTCAAGGGTTCCTCAGTGTTGAAAAGGTTGAGAAAGGCTTGTTTACATAGACAGATCCCCGTTCTGGCTTTCTGTGGAGCGACCACGGGTGGCCGGCAGGCAACGCGGGCGCGCGCATAGGCTCCGGCGACACGCCCCGTGGCGCGCTGCCTGCTTTAACCATCAAAGGGGCCCGCCAACGACGGCTGGTCGGCAAGCAGTTAAAGAAAAAGTAGGGTCAAAGCTCTTTTGGTCGTACTTCTCCTGGGTCACAGGAGTGCACTTCGTTTTATTTGTAAAAAATTTTGAAAACCATATATCATTTTCCTTCCACTTGACAATTATATGACGCTTTGTGTTGGTCTATCACATAAAATCCCAATAAAATATCATCTAACCCAGCCTTTCTCAACCTTTTGAACACAGAGGAACCCTTGAAATAGTTCTCCGGTCTCGGGGAACCCCCTGCTAAAAATTAGAAATCTACAACTCATGATACATTAGTGTGATGGTCGGTGGGAAGAATGGTCCTTACACTTGTGGTCATTGGGAAAAATTACCCCCCTTACAGATAGCTAAAAAGATCAATGGTGTCAGTGGGAACTTATCTGAGAGGCAGAAACTGACCATCGCTTGAGGAACCTCTAGCAACGTCTGAAATAACCCTATGGTGCCATGGAACCCCCTGCTAAAAATTAGAAATCTACAACTCATGATACATTAGTGTGATGGTCGGTGGGAAGAATGGTCCTTACACTTGTGGTCATTGGGAAAAATTACCCCCCTTACAGATAGCTAAAAAGATCAATGGTGTCAGTGGGAACTTATCTGAGAGGCAGAAACTGACCATCGCTTGAGGAACCTCTAGCAACGTCTGAAATAACCCTATGGTGCCATGGAACCCCCTGCTAAAAATTAGAAATCTACAACTCATGATACATTAGTGTGATGGTCGGTGGGAAGAATGGTCCTTACACTTGTGGTCATTGGGAAAAATTACCCCCCTTACAGATAGCTAAAAAGATCAATGGTGTCAGTGGGAACTTATCTGAGAGGCAGAAACTGACCATCGCTTGAGGAACCTCTAGCAACGTCTGAAATAACCCTATGGTGCCATGGAACCCCCTGCTAAAAATTTGAAATCTACAACTCATGATATATTAGTGTGATGGTCAGTGGGAAGAATGAATGAATGAATGAATGAAATACTTGTATAGCGCACAATGCGAACTGAATCGCCTCTAGGCGCTGTGGCGAGCTTTGATCATCTGCTAAAAGAGGAAGGTCTTGAGTTTTTTCCTAAAAGCCAGGTGATTTTCTTCCAGGCGGATGTTGATTGGAATGGTCCTCACACTTGTGGTCATTGGGAAGAATGGTCCTTACACTTGTGGTCATTGGGAAGAATGGTCCTCACACTTGTGGTCATTGGGAAGAATGGTCCTCTCACTTGTGGTCATTGGGAAGAATGGTCCTTACACTTGTGGTCATTGGGAAGAATGGCCCTCTCACTTGTGGTAATTGGGAAGAATGGCCCTCTCACTTGTGGTCATTGGGAAGAATGGTCCTCACACTTGTGGTCAGTGGGAAGAATGGTCCTTACACTTGTGGTCATTGGGAAGAATGGTCCTTACACTTGTGGTCATTGGGAAGAATGGTCCTCACACTTGTGGTCATTGGGAAGAATGGTCCTCACACTTGTGGTCATTGGGAAGAATGGTCCTCACACTTGTGGTCATTGGGAAGAATGGTCCTCACACTTGTGGTCATTGGGAAGAATGGTCCTCACACTTGTGGTCATTGGGAAGAATGGTCCTCACACTTGTGGTCATTGGGAAGAATGGTCCTCACACTTGTGGTCATTGGGAAGAACGGTCCTCACACTTGTGGTCATTGGGAAGAACGGTCCTCACACTTGTGGTCATTGGGAAGAATGGTCCTCACACTTGTGGTCATTGGGAAGAATGGTCCTCACACTTGTGGTCATTGGGAAGAATGGTCCTCACACTTGTGGTCATTGGGAAGAATGGTCCTCACACTTGTGGTCATTGGGAAGAATGGTCCTCACACTTGTGGACATTGGGAAGAATTACCTCCTTACAGATAGCTAAAAAGATCAATGGTGTCAGTGGGAACTTATCCGAGAGGCAGAAATGACCCAATGCTGAAGGCAGTGGCGGAACTACCGCCATAGCAACACATGCGGGCGCTATGGGGCCCGCAGTCAAGTGAGGCCCGGTGAGGACAGGTGCCACGGCTCCGCGGGAGATAGCCGGCGGCTCCGCGGGAGGTCTGCGGGTAGTCCGCGGCTCCGCGGGTGGTCCGCGGGCGGCTCCGCGGTTGTACGCGGCTCCGCGGGTGGTCCGCGGGCGGCTCCGCGGGTAGTCCGCGGCTCCGCGGGTGGTCCACAGGCGGCTCAGTGAGTGAGAGCGGGCGGTCAGAGGATCCGTGGGAGGCGGATGAGAGTGGCCAGTTCGCTGGTGAGAGAGTGGGCTGGCCAATCAGGGAGCTGACAGGCGGGGAGCATAGAGATGACATCATCTCTGGCCGCCCTGCATCCCTGCAGTGCAGTTCCCCCCTCACTGGGCAGGCAGCCAGGAAGCAGAGAGCTGACATTATCTCTCTGCTGTCTGACTGATAATCTGCTGCCTGACTCAGTGACACAGCAGGAAAGTGGCAGAGCAAGTGACAATCCATAATGTGTGGCAGGCGACGTGGCAAGTGACAATCCGTAACGTGTGGCAGGTGACGTGGCAAGTGAAAATCCATGACGTGGCAAATGACAATCCATAATGTGTGGCAGGCGACGTGGCAAGTGACAACCCGGGACGTGGCAAGTGACAATCCATAACGTGTGGCAGGTGACATGGCAAGTGACAACCTGGATGTGGCAAGTGACAATCCATAGCATGTGGCAGGTGACGTGGCAAGTGAAAATCCGTGACGTGACAAGTGTCAATCCGTAATGTGTGGCAGGTGACGTGGCAAGTGACAACCCGGGACGTGCAAGTGACAATCCATAATGTATGGCAAGTGACAATCTAGGATGTGGCAAGTGACAATCTGTAATGACGTGGCAAGTGACAATCCGTAATGTGTGGCAGGTAACGTGGCAAGTGACAACCTGGATGTGGCAAGTGACAATCCGTAACATGTGGCAGGGGACGTAGCAAGTGAAAATCCGTGACGTGGCAAGTGACATTCCGTAATGTGTGGCAGGTGATGTGGCAAGTGACAATCCGTAATGTGTGGCAGGTGACGTGGCAAGTGACAACCCGGGACGTGGCAAGTGACAATCTAGGACGTGGCAAGTGACAATCCGTAATGTGTGGCAGGTAACGTGGCAAGTGACAATCCGGGATGTGGCAAGTGGACAATCCACAACATGTGGCAGGTGACATTCTGCAACGTGTGACAAGTGACAATCTGCATCTGGTGGCAGGCGATGTGGCAAGTGGACAATCCGCAACATGTAGCAGGTGATGTGACAAGTGACAATCCTTAATGTGTGGCAAGTGACAATCCAGGACGTGGCAAGTGACAATCCATAATGTGTGGCAAGTGATGTGGCAAGTGACAATCCAGGACGTGGCAAGTGACAATCCATAATGTGTGGCAAGTGACGTGGCAAGTGACAATCCAGGACGTGGCAAGTGACAATCCATAATGTGTGGCAAGTGATGTGGCAAGTGACAATCCAGGACGTGGCAAGTGACAATCCATAATGTTTAGCAAGTGACGTGGCAAGTGACAATCCAGGACGTGGCAAGTGACAATCCATAATGTGTGGCATAATGTGTGACTTATCTATCTTGGCAAGTGACAATCTGGGATGTGGCAAGTGGACAATCTGCAACATGTGGTAGGTGACATTCCGCAACCTGTGACAAGTTACAATCTGCATCTGGTGGCAGGCGATGATGGCAAGTGACACGCTCAGGGATCCCACTGATTTTGCATTATGGTGAGTTGAACTATTTCATTTTTAATAACAGAACAGAAATTGGTTAGAAGGCCTGGAGGTCTGCAATATGTTCCCTTCAGGGGCTGCATACAGTATAGTGCATACTTTGTTGTTCAAAATTAATATAAGCTGTTGCCTGGGTACTGTGCCACATGGGTGTGGTAGTCTGTTGTTCAATGGCATTAGTTCATTTTTTTTTTTTTTTTGATGGGGGGGGGGGGGGGGCCCATACAACATTTTGCTATGGGGCCCTGTGATTTCTAGTTACGCCCCTGGCTGAAGGAACCCCTAGAAACCTCTGGAGGAACCCTAGTTGAGAATCACTGATCTAACCAATAACAAGTCCTGTGTCTGTCGTCATCGTACCCCCCCCCCCCCCCCCCCCATCTTTTATTAAACAGAACACTGTAGAAAAATCAAATGAATTAAATTTCACACCTATAATCGAATGCAAATGATGCGGCCAATTAACAATACAAGGATATTATAGAAACATCCGACGGCGTAGCTGCAATCATAAAACCGAGCCCGAGAACATTTTATGACGGGTGTTTTCTTCCATCCACTTGTCCTAAATTACCCGGGAACAATATTATAAAACAATTTCGGCTCCAGCTTTGTTTGTATGATGGCGTGATCACCGTCTTATTAAAATGGCACCATTTGAATCCCCTGTATATTTGCCATCTGTCGTTATTAAATTTCAGATTTTGTAAGCACACCTGTTAGGAAAAACAGTTACAAAGAGATAAAAAGTATGTTCACAGGATGGACTAATTCCATCTAATATAAAAAATAAAAAAATAAAACAACAAAAATGAACTATAAATGGAAGGAAATGAAACCTGCTCAGTCAATAAAAGTATTAATGAAATGAGTCTGGAGAATTGCGGAGAAGAAATGCATCAAAATTTCATTTTATATATATATATATATATATTTTTTTAACAGCTTCCAGACCAGCCCTTTTTCTGGCACTTTTTGTTCACATGCAACAATCAGTATTTTTTGCTACAAAATTATTTACAATCCCCAAACAATATATCTAAATATATATATACATATATATATATATAAAAATATATATATATATATATATATATATATATATATATATATATATATATAAATATAATAAATATCTATCTTTTTTTCTTTTTTTTTAACCGGGGCAGTCAACATTTTCCTGGCCAAAGACCAGATCACTTTTTGCGATTCGACACTGCGTCACTTTAACTGACAATTTGCGCGGCCGTGCGACGTGACTCCCAAACAAAACTGACATAGTTTTTTCCCCCGCAAATAGAGCTTTCTTTTAATGGTATTTGATCACCTCTGCGATTTTTCATATTTTGCGCTATAAACAAAAAAAGAGCGACAATTTTGAAAAAAAAAAACACATTATTTTTTACATTTTGCTATAATATATATCCCCGAAAAATATATAAAAAAAAATTTAAAAAAAAAAGCAATATTTTTAGCTTTTTGCTTTAATAAATATCCCCTACAAAATATATAAAAAAAAAATGTTTTCCTCAGTTTAGGCTGATACGTATTCTTCTACATATTTTTGGTAAAAAAAAAAAAAATCGCAATAAGCGTTTATTGATTGGTTTGCGCAAAAGCTATAGCGTTTACAAAAAAGGTGATCGTTTTATGGCATTTTTATTCATTTTAATACATTTTTTACTAGTAATAGCGGCGATCAGTGATTTTTATCGTGACTGTGACATTATGGTGGACACATCGGACATTTTTGACACATTTTTGAAACCATTGTCATTTATACAGCAATCAGTGCTATACAGATGCACTGATTCCTGTGTAAATGACACTGACAGTGAAGGGGTTAACCACTAGAGGGCAGTGTAGGGGTTAAGTGCTTCCTAGGGGCGTGTTTATAACTGTGGGGGGGGTGGCTACATGTGACGCGTCACTGATCTCCGCTCCCAATCCACTGATCTCCGCTCACAATCACAGGCTGTAGAGATCAGTGACATTGTCACTAGGCAGAACAGGGAGATGCTTGTTTACATTAGCACCCCCCTGTCCTTCCTCTCCGTGAGGTGATCGCGGGTATCCCAGCGGTGATCGAGTCCGCAGGACCCACGACCCGACTCACGGGGGTCCCGGCATGGCGGCAAATTTAAAGGGATGTACAGGTACGCTTATTCCGTGCCATTCTGCCAACGTACATCGGGAAGTGGTTAAAGCAGAGGCCGTAGAAAAAAAAACTGGTGGCATTTGCAATTTTTTATGTCACACGGTATTTGCGCTTCCATTTTTCAAACGTAATTTTTTGGGGAGAAAAAAATACACTTTTTTTTATTTTAACCCCTTCACGCCTAAGCGTAAAACAAATCTCAAAGCCTAAGTGACGTTGCGCATGCGCAGTCCAGTGGGTAGCCAACAATAAAGAAATATAAAAAAAAAAGTATAAAACAAGTAAATAATATAATATACCTTCCTATCTATTTATGAATGTTAGCAGCATAAGGATTAAATATAGTTCATGCTGATTGAGAGAGTTTAATTCTGCTTTAAATAGAAGTGCTGGAAGCACAAATAGAAGGAAAAGAAATTGCCTGCTGCCTGTGAGGCTCATAAAACATCGAGATGAACAGGAGGTTGAAGGCATCCTAGAAGATCAAACAGAGCCTGAGACCTGGAGGCGATGAATTCCTAGAATCCACTCCTTCAAGTCAGGCTGAAAGGGAATAGGGGACGGGGAGAGCTGGTGGCACCACTCCGAGCATCTGCGCTCTTCATCTTCTAGACGGACTGGAAGATTATTCTATGGAGCAGACTTTCACAATATTACATACAAGTTCCTGCTATCAATAACTTATCAAATTTTCTCAGCAGTGATTGTTTAATTGTAATCGGGGCTTTTTTTTCTCAGAAAATAGGTGCAGGAATTCAACCACGACAACCCAATCCCCCTCCCGACCCCAACACACACACACCCACCCTTTAAACCACATCAAATAGTGGGTGTGGTCAAATTTCACCACTAACAGTGGGAGGGCCTTAAAGGGCATTAAATACCAGGACTGCATTACGTACAGTGAAAGAGTGCAGTGTTTTGGGGGGCGGGGGTTCCCACAGAGGGCAGAGTTCAGGAGTGCACTACTTGCAGAGTTTGAGGGGTGCTTTATGTACACAGTGCTGTGTTCAGGGGTGTGCTGCATATAGAGTGCTGAGTTCCAGGGGGAGGGGGGTTCCCACAGAGTGCAGAGTTCAGGAGTGCACTACTTGCAGAGTTTAGGGGGTTCTTTACGTACATCGTGCCGAGTTCAGGGGTGCGCTGCATATAGAGTGAAGAGTTCAGGGGTGCGCTGCATATAGAGTTCAGGTGTCAGGGGTGCGCTACACACAGAGTGCAGAGTTCAGCCTTCTTCCACAACTGCTCACCTCTGCATCTCCCATCCACATCTCACTTTCACCCCTCTTCAGCTCTGACCTCTGCATGCAACCTTCCCTCCTTCTTAAAAGTTCCACCATCTTTCCACACCCACCCTTTAAACCACATCAAATAGTGGGTGTGGTCAAATTTCACCACTAACAGTTGAGGGCCTTAAAGGGCATTAAATACCAGGACTGCATTACGTGCAGTGAAAGAGTGCAGAGTTCCAGGGGGGGGGGGGGTCCCGCAGAGTTCAGGAGTGCACTACTTGCAGACTTTGGGGGGTGCTTTACGTACATAGTGCCGCATTCAGGGCTGCGCTGCATATAGAGTGCCGAGTTCAGGGGTGTGCTGCATATAGAGTTCCCAGTCCAGGGGTGCGCTGCATATAGAGTGCCAAGTTCGGGGCGCGCTGCATATAGAGTTCCCAGTTCAGGGGTGTGCTGCATATAGAGTTCCCAGTTCAGGGGTGTGGTGCATATAGAGTTCCCAGTTCAGGGGTGCCGAGTTCAGGGGTGTGCTGCATATAGAGTTCCCAGTTCAGCTGTGCACTGCATATAGGTGCCGAGTTCAGGGGTGCGCTGCATATTGAGTGCCGAGTTCAGGGGTACGCTGCATATAGAGTGCCGAGTTCCAGGGGGTGGGGGTTCCCACAGAGTGCAGAGTTCAGGAGTGCACTACTTGCAGAGTTTGGGGGTGCTTTACATACATAGTGCAGAGTTTAGGGGTGTGCTGCATATAGAGTTCCCAGTTCAGGGGTGCGCTGCATATAGAGTGCAGAGTTCAGGGGTGCGCTGCATATAGAGTGCCGAGTTCAGGGGTGTGCTGCATATAGAGTTCTCAGTTCAGGAGTGTGCTGCATATAGAGTGCCGAGTTCAGGGGGCAAGGGGGTTCCCACAGAGTGCAGAGTTCAGTAGTGCACTACTTGCAGAGTTTGGGGGATGCTTTATGTACATAGTGCTGTGTTCAGGGGTGCGCTGCATATAGAGTGCTGAGTTCAGGGTGTGCTGCATATAGTGTGCCGAGTTCTAGGGGGCGGGAGGGGGTTCCCACAGAGTGCAGAGTTCAGGAGTGCACTACTTGCAGAGTTTGGGGGGTGCTTTATGTACACAGTGCTGTGTTCAGGGGTGCGCTGCATATAGAGTGCTAAGTTCAGGGGTGTGCTGCATATAGAGTGCTGAGTTCAGGGGTGTGCTGCATATAGAGTGCTGAGTTCAGGGGTGTGCTGCATATAGAGTGCTGAGTTCCAGGGGGCGGGTTCCCACAGAGTGCAGAGTTCAGGAGTGCACTACTTGCAGAGTTTAGGGGGTGCTTTACGTACATGATGCCGAGGTCAGGGGTGCGCTACCACAGAGTGCAGAGTTCAGCCTTCTTCCACAACTGCTCACCTCTGCATCTCCCATCCACATCTCACTTTCACCCCTCTTCAGCTCTGACCTCTGCATGCAACCTTCCCTCCTTCTTAAAAGTTCCACCATCTTTCCACACCCACCCTTTAAACCACATCAAATAGTGGGTGTGGTCAAATTTCACCACTAACAGTTGAGGGCCTTAAAGGGCATTAAATACCAGGACTGCATTACGTGCAGTGAAAGAGTGCAGAGTTCCAGGGGGGGGGGGGTCCCGCAGAGTTCAGGAGTGCACTACTTGCAGACTTTGGGGGGTGCTTTACGTACATAGTGCCGCATTCAGGGCTGCGCTGCATATAGAGTGCCGAGTTCAGGGGTGTGCTGCATATAGAGTTCCCAGTCCAGGGGTGCGCTGCATATAGAGTGCCAAGTTCGGGGCGCGCTGCATATAGAGTTCCCAGTTCAGGGGTGTGCTGCATATAGAGTTCCCAGTTCAGGGGTGTGGTGCATATAGAGTTCCCAGTTCAGGGGTGCCGAGTTCAGGGGTGTGCTGCATATAGAGTTCCCAGTTCAGCTGTGCACTGCATATAGGTGCCGAGTTCAGGGGTGCGCTGCATATTGAGTGCCGAGTTCAGGGGTACGCTGCATATAGAGTGCCGAGTTCCAGGGGGTGGGGGTTCCCACAGAGTGCAGAGTTCAGGAGTGCACTACTTGCAGAGTTTGGGGGTGCTTTACATACATAGTGCAGAGTTTAGGGGTGTGCTGCATATAGAGTTCCCAGTTCAGGGGTGCGCTGCATATAGAGTGCAGAGTTCAGGGGTGCGCTGCATATAGAGTGCCGAGTTCAGGGGTGTGCTGCATATAGAGTTCTCAGTTCAGGAGTGTGCTGCATATAGAGTGCCGAGTTCAGGGGGCAAGGGGGTTCCCACAGAGTGCAGAGTTCAGTAGTGCACTACTTGCAGAGTTTGGGGGATGCTTTATGTACATAGTGCTGTGTTCAGGGGTGCGCTGCATATAGAGTGCTGAGTTCAGGGTGTGCTGCATATAGTGTGCCGAGTTCTAGGGGGCGGGAGGGGGTTCCCACAGAGTGCAGAGTTCAGGAGTGCACTACTTGCAGAGTTTGGGGGGTGCTTTATGTACACAGTGCTGTGTTCAGGGGTGCGCTGCATATAGAGTGCTAAGTTCAGGGGTGTGCTGCATATAGAGTGCTGAGTTCAGGGGTGTGCTGCATATAGAGTGCTGAGTTCAGGGGTGTGCTGCATATAGAGTGCTGAGTTCCAGGGGGCGGGTTCCCACAGAGTGCAGAGTTCAGGAGTGCACTACTTGCAGAGTTTAGGGGGTGCTTTACGTACATGATGCCGAGGTCAGGGGTGCGCTACCACAGAGTGCAGAGTTCAGCCTTCTTCCACAACTGCTCACCTCTGCATCTCCCATCCACATCTCACTTTCACCCCTCTTCAGCTCTGACCTCTGCATGCAACCTTCCCTCCTTCTTAAAAGCTCCACCATCTTTCCACGTCTTATTTTTGTTGCTGTATTAAACTGAAGCACCCAGCCGGCTCTAGTACCTCCCCGCACACTGTAGGTGGCACCTCCTCCCTCGCTTGCAGATCATCTAGTGGGGGTGTCAGCATCCACAATGAACCCCGGGTGCATCTCCCTTGATCCCATCCTACAATCTGTTGGAGAGAAGCTATCACTGGTAAACAAGCCAGACTTCTGTGTTTACCAGTGATAGTGGTGAGCGGGGAGCAGAGGGCCTGAGCCAGAGGTAGTGGAACCAAGCTCCACAAAGTTCCAGCTGAAAACTGGTTGTATTTAAAGGGGGCTTTCACCCTGAAGATCGACTTGCTTCTGTCACCCTTCTATCTCTCTCACATTTGTATATTTTTTTTAATTCTATTGTGTTTTTTTGTGCTGCAATGCAGTACTTCTATCTTTCTTGTCTAGGTGACAATGGCATTTGTCACCACCCTTCCCCTTTGTTGCTATGGCTATTTTAGTGATTTTTTTTTATAGCATACATATATGGAATGATGCATTTTGTTTACAATGTATTGTTTTTTAGAAGCTAGGCTTACCCTATTCACAAGCTAATGAACTTGTGTGGCTGGTTCATGGAGCTCATGCAACAGAAAGGGATGTTGGCAGGAAGCAGGGGGTGGAAACAAAGCACAATAATTTTGAAGGACTCTGAGGAACAAGGAGCAGTCTGGAAGAGATCCTGGATAGATGGAAGGCAACTCCATAGAAAAAAAGATTGAAAACTGGAACTTTACCTGATACTAAATCTAGAACCCAAGTTACATAACGTTTAATGCACCCCTATTAAATACATTGTCCATTTGCTAGGAAGGATAGATAGCTTGTGCATGTGTATGTCAGTACTAGAATCCCTTTAGGACCCAGCACAACTCACCTGACACAGCCTGTGTCTGGGAAACAACAGTGATTGGCCTGCTCACGTTTAAATCACCTGTATCAGCATTCAGTCAGCGCTCGTGTTAGAGTTCACTCGTGTTTGATCCAGCTGATATTTGCTCTGTGACTTTCGTGTTTGACCCGGCTTGTTTGACCCTCCGTACTTGCTTCTGATTCTGTACCGTTTGGATTCTGATCTACCTGTGTATGACCCAGCTTGCCTAGACTACGCTTTGCCTGATTCTACTAGTACCCTCATCTGCAGCAGTGAACCACAAGGTCCAGCAATCATCTATCCTCATCTACAGCAGTGAACTACAAGGTCCAGCAATCATCTATCCTCACCTACAGCAGTGAACTACAAGGTCCAGCAATCATCTACCTTCGTCTGCAGTGGTGTACTACAAGTCTCAGCTGACCTGCTCTGCTTAGACCTGCTCATGGTATGTGCTTTGAACTCTTTGTATAATCAGCACACCTGAACTGTTACTTGTTATCTGCACCTACCCTGACATTAACACGAGCCAATACATAAAGGGAAACCTATCATGAATCCTGAACAGGCTCAGTTGTTTGCACAAGAACTTTGCTATTTATCACATCAAGTTCAGGAAATGGCCACAGAGCTCACCAAGGTGCAATCTCCTTCTACTACCACCATTACTAAAACTCCATCTGAACCTAAAATTCCTTTGCCCGACCGGTTTTCTGGTGACCGTAAAGCGTTTTGCAACTTTAAAAACAGCTGCAAATTATATTTCAAGTTGAGGCCATCCTCGTCTGGCCATGAAACTCAGAGGGTTCAAATCATTATCTCTCTGCTACAGGGTGACCCCCAGGCTTGGGCCTTTAACCTGGAACCTAACCATCCAGCCTTACTAACAGTAGATGCCTTCTTTGAAGCCCTTGGGTTGCTATATGATGATCCAGATCGTGCTGCTACTGCAGAATCGACCCTGCGTAACTTAAAACAAGGAACTACCACAGCTGAAATGTATTGCTCAGAGTTTCGCAGGTGGGCCCCGGAATCTGGCTGGAATGATGCAGCTCTCCGCAGCCAGTTTAGAATTGGCCTTTCAGATGCGATTAAAGACGCTCTGGTCAACTTCTCCTACCCAGCCTCACTGGAGGAGGCTATGTGTCTAGCTATTAGAATTGACCGCCGCCAGCGAGAGAGGAGGCGAGAACAAACAATGGCTGTGGCAAACTGTATACCTTCCTTACCACCTGATTATTCCATCTCCAGTGCCAAATCTGAGGAAGAACCTATGCAGTTAGGCTCCACCCGGTTATCTGCCCAGGAACACAAACGCAGGCGTAATATGGGACTCTGCTTATACTGTGGCCTCAAGGGTCATATGCTCCGTTCGTGCCCTACACGTCCGGGAAACGCCAGGACCTAGGTGATTGCGGGGAGGTCACCTTAGGTCTACTCTCATCTCCCCAGGGGGACAATCGTATACTTTTACCCGCTGTCATTCACTTTGGGACAGGGGCTCATGAACTGCTGGCCTTGGTGGATTCTGGAGCAGCTGAGAATTTTATTGATAAAACTCTGATCACCTCTTTGTCCCTGGAAACTCATGCTCTAGATTGTCCAGTCCGCCTGATCTCTGTGGATAATCGGCCTCTCTCACAAGACCTAGTGCTCAAATCCACCAACCCTTTCCAGTTACAAGTAGGGGCTTTGCATTGGGAGAAGATTTCTTGTCTTGTCATTGACTCTCCATCCACTCCTTTGATCCTAGGCCTTCCTTGGCTTCAGAAGCACAATCCTGTAATTGACTGGCCAACAAGAGATATTCTGGCTTGGTCCAATCAGTGTAAAAAGAGCTGCATCCAACACCTTGTTCGACTTGATACCTGTCAAGTGGGAATAGAACAGATTCCACTTTGTTATAAGGACTTTCGGGATGTGTTTTCTAAAGGAATTGCTGACACTTTACCTCCTCATCGCAGTTATGATTGTCCCATTGACCTCTTGCCTGACACTACACC
Source organism: Lithobates pipiens (assembly GCF_037356315.1). Taxonomy (NCBI): domain Eukaryota; kingdom Metazoa; phylum Chordata; class Amphibia; order Anura; family Ranidae; genus Lithobates; species Lithobates pipiens. Next base: position 245,825,695 of record NW_027507787.1, read on the forward strand.
TCCTCGAGGGAGAGTCTTTCCACTGTCTGAACCAGAGAATCTTGCTTTGCAAGAATACATCCAGGAAAACCTAGCTAAGGGTTTCATCCGTCCCTCCACTTCTCCCGCAGGAGCAGGATGCTTCTTTGTCCCGAAGAAGGATGGAGGACTGCGACTTTGTGTTGATTACAGAGGTCTAAATAAAATAACCATTCCCAATCGGTATCCTCTCCCTCTCATCACAGAGTTGTTCTCTCAAATCCAGGGAGCCAAAATCTTCTCCAAACTGGATTTAAGGGGAGCCTATAATCTGGTGCGAATCCGTGCAGGCGATGAATGGAAGACGGCCTTTAACACCAAGGATGGTCATTACGAATGTCTTGTCATGCCTTTCGGCCTCAGGAATGCACCAGCCGTCTTTCAGAACTTCATGAATGACATTTTCCGTGACATGATGGGTCGCTTCATGCTTGTTTATTTAGACGATATTTTGATTTACTCTCCCAATCTTGAAACACATCAGAAGCATGTCTGCTCGGTATTAGCCCGACTAAAGACTCACTCCCTTTTTGTAAAGCCTGAAAAATGTATTTTCCATGTTAAACAAGTACCTTTCCTGGGCTACCTAATTTCTGACACAGGCCTCACCATGGACCCAGCCAAAGTTCAAGCCATTCTAGACTGGGCACCACCTTCAGACCTGAAGGCAGTTCAACGCTTCCTGGGCTTTGCAAATTTCTATCGAAAATTCATTAAGAACTTTGCCACCATTGCACATCCCATCACCTCTCTCACCAGGAAGACTCCTAGTACATTTAAATGGACTACTGAAGCCCAGGCAGCCTTCACCCAGTTAAAGAAAGCCTTTACCTCTGCACCAATTCTACGCCATCCTGTTCCTGAGCTACCTTTTATTGTAGAGGTAGATGCATCTGAAGTAGGAGTGGGGGCGCTTTTGTCACAAAAAGATCCTGTAAGCGCTGCCATCCACCCTTGTGCCTTCTTGTCCCGTAAATATTCCCCAGCAGAACGCAATTACGATATAGGCAACAGAGAACTTTTAGCCATAAAGCTAGCTTTAGAGGAGTGGAGACATTGGCTGGAGGGAGCTCGCTATCCATTCATAGTTCTGACTGACCACAAAAACCTTGAATATATCCGTTCTGCTAAAAGACTGAACTCGCGTCAAGCCAGGTGGTCATTGTTCTTCTCCAGATTTGACTTTACAATTTCTTATTTACCAGGTCCAAAAAACATTAAGGCCGATGCCTTGTCTCGTAGTTTTTTATCAGAGTCTCCTCCTCCGCTTCCTCCTCAACCCATTATATCTGAGGATAGGATTTTGGCTTTTACCCAGACTGACATCTCTGAGGCCTTGTTACCAGCACAGGCTGAAGCCCCTCCCTCCACTCCCCCTGGTATGCTCTTTGTGCCCCTGGCTCTTCGTTTGCAGGTATTGCAACAAGTACATGCATCAAAACCCGCAGCACATCCAGGGTTTAGACAAACTTTTGAGATTGTCTCTCGCAACCTCTGGTGGCCATCGCTTAGGCAGGATGTGTTAGCCTTCGTCCAGGCCTGTGAAGTTTGCGCCAGAAGCAAGAGCAGTACCTCTAAGCCCCCCGGTCTCCTTCGTCCTCTACCAATACCTACCTGTCCCTGGACCCATTTATCTATGGACTTTATCACAGACTTGCCTCTGTCCCAGGGATGTTCCACGATCTGGGTGGTGGTAGACAGGTTCAGTAAGATGGCCCACTTTGTTCCGCTTCCGAAGCTTCCATCTGCTAAAGAACTGGCATCTTTATTCATTAAGCACATTTTCAGGCTCCATGGGGCACCAGTTAACATTGTCTCTGACCGTGGCTCTCAGTTCATAGCCCAGTTTTGGAAGGCCCTTTGCTCTCAGCTGGGGATTAAATTATCATATTCTTCAGCATATCATCCTGAGACTAATGGCCAAACAGAAAGGACTAATCAGACTCTAGAGAAGATGGTACGTTGTCTGATGGCCAAAGATGAGGTGGAGTGGGTCAACATCCTTCCATGGGCAGAGTTTGCCTTTAATAATTGTGCCAGCACATCTACAGGGACCTCTCCTTTCTTTTATGTTTACGGGTTGCATCCTCGTGTGTGCTCCTTTGATCTTCCGCCCTCTGATGTTCCAGATGCCAACACCACTATTGAACATTTCTCCAAAATCTGGTCCGATGTAAATCATGCTATTTCCCGCTCTGTGCAGGCTTTTAAGAAAACTGCTGACAAGAAGCGCTTAAAGGCTCCAGAATATAAAGTTGGTGACAAAGTGTGGTTATCATCTCGGAATCTGTCCCTGCATGTTCCATCTAAAAAGCTTGGCCCAAAATTCATCGGGCCTTATGAAATCTCGGAGATTGTTAATCCTGTGTCCTACAGATTAAAACTGCCCCCATCCATGCGCATTCCAAATGTCTTTCATGTTTCATTGTTGAAACCTGTTCATTCCAGCCTCCTAGTAAATGAACCAGAACCTGTGGATATGTTGGACAGTCAAGAATATGAAGTGGCATTTATTCTTGATTCCAGACGAGTGCGCAATTCCTTACAATATCTTGTTCATTGGAAAGGGTTCGGTCCAGAGGATCGATCTTGGGTACCAGCTCGTGATCTTCATGCTGACCGACTTAAGAAGAAGTTCCATCTCCGTTATCCAAGTAAGCCTGGGGGTGCAGGAGCAACCCCTCGAGAAAGGGGGGGTACTGTCAGTACTAGAATCCCTTTAGGACCCAGCACAACTCACCTGACACAGCCTGTGTCTGGGAAACAACAGTGATTGGCCTGCTCACGTTTAAATCACCTGTATCAGCATTCAGTCAGCGCTCGTGTTAGAGTTCACTCGTGTTTGATCCAGCTGATATTTGCTCTGTGACTTTCGTGTTTGACCCGGCTTGTTTGACCCTCCGTACTTGCTTCTGATTCTGTACCGTTTGGATTCTGATCTACCTGTGTATGACCCAGCTTGCCTAGACTACGCTTTGCCTGATTCTACTAGTACCCACATCTGCAGCAGTGAACCACAAGGTCCAGCAATCATCTATCCTCATCTACAGCAGTGAACTACAAGGTCCAGCAATCATCTATCCTCACCTACAGCAGTGAACTACAAGGTCCAGCAATCATCTACCTTCGTCTGCAGCGGTGTACTACAAGTCTCAGCTGACCTGCTCTGCTTAGACCTGCTCATGGTATGTGCTTTGAACTCTTTGTATAATCAGCACACCTGAACTGTTACTTGTTATCTGCACCTACCCTGACAGTGTATATTTTATGCATATTTTGTAAGTAGTTGGTACAGCATTCCTGTTTCACACGGCACATTAATTAATATATACAGAGGTTTTCTAGGCTTAGAAAGTAATCTTAAAAGAAAAAAGGAAAACACCCCTCCCCCACCCCCAATCATGTGCACAGATGTGTCTCAGGGCTTCTAGTCCCTGCAGAGCCCTTCGGCACATTTGCGTATGGAAACACTTGCCCCGTCAATGCGTGCCTGAACCCAGCCCCCCCCCCCCCCCCCATGCATGCACAAATGTTCCACGGGGCTTAACTGGGACCTGATTATCCGGGAACTGAACCCTGGCCAAAGCCCCTCACCACATCTGTGGACATGCCAGACCAAAAAAAAAAAAAAAAAAGATGGTGGCACTAGAGGGGCAGGCAGGTCTCAACTCAAGCTCCCCTCCCCTGACGGGACCGCAGGGATTGTGGAACAAGGGAGGGGGTATAAAGAGTAGGCAGACCGGCTGGTATGAACACCCATAAAGCCTACTGGAGGAGACAGCGGGGCTGATTTACTAAAGGCAAACAGACTGTGCACTTTGCAAGGGCATTTGCCCCAAAGCTTAATAAATTGGGGAAAGCTCTGTTGACTTCTATCATCCCATCAGGTGCAAGCAAAAAAAATGTTTTTCCTGCCATGCAATTGGGTATTATTTGCAAAGTGAAGCATCAGTTTATTTACAAAGAGCAAATGCCCTTGCAGAGTGCACAATCTATTTGCCCCATTGTCTTCTCCAGTAGGTTTAATGGCCAGCCATACCACCCGGTCTGCCTACTCTTTAATTTTATACCCCCTCCCCTGTCCTACAATCCCCATGGTCCTGTCGGGGGGGGGGGGGGGGGATTGCGTTGAGCCCTGCCTGCCCTTCCAGAGCGGCCATTTTATTTTGGTCTGGCGTGTCCACTGATGTGCTGAAATCAACCCCATTGACACATACTAATACCGCAGTGAGCTTCTTTACATTGACGATATTGGGGAATAAGAGAATCTCTGGATAGGAGAGAGATGACCAAGGACAATTTATTTTCTTTGTTTATAGGAATGACTATCATTTATATGGATTGTTTGGTATTATTTTATAGATTTTTTTACTGTATGGATCTAAGACAGGGGGTGTTTTTCAGATGGGTATTTTCCCAGAGATCCTGCAATCTGGGATTCCTTTTAAATGATAGATACCTTTATTAGATGCACAATTCCTCTTCTATGAAGGGGTAGGTGCAATATATTATACATATATAGTATATGCTACATGCATATAGGTACTATATATGTATGTTAGTATTGATATTTTTTATCTACACATGTACATTTTAAAGTATCCCCCCCATATAAACTCCTGAAGAAGTTGACTCAATGAAACGCGTAGAGTTCTCGCTCATATGTACACCACTACGAGACAATTTACAGGACAATATTGTTTCAAACTTGTATTTCTTCTTAATGTAATCAGGAGAAATTGAAAATGTAGCAAATTTCGTTTTTGGATCATTCTCTTGTCCAGAGAGTAGTGATTGTTTGTTTTTGGTCTGTTCAGGCTAACAGAGGCTGGGAGTCTAATTGCTTTCCCCTGCCTCTAGAAGATGTTTTCAGAACATAGGGAGGAAGATTCAAGTGACCAGTCTAAATATTTATCATGGCCTAGCCAATCCCTGGAGAGGAGTATCCAGAAGGTGGCTGGAGAGGTGATAAATGGTCTGTAGCCCTGGAAAGATTGTTCTCTCTCGGCAGGAGGGCTCCAAAACTTGTGGGGGCTGCTGCCCCTCTCAGGTAGCCTGTGGACTGTAACTTTTCTTGAACCCACCTCAGCAGTGTTAGGGCTGAGGGGTTGGCATGATCTCCCTGAGGAGCTGGCTGTGGGACTTCACCATAGAGATTGGGTCTGGAGAAAGACTGTCTCCCTCACTGGGTGGTGTCCAGAGGAAGCTGGAAGGATTGCAGCTGCCCTAAGGACATGCAAGTAATGACCCTGAGTTGATTCCTGGTGACTGTGTGTGCTTTTGGGATATACTGTAAGTGCCAGAGGTTGCTTGGACTGAGACAGCTCTCATGGCGTCTCAGAGTATTGACTATTCCCATGCCCCCTTTTGGAGGATGTTGTTAAATTCATCCGGTTATGCAGAACTATCTTTTTTAACTCCCCCAATGGGTACATGAGTTGTGTGTTAGCATCCAGTGGTTGCCCTTGTAGGCAAGTGTAGTATGGCTTCCCTGCACAGGTGGAACTGGGAGGGCCACAGCCATGCAGAGAGGGCAAAGAACAGGAGGAACTTTTGTTCCTTTGAGGCCTCTGTAGGTGTCACCAGGAGAGCAGCTGTCTGATTGGATGCTGCTGCCCTGGGTCACCTTGGCAGCCACCTTTAGTGTGGGCAGTGCTAATAAACAGCACTATCCCACTGCAGTTGGCACATATTTGCTAAGTGGCTAGGTCAGGGACAGGAACCCCGCTGCTTGGGGACAGCATGTCTAGCATAGGGAAAGGTTCCAGTGAAGTAGGGACTGCATGCTTGTGTCATCAGCCAGGAGCCCTCCCATCTTCAAATGCCTCGACGCCAGACTGCCAGCCACCTCCTTTGTCAGATGTTGTTGGGCATCATAAGCTGTTTAGACCAATGGTCGCCAACCTTTCTGACCTCATGGACCACTAAACTCACAAATATCACACTTCTGCCTTACACAGTCTACCCATGGAACCTCACCTCCTTATCCAGTGTGAGGGGGTTCGCTCGGTAGCGGGTGTGTGTGACCCCCTGGATGGGTTCACAACACAAAGTCAGGCACAGCAGACAGCGGTGTAGGTGCAAAAAACAAAAGATCCGGTTTATTTAGGCTACATGCAGTGATACATATAACAGCCAAACAAAATAAAACAAGAAAATAAATCCTGGTCAGCTTGACCTCTAACTACACACGTAGACTCCCTGTCTAACAACTGGGTGCAGCCTTGTGCTGCCCCAGTCCCTGTCTCTATTGTAGGGGTTTGCCACACAGGCGTTAACTCACCGCACAGAACAGATCTCAGACTCCCCAGTCTATACACACAAAACTGGTTCCAGGATGGAGCATCTCCCTATGCATGCTGGGGTTTTTTGTAGAGGTCTTAATGAGCCCACTTACTACAGCTGGGCTCATTAACTCTTCCCCTCTAATTGTAAAAGTCTGCATAAAGCCTGAATCTAGGGCACACATATTTCCCATCCTGAATACAACCAGGTGATTTTACCTGCGTGCTGCCACATACCCCCCCCTCTTGTTTCAACCTTGGGGTTGTAACACAAGCAGCCAGACACACATGTATCCGAGACAAAGCATCCACATTCCCCATTTTAACACCAGGGCGATGCTTAACTGTAAAGTTAAATTCCTGTAGGGCCAGGAACCACCTATTTACCCTTCTATTGGTCTCCTTGTTTTGAGCCATCCACTTTAAAGGAGCGTGATCAGTCACCAGGTCAAAGTGCCTACCTAGCAGATAGTACCGAAGGGAATCTAGAGCCCACTTCACTGCTAAATATTCCTTCTCAATCGTGGAGTAATTTACCTCATGGGACTTTAACTTCCTGCTGAGGTAAATGACTGGGTGCTCTTCCCCGTTCCAGACCTTGGATAACACTGCTCCTAACCCAACGTCTGATGCATCAGTTTGTACAACAAAGTCCTTAGAGAAGTCTGGTGAGTACAACACTGGCTGGCTAAATAAGGCTGTTTTTAAGGACTGAAATGCTTCTTCAGCCTCTGGGGACCATTTAACCATGACCGACTCTTTCCCTTTTGTCAGGTTGGTGAGGGGCACAGCCTGAGAAGCAAAATGGGGAATGAATCGTCGATAATAGCCAGCGATTCCCAGAAAGGCTCGTACCTGTTTCTTGCTGTTGGGACGTGGCCAACTCTGTATGGCCTCGACTTTATTGACTTGGGGTTTTATCACCCCCCTCCCAATAGTGTACCCAAGATATTTGGCCTCCTCCTGTCCAATGGTACACTTCTTTGGATTGGCCGTAAACCCAGCTTCCCGGATAGAGTCTAGGACTGCTTGTACTTTTGGCAAATGTGAGACCCAGTCTGTGCTATGGACAATCACATCATCCAGGTAAGCTGCAGCATATTTATGATGGGGCCTCAGAATCTTATCCATTTTCCGCTGGAATGTTGCCGGTGCATTCTGTAACCCAAACGGCATTCTCTTATATTGGAATGCCCCATCTGGGGTTACAAACGCAGTTTTCTCCTTGGCCGACTCGGCCAGGGGAATTTGCCAATACCCTTTGGTGAGATCAAGAGTTGTCATATATCGGGCTGTTCCCAGCCGGTCAACCAACTCATCTATACGTGGCATGGGGTAGGTGTCAAATTTTGTAACTTTATTTAATTGTCTAAAATCGTTACAAAACCGCCAGCTCCCATCAGGTTTGGGCACTAGTACAATAGGACTGGACCAGTCACTCTGGGACTCCTCTATCACACCCAATTCCAGCATCCTTTGAACCTCCCCACGTATTGCCTCCCGTCGGGCCTCTGGTATTCTATAAGGTTTTAGTTTTACCCTTTCTCCTGGCGGGGTGATAATGTCATGCTCTACGCCAGATGTTTGTCCCGGGAGCTCAGAGAAAATCTCTTTGTTACGAAGTACAAACTCTTTAACCTCCTGTTGTTGGGGTTTCGATAAGGTGTCTGCTATCCCAACCTCAGGAACTAAGCAATCAGGCTGTACTTGTGACAAAGTCTCTGCGACTAGGGATTCCCTATCCCTCCAGGCTTTCAGCAGATTGACGTGATAGATCTGCTCCGGCTTTCGCCTTCCTGGCTGTCTAACCCTGTAGTTCACCTCACTAATTTTTTCAATTACTTCGTATGGACCTTGCCATTTGGCCAGAAATTTGCTTTCAACCGTAGGGACTAGCACCAAGACCCTATCCCCCGGGGAAAAAGTACGGGTCTTGGCCCCACGGTTGTACACTCTCTGCTGTGCTAACTGCGCTTGGGTCAAATGTTCCTTTACAATTGGCATTACCTGTGCAATTCTATCTTGCATCAGGGCGACGTGCTCAATCACACTCCTGTGAGGAGAACTCTCATTTTCCCAAGTTTCCTTGGCGATATCCAGCAGCCCTCTTGGGTGTCTCCCATAGAGCAACTCGAAGGGTGAGAAACCCATAGAGGATTGGGGTACCTCCCTAATGGCAAACATCAGATAGGGTATTAGACAATCCCAATTCTTTCCATCTCTATCCACCACCTTCTTTAACATTTGTTTTAGGGTTTTGTTGAATCTTTCAACCAACCCATCTGTTTGGGGGTGATACACAGATGTACGCAATTGCTTCACTTTGTACAACTTGCATAATTCTTTTATAACCCGGGACATAAAGGGTGTACCTTGGTCCGTAAGCAGTTCCTTACAAATACCCACGCGGTTAAAAACAAGGGATAGCTCTTTGGCTATGGTTTTGGCCGAGGTATTTCGGAGAGGAATTGCTTCCGGATAACGGGTGGCATAGTCCAATATAACCAAAATGTACTGATGCCCCCTAGCAGACTTCATTATCGGACCTACCAAATCCATTGCGATCCTCTCAAAGGGGACCTCAATGATAGGAAGAGGTACCAGCGGGTTACGGAAATGTGGCATAGGTGCCGACTTCTGACACACAGGGCAGGAGGAACAATAATTTTCTGTTTCCTTCATGACCCCAGGCCAATAGAATCTCTGCAATACCCTCTCTCTGGTTTTCTCTGTCCCCAGATGACCTCCCAGAATGTGTCCATGAGCCAATTCTAACACCAACTTCCTGTAAGGTTTGGGCACTACAAGTTGCTCAATGGTTTCTTCTGCCCTTTGAGCCACTCGATATAGCAGGTCCCTTTCCATAGTGAAGTAAGGATAAGGGCAAGTCTTATCTGGGTTCACTAACTCGCCATCTATTTTCACCACATTTTCCCGTGCCTTTATTAGGGGGGGGTCTTTTAACTGTTCTGTGGCAAAATTTTCCCTGTGAACCTCAAGATCCGAAAACTCCACAGACGGCATGTTTTCATCTGAGGATGTTGGCTCCTCCCCAGTTTCTCGAGTTTCCCCCGCCAATACCGACAAGGGAAATTCAGGAGAGTCCTCACCACTCCCAGAGGAATTCTGGTCATCTTCCTGGTTTATAGGGGCACCAATGGGGGCCTCAGGACAATCCCAGAGTTCCCAGAATTTTGGAAAATCCCTTCCCACAATAGCATCATGTGGTAACTGAGACACTAACCCCACCTGATGAGAGAGGTTACCTTTGGGGGTCTCAAAAAACACTGAAGTTACAGGATACTCTCGGGTGTCCCCATGCACACAAATAACAGCCACCCTGTTCTTCCCAGAGACCTCTGTAGTAACTAATTCAGCTTTTATCAATGTTACCAGGCTACCTGAATCTAGCAACACATCAACATGCCTACCATTAATACACATTTTACATAAATGTCTCTCAGGTCCCCGAATGGCAGTGCATGCAACTGTCGCAAACAGCGACTGACGTCTCTCCCTTATAAAGTCACATTGCATAGGCTCATCCACAACTGGGCAATTGGCTGCAATATGTCCCTCTTGCCAGCAGCGGTAGCAAATAATCTTTTTCACTGTCTCTTGCAGCATGGGCTTCCTGGGCTGCTCCCGCCAGACCTTAGGTAGAACCCCCACCCTCTCACTCTCTCCACCCTCACCCCTTGGAGTCATCTTACCCGTCACTGGGGATGATCTGGTCTTAGGGGGGAAAGTCAGCGAGTCCCTGGAAGAGGTGGTCAAGTTCTCTGTAGCCAAGTACCTCTCAACCAGATCCACAAGTTTATCTGCATTTTCTGGGTCTCCATGGCTTACCCATTTTTGGATGGCAGTAGGAAGAGCTCTCAGGAAACGATCCATAACCACACGTTCCACAATGTTTGGTGCGGTCAAAATCTCTGGCTGCAGCCACTTCCTGCTCAGGTGAATGAGATCATACATTTGAGACCTGGGAGGTTTTCCAACCTGAAAAGTCCAGTTATGCACACGCTGAGCCCGGACTGCCAGGGTGACACCCAGCCGTGCCAATATTTCTGCTTTTAGCACCACATAGTCTTTTGCTTGGTCAGGCTCTAGGTCATAATAAGCTTTCTGCGATTCCCCAGTTAACAGAGGGGCCACCAGTCCAGCCCATTGCTCCTTAGGCCACTTTTCCCTTTCAGCAGTCCTTTCAAATGTGGTCAAAAACACCTCCGGATCATCCTCTCCAGTCATTTTTGTCAGTAAACGGCTCACACCAAAGGATGCGGTATTATTGTAACCACTTGCTTCATTGGTCTGCGGACGTTGCTGTATCAATGTCTCTATTTGCTGTTGAAAATTCTGCTCTTGCTTCTGCAACAGGTCTATGAAGCGGGCTTCAGATCGCTGCTGGGCTTGTTGCTGAGCTTCCAAACTCTGCTGCAAAGTTGCATTTGTCTGCTGCTGATTTGCATTTGCCTGCTGCTGGGCTTGTTGTTGAGCTGCAAGGCTCTTTTGTAAACCTGCATTTATTTGCTGCTGGTTTGCATTTGCTAGAGCCAGCTGTCTCAGTATCTCCTCCATGCTGGCCTTAACAAAAAAAAAAAAAAACTGCCAAAATTCTCCACCAACTGTGAGGGGGTTCGCTCGGTAGCGGGTGTGTGTGACCCCCTGGATGGGTTCACAACACAAAGTCAGGCACAGCAGACAGCGGTGTAGGTGCAAAAAACAAAAGATCCGGTTTATTTAGGCTACATACAGTGATACATATAACAGCCAAACAAAATAAAACAAGAAAATAAATCCTGGTCAGCTTGACCTCTAACTACACACGTAGACTCCCTGTCTAACAACTGGGTGCAGCCTTGTGCTGCCCCAGTCCCTGTCTCTATTGTAGGGGTTTGCCACACAGGCGTTAACTCACCGCACAGAACAGATCTCAGACTCCCCAGTCTATACACACAAAACTGGTTCCAGGATGGAGCATCTCCCTATGCATGCTGGGGTTTTTTGTAGAGGTCTTAATGAGCCCACTTACTACAGCTGGGCTCATTAACTCTTCCCCTCTAATTGTAAAAGTCTGCATAAAGCCTGAATCTAGGGCACACATATTTCCCATCCTGAATACAACCAGGTGATTTTACCTGCGTGCTGCCACACCAGCTATGTGCTTAAGCTCTGTGTTCCCTCCCAAAGTCTGTGATCAGCGTTGCCATTGGAAGTTCCCTCCTTTTTCACCTTCCACTGCACTACTCCCGGCGCCTCTCTCTGAGTTCACAGGACTTGGAACTACGGAGGAGGCATTGGGTATCAATGCGAACCAACAGTATTGACTGTCAGTGCGCATTGAGAACAACCAATGGAAACAACATTGAGGGGGGGGCATACATCCACCACAATGTTGATTAGCAAAAGAACCCCTGGACACCACCAAAATTTTCTCACGAACCACTGGTTAGCGACCGCTGGCTTATGCCGCGTACACACGACCGGACTTTTCGTCATCAAAGGTCCGACGGAACGATTCCGGCAGACCATTCGATCGTGTGTGGGCTGCAGCGGACTTTTGATTTGCAAAAATCCGTCAGACTTTAGAAATGGAACATGTTTCAAATTTTTCCGCCGGACACAGTTCCTACCGAGAAATCCGCTCGTGTGTATGCTGGTCCGATGGACAAAAACCGACGCAAGGGCAGCTATTGGCTACTGGCTATGAACTTCCTTATTCTAGTCCGGTCGTACGTCATCACGTTCGAATCCGTCGGACTTTGGTGTGATTGTGTGTGGCCAAGTCCGTTCATTCGGAAAGTCCATCAGAACTCTGTCAGAACTCCGTCAGAACCCGAAAGTCCGTCGGACCTAGTCCCTCGAAAAGTCCGGTCGTGTGTATGCGGCATTAGAGTTTCTTCTGCATGCAATACTGAGACTGTAATTGGAAGACCTTCTGTAAAGTACTGCTGTGCCGAGTTCGGCCGTGTTATTCAGAGATCCTGTTACCACATTGTTGGAACTTTTGTGTTAATACATTTTGCTGCATTCATTGTTCTTCATGTGCATTCTCTCCACTCCGAGTACCAAACACTTGGCCTCGCTACCAACAACCTGTCTTATATCTGTACTTATTTGTTTCAATACTTGTTGGCAGATTGCATATCTTCATGTATATTTGGGTATATTTATTTAGCACTTTGATGTTACCACCCCTCTGTGACAGACCCAACCAGGATATGGGCTTTTGGAGAGGACTAGGGGCACGCCTCCTACCCACTGATTATGGCCCATGGAGTGAGCAGATCACTCTCTAATGATGGACAACCACCTAATGGATGCTGAGCGTGAAGCTTGGATTAATTCTCTGAATAAGGACAATAATGCCACGTACACGCGACCAGAGACTTTCCGGCAGAACAGGTCCGACGGTCTTCCCGACGGACTTCTGACCGAACGGACTTGCCCACACACGAACGGACCAAAGTCCGTTCACTTTGAACGTGAAGACGTACGACGGGACTAGAAAAGGAGGTTCAATAGCCAGTAGCCAATAGCTGCCCTTGCGTCGTATTTGGTCCGTCGGACTAGCACACAGACGAACGGTTTTACCGATAGGAATTGAGTCCGTCGGACAGATTTTAGTAAATAGTTATTCCTGCGCTGCTCCTAATAAGGGTTATTTATATGAATAGCTGCATACACCGATATGGACCAAGCCGTGTCCACTAGGGAAAATATGTAGGAAAGTTGATGTCGCGCTATTCTTACTCTAATTGTAGGTAGGGGGCTGTTACACCTTCTACTCTATTTAGTAATGTGTAAATGACTCTCAAAACGTATATATTCGGATATATAATATCCTCTAAGTGGTTCTGTATGATTAAAATTCTTTATAGTGTAGGTATTTTATAGAAAAAACTATAAAATAAGGTGCCAAAAAAAGAACTAGATTATTGAAATTGCACTCTAAAAAACTGTAAACACACTTACAAAGGTGCTACCACCCAGTAATGTTGGGTGTGTATAGAACTCCCGGGAGTGTGTTAGTGTTGGATGTTACCTCATAAATATATATATATATATATATATATATATATATATATATATATATATATATATATATATATATATATATATATATATATATATATATATATATATATATATATATATATATATATATATATATATATATATGTAATGGACGCCGTGGCTGGGTCCTGGAAGGACGCTATATTTCCCCTCTGTTTGGGTTGTGCTCTCTTTAGGGAATAAAAATTGATTAACCCACCTGTTAGAGGAAGTGTCTTTAAAAGGCAAGACAGGAAGTTGTAGACTAAAAACTATCTGATTGCATCATGTATTGCCTAGTGATGGCTGGTGTTATAAACGGTCATAATAACAGTGTTAAATATGGTAAGATATAAAAAAGGATATACAAAAATATTTTTTTTTGTCAAAATAAATATAAAGTGCCACTTTTGTCACTTTGCACTTTATATTTATTTTGACAAAAATAAATATTTTTGTATATCCTTTTTTATATCTTACCATATTTAACACTGTTATTATGACCGTTTATAACACCAGCCATCACTAGGCAATACATGATGCAATCAGATAGTTTTTAGTTCTGTTTAGTATATTGATGTAGTTGCACTTATCTTTTAAGCGTGTGGCATTTTTTTTACATAATATTGATGTCATTTAAAGACATAGTTCACCAGGTGAAAAGTTATATGCATATAATAGTTGCCTCTGTAGTGCGTTTATTTATTTTATATTATTCATATATATATATATTGTAATGTTCGGGGGACCAGGTAGACCGCAGGACACAGGCTTTTCATACAACAAACGGTTTATTAACTTAAATAGCTTTACAGCAGCCAAAAACAAAAGGAAAAAGATTTGTAGTCTCACCGACTTGCAAAGTCCAGAACAGCTGTCCTTATCAGAAACAGAGCTTGGTCTTGATGGCAGGTAGCTTCTCCTACCAGGAGCCTTCCAAACAGGACACTGCTGTCCACTTCATTTGCTGCAACCCAAAACAAACGCCAAACACCATCCACCATGTGTTCTCCACTCCTCCACACCCATCTACAACTTCCTGTCTTGCCTTTTAAAGACACTTCCTCTAACAGGTGGGTTAATCAATTTTCATTCCCTAAAGAGAGCACAACCCAAACAGAGGGGAAATATAGCGTCCTTCCAGGACCCAGCCACGGCGTCCATTACATATCCCCCCCCTGTGCCCCAACGCCAAGGAGGTGGAGGCAACAGTGGAGCTCAAACAATGGACTCGGGAGAGGGCATCTGCGTTTTGATGCAGTCTCCCGGGCCTATGCTCCACTACAAACTTAAATTCCTGGAGTGCCAGGAACCACCGGGTAACCCTGGCATTAGTCCCTTTTCCCTGTCTCAGCCATGTTAAAGGGGCATGGTCAGAAATCAACCTAAACTTCCTCCCCAAAAGGTAATATCTGAGGGATTCCAGAGCCCACTTAATGGCCAGACACTCTCGTTCAATTATGGCATAGTTTTTCTCCGCTGGTGTTAACTTCCTGCTGAGGAAGACTATCGGGTGTTCCTCGCCATGAATAACCTGTGACAACACCGCTCCCAATCCTACATCGGAAGCATCAGTCTGGACAATAAATTCTTTTGAAAAATTGGGTGCTACAAGGACAGGGTGTTGGCACAGCGCCGACTTGAGCTCCAAAAAAGCCTTCTCAGCGTCTGCATTCCACTCCACCATGACCGATTTCCGACCCTTAGTCAGATCGGTCAACGGAGCCGCCAACGTGGCAAA
This sequence comes from Lithobates pipiens, assembly GCF_037356315.1. Taxonomy (NCBI): domain Eukaryota; kingdom Metazoa; phylum Chordata; class Amphibia; order Anura; family Ranidae; genus Lithobates; species Lithobates pipiens. The sequence goes on from NW_027507787.1 coordinate 245,840,794, forward strand.
GTTGGGTACAAACCTCCTGTAGTATCCCACCATGCCCAGGAATGCACGTACCTGCTTTTTTGTGAGGGGGCGGGGCCAATTCTGTATAGCCTCTATCTTGTTGACCTGAGGTTTCACTACCCCTCTACCCACGATATAACCCAGGTATTTCACCTCCTCCATTCCCAAAGCACATTTTTCAGGGTTTATTGTAAACCCCTCCTTCCAAAGAGAGTCCAGCACTGCCTGCACTTTGGGCAAATGGGATTCCCAGTCTTTGCTAAAAATGACTATATCGTCCAAGTATACTGAGGCATACTTCCGGTGAGGTCGTAAAATCCTATCCATTGCTCTCTGGAAAGTGGCTGGAGCAGTTTGCAATCCAAAAGGCATCCTTTTGTACTGAAAACTCCCCTCTGGGGTAGAAAAAGCAGTTTTCTCTCTAGCAGCCTTAGTCAACGGTATTTGCCAATACCCCTTGGTAAGGTCTAACGTAGTGATATACCTGGCTGGACCTAGTCTCTCGATAAGCTCATCTACCCGGGGCATAGGGTAGGCATCAAACCGGGAAACTTCATTAAGTTTCCGGAAATCATTGCAGAATCGCAGAGTCCCGTTGGGCTTCGGTACCAACACAATCGGGCTCGACCACTCACTCTGCGATTCCTCAATAATCCCTAGGTCTAACATCTTTTTTACTTCCTCTGAAACGGCCTTCCTTTGAGCCTCTGGGATGCGGTAGGGCCGGACAAAAACTTTGACTCCTGGTTCTGTGACAATATCATGCTCTACGACACTAGTGAGCCCGGGCAAGTCTGAAAATTTTTCTTTATTTCTCTGCAAGAACTCCTTTGCCTGCTGACTTTGGGTTTTAGACAGGGTATTTGCTATTTGGACACTCTCCACCCCAACCCGAGGCTCAAGTTTTGTACTAGCCAGGGAGGTCGCTGGTTCCCTGTCTGTCCAGGGCTTTAACAAGTTTACATGATATATCTGGAAGGGTTTCCTCTTGCCTGGTTGGTGGACTCTATAATTTACCTCTCCCATTTTTTCCACAACCTCGAAAGGGCCTTGCCATCTGGCCAAGAATTTACTTTCCACAGTGGGAATCAACACTGCTACTCGATCCCCCACTTGGAAGTTCCTAATTTTGGCTGCCCTATTATAGACCTGTCGTTGAGCCTCCTGGGCTTTTTGTAAGTGTTCCTTAACTAGCGGCATCACAGTTCGGATCCTCTCCTGCATTTGAGAGACATATTCAAGAACACTTTTATGCTGGATTGGTTCACTTTCCCATTCTTCTTTAACAAAGTCCAGTAGTCCGCGAGGTCTCCGCCCATATACCAATTCAAAGGGCGAAAACCCAGTGGAGGCCTGGGGCACTTCTCGGATAGCGAACAGGAGAGCTGGTAACAAGCAGTCCCAGTCTTTCCCATCCCTTTGTACCACTCTCTTGAGCATAGACTTAAGGGTCTTATTAAAACGTTCTACCAATCCATCTGTTTGGGGATGGTAGACCGATGTGCGCAGCTGTTTAATCCGGAACAGTTTGCATACATCAGCCATAACCTTCGACATAAACGGGGTGCCCTGGTCTGTGAGTATTTCCTTGGGAAAACCTGTCCGTGTAAACAACTGGAATAACTCCCGTGCAATAGCCTTAGAGGAGGTATTCCGCAGGGGTAGCGCCTCAGGATATCGAGTGGCATAGTCAAGGATCACTAGTATGTAAGAATGCCCTCGAGCCGACTTTACCAAGGGACCCACTATATCCATGGCTATCCTCTCGAATGGGACCTCAATTATGGGTAGAGGGACCAACGGGCTCCGGAAATGGGTCGCCGGAGCGGTCAACTGACAGGTGGGACAAGAGGTACAGTATCTCCTTACCTCTGCTTTCAAGCCTGGCCAGTAAAACCGGTCGGCGATCCGTGCCTCCGTCTTTTCAACTCCCAGGTGTCCCCCTAACACATCATCATGGGCCAGGTCCAGGACCTTGCGTCTATATTGTTGGGGTACCAATAATTGTTCTACCACATTTTCTCTCACTTTAGTAACCCGATAAAGCAATTCATTACGTATTGAAAAATGTGGCCACCGCTCATTAGCACCTGGCTCTTGGGGCTCCCCATTTATTACTACAACCTGTTCCCGTGCCCTGGCCAAAGTGGGGTCCTGCATCTGGGCAGTACCAAATGCCCCCTGGGGAACACCCAAATCTGGCAAGTCAGGGGTAGAGGCCATTTTCTCATCGTCTTCCCCCAGCATTACCTGAAGCGGGGAAGGTTCCCCCCCCTCAGTGTTCAGGTAGGTCTGAGAACCCCACATATTGACATCTTTAACAGTATCAGCACTATTTTCATCATTATTAACCAAAGTCTTGGCGTTTTTATCAACTGGGTCCATATTATGAACATGTGGCATCTCAGGGTTATTACCCTCTACAACAGGAACAGAGGGACTAGTTTCTTCCCAGTCTCTGGACCTTTCAGATAGTTCTCCTTGTCTCCAAAGTTTTGCAAATAATGGACAGTCTCGTCCTATGATAACGTCATGTACCAAGTTCTTTACCACCCCCACCTCTTGAGTACCAGTGCCACATGCTGTGGAGATGGACACCGAGATGAGAGGGTACTCTCTAGTGTCCCCATGAATGCACACAAATTTTGCTTACCGGACCGATCTTCCCAATTACTCTAGGGTGAACCAGGGTTACCATGCTTCCAGAGTCCAGCAAGGCCCATGCAGGGTGGTGGTTCACTTGGACTTCACACTCAAAATTCCTCTCTCCAAGGTCAAGATGTGTTGTACACGATTTATGGGCATAAAAAGACCCCCTCCGAAGAACCCCGCATTCCATGGGTTCTTCCTGCAATGGGCAGTGGGCCCGGGTATGGCCCCAGGCATGACATCGCCAACATTGTACATCCCCTCCTCTCCGATCAGGAACAGGTCGCTGAGGGGGTAACGGGTGTGACTCTTGGCCTTCCGGGGTGTTGGTTCCAGGGCTCCTGGGGACATCCGTTCGAAGGGCGGCAGTTGGTCGGAAGGGCCGTGGCCGACTGGGCCCTTGACGCTTGGTGGGGCCAAGCAGATCCTCCACCACCGTATATCGTTCCACCATCTCAACAAGGCCGTTCGCGGTTTTGGGGTCTCCATGACTGACCCACCGTTGAAGGTCATCTGGCAGTGAAGTACCGGTCCAGCACGATCCGCTCCACAATTTGGGGGCCAGACAACACTTCGGGCTGTAGCCATTTTTTTACTAGTTGCACCAGGTCATGCATTTGAGATCGTGGTGGCCGGTTTGAACGATACTTCCATTGGTGCACTCGTTGGGCCCGAACGGCCGTAGTCACCCCCAACCGAGCCAGTATTTCTGCCTTTAGTTTTTGATAATTTTTAGCATCTTCTGGTGGTAGGTCAAAATAGGCTTTTTGAGAATCTCCGGTGAGGAAGGGAGCAATTAAGCCGGCCCACTGGTCCTGGGGCCACCCTTCTCTCTCTGCCGTCCTCTCAAATGTTGCCAGAAACGCCTCTACGTCATCACTCGGGGACAACTTCTGCAAGAAATGGCTTGCCCTTATGGTCACCTGGTTGCCAGGGGCAACGGCCACTTGTTCACGGACCTGAGAAAGCTGCTGCACTGCTTCTTTTAAGGCCGCCATCTGATCCTGCATAACCCCTTGTTGGGTCGCTTGCTGGGCTGCTAACTGGGCCACCAACAGGCGAGTATTTTCTTGCTGCAAAGCCAGTGCCTCGTTGTGCTGCGTTGCTAAGCGCTGATTAGCTTCCTCATGGCGGGTCTGCGCTTGTATATTTGCCAAGGACAGCTGTTTAATTAGCTCCTCCATTGTTTCAGCTTTCCGCAGTTGTGCAGCTTTAACCCAGGACATAAATTCACTGTACTGTCCCTTTAAATGTCAGTTCAAATTCACAAAAAAAAAAAAATAGCAAGAAAAAAATGCCTGTTACTTTGTCCTGCCCGCATTCTCCACCACTTGTAATGTTCGGGGGACCAGGTAGACCGCAGGACACAGGCTTTTCATACAACAAACGGTTTATTAACTTAAATAGCTTTACAGCAGCCAAAAACAAAAGGAAAAAGATTTGTAGTCTCACCGACTTGCAAAGTCCAGAACAGCTGTCCTTATCAGAAACAGAGCTTGGTCTTGATGGCAGGTAGCTTCTCCTACCAGGAGCCTTCCAAACAGGACACTGCTGTCCACTTCATTTGCTGCAACCCAAAACAAACGCCAAACACCATCCACCATGTGTTCTCCACTCCTCCACACCCATCTACAACTTCCTGTCTTGCCTTTTAAAGACACTTCCTCTAACAGGTGGGTTAATCAATTTTCATTCCCTAAAGAGAGCACAACCCAAACAGAGGGGAAATATAGCGTCCTTCCAGGACCCAGCCACGGCGTCCATTACAATATATATATATATATATATATATATATATATATATATATATATATATATATATATATATATATATATATTTTTTTTTTGAGGTAACATCCAACACTAACACACTCCCGGGAGTTCTATACACACCCAACATTACTGGGTGGTAGCACCTTTGTAAGTGTGTTTACAGTTTTTTAGAGTGCAATTTCAATAATCTAGTCCTTTTTTTGGCACCTTATTTTATAGTTTTTTCTATAAAATACCTACACTATAAAGAATTTTAATCATACAGAACCACTTAGAGGATATTATATATCCGAATATATACGTTTTGAGAGTCATTTACACATTACTAAATAGAGTAGAAGGTGTAACAGCCCCCTACCTACAATTAGAGTAAGAATAGCGCGACATCAACTTTCCTACATACGTCGGACAGATTTGAAACATGTTCTATTTCTAGATCCGTTGGAATTTTTAAAAGAAAAAGAACGGACAATCCCACACGAATGATTGTGCTGGAAAGTCTGGTCGTGTGTATGCGGCATAACGCTTCCCTTCTGGAGGGGATGGAAAGGTATAGTATTAACCACTTGAGACCCACGCTATAGCCGAATGACGACTACAGCGCGGATCTCCTTTTCCGGGACGACGTCAATAGACGTAGTCCCGTGCACGTGCGCCCTGCGCGCCCCCTGAGGGGCGCGCGCAGCGAGCTCTGTGATCGGCGAGTCTACGAGACTCGTCTGATCACCGATCCGTGCAAGGGGTCGATCCCGACCCCTTATCACGTGATCAGCTGTCAGCCAATGACAGCTGATCATGTGATATAACGGAGCCGGTAATCGGCTATTATTCCTCCTCGCGCTGACAGCGCGAGGAGAAAAAAAAAAAAAGCCGATCACCGGCGGCCGTGATCGGGACATTAGTCCCGATCACGGCCAGCCCTGCCAGTGCCCACCTGCCCCCTGCCAGTGCCCACCTGCCCCCTCATAACTACACATAAAAAAAAATTAGTGCCCCCCGTCAGTGCCACCCAGCAGTGCCGCCCATCAGTGCCACCCAGCAGTGCCCATAGTGCCACCCAGCAGTGCCCACAGTGCCACCCAGCAGTGCCACCCAGCAGTGCCCACAGTGCCACCCAGCAGTGCCCACAATCTGCCTCAACAATGGTGCTGCACCCCAGTGCCACATATCCGTGCCCATCAGTGTCATCTACCAGTGCCCAGCAGTGCCGCCCATCAGTGCCCAGCAGTGCCACCTATCAGAGCCACCTATCAGTGCCACCTATCAGTGCCCATAAGTCCCATCTATCAGTGGTACCTATCAGTGCCCATCTGTGCCACCCATCCGTGCCACCCATCTGTGCCACCCATCCGTGCCATCTTATCTGTGCCCATCTTTGCCCATCAGTGTCGCCTTATCTGTGCCCATCGGTGCCGCCTTATCTGTGCCTATTAGTGCCGCCTTAACTATGCCTATCAATGCCCACCAGTGCAGCCTATCAGTGCCCACCAATGCAGCCCATCAGTGCCCACCAGTGCAGCCCATCAGTGCCCACCAGTGCAGCCTATCAGTGCCGCCTAATCAGCGCACTTCAATGAAGGAGAAAAATGACCTGTTTGCAAAATTTTATAACAAACTATTAAACATGATTTTTTATTTTTTGCATCTTTTTTTGTTTGTTTAGCAAAAAATAAAACTCCGAGCTGTGATTAAATACCACCAAAAGAAAGCTCTATTTGTGGGAAAAAATGATAAAAATGTCATTTGGGTACAGTGTTGTATGACCGCGCAATTGTCATTCAAAATGCATCAGCGCTGAAAGCTGAAAATTGGTCTGGGCCTGAGGGGGGTTTAAGTGCCCAGTAAGCAAGTGGTTAATCTTGGACAGGGTAATGGTCAGAGGAAATATGGTGTCCCTCCTGGAGACTGGGTTGGAGGGTCTCCTTCACTTGAGACAGAAATACGTATGCATCAATAATATTCCTTACCAAATCTATGAAGATAAATTAATTCCACCTTTTCAGACTGCTGAGTTTGTCTCATAGACTGCTGTAGACTGTCGCCGGATAATCTGAGGCAGGGTGGGGTTTGTTATGTGTTTATTGTTAAGTAGGTCTCTCCTACTGTGTGCATTCCTATTCCCACAAAGTGCATTACCGCTTTCCGCACCGCTGTACGAGATATGACTGAGCGGTGATATCTGAATGATGGGTGCAGTTGTAGACATCATTCAGATATCTTCTTTTTCATCCAGTGATTCCCTACACCATAAGAATGATCATAGTGGCTGTTCAGCTGCTTAATAGTTCTTACGGGCAGCGCGAGGGGGAGCGTCCCCCACTCCCGCCGCTCTCTGGTGCTTCTTCGGGCTCGCTGCTGCCGTTCCAGAGAAGGGATCCGCCAGCTCCAGATGCTGACTTTCGGTGGACCAGGTGGTCCCGGAGTCTCTGTAAACGGCCGGACGCAATGTTTTGACGTCACCGCCGGCCTCTGCATTCGAAAAAATGGCGCCGCCTCGGCTGGGAAGCTGAGGTAATTTTTTATTTTTTTTTTTAATTTCAGGCTTCCCAGCCTAGAGGTGAGATGTGGGGACTTATTGACTTCACATCTCACTGTAAAGAGGACCTGTCATGCTTATTCCCATTACAAGGGATGTTTTCATTCCTTGTAATAGTAATAAAATTGATAAAGTGCCCCTGTCCCTGTGTGCTCGCACGCAGAAGCGAACGCATACGTAAGTCGGGCCCACATATGTAAACGGCGTTCAAATCACACGTGAGGTATCAAAGCAAACAGAGCAAGAGCAATAATCCTAGCACAAGACCTCCTCTGTAACTCAAAACTGGTAACCTGTAAAAAAATGTAAAGGGATTTTTTTTTTAGGTACCGTAGTTTGTCATCATTCCGCGAGTGTGCGCAATTTTAAAGCGTGACATGTTAGGTATCTATTTACTCGGTGTAACATCATCTTTCACATTATGCAAACAAAATTGAGCTAACTTTACTGTTTTTTTTAAAGCATGAACCCCCCCCCCCAAAAAAAAACACGTTTGAAAAATTGCTGCGCAAATACTGTGCAAAATAAAAAGTTGCAACGACTGCCATTTTTATTCTCTAGGGTCTCTGTTAAAAAAAAAAAACATATATAATGTTTGGGGGTTCTATGTAATTTTCTAACAAAAATTTTATAAGCTATAGGAGAGAAATGTCAGAATTGGCCTGGTAGGCATGTGGTTAAGTCAACTGAGTCACCTATTGTTTCAGTCTGTTGGCTAATGCTTGGAGGTATCTATGATGGGATTAGCCTGGTGTCAGCTCAGCCTCATTATCTAAAGCACTGTATGACATTTTGGGTAATATTTGGTTTTATTGTTCATGTGGTGACTGACCTACTTTTGAAGAGTATAAAAACCTGTACTTCTGTTCAATAAACAGTCATTCCTTTGGAGTATTACCTCAACACCTTGTCTACGGACGATGCTTGGGGTAAAAAAAAGAGCTGGTATTAGCGCTCGGTCTGCTGGAGCGGTTTGGTGGGCAGGAAACACAGTTTGGCGGAAAAACCTAAATCGGGGTGCAAGCGTTCTGTTACACCCTCCTACACCCCCCCCCCCCACCCCCACCCCCGTTCCATCGACTGTAACCCTGTACCCTCCCACCCTCCTTGTCTTTCTGTTTTTTGCATATTTGAAAATCGAAATAAGGATATTTTTTGGATTTTTTTTAAACCAATGCATCCAAGGAGATTCTGTGACAGCTGGCAGTTATATTATCTCTGACTTTCTGCAGACTTAACACCAGCTGTACAGCAGGGCAGGCACTCTACGGTGTAGTACAAATAGAAATCACTGGAAGGAGTAATGTTGGAAGCATGATCCCGGAACAAGTAGTCTTCCTGATCATTGAATAGATTCAGCAATAAGAGTCAGCAATAAGATTCGGAAATAACAGAAACCTTCTCAGGTTTACAGAACAGTGTGAATACAGAATATAACATTGCGGTTGATTTACAAAATCTGGCGCAGCGTTGCATAAAAACCAATCAGCTTCCAGGTTATTTTGTCAAAGCTGAATTGAACAAGGTGAAAATTTTATGTCGATCGTTGCTTGCCCATGTACTGTCCCATTTCCTGCTCTCTGTTCGAGACATTCAGCTCCTTTGTTGAATGGGTGGTTCGGGATGTATCGGGGGTGAATTCAGTCATTCATTATTTGGATGATTTCCCTTTGCATGGGGCCATCTTCTTCTAATGTCTGTGCGATACTTCTATCTGCGTTGCAGGACATTGCTGGTAGTTTTGGTATTCCTTTGGGGGCGGACAAGACGGAGGGTCTGGTGACCATGCTCAGCTTTCTGGGCATAGTTCTAGACTCGGACGCTATGGAGTGTCGCTTACCGGAGGATAAATTATTGGCACTCCAGGTGGAGATTGGTGGGATATTGGGACTACGCAAGGTTCAGCTTCGGAGGCTACAATCCCTGTTGGGAAAGTTCAACTTTGCATGTCGCATTATCCCCATGGGTAGAGATCTTTGCCGACGGCTGTTGGTTGGCTACAGCAGGGGTTAGGTCTCCTACACTATTTATCCGTCTCACTAGGGAACATCGGGAGGATTTTCGGGTATGGCACACGTTTTTGGAAAGCTATAATGGGAGATCAGTTTGGATGTCCGGACTGGTGAGCAATATTGACTTGGAGCTGTTTACGGATGCGGCGGGGGTCGACAGGTTATGGGGCATTTTACCAGGGCCACTGGAGCACGGAAACCCTGGCCGAGTTCTTGGGCAGATGTTGCTTCCTCCATAACCTGGTGCTCCTGGAGCTTTTTCCGGTAGTACTGGGGATGGAAAATTGGGGTAAATCATTTCGGAATCTGAAACTTCGGTTGAATTGCGACAACATGGGTGAAGTTCAAGTCATTAACCGCATTTCAGAGTTGTCGCAACCTGTCATACTGCTGCTGCGCCACATGGTGCTACGCTACTTGCAAATGAATATTTTCCTGTATGCTGTACACCTCCCTGGGGTCGACAATACGTTGGCTGACGCCTTGTCTCGATTTCAGTGGGGAGAGGTTCCGAGAGCTGGCACCAATGTTGGAGCAACGGGGGTCCCTTGTGCCAGTTGGCTGTGGGAGATTGCCTTGGAGTTGTCGCTGGATGAATCAGAAGGTTGGTGAGCGAGGCCACATGGGCGGCGTATACCAAGGTATGAAGGGAATGGATGGAGATGGTACGGCAAGCTGAAGGGGATCGGGAAGGTTCGGAGGTAAGGCTTATGGTCCTTTACTTCATTTCCAGGAACCAGGAGCAGGGCGTGTCGGTATCTGCCATTAAGCGGAAACTGGCTGGCTTGGCCTTTTTCTTTAAATTGCAGGGCAAAGATTTTTGGGTTCGGCAGGCTTTAAAAGGGTATTGGAAGTCGCGTGAGCGCAGGGATGCTAGGCGTCCTGTGTGCTTTGCTATTTTACGGCTATTTTTGTGCAGCTGGGCACCCTATGTACATCTTGATATGAGGTCTCATTATTTAAAGCAACCTTTTCTTTAGCATTTTCTGGGGGCGTTCAGGATCAGTGAGCTGGTCAGTCCTTCTAGGAAGGTTCCGGGGGGGGGGGGGGGGGTGAAATTGGTACAGGATGTGATTTCGAAAGGGGACAGGGTGCAGGTATTGCTACGTAGGTCCAAGACAGACCAGGCAGGCAAGGGCACGTGGGTGCAGCTGTTTTCGCTGCCAGGTTCCACAGTCTGTCCAGTGAGGGTTTCATGGGAATTTTTGGATGTTCGCCCGGTCGTGGGTGGGGGGGGGGGGCGTTTCTGTTACATGGGGATGGATCTCCATTGTCCAAGTTTCAGTTCATCACCATTTTCCAGAAGAGCCTTAGAGCAGCGGGTTTGGAATAAAAACAGTATGCCTTGCACTCCTTCCATATTGGGGCGGCCACAGAGGCTACTTGGTGTGGGCTAAACGAGGCGACTGTGAGGAGGATTGGTAGATGGGACTCCAGGAGATCCCGTACCTACATTCGCCCGCATTTGTTGGCTGATAGATGATAGGTCTATGTGGTTCTAGCATGTGGGGTGAGGAGTCATGGTGGGCTTGGTGTTATATTGTGATTTTGTTTATTTTCTTTCAGATGGAGTGCAGCCACGCCTTGTCTGGATTATGGGCCACTCATACGTTTTTTTGGGGGGCCAGGCGAGCTGATGTTAGGCTGGATAGCAGGCAGCTAGGTATTTCAAGGAGGAAGGCGTGTATTTTCTGGTTAGGGGTACCAGGGATGATGTGGAATAGGGTGGTGCCTGAGGTGCATTGTTTTGTTTTTCAACATAGAACTCTGTGCTGTGATTGGCCACAGCCGCTCAGCAGGTTTCAGCCATAAATGTATTGGCTGAAATCTGCTGACAATCCTGTTGCTGTGTGCATTCACAGCATGGGTCAGTAGGGGGCACGTGCGCGCGCCACGCCAAACTTCAGCCGTGAGCAAGGTCAGCAAGAGGTTAAAGCAGGGGTGAATTAGAAACCATGAAATCAGACCGAGACAGAAGTACAGTTAAATCACACTTGTTTAATAATAAAAGTAAAAAGAACAAACGTAGTCAAAACATAGCCAATGTTCAGTAACCAGAACGGATAGTCAGCCAAGCCAGAAGTCAGGGATCAACGTAGTGGAACAGCAAGCAGGATCTGGAGCCAGAAGGGTTGTCAGCAAAGTCAGTCTTGAACAGGAATGCAGGAGATAGTCTCTGTGATGTTGACCAAGGTGAAGGCAGAGCTCCTCTGGACTGGACGGCTTAAGTAGGCAGAGATCCTCTGGACTGGACGGCTTGAGTAGGCAGGACTGACGAGCAGGATATCATCAACAGCTGAGTCACTGTGGAGAGAGATGGGAGCTGGCAATTAGCCGACAGCTGAGTGGCCAGCTCAGAGAAGGAAGGGCTGAGCCCAGCTCTTACACGGGCTGCATCAGCATTCCGGGTAGCCCCCAAGGGGCCACTCCCCCCCCATCTCCCCTTACATCAGATGTCAAGAGCCCCACCCCTCCCCCCACCACCATCATAAATTAAGAGTTCCCCACCCTCCCTTACATCACAGTGCACCCCCCCCCCTCACCTTGTGCAGCTGCTGGGAGTGGACCTGGGAAGTAGAAAGTGCAGAGTATGGAGGAGGGCCAGAGGAGAGCTGGAGTCAGCTGCCAGAGTCTGCTGAATGCTGAGAGCAGAGGAGGTGGAGATTAGGGGGTGCTGTGGCTGCACTGAGAGGTGCAGGATTTGTAGGAGGAGTTCTGTCCTCCTCTATGCTGATGAGATGTGGGGGGGGGGTTGGTGGTGGGGCAGAGGCAAGCCTCTCCTCAGGTGCATAGAGAAGCGCAGGATCTGGGAGGAGGAGTTCTGTCCTTCTCTTTACTGCCAACTGCTGAGACAAGGTGGGGGTGGAGACGGGGGGGGCAGAGACAAGCCTCTCCGCAGGTGCATAGAGAAGCGCAGGATCTGGGAGGAGGAGTTCTGTCCTTCTCTTTACTGCCAACTGCTGAGACAAGGTGGGGGTGGAGACGGGGGGTGGGGGGGGGCAGAGACAAGCCTCTCCGCAGGTGCATAGAGAAGTGCAGGATCTGGGAGGAGGAGTTCTGTCCTCCTTTACTGCCAACTGCTGAGACAAGGTGGGGGGTGGAGACAAGGGGGGGGGGGGGGGTGCCACAGCTGCGGGAGAGGTGTGAGGGCCACATGAAATGGCCTGGAGGGCCGGGTTCTGCCCGCGGGCCTTGTGTGGGTTAAGCCTTTGGAAATTAATTGTTTTATTACAAAGTATCAACTTACATGCATTAGCATTTCCCTTTACGTTGATCGCGCCATTCTCTATAACACAAAAAAAAAAAAAGAACCTCTAGGAACATTCGATTTCGCCCCATTCTTCACAATAGCTCATTCCGTCACACAGAACGAATGTAGATGCCGTTTCACCAGATGAATCGCTGTGCAAATTCTTCAAAAACAGACCCCTTGCTATGTAGTAGATATAACCAGAAGACTTCAAATACCATCCCCCGGCCTCGGGATTGCTAGCAACGCGTAAGTAAAACTGCTACTGCTCCTTTAATGATAAATGATAAAACGTTTCGATATAAATCCCATTATTTATGTCGACTTTACTTATGTTCCCGTCTTTCTAGTTGTCGGAATTTATACAAGGTCATAATTCCCCCCCCCCCCCCCATCCCCCACCCAGCTCTGCCTGGCGTTTTACCTGCCGAATCTGCTCTGCGTGACCTTCCGATTACAACGTGTACCGCAAAAGACAGATTTATAAAGAACATAAATCGCCTCCATTAAATCTCCCACCAAAATGACTTTTTCTAAACAGATGTTTATATTTTCGGCTGTTTTTCATCCGACCTTATCGGAGCCGCCTTTATTTGTTTTAATGGTAGCATGTAACTTATTTTGTTTCCTTGACTGGAAACATATTAAAACAACTCAACTAAACAAATGTTTTATAGGTCACTCATTAAATTAGCCGTTTTTTTTGTTTTTTTTTGTAGAGATCTGTGCAGGAAAATAAAAAGTGTCGGCGAGTGAAAAAAACAAACACTGCCCCCTGGTGTCCGAAACAAAGGCTGACACCCAGATACAACATGTTTACTGTAATATCAGAATTATTATAAATAGCTAATGAAAACAAACCCGGAGCTATATATATTGTATAAATATCATATATATATATATATATACATAAATAAATATAAAAACATTTTTGTTTGTTTAGAATCCTTTTCAAATCTACACATACATTGTATTTCTTCTTTATTTCTGAGGCCCTTTAAAGAAAATAAAAATAGTGCAGTATAAAAAGAGGGACATCGAAAGGTCAGCTGTACATTTGGATTAAAAGTTTCCAATCAGCAGTGCATAGCAAAGGGATTGATTTCCTCCCACTGACACCAATGATGGGGCACTATTCCCCCCACTGATACCAATGATGGGGCACTATTATTTCCGCTGACACCAATGAAGGGGCACTACTCCTCCCACTAATACCAATGATGGGGCACTATTCCTCCCACTGATGCCAATGATGGGGCACTATTCCTCCCACTGACACCAATGATGGGGCACTATTCCTCCCACTGACACCAATGATGGGGCACTATTCCTCCCACTGACACCAATGATGGGGCACTATTCCTACCACTGATACCAATGATGGGGCACTATTCTCCCCACAAATACCAATGATGGGGCACTATTCCTCCCACTGATACCAATGATGGGGCACTATTCCCCCCCACTGATACCAATGATGGGGCACTATTCCTCCCACTGACACCAATGATGGGACACTATTCCTCCCACTGATACCAATGATGGGGCACTATTCCTCCCACTGACACCAATGATGGGGCACTATTCCTCCCACTGATACCAATGATGGGGCACTATTCCCCTCACTGACACCAATGATGGGGCACTATTCCTCCCACTGATACCAATGATGGGGCGCTATTCCTCCCACTGACACCAATGATGGGGCACTATTCCTCCCACTGATACCAATGATGGGGCACTATTCCCCTCACTGACACCAATGATGGGGCACTATTCCTCCCACTGATACCAATGATGGGGCGCTATTCCTCCCACTGACACCAATGATGGGGCACTATTCCTCCCACTGACACCAATGATGGGGCACTATTCCCCCCACTGATACCAATGATGGGGCACTATTCCTCCCACTGATACCAATGATGGGGCGCTATTCCTCCCACTGACACCAATGATGGGGCACTATTCCTCCCACTGATACCAATGATGGGGCACTATTCCCCTCACTGACACCAATGATAGGGCACTATTCCTCCCACTGATACCAATGATGGGGCACTATTCCCCCCACTGATATCAATGATAGGGCACTATTCCTCCCACTGATACCAATGATGGGGCACTATTCCCCGCACTGATACCAATGATGGGGCACTATCCCCCCCACTGATACCAATGATGGGACACTATTCCCCCCACTGATACCAGTGATGGGGCACTATTCCTTCCACTGATACCAATGATGGGGCACTATTCCTCCCACTGACACCAGTGATGGGGCACTATTCCTACCACTGATACCAATGATGGGGCACTATCCCTCCCACTGATACCAATGATGGGGCACTATTCCCCCCACTGATACCAGTGATGGGGCACTATTCCTCCCACTGATACCAATGATGGGGCACTATTCCTCCCACTGACACCAATGATGGGGTACTATTCCTCCCACTGATACCAATAATGGGGCACTATTCCTCCCACTGATACCAATGATGGGGCACTATTCCCCCTACTGATACCAATGATGGGGCACTATTCCCCCCACTGATACCAATGATGGGGCATTATTCCCCCCACTGATACCAGTGATGGGGCACTATTCCTCCCACTGATACCAATGATGGGGCACTATTCCTCCCACTGATACAAATGATAGGACTCAAAACATTATAAGCTGAATGAAGGCATAAAGGCTTGCACCAAAAAACAAACCTTGATTATGTGCTCAATAATCGCATTAACTACTTGCCAACGGACCCCCCATACAGTTAGAAACACCTCCCTATGGAACACTTAACCCCTTGATCGCCCCCTAGTGTTATCCCCTTCCCTGCCAGTGTCATTTACACAGTGATTAGTAAGTATTTTTAGCTCTGATCGCTGTAAAAATGTCACTGGTCCCAAAAAAGTGTCAAAAGCGTCCAATCTGTCCGCCGCAATGTCACAGTCCCACTAAAAATCACAGATCACCGCCATTACTAGTTAAAAAAAAAAAAAGATTTATAATAAAAATGACATAAATATATCTCCTATTTTGTAGACGCTATAACGTTTGAGCAAACCAATCAACATACACTTTTTTTTTTTTAACAAAAATATGTAGAAGAATACATATCGGCCTAAACTGATGAAGACATTTTTACGTTTTTTTTTGGGGGGGGGGGATATTTATTATGGCAATAAGTAAAATATTGTTTTTTTTTTAATGTAATTTTTTTTTGTTCATAGCACAAAAAATAAAAACGGCAGAGGTGATCAAATACCACCAAAAGAAAGCTCTATTTGTGGGAGAAAAGGACGTTAATTTTGTTTGGGTGCAATGTCGCACGACCGCGCAATTGTCAGTTAAAGCGACGCCGTGCCGAATCGCAAAAAATGGCCTGGTCATGAAGGGGGTAAATCCTTCCGGAAGATCTTACCCCGTTCCTGATTGGAGCATTATTTTTTTTGCGATTCGGCACCAAGTCGCTTTAGCTGACAATTGCGCAGTTGTGCGACGCTGTACCCAAACAAAATTGACGTCCTTTTTTTTTGTTCACCTCTACACTGGCAAGGAAGGGCTTAAACACTGGGGGGGGGGGGGCGATCAAGGGGTTAAGTGTTTCCTAGGGAGTGATTCTAACTGTAGGGGGGATGGGCTACCACTGACACGACAGAGATCCCTGTTCCAGATGACAGGGAGCAGTAGATCTCTGTCATGTCACCAGGCAGAACAGGGAAATGCCTTGTTTACATAGGAACCTCCCCGTTTTACCTCTCCACACCGCAATCACAGGCCACCGGCGGACATAGAGTTCCCGGGACCCGCGGCACGCTCCCGTGGCGTGCGCGCACGCCTGATAGGAACCTAAAGCTCCACCTGCTGGCAGGTAAAAAAAAGTCTAAATATTCATATGTAATAATATTTAATAATTAAAAAAAAGGCACCTAAAGCTCTACCTGCTGGCGGGTAAAAAAAAAAAAGTCTAAATATTCATATGTAATAATATTTAATAAAAAAAAAAAAAAAAAAGGGAACCTAAAGCTCCACCTACTGGTGGATAAAAAAAACGGAAAATTTATATCAAATACTTACCGTAATTTTCCTTTCCTGATAGGCTCCATGGCAGCATACGTGTGGGTAGCCCCGCCTCCACGATTACCCAATAGGACTCAACTCCCATAAATCTTTGCTCCCGGCTACTATCAGTGTTCCGTAACTAGCCAACTCCAGACATTTGGGAGGGAACTCCTGCTGCCATGGAGTCCATCAGGAAAGGAAAATTACGGTAAGTATTTGATATCAATTTTCCGTTTTCCTGAAAGGCTCCATGGCAGCATACGTGTGGGAAATAACTCGCCAAACACACCCGGGTGGGCAAAATGTCGAGCAAAGAACAAAAGTTTATTTAGCATTGTCAACCGACAAAACTTGCAAACCAAAATTAACAGAAGACAGAGCCGCTGGCTCTACACAGTAATGAGAAACAAAGGTATTAATAGAAGACCAAGAGGCTGCTCTGAAAATAACTTCAGGAGCCACATGGCGAGAAGCTGCCCACGATGTTGAAATACTCCGTGTTGAATGAGCCGTTAATGCCTCAGGAGGAGCCAAGCCCTTTGCTCTGTATGCCCTCTGAATGATCTGAACGATCCAGGTAGAGATAGATCTAGCCGAAGCTCGCAATCCTTTATTCTTGCCATGAGGGGGAACAAAAAGAAATTTTGTTTGTCTAAAAGGAGCTGTGACTTCCAAATATTGTTTAAGCGCGTGTCCTACGTCCAGAGGATGAACATCCTGACTCTCTGAGTTCTTGAAAGTGGGAAGCACAATTTCCTGATTCTCATGGAAGACCGAGGTTACTTTGGGATTCGATCCCAACATGGGAATCAATACTGCCCTATCTGGAAAGAAAGTCAGAAAAGGTTCCTCCGAACCTAGATTCCTAATCTCAGAAACTCTCTTGGCTGAGGTTATAGCTACCAAGAAGATGGTCTTGAGAGTGAGATCCCTTATGGACAGAGGCTCCGTAGAATCCTTTCCAAGGTTTGAGAGAAAATCCAGCACTAAAGGGAGGTCCCATTTAGGAAACCTTGGTTTTCTTTGGGGTCTGAGCCTGGTAGCTCCCTTGAAGAATTGTCGTACCGGTGCATGGTTTGCCCTCTCAATGAACTGATAGCTAGAGGTAAATCAAGGCCTGTTTGGAGAAAGCTTAGTATGTCTTGTATTGTTGGAGAACTGCAAGAATTTTCTCTGGAGGACATATGGGCTGAAAACTTGGACCATATGCGCTCATATACCCTATTAGTACTCCCGCGTCTGGACTTGAGAAGGGTTGGAATGACCTCTTCCGGACAACCAAGAGCTTCTAACCTTTCCCTCTCAAAAACCATACCTTGAGGTTCAGACATGATGGGCATGGATGTAACCTTGTGCCTTGAGATAGCAAATCCGACCTAAGAGGCAGGGGAACTGGCTCTTGATAACTGAGGAGCAGCAGAAGAGGGAACCAAGGTCTGTTGGGCCAGAAAGGAATCACTGCGAGAATCTCCACCTTCTCTGACCTGAGTCTCCGAAGGAATTGCAGGATCACCGGAACTGGAGGGAAGGCGTAAGCTGTCTGAAACTTCCAATGTTCTGTGAGGGCATCTATCCCATATGCCTGAGGATCCCTGAACCTTGAGTAATATTTCGGAAGCTTCCGATTGCACGGGGAAGCGAACAAGTCGACTTCCAGGGACAATCCTAAGGTCAGGAGCCAATCGAATACTTCCCCGTGTAGAGACCACTCGTTGTTGTCCAACTCGACACGCGATAGGAAGTCCGCCTGAACATTCTGCACCCCTGGGATGTAGACTGCAGAAAGGTTGGACAAATTCTTCTGAGCCCAATTCATTATTGGCTCCGTCTCCTGTAACAGGGACCAGCTGCGAGTTCCCCCTTGCTTCTTTACGTAAGCCACCGCGGTTGTGTTGTCCAACCTTAGCATGACCGAGGCATTCGCTGTCAGATGGTGGAATGACCGAAGCGCCTGGAAGGCCGCTCTTAGCTCCAGAACATTGGAGACGACTCTTTGTGATGGAAATGTCCACCTGCCCTGAGCGACCTCCGAAAGACAGTGAGCACCCCATCCTCGGTTGCTGGCATCTGAAGTTACCGTGACCCATGAGATGGGAATGATTGAATGGTGGTTGCACAGGTTCTTCCCCTGCAGCCACCAAAGAAGAGACGTCCTCATGGCTGGAGTGAGGAGTATGCGCTGTGTCTGGCTGGATAAGTCCCACTGTTGTAGAAACCCCTTCTGAAAGGGACGAGTGTGCCACTGGGCCCACTTTACCATGGGAATGGTGGCTGACATTGTGCCAATCACCCTCAGACATTGGAGAGCCGAGAGATGGGATGCTGCAAGGGCTGCATGATTCCTGTCTCGTTTGACTCCAACCTTCTCTTCTGGAAGGGCGATAGTACCATCCACTGTGTTGAACTGCGCCACTAGGAAAACAAGAGACTGAGTTGAATCTAGGTGACTCTTTTCTAAGTTCAGAAGCTACCCGAACTCCTGTAGAGTGGAGATGACTAGGTCTTTGTGCTCCAAGAGCTGATCTTTGTTCTGGGATAGCAGAAGAAGGTCGTCGAGATAGTGGTGGAGACGAACACCTTTGACTCTGAGAAAGGCCACAACTGCCAAAAGAACTTTGGAGAAGACCCGTGGGGACGTTGTTAACCCAAAGGGAAGACATGTAAATTGAAGATGTTGATTGCCTACTGCAAAGCGGAGGTATTGTTGAAATTCCTTAGCCACGGGAACATGGAAGTAAGCGTCCTTCAAATCGACTGATATCATCCAGTCCCCCAGATACACGGACTGCTGGATGGTAAGCAGAGATTCCAACTTGAACTTCTCTTTGCGAATGAAGGAATTGAGATGGGTCAAATCTATTACCGGCCTCCATGTGCCGTTTTTCTTTTGAACCAGAAACAGAGGGGAATACATGCCCTCTCCACGTTCTTCTTCTGGAACGGGAACGGCTGCGCCTTGATCCAGTAAAGAGTTCACGTAGGTCAATAGGACTTGTTTCTTCTCTTTTGATTCTGGAAGATTTGTGGGAATAAATCTTAGCCTTGGGGCGCTGATAAAACCCCACTTGTGACCTGAGGAAATTGTTTTTACAGTCCAAAAATCCCGAATTGAGGCCGCCCAAACATGCCTGAAGTGGAGAAGACGAGCCCCCACCTGACAAGTTTGAGCGGGCCCAATTTCAAAAGGATTTCGCGGAATCCTGCTTGCCGGACGAACCCCCTTTTGAGGTATTTTTGAAAGAAGATTGCCTGGATCTCCATGACCTTGAGAATTCTCGACCAGGTCTATAGCTCCGCGCCTCCCTGGCACGATCAGGGCCTTGTCTTCTAGGAAATGGACGCCTTTGATTTTGAAGACGTCTGTCCTGGGGAAGAAACCCAGATTTCCCACCTGTAGCCCGGGATATGGCAGTATCCAGCTTGTTACCAAACAAAGATGACCCCTCAAAGGGAATACGGCATCAGGCCTGTTTGGATGCTGGATCCGCCAGCCATGGACGGAGCCATAATGCAGGGCGAGCTGAGACTGCTGCTAACATATCCCGAGATATCAGACGGATAACATCAATAGATGCCTCCCCCAAAAAGGCAGACGCCATCCTGATTTCTTGAATAGGGGAGTCTTTTGCTGATTCAATAGAAATACCCCTCAGGAATTCTTCTACAGAATCAGCCCAGGATTCTATGGCCTTGGATACCGCTGCCATTGCAAGCACTGGTTTGCAAGCCATTCCAGAAGTCAGATATATCCTTTTAAGGTCTGAATCGATCTGCCTTTCCAAAGGATCTTTAAAGGATACCGTATCCTCTAAGGGTAGGGTTACATATCTCACCAAACGCATGAGCGCTGCATCCACCAGTGGTGCTGACTCCAGGTGCTTCACATCCTCTTCTTTAAAAGGGTAAAACTTCAGGATTTTTGACTGCATGGAACCCTTTTTATCCATCTTGCTCCATTTCTCGGTAATAATGTCACCCAACTCTGAAAGGAAGGGAAAAAAATTGTCGCTCCTTATTGAGCTGTTTAAAGAACTTTCTCTGCTTTGGTGGGGAAGTAATAGGGTCTTCCCACTTCAGAGCCTCTCTCACTGCTTTGACCAATGAAGGCACCAGTCCATAGACAAATCCTAAACCAGGATCCTCACAGTCAGATTCACTGTCTGAGATGGGAGCAGATAGGCGACTTGGCTGAGAGGATTCCCATGTCTCCTGCAATGGGTTCTCTCCAGTTGGAGGAGCCAATAATTCTGACGGGGATTCACACAGCTGTAGAGCATCCCTCTCCTGCAGAGACTCCTTCACAACCCGTCTTACTATTGACTCCAAACGCTGGTCTGCACCATCCCTTTCATCTGCAGCTTTGGAGAAGCAATGATCGCATAAGGATTTGTCTGAAGGAACAGGCATCCTGCACCCCCAGCATGATTTTTCCGTATGCTTGCTGGAGTGAGCAGCAGGGGGGTGAGAATAATTCTTATCACGCTGTTTAGACCTTGACCTATGCTGGCTAGATCTTGAGGAGGATTTATGGCGGTGTGATCTTGATGATCCACTGCGTCTAGAGGTGTTAGGCTGTGGATCAGACCCAGAAGGGCTGTAAGGGTAAAACAGACAGAGAGAAAAAGATACACAGTCAATCCTACCTATGCCAAATACTCTCTCCATTATATAAAAAAACATAACTACTAAAGACCTACCTAACATGAGCGGGCTGGCCACTAGGAGGCAGTAAGGCGTCCATATTCAAAATAAACCCACAGTTTAAGAAACACTGCAACCAAAGAGAAAAATAAAAACACATTTTTTTTTTTTTTAAAAGCATTTCCCCAGCCTAAGGGACATGCTCTTACCTTAAACCGCCGCACTGACAGCCCCGGGAAGTCGCTGCGACCACTGCAAACATTCCCAGGGTTCTGACAGCTTCCAAAGCCTTTTAAATTTGGCGCCCGTGACGTCATCGCCGACGTCAGACGCGAGGCGCTCGCGCGCATGCGCGGGAACCAAGCCTCGGTCTCATACCGGGTTCGCACATGCGCAGAACGCCTGCATAACCCAGAAGTAGGAGAGAGGTTTGCTGGAACGCGGAAGCGAACGCAAACGGCATGGAGGAGACCGCAAGACAAACAAGAGAAATACACACAAATACAATGCTGCCATGGATAGATAAAAGGCTCACCACTCCACCAACGATCACCTGGCCGAACGGACTGGAACACACACGCCATACCTCCAAGCAGATAATGGTCACCCATAGCAACGGGACACAGACCGTGCGCACTCAGGTAGGAAATCCTTTCTTCAGCGCTACTCTGCAAATACACTCCATACCCTGCTTAACAGTCAGGGCCTATCGGAGGAAAAATTCTCAGTCAATCAGCCAATCGGTCGTCGTGAAGTTTTGTTTCCAGGAAAGAAACCATCTGGTCCTACTGGGGAGGACAAAAAAGGAACACTGATAGTAGCCAGGAGCAAAGATTTATGGGAGTTGGGTCCTATTGGGTAATCGTGGAGGCGGGGCTACCCACACGTATGCTGCCATGGAGCCTTTCAGGAAAATATATATATTCATATGTAATAATATTTAATAAAAAAAGAAAAAAAAGAAAAAAAATAGGAACCTAAAGCTCCACCTGCTGGCGGGTAAAAAAATATTTAATAAAAAAAAAAAAAAAAAAAAGGAACTTAAAGCTCCACCTGCTGGCAGGTAAAAAAATATTTATTAAAAAAAAAAAAGGAATTTAAAGCTCCACCTGCTGGCGGGAAAAAAAAGCCTAAAGCTCCACCTGCTGGTGGGTAAAAAAAAAGCCTAAAGCTCCACCTGCTGGTGGGTAAAAAAAGCCTAAAGCTCCACCTGCTGGTGGGTAAAAAAAGCCTAAATATTCATATGTAATAATATTTAATGGAAAAAAAAAGGAACTTAAAGCTCCACCTGCTGGCAGGTAAAAAAATATTTATAAAAAAAAAAAGGAATTTAAAGCTCCACCTGCTGGCGGGAAAAAAAAGCCTAAAGCTCCACCTGCTGGTGGGTAAAAAAAGCCTAAAGCTCCACCTGCTGGCGGGTAAAAAAAGCCCAAAGCTCCACCTGCTGGCGGGTAAAAAAAGCCTAAAGCTCCACATGCTGGTGGGTAGAAAAAAACAAAATATTCATATATAATAATATTTAATGGAAAAAAAAAGGTACCTAAAGCTCCACCTGCTGGCGGGTAAAAAAAAAGTCTAAATATTCATATGTAATAATATTTAATAAAAAAAAACAAAAAAACAAGTAACCTAAAGCTCTACCTGCTGGTGGATAAAAAGCCTAAATATTCATATATAATAACATTTAATGTAAAATAATTTTTTTATTTTTGTCCAACCCATAAATATAAAGGAAAAAGGAACAAAACCGCAATACACACCCTTTAAACGAATGTATTGTAAACATGCACTGTACTATGCATTGTATATAGGACACTGCCTTTGTTTTCTTTAACCACTAGAGATCCGCGCTATAGCCAAATGACGGCTACAGCGCGGACCTCCTTTGCCGGGACTACGTCTATCGATCCCGACCCCTTACCACGTGATCAGCTGTCAGCCAATGACAGCTGATCATGTGATACAACGGAGCCGGTAATCGGCTATTTTTCCTCCTCGCGGAGAAAAAAAAAAAGAGCCGATCACCGGCGGCCGTGATCGGGACATCAGTCCCGATCACGGCCAGCTTTACCAGTGCCCACCTGCCCCCTGCCAGTGCCACCTCATGAATAAATAAGTGCCCCCCGTCAGTGCCACCCATCAGTGCCCATAGTGCCACCCAGCAGTGCCCACAGTGCCACACATCAGTGCCCACAGTGCCACCCATTAGTGCCCACAATCTGCCTCAACAACGGTGCTGCACCCCAGTGCCACATATCCGTGCCCATCAGTGTCATCTACCAGTGCCCATCAGTGCCCATCAGTGCCGCCCATCAGTGCCCAGCAGTGCCACCTATCAGAGCCACCTATCAGTGCCACCAATCAGTGCCCATCAGTCCCATCTATCAGTGGTACCTATCAGTGCCCCTTAGTTCCACCCATCCATGCCACCCATCCGTGCCACCCATCCGTGCCCATCTTTGCCCATCAGTGCCGCCTTATCTGTGCCCATCAGTACTGCCTTATCTGTGCCTATCGGTGCCACCTTATCTGTGCCTATTAGTGCCGCCTTAACTATGCCTATCAGTGCCCACCAGTGCCGCCTCATCAGCGCACTTCAATGAAGGAGAAAAATGACCTGTTTGCAAAATTTTATAACAAACTATTAAACATGATTTTTTAATTTTTTTTTATTTCGCATGTTTTTTTGTTTGTTTAGCAAAAAATAAAACTCCGAGCTGTAATTAAATACCTCCAAAAGAAAGCTCTATTTGTGGGAAAAAAATGATAAAAATTTCATTTGGGTACAGTGTTGTATGACCGCGCAATTGTCATTCAAAGTGCATCAGCGCTGAAAGCTGAAAATTGGTCTGGGCAAGAGGGGGGTTTAAGTGCCCAGTAAGCAAGTGGTTAAACCAGACCATGAACCTATTTTTTTCACAGAAATCTTTTTTTATCAGAAGCAAAGTTATATTGTGGGATACTGTCACCATTAAGAAGTGTATCATATGGTTACTTCTTTTATAATGGGAAGCCTATTGTATAAACAGTTGGACTATAGCGCCCTCTGGTGACCTTTCCTCATATCACATAAAAAGGAGATAAATCAAATTTTCCGGAGACCATGCGCTGTGAGAGTCATCAACCCAAAAGTTTGCTAAATTTCATTTTGGCACTTTAACCCCTTCTGCACCAGGGCGATCGATCAGTGCAGAACTAGGTTACCACTCTCATTTGCAAGACATATATCTCTTATTTGGTAAAATTGTTTTAATAAATCCCCTGCACAGAGTTTTTAACCACTTCAGCCCCGGAAGAATTTACCCCCAGGGGCGGACTGACCAGTCGGTCACTCGGGCGCCGCCCGAGGGCCCGAGGTCATTAGGGGCCCGGTCTCGGCCACATGAGAGACCACTTGAAGCGGCTGTGCCCGTAACACATGCCGCGATCATGCCGAATACAATACGGCGCGCTGCTCCCCGCCGGCTCCTCCTTCCCTCCCGTCCGTCCCAGGTGATGTCACAACGCATACAGTACAAGCACCTGGGACGGACGGGAGGGAAGGAGGGGCCGGCGGGGAGCAGCGCGGAGTTAGCCATATTGTAATCGGCATGAGATACGGGCACAGCAGAAGAGTGCAGGGGCCGGCGGGGAGCTGTGCCGTTAAAAGTATTATCGGCATCCGCCGGTAAGTAAAGCCTGGGCCTGCTACAAGTTCTGGGGGGGTGGCGGTACAGATGCATGGGGCCCCGGATCCCCCCAACCCTGTGTCCCCCCTGTGTGTGTGTCCCCTGTGTGTGTGTGTCCTCCCCTGTGTGTGTCCTCCCCTGTGTATGTCCCCCTGTGCCCTCCCGTGTGTGTGTGTCCCCGTATGTGTGTGTGTGTGAGTGTCCCCGTATGTGTGTGTGTGTGAGTGTCCCCGTATGTGTGTGTGTGTGAGTGTCCCCGTATGTGTGTGTGTGTGAGTGTCTCCGTGTGTGTCTCCGTGTGTGTGTGTGTGTGTGTGTGTGTGTGTGTGTGTGTGTGTGTGTGTGTGTGTGTGTGAGAGTGTCCCCGTATGTGTGTGTGTGTGTGAGAGTGTCCCCGTATGTGTGTGTGTGTGTGAGAGTGTCCCCGTATGTGTGTGTGTGTGAGAGTGTCCCCGTATGTGTGTGTGTGTGTGAGAGTGTCCCCGTATGTGTGTGTGTGTGTGTGAGTGTCCCCGTATGTGTGTGTGTGTGTGTGAGTGTCCCCGTATGTGTGTGTGTGAGTGTCCCCGTATGTGTGTGTGAGTGTCCCCGTGTGTGTGTGAGTGTCCCCGTATGTGTGTGTGTGTGTGTGAGTGTCCCCGTATGTGTGTGTGTGTGTGTGTGTGTGTGTGTGTGTGTGAGTGTTCCCGTATGTGTGTGTGTGTGAGTGTCCCCGTATGTGTGTGTGAGTGTCCCCGTATGTGTGTGTGTGTGTGTGTGTGTGTGTGAGTGTCCCCGTATGTGTGTGTGTGTGTGTGTGAGTGTCCCCGTGTGTGTGTGAGTGTCCCCGTATGTGTGTGTGTGTGTGTGAGTGTCCCCGTGTGTGTGTGTGTGTCCCCGTGTGTGTGTGAGTGTCCCCGTATGTGTGTGTGTGTGTGTGTGTGTGTGTGTGTGTGTGTGTGTGAGTGTCCCCGTGTGTGTGTGAGTGTCCCCGTATGTGTGTGTGTGTGTGTGAGTGTCCCCGTGTGTGTGTGTGTGTCCCCGTGTGTGTGTGTGTGTGTGTCCCCGTATGTGTGTGTGTGTCCCCGTATGTGTGTGTGTATCCCCCTGTGTGTTTTTGTGTGTGTGTGTGTGAGCGTGTATCCCTCTGTGTGTTTTTGTGTGTGTGTGAGCGTGTATCCCCCTGTGTGTGTGTGTGTGAGTGTATCCCCCTGTGTGTGTGTGTGTGTGTGTGTGTGTGTCCCCCTGTGTGTGTGTGTGAGAGTGTGTCCCCCTGTGTGTGTGTGTGAGTGTGCGTGTCCCCTTGTGTGTGTGTGTGCGTGAGTGTATCCCCGTGTGTGTCCCCCCCCCGTGTGTGGTGTGTGTGTGAGTGTCCCCGTGTGTGTGTCTCCCTGTGTGAGAGTGTGTCCCCCTGTGTGTGGTGTGTGAGTGTCCACCTGTGTGTGTGTGTCTCCCTGTGTTTGTGTGAGTGTGTGTGCGTTCTCCCTCCAGTTTCCCCCTGTGTGCTCCCCCTCTTGTCTCCCTGGCAAGGTGTGGCGCCCAAGGGGGCCCCATTAACTTCTATTGCCCGGGGGCCCCATTAGTTGTCAGTCCGCCCCTGTTTACCCCCCTTCCTGACCAGAGCACATTTTGCGATTCGGCGCTGCGTCGATTTAACTGACGACTGCGCGGTCCTGAGACGTAGCTCCCAAACAAGATTGACGCCCTTTTTTCCCCACAAATAGAGCTCCCCCCCCCCCGTGCATGCAGCTCTGACAGCCTCCCCTGTGCGTGCGGCTCTGACACCATGCCCACCCCCGCGCGCGGCTCTGACAGCCCCCCCCCCCGAGTGCGGCGGCTCTGACAGCACACAGCACCCCCATCCCCCCATGCAGGGGGGTGGGGTGCTGTCAGAGCCGCACGCGGGGGGGGGGGGGTTGGGGGGACTGTCAGAGCCGCACGCAGGGCTGGACTGGGACAGAAATTTGGCCCTGGACTTCACTCAGACCGGCCCACTTACATTTTGAGTGTCCCATCAGCACCCCCTTACAACATAGTGTCCCATCAC
The DNA here is from genome assembly GCF_037356315.1 of Lithobates pipiens. NCBI lineage: Eukaryota > Metazoa > Chordata > Amphibia > Anura > Ranidae > Lithobates > Lithobates pipiens. The sequence continues at coordinate 245,867,418 of NW_027507787.1, forward strand.
CAGTCCCCTTACAACATAGTGTCCCATCAGCACCCCTTACAACAGAGTGTCCCATTACCAGCCCCCTTACATCAGAGTGTCCAATCAGCACCCCTTACAACAGAGTGTCCCATCAGCACCCCCTTACATCAGAGTGTCCCATCAGCACCCCCTTACATCAGAGTGTCCCATCAGCACCCCCTTACATCAGAGTGTCCCATCACCAGCCCCCCTTACATCAGAGTGTCCCATCAGCACCCCCTTACATCAGAGTGTCCCATCAGCACCCCCTTACATCAGAGTGTCCCATCACCAGCCCCTTTACATCAGAGTGTCCCATCACCAGCCCCCTTACATCAGAGTGTCCCATCACCAGCCCCCTTACATCAGAGTGTCCCATCAGCACCCCCTTACATCAGAGTGTCCCATCACCAGCCCCCTTACATCAGAGTGTCCCATCAGCAGCCCCCTTACATCAGAGTGTCCCATCACCAGCCCCCTTACATCAGAGTGTCCCATCACCAGCCCCCTTACATCAGAGTGTCCCATCACCAGCCCCCTTACATCAGAGTGTCCCATCACCAGCCCCCTTACATCAGAGTGTCCCATTACCAGCCCCCTTACATCAGAGTGTCCCATCAGCACCCCCTTACATCAGAGTGTCCCATCAGCACCCCCTTACATCAGAGTGTCCCATCACCAGCCCCCTTACATCAGAGTGTCCCATCACCAGCCCCCACTTACATCAGAGTGTCCCATCACCAGCCCCCTTACATCAGAGTGTCCCATCACCAGCCCCCTTACATCAGAGTGTCCCATCACCAGCCCCCACTTACATCAGAGTGTCCCATGAGCAACCCCCTTACATCAGAGTGTCCCATCACCAGCCCCCTTACATCAGAGTGTCCCATCACCAGCCCCCTTACGTCAGAGTGTCCCATGAGCAGCCCCCTTACATCAGAGTGGCCCACTGAGCCATCAGCCCACCGGGAAACTCCCGGTAGTCCCAATGGCCAGTACATGCCTGGCCGCACGCACGGGGTGGGGGGTTGTTGGGGGTGCTGTCAGAGCCTCGTGCGCATGGGGGGGAGGTGTTGGGGGTGCTGCCAGAGCCGCAAACCCCCATGAGTGGTGGGTGTCGGTGGGAACAGTAGCTGCATATACTGGGCACAAGTGGCTGCATTTGACCGGCACAAGTGGCTGCATATGATGGGCACAGTGGCTGTATATTATGGGCACAATGGCTGCATTTGATGGGCACAATGGCTGCATTTGATGGGCACAGTGAGGCTGCAATTGATGGGGGGGGTTCAGTATTTTTCGGTTTGTTTCCACCCCCCCCCCTCCCAAAAAAAAAGTACCAGCTGCCACTGCATACATGGTACTGCCACTTTCATTTGCAGTACACAATCATAGTGGTTGCCCCTGCCTTCCAGCTGGCGACGCTTTAATTATTTTTTTTTTACAGGTTATCTGTTTAGAGTTACAGAGGAGGTCTGGTGCTAGAATTTTTTCCTCTCGCTCGAAAGATCGCGGCGATACCTCACGTGTTTGGTGCGAACACCATTTACATAAGCGGGTGCGACTTAGCCCTTGTACACAATGTCGGAGATTCCGACGGAATGAGTCCTATCGGACCGTTTTGTCGGATAATCCAACTGTGTGTGGTCTCCATCGGACTGTTTCCGTCGGAATATCCGTCGGACCAACTTTTCCAACTTGCCGCAAATATTTTCCGATAAAATGCTCCAATCGGACATACTCCGATCATGTGTAGAGAATTCCGATTGGACAAAGTGCCACGCATGCTCAGATCAAATTCCTAGATCAAAGCTATTGGCTACTAGCCTGAACGTAGTCCCATCGTTACGAAATAACGTCATCACATTATGTACAATCGGATTTTCCGACAACTTTGTCCGACCGCGTGTACAAGGGCTTACTCATAGCGTTCGCTTCTCCACGCAAGCACAGAGGGATGGGGGCGCTAGCTGGTCAACTGAGTGGTTTTTTTCGCTGGGACGGGAGAGCCCAATGAAGCTAAACTACTCTGTGTGGACATTCCTTTTCCTTTGGGGATATAAAGGTCAGCAGCCAGGAATTTCATGTGGATGCCTCTGGCATGGAGTGGGGCACGAGATTGGCGGCGGGTTTGGCCTCAGCGAGGAAGGACAGTTTTCTAGCAGGACGGGAGTGGTAGGGGGTTGGCGCCAGTTTTAGTCAATCGCAGAACCCCTCTTGCATCCAGAAGCCAATGCAGGAGCTCCAAGTGGAGGTATATTGTTTGAGCTTTCTCTAAGCATTGTTGGGGGAATACTTTCAGTGATCCACTCTTTAACCACTTGCTTACTGGGCACTTAAACCCCCCTCAGTCCCAGACCAATTTTCAGCTTTCAGCGCTGATGCACTTTGAATGAAAATTGCGCGGTCATACAACACTGTACCCAAATGACATTTTTATCATTTTTTTCCCAAAAATAGAGCTTTCTTTTGGAGGTATTTAATTACAGCTCGGAGTTTTATTTTTTGCTAAACAAACAAAAAAAGATGCAAAATAAAAAAAATAAAAAAATCATGTTTAATAGTTTGTTATAAAATTTTGCAAACGGGTAATATTTCTCCTTCATTGAAGTGCGCTGATGAGGCGGCACTGGTGGGCACTGATAGGCTACACTGGAGGGCACTGATAGGCTGCACTGGTGGGCACTGATAGGCATAGTTAAGGCGGCACTAATAGGCACAGATAAGGTGGCACCGATAGGCACAGATAAGGCAGTACTGATGGGCACAGATAAGGCGGCACTGATGGGCAAAGATGGGCACAAATAAGATGGCACGGATGGGTGGCATGGATGGGTGGCATTAAGGGGCACTGATAGGTACCACTGATAGATGGGACTGATGGGCACTGATAGGTGGCACTGCTGGGCACTGATGGGTGGCACTGATGGGCACTGGTAGATGACACTGATGGGCACGGATATGTGGCACTGGGGTGCAGCACCGTTGTTGAGGCAGATTGTGGGCACTGATGGGTGGCAATGTGGGCAGTGATGGGTGGTACTGTGGGCACTGATGTGTGGCACTGTGGGCACTGATGTGTGGCACTGTGGGCACTGCTGGGTGGCACTGATGGGGGCACTTATTTATTCCTGAGGTGGCACTGGCAGGGGGCAGGTGGGCACTGGTAAGATGGTCATCATCGGGACTGATGTCCCGATCACGGCCACCGGTGATCGGCTCTTTTTTTTTCTCCTCGCGCTGTCAGTGCGAGGAGGAAAAACAGCCGATTACCGGCTCCGTTGTATCACATGATCAGCTGTCATTGGCTGACAGCTGATCACGTGGTAAGGGGTCGGGATCGACCCCTTGCTCGGATCGGTGATCAGGCGAGTCTCATAGACTCGCCGATCACAGAGCACGTTGCGCGCACCCCTCAGGGGGCACGAAGGCCGCTCGTGCACGGGACGACGTCAATAGACGTCGTCCCGGCAAAGGAGGTCCGCGCTGTAGCCGTCATTTGGCTATAGCGCGGATCTCTAGTGGTTAATGGAGGAAAGAATGTTGGACTGGCAGTTCTGGGGGTAAAAGCATTAGAAGCCTTTTTTTTTTTTTTTTTAAGCGGCACAACCTGGAGTGAGATTTCCAGTGTCATCGGGATATTGAGGCCTGTGACTTGTTCATGTACAGTGCCTTAAAAAAGTATTCATACCCCATGAAATTCCCCATATGTTCTCATGTTCCAACCAAAAAATGTAAATGTATTTTATTGGGATTTTATGTGATAGACTAACACAAAATGTCACATAATTGTGACGTGGAAGGAAAATGATAAATGGTTTTCCAAATTCTTTTACAAATAAATATGTGAAAAGTGTGTGGGGGGAGGGGCATTTGTATGGCGCCCCCCAAAGTCAATACTTTGTAGAACCGCCTTTCTTTGCAAATACAGCTGCAAGTCTTTTTGGGGGTGTCTCTACCAGCTTTGCACATCTAGGGAGGACATTTCTGCCCATTCTTCTTCTTTACAAAATATCTCAAGCTCTGTCAGATTGGATGGAGAGCGTCTGTGATCAGCAATTTTCAAGTCTTGCCACAGATTCTCAGTGGGATTTAGGTCTGGACTGTGACTGGGCCATTCTAACACATGAATATGATTTGATGTAAACCATTCCATTGTAGCTCTGGCTGGATGTTTCGGGTCGTTGTCCTGCTGGAAGGTGAACCTCCGCCCCGGTCTCAAGTCTTTTGCAGACTCTAACAGGTTTTCTTCTAAGATTGCCCTGTATTTGTCTCCATCCATCTTCCCATCAACTCTGACCAGCTTCCCTGTCCCTGCTGAAGAAAAGCATGTTGGAAGGGGAACTTCCGCCCCAGTCTTAGGTCTTTTGCAGACTCTTAGTCCTTGTACACACGGTTGGACATTCCGACAACAAAATCCGTCGGATTTTGTCCGAAACTTGTGTTGTATACACACGGTCGGACAAAGTTGTCGAAAAATCAGATCGTTCAGAACGTGGTGACGTTATTTCGTTACGACGGAACTACGTTCAGGCTAGTAGCCAATAGCTTTGGTCTAGGAATTTGTCCGATCGGAATTCTCTACAAACGATCGGACAAAGTCCCATCGGATCACGTTGTCGGAAAACTTTATAGCCCAGCTCTAAAATTTTGTCGGTCGTAGATTCCGACGGAAACAGTCCGATGGAGCCCACACACGCTCGGATTATATGACAACACGGTCCGATCGGACATTCTCCATCGGAATGTCCAACCGTGTGTACAAGGGCTAAGAGGTTTTCTTCTAATGCCGCATACACACGACCGGTTTTGCCGTCGGAATAAACTCTGGAGGTTTTTTCGACGGAATTCCGCTCAAGCTGTCTTGCATACACACGGTCACACCAAATTCCGACCGTCCAGAATTCGGCGACGCACAACACTTACGACGGAACTAGAAAACGGAAGTTGAATAGCCAGTAGCCAATAGCTTCCGTCTCGTACTTGCTTCAGAGCATGCGTGATTCTTGGTGCGTCAGAACGGCATACAGACGAGCGTTTTTTCCGCTCGAAATTTGTTCCGTCTGAAAAATTTAGAACATGTTCTCTATCTAAGTCCGTCTGAATTTTCGACGGAAAAAGTCAGATGGGGCATACACACGGTCGGAATATCCAATGAAGAGCTCCCACCTGACTTTTTGTGTCGGAATGTCCGACCGTGTGTACACGGTATAAGATTGCCCTGTATTTGGCTTCATCAATATTCCCATCCACTCTGACCAGCTTCCCTGTCCCTGCTGAAGAAAAGAATCCCCACCACATGATGCTGCCACCACCATGTCTCACAGTGGGGATGGTGTGTTCGGGGTGATGTGCAGTGTTAGTTTTCCACCACACATAGTGTTTTGCTTTTAGGTCAAATAGTAAAATTTTGGTCTCATCTGACCAGATCACCTTCTTCCACATGTTTGCTGCCCCCTCCCCCACATGGCTTCTCACAAACTACAAACAGGACTTCTTATGACTTTCCTTCAACAACGACTTTCTTCTTGTCACTCTTCCATAAAGGGCAGATTTGTGGAGTGCATGTCTTATGCCGTGTACACAGGACCGGTTTTTCCGTCAGAATAAACTCTGACAGTTTTTCAGACGGAGTTCCGCTGAAACGGACTTGCCTACACACGGTCACACCAAAGTCTGATCGTTTACAACACGGTGACGTACAACGCATATGACGGGACTAGAAAAAGGAAATTCAATAGCCAGTAGCCAATAGCTGCCCTTGCGTCGCTTTTTGTCCGTCGCAACAGCATACAGACAAACAGATTTCCCGATAGGGAAGAGGATTTGTGCTAGAAAATCTAATATGCTAGAGGAGGAATGGATTTGTGCTAGGAGGGGAGATTTTTATGTGGGGGGAGGGGGGATTTGTGCTGGTAGGGATAAATTGGGGATATTTGTGCTAGGAAGGGAAATTTGGGAGGGGAGATTTGTGTTAGGATGGGGGAATGGGGGAGTGGAATTTGTGCTGACAGGGGGGCTTTGGAGTTGGGGGGAGAGGATTTGTGCATGAAAGGGGAAATTTAAGAGGTAGAGGATTTGTATTGGGGGGTTACTTTATTTTTTTGGGGGAGTGTATTTGTGCTGGGGGCATACTGGGAGATACATAATGCTCATACATCTTGAGGGGCACATTTTGGCATGTTCGCCCTGGGCTCTAGATGACCTTGTCCCGGCACTGCTTGTAGTAGATGCAAAGCCGAAGACTGTGCAGCAGGTGAGCTGGTAGATGCAGGATCTCAGATACACGGTCAGATGGGCAGAAGTTGGCAAGAACTGGGTGGCAGAGGTATAGAATCAGGAACCAGGAGCAGAGTCAGAGCCAAGCCAAGGTCAGTATGGGTTGAGCAGACAAGGTACGGGAACAGCAGGTAGGAGGCAAGGTTGGGTCGCAAGCCGGAGTCAGCAACAGAGTTTCAAAGAGCAAGCAATGTCAATCAAGCCAGGTCAGAACACAGACACAAACACGGGATCAGGTCACAGGCAGGAGGAGCTGGTGACCACTCAGCAATGATCCTGAGCAGGGCTTTTTTTCCTCAGAGAATAGGTGCAGGAACCCAACCATGCCCTGCACACACCCCGGGCACCTGCATCCCCCTTCTCCCCATCCTGCACTCAGTGGGAGCCACTCAGGAGATCAGATCTGAGGTAGTGAAGCTGTCACTTGTAAGCACAGAAGTCCGGCTTCTGTGTTTACAAGTGACAGCTTGGCTCCCACAGAGCGATAGTGGTGAGTGGGGAGCAGAGGACCTGAGCTGGAGGTGATGGAACTGAGTTCCACCAAGTTCCAGCTGAAAAAAAAAAAGCCCTTATCCTGAGTCTTTCAGTGCTTTAAATAGGAAACTGGGTGTAAAAGCAAGATATTCTGAGCAGCCAGTCCCGCGTTTGAAGGAGGGGAAAAATGGAGATCGAGAAGAAGGAGGAGGGGAAGGGCTTGAATTTGAATCCAATGTATGGGAATCATTTGGAGAGGTATTAGGTGGTCCTCTAGCCCAGTGTTTCTCAACTCCAGTCCTCAAGGCGCACCAACAGGTCATGTTTTCAGGATTTCCCTCAGATGAAACGGCTGTGGTAATTACTAAGGCAGTGAAAACTGATCAAATCACCTGTGCAAAATAGTGAAAATCCTGAAAACATGACCTGTTGGAGCTCCTTGAGGACTGGAGTTGAGAAACTCTGCACTAGCCTGATCCACAATTTAATTGTGCTATGAAATATCTAGTCTATAATGTGTCAATAGCACAGAATTGTAATATAGTTCTAAGTGGGGTAGATCTAGTCCTCCTGATGGACAAGGATGTCGCACTTCTACTGTAAGCAAGATGGAGAACGAGACCAAATGTATCAGGTCAAAGCAGATTTCATTGATTGTGGTAAAGAAGAATTTAAAGAGGAACTCCACCCACCCACCCCATTTATTTATTTTCCCCCCTGCTTACCTGTTGCTGAGATGGCCACACTTCAGATACTCACCCACCCCCTATCAAATCCAGCATTGTCTTGCTGAGATCCACTTCTGTGCAGGCAATGCTTGTGTCCCGCACTGCCATGTTTCCCTTTGACATCATCAGGAGGCTGCTGTCTCTGCCTGGTTCAGACGATGGCTCCTGATGACACACAGCTATGCCTGCCCCCTCCTCTCCTTTAATGATTGGAATGACGTGCAGTGCTCCTGGTGCCCCCTAGGATATGCATGTCTCAGGAGGCACCATCTGTAGGAACAGCACGGTCAGCAGGGCTGGACTGGGACAAAAATTTGGCCCTGGACTTCATCATGACCGGCCCACTTTAATTTTGAGTGTCTCCATCAGCACTTCCCCTTACATCAGAGTGTCCTCCCTCTCCTCCCCCTCCCACGTGTACTCACAGTTTCAAAGGCAGCTTCTCATTCCTCTCTCCAGTCATGTGATAAGTGACAAGTGATAAAGGGAGAGAGGATGGAACGTCTGCCAGCTGTCTATCTCCCCCTGCAGGCTGGAGGGAGCAGAAAGCCTAATGCTCTCTCCAGCAAGTGACGGCAGCTGCTCGTCCTAACAGGAGTGAAATCGCGATCACTCACTGTCAGAGAGGAGCGGCTCCAGGACTGCACCTGACTGGCCCACTGAGCCATCGGCCCACCGGGAAACTCCCTGTAGTCCCAATGGCCAGTACATGCCTGACAGTCAGTTGAAGCCCCCTGCCTGATGTACCTGTAGCACCGGCTCCTGAAGAGCAAGCGCTATGTGTTTTTTGAAATTTAATGTTACCCTTAAACCGCAGTTTGGTTTGGGTTTCGATTACTCTAAATTTTAACCTCAGCATCAGTCTGACTGGACTGCCGGGTGTTCTGCCTGGCCATGGGTGGCGCTGTCACTTGCGGCCGGCATGGAAACACAGTCTAGTTGGGTGCATTAAGGTTACTTTCTCTCAGAGCCCGCCCAGTGGGAGTGTCACTCTTGCTGTGCCTTCTGGGAGAGGGTACTTAAGGTGCGGATGTCACGTGTTTCGGGGGTCCCGGTCCAGAAGTATGTTCTGACTGCATGGTCCTGGTCCTCCTGACCAGCCCCCAGGACTTCCATGGCCTGGGGTGCGGATCCACCCGACTTTACGTCTCGGGGCTGGCTAGCCTGAGGCGAGGAAACTGGAAAAAGGATTCGGAGGTGGTCCAATGCCATCTCGGTTAGTGGAGAGGCCCAGCAACTGTGAAGTTATCCAGGGAAGGACTCTTCGGGAGAAGGTCACGCAAGGGTTGGCTTCTCAACAAGAGCCTGTTAAAGCTGAAGGACCTAAGCAAATCCTATCTCGTGCGGTATCGCCGGACCGGCTGCAAGATACTGGTGCCATACGAGGGTTCTACAAGTTTTCAAGTTTCCTGCGTGTGTTCTAGAACAAAGTCTGTGGCAGAGACTTATATCTGACTTGAGTACCCTGTTGGCTGCTAGGCCTGGTGAGAGGAGGACTATCCAATTAGGGTGAGGATCCAGCTGTGAATGGCTATTCTCTGGACTTATGCAAAGTAAGAGATTCCTTTTTATACTGATTTTGACAATAAGAGTACCTGGACTTTTCACCTAAACCCTCTGGTCCTATGTTGAGAGTCTGTGTTGTTAACTATTTTTTCGCAAATAAAAATCCTTTTTAAGTGGATCTGTCGTCAGTCTCTGCAGTTTTTGGGCCAACTACCTCGGGAAACCCCTAGACGCATACGAGGTGGAGAAGGTAACGGTAAGCCCAATATATTTAGCCGCTCCTTTGGGGGTCAGGGATACCCTTCCTCTATGCTTCTTATGCTCTCTTCCTCAATATCTGACAGAATGATTTTTTTTTTGTGCATCCTACTGCAACAACTTACTGATACTGTGCTGAAATAATTCACCCAACTAGCTGTTCTGGAGGAAAATGAGAAAAAGGCTTGGTCAGCCATGTAACTACCTCCTCCATGTTGTCAGGCTGTATAGCTCGCCCACTGCAAGAATGAAAACGCAGAACCACAGCTTCTGTCCTGCAGGTGCAGAACCTACTCGTCCCTTACTGGCTGTATATAGAGAACCTCTGCCTCTTCCTAAGTTTGCCTGGCATCCTAAATACAGACGATTGCTTAACTTTATTACTGGCGTAGCCATGGCCCCCAGACCCCAAAAGGCCTAATGGTGAAGTCCAGAATCAGGGAGAGCCGACATCCATCTTCACAGTAAGGGTTACTAGGCATAGTGGGTGTGGTTTAGATAGAGTAAGTTGGGCGCCAGACAATTTGAGAATGAAAAAAGATATTTATTGTCTATTAACAGAACTGGGGAGTGAGGGTTAGGGCCTGAACACCCTTAGGCAGATGCAAAATACTTGACAGATTGAGACAAAAATAGGAATAAAAGAACAGCTATAGAGTTCAAGGGCCTTTAAGCTTATGTGACGGACTGGGGTTTATACGGTCACAAAACAGACACCCCAAAACAAAGTACATATTAATTTTTTTTAATTTTATTTCTAAATATGTCCCTTCTATTCTATTAATAACCAGTAGATGGCAGAGAAGGTACACAAACAGAGTCTATATAAGGCCACACACCATGTGACAAATTAAACTACTTCAAGCCATAAAGTCAGTGGTCATATCTCATGCTGTTTGTGTGATTCTTTGCAGGTATGTACTCTAAATTGTTCCTAATCTGTATTAACCTGTGATAGAAAGATTCCTAAACATCTTGAGCAGATGCAGAAAAAGTCTCAGCAGATTTTATGCTATAGTTTTGCTGTAATTAGAAGTTTAGAACAGCATGTGTGAGAAACAAGTGAAAAGGGCATAAAAACATGAAAATACTGCATTAGTCAGAACAAATGTCTATTATAAGCACTAAACCTTTCTAAATAGGTATATTTAAACCTGATTTATTGAAAATTGCATAGATTATAAAAGCACATGTTTTCTGTTATTAATATAAAAAAAAACGATTGTATGTAAAGCTTATGCATTGCGTCATACAGACTTGCAATGTGCACCATCTAGTGGTTAAAAAAGAGTACTACCGAAATATTTGTATTAAAGCAATGCATTGCCAGTATGATTATTGCACACTTAAAGTGTACCAGAGAGATAAAGATAATTATCTATAACACTGAATAACAGGGATATATATGTTATTAAAATATAGTAATCTTCATTGTTGTAACTACGTTTTAAAATACTGTAGTTAAAATCTGTATTATATATTGTTAATGGTTATAAACATGTGAAAGATGTATTGTTATGTAAAAATAAAACTACTTCCAGCCATAAAGTCAGTGGTCATATCTCATGCTGTTTGTGTGATTCTTTGCAGTCCACGCCAAGCTGATCACCTTATCTCATCGCGTCTACAATCATCGGCTCTCTTAATTCACATTTTGAGGCCGGTAACATTTAAGTGCAGCAAACTATATCCAGGGCCGTCTTTAATATAGGTTGGACCCTGGGCAAAAATTTTCTTGCCTCCCCCCATCCATGCAGTTTCACTCTCCACCTGCTTTGAGGCGTACAATAAATCGCAGCTAGACTCAAATTCAGTTTACTGAATCAGATCAGGCAGCAATTGCGATTGGTTGCCAGAGGTTACAGTGTATATCGTTACCACTCACTGATTAGTTGCTAGAGGTTACAGCACATGATTTATGCTTGTTGATTGGTTGCTAGAGATTACTGTACATCAATACCGCTCACTGATTGGTTGCTAGAGGTTACTGCACATCATTACAGCTTACTGACTCCTGGGATCAGTGCATGCCCCTCTTTCTTCCCAGTGGACAGCATTCCATATAGGTGATGGTGGATATGACCTCAGGGGGGCATAATATACATATGAATGCTGTTTCTATTCACATATGTATGCTTTCAGTCCGCTGCTATTTACATATGAATGCAGCCGCTATTTACATATCAATGCTGGTATTTACATGTAAACACAGGGTCTGCAGGTAAGTCACATGTACACAATAATAGGGCAGAGCTGAGCAGCATTAGTAACAGAACTTCACACTGAGATATCAGGACACAACACTGGACTAAAACCTCAAGAGATGAGGGAATTTAAACTGCGATAGTTGGCAAGTATGGGGCAGTTGCTTTGGGCCCCACAATAATGACAGGGCCCAGGGTAGCTCCCCCTTTTGCCCTGCCTTAAAGACGGCTCTGACTATATCTCCTTCACAACTATCCCACTATGGCTTCCAAGTGTCAACCACACTGCCCCGCTGGGTCCCTGACTTGGCTCTTCAGCTAACTTGCTGAATCCTCTGCCAGCGTCACCCACACTGTTCCGCTGGGTCCCTAGCTTGACTCTGCTGAAGCTTTCCCAACTTCTTCACTGTCCCCGGCTAGTGAAAAAGGGCTGCCCTGGTACTTCTTTAGTATCCACAGAACCTAGCCTCTGATAACAGGAGAGATTGTCCCTTGCTAGCGACTGTGTCCCCTTTACCCCTGACTCTGGCTCTCGCTTCCCTCTGGCAACAGGATTGGTCGTCTCTGACGGCAACTATTTTCCTCCAGCAGTGGCAATTATTTGGTTCTCCAGCCAGCAGAACCCCTGAAACTTGGTTGGGCTTCAAGCCTAAAGCCCAACCCCGCGCTGCTTGCTTGTCAGGGCTGCCCTTAGCCCTTCCTTCTCTGAGCTGGCCGCTCGGCTGTTGGCTAATTGCCAGCTCCTATCTCTCCACAATTCTCCACAGCGCTATACAAGTCACTCACTCACTCAGCTGTTGATGATATCCTGCTCGTCAGTCATGCCTACTTAAGCCATCCAGCCCAGAGGATCTCTGCCTTTGGCCAACATCACAGAGAATAGCCCCTACATTCCTGTTAAAAGACTTGCTTGGCTGACATCCCTTCTGGCTCCAGATCCTACTTGCTGTTTTACTACGCTCATCTGCGGCTCCCTGACGTTTGGCTTGTCTGACTATCCGTTCCGGTTCCTGAACTTTGGCTACGTTTTGACTACGTTTTTTCTATTTACTTTTATTATTAAACAAGTGTGATTTAACTGTACTTCTGTTTCGGTCAGATTTCATGGTTTCTGACATTGCTTCCAACCTGGATAGTCCTCAGACCACCTAGAAGCCGGGTACTCCCGGATAGGTCTCAGGTTTCTGGCCTAGCAGACGGGAGCTTTTCAACACATGTCCACCCAGACAGCCGTCTAGGTGGCACCGAACCCCGATCACCTGAACCCCTACTGAATAAATAGGCTCTCCCAGCAGGCCAAGGGCAAAGAAACCCCTGCCAATTGGCTAAGACAACCCATCCACTCCTAGTCCGGATTTACTACGCTCTTGTCAAGCTAATGCCCCAGGTGACAATGCCAACTATGGACAGAAGAGAGAGGTGCTTCAAACCCAGGTTTAGGAAAAGGTCAGTGGATCTCCCTAACAATCAGCCAGGCTAGTTACTGCCGAGCAAAACTAAATTTGTTAGTAACCCTGCCTAACACCAGCGTGCTACACTGCCTATGGAAACAGTGGAGAATGAGAATGTGCTTTTTTTGTTAGCTTACTAAACTGTACCACATGAGCATGTGCTAATTACAAGGTAATGTGCAGTACACAAAGGTTAGCTTTACCTGTGTTATGTTGCTGAGCCCAAAATAAAAAAACATACAATTATATCAAACAAGCACTAAATGTTAATGACACCCCCATTTCAGCTCGCATATCGCACTGCGAACTAACAGTTCGGACATGAATCAGATCACATTGGGTGCGATCCGATTCTGGTGCAGAGCAAAAAAAAAAAAAAATGAACCTGAGTTTGGTCCGAATGCGATGCTATCTGTATGGCTGAAATCGCATGGCACGGACACCGCATGTGATTTGCACTGCAGTGCTGTATGAATCACATGCGATCTAAACCCCAACCCTATACTTTTTGTTTCTTTAAACTCAAAGTAAAATAATCTAAATATAAAAATTTGAAATAAAAGGGCAAAAAAACTGCAAGGTTGGGGGTGAGGCAGTAGCTAAATAGCAACTGATGTTGTTGCTGACAAACGCAAAAGTTGATCTGAAAAGGGACTGTTGGGCCTCTTCACCGGGCACATGAGGGTACATAATAATATGTAGCTCACCCCAATTCTATGGCACAACTACACTCACAGGTCACTTTATTAGATCTCCCTTGCTAGTAACGGCTTGGACTCCTTTTACCTTCATTCTTGGTGGCGTAGATACAACAAAGTGTTGTAAACGTTCCTCAGAGATTTTGCTCCATAGTGACATGATAGCATCACACAGTTGCTGCAGATTTGTCGGCTGCACAATCATGATGTCAATCACCCATTCTACCACATCCCAAAGGTGCTTTATTGGGTGAGATGTGGTGAGTGTGGAGGCCATTGGAGTACAGGGACCTCATTGTCCAGTGGTGAGATGTTTGGAGGTTTGTGACATGGTGCATTATCCTGCTGGAAGGAGCCATCAGAAGATGGGGACACCATGATGCCAATCTTCCACCACATCCCAAAGGTGCTCTATTGGATGAGATGTAGTGAGTGTGGAGGCCATTGGAGGACAGGGACCTCATTGTCCAGTGGTGAGATGATTGGAGCTTTGTGACATGGGGCATTATCCTGCTGGAAGGAGCCATCAGAAGATGGGGACACCATGATGCCAATCTTCCACCACATCCCAAAGGTGCTCTATTGGATGAGATGTGGTGAGTGTGGAGACCATTGGAGTACTGTGAAAAATTCTACATAAAGTGCTATAGTACAATCCTATATGGCTGCTATCCCCACTAAAGTGACAAAGTGCTTTAGATCAATTAAGTAATATGCAAAAGGGAGCGCTAGGTGAGTAACAACAATATATTATACATATAAATGTGACATATATCGTGAAGAAAAAAAAAATGTATCTATATATTAGAGAGCTCTTGGATTATCATTCAAGAAATGCCAGAATAACAAAAATCAATCAAAAATGAATATGTGCAATATTTACAGCACCACACACAAATAATAAAAATCATAAAAATTCATATGAAAGTCCCATATGGAAAAACATAGTTGGAGCTATGAGCAAAAGTGGAAAAAAAAAAGAAGGTATCTTCTCAGATTGCTTGATAGTATAATGCCGCGTACACACGACCGGACTTTTCGACGGACTTGGTCCGGCGGACTGGAATCCGTCGGACAATTCCATCGTGTGTGGGCTCCAGCGGACTTTTTCTTCCCAAAAGTCCGGCGGACCTAGAAATGAAACTTGCTTCAAATCTTTCCGATGGACTCGAGTCCGGTCGAAAAATTCGGTCGTCTTTGTGCTAGTCCAACAGACTAAAACCGACACTAGGGCAGCTATTGGTTACTGGCTATGAACTTCCTTGTTCTACGTCACCACGTTCAAATCCGTCAGACTTTTGGAGTGATTGTGTGTGGCCAAGTCCGTTCGTTTGAAAGTCCGGTCGTGTGTACGCGGCATAAGCCTCCACCACATGGATCACCCAGTGTGCTCAAATAAATTTGCTGCTTACCAGAAATGGTTGACCACTTTGGCTAAAAAGTAGGTCTGATGCGCTTATTGCAGATCCTGTCTGCTGAGTGTAGCATAGCTTGAAACTGCAAAATGGGGCTTCCTCCCGCCGGTGATCATAGGGTGTATTATATGCAGATAAATGATAGAGGAACCAAATAGAGCGAAGTCCCGCTTATTTAAAAGATATAAAAGATAAAAAAAATGGCTTGCTTACATATAAATAGTGCCAGAGACTGTGAGCGTGTCTGTGGTTGACTGTCTCCTTGCGGTTGAGCTGATGTCCAGATCTAGACTACGGTCGGCCATTTAGTGATGCCTGATCTAGACCATTGTGCCAACCTTTGTACCCCAGAAGGGGCCGGCTAGGTTCCAGGTTCGGTAGCCAGCCACCACTGGTGGTGTCTAAATGGTGCGAGCCAGGTCACCGCTCATCGGATGTAGAGGAGGACTTCCATAACACGTTTCGGAGTGCCGATCAGCTCCATTATCCAACCATTATTAAGATTTGAAAAAAGAGCTGATTGGCGCTCCGAAACTCTTACCAGGGCAACAGGACCATCCTCCAGGCATGATGTCACTTGCTTGCTCCATGGTGGTTTACGGAAGTCCTCCTCTACATCTGATGAGCTGTGACCTGGGTCATATACCACCAGTGGAGGCTGGTTACTGACCTTGGATATGGGTGATCTAGTAGTATCACCCCTCTGGTGATACTACCGGGTATGCAAATTCTTATGGAACACATGTGAATATTTATTTGGTTGCTCCATTAAAGGTCTTATAAATATTACACTTAGAGGTGCCCCCCTGTGTTTTTTTTTGTGGTCTTACAGAGATCCTGTTCTGTCTCTAGGAGAAGCTGCCCATCTAGTGCTCTTTTGATACACCATTCCTTCCTGTGAATTTAAGGACTTTTGTGTTTTTATGAACTTTTATGAACTATAATATGACACACATTAGAACTGGTTTCATGGTGACACCATTGCTGATCTGGAAACCCCTATCACTGAGGATGAAGTTGCCAAACCCATAGCGGGAACGCCAAGTGGAAAGAGCCCAGGCCCCGACGGCTTCACTCCTAAGTTTTACAAACTTTTCGCCGCCCTTCTCACACCCTTTCTAACTAAGATGTTCAACTCCTTGACAGAGCGCTCTAAGTTCCCTCCACAAACACTCGAGGCCCACATCTGCCTCATCCCAAAACCAGACAAAGACGCCACTCTCTGTGCAAACTATAGGCTGATATCCTTGATTGGTGTTGATTTGAAAGTATTTGCCAAAATCCTAGCCAATAGATTGCAACCATTGTTGCTCAAGATAATACACTTAGACCAGGTCGGCTTTGTGAGTGGCCAGGAGGCTAGGGACAATACTCTAAAGACCCTCCTTCTGACTAGTTATGCCCGGTCCCATAATATTCCACTATGCCTCTTAACAGTCGATGTGGAGAAGGCATTTGACCGGGTAGACTGGCAGTTC
This sequence comes from Lithobates pipiens, assembly GCF_037356315.1. NCBI lineage: Eukaryota > Metazoa > Chordata > Amphibia > Anura > Ranidae > Lithobates > Lithobates pipiens. The sequence continues at coordinate 245,883,909 of NW_027507787.1, forward strand.
CTCCGATTATCCCTGCAACAAATAGACTTGGTAACTAATATGGTAGCGAAAATAATGTCCCTATACTCCTCTCCATATGCTAGGATTAGACTGAATGGTTCATTATCTCCAGCCTTTTCTATCTCCAACGGGACAGGGGTGCCCATTGTCCCCCCTCCTCTATGTTCTAACTATGGAACACTTGGCTATTGCTCTACGCAACAATCCTTCTATCCAAGGCATAACAGTCTAGCCCACCCATACTAAACTTGCCCTATTCGCAGATGATCTGCTCCTGTACGTGACTCACCCACGCACATCCTTACCCTCAGTATTCCAAATTCGGAGCAGTTAGAAAATTCAAAGTTAATTATAGTAAATCAGAAATCCTTAACATATCCATGCCTAAGTCGGACATACGAAGACTCTCGACTACTTTCTCCTTCAAAACTGGTTCCACTTCCATTAGGTATCTCGGAATCAAAATACCGGCGGACGCGTCCCAGCTCTTTGCCCAGAATTTTGCCCCCCTACTCCTTAGAGCCCAGGCAGATCAAGCTACATATACGTCCAAACGGCTCTCATGGCTAGGTAGAATGCATGCCTTGAAAATGGACGTTCTTCCTCATTTCCTGTATTTGTTCCAAACCGTTCCTATCCACATACCTAATTTGTACTTTAAGAAATTACGCCAGCTGTTCTCCAAATTTATTTGAAATGCTGCCCGCCCCAGAATACGGTATGAAACATTAACTCGTCCAAGGGTTTGGGGGGGGGGGCCAGAGCCCCGGACGCCTCCCTATACCATAAAGCAGCAGTGCTCACGCGCATACTAGATTGGCTCCACCACTCTTCCACCAAGCTTTGGGTTCAGTTGGAAAGTTAAATGAACCCAATAGAACTCTCCGCTCTCCCATGGACCTTGCCCACGGTCCGGGGGGGGGGGGGGGGTGTCGGGCCCCCTCAACGACCTTACTCGTCACACAATCCAGATTTGGGACGTATGCTGACCAAAAGGGGCTTATCAAAATACATGGGGCTATGACTCCCTTCTTTGGGACTCCGGCCTTTCCTCCAGCTATGTGTGTATCAAAATTCGGACCATGGCAAAAAGAAGACCATAGGAGACTTGCCCAAGTCCTTCGGGCAGACCCCACTTTAAGGACAGATACCCCTACCAGTCTGACCTCCCGACATCCCATGCTGTGGATGCAGAGACAACAGACTACCTCCTACATCCGGACATTCCCATCCATTCCAGACATCCTTGCTGAACCGACAGGATTTGAGGAACTGATCTTGCAGGCAGAACCTCCAAACGCATGTGGTATCTCAACTTTACTCCCTCTTGCTCAATATCTCCTCCCCTGACCTCCCTCCGTTTATGGTGGCCTGGGAGACAGAACTACAACACCCTATCTCTCCTATTGACTGGCAAAAATGTTTTATCCTGACGCACAAAATATCCCTCGCCACTAAGACCCAGGAAAAGGGATTTAAACTGGTAAAGAGATAGTACAGATGCCCATCGACTATAAACCATTTCAACCTCGGAAGTACCAGATACCTGCTGGCGGTGTCTTAGCTCCCGGGGAACCATGCTCCACATATGGTGGGAATGCCCTCCAGTACAAGGGTATTGGCAACAGATATTCAAACTTTACTGCAAGCTGATGGCGACCTCTTTACACCCCTCACCTGAGGTGGCTCTCTTATCTATACTCCCTGGTATATTCAAATCCATCAAAAAAGATATATTACGACACTTCCTGGCGGTGGCCAGGGTAGTGATTCCCCGTCATTGGAGATCGACGGTCATGCCTTCCCTGGGGGATTGGGCTACGGAAGTGGACCGCATAAGGGACCTGGAACGTCTGTTGGCAGAGGAATGTGGTAAAAACGAACAGTTTACTCTCACCTGGACATCATGGTCCATGTTTCGATACTCCTCTGACTTTATCTCCTGGGCTGAACATGGCCTGGACAACATCGCCCTGGGACCATGATAGAGTGATCCTTGTCCCCTGTCTCTATGCCCCCTCTTATATACCCCTGATCCTTTTTCCTTTCTATATATTTCCATACACCCCTAGAAATCCATCTAGTCAATATACCATGGCTTCGACTTATCTATTGTTCCTGACTCGATGTAAGAACCCTACGTAATATTTTTCATACAGATTTTTATATAATTTCATCTGATGCTCTGCGCAAGGGGCAGCCTTGATCCCCTTGGCTGAACTGAGGACGAAGGGTACTTTAGCTTATATGCTTTATTTTATTTTTTTATTCTATATTTTTTTGTTCCCCCAAACAAGTATTGTTATCACAAAAGGTTTCCTGGTAGGCTTTGTATACATGCTTTCAATCCTTTTATCTGTACCATGGACATGTTTTTGTTCAGACACATACGATGCATATTGTTGGTGTATCTTGTGATTGTTTGTAATGTTTATCTTCTCTTTCTCAACCTTTCTACTGAATAAAATAAGATTGAATTAAGAACTGGTTTTATATAAGCCCTTGTACACACGATCAGACATTCTGTATATAAAACATTATTTTGCTTAACATTTTTCTAACTTGCCGTTTTTGTGTAAACAGGCATGTATCAAAGCATAACATACAGAACACAGGAACTTATAAAGTTCAACTTTGCAATATCAGACATGAGTATGTACAAACTGTGCTGATATTGCCTTCATCAGATGGGGTGTCACCCCTGGAAAAGCCAAATTTGGAAGATGCACACAAATTGAGAATCAAAAAGTGGCCAGTTTCTTCCTGTTCCCATGCCTAATGTCAACATGTTCTATCTCCCATCATGGGGTATCAATGTACGTGTTTTGGGGGTGCAACCCCTTCATCTCAGCCACTTTAGTAGCAAGGAAGGGGTTGCACCCACAAAACGCGTACATTTATCCCCCATGATGGGAGATAGTACATGTTGACAAACTGTGTGCATCTTCCAAATTTGGCTTTTCTAAAAATATAAAAGTGTTTTTGAAAAATTAAAATGGATGCTAGCTAGTTTTGGATGTTTCAGACTCTCCCTAAAACATCAATGATGTTCTTCATTTTTTGCTGAACATCATTGATGTATTTCTGGATATTTTTAAAATCGCGATTGCACTCCATTATCTCCCCAATGAGGATCTGGGCACTTTCACTGGTAAAATGCGATTCTTCTTCCACAACATCCACGTCACCTAAAAAAAACAAAAAAAAACGCACCATGTATTATAAATATGCAGGCATACATTGATTAGCTTACCAGAAGCTGTGGTCAAGTGCAACTTGGCAAAAGATTGTTTTTGGAGTGGGCTAACGAACAATGTTTTTTTACGAACGATTGAACGCATGAACATTAAGGTGGATATTTTAAAATGTACAACATTAAATCAAAGCACATGGAGCAGTATGCAAGCAATAATAATAATATGAACACACAACAACTACTTACTTTTTTGAATAACTTGCTTGATCCTTCTGTACTGATCGTGCTGCCTCAGTTTCAGGTCTGACCAGCGCTTTCTCAGTTGATCCTTGGATCGTCGTACCCCAAAATTCTTCTGAAGACTCTTCACAACTTTAGTCATGATCTTGGCCTTTCTGACCTTTGGGTTTGGGTAAGGTCCATACTTCCCATCATAGTCGTTCCTCTTCAATATGTCCACCATCTCCAACATCTCTCCAAAAGACATATTTGAGGCCTTAAATCTTCTCTTTCCACTGCGCCGAAAGAGAAGGGGCAGGGAATAGACTAGAAAAAACGTCAGGGGCGGGTGGAGTTTCACACATGCACACTGTATATAAAATGCAACACGTGTGTTTCGTACGTACGATCTGTGAGCAGAGGGAGAAGCTGATGGGCCGATCGTTCAAACGAAGGTACAATTTTAACTTGGTACATCACTAGCCTATACTGCTTCTAGATTGAGGCCTATATTGGGAGAGTTTAGCCTGACATTAGGGTTTGTCTTGTGTTGGGTCTTGCAGATAATATGGATGGGTTTAATGACCATAGCTTTCTCCCCCTGTTCATCGACAAGTACAGGGAGCTGCCCTGTCTGTGGCAAGCTACACATCCCCACTACAGTAACAAATTAAAGAGGCAGGCAGCGATGGAGAAACTGCTGGAGTTGGTGAAGCCGGTGGTCCCCAGAGCAGACATCAGCTATTTAAGAATGAAAATTGGTGGCCTGAGGAGTACATATCTGAGGGAGAGAAAGAAGGTGCAGGAGTCCATGAAAACTGGAGCAGCAACAGATGAAGTTTATGTCCCCACGCTGTGGTATTATGAGAGGATGCAGTTTCTGTCAGACCAGACTGAGGTCAGGGAATCCCTCTCTAATCTTCCTTCCACGCTTCCTTCTACGCTTCATTCCACCCCTGCTGAGTCTTCCAATGCCCAACCTGGGCCTTCCAGACAGGAAGAACTGGAGGAGCCCAGCTTGAGCCGGGTATAGTATTGTTCTACATATTTTTGGAGTAAAAATGAATGATGTTAACTTGATTTTTGGTCACTAATTGCTGATTTTAGAAAGTGTTTCACGTATAAATAGACAGTAGTGGCCAAAACATTTGGGCCAAGAATGAAAAATGCTGGGCTGAGAATGATAGTCTTTTCTATTTGTTAACAATTTGCAACAGTCAAGAGCTGAAAATTGTGTGTTTGATGAACCAAAAACTAAAACTATGTCCCTTTTTCATACACAGGAAAACCTCAGCCAGGAGGAGGGTGTGGAATGCAGCAGCCAGGAGGTAGCTGTGGAACGTTGCAGCCGGGAGGAGGGAGGGGTAAGTGGCAGCCAAGAGGTGGGCAGGCCTAGGAGCCTGGCTCAGTCACAGGTCCCTCCCCTCCGCCTTCCAACTAAAAGGGCCAGAAAGGGGGGGAATGTGGAGGAGTCGGCTCTGAGGCTAATTGGGGAGGCTTCAACGGCCCTCAAAGCCACCCCCACATATCAAGAGGCATTTGCCGTCTTGGCTGCCTGCAAAACTCCAGCAAATGGAGGAGGGGCAACACCTCATGTGTGAGGAGCTCATTATCCACACACTCAACAAGGGGTTGTTGGGCCAAATCACACAAACAAAACACTTGTGTGATTTGGCCCATACCCCTCCTTCTCCTCCTCCTCCTCCTTCTGCCACACCTCCAGCACCACAGCCACAGCCTGGAAGGAAGCGTGGAAGGAAGACCAGAGATGGCCTGGGTTTAGTCTGGTCTGACAGAAGATGCAGGCTCTTGTATGACCACAGCCTGGGGACATAGATGTCATCTGCTGCTGTTCCGGATTTCTTGGACTTCAGGACCAGACTGCTCTCCCTCAAATATGTACTCCTCAGGCCACCAATTTTTGCATTTAAATAGTTGATGTGTGCCCTGGGGGCCAAAGGCTTCCTTAATCTCCCCAGTTTCTCCAGCACTGCCTCTCTCTTTATTTGTTTCTGACATCTAAATAAAGTTTTTTTTTGGTTCAAGAAATACTTGTCTATGTGTTCTCCTAGAGATTAAAAAAGAAAACAATAAAATAAAAAGATAACAATGGTGTTGTGGTAAGTTGACACACAAAACACACCAGAAAAATTCCGAATATGAGCAAACTGTCAAAAAAGGAGATCTTGATTAAAAAACCAACCACAAAATTTTAAACAAAAAAAAACGATTGGGGAGATGTGACGAATTAAAATATTGTATTCATGAAATGAGGAAAAAGAATAAAGAAAGAAGTTTGGGAGAAGTGTGTGTGAATATGAGCAGCAAAACAACTTCATTCTTGTAGCATTCTAAAGAAAAAGAGAATGCGCTGCATTAAAGAATTTTTAACATTGCAGCGTGACGAATGTGCTATATTGATTACGAACGGTAGTTTTACCTGACCGAGCGCTTCCGTCTCAGAATTTATTCTGAGCATGCGTGGCACCTTGTCCATCGGACTAGGCTACACATGATCGGAACTGACATGCATCGGATCATGTTGTCTGAAAATTTTATAGCCAGCTCTCAAACTTTGTCGGTCAGAGATTCCAACGGAAACAGTCCGATGGAGCCCACACATGGTCGGATTATCCGACAAACATGGTCCGATCAGACATTTTCCGTCGGAATGTCTGACCGTGTGTACAAGGGCTAAGACTATGGGAGTTTTACACGCTAATTTCCCCCCGATTGGGACATATACCTTGCTGTTGTTGCTGAACCAAGCAAAGCCTTACCTATGCATAGCATATCACAAATATCATGGTAAATGTTCCTGTCCTAAGCAAATACCGTCCTTACATGAGAGGCTTAATATACGAAACTGCTGGGGTATTAACTAAACAAAAATGGAGACTGCCATTGCCGACTTCTTTTTAAAGATGCAAGTTCCAGGGCCATCATCCTTCCTTTACTGGCCCCTTACATTGGCGGTCACTGAGAAGAAGGCTTCTTACATTGATGGTCAATAGGAAGAATATCCCCCCTTACATTGGTGATCAATAGGAAGAATACTCCCCTTACATTGGTGATCAATAGGAAGAATACCCCCTCTTACATTGGTGATCAATAGGAAGAATACCCCCCCTTACATTGGTGATCAATAGGAAGAATACCCCCCCCCCCTACAATGGTAATAAATAGGAAGAATACCCTCCCTTACATTGGTGATCAATAGGAAGAATACAAGAATACCCCCCCTTACATTGGTGATCAATAGGAAGAATACCCCCCCTTACATTGGTGATCAATAGGAAGAATACCCCCCTTACATTGGTGATCAATAGGAAGAATACCCCCCCTTACATTGGTGATCAATAGGAAGAATACCCCCCCCTTACATTGGTGATCAATAGGAAGAATACCCCCCCCCCCTTACATTGGTGATAAATAGGAAAAATACCCTCCCTTACATTAGTGATCAATAGGAAGAATACAAGAATACCCCCCCTTACATTGGTGATCAATAGGAAGAATACCCCCCCTTACATTGGTGATCAATAGCAAGAATACCCCCCCTTACATTGGTGATCAATAGGAAGAATACCCCCCCCTTACATTGGTGATCAATAGGAAGAATACCCCCCCTTACATTGGTGATCAAAAGGAAGAATACCCCCCCTTACATTGGTGATCAATAGCAAGAATACCCCCCCTTACATTGGTGATCAATAGGAAGAATACCCCCCCTTACATTGGTGATCAATAGCAAGAATACCCCCTCTTACATTGGTGATCAATAGGAAGAATACCCCCCTTACATTGGTGATCAATAGGAAGAATACCCCCCCTTACATTGGTGATCAATAGGAAGAATACCCCCCCCCCCCCTTACATTGGTGATAAATAGGAAAAATACCCTCCCTTACATTAGTGATCAATAGGAAGAATACAAGAATACCCCCCCTTACATTGGTGATCAATAGGAAGAATACCCCCCCTTACATTGGTGATCAATAGCAAGAATACCCCCCCTTACATTGGTGATCAATAGGAAGAATACCCCCCCCCCCTTACATTGGTGATCAATAGGAAGAATACCCCCCCTTACATTGGTGATCAATAGCAAGAATACCCCCCCTTACATTGGTGATCAATAGGAAGAATACCCCCCCTTACATTGGTGATCAATAGCAAGAATACCCCCTCTTACATTGGTGATCAATAGGAAGAATACCCCCCTTACATTGGTGATCAATAGGAAGAATACCCCCCCTTACATTGGTGATCAATAGGAAGAATACCCCCCCCCCCCTTACATTGGTGATAAATAGGAAAAATACCCTCCCTTACATTAGTGATCAATAGGAAGAATACAAGAATACCCCCCCTTACATTGGTGATCAATAGGAAGAATACCCCCCCTTACATTGGTGATCAATAGCAAGAATACCCCCCCTTACATTGGTGATCAATAGGAAGAATACCCCCCCTTACATTGGTGATCAATAGGAAGAATACCCCCCCCCCCTTACATTGGTGATCAATAGGAAGAATACCCCCCCTTACATTGGTGATCAAAAGGAAGAATACCCCCCTTACATTGGTGATCAATAGCAAGAATACCCCCCCTTACATTGGTGATCAATAGGAAGAATACCCCCCCTTACATTGGTGATCAATAGCAAGAATACCCCCTCTTACATTGGTGATCAATAGGAAGAATACCCCCCCTTACATTGGTGATCAATAGGAAGAATACCCCCCCTTACATTGGTGATCAATAGGAAGAATACCCCCCCTTACATTGGTGATCAATAGGAAGAATACCCCCCCCCCCCTTACATTGGTGATCAATAGGAAGAATACCCCCCCTTACATTGGTGATCAATAGGAACAATACCCCCCCCCCCTTACATTGGTGATCAATAGGAAGAATACCCCCCCTTACATTGGTGATCAAAAGGAAGAATACCCCCCTTACATTGGTGATCAATAGCAAGAATACCCCCCCTTACATTGGTGATCAATAGGAAGAATACCCCCCCTTACATTGGTGATCAATAGCAAGAATACCCCCTCTTACATTGGTGATCAATAGGAAGAATACCCCCCCTTACATTGGTGATCAATAGGAAGAATACCCCCCTTACATTGGTGATCAATAGGAAGAATACCCCCCCTTACATTGGTGATCAATAGGAAGAATACCCCCCCCTTACATTGGTGATCAATAGGAAGAATACCCCCCCCCCCTTACATTGGTGATAAATAGGAAAAATACCCTCCCTTACATTAGTGATCAATAGGAAGAATACAAGAATACCCCCCCTTACATTGGTGATCAATAGGAAGAATACCCCCCCTTACATTGGTGATCAATAGCAAGAATACCCCCCCTTACATTGGTGATCAATAGGAAGAATACCCCCCCCCCTTACATTGGTGATCAATAGGAAGAATACCCCCCCCCCCTTACATTGGTGATCAATAGGAAGAATACCCCCCCTTACATTGGTGATCAATAGGAACAATACCCCCCCCCCCCTTACATTGGTGATCAATAGGAAGCATACCCCCCTTACATTGGGGGTCAATAGGAAGAATGCCCCCCTTACAGACATCATCCTTCCTTTACTGGCCCCTGGGATTTATTTCTGATGCATCTGACTTTAGTACAACTCATCTAAAAATACCTTTTCTTTCAGAAAGCACAATAAAACTTCAATGCTTCTCCAGTTCTTTACACTGAGGTGTGATTAATTAGAACTGCCTGGACCTTTCTTCCTGTGTGGTCAAGCATGTAATTACCTCCAACAGGACTCAATGGAAACACCAAGCAAATGCATTGTAAATAAATAAAACTCACCTATAATGTGCTTGTTTGTTAAATGCCTTGTAGGGAAATGGAAGCCAAACTGTGTCCCCGAATCTCCAGAGCGCGTGCATGACTGCATAGAACACGCAGGTACCGGTGTTGGGAAAACGCACTCGTACATGGCCTGGAAAACATTCGGAAAAAAAACAGGTTCTCAGAGATAGAAATACAAACATTTAATTAAAAATAAACAATATAATTTTCATGATATTTAATTGCCTGATCTGAGGATGGTTTCTTAACTCATCTAAGGGACATTGAACCAACTCTATGAAACACTCCTCTATTCAGGTGTTTTACAATGGACAGTCTAGACCAGGGGTATTGAATTAAAATTCATGGAGGTCGAGTAAAATTTGCTTGCAGCAGGGGTCCGAACCGTATGATTGTACGATGACTCCGATCCTTCCCATTACATCCCCCCTCATTTTATATCACAATCCTGTTCATACATCAGTGTCCTCCTCAGTCACCCACCCATCACAGTCCCCCAATTTCCCCTTCACATTAGTGTCCACTGCCCCATTCCTATCAACTCCCCCCCCCACAGTACTGCCCCATTTACATCAACTCCACCCCCCCACAGTACTTCACATCAACTCCCCCCCCCCACACAGCACTGCCCCCCTTTTACATCACCCTCCCCCCACCCACAATATTGTGCTCCGCCCCTTCATATCTGCCCCCCCACACCCACAACACTGACCCCTTTGCATCACCCCCTCCACACCCCAACCTCATAGTCATGTGCATTTGCCCATCTTCACTCTCCTACCTTACACAGAGGGGACCGCGGGAGCCACAGCAGCACTGAATGGAGGGTGGGAGCTTCCATGGTTAACTTTCCATATTAACAAGCTGGTGATTGGTTGCTGGAAACGCCTGGCATCCTACCAACCAATCACCTGCTTAATTTAGAAAGTTAACATATACAGCTCCTGCTCCCACCCTCCATCCAGTTCGGCTGTGCCTCCCGCTCTCCCATAAGAATGACAGTGGTGGGGGCCAGGGGGGAAGAAGTAGCTCCTAAAAAGCGTATCCGCGGGACCGGATGGGACAGCGGCTCGGTCCAGATCCAGACTGCGGTCCACCATTTAGTAATGCCTGGTCTAGTCCGTTGTACCAACATTTGTACCCCAGAAGAGCCCCTGCAATGCAACATAATTTGTCAGGTCTGCTAAAACCAAATCATTGTTGATCAGTGGTAGGAGTGTCCCTTACATTGGTTGTCAGTGGAAAGAATGTTCCTTACATTGGTGATCAGTGAGAAGAATGTTCCTTACATTGGTGATCAGTAAGAAGAATGTCCCTTACATTGGTGATCAGTGAGAAGAATGTTCCTTACATTGGTGATCAGTGGGAAGAATGTTCCTTACATTGGTGATCAGTGGGAAGAATGTTCCTTACATTGGTGATCAGTGAGAAGAATGTTCCTTACATTGGTGATCAGTGAGAAGAATGTTCCTTACATTGGTGATCAGTGAGAAGAATGTTCCTTACATTGGTGATCAGTGAGAAGAATGTTCCTTACATTGGTGATCAGTGAGAAGAATGTTCCTTACATTGGTGATCAGTGAGAAGAATGTTCCTTACATTGGTGATCAGTGAGAAGAATGTTCCTTACATTGGTGATCAGTGGGAAGAATGTTCCTTACATTGGTGATCAGTGAGAAGAATGTCCCTTACATTGGTGATCAGTGAGAAGAATGTTCCTTACATTGGTGATCAGTGGGAAGAATGTTCCTTACATTGGTGATCAGTGAGAAGAATGTCCCTTACATTGGTGATCAGTGAGAAGAATGTTCCTTACATTGGTGATCAGTGAGAAGAATGTTCCTTACATTGGTGATCAGTGAGAAGAATGTTCCTTACATTGGTGATCAGTGGGAAGAATGTCCCTTACATTGGTGATCAGTGGGAAGAATGTTCCTTACGTTGGTGATCAATGGGAAGAATGTTCCCTACATTGGTGATCAGTGAGAAGAATGTCCCTTACATTGGTGATCAGTGAGAAGAATGTTCCTTACATTGGTGATCAGTGAGAAGAATGTCCCTTACATTGGTGATCAGTGAGAAGAATGTTCCTTACATTGGTGATCAGTGAGAAGAATGTTCCTTACATTGGTGATCAGTGGGAAGAATGTCCCTTACATTGGTGATCAGTGGGAAGAATGTTCCTTACGTTGGTGATCAATGGGAAGAATGTTCCCTACATTGGTGATCAGTGAGAAGAATGTCCCTTACATTGGTGATCAGTGAGAAGAATGTTCCTTACATTGGTGATCAGTGAGAAGAATGTTCCTTACATTGGTGATCAGTGAGAAGAATGTTCCTTACATTGGTGATCAGTGAGAAGAATGTCCCTTACATTGGTGATCAGTGAGAAGAATGTCCCTTACATTGGTGATCAGTGGGAAGAATGTTCCTTACATTGGTGATCAGTGAGAAGAATGTTCCTTACATTGGTGATCAGTGAGAAGAATGTTCCTTACATTGGTGATCAGTGAGAAGAATGTTCCTTACATTGGTGATCAGTGAGAAGAATGTTCCTTACATTGGTGATCAGTGAGAAGAATGTTCCTTACATTGGTGATCAGTGAGAAGAATGTTCCTTACATTGGTGATCAGTGGGAAGAATGTTCCTTACATTGGTGATCAGTGAGAAGAATGTCCCTTACATTGGTGATCAGTGAGAAGAATGTTCCTTACATTGGTGATCAGTGAGAAGAATGTCCCTTACATTGGTGATCAGTGAGAAGAATGTTCCTTACATTGGTGATCAGTGGGAAGAATGTTCCCTACATTGGTGATCAGTGAGAAGAATGTCCCTTACATTGGTGATCAGTGAGAAGAATGTTCCTTACATTGGTGATCAGTGAGAAGAATGTTCCTTACATTGGTGATCAGTGGGAAGAATGTTCCTTACATTGGTGATCAGTGAGAAGAATGTCCCTTACATTGGTGATCAGTGAGAAGAATGTTCCTTACATTGGTGATCAGTGAGAAGAATGTTCCTTACATTGGTGATCAGTGAGAAGAATGTTCCTTACATTGGTGATCAGTGGGAAGAATGTCCCTTACATTGGTGATCAGTGGGAAGAATGTTCCTTACGTTGGTGATCAATGGGAAGAATGTTCCCTACATTGGTGATCAGTGAGAAGAATGTCCCTTACATTGGTGATCAGTGAGAAGAATGTTCCTTACATTGGTGATCAGTGAGAAGAATGTCCCTTACATTGGTGATCAGTGAGAAGAATGTTCCTTACATTGGTGATCAGTGAGAAGAATGTTCCTTACATTGGTGATCAGTGGGAAGAATGTCCCTTACATTGGTGATCAGTGGGAAGAATGTTCCTTACGTTGGTGATCAATGGGAAGAATGTTCCCTACATTGGTGATCAGTGAGAAGAATGTCCCTTACATTGGTGATCAGTGAGAAGAATGTTCCTTACATTGGTGATCAGTGAGAAGAATGTTCCTTACATTGGTGATCAGTGAGAAGAATGTTCCTTACATTGGTGATCAGTGAGAAGAATGTCCCTTACATTGGTGATCAGTGAGAAGAATGTCCCTTACATTGGTGATCAGTGGGAAGAATGTTCCTTACATTGGTGATCAGTGAGAAGAATGTTCCTTACATTGGTGATCAGTGAGAAGAATGTTCCTTACATTGGTGATCAGTGAGAAGAATGTTCCTTACATTGGTGATCAGTGGGAAGAATGTCCCTTACATTGGTGATCAGTGGGAAGAATGTTCCTTACGTTGGTGATCAATGGGAAGAATGTTCCCTACATTGGTGATCAGTGAGAAGAATGTCCCTTACATTGGTGATCAGTGGGAAGAATGTTCCTTACATTGGTGATCAGTGAGAAGAATGTTCCTTACATTGGTGATCAGTGAGAAGAATGTTCCTTACATTGGTGATCAGTGAGAAGAATGTTCCTTACATTGGTGATCAGTGGGAAGAATGTCCCTTACATTGGTGATCAGTGGGAAGAATGTTCCTTACGTTGGTGATCAATGGGAAGAATGTTCCCTACATTGGTGATCAGTGAGAAGAATGTTCCTTACATTGGTGATCAGTGAGAAGAATGTTCCTTACATTGGTGATCTATGAGAAGAATGCTCCTTACATTGGTGATCAGTGAGAAGAATGTTCCTTACATTGGTGATCAGTGAGAAGAATGTTCCTTACATTGGTGATCAGTGGGAAGAATGTCCCTTACATTGGTGATCAGTGAGAAGAATGTCCCTTACATTGGTGATCAGTGGGAAGAATGTCCCTTACATTGATGATCAGTGGGAAGAATGTCCCTTACATTGGTGATCAGTGGGAAGAATGTTCCTTACATTGGTGATCAGTGGGAAGAATGTCCCTTACATTGATGATCAGTGGGAAGAATGTCCCTTACATTGGTGATCAGTGGGAAGAATGTCCCTTACATTGGTGATCAGTGGGAAGAATGTTCCTTACATTGGTGATCAGTGAGAAGAATGTCCCTTACATTGGTGATCAGTGGGAAGAATGTTCCTTACATTGGTGATCAGTGAGAAGAATGTCCCTTACATTGGTGATCAGTGAGAAGAATGTTCCTTACATTGGTGATCAGTGAGAAGAATGTTCCTTACATTGGTGATCAGTGAGAAGAATGTTCCTTACATTGGTGATCAGTGGGAAGAATGTCCCTTACATTGGTGATCAGTGGGAAGAATGTTCCTTACGTTGGTGATCAATGGGAAGAATGTTCCCTACATTGGTGATCAGTGAGAAGAATGTTCCTTACATTGGTGATCAGTGAGAAGAATGTTCCTTACATTGGTGATCTATGAGAAGAATGCTCCTTACATTGGTGATCAGTGAGAAGAATGTTCCTTACATTGGTGATCAGTGAGAAGAATGTTCCTTACATTGGTGATCAGTGGGAAGAATGTCCCTTACATTGGTGATCAGTGAGAAGAATGTCCCTTACATTGGTGATCAGTGGGAAGAATGTCCCTTACATTGATGATCAGTGGGAAGAATGTCCCTTACATTGGTGATCAGTGGGAAGAATGTTCCTTACATTGGTGATCAGTGGGAAGAATGTTCCTTACATTGGTGATCAGTGGGAAGAATGTCCCTTACATTGATGATCAGTGGGAAGAATGTCCCTTACATTGGTGATCAGTGGGAAGAATGTTCCTTACATTGGTGATCAGTGGGAAGAATGTTCCTTACATTGGTGATCAGTGGGAAGAATGTTCCTTACATTGGTGATCAGTGGGAAGAATGTTCCTTACATTGGTGATCAGTGAGAAGAATGTTCCTTACATTGGTGATCAGTGAGAAGAATGCTCCTTACATTGGTGATCGGTGGGAAGAATGTTCCTTACATTGGTGATCAGTGGGAAGAATGTTCCTTACATTGGTGATCAGTGAGAAGAATGTTCCTTACATTGGTGATCAGTGGGAAGAATGTTCCTTACATTGGTGATCAGTGAGAAGAATGTTCCTTACGTTGGTGATCAGTGAGAAGAATGTTCCTTACATTGGTGATCAGTGAGAAGAATGTTCCTTACATTGGTGGTCAGTGGGAAGAATGTTCCTTACGTTGGTGATCAGTGAGAAGAATGTTCCTTACATTGGTGATCAGTGGGAAGAATGTTCCTTACATTGGTGATCAGTGAGAAGAATGTTCCTTACGTTGGTGATCAGTGGGAAGAATGTTCCTTACATTGGTGATCAGTGGGAAGAATGTTCCTTACATTGGTGATCAGTGAGAAGAATGTTCCTTACGTTGGTGATCAGTGGGAAGAATGTTCCTTACATTGGTGATCAGTGAGAAGAATGTTCCTTACGTTGGTGATCAGTGAGAAGAATGTTCCTTACATTGGTGATCAGTGGGAAGAATGTTCCTTACATTGGTGATCAGTGAGAAGAATGTTCCTTACATTGGTGATCAGTGGGAAGAATGTTCCTTACATTGGTGATCAGTGAGAAGAATGTTCCTTACGTTGGTGATCAGTGGGAAGAATGTTCCTTACGTTGGTGATCAGTGAGAAGAATGTTCCTTACATTGGTGATCAGTGGGAAGAATGTTCCTTACGTTGGTGATCAGTGAGAAGAATGTTCCTTACATTGGTGATCAGTGAGAAGAATGTACCTTACATTGGTGATCAGTGGGAAGAATAATCCTTGCATTGGTGGACAGTGAGGAGAATGCTTCTTACATTGGTGGTCAATAGAATACCCATCTAGTGCTTTCTTTATACACCATTCCTTCCTGTGGATTTATGGACTTTTGTGTTTTTATGAACTTTTATGAACTATAATATGACACACATTACAATTGGTTTTATATAAGACTATGGGAATTTAACAAGCTAATTTACTGGAGATTGGGACATATACTTTGCTGTAGTTGCTGAACCAAGCAAAGCCTTACCCATGCATAGCATATCACAAATATCATGGTAAATGTTCTTGTCCTATGCAAATACCGTCCTTACATGAGAGGCTTACTATACAAAACCGCTGGGGTATTAAACAAAAATGGAGACTGCCATTGCCGACTTCTTTTCAAAGATGCAAGTTCCAGGGCCATCATCCTTCCTTTACTGGCCCCTTACATTGGCGGTCAGTGAGAAGAATGCTTCTTACATTGATGGTCAATAGGAAGAATACCCCCCCCCCCATTACATTGGGGGTCAGTAGGAAAAATACTCCCCTTTACATTGGGGGGTCAATAGGAAGAATGCCCCCCTTACAGACAGCTAAAAAGATCATTGGTGTCATGCAGTTGGCTCTGTGCTTATGGTGCAATAAAAATTATTGAAATCTTCCTTATGCTGATCCTGCCTGCACACTTGATCCCCATAGACTTCCACAGAGCCATCTCCCAAGATTTTAGATGCTTGGGCAATGGTCACATAGAAGTCTTAGCCCTTGTACACACGGTCGGAGAATCCGTCGGAATGTGTCCTATCGGACCGTGTCGTCGGATAATCCGACTGTGTGTGGTATGCATCGGACTGATTCCGTCGGAATATCCGTCTGACCTAGTTTTCCAACATGTTGGAAATATTTCCCGACCAACTGGTTCGATCGGACATACTCCGATCGTGTAGAGAATTTTCATCGGACCAAGTGCCACGCATGCTCAGATCAAATTCCTACATCAAAGCTATTGGCTACTAGCCTGAATGTAGTCCCATCGTAACGAAATTACGTCATCACGTTCTGAATGATCGGATTTTTCGACAACTTAGTCCGACCGTGTGTATGCAACAGTTTCGGACAAGATCCGACGGACAAAATCCGGCAGGGAATATCCGACGGATTTGGTTGTCGAAATCTCCGACCGTGTGTACAGGGGCTAAGAACACTGACTGTCCATGCTGAACCCTGTCTACAGCCAAAAGTGCCTACAATGAGCACGGGAGCATCAGAACTGGAGCATGGCGCAATGGCAGAAGGTGGCCTGGTCTGAGCAATTCAAGAATGGTCTGAAGAACACAAAAACGATTTGGAAGTGTTGACTTAGCTTCCAAATTCTCCAGATCTCAATCCAAAAGTCGGATCCATGGAGGCCCCACCGCGCAATATATCTGCTACTGATGGCTAGCTGATCGGTGTAAATTTGGGCCAGGAAAAGAGGGGTTAAAGGGATATGTGTCATCATATTTGACCCCAACCATGTTCTATTCTGTTGCAGTTTTATACTGCTAATAGTCTATGTATGTTGTCTTTATACTTCACTATGAAGAACTATGGATGACTAATCTTAAAGAGGAAGTAAACCCTGATGAGTTTACTTCCTCTTTCATTCCCTGCATAGGCAAAGCATAATGGACTACTATGCATCGCATCGCATCGCATAGTAGTCCATTATGTGTCACTTACCTGACACAGGAGCCAGCGAAGTCACTGCTGTCCCCTGTAGTCCACCGCATCTATCTTCTTGGTGGGGTCTCGCAGCTCCGCCGCTGTTTTAATCTAGGCTTACCTTTAGGTCAAAGTGGTTTGTAAGGGTTTACAACCACTTTAAGGGGGAAATACAAAAATAACATACCTCCCAGCGGTCCTGGATTTGCAGAGACTGTCCCAAGATTTCATTTAAATCCCGGAGTCCCACGAGTTCGGTCTAAATCCCGGAGCCCAGTGGCACTCGGTTACACTAACCCTTCTAATGTGGGCACACTAACTTGGGCATCTGGCACGCTTCACCCCCCCCTCCCATGCCCACCCCCTCTATGACAGCCAGCACCTCTCCTCGCCAGTGTTTCATCAAAAGAGCCAACTCAGCACTTCCGGTTCCGGCGCCGCATGGAGTAGCTGTCCCCTCTCACAGCTCCCGCAGACCGGCCTATAAATCTGCTCCAAATCCGGCGATTTCGCCCGATCCACCGGCCAGCTAACCTCTCCACGCTACCAGCTCCAGGATGGACCGGTTCGTGGAAAAAACCGGGCCGCGTTCGTACGCGGCCGCCACCGCGCGGCAGGCCACGCCGCAAATCGAGGCCCCGGCTTCGGCCTACACCGCTACGGTCACCGCTCCGGCCTGCGCGGCCTACCCGGAGGAGCCAGCGCCAGCTATGGAGGTAGGAGACCCAGCACAAGGCCAAACAACCTCCAAGGCACCCTCTTCCCTACAATCTCCAACCTCCACACATGTACCTGGGCCTGTGGCGCCTGCGACCATGCTGCATCATTTGCCATCCCCACCGCTGCAGGATCCACAGACAGAGCTTCTGGCACAAGCTGTTGCTGCTCTCCTCTCCCCCATGATAGCTGCCTCTGTTGAGAAAGCTGTCACCCAAGGCATGCATAAATTTCAAGCCCAACTCGGGGAACATGCATCCAGACTCAATGAGGCTGAAAATCGCATCTCTACTTTAGAGGAAGAATTATACCAAACGCAGTCCTTGGAACAAGCTCAGGACAGAACTAACAAATATATCTTGGAAAAGCTCGATGACCTCGAGAATAGGTCGCTCCACCAATCCGCCCTATCAGACCTGTGTGCAAGCCACATCCCGGAGGCTCTGGGCCTGGGGGGACCCTTCGTCGTGGAACGAGCACATCGTGTGGGGGCGCCCAACTCTGATCGCAAGTCCCCGCGTCCGATCATTGCCAAATACCTGAATTATTCAGACAAAGCCTCCATTCTGCAGCAGTATCGTCAGTCCAGATCACTTCAGATCGACGGGGTCAAAATCCTGATCTTTGCTGACTATTCAGTGGATGTTTCCAAAAAACGGAAGGCCTTTCAACATATCTGTACGGAACTATTTCAACGGCAGATGAAATTCACTCTGGCATTTCCGGCAATCTTACGGATCAAAGCACCCAACGGAGAACAGCTCTCTTTTCAAGACCCGGACGATGCATCACGTTTTCTGAAATCGCTACGCTCGGGCCCTCCACTCAGCCCGGCTCCCAAAGCGGCCCCAGTCAATAGAGCCCTTGACCAGAGGAGCCCACGGAAGGATTCCCCCAAGCGCTTCAGGGCCTCAGGTCCAGCTCCTCACGCTCTCAACCCACGTTGATGAACCCCAGGACCTTGTCACCTTTTTGTCTTCCCTCCCTTTTAGGGACGAAGCTTCACCTACCACCCGTTTTCTCATGGTAGAAGTGGCTTCTACATGAATCAATCCCCTCCTGGGCCACCTGCGCTATACATGCGCTCCTCAGGTAATATTTGACCAGGGCCATGACTGGCCCCGTACGCTGCATTGACTGAACTTATGTCTTTTACCGTGCCCCATATGCCTTCGGCATCTGGTTGTTCTTTTATTGTCCTATTATAACTGTTTTCCTCAATGTTTGTGTTTTTATTATCTCTCAGGTTATTCTCACTTGTTCCCCCTGCGGATTCTTCTGTGCAGACCATCTCACTTCGTTCTGATCCTTGCCTGGGTTGACGGCATGCCGTGCTACTTCTTTTAAGGGCAGCCATCTTTATGTCAGTTCGGAGGCCTGGTTCTGGGAGCTGGTCTACACAGTGACCCCCATGCGGAAAAAAGTGAAGTTCACAGTGAGTTGTTCTTACTTTTTTTGTTATTATGCTTGGCACATTTGCCGCTCCCTTCCCCGCCCCTTCCTTCTACTTATTCCCACAGCTGCACTTTTCCTTAAATTACTCTTCCTTGCTGCTACCTTATCAGGGGCTGCCCTAGCCCTATCTGGAGAAAAGCTCCTGCTACTATATGCCCCGGGTCCTCCCTACTACATGGTACTACTAATCCACACTGTTACTGCTTTTAACGCTCCACCATGCTACAAGTAGTCTCATGGAACGTTAAAGGGCTTCGTTCCCCCAACAAACGTATGAAGATACTGCGACACCTCAAGAGACTCAAAACAGACGTAGCGTTGCTACAAGAAACCCATCTCTCCTCATCCGACTTTGTTCGGATGAGGAAGCTCTGGGTGGGTGAGGTGGTAGGTTCTGAGGCCGTGGGCCGGAAAGCAGGGGTTCTTATTCTTATTAATAAGAATCTTCCTTGTAAGATCCTATCTACGGACACAGACCAACAGGGTAGACTCCTCACGATCAGGGCCCTCATAGGGACCAAGGAACTTGCTATTACGAACGTCTATGCCCCCAATAGCCCCACAAAACCTTTTTTCAGCGCATTGACTAGTTGTCTCCTGCGCTTCCCCCACCTCCCGCATCTGGTGGGGGGCGACTTCAATTCCGTTACCCACCCGGTAGATGACAAATCCTCATCATTACGCCCCATACTCTGTTCGACTGCTACTATTCCCACGAGCCTGGCAATGACTATGGAATCCCTTCACCTGCATGACATTTGGCGACTACACCACCCGACCGACCGAGAATTTTCCTTTTACTCTTATCCCCACAATGTCTTTTCAAGGATTGATTATTTTTTTAGTTCTAATGACTTAATCCCCTTCCTTCCGACAGCGGAAATCCATGATATAGCCATATCAGATCATGCTCCGATATCAGTGACTCTAGAGACTCCCGATATACACCCCAATCCCAAAATTTGGCGTTTCCCCTCCTATTTGCAGCACAACGCAGATTTTCAAGCTTTCATGACGAAAGAATGGGCATCATATTCACAGACGAACGCAATACATGCTGACAACCCACACTTGTTTTGGGACGCAGGTAAGGCGTTCCTTAGGGGACGCATTATCTCTTATGCCTCCTCATTCAAGAAACACGCCCAGTCTCAATACAAAGCCTCCAGTTCCAGACTACATCAGGCCCAACGAGCACTCTATGCCGTAAACTCCCCCGAAAATCGCGAGGCCTGGCATACAGCCAAGCAGTCTTTTGACACTTGGGCCGAAACCTTGGAAAACACTAAACATGCCCACTTCGACGCCACTCTACACAAATTTGGCAACAAGGCTGGCAAGCTTCTTGCCAGACTATGCAAGGGAACCTACCGCCCCACGGTCATATCGTCGCTACGCGACCCCGATGGCACAGTCGCGACTACTCCAAAGGGCATCAATGCGGCGATGCTCCGCTTTTATTCCTCCCTCTATGCGGCGGACCCTATTGACCGACCCACTGCTCGCGACTTCCTCGACGAAGTACAATTGACCCGAGTATCTCCCGCACAACTCGATTCGTTAAACGCCCCCATTTCCCCCTCGGAGATATCCGATACGATTCGTAAACTAGCTTCCTCCAAAGCCCCAGGCCCGGATGGCCTATCAGGCGAGTTTTATAAATCTTTAAATGCACTTCTAACCCCGACCCTGGCCGATGTCTACCAACATATATGGTCTGGTGGCCCCTATCTCCCGTCCGGTAACCAAGCAATTATTAAGTTGTTAGAAAAAAAGGGTAAGGACCCACAAGAGCCCGGGTCATATAGACCCATCTCGCTTCTAAACCTTGATGTCAAAATTCTTTCCAAAATAATAGCTAATAGACTGGCTGACATCATCCCCTCCCTGATCCACTCCGCCCAGTCAGGTTTTGTCAAGGGCAGAACGGCAACTATTAATATCAGGAAGGTGATGATGGCACTAGAACATGCCAGATGTCACCCTACCAGCGATCTAGCCATTATCACCCTAGATGCCGAAAAGGCTTTTGACAATGTCAACTTTGAATGGCTGTCCATGGTACTGGGAGATATGGGCTTCACCGGACCATTTCTACACCTGATCAGCTCCATGTACACATCCCCTGCAGCCAGACTGGTGGCCGCTGGCCTCCTTTCGGATGAGTTCCGACTACATAAGGGGACCAGACAAGGTTGCCCCTTGTCCCCACTCCTCTTTAATCTGGCCTTGGAGCCACTATCCAGATACCTGACATATAAAGCTCCGCTACACGGGATCGAAATCGGGTCACACGAATTAAGAACCTCCCTCTTTGCTGACGATGTCTTGATATTCTCCGCCAACCCTTCAACAGACATGCCCACGATTAAACTCTTATTTGACCGTTTCAGACAGTGCTCGGGACTGCGCATTAATTACTCCAAGAGCGAAATACTCCCCCTGGGATCCCTTCCACCCCCGACATGGGCAAACCACTCCATTTTCAAAGTAGCCAGAACCCATATCACGTACTTGGGCATTAAGATAGGGAGGCTCCCCTCATCTCTCTACCACCTGAACTACCCCCCCCTTTTTGCCAAACTTATACAGGAATTAGACAACTGGATGGATCTGCCTCTTTCGCTCTTGGGAAGGTGTCACCTGGTAAAAATGGTCAGCTTTGCACGCCTCCTGTATCCCCTTCAGACGATACCCTTACTCCTTAGACATAAGGATACAAAACTTTTAAACTCAGCAATCTCTAAATTCCTGTGGCGAGGCAAAAGACCCCGCATAGCCTTCTCTAAACTTCACCTTCCCAGGAGCGAAGGGGGTATTAGCCTTCCCAATCTTAGAATGTATAACCTAGCATGTCTTTTGAGGGTAGGTCTAGACTGGATATCCCAAAAATCCCGCTGCTCTAACTACCCACTGGAAGCTGCAATGACCCATCCTTACTCCCTAGCTGCTCTTCTCTATTGCAAATGGAAACAATTAGATCCGTCATTGCAACACAACCTTTTACTGAGAGACACGGCTATTGCCTGGAGAGAAACACGGAAGAGCCTTAAGCTGTCCCCCTTCATTTCTAGACATCTCCCGATACAAGGCAACCCGCACTTTACCCCGGGGTTGGACCGCCAACCCTATGAAACATGGCGTCAACAGGGCCTCGTCACCTTCTTCTCCTTATGTGACCCGGACTCTGGTCGAGCACTTCCCTTCCACCGGCTAGCTGTCAAGTTCTCCTTACCGGATTCCTCCGCCTTTCACCATGGCCAATGCCTCAGCTTCTTGCAGAAAACTTGCAGAGCGGAACATGCAAGATTCCAATCCTCTTTCATCGAAGTACTTCTCCACAAAGACTCTTATGGCATCTCTGATATTTACAAACCTCTACTACTGAATACTACACCCTCTCTGGAATCTTCCTCGGTCTCTAACTGGGCCAAAGATTTCCCAAGTACCGATATTGTGGATAAGATCCTACACGGACTCCAAACAGTCTATAGTTTGGTACCAAATGAAACTTGGAGGGAAACCCAACTAAAAATTGTACATCGAGCACACATACCTTTTCTACATTCCTCACCTTCGTGTCAATCTGCTGCTTCTTTGTGCCCTCTTTGCCAGCATCCAAGACCCTCCCTTACCCACCGCTATTGGTCATGCCTGGTCATCTCCTCATTCTGGGATGGAATTTTGGCTTTTATTTTCAAGATAACACTCCTGAAACTCCCCAAGGACCCGCTACTCCTTATCTTTGGGTATTGGGACCCCAAACTACTCCCCTGGTCGGCTACCCCCACACCTCTGGGCAAGGAGTGGGCCTTGCTCTGCTTGTTACTCGCTAGGAGAACCATCCTAGCCAACTGGACAACCACGACCAAACCCTCTGTTCCACAAGTAGACAGAGAACTTATGCATCTCCTCTTCCGGGACAAATTGAATACTAGCTTTCTCAACACCAAAGCCAAACTACGCTTTCACAACAGATGGGGCTTCTATATGGCATCTAAACTCACCCCACAGGAACGAGCCCACCTTGAGGACCACTCCTTCATCCATAAGGGACACGCGCCAACGGCGATAATCGCTGCAACCTGAAACTGTACCAAGCGGGTCTCTGTGCTCCTGACTCTCTCTCTCCCCCCACACGGGGACTCATCACCTTTTATGGACAGCCGGGATCTGTGCAGCACCTCTCCCCCCCCCCCCCCCATTATGCAATGAACTGCACCTGCTACTGACCAGTCCCCCCCCCCTCCTGCTCCCCCCCCCCCCACGGTTATTTTATTTCATATTTATTTTATTTCATATTCAGTATATACTTTATTTTATCCTGTAGCTCGCTTTTATACAACACACCAGGTTACCTTCTGACCTCCAGATCCATCCAGTTGAAGCTTCCCCTTCTCCCATCTCCGGGGAGAATGGTTAGTCTTCCCTTAAGCCATGTACACACTGTTTAGTTACTACCAAACCATAAGCTGTATGATTGTTTTCACTCGATCTTTATATTTCAATGAGAAAACTTTCGCCTTTGTATTATGTACAATTTGTTCTATGCCTTTTTCAATAAAATTTTATTTAAATAAAAAAAGAGCCAACTCATCAAAATCCCTGATTACGTCACTTCCGGTGACTCTCCTGCAGCAGTAATTGCAGATTTCGACAACTTGGCTGTTTTGACAGAACACCGGCTAAGGAGTAAAAAAGTTGTCACCGCCTGGGACGCGGCCATGTTGTTGGTTACTAGCTGTTGGACTAACAATGTCCACTCATTATATTGTGTACAGTAGTGTATACACTGCCGGTGGCCTGGGAGGCGGCCATGTTGTTGGTTACTAGCTGTTGGACTAACAATGTCCACTCATTATATTGTGTACAGTAGTGTATACACTGCCGGTGGCCTGGGAGGCGGCCATGTTGTTGGTTAGTAGCTGTCGGACTAACAATGTCCATTAATTATATGGTGTACCGTAGTGTATACGCTGCCGGTGTTCTGTGAAAACAGCCAAGTCATTGAAATCTGCAATTACTGCTGCTGGAGAGTTACCGGAAGTGACGTAATCGTAGATTTTGACAGGTTGGCTCTTTTGACACAACAGAGCTCACACAGTGAAGCAAGCCACCTCCTCGGCTCTGACAATGCTATATACATGGGGCAGAAGAAGGAGCTGAGGAGGAGCCGAGGAGGAACCGTGGAGGACGGGCACTGCCGTGCAGAACCCACGCTGATCTGAGGTCTGTACAAGAGAGGAGTACAGAGCGAGAGTGAAGGGGAGATCAAAGTGACAGTGAACGGGAGAATACCGCTACTGGAAAGGGGGAGAAAACAGGAACTTGGATAGAAAACAACGACCAGGAAGGGGAAACAGGAACTGGGAAGGGGAAAACACAGTGGCTGGGAAAGGGAGGGAGGTTTCATGCAAGGGGTGGTTTTAGGGGAGGATATGTGCTGGGGGGTGCTTTGGGAGGGGAGAGGACTTTTTCTAATAGGAGGGGGGAGTCAGCTTTAAAGTCCAACCTCCCCCAACCACTCCCCCTTCCTAGCTAGTAAGTTATCTCCCCTCTCAAAGTGCCCCCCCAGCACGTATTCTCCTACCCACCAAAAAGATGCCAGCTGCCGTCATGGTGTCTGGGACCCCAGGCACCCCACAAGAGATGCTGGGCATGTGCCCTGGGTGCCCATAGTAGTGCACCCATGACAGGCAGGCAAGTGGTGGTACTTGTTTCGGTATCTGGCTCTGGGACTCTGCCCAGATTTGTGGGACAATGGGACTTCGTCCCCAAATGGAAGGAAGGTCCCGCTAAATCCAGGATGATTGGGGTTGGGGGGGGGGTAATGCTAGAAGTGCGAAGAGGATTGGTGCTGGGAGAAGGGGCTGGGGGAAGGAGGATTTGTGCTTGGGGGATTTGAAGAGGGGGAAGAAAGGTTTGTGCTAGAACTGGTGAGAGGATTTATGCTATGGGGGGGGGGGGGGGGTTGGGGGAAAGAGGATTTGTGCTGGAGGAATTTGTACCAGGATGAGGAGTTGTGCTGGGATGGGTGATGGGGGGGGGGTTTAAAAAGATTTGTGCTGGGAGGAGGGATTTGTGCTAGTGGGGAAAGGATTTACTGTGGGAGAGGAGAGGAGGATTTGAAGAGAATTTTGCTGGGGAGAGGAATTTGCGGGGGAGGGCAAATTATGGTTCTGGGAGAGGGTATTGCGGGCTAAGGAGAATTTGTGGTTGGGAGGATTTGGAGAGGGGAATTGGGTGAGGCAGGATTCGTACTGGAATAGTGGTTATGCTGGGAGGGAGATTTTGGGGGGAGGATTGGGGGGGAAGAGTATTTATGTTGGGAGGGGGAAATAGAGGGAGGTGGGGATTTGTACTGGGATGGGGAAGAAGGGGAATTGTGCTGGAAGGCAGGATTTTAGAGGTGGAGTAGGATGTGTGCTGGGGAAGGGCTGAGGATTTGTGTTGGCAGGGGAATTATTTGTGTTGGGAGGGGAAGAGAGGATTTGTGCTGGGAGGGGAGGGGTGAGCATTTTATTTTTTTGGCAGGAGAGAGTGGGAATTTTTGTTGAAAGTGTAAAGTGGGGGGGGGATGCACTGTATTGTACATTACATACTTCTCACCAGCGGCGGCTGGTGTTGTACATTTTGGGGGGGGTGGGTTTGCAAACAAGACACCCACTCGTCTGTCCCCCCACCAGCCCCGTACTTACCCAATCCAGCACCTTTGGCTCCTTCCTGTGTCTCCTCCTCCTTCGTGGTGGCGGCTTCCGTCTCCGGCTTCACGGCAGCTTCCCTCCTCCTTCCCTCGGCGGCCAATATAATCGCTTCTCCTCTCGGGCCAATCGGGTCATAAGACACCCTCTTCCTGATTGGCCCAGGAGGAGAATCAGGAAGACAATTGTGAATATTCATTCATTTGCTATTGTCAGACAACTGGGTGGGCTCAGGGCACAGTGCTCTGCGCCCCAAGCCCACCCCTTTTTTTCAGCCAATTAGAGCCTCAGGCTCTAATTATGTGCTTCAAAAAAAAAAAAAAAACATTGAGATCCATGCGACTGGCGCCCCACATGGATTAGGGGGGCGGCGCCCCTACGCCCTTAATGGACGGGCCGCGACTGCTTCATTGTCTCAACAGTTACTGGTTGCTAATCAGTCCTTGACTATTATAATGAAGTTCTTATCTAAAGTAGGCTCAAAGTGTTAGCTCTCTGTCTATAATCGGTGTGTGCAAAACCGTATATAATGAAAGCATTTTAAATTTTTTTGTGAACATGCTGGAATTTATATGTGTCAAAGTATATTTTATGGGTACAAGAAAGCCTGGGTTTTTGTTTAACCGCTTCAGCCCCGGAAGATTTTACCCCCTTTCCTGACCAGAGCACTTTTTGCGATTCGGCACTGCATTGCTTTAACTGACAATTGCGACGTGGCTCCCAAACAAAATTCATGTCCTTTCTTTCCCGCAAATAGATCTTTCTTTTGGTGGTATTTGATCACCTCTGCGGTTTTTATTTTTTGCGCTATAAACAAAAAAAAGTGACAATTTTGAAAAAAAAATATAGGGGATAGATTTTTGGCATTTTTATTATAAAAAATTATTTTATTAGCAACGGCAGCATGATTGCGTCGTTATGGCGGACACTTTTGACACTATTTTGGGACCACTGTCATTTCTACAGCGATCAGTGCTATAAAAATTCGCTGACACCGGCAGAGAAGGGGTTAAACACTAGGAGGCGATCAAGGGGTTAAGTGTGTAGGGAGTGATTCTAACTGTAGGAGGGGGGGATGGGCTACCACTGACATGACAGCGATCACTACTCCCGATGATGTCACTAGGCAGAACGGGGAAATGCCTTGTTTACATAGGCATCTCCCGGTTCTGGGGCTCCGTGACACGGTTGCAGGACACCGACGGACATCGAGTCCCCGGGACCCTTGGGCACGGTCACGCTGTATGCGGCAGGCGCGCGCCCGCTAGCCCCGCCAATTAAAGGGGACGTACAGGAACGCCCATTTGCCTGCCGCTGCCATTGTGCAGACGTATATCGGCGTGCAGAAGGCGGTAAGGGGTTAACCATGCCCTTAAATGTTGGCCATACACTATACGAAAAAAATCGGTCAAACCCATTTTTGAAAAACAAAAAACATTTGGCCGCGAGCGCAAACGATAGTACCACCAAGGAATGACCAATAAATCGTTCAGTGGACATAAACGATTGCATTTTTTGTTTGTTCTTGTTTTTTTTACATATACCTAGTGTAAACAGTTGCGGACGGGAAACACATTAACCTTTCAATTTATCTTTTGCAGAAAATGTCCAATCTTGTCCTTCGTTTTTTTTCGGCTCAAAAATGTCCCATCGATGATCGATTTTGTGCCCATTAACTGGCCCGAAATACGAAATTCGGTCATTTAGGGGGATAGGGTTAGGGGTAGGGTTTCCCCTAGAACCAGGATATGCAACCTTTGACCCCTGGGGGACACGCCTGTTGACCTTTGAGCTTTGGGGAAGGTCCCTATTCCACTCCCTGAGTCCCTAACCTTGTTCTTCTAGGGCAGGGGTATGCAATTAGCGGACCTCCAGCTGTTGCAAAACTACAAGTCCCATCATGCCTCTGCCTCTGGGTGTCATGCTTGTGGCTGTCAGAGTCTTGCTATGCCTCATGGGACTTGTAGTTCTGCAACAGCTGGAGGTCCGCTAATTCCATATCCCTGCCCTAGAAGAACAAGGTTAGAACTCAGGGAGTGGAATAGGGACCTCTCCCAAAGGTCAGCAGGCATTCCCCCAGAGGTAAAAGGTCAAGGGTCGGGCTGACCCACCCCGACCAAAGTGTCCCGCCTCCCCAACTTAGCCGGGGCATGAACAAGTCGGGGGCAAGCACTTTGGGCGATTTTTCCTATAGTGAACGGCCAGCATGAGCCCCTCACAGCTTTGGCCACACCCACTTTTTGTGCCACGGCCCGCGTAGCGCGTTGCAGGTTGCCCACGCCTCACTCAGCTGTCCCTCAATCTCAAGTTCAAAAGTTGGGGAGGTATGACACCAAACCGCAACAGTTTATATTCAAAGGGTTAACTTCAAAAACATTCACAAACTGATTATTCTCGTGGTTTTCAGGGAACTATTCATCGAATCTGCTTCAAAATATGTGAAAAGAGATCAGGAATTCCTCATATGTCAGATTGGACAACTTGTATCAGATTCGTTTTCCATGAGAGGCGTTTTCTCACTTCTTTCCCTTCCAAATTCCATATATAGCCCCCCGGCGTGCCACACCCTGCCAGACTTTTATGAGGAACACACTATTCATTTTTCTGCAGATTTATTTATTTATTTTTCTTCAGATTTACCAAATTATATAATATGAGGTTAAACCTTAAAGTGGAGTTCCGCTTAAATAAAATTCAGCAGATACAAATACTGCAGCTGCTGACTTTTAATAATCGGACACTTACCTGTCCCAGGGTCCAGCGATGCGCGGGGGGATCGAAGCCCCGCTTGTCCCCCGTCTCCGCTCGGTGGAGGCGCCAGCATTGTAACTATGAGTCGTGACTGGCCGCGCGGGGGTGAGGGGGAGGTGATCTTCCTTTCTGGCAACAAGGGCGCAGAGGGAAGTGACGCAAGGAGCCGAGGTGAATAAGGAGGCAGATCACGAGGGACCCCCTAGCAACAGGCATTAAGAGGCGAGTAAAAAAAATAAAAAAAATTTCTCCAAATGTTATTAATCATTTTTTAATGCAGCTGAAAAATGCTAAAATAATTTTTGGAGTGGAAACTAACACTTTAACCACTTAAGGACCGCCTCCTGCACATATATGCGTCGGCAGACTGGCACGGCCGGGCACAAGCACGTACCTGTACGTTGCTCTTTAAGTGCCCAGCCGTGGGTCAGGAGCGTGCGGCCCGACTTGGTCCTGAGCTCCGTGACCGTGGCCGCGGGACTAGTGGACCCGATCGCCGCTGGTGTCCCGCGATCGGGTCACAGAGCTGAAGAACGAGGAGAGGTCTGTGTAAACAAACCTCTCCCCCGTGCTTCCTACTGTGTGGCTGTCACCGATCGTCTCTTCCCTGTTATGGGGAAAGAAGGTCAGTGACGTCACATGCCAGGCCACGCCCCCCTACAATAAAAAAAAAATACATAACGTCATACGTAACCACTACACTGCCCCCTAGTGGTTAACTCCTCTGCCAGTGTCATTAACACAGGAATCAGTGCATTTAAATAGCACTGATTGCTGTATAAATGACAATGGTCCCAAAAATGTCCGATGTGTCCGGCATAGTGTCGCAGTCACAATAAAAAAAAAAATCGCTGATCGCCGCCATTACTAGAAAAAAAAATATTAATAAAAATGCCATAAAACTATCCCCTATATTGTAAACGCTGTAACTTTTGCGCAAACCAATCAATAATCGCTAATTGCGATTTTTTTTTGGACCAAAAATATGTAGAAGAATACATATCGGCCTAAACTGAGGAAAAAATATGTTTTTTTATATATTTTTGGGGGGTATTTATTATAACAAAAAGTAAAAAATATAGCATTTTTTTCAAAAATTTCGCTCTATTTTTGCTTATAGCGCAAAAAATAAAAACCGCAGGGGTGATCAAATACCACCAAAAGAAAGCTCTATTTGTGAGAAAAAAAGGACGTCAATTTTGTTTGGGAGCCGCGTTGCACGACCACGCAATTGTCAGTTAAAGCGACGCAGTGCCGAATCGCAAAAAGGGGCTTGGTCCTTTGGCTGCAAATTGGTCCGGGGCTTAAAGTGGTTGTATACCCACTTTTTTAACTTTTACCTACAGGAAAGCCTATAATAAGGCTTACCTGTAGGTAAAAAAAATATCTCCTAAACCTGTACGGTTTAGGAGATATTCCCCTCGGTATGCGCCGCTGACTGCAGCGGCGCATGCGCACAAGGGGGTTCTCTCCGTGAAAATCCGGCAGCGCTCGCCCGGCCGGATTGAAATCTCCCGCGCGCATGTGCGGGAGTGACGATATCGCGGCTCCGGCCACTCACAGCGCCGGAGCCGCGATACCCGGAAGAGACGCCGAGGGAGCATGTCGGCTCCCTCGGCGTGGATCGGGCGAGATGTCGGGGCCTCGTTCTAAGGTAAGTATTTCATAATGAGCTAGTATGCGGTGCATACTAACTCATTATGCCTTTTGCTTTGCAGGTTTAAAAAAATAAAAAAATAAATTGCGGGTTTACTACCGCTTTAAGTGGTTAAAGCCTTGTAGACACACTCAGATTATTGGACACATTTTCGTCAGTTTTTTTAGTTGGATGCTAGTCTCAAATCGAAAGTGAAGGGGGTACTCACCGTCAGAAAACAAAAATTCTGACAACAGAGGAGTGCGCATGCGCGAGGCTTCCAAGATGGCCGCGATCATCTAAAGCTCCGCTGCCTCGCGGAACAACGGAACCCCTACCGCACGGCACGGCTACCCTTCCGCTTCCCGAGTTATAGGGGCGGAATCCCGAAGTGTTGGGGCACATTTCTGAATGACCGGTGGACTGGCTAAACGCAATCTCGGCCCGCTGTTCGCTTCATTGGACGTGAGGGAGAAATCCAAGATGGCCACCGCAGCACAGCTCCTGTCTCAGGATCACAGATCCGCAGGCACAGTGGATTTCAGGTCAGATACAGACTTTCCTCCTCTCCACGCCACCCCAGGCAACCCCAGGGGTCTCCCCAAGGAAGCCACACCGTCCCCGGCCTCCACGGTCTCTCTGCTGGAACGCACCATCCAGGAGTTCTCTCCCTCCCCAGCGGGGACCTACAGAGTTACCCAGACCGCCATGGCCCCCCACGAGGCTGCTCATACAGACCCAGTCTCCCACATGGATGCCCTGTTTGGCAAATTCTCTGAATTATTAGAGAGGGGCCTCTCCCAAACTGCCTTGCAAATCACGGGGGAATTGAAAGCTGATTTTATTAACCTAGGCTCCCGGATCGAAACGATCGAACATAAAATGGAGGATACCATAGCCAGATCCATCCAAAACTCCAGACACATCTACTCAGTACAGGAGCAATTGGACATAGCCATGGCCCGTATAGATGACCTCGAAAATAGGTCACGCAGATATAACGTCAGAATTCGCGGGCTTCCAGA
The DNA here is from genome assembly GCF_037356315.1 of Lithobates pipiens. Taxonomy (NCBI): domain Eukaryota; kingdom Metazoa; phylum Chordata; class Amphibia; order Anura; family Ranidae; genus Lithobates; species Lithobates pipiens. Next base: position 245,915,335 of record NW_027507787.1, read on the forward strand.
ATCAATAACTGATGTGTCCAGGGCGGTGCAAGACCTCATTCAACAGCTAATCCCAGACATCCCAGCTACCAAGCTTGAACTTGACCGGGTCCATAGAACCCTCGGCCCCCCTAGGAAGGATGGCACCCCGCGAGATGTTCTGGCCAAGCCACATCACTTCTCGGTGAAAGAAGAATTCATGAAGAGGGCCAGATCCCTGCAACACGTCAATTACCAGGGACACCAGGTTCAGATCTTTGCGGACCTCTCCCCCTCCACGATACAGAGACGAAGAGCTCTAAAACCCCTCTTGCTTGCAATGTCCCACAAAGACATAAAATACAAATGGGCATTCCCTTTTGCGGTCAGGTTCACGGACAAAGGGAAGTCTTTTGCCTTCTCCACTTTTCCCGAGGGGGAAAAGCTCCTCACCAAGCTGAAAATCATCTCTCAAGAAGCTGACATGGACACTTCTAACCCTAGCCAGGGATCTAACAAACGACCCACTCCTAACAGCCCACAATCCCCGTTATGGACCTCCGGAAGAGCCAAGAAGGTCAAGGATAATGCACCCACCTGAGCAACTTTCAGTCCCATTATCAATCTCTCCATTTTGTGACTGACCGTCCGAGGTCCTGGAGAGGGCCGGAGGACTGCTCCCCAAACTTGGAAAGTTTGGCCCTCCAACCCTTTTTGCCCTCCCCTTGCCTAGGACTTGTGCTACCCTTGTTCTACCCTCATCCCCATTGCCTCCAATAATCCGGGACGCTATGCAGTACTTTGTCCATCTACTGGACTGCCCGTAACCCCGCATATATTTTTTTTTTTTTTTTTTTGTTTTGTTTTTGTTTACATACCCTCGAAATGGGCCCTAAGGTTGCTTTGAGGATTTCCCAGGGGGCTGCATTCCTCAGCACCCCCCCTGGATGTACCATCCTTCCTTATGCCTTAAGAACAGCGTTCATTTCTTAGCCCCAGTGTCTTCTAGGCATTATGTTTAGCCGTGCCTCAAAAGAAAAGTTCCTTTTTATGTATATTGCTGCTTTTATGTTATTGCTATTTAAAGTTGTTTTCACAGTTCGGGTAGTTACCCGACTAGGGGTCCCCAGTTCCGCGAGGGACCACATGTGTAACTCTCCCTCCCTCGGCCTTTCCCAGGCGTCTGAGGGTCGGGACTCCTGACCTTATGGGTCGGTTGTCTTCATTGTGTTTGCTTGGGATTTCGGGGGGTGTCTCCTGCCCTGATCTCCTCTTTCTCTTCTCAGGAACCCTTTCTTTCCTTGCCCTTTCTCCCCTTCTCTTCCCCCTTGATGGTAAGCTTCCCCCGTTGAATGTTTGCATGACACTATTTTTTTTCTCCTCAGGTTGGGCTAAGCCAACCCAGTCGACATGGTATCCTGGGAGACATCCTCGGGCCACCGATCTCAATGCCCTTACCAAGAACCCAGCTATAGATTGGGTAAGTGAGGTCGCTTTCAGATGCTGGGCTCCCCCTCTGCTCCATGGCTGATCCACAGGCTGCTAGGCTTAAGATAGCCTCCCACAACATTCAGGGTCTTAATTCCCCCATCAAACGGAGAAAAGCCCTCGATTACTACAAATCCCTGAAACTAGATATAATTCTGCTTCAGGAAACCCACTTTCCTATCCGGTATAGTCCCAAGTACCTACATGCCCATTTCCCTCAGTTCTTCTTAGCCAACGCGGAATCCAAGACCAAGGGGGTGGCCATTTTGATGGCCAAAACATGCAAATTCAATAAGAGTTTTGAAAAAGCGGATCCGGAGGGCAGATTTTTACTTGTAAAGGGCACTGTGGGGGACCAACTTTACTCCTTGGTCTCCTACTATGCCCCGAACACGGGTCAGGCCAAATTCTTCGAATCCATGCTACGTACCTTAGCACCTCTTTTAGAGGGGACGGTTATTGTCGGAGGAGACTCTAACGTCGCCTTCGATCAAGGACTTGATAAATCCTCCCCCTCACGTCCCCGCTTAACCAGGCCCACAAAGGCAAGCTTACGGATTGCCAAATTGCTACACGCTCATGGGCTATCCGATGTCTGGCGGGAATTAAACCCCACAAAGAGGGACTACACTCACTTCTCAGCGCCTCACCAATCATATGCACGCATAGACCACATACTTGTCCCCTCCTCGCTCCTTCCCAGGATGCTCAAAGCCTCCATCACTGACACAGTGATCTCAGATCACTCACTTGTAATTGTGACGGCCCTGGGGGGCTCGAGTGGGAGACATCCTAGGCATTGGAGGTTAAATGAATCCCTCCTTTCGGAGCCATCACGAGTTATAGATCTCGACAAAGCATTGAAGGAATATTTTTCTATTAATGCGACTCCTGATGTCTCCCCCGAGACCCTGTGGGCGGCGCACAAAGCTTACATTAGGGGAAAATTCATGCAATTGGGTTCTCAAATAAAACGGGAAAGGCAATCAACCATCCTGAAGCTAGAAGAGGAATACTCTAAACTCAGAGCTCTTCACAAAAAGGACCCCCTCCGTACCCCCACGGCCATACTAGACAGGACTCGCTTAGAACTAAATCTCGTCCTCACCACGAAAGCTGAAAAATCAGTTAGGTGGGCTGGCCACAAATTTTACTCACAGGCGGATAAAATAGGCACTCTCCTGGCCAATAGACTCTCCCCTAGAACCAAGCTGAGCACCCTCCCTCGGATCAGAAGCGCGGGACTCCCGCCCACGTCTAATCCGGTCACAGTTCTGAATGCCTTTCAGAAATTCTACACCTCTCTCTACAGTAGCTCCCCACCCCCCAAAGATAACCTCCTCCCAAAGTTTTTGGAGGGTCTGCCCATCCCGGCCTTATCGGACGTTCACAAACAAGTTATGGAAGCCCCCTTCCAGACAGAGGAGATACTGGAAGTCATCAAGACTCTTAAAAAAAGCTCCGCCCCTGGTCCCGACGGCCTTTCGATCCCTTACTATAAAGCCTTTGCCAACACACTAGCTCCCCACCTGGCCAATCTCGGTAACCATAAAGCTAATGGAGACCCCCTGGATCCCCACCTTAACACGGCGTATATCACGGTCATCCCCAAACCTGGCAAGAACTTGGAAGATGTCAGCAACTACAGACCGATTTCCCTTATTAATAATGATCTCAAAATTCTTACGAAAGTTATGGCCAATAGGTTAGCCTCCTTTATTGGACGCTATGTCCACAAGGATCAAGTTGGTTTTATTCCCGGCAGACAGGGACCTGATCAAATTCGGAGGGCGATCGATATTATCTCCATTTTGCAGTCTAATTGGGAAGGGGGATCCGGACAATCTGGCTTCCTCCTTTCCTTAGATATTCAAAAGGCTTTCGACTCGGTCTCATGGCAGTACATCTTCCAGCTCTTTGACAGGTGGGGATTTGGGGCTCGCTTCCTTGGCTTATTACAGGCCTTATACTCCCAGCCGAGGGCCCAAATTCGAATGCAGGGATACCTCTCCGAGCCAATTCCCATCACCAGGGGGACCAGACAGGGGTGCCCCCTATCCCCCCTCATATTTGCAATAGCCATTGAAACACTGGCGATCGCAGTCCGCCACAATATAGACATTAGAGGTGTCCAATGCGGTAGTCAAACGCACAAATGTGGACTCTTTGCGGACGACATACTGTTGTTCCTCACTTCCCCCCTCACAACCCTACCCAACTTATCCCGGGTATTGGACGACTTTGCCAAGGTCTCAGGCTTGAGGGTTAATTACTCCAAGTCTGTGGCGTTGAATGTTTCTCTCCCCACTCACCAAGTCCTCTCACTCAAACAATCCTTTCCGTTCCAATGGAGTGACACTGCCATCCAATACTTGGGTATCTCCCTCACACCTAAAATAGAGATGCTATATGCCCACAATTACCCCAAATTATACAGACAGCTGGAAACTGACCTCTCCTCATGGTCTAAACATGAATTATCCTGGCTTGGCCGGATTAACTCCATAAAAATGACCCTTCTCCCCAAAATCCTTTACTACTTTCGAGCCCTGCCAATACCAGTTCGGAAGGACCACCTTTGCTCTCTGCAAAGCAAAATACTGAAATATATTTGGGGTAATAAGGGATACCGTCTACCGCAAAACACGCTCTTCCTGCATAGACGCAGAGGGGGGCTGGGTCTGCCTAACCTCCACAAATACTACCTTGCAGCTCGCCTAGCCCAACTCTCCTCGATCTACTCCAAATATGAGAAACCGGACTGGCAGTCCATAGAACGCTGTGCGGTGCCCTCCTATACACTAGATTTTTTATTATGGTGCCCGCCCAAAGCCAGGCCGCCCATCATGTCCCCATCCCTCTCTCACTCCTGTGCCCTATGGGACGGCCTTCGCAAAGAGCCTTCCCTAGTCTCCACTATAAGACCCCTTGCTCACATGTTCCGTAATCATGACTTTCCCCCCGGTCTGAACATTGAGGCCTTCAGATGGTGGTTGGACAAGGGACTATACCGGATAGGTCACTTTTTTAATTCCAGGGGTCCGATTTCCCTAGCTTATTGTATCGAACACTTAGAGCTACCAAACACAGAGAGGTTCCGCTTCCAACAAATATCTCACTACTTGAACTCACTTTGGAAAAACAAACCCCTTCCTCCTCCCTTTACTGAATATGAAGCCTGGTGTGGTGGAGTCGGGGAGCAGAGGGGTGGTATTTCAGTGATCTACACGGCTCTCACTTCCCCAACGGGTAAATCCCCCTATATGACGGCTTGGGAATCTGATCTCCAGACCTCTGGTAGTCTCGAATCCTGGCAGCTGGCCTTAGCCAGATCCTTTCGTGGGATCCAGAACACCTCACTAATGGAGGCTAGCATCAAATTGATAACCAGGTGGTACCTCACTCCAGTAAGGCTAGCCAGAATATATCCCACGGCTAATCCCTTATGTTTCAGGGGGTGCCAACTTCGTGGCTCCATGATCCACATCTGGTGGGAATGCCCTAGACTCCGTTCGTTCTGGACTAAAATCTTCAACTTGATTTACTTAGTCACAGGCTGCCGGGTTTCGAGAACTCCAGAGGTTGCGTTACTCAACACCCCGATTCCTTTGATGTCTGGTAACATTCAGAAACTAACTTATTTTATTCTATTAGGAGCCAAAATTGCGATTGCCTCCGCATGGAAGCAACCCAAACCCTCCTTCCTCGCAGTTAAGAGGAAGATATCGTGGATAATGTCCCAAGAAAAACTATCAGGTATTCTGTCAGACACCACACCTAAATTCCGAAAGGTGTGGGACCCTTGGGCCCGTTACATGGGAATCTCTCTGCTGCCGGGGGTACCCCCAGGCCCTCCCCTAGGAACCAGACCTCACCCCTAAAGCACCCATTCTTACATTGAATGCGAAACATTCCCTCGCTATATCCTTCCACCCTTTCAGGACATAGCTTACCTTCCCCGACCCCTCTGTTCTCCTCTTCTCCTCCTTTCTTCTCTTCTCTGTCCTTCTAGTCGCTCTAAGATTTTGGTTTGCTCAACAGAGCTGTAATTGACAGGTTCACCATACAGTCCAATTTAATGTTGCGGTACCCACTGCAGACGATCCTCCGACTGTTTCTCCCCTCTGCGAGGGAGGGGCCTGGGAGGACACTCCCTCATCCTGGCACAGCAAGTTCCCTATTAGGGGTGTCGGGATGGGGGCTCCTGGGAGTTACCCTAATAGTTCGACCTGGTGGGCTCTCCCGGGGGGGACACCCTCCGTTTACCTCTTATTAATGTAGCCCCTCGATAAGGAAGGGCTTGCCGACTGTACACTCCTGATATTGTCTGTTTTTCACTAATGTCTCATGTTTTCTTTACTTACATTGTGACAGCAGGCCCTCCCTGCTGCTGCTAGTTTGTGTACTGTTTTACGTATGTAAGTGCCTTTAATATAAAATAAAATATTTTGAAAGTAGAAAAATTCTGACAACAGAATTCAATTCAGAATTCAGTATTTTGCAGCTTTCAATTGTTTTTGAAAATGAAGAAAGAAAAATAATTTTTCTTTTTTAAATTTTCAAAACTTTGTGACAAAAAACAAGGTCTGCAAAATACTCACCATATCTGTCAGCAAATAGCTTGGGGTGTCTACTTTCCAAAATGGGGTCATTTGGGAGGGGGGGGGGGGGGGGTGTGCCATCTGGGCATTTCAGGGCCTCCGAAACTGTAATAGGTAGTGACGAAGTGAAATCACCATTTTATGCCCTTAGAAATCCTGAAGGCGGTGATTGGTTTTCGGGGTCCTGTACACAGCTAGTAGGGTTGCCACCTTTTCTTCAAGCCAAACCCGAACACTTTACAGGGCACCTTTTTTATACACTATAGGATTATAAAAGACCCGGGACACCTTTGGCTGCCCCAAGGAAAGTGATAATGCAGCACACTGTGGCGAACAGTGGGTGTGGCCAAACTGCTCTTGCTGACGTTATCATCCCACACCCCCCCCAAGTGTTGCCAAACCTGCCCCCAGACAGCGGCCCGCAGCTCCCGGACAGCAACAGATTTTTGCGTGACTATCTCAGTTACTTGGGGTGCCACAGCCCAGTCCAAATAATCTGTCCGGGTTTCAGACAGACTGAAACCCGGACACAAGATTCCAAACCCAACCTGTCCGGGTGAATCCTGGACAGGTGGCAACCCTAACAGCTAGGCTCCCAAAAAGTCCCACACATGTGGTATGCCCGTACTCAGGAGAAGCAGCAGAATGTATTTTGGGGTGTCATTTCACATATGCCCATGGCATGTGTGAGCAATATATCAGTTAGGGACAACTTTGTGCAAAAAAAAAAAAAAAAAAGATTGTAATTTTCCCAATATTCCATGGATATCGACACACCTATCAGAAAATAGGGGGGGGGGGGGGGGGTTGTGCTATCTTGACATTTCATGGCCTCAGAAACTGTGATAGGCAATGAGGAAGTGAAATCACCATTTTACGCCCTAATGCCGCGTACACACGAGCAAATTATCCGGCGTACTTAGTCCGGCAAACAATCTGGTGGATAGTCCGGCGGACTTTCTACCGAACGGACTTGGCCACACACGGACACACAGAAAGTCCGGCGTTTGCTAGCGTGATGACGTGCAGCACGTATGACGGGACTAGAAAAAGGAAGTTCAATAGCCAGTAGCCAATAGCTTCCTTTTTCGTACTTGCTTCTGAGCATGCGTCATTCTTAGTCCGCCGGACTAGCATACTCACGAACGTATTGTCCACTGAAACCCAAGTCCGGCGGAAAGATTGGAGTGCAAAACTACTTTCTAAGTCCGCTGGACTTTACGCTGGAAAAGTCCGCTGAAGCCCACACACGATCGGATTGTCCGCTGAAATGGGTTTCGGCGGACTAAGTACGCCGGACAATTCGCTCGTGTGTACGCGGCATTAAAAATCCTGAAGGGCGGTGATTGGTTTTCGGGGTCCTGTACACGGCTAGGTTCCCAAAAAGTCCCACACATGAGGTAGCTCCATACTCAGGAGAAGCTGCCAAATGTATTTTGGGGTGTAATTTCACATATGCCCATGGCATGTTTGAGCAATATATCATCCAGTGACAACTTTGTGTAAAACTAAAAAAAAACTAAAAAATTTTTTTTTTTCCCCTGAAACTTGTGGTCAAATATAAAATATTCCATGGACTCAACATGCCTCTCAGCAAATAGCTTGAAGTATATTCTTTCCAAAATGGGGTAATTTGGGGGGGGGGGGGGGGGTTGTGCTATCCTGTCATTTCAGGGCCTCCGAAACTGTGATAGGTAGTGAGGATCTGAAATCACCATTTTACGTCCTAAGGCCGCGTACACACGGGCGGATTGTATGGCCTACTTAGTCCGTCATACAATCCGACGGACAGTCCGTCCTACTTTCGAATGAACGGACTTGACCACACACGGATGCACAAACAGTCCGTCGAAAGCTTGCGCGATGACGTGTACAGCACGTACGACGGGACTAGAAATAGGAAGTCCAATACACAGCAATGCACCCTTCCGCCGTGTAAATCCTTTCTGGGCATGCGCCATTCTTAGTCCGTCGAACTAGCCTACTCACGAGCGGATTGTCCGCTGAAACCAAAGTATGACGGACAGAATTACGGAAATTCCGAAATACTTAGTACGCCAGACTGCACGCTGAAAAAGTCCGCTGAAGCCCACACACGAGCGGACTGTCCGCTGAAATGTGTTTCGGCGGACTAAGTAGGCCATACAGTCTGCCCGTGTGTACGCAGCCTTAGAAATCCTGAAGGCGCTGATGGGTTTTCGGGTTCCGTATCATTTAGTGAAAACTGTGCAAAAAAAAAAAAAAGTTTGTAATTTTCCCCGCAACTTGTGGCAATATGTAAAATATTCCATGGACTTGATATGCCTCTCAGCAAATAGCTTGAAGTGTCTTCTTTCCAAAATTGGGTTATTTTGGGGGGGGGTTTGTGCCATCTGGGAATTTTATGGCCTCTGAAACTGAAGGCAGTGACTTCGGGGCCCCGTACGCGGATAGGCTCCCAAAAAGTCCCACACATGAGGTATCCCCATACTCAGGAGAAGCAGCAGAATGTATTTTGGGGTTTAATTCCACATATAACCATGGTATGTGTGAGCAATATATCATTTAGTCATAACTTTGTGTAAAAAAAAAATAAAAAATAAAAAAATGTAATATTCCAGACACTTGTGGCAAAATATAAAATATTCCATGGACTCAACATGAATCTCAGCAAATAAATTGGGGTGTCTTCTTTACAAAATAGAGTCATTGGGGGGGGTTGTGCTACCTTGACATTTCATGGCCTCAGAAACTGTGATAGGCAATGAGGAAGGGAAATCACCATTTTACGCTCCCTTCGAAATCATGAAGGTGGTGATTGGTTTTCGGGGTGCCGTATGCGGCTAGGTTCCCAAAAAGTCCCCCACATGTGGTATCCCTGTACTCAGGAGAAGCAGCAGAATGGGGTTTAATTCCACATATAACTATGGCATGTGTGAGCAATATATCATTTAGTCATAACTTTGTGTCGTTTTTTTTTTTTCTAATTTTTCAATCACTTGTGACAAAAAAATAAAATATTCAATGGGCTCAACATGCCTCTCGGCAATTTCCTTGGGGTGTCTACTTTCCAAAATGGGGTCATTTGGGGGGGGGGGGATTGTACTGCCCTGCCATTTTAGGACCTCAAGAAATGAAATAGGCAGTCATGAACTAAAAGCTGCGTAAATTCCAGAAAACGTACTCTAGTCTGTAGACGCTAGAACTTTTGCGCAAACCAATAAATATACGCTTATTGACATTTTTTTTTACCAAAGACATGTGGCTGAATATATTTTGGGCTAAATGTATGACTAAAATTGAGTTTATGGGATTTTTCTTATAACAAAATGTAGAAAATATCTTTTTTTTTTTTTTTTTTTTTAATTTCGTTTTTTTTCCGTTTATGTCGCAAAAAATAAAAATCGCAGAGGCAATCAAATAGCATCAAAAGAAAGCTCGTGGGGGAAAAAAAAGGACGCACATTTTGATTGGGTACAGCGTTGCATGACCGCGCAATTACCAGTTAAAGCAGCGCAGTGCCAAATAGTAAAAAGTGCTCTGGTCATTGAGCAGCCAAATCCTCCGGGGTTGAAGTGGTTAATCACCACCGGGGTTTTTCTTTTTTGCTAAACAAAGAAAAAAAGACAGAAAAAAAAAAAAGTTTTACATATTTATTTATTTTTGCAAACAGGTCGTTTTTCTCCTTCATTGATGGGCGCTGATGAGGCAGCACTGATGAGGCGCTGATAGGTGGCATTGATGGGGGCACTGATAGGTAGCATGGAGAGGTGGCACTGATGGGCAGCACTGATAATGAGGCACTGATTGGCAGCATTGATAGGTGACACTGGTGGGCACTGATTAGCAGTACGGATAGGCACTGATTGATAGCACTGATTAGCAGCATTGCAGGGCACTAAGGGGACCGATGTCCCTTTAACAAAAGGCGGTTAAGGGTTTTCCTCTTTTCCTCACACTGACAGCGTGAGGGGGAAAAAAAGCCAAACGCGGCTTCTGTTTACTTCCGTGATCAGCTGTCATTGGCTGACCACACACCCTCCAAACCGCATCAAATAGTGGGTGTGGTCTCAAATTTCACAGTGGAAGGGTCTTACAGAGGCATTAAATACCAGGAGTACATTACCTACAGAGTGCAGAGTCCGGGGGGGGGGGGGAGGGTTTACACAAAAAGTGCAGGGTTCCCGGGGTGCGCTAGCTGCAGAGTTCAGAGATGCACCTAAGTACATAGTGCAGAGTGCAGGGGCGTGTTGCATACAGAGTGCAAAGTTCAGGGGTGTGCTAGGTGCCGAATTTGGGGTGTGCTTGGTGCAGAGTTGGGTGGTGTGCTGGGTGTAGAGTTTGGGAGTGCACTATGCACATAGTACAGAGTATAGGGGTGCGCTGCGTATAGAGTGTAGCGTTTAGGGGTGTGCTGCATACAGAGTGCAGAGTTCAGGGGTTCCCTAGGTGCAGAATTAGGGGGTGTGCTAAGTGCAGAGTTCAGGGGTGCGCTGCGTATAGGGTGCAGAGTTCAGGGTACTGCATACAGAGTGCAAAGTTCAGGGGTGCCCTGCATACAGAGTGCAGAGTTCAGCCTTCTTCCACAGCTGCTTACCTCTGCATCCCCCATCCACATCTCACTTTCACCCCCTCTTCTGACCTCTGCTTGTAACACCCCCCCATACCCCGACACACACAATCTTCAAAGCACATCAAATAGTGGGTGTGGTCAAATTTTACAGTGGGTCTTAAAGGGGCATTAAATACCAGGAGTGCATTACGTACATAGTGCAGAGTTCAGGGGCGTGTTGCATACAGAGTGCAAAGTTCAGGGGTGCGCTAGGTGTAGAGTTGGGGGGTGTGCTGGGTGTAGAGTTTGGGGGTGCACTATGCACATAGTACAGAGTATAGGGGTGCACTGCATATAGAGTGCAGCATTTAGGGGTGCACTGCATATAGAATGCAGCGATTAGGGGCGTGCTGCATACAGAGTGTAGAGTTTAGGGGTTCGCTAGGTGCAGAATTAGGGGGTGTGCTAAGTGCAGAGTTTAGGGGTGCGTTGCGTATAGGGTGCAGAGTTCAGCCTTCTTCCACAGCTGCTTACCACTGTATCCCTCATCCACATCTCACTTTCACCCCCTCTTCTGACCTCTGCTTGTAAACACCCCCCCCCCTCAGACCCCCGACACACACACACACAATCTTCAAACTGCATCAAATAGTGGGTGTGATCAAATTTTACAGTGGGTCTTAAAGGGACATTAAATACCAGGAGTGCATTACATACTGAGTGCAGAGTTCAAGGGTGTGCTGCCTACAAAGTGCAGAGTTCAGGGGTGCACTAGGTGCAGAGTTTGGGGGAGGGCTAAGTGCAGAGTTCAGGGGTGCACTACGTACACAGTGCAGCGTTCAGGGGTGTGCTGCATACAGAGTGAAGAGTTCAGGGGTGCGCTGCATACAGATTGCAGAGTTCAGGGTGTGCTGCATACAGAGTGCAGAGTTCAGGGGTGTGCTGCATAAAGTGTGGAGAGTTTAGGGGTGCGCTGCATACAGAATGCAGAGTTCATGGGTGCGCTGCATACAGAGTGCAGAGTTTAGGGGTGCGCTGCATACAGAGTGCAGAGTTCAACCTTCTTCCACAGCTGTCACCTGTAAAACACAGAAGTTATAGTGGTAAGCACGGAACAGAAGGCCTGAGACAGAGGTGGTGGAACTGACCTCCACCAAGTTCCAGCCGAAAAAAAGCCCTGATTATACAAATTCGACTGAATGTTCTGTTTCCTGACTCATTACCTCTAAAGCTGCGTACACACGGTCGGAGAATCCGTCGGAATGCGTCTTATCGGACCGTGTCGTCAGATAATCCGACTGTGTGTGGTATGCATCGGACTGATTCCGTCCAAATGTCCATCCGACCCAATTTTCCAACATGTTGGAAATATTTCCCGACCAACTGGGCGGGTCGGACATAATCCGATCATGTGTAGAGAATTTTGATCGGACCAAGTGCCACGCATGCTCAGATCAAATTCCTACATCAAAGCTATTGGCTACTAGCCTGAATCTAGTCCCATCGTAACGCAATTACGTCATCACGTTCTGAAAGATCGGATTTTTCGACAACTTAGTCCGACCGTGTGTATGCAACAGTTTCGGACACAATCCGTCGGACTAAATCTGACGGACAAAATCCGACGGATTTGGTTGGCAGAATCTCCGACCGTGTGTACAGGGGCTTAGGGTGCCCGCTGCTGACGTACTCATCAGATACACTGAAGTTACTACATTTATAAGAAACGTATGTAAGGACGGTAAGTAGATCTCGTCTAGTATAAATGGAATTATATATCACACACAGTTTCATAAATTTGGAAGAAGATCGGCATCTCTACAACAATTGAATTTACGCCGAGAGCCTGACTGTAAGCGATACACTGCACTACATCATGCCGAGACAGCGAAAGAACTCCTGACCCCGGAACCAGCCATTAATTGTCTTTAATCACATTTTAAATGCGGCTCTGATTTAATCGCTGCTTCCTGGTTATGTTTCATTTTTGCTTCAACCTGAAAAAATTCCCAGAATATTCTCCGCAGAGAAACGGATTGTAAAATTACAAAAAAAGGTAATTGTAGGGAGGAACGTCCTGTGCCACCGAACCCAAAATACCCAGAAGTCTGCAACACTGATTTCCACTGAGGAAACGATCGATTACTATTTATGTGTGATAAATGCATCAATACAATATATATTCTATACATATACTGCATGGACTGTATATATTATATTGTATTCATTAAGGCAGAACTAAATTGTATCCGAGCACCACCAACTGAAAATGCAATTTAGATCATTTTTAATATTTAAAGCAAATTCCTCCCAGCCATCCATCCCTGTCTCAATCCATCCCTGTCTCCATCCATCCCTGTCTCCATCCATTCACCCATGTCTCCAGCCATCCCTGTCTCCATTAATCCATCCATGTCTCCATCCATCCAACCATGTCTCCATCCATCCATCCATCCATGTCTCCATCCATCCATGTCACCATCCATGTCTCCATCTATCCATGTCTCCATCCATCCATCCATCCATGTCTCCATCCATCCATCCATGTCTCCATCTATCTATCTATCCATCCATCCATGTCTCCATCTATCCATCTATGTCTCCTTTCATCCTTGTCTCCATCTATCTATCCATGTCTCCTTTCATCCATATCTCCATCCATCCATCTCTCCATCCATGCATCCATCCATCCATGTCTCCATTTATCTATCCATGTCTCCTTTCATCCATATCTCCATCCATCCATCTCTCCATCCATGCATCCATCTATCCATGTCTCCATCTATCTATCCATGTCTCCATCCATCCATCCATGTCTCCATCTATCCATGTCTCCATCCATCCATCCATCCATGGCTACAGCCATCCATCCATGTCTCCATCTATCCATCCATGTCTCCTTTCATCCATGTCTCCATCTATCCCTCCATGTCTCCATCCATCCATCTCTCCATCCATGTATCCATCTAATGTTGAGGGTTATTATTGCATCCACTGACACCAATGTTGGGGGTTATTATTGTGCCCAATGACATCAATGTTGGGGGTTATTATTGTGTCCTTTGACACCAATTTTGGGGGTTATTATTGCATTCACTGAAATCAATGCTGAGAGTTATTATTACATCCACTGACGCCAATGCTGGGGGGTTACTATTGCGTACACTGACACCAGGGGGTTATTATTGTGCCCAATGACACCAATGTTAGGGGTTATTATTGCATCCATTGAAACCAATGCTGAGGGTTATTGTTGCGTCCACACAATTATTATTGCACGGCTTGTTTTTAACCTACAGGTGCCCCTTACCTGCATATTTCTGAATCCCAGTAAAATGAAAAAAATATATATGTTTTGACTCAGACAGAACCAGATCAAACAGCACAATACAATCTCCTGTGCTGGGGAGCTTGGTCAACTGAGTAGGTGGTGTAGCCAACCCTTTTATAAAAGTATATGGAATGTCGCATGTCTTGCTGCCCTCCTCAGAACAAAGGGTATCCTTAGAACTGAAACATACAAAAAGAAAAAGGAGGGTGCGCCGACCTTGTGCATTACCAAAAATAACATTTAATTATAAAATATAACAAGAATTATACTCACAAACAAGCTTTATAACAAGGCTTATATGAGCAGTATCTCTAGACGCCTGCAACCCTGGACCAGATATTTGGAGGAACCAGATGGCATCACAAACGGCTTACACGTTACGAGGGAGAACCCTCTTCTTCAGAGCCACAGCAATGGTCATGTATAAGCCTTGTTTTAAAGCTTGTTTGTGAGTGTAATTCTTGTTATACTTTATAAATAAATTAGGGCTGTTACTGATTAAAATTTTCGTGTTCGATTAATCGATTTTTTTTTTTTAACGCTTAATCGACTAATTCCGATTAATTATAACGCACATACAGATCCAACTACTTTTAGCTGATGTCCTTGCATTGCAGCTCTGCATTAGTCAGTGGTAAATGTGGTATACACTATATGCAATCACCCGACACTAGTTAGTTTCCACAATCCATGACTTAACTTCACAGTCCACACAAATACGTTTTAAATTCAAACTGTAGCACTGATGTAAGTCATTTTTTTTTCCCACAGTAGCTTGACAATCCCTCCACCTCTGGTCTAATGAATCACTCTCACCTTATGGCATGGACCCCTGTGCAAACAGGTGGTCATGCAAGCGGGTATCAAAAGGGTTAACACGGACCATAAACTTCTCTCACGCCTCCTTAGATCTCAGCAAGGACGCCGGGTCATGGGTAGAAAGAAAAGATCGAAGTGCTCACCGCTTAAGTATAAGATTTCATTTTTGTGTTCAAACACAAACTACTCACATAAAGATGATAAAAACACAGCATGTAAAGCCGACAATGGCGTTAGTTCCGTAGGGCTGCAGCGGGTGACGTCATGTGTAGCTCCTCCCCCTGTATGCGTTACGTTCAATCATAGCTTCAATGTCACCAGACTCCTCCCCCCCTTCCCTTCGTTAGCAGACGGAGGCACTTGGGGAAGTGGGGAGGAGACGTCGATGTCCGTGACGTCACCGGATCTCCGACGGAACTCCTTAAAGATCCGGCAAAGAGGTGAGTACCGATCAAAAGAATTTTGATCGATCAAAAATATTAATCAAGGAATTCATCTTTAATTTCCACAGCCCTAAAATAAATTTTATCTTATGCACAAGTTAGGGGTGCCCTCCTTTTCTTTTTGTAAGAGCCAGATCAAACCTTCTGTACGGCTTTTGTGCACCACTGGAGGGGGGGGGGGGGGGTAGGCCGGAATATTCCACTTATTTCCTGTCTTGGTGACTTAACAGGAAGTAATAGAAAATGACCCCCAATGGGAACCAAGACACCAATGAAAAACCTAAATCTCTATCCAAAATGAGAAAAAGAAACATTGTGCATTTCTTCCATAAGAATGATTTGTATACAGTCAGGTGCTCTGTGCTACGATTGTGATTATTATGAAGCTAAGACGACTTGTTGATCAGGAAGAGTCGTGCGTTCATTACTCAGCACCCCCAAGGCGTCTTACAATCTCCATTAGCTCGAAGATCTTCACAAGCCTCGGCTAGCAGAACGAACTCGCTCCACAAGAGCAGAGCGGAGATTTCCTCGCCTGATGAATTATGGAAAGCTTTTCATTAATACATTAAAACTCCATTTTCTGCGAGTCCATTTCACATGGATGGAGTGAGACTCCGGGGAGAAGGAGAGAGGATCCGTCCAAAGCTGACCGAGTCCATTAGACGTTCCCCCCCCCC
Source organism: Lithobates pipiens (assembly GCF_037356315.1). Taxonomy (NCBI): domain Eukaryota; kingdom Metazoa; phylum Chordata; class Amphibia; order Anura; family Ranidae; genus Lithobates; species Lithobates pipiens. The sequence goes on from NW_027507787.1 coordinate 245,931,186, forward strand.
CCCCCCATCTTAAATCATCATTGTAAATGAGTGTTCTATGGTCTGAAGATAAACCGCAATCAGGGGAATCGCCGGGCAGAATCTCAGCATTGAAGGCAGGGCGCACTGCACACATAAATCCATTCGCACATCACTCAACGCATTTCATGTTCTCACCCTTCCCAACGGCTTCCCTCTAATACGTGAAGTTGAGCGTTCAGTTATTTCCTATAAATGAAGAAAATCAACCGGCGTAAAATACAAAAAACCTAATACAGCAGCTGAAATACTGAGGGTCAAATGATCAAATCCCCGAATTGTCAATATAAATAGCAGTACAGCGCAGACAGATAAAAATGACACAATCCTAAAATAGAACTAAAATCACACACAGGAACAATCCGTGTGCTTCATAAAAACTAGTCTCTAGTTGATCAGAAAAACCAGCGAAGACCATCAGAAAAACCAGAGAAGGCCCAGTGAGATCGGGTGATGAGTCAATCATATAAGGTGATGTAGCGGCCATAACACGTTGCAGGGCGGCCTTGACTTAATGGGCTTACCGGTTACCTTCTCCTGGCCTGCTCCTCCACATCTATGGGTTCCCAGGGTTGATACCCGAGGACTTGTACACGGACACAGATGAAGTCCTTTCAAAAAGGTTTATTTTGCAGTAGAACTTTCACAAACACAGTATTTTAGGGAACAGAGGGCACGGGGTGAAGAACTCAGGCACCTTAAACTGCACGTTTAGCAAAGTCTCTATTTCCACCCAGAGATTAGCCACCCGCAGCTGGGCACTTCAAGGCTGAACAGATCTCTAGCCAGAGATCATGGCAATCAGCATGTTGACTCAAAACTTGAATAATCAACTGAGGGTGAACAGGAACCTTTTTCCAACTGTACCTGGAACGTTTCCCGCTTCCTTTATGGTACTGGAAAAGTGTGATTTTGTCAATGTCCTTCCCAACTCAGTAACCAGGCACTTCTCAGGATGCCACTTGCCGGCCCTCCTCTGAAGAGTCCTCCCCCGGTTACTTCCACGAGCTGTGGTGTCCCTTCAAGCTGAGAGCACACCTGGACACCTTGATTCCTCCCTCGATTACTGCGCCTCGGACCAGCCGGCTCCGAGACTCGGGAACAGACGGATCCCTACCCCAGACCAGACAGGTCTATCAGGGGCCACTGACAAGAACATGTTGCGGGATGTCAAACACCTCGTGACCGGCACCCCTCACGGGGCTATCCTGGTCCCAGAACCAGGACAGACCACATAGGTCTCACAAACAACTCCGGACCCTGAACACGTGACCCACACCTGTTTAAGTACCCCCTATCAAACTCCTCAGCGAGCCCCGGCACTCCCACTGATTGGCTCCGAGAGGGCCGATACCAAAACATCCAACCAGACTTGGTTCTAGCCTGTCATGTGCACCTCACCGTCCACATGGCCAGGCAGAACTTCAAACATGGCCTGGCCAGACTGGTGTTAGGCCCACCTACAATAATTAACCCTCAGTATTGTCCTGAGGCCAAAAACTAAATTTACAATGCGTGTGACATTTGGTCCCAAATGTCATCCGCTACAGTGACTTTAGTGACAACCTCCACCACCAAGAGAAATGGCCGCTCACCTCAAGCGATGGACCCCTGAGTAAATCAGTCAGGTCAAAAACAGCAGTTCCCTTTAAGGGTGTATATCAGCAAGATCACACACTGGTGTGACGGATGAGATGCCGGTGCTTGGTTATTTCACGTGGTATTCATTCATCAACTCCTTCATCTGTAATCAGGTTTTACAAAAATCATCAACCCTTCCAACTTTCTTAAAAAATTAACTTTTACAGTGCCCCCTTGATCCCCGATATGGGTAAAGCCTAATGCCGCATATACACGACCAGACTTTTTCGACGGACTAGGTCCGACGGTCTTCCCGACGGACTTTCGGCGGTGGTCCGACTGACTTTTTCTGAACATAACGGACTTGGCCACACATGACTGGACTAAGTCCGTTTGTTTTGAACGTGATGACGTAAGACGGGACTAAACAAGGAAGTTCAATAGCCAGTAGCCAATAGCTGCCCTTGCGTCGTATTTGGTCCGTCGGACCAGCACACAGACGAACGGTTTCCCCAATTTTTAGCCCGTTGGACTCGAGTCCGTCGGGGATAGATTTGAAACATGTTTTATTTCTAGGTCCGTCTGACTTTTGGGGAAAAAAAAGTCCGCTGGAGCCCACACACGATCGAATTGTTGGACGGATTCCGGTCCGCCGGACCAGGTCTGCCGGAAAGCCGATCGTGTGTACGCGGCATTAGGGTGACACCTACATCCTTCTTAATTAATTCATATTAAAGTTTGCAGTTTGTAAATTTTGCAGGCCGTATTTTGGGTACTTGCAACAGAGTCGCCTTAACATGGATTAGCGATTAATGGCTAGAAGTGGTTTTGAACAGAATTATCTAGATAAGATTGTCTTACTTATCTGGCAATATCTTTACCTATTTGAAATCATGGTACATGGGAGGACTGGTAACTGAAAAGCTTTACCCATATCAGGGATCAAGGGGGCACCGTAAAAGTTACTTTTTTAAGAAAGTTGGAAGAATTGATGATTTTGTAAAACTGCCTACAGATGAAGGAGTTGATGATGAATACCATGTGAAATAGCCAAGCACCGGCATCTCATCCGACACCAGTGTGTGATCTTGCTGATATACATCCTTAAAAGGGAACTGCTGTTTTTGACCTGACTGATTTCCTCAGGGGTCCATCGCTTGAGGTGAGCGGCCATTTCTCTTGGTGGTAGAGGCAGTGGCGTCGCTAGGGTTGGTGTCACCCGGTGCGAAAAAAAATGGTGTCACCCCCCCACCAACTATAGTCCAACTCAGTACAGACCCCCCTCCACTAACTACAGACCCTCCTCCCGCAGTATAGATCCCCCTCCCTCAATACGACCACCCTCCATCAATATAGACCCCCCTCCCTCAGTATAAGCCTCCCCCTCAGTACAGACACCCCTTCAGTGCAGACCCCCTCACCTCGGTGCAGACCCCCATCGGTACAGACACCCCCACCTCGGTGCAGACCCCCCATCGGTACAGACACCCCCACCTCAGTACAGACATCCCCACCTCAGTGCAGTCCCCCCTCTATCAGTACAGACACCCCCATTTCAGTGCAGACCCCCCCAGCATTACAGACACCCCCCTCAGTGCAGACCCCACTCAATACAGACACCCCCCTCAGTGAAGACCCCCTCAGTACAAACACCCCCCAGTGCAGACCACCCTCTGTGCAGAAACCCCCCCAGTGCAGACCCACTAGTGCAGACCCCCCCAGCAGAACAGACACCCCCCTCAGTACAGACACCCCCCAGTCCAGACCCCCCTCAGTACAGACACCCCCCTCCGTGCAGACACCCTCCACGGGCAGACCCCTTAGTGCAGACACCCCCCAGTGCAGACACCCCCCAGTGCAGAGCCCCCCCAGCAGTACAGACACCCCCCTCCGTGCAGACCCCCGTGCAGACCTCCCTCAGTGCAGACACCCCCAGCAGTACAGACACTCCCCCTTACAGACCTCAGAACAGCAGATAATCATACACACACACAGCGGTGTGTGTCCCTTGAGTTCAGGCTCCTCCTCCTCTGTGGATGTAAGAGACTGGGAACATAATACGGAGATTGTCAGAGACTGCAGACATGATACAAGAGATGGTCAGAGACTGCGGACATGATACAAGACATGGTCAGAGACTGCGGACATGATACATGAGATGGTCAGAGACTGCAGACATGATACAAGAGATGGTCAGACACTGCAGACATGATACAAGGGATGATCAGAGACTGCAGACATGATACAGGAGATGGCCAGAGACTGCAGGAGATGGTCAGAGACTGCAGACAACATGATACAAGAGATGGTCAGAGACTGCAGATATACTACAGGAGATGGATGGAGACTGCAGTCATGATACAAAAGATGGTCAGACTGTGGAAAAGTTCCAAGAGATGGTCAGAGACTGCATACATGATACAAGAGATTTTCAGAGACTGCAGACATGATACAAGAGAAGAGATGTCAGAGACTGGGAACATACTACAGGAGATGGTCAGAAACTGAAGACATTATACAAGAGATTGTCCGAGACTGTGGACATGACAAAGGAGATGGTCAGAGACTGTGGACATGACAAAGGAGATGGTCAGAGACTGCAGACATGATAAAGGATATGGTCAGAGACTGCAGACATGATACAAGAGATGGTCAGAGACTGCAGACACAGTACAGGAGATGGTCGGAGACTGCAAACATAATACAAGAGATGGTCGGAGACTACAGACATAATACAAGAGATGGTCAGAGAATGCAGACATGTTACAAGAGATGGCTAGAGACTGCCGACATGACAAAAGGGATGGTCAGAGACTACGGACATAATACATGAAATGGTCAGAGACTGCAGACATGATACAAGAGATGGCCAGACACTGCAGACATGATACAGGAGAGAAAGTCTGCAGACATTCTGCAAGAGGTCTGTTGTCCAATAGTAACACAGGTCAGCCCCTCCTTCTGTGTATATATGCATCACTTCCTGTCTAGAATACTAGAACTGAGGAAACAACTGAAGTTGTGAAACGCGTCTTCTGATTGGCCCACGCGTCACTTCCGGATCCCAGAGCTTGCGTTCCACGCTGGAACGCACTTCCGGTTCCGGCCATCCGACCATCCGGACGCTTAACAAAGCTGGAAACCGATGAAAACTATTAGAAATACAGAGGTGCTGCTCCAAATCAGCTTTTGGAACACAGAGGCAAGCCTATTGTCGTCCCCCCTGTCTGCTTTTATACTCCATCAGCTCTGCAAACCCCGTGGACCGGATTGAGACATGGATACATCCCTATCTAATTTACATGCCTAAATCACTCTGACCTTTGTGAGTAGCCATTTGGCCGTATATGTTTTTTATTTTAATAAATACTTTATCGTTTATACTGCACTTAGTCTGGCGCACCTTCTCCCTGTTTTTTGTGTATTCTGCAAGAGGTGGTCAGAGACTGTAGACATGATACAGGAGATGGTCTAGGACTGCATATATACTATAGGAGATGATCAGAGACTGCAGACAGGATACAGGAGATGGTCAAGGACTGCATATATACTATAAGAGTTGGTCAGAGACTGCAGATGATACAGGAGATGGTCAGATACTGCAGACATGATACAAGAGATGGTCAGAGACTGCGAACATGCTATAGGAGTTGTGGAAGACTGGGGACATGCTCCAGAAGACAGTCATACATAGGGCAATAGGGAAACACAGATTAGTGTCTGCAGGGGCTCTAAGGGCTGCACAAAAAGTGGCAAATGGCCACAGGTTGGGCACCAGCAATGTATAATATTTCATTAGGATACGTCTAAGAACTGCCTCACTAAAGCTTCCAAGACAACAAAGCACACAGGAAATGTCAGGTTCATGAATGTGTCAAACATGCAGCGTCCTCTTCCTGTGAAGCCGGATCCTTTCTGCACAGGTGTAGTGTAGTAGTTTGTACAGAATAGTGCCCCGCCATGATGTAGAAGAGGAAAAGGTTAACAAAGTGCAGTTCTGAGATCAGTTCATTTGTACTCCCCACAGGAACAGCTTTATATAAATTATAGGTGAGAGAAGTGCCCATCTTCCAAAGAGCAAATCGTTACCAGAAGTGATACTTTTAACACTTTTTTTTTCTTTTTTTGATAAAGGAAACCCAGAGAGTTTGAAAGACTGTGTTGGTTAGCTTCAGATTCCCCTTTACTTGCACTTATGAATGTAAAATAACCCTCAGTGCTGGCTCTACGCTTGGCCAATTTTCTGATATAATTATCCCGACCCAACCAATCTTCACATAAATATTCAAAGAAGTCATGGTAACTGTGACGTACCGTGTCTGGCACCCAACCCGGGTGCCTCCGTCAAGATACAACTTCCTCCACTCTGGAACCAGGAACCAGGTATTATAGCTGAGCATTGCACCCAAGAACTAAAGGACACTAGCTTAGGTGCAAACTGGAACTGACTTTATTGTAAATTCACACAGAATATAAACCACACAAGATCAGGTAAGAGCTCGATCACATTATCCTAAACAATGAAAACTGTAAACAGTAATGTCAGTACATCTAATGAACAGCTAACAAACATAAACAATAAGCTAATTAACAACTAGTCACCTAGACAAGCCTAGGTTGTCAGTGCCCACCCAGAAAGTTCAGCAACAGTATTCAAGAAGACCCAGGGCTGTCCAAATCTCAATAACCAGCTTTCTTTTCACATACATCTTCTCACTGAGTTTCAAGTTGGCAGAGACCATCATGGCTTCCTTGACTGTTAAATGTGATAATAACATGTCATCTTGCATTTTATAACAGGACATCTTCCTGACTTTGTAAAAGCCAAGGCTCGTAGTCAGTAGGCAAGAGGCTACTCTGCAGCCCCCTCCAAAAGCACCTGTCCCAGTTGGGTCTTTCACAGTAACCGAACATCAAAGGTTTCTTCTATTAAAAGTATGTTGACTTGATCCATGTTTTGCCTTTGAAATTTGAATGAAAGAAACAAGCCTTATGTATGGTCATAATTAGGCATTGCTCCAGTGCTGGAGCAAGATTATCCCGTGCCTTGGGTGAAGATAGGAACTGCCATGGTGGTGTCTCTGAAAGGAGAAAATATTCTTGCACCGGTGGTGTCACTGGAAGAAAGAAATGTCCCAATGTTGGTGGTGTCACTAGAAGGAAAAAAAATGCACCCAAGACTGTGGTGTCACTGAAAAGAAAAAATGCCCTTGCGTTACTGAAAAGGAAAACCTCTCATTGCACCGGTGGTGTCACTGAAACGACAAAAGGTACCAGAGTCTGTAGTTTCACTGGAAGGAAAAAATGCTCCTGCATTGGGGATGTCACTGGAAGAAACACTACTACAATGCTCCTCCCCCACCCTCACCTCCTCAATACAGAGCTCTTCCTTCAACATTGACCCCTCACTTCACCACACCCCACTACACCTCCTCAGAGCAGTAAGAGAGGCTGCTAGGAGACCAGGCTGTCATGCTACAAAGCATCACACAGAGCATGGCTGCCCAACTTCATGACTGCCACTCCTGCACTGGAGGACTGGGTAAGTAGCCAGGTTGCTGGAAGACGGATGGGGGGGGGGGGGGGCGGTGTTGGTGGAAGTGGAAGAGCTCTGCATTGGGGGAAGATGAATGATGAATAGTGATGAGCTCAGGTGGGTTCATGCACAAGTCCATATCCACCTGAGCTATCCTGCAGGGAAGCTGCCAAAGAAAAAAGTCAATCATTGGTGGTGGAGGCATTTCTCTCCCCGCTGTTGCACATATACACACCCCTTGCATACATGTGGCTGTGGGGTGGGTAAAGGAACCGCCTATCATTGGTGGTTTGCTTTGACAGCTTCCTGGCAGGATAGCTAAGGTGGGTTTGGACTCATGTTCGAACCCACATGAGCTCATCAATATTCATCACCCCCTCAAGACAGAGCTCTCCCCTCACCCCCCACATCCCAGTACAGAGCCCTTCCACCACCTTGGCTACTTAGTCCTCCAGTGTAGGAGGAGCGGCTGTCAGGAGGGAGGCTGGGCAGGCATGCTCTGAATGAGTGCTCCTTATTTTGCTGCAAGACGGCCCAGCCTTCTGGCAGCCTCTCTTTCTGTACTGAGGAGGTTCTATCACTAGAGGCACAATGCCAATTGAAACCAGAAGCCAGCACAGGAAGCACCACTGTGCTCTGGATGGAAAAAAGCCCTGCTGACAGGAGTGACACTGCAGTGGAAAAAAAGCCCTGCTGACAGGAGCGACACTGCAGTCACTCCTGTCAGTGAGAGGCAGGTTGAAGGGAGCTGATGGATCTCCCAGAGAGTCTCCCCTGGCACACAGAGCCGTTGTGCCCAGGGCACAAGCTCTTTCTAGGTCCCTTCAAGGACCTAGGGCCAGGACCCCAGCAACCAACCCTATACTGCATGGAGATAGAAATATTCTTCACGTGTGTACTAGGAAGGTTGTATATTTTACCCGACAGGGTCACCGCATCCTCACCAAATGTAAGTTTGAATTTTATGTGCTTCTAAATCACTATTTTTGTCATTATTAATTCTAAATTACTTATTAGACTATAAGGGCTCTCCCACCCCTCCTCTTATTTTTTCGGTGGATACCCCAGGTTGCCCCCTGGGCCTTTATCCTACTCCCTCGGCTGTAACCCACTTGAACCCTGAGGACCACCACCACACGACCATCATATTTATGAAGTGCGGATACCCCTATCCACAAGACACCCCAGTGTTACTTCACATCAAGGCCTGAAATGTTCATCTCAATCACAAAATGCAGGTTGCTGTCACATACCTTGGAGGAGACTCCCAGGTCCCACTGGAAGTGGAACAGAGGAAACCAAGGGCCAGGAGGAAAACGAGTGCCCGCAGCTGTGGACCCGGAGCCTTGCAGCAGAGGAAGTGATCTTGGACAGGCAAGAGAACCGTCGGGACAGAATGGGTCGTCTTGCACCAAAGATCAGCTAAAGGGGAACTCCGCTGGAACAGTGGCACTGGAACGTGAGGTGTAGTTAAGTCCTTAATAGGCTTGCAGCAGAAGATCGCAGTGGGTTGCAGGATCAAGGTAGCAGGCACTTGCAGAATGGTCAGAAGCGAGAGCAGGGTCTTGAGGGAGGCCAGGTTCAGTAACAGGCGGGCGGTGAGGTACAAGGCAGCAGGCAGAAGCAAGGTCACAAGGATAGCCAGGTCGGACAACTGGAGGGCGGTGCAGCACCGAGCAGCAGGCAGAAACGGAGTCCAGTGAATAGCCAGGATCAGGAACCAGGAATCAGAGTATGAACCAGATCCAGGAGCAGGGCCAGAGCAAGCCAGTTTCGTCGGGAGGTATCAGGCAGGAGAATAGCGGATGCAAGGTATAATGCAGGATAAGCTGAAGATCATTCAACAACCATCTGGGGTCAGAGCACTTTTTTAAATAAGCCGTCTGGCGCCAATTGGTGCCATGGGCGCACGCCTGCACGTGCACGCAACCCGCCGTGCACACGTGTGCGCATTGATGCACACAGGCATTTGTGGGCGCCCGCGAGTGCGCAAAGGACCGGAACTGCCAGTTCTCTTACAGTTGCAGAGTGGGTCCCTCGATGGTTAACACAGCAGAGAGAACTCCATGACTGAAAAAGAAGGCCGGTAATATGACTTGGATGTAACTGGGTCCCCTGTAGGTGGGGTGCAGCATGGTGCGGAAGAGTAACACACTCAGTGCCAGTGCAATGAAAGAACTTGTATTGAAATAATGCATAGACCGTTCACAAATAACCCCGTGGGAAGGCAGCCCCACCGGGAACACTCACAGGTCCAACAGAATGTAGAGAGCAGAATGCAGCCGAACTGTCAGCATCTGTAGAGAGGGGAAGAATGCGGCCTGGCCATCATGTGCCCAACAGGCAGGTGTCCGGAGAAGTTGCAAACCCTATGCTTTCCCTCTCTATAGTACTGTCCCTACCAGCCGGCATACCTGTCCCTACTCTACCAGCTTGCAAATGCATGCCAAACCTGGGAGCCAGGGCCTTAAAGTGATAGTAAACTCTTTTTTTTTTAAACTTGTACCTACAGGTAAACCTACTGTATAAAAAGGATTACCTGTAGGCACAGCCAATATCTCTAAAACTTGCACAGTTTAGGAGATATTCACACTGCATGCAGCCGGCGACCTCACTGGCGTACGCGATCTGAAGGGACTGCATACCCCGTGCCATCCCTTCAGAGCTCCATGCTGCAGTCCGCGACTCCCGCTCGCATGTGCGTGAGTAATATCAATGCAGAGAGGCCAATCAGACGGCAAGGACACATGAACTCGGAAGGAAGACCGAGCGAAGATAGAAGCCCTGTCAGCTATTTAGGCCGCTCCGGCGGAACTGGCTGGTAGTCTGGCTACATGCTGGGCTGGTGTCGTCTTGTTGACCTATGCGAATGGCAGCTGGGGCTTCCATCTCTGACTGTGACCACTATCCTCCTTTTCTATATTATCCTGGTCTATTAGGGCTTAAATTGGATTATCCCGCAGTGCAAGGCAAATTGTTATTTTTCCTGATATCATCCAGCTTGCACAACTATTTTATCTAGCCCCCCTTCCATTCCTTTTGTATTATGCGCTATATTGGGTTGATACAGTACATTCTGAATATAGAGTGGTTCCCGAAGAAGCCCGATTTGGGTGAAACGTGTCAATCCTACCATCACCTTGTACTCTGTTGGTTGGCAGCATTTTTTCACATGTTTTTAGATTATATTTCCAGATTTTAAACTGTCTATATAAAATATTCCAGTTTTAAAATATATTGTTTGTTTTTTTTGTATATTATTTTACCTTATGCACGTGAAAATTCCTCCATATACCCGTGTCTCCCCCCCCCCCCCCAGTGGGAGATTTGGGGACACCTTGCTATTTCCACTATTGATCTTTTGGGGATTGTGCCTCCCTTTTCTTTCTTTTGTTGTACAAGCTCGCCCACCTAACCTCCCTAAGTATTTCATAATGTGCCAGTATGCATTATGCCATTGTTGTGTTTGGCATAGATATTTCCTTCAATGCTTTGATGAACCACCTATTTGGTGATCCATTCTTTACCTCTCACTAATCCCGTATACACACGGACGGTGTCCTGTCAAAAACTGTCCGGCCATCGGATGGTGTCCACCCGGTACTGCGCAGTCCGAAGGTCTCCGAAGAAGAACGTCGCCTGCGCACTGAGTTTAGGTGCAAGCCCCACCATCCAAGTGGACATACGGTAGCACATAGTAACAGGGCCCTCGCTTCACTCGGCTGTTTTTTATTCTAACTCTATGTCCACTTGGATGGTGGGACTTGAACCTGGACTCACAGCGCAGGCGCCGTTCATCTTCAGAGACCTTCGGCGTCTTCTTGTCCTCCGTACTGTGCAAGAGCAGTACAGGGCGGACACTATCCGACGGGGGACAGTATTTGACACTACACCGGACTTTGACAGCAAAGGTCCAACGGAACGACTCCGTCGGACAGTGTTCTGTCAAAAACTGTCCGGCCATCGGATGGTGTCCGCCCCGTACTTGCGCAGGCGCAGCGCTTGCGCAGTACGGAAGAGAAGGAGACTCCGAAAGTCTCTGAAGAAGAGTCTAGGTGCAAGCCCCACCATCCAAGTGGACATACAGTAGCACATAGTGACAGGGCCCCTCGTGGGCTCGCTTCGCTCGCCACGCTTCGGGCATGACCTTGCTTCGCTTGGCTGTTTTTTATTCTAACTCTATGTCCACTTGGATGGTGGGGCTTGAACCTGGACTCACAGCGCATGCGTCGTTCATCTTCGGAGACCTTCGGCGTCTTCTTGTCCTCCGTACTGAGCAAGAGCAATACACGGCGGACACTATCCGACAGGGGGACAGTATCTGACACTACACCGGACTTTGACAGCAAAGCCGTGTGTGGGCTTCATCGGACCTTTGCTGTCGAAAAATCAGAAGGACTTTAGATTTAGAACATGTTTCAAATCTTTCAGAAGGACTCGAGTCCAGGTCGAAAAATCAGTTTGTCTTTATGCTAGTCTGACGGACGAAAATCGGCGCTAGGGCAGCTATTGGCTACTGGCTATGAACTTCCTTATTCTAGTCCGGTTGTACGTCATCACATTCAAATCCATCAGACTTTGGTGTGATTGTGCATAGACAAGTCAGTTTCGGCGGAACTCCGTCGAAAAGTCCTTGGGAGTTCAGTCCGACGGTAAGTCCGGCTGTGTGTACGACAATCTTATCCAGCCCAAGACAGGACAGCCTCATGGTTGGGTTACATTTATCTGCTGGTCTTTGATATAAACAAGTAAACCGTTGGCAGAGTAGAAATAAATGACAGTCATTCCTTGGGCATGCTCTAGTAACCAACAGATGGCCCCATACCTCTTAGGAAAGTCTCTCTGCAATAGATTACAAAAACATGACACAGACATTACAGCTCTTTATCATCTCTTAGCCAATTTCACAGCCCCGTGTTCATGTTATAAATAAGATGGCTCGGTGCAATGTTATTATGACTTTACACAACAATGGCAATAACAGCATAGTCTTTCATCTGACATAGTTCAAGGCTAACAAGACAATTCAAGAGTCGCTTTGATAACCCTACTGCTTTTCTTATCAGCCAATGATGGGAAAAAATGATTGTCCCCAAGATGTTAACCTCTTCCCAGCCAGTGTCATTAGTACAGCAACAGTGTATACTATTAGCAGTGCATTATGCCGCGTACACACGATCAGACTATCCGGCGGACTTAGTCTGGCGGACAAAAACACCGGAAAGTCTTTCCGAACGAGCGGACCTGCCCACACACAACCGGACTTTTGGCGGTATGGACTTAAAGGGGAAGCCCTACGCCGAAAAAACGCAGTGGTGGTCCCCCCCCCAGGTCCATATCAGGCCCTTATCCGAGCACGCAACCCGGCCGGTCAGGAAAGGGGGTGGGGACGAATGCCCTCCTGAGCCGTACCAGGCCACGTGCCCTCAACATGGTGGGTGCTTTGGGGAAGGGGGGGCCTGTGGCCCCCCACCCCAAAGCACCTTGTCCCCATGTTGATGAGGACAAGGGCCTCTTCCCGACAACCCTGGCCATTGGTTGTCGGGGTCTGCGTGCGGGGGGCTTATCGGAATCTAGGAGCCCCCTTTAATAAGGGGGCCCCCAGATATCGGCCCCCACCCTATGTGAATTCCGATAAGCCGGGGGGGGTGCTCGCTCGTCCCCACCCCCTTTCCTGACCGGCCGGGTTGCGTGCTCGAAAAAGGGGCTCATATGGACCTTGGGGGGGACCCCCACGCCGTTTTGCGGCATAGGGCTTCCCCTTTAAGTTCATACCAGGTGGCGGGGCCAGCGACGTGACCTCCTGCGCTAGGCCCGTCTACCTGGAGCCGCGTTTAAAATGAACGGACTTTTCTCCGTGTGCAGGGGAAGTCCGTTCATTTCAAAAGTCCGGCGGACTAGCACACAGAGTGTCAATAATGCCACACACACACGGCCGGACTTTTCGACGGACTTGGTCCGGCGGACAATCCGACGGGCTTTGCAGCTGAGGTCCGCCGGACTTTCAAACGAACGGACTTGGCCACACACGATCACTCCAAAAGTCCGACGGATTCGAACGTGATGACGTAGAACAAGGAAGTTCATAGCCAGTAGCCAATAGCTGCCCTAGCGTCGGTTTTCGTCCATCGGACTCGATGGTGCACCAGTATGGAAGGTTCCCCAGTAATGGGAGTTCAAAGTTCCAAAGTTGGTTCAATTGGAGCTCAACTTTAAACGGTCATATTTCCCGAACCATACATGAGAATGATTCACTTTCTTCGGCTCCATATAGCCCAGGGTCTTGGGAGTATGCATGCAAAGTTTGGGGCCAATTAGACGGGGGAGTAATCGGGTCCCAAACATGGGCAGTTTTCACATAGGCACCAATGGAAAAATTAGATGTCCTGGGGTACCATCTTTGGGGAGTCAGTACAGGTCGGTCTTAGGTTATAGGGGCTCCAAATTTGCACCATAGGTGCTAAAGAGTCTCCCCTACAAGTGTGCAAAGTTTTGGCTGGTTTTCACTACGTGGTCCCCAGAAACAGGAGCTCAAAGTCAGTCACTTTGATCACATTTTGCTTCAAGCTGACCAGAGATCTGTCTGGCATGCCCCCCCCCCACCTCGGCACCCCCCCCCTCAGGGGGGGGGGTGCCGAGGTGGGGGGTCCACCCGCAGCTCGATGGTGCACCAGTATGGAAGGTTCCCCAGTAGGGATGAGCTTCGTGTTCGAGTCGAACGTACGTTCGACTCGAACATTGGCTGTTCGGTGAATTCCGAATGTTTGGGCCGTTCGCATCAAAATTCGAGTGGCGCTCGCGGACCACAATGCACTGCGGTGGCGCAGTGCATTGCTGGCTCATGATTGGCCAAGCATGCACTGTGACCCCGCATGCTTGGCCAATCGTAGCGCCAGCAGCGAGGAGAGCCATGATTGGCCAATCATAGCTCAGGCTATGTAGTGCACGCCCCACACTATATAAGGCCGCCTTTGAGGCGGCCTCGTGTAGTGTGTTAGCATCTGAAGCAGTGGGTGTTCTGTGTACCTTCAACACAGTACACACCAATCGTTTTTGGCTGATTTCCTATCTTGCTGCTGTGTAGTGGTTGTTGTCTGTGCCCTGACCGCAGTATACACCACTATATTCACCTCACCTATATAGCTAGTGATCTAGCTTTAACCACTTAACAACTGCCCATTGCCGATTAACGGCTTCAGGGCGGTTGTTTAACTCTGAGAGGCCGTTAATTAACGGCCTCCCAGAATTCTGCTCTCGCACGCCCCCTGGGGCGCGCACTCAAGAGCATCCGTGACCGCCGGGTCCACAGGACCCGGCGCATCACGGATCACGGTAAATGGCCGCTCGTCACGGCCGTTTACCACGTGATCGCTCCGTCAAATGACGGAGTGATCACTTGTAAACAAACCGGCGTCATGTTATGACGCCGGTTCCTCCCTCCCCTCTCTGTACCGATCGGTACAGCGGAGGGGAAAGAGATCGGTGTCAGCAGCGATGTGGGCTGCATCTGCAGTGCCCACATCGCTGCTCACCGAATTTAACCCCTCAATTCCCTGCCAATACTCTGCAATACCAGTGCATACTCTGCAGTACCCTGCCATTACTCTGCAGTACCCCGCCATTACTCTGCAGTACCCCGCCATTACTCTGCAGTGCAGTACCCTCCCATTACTCTGCAGTACCCTGCCATTACTCTGCAGTACCCCCCATTACTCTGCAGTACCCCCCAATACTCTGCAGTACCCGCCATTACTCTGCAGTACCCCGCCATTACTCTGCAGTGCAGTACCCTGCCATTACTCTGGAGTACCCTGCCATTACTCTGCAGTACCCCCCATTACTCTGCAGTAACCCCCATTACTCTGCAGTACCCTACCATTACTCTGGAGTACCCCCCAATACTCTGCAGTACCCTGCTATTACTCTGTAGTACCCCGCCAATACCCCGCCAATACTCTGCAATACCCTGCCATAAATTGCCATACCCAGCCATACTCAGAGATACCCAGCCATACTCGGTGATACCCTGAAATACCCAGCCATAGACGCCCCCCACCCCTCACCGCCCTCCGGTGCTTCTACCAACTCGCCAGTACGATCAAAGCCAGAATCTTTTTTTTATTTTTTATTTCAGGCTTCCCAGCCTAGAGGTGAGATGTGGGGTCATATTGACCCCCCAGATTTCACTGTAAAGAGGACCTGTCACCCCATATCCCTATTACAAGGGATGTTTACATTTCTTGTAATAGGAATAAAAGTGATCAAAAATATATTTTTGGGAAAAAAAATGTCAAACTAAAATAAATAAAGTAAAATGAACAATAAAAAAATAAAATAAAAATTAAAGCGCCCATGTCCCCATGTGCTCGCATGTGCCACACATGTGAGGTATCGCCGAGAATGTTAGAGCGAGAGTAATAATTCTAGTCCTAGACCTCCTCTGCAACTCAAAACATGTAACCAGTAAAAAAATATTTAAAGCGTCGCCTATGGGGATTTTTTAAGTAGCGACGTTTGGCGCCATTCCACGGGCATGTGCAATTTTGAAGAGTGACATGTTTGATATCTATTTACTCAGCATAACTTCATCTTTCACTTTATGCAAACATTGGGCTAACAAGTGGTTAATAATAGAGCTTGCAGTCAGTAGTGTTAGGAGATAGTGCGTGCTGTCTGCGTGCTCTGTACCCAGTACATACCGCTATAATATAGGGCAGGCCCCTACTTTCAAACATCCAACTTACAAACATCTCCTACTTGCAAACGCAAGGAGACAGCAGCAAGTGAGATGAAAAAAGATGGACGACAAAACAAATTATACAGGGGTGATAACCCTTCCCTGTTTTCCAAAAAGCTTAAAGATAGTTTTTTTGACTGGAGCTACACTTTAAAAATGTACCGGTTGAAAATGACAAACAGATTCAACTTAACACAACAAACCTACACAGTCCCTGTCTTGTTTGCACCACCTGTATACTGCTGTTCTGAGTATATAGGGCCTGGGGGCCACACGCATTTCCTTTTTTTAATATGGGTACGGGGTTCCCCTTAATATGCGTACAAGACCCAAATAGGCTGGTAATGGGCAGGGAGGGCTACCCATGCCATGTTTCTCAATGATTTTCAACCATATTGCAGGAACCAGATATAACATTAAAACCGCAAGCAGTTTTAAATGGTGTTATTTCCGTTTAATGTAATTTTGTGCAGGGACTGTTCTAAACACGGGAAACACGTGGCACTTCACAGGCATACTACAGACACCCCCCCAGGCACCATATTTAAAGGAATATTTCACTTTTTTTTTTTCACTTTAATCGTCATTAAAATCAGTGCTCCCGCCAAAACGGTAGTTTTTAAAACTTTTTTTTGCAGTGACCCATGTCCCCTGAGGCAGGAGGCAGGTCGCCAAACCCTTTTTAGGACACTATCTTGCATATTAGCCGTTAAAATGAGCACTTTCCAATTCGAACGTTCGAGTCCCATAGACTTCAATGGGGTTCTAACGTTCGTACCGAACGCGGGGGTCGTTCGCAAGTTCTGGTGCGAACCGAACCGGGGGGTGTTCGGCTCATCCCTACTGTCCATCAGAAACCAATACGGCGCCACACATGCCTATCTCGGAATTAATGAACTTGGCACAAAGGGGATTTACAGATATCCAAACGGTGATCAGATCTTCTACACCAACTGGAAAGAAAATGAACCCAACAATTATCAAGGCACACCGGAGGAATGTGTAGAGATAAAGGAGACAGGAGAATGGAATGACATTTATTGTAATGCTTATCTTCTTATCATTTGTGAGTTCTAGCACTAGACATTAACTAATGACTAACTTTGTCACTTTTATTTGTATGGGGTGTTTTGGCTTTTTTTTTTTTTAAAGAAAACCATATTTAAAAAAAAAAAGGCTGAAGCATATCTAAATGCCAGAGCTAAAATGTAATCAGGTGAAAAGAAAAAAAAAGATGTAAATAACAGAACAAATGCAGCCATCATATTTCAGTAGTTTATCAATCATCAATAAAACCTGCTTTTTTTATTACATAGTATTAAAAAATCATATGTCACATAAAAAAATAAAAAAAAATTATTATATAAACAAAAAAAAAGAGCAAAAATGTTAAAAAAAATATTTTCTACTTTCTGTTATAAAACATACCTGTATCCAATAAAATCAAATTTCTTCATAAATGTACACAAACATGTATTCTGCTACATGTCCTTGTCAAAAAAAAAAATCAATAAGTGTATATTAATTGGTTTGTGTGAAAGTTATAGGGTCTACAAACTATGGTGTGTTTACTGGAATTTATGCAGCTGTAGACACTATACTTTAACCACTTCAGCTCTGGAAGGTTTTACCCCCTTAAGCACTTCAGCATTTACTCACTTCCTGACCAGGCCATTTTTTTTGCAATATGGCTATTTTAGCTGATAATTGCACCGTTGTGCGACGCTGTACCCAAATAAAATGTACATCCTTTTTTTTCCCACCAATAGAGAGCTTTTTTTTCTGGTATTTGATTACCTCTGCGGTTTAATTTTTTTTTCGCTATAAACAATAAAAGACCAACAATTTTATATAAAAAAAAAACAATATTTTTTACTTTCTGCTTTAAAACATACCCGATAAAATTAATTTCTTCATAAATCGAATCTATTATGTATTCTGCTACATATTTTTGGTAAAAAAACGCCAGTAAGCGTATATTGATTGGTTTGCGCAAACGTTATCGCGTCTACAAACTATGGGATATATATTTTTTTTTTTACTAGTAATGGCGCTGATCAGCGATTTTTAGCAGGAGTGCGACATTGCACCGGACAAATCAGACACCTAACTGACACTTTTGACACTTTTTGGGAACCAGTGACATTATTACAGTGATCAGTGCTAAAAATATGCACTGTTACTGTACTAATGACACTGGCAGTGAAGGGGTTAACACCAGGGGCGATCAAAGGGTTAAGTGTGTCCCTAGTTGGTGCTTGCTAACTGTGTCGGGGATGCACCGACTGGGGGAACAGACGATCTCTGTGTTCTCCTCTGTCAGAACGGCGATCTGCCATGCTTACATAGGCAGAACGCCTTCCTGCCTCCCTGGGGAACGATCAGCGGGTCCCAGCGGACACGGCGTGTGCCCGACCCACTGATTGGCTCCCCCTCTGGCTAATCAGCAAGCATGCCACCGCTGTCTATTGCACAAAATGAAGTATGGCAGTCCTGAATTAGTTAATGGCTGTGATCAGTGACTAATACTGTAGTCAGACTGTGATAGGTTGGCAGGCAATCTGGTGCAGACACTGCCTAGGAGGGTAACTGCCTATCACTGACGTCTCCAGTGACACTAATATAATATAATATAATATATAATATAATATAATAGTCAGTGATAACACTGTACTAATGGCACTGGCTGGAAAGGGGCACTCAAGGAGTTAACTGTGTGCCTAACAATGTATAATGTATGTTCCTTTTACTTACTAATCTGGCTGTTTTTTCCCCCTGCTTTTCAGGGGGAAGAAAGAGCCAGATCGCTGTTCACTGTACACAGAGCTCTGTGTGTTTGTAGATCTCTGTGTGTGATTGGACACAGCCGATCAGCGGGTTTCAGTCAAAATCATTGGCTGAAATCTGCTGACAAACACATGCTGTGTCTAAGGCGCATCGGGAAGCAAACTGCCAACTTACATATGCGTTGCGGCACAGTGGTGTAGTGGTTAGCACTCTCACCTAGCAGTAAAAAGGGTCACTGGTTTGAATCCCAACCAGGACACTACCTGCCTGGAGTTTGCATGTTCTCCCTGTGGCTGCGTGGGTTTCCTCCGGGTACTCCGGTTTCCTCCCACACTCCAAAGACATGCAGGTAGGTTAATTGGCTTCTGTCCCAAATTGGCCCCTAGTATATGAATGGGGACCTTGGATTGTGGGCTCCTTGAGGGTAGGGACTGATGTGAGTGCGCAATGTACAGGGATAGGGACAATTGTAGACACTCACACAGGTTGAACTGGATGGACTGGTGTCTTTATTCAACCTTACTAGCTATGTAACTATGTAACTATGTTGCCGTGCCTGCACCAGCCGCCGGCTCGCAATATATTTACTGTGAGTGGTTGGCAGGTGGTTAAAATGTCCCTTCTTCAACAACTTTTTTTTTTAAAAATTATTTTGTTCAAGAGGAAGGTAAAATGACACAATAATATATTTCACAGTTGGTATGTAGATATATTTTCGGATAGGCACATCTAGTTAGATACATAATGCATCTTTTCATTATCGGTAACAACTTTATTTAAAACTTTCACTTTATTCACATTCTTAATCCATGTCCACATTGGGAAGACTTTTCCCCAACATTTCCAAATACTACTAGGTGTTCAGCAAAAAAATGTATATTTTATTTATAACAAATGTATTCACTTTACCAACACATGAACCAAGCCACCTTTGGTCATCACAACTTTTCCAGATCAATGGGCCATGTTTCCATCAACTGTCCTGATATAATAAGCCAATATCTATATGTATATACCAGTGGTGGCTGGTGCCCATTTTTTTTGAGGGGGGGGCGGTAAACAAACTTGGCCTCCTCACTCCCCCCCACCCCCCCCCGCTTGATTGCCCGCTCGCTCATGCATCCGCCAGCCCTGCACTTACCCCTTCCAGGTTGCGGCTTCGGCGGTTTCCTCCCAGCATCTCCTCCCGAGTCCCGGTCAGTCGCTTCTCCTCCTGGCCAATCGTGTCTTAAAGCTCCCGGCCAATCGGGTCTCAGCATCTTCTCCCCGATTGGCTGGGAGGAGAAGCAGGAAGACATTAGCGAATATTAACCACTTGCTTACCAGACACATAAACTCCCACCTCCCCCTTCCTGCCCAGACCAATTTTCAGCTTTCAGCGCTCTCACACTTTGAATGACAAGTGCGCGGTCATACAACACTGTACCCAAATTCAATTTTTATCATTTTTTTTTTTCACACAAATAAAGTTTCTTTTGGTGGTATTTAATCACAGCTGGGGTTTTTATTTTTTGCTAAACAAACAAAAAAAAAGACAGAATTCTTGAAAAAAAAATCATGTTTCATAGTTTGTTATAACATTTTGCAAACAGGTAATTTTTCATTCATTGATATGCACTGATGAGGTGGCACTGGTGGCCACTGATAGGCTGCACTGATGGACACTGATAGGCACAGATAAGAAAGGCAGCACCGATGGGGACAGATAAGGCAGTACAGATGGGCACAGATAAGGTGGCACTGATGGCCACTGATAAGATGGCAGCGATGGGCCCTGATGGGTGACACTTAAGGGTGGCACTGATGGGCACTGATATGTGTTACTAATATGTACCACTGATAGATGGCACTGATGGGCACTGATAGGTGGCACTGATGGGCACTGGTAGGTGACACTGATGGTCACTGGTAGGTGGAACTGATGGGCACTGGTAGGTGACACTGATGGACAGCACTGTTATGAGGCACTGATTGGTGACACTGATAGGTGGCACTGTGGGCAGTGATAGGTGGCGCAGTTGGAACTGATGGGTGGCACTAATGGGTGGCACTGTGGGCACAGGTAGGTGGCTCTGGTGGTCACTGGTAGGCGGCACTGTTGTGCACTGGTAGGTGGCACTGGCAGGTGTCACAGGTGGGCACAGATGAGCTGGCGGGAGCTCTCCTTGATCGGGACCGATGTATCTCTGAAAGCCGCCGGTGATTGTTTTTGTTTTTTTCCTCACGCTGTCAGCCCGAAGAGAAAATATAGCCAATTACCAGCTCTGTTTACATCACATGATCAGCTTATCATGTGGTAAGGGGTCGGGATTGACCCCTTACTCTGATCTGTGATCAGCCAAGTCTCATAGACCGCAGGGGGCACGCAGGCCGCTCGGGCACGGGAGGACATCTATTGATGTACCTCCAGCAACAGTGGGTGGGCTCTGAACACTGAGCCCACCCTTTTTGAAGCCAATTGGAGCCTCAGGCTCCCCCCTCGAAATCCATGGAGATTAGGGGCCGGGCGCATGGATTAAGGGGGTGGCTACCACTGGTGAGCGGCTCCCATTGGTATATACAATAAATGTCATGATACAAATGCAATGTGACTCTTCAATGATTTTAGGAAGTAATTTTAATATGTAAAGAACAAAAAAAGCATATGTTTGTAAATTATGTAATCAACTCAATATGACCATATTGTATATGCACCCTTAAAAAAAAGCCCTCTGGTCTTTTCTGGTTTGGCTTTTTCATGTGAATAAACCCCACTTTTCTTTTTACAAACCTAGTCACCCTTGGTCATCACTTTTCGAGATCAACGGGCCCATGTTTCCTTCAATTGTAACTAAAAAAAGATTTGTAAAAGGCAAGAAAAAGGAAGCATGCACTAGCAAACCAATTATAAGCAAAAAGGAGAGAAAAGTGTCCCTACCTAAATGTAATATTTGATAAAATACTTTTTTCTTTTAATGAAATTTCTATTATTTTCCAAGATTATTACAAAACAATATATTCAAACACAAAATAAAATAAAGATACAATAAAAAAAAAAATACAAAGGGAAAGCTAAAATAAACAATCTAATGGTACAAATAATTATGCACTTACATATACAAGGTTTTTGAAAAGCATATTAATAAGTCTCCAGCAGGTGGTAACCTTCTAGGTGGTCAATGGTGAGCAAGCCCCTCTAGGGTGGATGTGATGTAAGGTTTTCCAAGGAAAGTTAACCAGGGGAACACCAGGAAGAGCCAAGAAAAGCAGCAGGGGAGACCAGCAAATGTTCATGATGAGCAACATTCGCTGGTTTGACAAAGGGGCCTCACCCTGAAACTCGTTACCACACCCATTTACATCATGACCATTTTTTGAGCCTGCAACACTTACTTGCTGTCCACAGTGGTTCTCAACCATGTGCTATACACAGTTGGCTCTTCCTAGTGTTTCCCTGGTTAACTTCCTGGTTCCAAGCACCCTATATCATATCAAGGTGCTTGATAAAGGGGACTTCACCCTAAAATGTGTAGCTCTGCCCAGGGCTGGACTGGGACAAAAATTTGGCCCTGGACTTCATCCAGACCGGCCCACTTTAATTTTGCAAACACGCAAAAAACAGTATATAAACTGTACGCAATTGCGCAAAAAAGCCCCTAGAGAGCCCCCTTTACATCAGGGTCCCCAGAGAGCCCCCCCTTACATCAGGGTCCCCAGAGAGCCTCCCCTTACATCAGGGTCCCCAGAGAGCCTCCCCTTACATCAGGGTCCCCAGAGAGCCTCCCCTTACATCAGGGTCCCCATATAGCCTTCCCCTTACATCAGGGTCCCCAGAGAGCCCCTCTTACATCAGAGTCCCCAGAGATCCTCCGCCTTACATCAGGGTCCCTAGAGAGCCAACCCCTTAGATCCGGGTCCACAGAGAGCCTCTCTCTTACATCAGGTTCCCCAGAGAGCCCCTCCTTACATCAGGGTCACCAGAAACAGGGCAGGTAGTGGGCCTGGACCCTGTGGTTGGGGACTCCTGGACTGACTCGGGGCTATGGGCCCCAGATTCGGGGCTATAGCCCCAAAAGTCCCCCCCCAGCGATGCCACTGGCTGTCACTTAAACTGGCCCACTGAGCCATCGGCCCACCGGGAAACTCCCTATAGTCCCTATGGCCAGTACATGCCTGGCTCTGCCCCCATGTGTGACATCATCACAACCTCACTTCTGGTCGATTTGTCACACTTACTTGCTGTCCACTGTTGCCTTCCACCTGACTTCACAGATATTATGGAATGAACAACACTCCAGGCAAGCACACAGTCACACAAGTGCGGTTCGTTTCATTCTGAATCGAAATTCGGATGTATCCAAATTTCTTAACTACAATAGTAACGAATTTAAATTAATCTGAAATAGCGTACAACATTTTGGGCAAAATTCTAATTTAAATCCAATTTGAAACCTTTTTGATTTTGATTTGAATTTCTGAATAAAATAAAATAGAATAGAAAAGAATAGAAATTAATAGAAAAGAATAGAGTAAAACAGAACAAAATAGAACAGAAAATAAAAGAAAAGAATAAAATAGACTAGAGTATTAAAGAATAGGATAGAAAGGAATATAACCATCTTCTGAAATTAGAATTTTAAATAGAATAAATTCAAATTGCAATATAATAAAAAAAAGAATAGAATAGGAAAAAACAATAGAATGGAATCAAATAGAAAGAATATTCCAAAATTCGAATTTCAAATAGAATAAATTTAAATTCAAATACAATAGAAAATAATACAACTGAAAATAAAAGAATAGAATAGAATAGAAAAAAAGAATAGAATAAAATATAGTTACATAATTGGTGAGGTTGAAAAAAGACACAAGGACATCAAGTTCAACTGGTGTGTGTGCTTTTATGTCAATATTACATTGTATATCCCTGTATGGTTTTCTTTTTTGAAAACAGAAAGACTGTAACCATTTCCCAAAATTCAAATAGAATAAATTGGAATAGAAAATAAAATAATAGAATGGGAAAGAATAGAGCATAAGAGAAAAAAAAAGAATAGAATAGCATATAGCCATCTTCTGAAATTAGAATTTCGAACAGAATAAATTAGAATTTTAATAGAATAGAAAAGAATATAATTGCAAATAAAAGAACAGATCAGAAAAGAATAGAATTGAAAAACAGCAATAGAATAATATAGAATATAACCATCTTCTGAAATTAGAATTTTGAATAGAAAAGAATATAATAAAAAAAAAACAATTGTCTACAATAGAATAAAATATAATATAACCATCTTCTGATATTCGAATTTTGAATAGAATAGATTTTCAATAGAAAATAATAGAATAGACAATTGAATATCATAGAATAGAAAGAAAATAACCATCTTCTGAAATTTGAATTTCTCATAAAAAAAATTGAATTAGAATAGAATATAATAAAAAAAATATATAAAAGAATAGAATAGACTAAAACAATAGAATAGAATAGAAATAATATAACCATCCTACAAAATTAAAATTTCTAATAGAATAAATTTGAATGGAATTCAAATTCTATTCAAATTTTCTGAATCTGGTCGAATTAAGTTCAATTCAACCAAATTTGGAAAATTTGACTCGAATTCAAACAAAATTAATTCCGAAATTAATTAAACAACTAATTAATTAACTAAACAAATTTATGTAAATAAAAAATAAAAGGGAAGCAAAATGTATTTTTTCTTTCTGCACTTCTCTACAGTCAATCAGCCCCTCCATAAACCGATCAAGTACTGATCCAACCCATGATCGTAAAGCTGCAGAGATAAAAGTAAAACAGGATGATCACACTTTAACCATTTAAGCTCTGGACTATTTGGCTGGCAAAAGACTAGATAGTTTTATGCGATTCGGGCACTGCGTCGCTTTAACTGACAATTGCGCAGTCGTGCGACGTGGCTCCCAAACAAAATTTACGTCCTTTATTTTCCCACAAATAGAGCTTTCTTTTGGTGGTATTTGATCACCTCTGCAGATTTTATTTTTTGCTCTATAAACAAAAAAAGCGATAATTTTGAAAAAAAACACATTATTTTTTACTTTTTGCTGTAATAAATATCTCCCAAAAAAATATATAAAAAAACATTTTTTTTCCCCTCAGTTTAGGCCGATACGTATTCTTCTACATATTTTTGGTAAAATAAAATCGCAATAAGCGATTATTGATTGGTTTGCCCAATAGTTATAGCATTTACAAAATAGGGGATAGTTTTATGGCATTTTTATTAATAATTATTTTTTATTAGTAATGGCGGCGATCAACGATTTTTATTGTGACTGCTACATTATGGCAGACAGATCGGACACTTTTGGCGTGATTTTGGGACCATTCACATTCATACAGCAATCAGTGCAATTAAAAATCCATTGATTACTGTATAAATGTGACTGTCAGTGAAGGGGTTAACCACTAGGTGGCGGTTTAGGGGTTAAAGCGGAGGTCCACCCTAAAGTGGACCTCCGCTCATCGGAACCCTCCCCCCCCCTCCGGCCCCACAATTGGCACCTTTCAGGGGGGAGGGGGGTGCAGATACCTGTACAATACAGGTATTCTGCACCCACTTCCGAGATAGCTCTCTGCGGAAAGGGGCGTAGATTACGCCCCTTTCCGCAAGTGCCCGCCCCTTTCCGCAAGTGCCCCGCTGCCTGCTGGGAAACACACAGATCCCAGAGGCAGCGGGGACCGTCCTTATTGCGCAGCGCGATTCGCGCATGCGCAGTAGGGAACCGGGAAATGAAGCCGAAGGGCTCCATTTCCTGATTCCCATACCCAAGATGGCGGCGGCAGCACACGACAGACGATCCACAGATCGGCTTCGGGTGCCGACATCGCGGGCGCGCTGGACAGGTAAGTGTCACGATTTTAAAAGTCAGCGGCTGCAGTATTTGTAGCTGCTGGCTTTTAAAAAAAAAAAAAACGCGGAGTCCCGGCGGACTCCCGCTTTAAGTGTGTCCTAGGGAGTGATTCTAACTGTGGGGGGAGGAGCTGTGTGTGACACATCACTGATCACAGCTCCCGATTACAGGGAGCTATAATCAGTGACAGTGTCACTAGGCAGAACGGGGGAAATGCTTGTTTACATTAGCATTTCCCTGTTCTTACTCTCCGTGAGACGATTGCGGGTATCCCGCGGATATCGAGTCCCCCTACCCATTCACCAAAAAAAGTATCAAAAAGTAAAAACCACAAAAGTTTTTGACAATTCCTTTATTAAAAAGGAAAAAAAAAAGTGTTCCACGATTTACATCCATTGTCAATCAGGAAAAGAGGGGGGAGGGATTGGAGTGTGTGTGGACAAGGATTTGGTCTATCCAACCCAATTTAAGAACAAATGAAGAAAACCTGGTACCCGAAGACACGGTTATGAACCCCTAGGTGTCTATTATAGACAAACCAAAACATTGAGTATAAAAAAGGTATACATTTATTTTCATATAACAATAGTGGACATATAGAAATCAATACATAAAATCAGTATCTGATACCTGATTAGTACAATTGTATGAGCTGACCACTGTCCTGGTGTGGGACGGACTAGTGATGATCAATACAGATGTAAAACACCTTACAGTGGTGTGAAAAAGTGTTTGCCCCCTTCCTCATTTCCTGTTCCTTTGCATGTTTGTCACACTTAAGTGTTTCGGAACATCAAACCAATTTAAACAATAGTCAAGGACAACACAAGTAAACACAAAATGCAATTTGTAAATGAAGGTGTTTATTATTAAAGGTGAAAAAAAATCCAAACCATCATGGCCCTGTGTGAAAAAGTGATTGCCCCCCTTGTTAAAACATACTATAACTGTGGTTGTCCACACCTGAGTTCAATTTCTCTAGCCACACCCAGGCCTGATTATTGCCACACCTGTTCACAATCAAGGCATCACTTAAATAGGAGCTGCTTGACACAGTAAGGTCCACCAGAAGATCCTTAAAAGCTACACATCATGCCGAGACCCAAAGAAATTCAGGAACAATTGAGAAAGAAAGTAATTGAGATCTATCAGTCTGGAAAGGGTTATAAAGCCATTTCCAAAGCTTTGGGAATCCAGCGAACCACAGTGAGAGCCATTATCCACAAATGGCGAAGACATGGAACAGTGGTGAACCTTCCCAGGAGTGGCCGGCCGCCCAAAATTACCCCAAGAGCGCAGCGACGACTCATCCAAGAGGTCACAAAAGACCCCACAACAACGTCCAAGGAACTGCAGGCCTCACTTGCCTCAGTTAAGGTCAGCGTTCATGCCTCCACCATCAGGAAAAGACTGGGCAAAAATGGCCTGCATGGCAGAGTTCCAAGGAGAAAACCACTGCTGAGCAAAAAGAACATCAAAGCTCGTCTCAATTTCTCCACAACACATCTTGATGATCCCCAAGACTTTTGGGACAACATTCTGTGGACCGATGAGACAAAAGTGGAACTCTTTGGAAGGTGTGTGTCCAAGTATATCTGGCGTAGAAGGAACACTGCATTTCATAAAAAGAACATTATACCAACAGTAAAATATGGTGGTGGTAGTGTGATGGTCTGGGGCTGTTTTGCTGCTTCAGGACCTGGAAGACTTGCCGTGATAAAAGGAACTATGAATTCTGCTGTCTACCAAGAGATCCTGAAGGAGAATGTCCGACCATCTGTTCGTGTACTCAAGCTGAAACGAACTTGGGTTCTGCAGCAGGACAATGATCCTAAACACACCAGCAAGTCCCCCACCGAATGGCTGAAGAAAAACAAAATGAAGACTTTGGAGTGGCCTAGCCAAAGTCCTGACCTGAATCCTATTGAGATGTTGTGGTATGACCTTAAAAAGGCCGTTCATGCTCGAAAACCCTCTAATGTAACTGAATTAGGACAATTCTGCAAAGATGAGTGGGCCAAAATTCCTCCAGGACGCTGTAAAAGCCTCATTGCACGTTATCGCAAACGCTTGGTTGCAGTTGTTGCTGCTAAGGGTGGCCCAACCAGTTATTAGGTTTAGGGGGCAATCACTTTTTCACACAGGGCCATGATGGTTTGGATTTTTTTTCACCTTTAATAATAAACACCTTCATTTACAAATTGCATTTTGTGTTTACTTGTGTTGTCCTTGACTATTGTTTAAATTGGTTTGATGTTCCGAAACACTTAAGTGTGACAAACATGCAAAGGAACAGGAAATGAGGAAGGGGGCAAACACTTTTTCACACCACTGTACATGTTACGGACTAAAAGTCCTTCTTCAGAGTTTATTTTGGTTCAGATGGGTACAGATTTTCTATAACAAAGAAAGTGTGCAAGTAATACAATATTAGTATACAATAATTGGTGTAAATATTATGACAAAATATACAACATTTCTAATCATATATGTTCAGCCATGTATATGGACTACTTACATAGTAAAATAGTCCACATGGAACAGGTCTGAGGAATAGTAGATGGTCATTCCGATCATGGACAGCAAACGGGATCCCCTCCAAAACACAGCAAGCTCAGAGACACAAACGGCAACCGATGCTTCACTGCGAGAACTCAAGCCTGGGAAGCAAAAGATCCTGCTTGAACTGGGCCAGTATAACTGTGTTGAAGGTCTAAAACATGGCAAGATCACTAACAAAGGTATTAAGCGCATTAAAATAAAGCACTAGGAATATTTTAGTAATATTCAAACATTATTTACCAAATTCATTTGGTCGTATAAACAGCCAAGGATTAGGAGGACATTAGTGTCATTACCTAAACAATATGGAGGGCTGGGAGTTCTGGACATATATATTATCAGGCTGTACACCTTGGCCGATTGTTGGACTGGTGTATACATGGAGAACTGAAAATTTGGCCTAATTTGGGACTATCCACACAGAATTCAACCATTAGTCCCTATATTAGGCAACCCACAATTTATACCAGGGACACAGAAAGGACCTTTTGAGACATTGATCAAACGAGGAATATACCAAGCATCACATTTTATACAATCAGGTAAATGGCCAACACTGAAGGAGCTGATGGACAAAAAAGTCCCTTTTCAATTCGATTTCTGCCAAGCAGCACAATTAGGGCATTTTTTGAGTACGGGGATACCGTCAAGTTCTTTAGACCGGGGGTTTTATGTCATTTGAGAGGCTTTGTATAGAAAAAGAGCCTATTATGCATGCAGTTTCTAAAATGTATGCACTATTAATTAAACCATCAGAGAATTTTCAGTTGCCTTTTTTGCAAAAAAGGGAAATGGACTTGGGGAGGAGTTTTTCGGTGGATCCGAAAATTTGTACGATACAATCCATATTTAAAACTGCGACATGTACAAAATTACTGGAGATGAATTACAAAATTATCTAACAATGGTATAGAACCCCCGGAAAAACTCCAAAAATGCTTCCCGAATACATCAAATGAATGTTGGAGTTGTCAGAAGGAGCAGGGAACCCTCTTATGCCGCGTACACACGAGCGGACTTTTCGAGGGATTAAGTCCGACAGATTTCCGAAGGAGTTCTGCCGGAGTTCTGCCGGAGTTCCGACAGAGTTCTGACGGACTTTTCGAATGAGCGGACTTGGCCACACACAATCACACCAAACTCCGACGGATTCGAACGTGATGACGTACGACTGGACTCGAATAAGGAAGTTCATAGCCAGTAGCCAATAGCTGCCCTAGCGTCGGTTTTAGTCCGTCGGAATAGCATACACACGAGCAAATTTTTCAGAGGGACCGGGTCCGGCGGAGTTCCGTCGGAAAAATTTGAAGCATGTTCCATTTTCTAAAGTCCGTCAGACTTTTGCGAATCAAAAGTCCGTTGCAGCCCATACACGATTGAATATCGTTTTAGTCCGTCGGAATAGCATACACACGAGCAAATTTTTCAGAGGGACCGGGTCCGGCGGAGTTCCGTCGGAAAAATTTGAAGCATGTTCCATTTTCTAAAGTCCGTCAGACTTTTGCGAATCAAAAGTCCGTTGCAGCCCACACACGATTGAATAGTCTGACGGAATCATTCCGTCGGACTTTGGATGTTGAAAAGTCCGCTCGTGTGTACGGGGCTTTACATGTATTTTGGTTATGCCCAAAAGTTGAGAAATACTGGAAGGAGGTACGAGAGATTATTCAGAAATGTAAGAAGTAAGACCTCACAGCATCAATAAGGCTGCATATAATAAGTTCTGTGACTTGTAATAGTAGGAATAGTGAACACACCTGAGAGATATTAGGATATATCAAGCTGTGCTGCTTTACCACCATGAGCTCCTTCAGTATCTGAAATAAATGTCTGGAGAGCTGGTATATGAGCATATATCGAAGCATCAGGCCAATCACAATGTTGATTGTGATGGGAGTCACCTGGCTTCTCCGCCCATGGTCCCCGACGGTTATGACAAGCGGCATAGGACCGCACAGAGGGGGTGGAGTCACACCATGCCACCGACGTGCAAGTGGCTGCCGACTGCGCTCCAAATTGGAGCACAGAACGGAGGAAAACCCGGAAACAGGGACTTCATAGACAAAGAGGCTAGGCATCTCAGGCTAGGTCATGGCAGAAACTCAAAACCTGGATTCGAACTTCTTCCGGAACGAAAACTCGGTCCCTTTTCCAAAGAAGACCTTCCCTTGCCTGGAGGGTATCCCTGATAGCGGTAGGGATGACTGTAGATGCCTGCTTCAGTTGTGACATGAGATCAGTCTGTAGTAACAAGAAGTTCCCTGCTCGCAGGATGGTGTCTGGTGCTGGTAAGTCTTTTGGATCCTCAAACATGCGTGGCAGCGCGTCGGGCTTGACATTCTTTGAGCCAGGTCTGTACGTGATGTGGAAAAGGAACCTTGAGAAGAAAAGTGCTCATCGGGCCCGGCGAGGTTTCAGCCATTTAGCAGTCCATAAGTACTCTAGGTTCTTATGATTAGGGATGAGCTTTGAGTTTGAGTCAAACTCATGTTCGACTCGAACATTGCCTGTTCGCCTGTTCACCGAGCAGCGAACAATTTGGGGTGTTCGTGGCAAATTCGAAAATCCTCGGAACACCCTGTACAAGTCTATGGGAGAAATCTAAAGTGCTAATTTTAAAGGCTTATATGCGAGTTATTGTCATAAAAAGTGTTTGGGGACCTGGGTCCTGCCCTAGGGGATATGTATCAATGCAAAAAAGTTTTAAAAACTGCCATTTTTTCGGGAGCAGTTATTTTAATAATGCTTAAAGTAAAACAATAAAACTGTAATATTCCTTTAAATTTCGTACCTGGGGGTGTGTATAGTATGCCTGTGAAGGGGCGCATGTTTCCCGTGCTAAGAACTGTCCCTGCACAAAGTGTCATTTCTGCAGGAAAAAAGTCATT
Source organism: Lithobates pipiens (assembly GCF_037356315.1). Taxonomy (NCBI): domain Eukaryota; kingdom Metazoa; phylum Chordata; class Amphibia; order Anura; family Ranidae; genus Lithobates; species Lithobates pipiens. The sequence continues at coordinate 245,962,171 of NW_027507787.1, forward strand.
TAAAATCACTTGTGGCTATAATGAATCGTCGGCTCCCCATAATACAGAGAACAGTCATTGAAAGTCATTGATGAAAAAAAAAAAGCGTGGGGTTCCCCCAAATTCAATTACCAGGCCCTTCAGGTCTGGTATGGATTTTAAGGGGAACCCCACGTCAAATTGAAAAAGAAATGGCCTGGAGTTCCCCCTAAAAATCCATACCAGACCCTTTACCCGAGCACGCAACCTGGCAGGCTGCAGGAAAAGTGGGGGGGACGAGATAGAGCCCCCCTCCTGAACCGGTCCCCCCAAAGCACCTTGTCCCCAGGGTTGATGAGGACAAGGGCCTCATCCTCACAACCCTGGTCGGTGGTTGTGAGGGTCTGCAGGTGGGGGGGCTTATCAGAATCTGGAAACCCCCTTTAACAAGGGGACCCCCAGATCCCGCCCCCCGTTTGAAATGGTAAGGTGGTACAAAAGTAACCGGAGACACTGCGGGAATCCCGGCAGCCTGACACTTCTTATCTGAGGAGGGCGGGACCACCTGTCATCTGACCCCACCCCCCAAGCCCGGTTTCCCCAATGACGTGCAGGTGACCCCGCCCACTCTGATGTAACGCAGGTTTCCGTTATATCAGAGGGGGTTGGGGTCACCCGCACGTCATTGGGGAAGCCGGACTTTCCCCTTACATCAGAGGGGGTGGGGTCAGGTTACGGGTGGCTCCGCCCTCCTCAGATAAGAAGTGTCAGGCTGCCGGGATTCCAGCAGTGTCTCCTTTGGAGACAGAGGATGGATGCGCTGCACTGGAGGGAGAGATCACCCATCGCTGGATCAGATCAGCCATCGCTGGACCCTGGAGAAAAGATCAGCCGTCGCTGGATAGCAAGAGTGGATTCTCACCGCTGCAATCTTTTTTTATTTTTTTTATTTTTAATAAAGGACTTTTGCAATGGTGTGTGTGTCTTTTTTAACAATTTTTTACACTTTCTTTGTGAAATGGTAGGCCCTTACCATTTCAAACGGGGGGGGGGGGGCGGGATCTTGTTAAAGGGGGCTTCCAGATTCTGATAAGCCCCCCACTCGCAGACCCACACAACCGGCCAGGGTTGTGGGGATGAGGCCCTTGTCCTCATCAACATGGGGAAAAGATGCTTTGGGGGGACCCCAAAGCACCCTCCCAATGTTGAGGACATGTGGCCTGGTACGGTTCAGGGGGGGCGCTCTCTCGTCGCCCCTCTGTTCCTGCGGCCCGCCAGGTTGCGTGCTTGGATAAAGGGTCTGGTATGGATTTTTAGGGAGAACTCTACGCCATTTTTTTTTCAATTTGGTGTGGAGTTCCTCTTAAAATCCATACCAGACCCTTCTGATATGGATATTTGGGGGGAACCCCACGTCATTTTTTTTAAATATGACGTGGGGTTCCCCTTAATATCCATACCAGACCTGAAGGGCCTGGTAATTGAATTTGGGGGAACCCCATGCTTTTTGTTTTTATCAATGACTTTCAATGACTGTCCTCTGTATGACGGGGAGCCGACAATTCATTATTCATGATTTTAAATGACTTTTTTTCCTGCAGAAATTACATTTTGTGCAGGGACAGTTACATAGTTACATAGTTACATAGTTAGCCAGGTTGAAAAAAGACACAAGTCCATCCAGTTCAACCTTAAAAACAAATAAATAAAATAAAAAATAATCGTACAATCCAGATACCCAATTTTATGCCCACAATTGATCCAGAGGAAGGCGAAAAAAAAACCCAGCAGAGCATGCTCCAATTTACTACAGTAGGGGAAAAAAATTCCTTCCTGATCCCCCAATAGGCGATCGGATTTTCCCTGGATGTTAGTACCTAGTTATATTATGTACCATCAGGAAAGTATCCAAGCCTTTCTTAAAGCAATCTACTGAACTAGCCAGAACCACCTCTGGTGGGAGTCTATTCCACATTTTCACTGCTCTAACTGTGAAGAAACCTTTCCGTAGTTGAAGCTGAAATCTCTTTTCCTCTAGACGTAAAGAGTGCCCCCGTGTCCTCTGGGTTGACCGTACAGAGAACAACTCAACACCAAGTTCACTATATGGACCCCTAATATATTTGAACATGTTAATCATATCCCCCCTTAATCTCCTCTTCTCAAGAGTGAATAAATTGAGTTCCTCTAATCTCTCCTCATAGCTGAGTTCCTCCATGCCTCTTATCAGTTTGGTTGCCCTTCTCTGCACTTTCTCCAGTTCCCCGATATCCTTTTTGAGAACTGGTGCCCAAAACTGAACGGCATATTCCAGGTGAGGTCTTACTAATGATTTGAACAGGGGCAAAATTATATCTCTTTCTCTGGAGTCCATACCTCTCTTAATACAAGAAAGGACTTTGCTCGCTTTGCAAACAGCAGCTTGGCATTGCATGTTGTTATTGAGCTTATGGTCTACCAAAACCCCCAGATCCTTCTCCACTATGGATTCCCCCAGTTGTACTCCCCCTAGCATGTATGATGCATGCATATTCTTAGGCCCCAAGTGCATAACTTTACATTTATCAACATTAAACCTCATCTGCCACATAGTCGCCCAATTAGACAGTGTATTGAGGTCGGCTTGTAAATTGGAGACATCCTGTAAAGACGTTATTCCACTGCATATCTTGGTGTCATCTGCAAAGACAGAAATATTACTTTTGATGCCAGACCCAATATCATTTATAAAGATGTTAAAAAGTAAGGGTCCCAACACTGAACCTTGGGGTACACCACTGATAACCTTAGACCATTCAGAGTAAGAGTCATTAACCACGACTCTTTGAATTCTGTCTTCTAGCCAATTTTCTATCCATTTACAAACTGATATTTCCAAACCTGTAGACTTTACCTTACACATGAGCCGTGTGTGCGGAACTGTATCGAATGCTTTTGCAAAATCCAAGTATACCACGTCCACCGCCACCCCTCTGTCCAAGGTTTTACTTACCTCCTCATAAAAAGAAATCAGATTTGTCTGACAACTTCTGTCTTTCATGAATCCATGCTGTCTGTTGCTTAAAGTGTTATTGTTCAGCAAGAACTCGTCGATGTGGTCTTTTATTAAACGCTCCAGTATCTTCCCAGCTATAGAAGTTAAGCTAACAGGTCTATAGTTACTTGGTAAAGACTTTGATCCCTTTTTAAATATAGGCACCACGTTCGCCCTGCGCCAATCCAGTGGGACTATTCCCGTCATTAATGAGTCCCTAAAAATTAGATACAATGGCTCTGAAATTACAGAGCTCAATTCTTTTAGGATCCGTGGGTGGATGCCATCAGGTCCAGGTGCTTTATCCACCTTTATTCTGTCTAAGTATTTCTGGACCATATCCCTTTTGAGCCATTGTGGATCATTTGGGGCTGTGTCACTACCACCCCCATTATGGACATGAGCTCCCCCATGCTCTTTTGTGTACACAGAGCTGAAGAAAGTGTTTAATAAATTAGCCTTCTCTTTGTCCCCAGTCACCAACTCTAGATTGTTTTGTAAAGGGCCTACATGCTCAGACTTGACCTTTTTACTATTAATATATTTGAAGAATTTTTTGGGGTTTGTCCTACTATCTTTTGCAATCTGTCGTTCGTTTTGAATTTTTGCATCCTTGATTTCCTTTTTACATATACTGTTAATTTCTTTGTAACATTTAAATGACACTAGTGATCCTTCATTTTTATATTTTTTAAAAGCTCTTCTCTTACAGTTTATAGCTTTTTTAACCTTGGCCGTGAGCCACATAGGTTTTGTTTTTAGCCTTTTAAACTTATTGCCCATGGGAATATACTTTGCAGTGAGGTCCCCAACAGTCTTTTTGAAGAATTCCCATTTCTGTTCTGTGCCCATTGAAGCGAATATTCTCTCCCAGTCTAAGTCCTGGAGAGTAGCCCTCATCCTTGGAAAATTAGCTCTCTTGAAGTTAAGCACGTACTAAACACACCCCCCAGGTACGAAATTTAAAGTAATATTACACTTTTATTGTTCCACTTTAAGCATTATTAAAATCACTGCTCCTGAAAAACAGACTTTTTAAAACTTTTTTTTTGCATTGATACATGTCCCCTCGGGCAGGACCCAGGTCCCCAGACACTTTTTATGACAGTAACTTGCATATTAGCCTTTAAAATTTGCACTTTTGATTTTGAATGTTCGAGTCACATAGACTTTAATAGGGTTCTAAAATTCACACAGAGTTTAGGTCTGCTCGCAGGTTCTGGTGCGAACCAAATCGGGGGGTGTTCGGCTCACCTATTACTTATGATCTGTGTAAATCAAAATTGATCCCTCTAGCAAATATCTCCATTCCTCAAGGGCGGCTTTTATGGCAAGGAGTTCATGATCACCAACATCGTAGTTCCTCTCAGCAGGAGCAAGCTTCCGAGAGAAAAAGGCTACTGGATGAATCAAATTCTTGAGACCCTGGCGTTGGGACAGAGGCAGCTTGGGCTTCAGGGGACCAGTGGAAATGGACATGCTGCTTGGTGAGTTGTGTAATGGGTGTAATGATGGCCGAGAAATTCTTGATGAATCTGCGGTCAAAATTTGCAAATCCCACAAACCACTGGTTACCCTTCTTATCAGAGGGAGCTGGCCAGGACAGAATTGCTGAGACCTTCTGAGGGTCCATTTCAATTCCACCGGGGGAAAAGATTAACCCCAAAAACTGGATGCTTTTCTGCTCAAACTTACACTTCTCCGGTTTGGCATAAAGTCCATGTAAGCGGAGATGGTGAAGAACACTCTTGACAGGTTCACGATGACTCTCGAGGGAAGTGGAGAACACAAGTATGTCGTCTAGGTAGAGGAAAACAAAAATGTCTAAATAGTCCTCATAAACATCATTGATGAAGTGCTGAAAAGTGGCAGGTGCATTACACAGACCAAAGGGCATGACAAGGTATTCGTAATGGCCAAAACGGGTAAGAAAGGCAGTCTTACATTCATCTCCCTTTTTTATACGGATGAGATTATAGGCTCCTCTTAGGTCTAGTTTTGTGAAGAAAAGGGAGGGGGGAAGCAATTCTTCATTTTGATCTTGTTTAACTTGCGGTAATCTGCGCAGGGCCGTAGCGAGTGGTCTTTTTCCACAAAGAGTATTCCCGCTCTGGTAGGTGAAGTAGAAGGGCGGATGAACCCCTTTCGAAGACTCTCGTCAATGTAATCCTTCAGAGCACCCAGTTCCTTTTTGGATAGCAGAAAGATTCAACCAAATGGAATAGCAGCCCCAGACAGGAGCTTGATAGGGCAGTCATAGGCTCTGTGTTGGGGTAAGGTGTCTGCTCCCCGCTTACTAAAAACGTCCAGAAATTCATGATAAGCCCTAGGCACCCTTTGGTAAAGTTCAGCTTTGACGTCCATACAAAGTAGGGCAGTGGGTGGCGTAGTGGGCTTTGGCAGACAATGTTCCTGACAGTATAAGGACTGATAACTGATGCTTCCAGAACTCCAGTTAATCAACAGGTTATGGGCCTGGAGCCATGGCAGGCCCAAAATGACAGGATACAAGGGAGAGGAAATAGCGTCTAAACGTAAAAGTTCCTTGTGATTGGCAAGAGTCACAGTTAGCAATGGAGGGGTTTCCTTAGTCACTAGTCCAGACTTCACACAGGAGCCATTGGCTAAGAATACAGTAAGTCCCTGCTTCTTGGATTGAAGGGGTATATGTTGTAGGTCTGCAAATACCAAATCAATGAAGCAGCTGCATGCACCGGAGTCCACAATAGCAGTAGTGGACACATTTCTTCCTGGGAGCTGGAACGTGATAGGCATTGCCAGGTGAGCAGAAGTTGCAGGCAGGACCGCCTGGGTAACTGAGGAGGCGGTCAGACCCTTATGTTTCTTAGCTGGACAGTTCTGTATGTAGTCCCACCACAATAGAGGCAGAGGTTGCCTAGTAGCGCAGCGAGCGTTCTTCATGGGAGAGAGGAGGACGGATCAGGCCGAGTCGTGTAGAAGTTCCCGTTACCGGTTCAGTCAGTTCTGTCTAAAAATCAGACGGACTTTAGATTTAGAACATTATTCAAATCTCTGTAACGGACTCAAGTCCCGTCGAAAAATCACGTTGTCTGTATGCTAGTCCGATGGACGATTCCGACACTAGGGCAGCTATTGGCTACTGACTATGAACTTCCTTGTTCAAGTCCGTTCGTACGTCATCACGTTCAAACCCATCAGACTTTTGTGTGATTGTGTGTGTGCTAAGTCTGTTAGTTCGAAAAGTCCATCAGAACTCCGCCGAAAGTCTGTCGGGAAGACCGTCGGACCTAGTCCGTCTAAAAGTCCGGTCGTGTGTACGCGGGATTATGAGTGAATTTATAACAAGAACAATTGAGTACTGTCCGTGATACTTTATTTATTTACTTACTGATAAAAGCAGTAGTCAAGCGGTGTACTGCTTGGACCTTGAAGAAGCGGACATACCCAAAAGCTTGTCCTGTAAATTTGGCTCAGTCCAAATAAATAAAGTATTATAGAGAGTACTCAATTGTTCTTTATTCATTAACACTAGGAATGCAATGGGTTTGGTTGGAGCTTTTTTCGAACTGAATCTAGGTACAAGCTGCCACCCCTGCCAAACAGTGTGCAATTAGTTGCAGCTAGGGCATTCCCTGCCTCGAATCCGCATGTAACAAAGGGGTGGGGGCAGAGGCTGCTCTAGGCTTTGTGAGGCCTTAGGCCGCGTACACACGGGCGGATTGTCTGTCCAACTTAGTCCGCTGAACAGTGTTTCAGCGGACAATCCGCTCGTGTGTGGGCTTCAGCGGACTTTTTCAGCGGACAGTCTGACGAACAAAGTCTTACGGAATTTCCGTAAGACAGTCCGTTCAAACTTGGTTTTGTCCGTCTAAACTTGGTTTCAGCGGACAGTCCGCTCGTGTGTAGGCAAGTTGGACGGACTAAGTATGGCGCATGCTCAGAAAGGGTTTACACGGCCGAAGGTTGCATTGCAGTGTATAGGACGTCGTTTTTCTAGTCCCGTCGTACGTGCTGTACACGTCATCGCGCACGCTTTCAGCGGACTGTCTGCTCATCGTGTGTGGTCAAGTCCGTTCATGCAAATTTTGAACGGACTGTCTGTCGGATTGTCTGCCGAACTTAGTTGGGCAGACAATCCGCCCGTGTGTACGCGGTCTTAGGCAAAATTTGGACATGAGGCCCCACTCATTCTCATAATGGGAAAAATAATGCAAGAGATAAAAAGGGCTGCAGAAAGATATACAGATCTAGCACACAGGTGATCAGCACCACTTCTAGGGCACCCTCCTCACCCGTCAGACATATGCATACAATACAACATGTGGGACCCAGCAAGATGACAACCAGTGACGGCCCGTCCATTTGGGGTGCACGGGCACCATCCCCCTTATTCATGAGTCCTCCCTAACTATCAGTTGGACTTGTCATAGTTCTGATTGAATCCAGAGGAGGCTCATTATTATTTATATACTAATATAACTTATTTTTGTAATGAGACTCATTCACATTTTATGATTTCCTTTCATATATTTATTTATGTATATTTATACTTCTTATAATATGTTTAATATATTGACTGTTTATAGCTATACTGTATATATCCTAATGAATTTCCTTTATTCATTATGTATTATTTACTTATAATTATGCTTTGGACATCAATCTGACCTATCTCAATGCTGATATTTATGATATTTTATTGTTATTCCGCCAAATTTATTTCCAGCTTTTATTTACTATTTTATATTGCACTAAATAGATTGACTATAGCATCTTTTGAATGAATTATCTCTACCTAATATTACTATTTATTGATGTATCTATGGTACGCAAGATTCTTCGGCACTATGTCTTTTTAACCCTTGTCCATGTAATATTACTGACTTTTTTCTTACGTACAATCTGGCCCCGACCCCCCAGACTATAAAAACTCCCTCTTGTGTTCATTCACTCCATGCTTGATAAAGGAACGCAGCTATTCCTCCACCAATGGCGTGCTAGTTCGGAAACGTGTCGCATTTTTGTGAAATTTACTGCAGTGTTTGCTCCCCAAGCCTCATTCTGATCTCAATCTCACGGCCATGCTTCTCTCTACACCACTAAGGTGGAACGCTCATTGTGGAGACACAGTGTGGCTTGCTAGAGGCACTGGCATCTATCCTTCCCCACTTATATCTTTTTCCTGGAATCCATATCTGTGTCTGATAGCGCTGAGCTCAGCCATCCCACCTTTGCTGCCTTGCAGTCCTACTCCATCTCTTCAGCCCAGCTAATGGAATTGAATGCAACGCTTCTTTCCTCCATGTGAGTGGATATTGTTGTTTTAATAAATTGTTTTATGATATATACTCAGAGGTGCCCCTCTCCTTGCTTTTATTCTAGTTTACTGGAACACACTTTTGGTTTTCTTGGTGGCTGCCCTGACTGACCCTATGACATAAACGTTTACGAGTGCATGTATGTGTGTACATAAACATCTCTCTATCTTGGCCCTTGGACTATTGGGTAGTACATTCTGAGGTATCTGTGTATTGCGCCTTTTTACTTGTTTTTGTACTTTGTGTATAGATATCAATATTAATATGTTGTTGCCCACTGCTTACCCTTCACCCCAACACATATTGATACATCTTCTTATGAAAAACTATAAGTCTTGCCAGGTGTTCATTAAAGTGGTTCCAAAGGCAGAAGGTTTCTGACCTTAATGCGTTAAGATTAAAAAGGTCATTAACCACTTGCCGCCCGCCCTATAGCAAATGGACGGCGGCAAAGTGGTTTCATAATCCTGACCGGACGTCATATGACGTGATCAGGATTATGAGCCGCTGCGCGCCCCCGGGGGCGCGCATCGCGGCGATCGTTGTTGCGGGGTGTCAGTCTGACACCCGGCAACTACGATCTCGGTAAAGAGTCTCCGACGGAGACATTTTACCACGTGATCAGCCGTGTCCAATCACGGCTGATCACAGTGTAAATAGGAAAAGCCGGTGATCGGCTTTTCCTCACTCGCGTCTGTCAGACGCGAGTAGAGGAGAGCCGATCGGCTGCTCCTCTGACAGGGGGGGTCTGTGCTGATCGATTATCAGCACAGCCCCCCCCCCCAAGGATGCCCACACTGGACCACCAGGGACGCCACCAGACCACCAGGGATGCCAAGGACAAGGTATGCCACCCTAGACCACCAGGGATTCTAGTCAGTGCCACAATGGATGCCAATCAGTGCCCATAATGGATGCCAATCAGTGCATCACTGATTGGCATGCATTATTGATTGGCACTGATTGGCATCCATTAGTGCAATATATTATAATACAATGCCGCCTATCAGTTCCCATCTGTGCCGCCTATCAGTGCCTACCCATGCCCACCTGTGCCGCCTACCCATGCCCACCTGTGCCGCCTAACCCATGCCCACCTGTGCCGCCTAACCCATGCCCACCTGTGCCACTTATTCATGCCCATCCGTGCCACCTATCAGTGCCCATGCGTGTCACCCATCAGTGCCACCCATCAGTGCCGCCTATCAGTGCCACATATCGGTGTCCATCAATGCCACCTCATCAGTGCCACTTCATTGGTGCCACCTCATCGGTGCCCATCAGTGCCGCCTTATCATTGCCCATCAGTGTAACCCCATCGGTGCCCATCAGTGAAGGAAAAAACTTACTTATTTGCAAAGTTTTGAAACTGAAACAAAAAAAAAACATTTTTTTTTCAAAATTTTCGGTATTTTTTTATTTGTTTAGCAAAAAATAAAAACCGTAGAGGTGATCAAATACCACCAAAAGAAAGCTCTATTTATGGGAAAAAAATGATACAAATTTCATTTGGGTACAGTGTAGCACGACCGCGCAATTGTCATTCAAAGTGCGACAGCGCTGAAAGCTCAAAATTGAAGTGGTTAAGGACAAAAACCTTCTAAGCCCCATCTTGATCCAGCATTGTGCATGAGATCAGTGGCTCTCATGGGTCTTTCTCTCCTCAGTTAGAGAGAGATGCCACCAGCACACCAAGATCTCGAAAATGGGTCCAAAGCTTTATTCAGAGATCACATCATTACAGCAAATCATATATAGCAATTTGCTGTAATCATGTGATCGCTGGATAAAGCTTTTGACCCATTTTGGAGATCTTGGTGTGCTGGTGATATCTCTCTCTCTCTCAGACTATTCATCGTTCCAGCCGGTGGTAACTTCAGAACCCATTTACATACACGCCTAGAGGCAATTCAGTTCGCATTGTGCGCTATACAAGTATTTCATTCATTCATTCATTCATCTCTAAAGGAACATGTGCATTTGGAATAGTGGTTTGGAATCTCTCTCCTCAGGAGCTCACACAACAGTGAGAGCCATTGGCTCCTGCTGCTGTCAATCACAGCCAGCGAACCAATGAGGAGAGAGCAAGAGCTGGGGCTGAGCCATGCTCTGTGTGTGAATGGACCATGTCCATTCACAGGAGAGCGGCACGGGAGCTAGCAGTGCCGATTTAGCAAGTGGCTTTCTATTAGGGGCAATTGGCAGGGGGGAGGAGCAATGGCCACTGGAGGGGGGACTCTAAAAGAAGAGGAATCGGGCTGCTCTGTGCAAAACCATTGCACAGAGCAGGCAAGTATAACATGTTTGTTATTTTAAAAAAAATAAAACCTTTGGAATCACTTTAAACAGTGTTAGATCAGTGTTTCTCAACCAGGGTTCCTTTTGGGGCATGTGATTTCCCACTTTGGTCCTTTAGTGTCTTCATGACATGGACATTTCCTATTGGATGTCCAGTAACGAGATTCTTTCAGGAGCCAGAAGAGGACAACGTCACCACAGGGGCATAATAGGGAACCTAAAAAATAAAAGTGGTCAGCCTTTGCGCCGCTAAGTGGTAATAAGTGACTAAAGTGGAACAAAATCCAAAATCAGATATAATGAAACACAGATGCTGTGAAAAAGAGCCTGAGTGATATAAAGTGCAAATGCTAACTAAAAAATGCAGCAGGACAAAATAGTGAGCACAAACTATCAAATAATGAATATAAAGGGGTGGGTCCTGCGCAAATCGTGCCACTCAAATAAAATACACAAATTCAAAATAATATAAATATGTGCATACATACAATGCCGTGAAAAAAAATATAGTCCAAAAAACAGCACGCATAAAAATATATAAAAAATATATAAAAAAATGGAAAAAAGGTTTAATGATAGAACAATAATAAAATGTCCGCTACTCAAGGCTCCCAGAACTCTCACCTTTAAACGAAGTGAATAAGCAAATCAAACAAACTCCAGGATTCTCTTTTCATAAATAATAAATAATAGCCATCAGGAAATCCAAAGGAGGGATGCAATGATACAATTCCGCCACTAGAGGGCCAGTCCCAGCTTCCAGAACAGGTGAAATGGATCTTCACTTCTATTTCAGTGTATGGCTCAAAATAAGAGAGAGGAGGGGGAGAGAGAGAAACAGGAGACTTCCATAGTGTAGTAGTTTAAAAAACGGCAGGTAGATTTATTAAAAAGCAGTAAAGACTCTCACATTTTAATTGCAAAAACAAGCACAATCAGGAAGAGGGTATAATGACAACTTCCTCCCGCCTTACTCTACTTCCGGTTCGTCCTCTGGCCAATCCCTACGCGTTACGTCATGTGACTTCTTCATGGGGATGCCTTCATGATTTGCTTATTCACTTCGTTTAAAGGTGAGAGTTCTGGGAGCCTTGAGTAGCGGACATTTTATTATTGTTCTATCATTAAACCTTTTTTCCATTTTTTTATATATTTTTTATATATTTTTATGAGTGCTGTTTTTTGGACTATATTTTTTTCACGGCATTGTATGTATGCACATATTTATATTATTTTGAATTTGTGTATTTTATTTGAGTGGCACGATTTGCGCAGGACCCACCCCTTTATATTCATAATAGGGAACCTGTGATCTCGGACTACATTGCACAGCTGGATTTGTGGTCCTCTGGGGCCGGCAATGGTGAGGAGCCTGGAGGAGGATCTTAGGTGAGTAAGTACCGTATATGTGGCTTAACAAGGTAAAAGGGAAAAATGTCTAGTAGGATGGGTTAGAAGGGGGTGAGAGGCAGGATTGGGAAAAAAATTAACTTTAGCCTGGAATGGGCTAAACAGTTTAGCTATAGGAGTGAAAATGTATCTCCTATTGGTCATTTCACATATAATGTATCCTGTGCCCATCCAATTTGGGATATAGCTGGTTACCTATGCTGATTTACATGACCTATGATGCCATCCATTCAACGTAAATAGCGGAACAATTTTCACTTTCATTGTTCTCAAAGGTTTTTCAGAAGGGTGTGATCTTTATTACTTGGAAAAAATTACACAATACATTTCATCCTCTGGAACATACTTCCTTATAAATTTGAGGTTTGTACATATTTGTTATCAGTCCTGTGTTTACTTGTGAAAGTAACCCAATATTTTATCAGTATTTACCTTATAAAGGCATGTAAAGCTATTGCACCACACCTGATTCAGATTTCTAAGTGCATAAGTTGTGAGTAAAATGATACTATCAGGTACTATTATTAATTATATTTATATGATTCCACCATGTACTTGCAATAACAGAATATTTCCCGCAGCTTCTTTGTAGCCACTTCAACATGCACTCCAACATGGTATTTTCGCAGGATAGTTTTCCAGATGGTGACAAGAGTTGACCATACTCTGTGATGGGGTGACAAAGCAGGAGCACAGAGACAGGGATAGAGCACAGGAAGTGCTTAAACAAGGATCTTCAGGACAGGATTGTCAGGGGTTATTTTAATGAAAACTGCTCATTTAAAAAGATTGGAAATTACTTTTAAAATGACATTAACATGTTAAAATTTAATATGATATCTTGGGGATTGGGGTTACATCAACTGTATTTTTTTTTCAGTGTATTGTTTTTTTTTATATGGTTGAGTTAATTTGAAAATGGGCTTAAAGTCAACATATCCTTTTCTTGGCTCGAAGTTGATCTGGTTGGAACTTATACAAGGACAAAGACTGTAAATATCTGTGGTGAGGCCCCATAGCCAAACTATTAAAGGGGCTCCCAGCAATCTCTATCTGAAAAACGACACCTCTAGTAATGCAGACTACTAACTGTTATGATGGCAGTCAGGGCCGCTCATAGAAATCATGGGGTCTCGTACAGCCTACCTGACGGGGTCCCCTTCAGCCCCACCCTGGCCCCGCCCCTCCCCAGCCCCACCCTGGCCCCACCCCTGGTCACGCTCATGGCCCCTCCTTAAGCCCCACCCCAATCCCTCCCTAGAAGGTCGGAGACTGCAGACATAGTACTGGAGATGGTCAGAGACTGCAGACATGGTACAGGAGATGGTCAGAGACTGCAGACATAGTACAGGAGATGGTCAGAGACTGCAGACATAGTACAGGAGATGGTCAGAGACTGCAGACATGGTACAGGAGATGGTCAGAGACTGCAGACATAGTACAGGAGATGGTCAGAGACTGCACTCATAGTACAGGAGACGGTCAGAGACTGCAGACGTAGTATAGGAGATGGTCAGAGACTGTAGACATGGTACAGGTGATGGTCAGAGACTGTAGACATAGTACAGGAGATGGTCAGAGACTGCAGACATGGTACAGGAGATGGTCAGAGACTGCAGACATAGTACAGGAGATGGTCAGAGACTGCACTCATAGTACAGGAGACGGTCAGAGACTGCAGACATAGTACTGGAGATGGTCAGAGACTGCAGACATGGTACAGGAGATGGTCAGAGACTGCAGACATAGTACAGGAGATGGTCAGAGACTGCAGACATAGTACAGGAGATGGTCAGAGACTGCAGACATGGTACAGGAGATGGTCAGAGACTGCAGACATAGTACAGGAGATGGTCAGAGACTGCACTCATAGTACAGGAGACGGTCAGAGACTGCAGACGTAGTATAGGAGATGGTCAGAGACTGTAGACATGGTACAGGTGATGGTCAGAGACTGTAGACATGGTACAGGTGATGGTTAGAGACTGCAGATGTAGTATAGGAGATGGTCAGAGACTGCAGACATGGTACAGAAGACAAATGTAAAAGTAGTGGAGGCCTTCGCGCTACTGGGAGTAAATAAGAAAGAACTGTATGCGTGTAAACAAGTGTGAGTGTATTCACAAGTGCTGCAAAAGGAGAGGGTTCACAATAACACCAAAAGAAAAATAGTAAATGTAGAATTTCGCGCACATATTAATCCAAGAGCGTTTAATGAATTTATTATTGTTACCTATATACACTCGCCACTTGAGCAAACCTTATATTTTTCACTCACAGTTATCTTTTATTTTTATTTTTACTTTTATTTCTATTTTTATCTTGATTTTTGTTTGTATTTTTTCTTATTTCTATTGTACCTTTATTTTATTTTCACATTATTATTTTTTTCTTCCCTGCACCTACCCTCCTTATACTTTAGATTTTTTGGAATTACCTTCTTAGCAATTACTACTTTCATAGGCATTTTAATTTTGAGTAATTTCACTTTTGAGCGAAATTCTACGTTTAGAAGACGTTTAGGGATCACAGACATGATTGATTCAGGAGATGGTCGGAGACTGCATTTATGGCTAAACGCAGTGTACAGGTATATCACAGGGCTGATCCACTCTATTTAAACCAACTCTGCAAGATCAAGTCACATTTTAGAGCATATTGTCATATTGTACCACCAACTTAACAAATATACTGATATTGAGCAATAATAAGCCACACATATTGGTGTATAAACATGTGTTTTCCATTATTTAGCCTTTTTTTGGGGTAAAAAGGCATGTTTGAAATCATAAGATTCACGTCCCCAACTCAGGAACTTACAAAGTTTGAGTTTGTTGAAGTGAAGGCCGCATGAGACATTAGTAGCACAAGACTGTGTTGAGGTTGCCTTATGCCACGTACACACGAGCAGACTGTATGACGTACTTAGTCTGGCGGAAAAGTACGCCAGACTGTCCGTCAGACTTTCCGAACGGGCTACTTGCCCACACACACCACTTTTTGAGCGGCCTAATACGGCGTACTAAGTCCGCCATACTATCCGCCCTACTTTTGAAATGAACGGACTCGCCCACACACGCGGAGGAAAGTCCGCTCATTTCGAGCGCGTCTCCAGGTAGGCGGGGCCCGCGAAGGAGACGTCGCTGACCCCGCCGCCTGAAATGGACTTAAAGGGGAACCCCAACGCCGAAGAAAATCGGCGTGGGGGTCCCCCCCAAGTCCACAACAGACCCTTGTCCGAGCACGCTACCCGGCCGGCCAGGAAAGGGGGGCGAGCGAGCGCCCCCCCCTCCTGAGCCGTACCAGGCCGCTTGCCCTCAACATGGGGGGGTGCCTTGGGGAAGGGGGGGCCGCGCGGCCCCCCCACCCCAAAGCACCTTGTCCCCATGTTGATGACATCATGGGGACATAGGGACAAGGTGCTTTGGGGTGGGGGGGCCGCGCGGCCCCCCTTCCCCAAGGCACCCCCATGTTGAGGGCACGCGGCCTGGTACGGCTCAGGAGGGGGGGCGCTCGCTCGCCCCCCTTTCCTGGCCGGCCAGGTAGCGTGCTCGGACAAGGGTCTGATGTGGACTTGGAGGGGACCCCACGCCGATTTTTTTCGGCGTTGGGGGTCCCCTTTAAGTCCATACCAGGCGGCGGGGCCAGCGACGTCTCCTTCGCGGGCCTCGCCTACCTGGAGACGCGCTCGAAATGAGCGGACTTTTCTCCAGGCGGGAAAAGTCAGTTCATTTCAAAAGTACGGCGGACTGGCACACACACGGCCATACTGTCTGCCGAAATGCGAGTACTGCACGCTGAAAAAGTCCGCTGAAGCCCACACACGAGCGGACTGTCCGCTGAAATGTGTTTCGGCGGACTAAGTAGGCCATACAGTCCACCCGTGTGTACGCGGCATTACTCAGATGGAGTGATCTCACCCCTCTAAAAAACACAATTTTAAACCACATACACGTAGAGGCATAACTGTTAAATATCCCTTATTTAGATTCCCCTGCCTAAAATGTGTGTAGTTACAAACAGGTTAGTTTCTAAAGCCCCAAAACACACAGTGGGGGTCATTTACTATAGCGCCGAAAAATGATCCAGCGGTCCCAGAAAATAGAGCCCAAATAAGGCCAATAAGACTTCAACTCTCAGAAACTGAGAGCTAATGCAAATGGAAAGCAGCGCTATTGCGAGCAAAAATGTCTGTCAGATCACATAGGTGGGAATAGTGGAAGTCAATGGGGCTTGAACCTGCAAAATCCAAAGTTATCACTGAAAGATGTGTTTACTTCCTCTTTGATTCCTTGCAAAGGTAAAGCATAATGGACTACTATGCATTGCATTGTAGTCCATTATGTGTCACTTACCTGACACAGGAGCCAACGAAGTCACTGCTGTCCCCTTGTGTACGGAGCCTCCATTTTCTTGGTGGGTCTCGCTGCTCCGGCGCTGTCATTCGTCGTAGCATGCGCACGGGAGCCACCACTCGCGGCATATCGCCGTTAACTGCGGCACAATCAGTGCGCCTGCACACTGCTGTCTACGGCGCATGCACCTTGACAGCGGTGCCCGTTTTTCGGCAAATATCTCCTAAACCGTGTAGGTTTAGGAGATATTTCTTGGATCTACAGGTAAGCCTTTATCTAGGCTTACCTGTAGGTCAAAGTGGTTTGTAAGGGTTTACAACCACTTGAAGGCTTATATGCAAGTTCTTTGCCATAAAAAGTGTATGGAGACATGGGTCCTGCCCCAGGGGACATGTATCAATTGGAAAAAATGTTTTTTAAAATTAAAGTTTTTTCAGGAGCAGTGATTTTAATAATGCTTAACCACTTCAATACCGGGGGGGGGCACTTAAACACCTTCCTGCCCAGACCAATTTTGAGCTTTCAGCGCTGTCGCACTTTGAATGACAATTGCGCGGTCATGCTACACTGTACCCAAATGAAATTTTTATCATTTTTTTCCCACAAATAGAGCTTTCTTTTGGTGGTATTTGATCACCTCTGCAGTTTTTATTTTTTGCTAAACAAATAAAAAAATACCGAAAATTTTGAAAAAAAAAATATATTTTTTTGTTTCAGTTTCAAAACTTTGTAAATAAGTACGTTTTCTCCTTCACTGATGGGCACTGATGGGGCTACACTGATGGGCACTGATAAGGCGGCACTGATGGGCACAAATGATGTGGCACCAATGAAGTGGCACTGATGAGGTGGCATTGATGGACACTGATATCTGGCACTGATAGGCGGCACTGATAGGCGGCACTGATTGGCGACACGGATGGGCGACACGGATGGACACTGATAGGTGGCAAAAATTGGCACTGATAGCTGGCACGAATTGGCATGGATGGGCGGCACAGATGAGCATGGATAGGCGGCACAGATGGGCATGGATAGGCGGCACAGATGGGCATGGGTGGGCACTGATAGGCGGCACAGGTGGGCACTGATAGGTGGCACAGGTGGGCACTGATAGGCAGCACAGGTGGGCACTCATAGGTGGCACAGGTGGGCACTCATAGGCGGCATTGGTGTTATACTGTACTAATGGATGCCAATCAGTGCCAAACAATAATGCATGCCAATCAGTGATGCCCATTGTGGGCACTGATTGGCATCCATTATGGGCACTGATTGGCATCCATTGTGCTGACTGGCATCCCTGGTGGTCTAGGGAGGATTACCTTTTCCCTGGTGGTCTGGTGGCGTCCCTGGTGGTCCAGTGTGGGCATCCTCGGGGGGGCTGTGCTGATAATCGATCAGCACAGACCCCCCCCCGTCCTCACGAGTAAGGAAAAGCCGATCACCGGCTCTTCCCATTTACACTGTGATCAGCCGTGATTGGACATGGCTGATCACGTGGTAAAGAGTCTCCGTCGGAGACTCTTTACCGAGATCGTAGTTGCCGGGTGTCAGACTGACACCCCGCAACAACGATCGCCGCGATGCGCGCCCCCGGGGGCGTGCAGCGGCTCATAATCCTGATCACGTCATATGACGTCCGATCAGGATTATGCAACCACTTTGCCACCGTCAATTCCCTATAGGGCGGGCGGCAAGTGGTTAAAGTGAAACAATAAAAATGAAAAATTCCTTTAAATATCGTGCCTGGGGGTGTCCTTAGTGACAATTCCTTTATTAAAAATGTCTTCTTCTTTTCTGGCTTCTTCCTCCGGTCTTCTCCATCTTCCTCCAGATTTTTCTTCCCACGCTTCTTCCTCTGGTCTTCTCCATCTTTCTCTGGATCCGGTCTTTCTCCTCAACAGCTCCCTCCACCGACATGCTATGAAAATGAACCTCCTCTGACGCTGCGGCCAGACGATCTGTCCGCTTCCATAGTGCACATTTCATATATAACTATGGGGCGTGGCCGCCGGATGACATCTTCAGGAGACCCCGCCCCCTTGTGTTGAAGTTTATATGTTCTCCCTGTGTGGGTTTCTCACCACAATCCAAAGACATTCTGGCATTTTATTTCTCTCCTGTCAAAATAGTCTCTATTGTAAGAAAGTTTGTTTTGGACTTTAGATTGGAAGCTCTTTGCAGCCAGGGACTGATGTTAATGTTTGTTAGCACTAATCATGCCCAGGGACTTGGACATTTAAAATGGTAGGGTTTACAATGCATAGGTACATATGCTTAGAAAACTGTTGCTTTGGTTATGTGCATGCAAATGGACTTTGGACTTTGAGAGTGAGAAACACCACTGCATGTTCTGAATTTTATAATCGCATGAACTTTATAATTGCTTGAACTTTATTACATCTGGATAGACTCTTTTTGGATACCATACACTTGTACAGGAGCACGTCTTTGAACAACCCAGCAATGCAATATTGATATACTATTTAACAGGGATGAGCTTTATGTTGGAGTCAAACTCATGTTCCACTCGAACATTGGCTGTTCACCAGTTCGCCGAACAGCAAGCAATTTTGGGTGTTCGTGGCAAATTTAAAAGCCGTAGAACACCCTTTAAAAGTTTGTGGGAGAACTCAAAAGTGCTAATTTTAAAGGCTTATATGCATGGCATTGTCATAAAAAGTGTTTGGGAACCTGGGTCCTGCCCCAGGGGACATGTATCAATTTCAAAAACAACCGTTTTTTCTGGAGCAGTGATTTTAATAATGCTTAAAGTGAAACAATAAAAGTGTAATATTCCTTTAAATTTCGTACCTGGGGGGTGTCTATAGTATGCCTGTAAAGGGGCGCATGTTTCCCGTATTTAGAACAGTCTGACAGCAAAATTAAATTTCTAAAGGAAAAAAAGTAATTTAAAACTACTCGCGGCTACAATGAATTGTCGGTCCACAATACACATAAAAGTTCATTGATAAAAACGGCATGGGGATTTCCCCACAGGGGAACCCCAAACCAAACCAAAATGAAAGAAAAAAAATGTGTGGGGGTCCCCCTCAAAATCCATACCAGGCTCCCCAAAGAACCTTGTCCCCATGTTGATGGGGAGAAGGGCCTCATCTCCACAACTCTTGCCAGGTGGTTGTGGGGGTCTGCGGGCGGGGGGTTTATCAGAATCTGAAAGCCCCCTTTAACAAGGGGACCCCCAGATCCAAAGTTAAAATAAACAAGAGACGGTTTTTGACAAGTCCTTTATTAATTTCTTCTTCTTTCCACTTCTTCTTTCATCTTCTTTCTTCTGGTCTTCCTTCGGTGTTCTTCTTGTTCCTCCAACTTCTTCTTCTCCATCTTCATCTTCTTCTTCCTCCTCCGGCCTTCTCGTCCCACATTTTGCTCCGGCTTCTTCTCCGCTCTGTCCGGACGATCTGCCTCAGTGGGAGTCTTCAGCCATGTGGCGCTTCGATACTTCTGACACTTCTTAAATAATGAAGGGCGGGGCCACCGGGTGACCCCAATCTCTTCTGACGCACGGGGACTTCCCTATGTTGGTTGTGGGGGCCTGTGGGTGGGGGGATGTTCCTGAACGTCCATTCAGAAGGAGAGAGCTCCCACCCGGCCGTATATGTACATTGGCCGGGTGGAAAGTGGTTAAAAAAGGGAAACAGCAGTGGAGCCTTGCGGCTTCACTGCCCGTTTCCTACTGCATGGTACTTTGTGAATGGCTTTGTCATTTTCTGGGGCACACAGGTCGCAGAAGACAATGGGGCAGCTCGCCGAAGAGGAGGAAGTGATGGAACAGCGCCGCAGAATAAGAAGAGGCAGATTAGGAAGACTGCCTAGCAGCAAGCATGTCTGGTAAGTAAACAAATGTTGTTGTTTTTTTTTTAGGGTGGACCTCTGCTGTAAGTCATTATTCTTACAAAGAAAAATAATATTAAAAAAGCCACATGTTCAAAATATAACACCCACCACCAGCCCACAATCCACACACATATTTTGGTGACCATGTTCTGCTTTAAGCTGCATTTCTGTGTACATGATTAAGCAATGAGATCAAAGAGTAGAAGGTCAGCACATGCTCCCAAACCATGTTTGCATGGCTAGACAGGAACTTCTTCCTCTTAGTTCCTACTTCCTCTTTCCGAGCAATCTAGTACATCCCCACCTGGGACGTCCCAGTATTCCTCCAGCATTACATGATGACTCCTGCTCCAGGCGACCCGACCTCGGCCTCCCTGGAGTCACCTCTGGCTATCCGGCTCCGGGATCTCTGAACTCCCGGGCCTTCAAGTCTCCACCCTGAGGCTCCGGCATCTCTGAACCCCCGAGCCTCCGGTTCCAAACCTCTGGATGTCAGGTCACCTTGAGGCGAGGTTACAGGTGCACACCGTAGGGATCAGGAGTGCACCGCAAGGTTGTGGACCCTACGGCTGACTGCTGCAGATGGGGGACAGATCCCACTGGGGTTAGAGCGTAAGATTCCCTGGGGCGCGGAGTCTAAGAGCCAGCAGGTGTTCACCAGCGCCTCTGGTGGTGAGGATGGACTTGGCTGCAACTGGCTCCAGGTCGCGACCCCCAGGGTCCCCCAGCTCACACCCACAGTAGGCAACAGGAGGATAGGGATGGTGAGGGACAAAGCCAAGGTCGGGGCCACAAGCAGACAAGAATAGTCGGCTACACGCCAAAAGGTCAGGATCACAGGCAAACAAGGATAGTCAAGACACGCCAAAGTCGGTAACGGAAAACGGTAGCAGAGCACACGGCAGGAAACAGGATGCTAACACACAAAGGAATACACAATGGTTGATCAGCACTGATGGCCTGCAGTGCACAGGTTAATATAGGGCTCCTTGATAGGGCCTGGGGTGGAGCTATGCTTAGAGGAGAGGTTATAAAAACCACCAGGTGGAAGTGGCTGGCCTCTTAGTCTGAAGACATGAGGGGAGGTAAGCAAACACAGGAAGATCACTGCATAACCATGACAGTACCCTCCCTCTTACGAGGCCTCCCCCTCCCCCGCCTGGGTCCAGGCTTAAAGGGAAACTCCAGATGGAACCTCCTTAACAGACAGGGAGCAAAGACCTCAGATGCAGTGATCCAAGACCTCTCCTCAGGACCCAACCCTTTCTAAAGTACGAGGTATTGAAGAATGCCTTTATGGAGCCGGGAATCCAAAACTTGACTAACCTCGTATTTTAGATTATCCTCAGAGACCGAAACAGAGGTAGGGAGAGGACAAGAGGACTTGAGGACTAAAGGCTTTTTAGGAATGGGTAAGGGGACGAGAAGATCAGGAGTCTGAGCAGGGACCCCCACACCCTTAAGAATGAGCTGGGCATCCATAACAGGACCACCAGACTGGGCAGAGGTCAGTGGATCCCTGAGGTCATGTTGGTTAGAAAGTGACATGTCACAAGAGTCAAGCTGGGTAGCTGCAACACAAACAGAATACAGAGAACCCTGAGAAAAAGATTGAAAACCCCTCCTGGCCGAATTAGGTATTCTATCCAAAGGATGGATTGAGCCTCTTAAACGGGTTTGAACGGACATAGTAGCAGTAGGGTGAGGCCAGATCACCGAAGGTGCTAAACAAGAAGCAGGAAGCTCATTGGGCATGGGCTGGACTGGCATAACTGGTGCAGAGGCCGACTGAATAGTATTGTCAGGTGTAGAGACCATCTCAATCGCATCACAGGGCATAGCAACTGTGGAACTTGCAGACAAGTTAGTCTGGCTGTGCGTCCAAGGGAAATTAGGGACAGGCAAAGGTAAATGGTTATGCGAACTGGAGTGAATGATCGACTCAGGTTCATAGGTGGGCCCCTCATCCAGAGTACCACATGACCTAGAGAGTGCAACAGTCCGACTATTGCAGGATGCATCCTAGAAATCGCTATATACAGTGGAACGAGCAGAAGATACTGGGATGGTAGTAACAGGAAGTCTCTCCTTTGGGGTACCCTTGAGTAGGCAGGAAGAGGAACAGAAGGAACCCCAAGCCAGGATCTGTCCAGCAGACCAGTCAACATGCGGAGAATGGCGCCGTAACCAAGGAAGACCTAATATGATAGGAGATGAAGCCTTAAGTAAGACAAGGAAGGATATCCACTCCTGGTGGAGTGTCCCTACTGACATCTTAACAGGAAGAGTCTGGAAGCGGATAGGGCCCCCTGGGAGAACAGTGCCATCAATTGCCAAGACCACCAATGGCGTTGTAAAGGGCAAAAGGGTAAGTCTCATGGAGGATGCAGTTTCCCAATCCATGAAATTGGCAGCGGCTTTGGAATCCAGATGTGCTGAGACCGAATGAGAGGAAGCACCGACATGAAGCAACACAGAAAGGAGAAGACGAGAAGGTGAAAGTGATATTTCAGGGTCTAATACTCCACCTTCCAGATGTATTAGCCCTGAGCGTTTTTCCGGACCAAGAGAACAAGTGTCACGGAAATTACCTTTGGCCCCACAATAGAGGCATAGGCCCAGAGTTCTGCGCCTAGCACGTTCTTCGGGAGATAATTTAGTCCAGCCCAACTGCATAGGTTCCTCAGTAGGCAGGGGGTGTTCCTCGGATCGCAGAGAAGGGACTGGGGGCTCAGGCTGCCTAAAGAACGGGGAGTGCTGGCGTCTTTTTTCCAGGGCCCTCTCCTGAAAGCAAATATCGATCTGGTTACACAAGGTGATAACACTGTCCAGATCAGCAGGAAGGGATATTCCTGCTAATTCATCCTTCACTCTATCAGAGAAGCCATGTAAAAAGGTTGCAACTAGGGCCTCATTATTCCAGCTCAATTCAGCTGTGAGGATACGGAACTGAAGAGCATACTGTCCCACAGAAGCGGACTCTTGACGGAGACGTAAAAGAGCGCTAGCCGCTGAGGAGACACGACCCGGTTCCTCGAAGATATTCCGAAAAAGTTTCAAGAAATCAGACAGGCTAGAAACCACTGGATCATTCAGTTCCCACAGAGGGGCGGCCCAAGCTAACGCCTCGCCGGACAGGAGGGATATGATATATGCGACTTTTGCCCGATCGGACAGGAAGTTTTGGGGCTGAAGTTCAAAATGAATAGTGCACTGGCTAAGAAACCCCCTGCAAGCCTTGGAGTCCCCAGAGAAACGGACTGGAGCTGGTAGTAGTAATGAATGTGTGGCTGCGACTGATGCGATAGGTGCAGTAGCAGATAGCGGTTGCGGTTGTTGAACTGGGGGTCCTAATGAGGCCTGAACCTGTTCAAAACGGGATGCCAAATCCTGAAGGAATTACATCACCTGGGTCTGGTGCGATTCTTGGGTCTCAAGTCGCCGAACTAAGCTCTGCAATGGATCATCTGCAGGAAGCGGCACGTCAGCCGGGTCCTTGGCTGATCAAACTGTCAGGTCACCTTGAGGCGAGGTGACAGGTGCACACCGTAGGGATCAGGAGTGCACCGCAAAGTTGTGGACCCTACAGCTGACTGCTGCAGACGGGGGACAGATCCAACTGGGGTTAGAGCGTAAGATTCCCTGGGGTGCGGAGTCTAAGAGCCAGCAGGTGTTCACCAGCGCCTCTGGTGGTGAGGATGGACTGGGCTGCAACTGGCTCCAGGTCGCGACCCCCAGCTCACACCCACAGTAGGCAACAGGAGGATAGGGATGGGGAGGGACAAAGCCAAGGATAGTCAAGACACGCCAAAGTCGGTAACGGAAAACGGTAGCAGAGCACACGGCAGGAAGCTAACACACAAAGGAATACACAATGGTTGATCAGCACTGATGGCCTGCAGTGCACAGGTTAATATAGGGCTCCCTGATAGGGCCTTGGGTGGAGCCATGCTTAGAGGAGAGGTTATAAAAACCACCAGGTGGAAGTGGCTGGCCTCTTAGTCTGAAGACATGAGGGGAGGTAAGCAAACAAAAGAAGATCACTGCATAACCATGACATAACTGGACCTCGAACTCCCTTCTTTGAACCTCCTGAGTGACCCCCCCTTTTATGAGAGACCTCCTTCACTGACCACAAAAATTAACCATTGGTCAATTCTCTCACATGGGTTTTCCTGCCACTCAGGTCTCGGCCCATCCTCTCTTGCCAGCAGAGTCCACTGTCAAGCAAAGGAGGTATCCCTGAGCTCCACTGTAGGTGGCCACACTCCCTTCTACTCTGACACTCCCAGCCCCAAATCAACAACCAGGCCCAGCAAAAAGACATGGCCCTGGCCAAATGTACCTATCTCTACAGCCTACACTATCAAAAACACCACTAAGCACCTACCAAAAAGGTAGGGGTGCTACAGCTATGTGCATCAAATCTCCAACTGCAGGCTAAAGATCAAAGTCAATTTGCATGCCTGTGCAGTGTAAACCCTACAATTTTAAATGTCCAAGTCCCTGGGCATGATTAGTGCTAACAAACATTAACATCAGTCCCTGGCTGCAATGAACTTCCAATCTAAAGTCCAAAACAAACTTTCTTACATTAGAAACTATTTCAACAAGAGACAAATAAAATACCAGCATGTCTTTGGAATGTAGTGAGAAACACACACAGGGAGAACATATAAACTTCAACACAAGCATTAGGGGAATTGAACCAGCAAACGTCACAGAATTGCTACCCACTTAGCCAGCAGGCAGCCTCACACATGTTGTCTGCATCTCTGTGGTGTGAACCAGCCATAAGTCCATAGCCATGCTCAGTGTTACAAGCATAGTTGCCAACATTGTAAAAAAAAAAAAAAAACGGGACACTTTTTGGGCAGTAGGCGGAGTAGTGTTATAATTAGGGGGCGGGGCGTGCGGTTATAGGTGTGGTATAGAAAAAGTTGAAAATGCTGCATGTGCAGCAAAATATGGGCGTGGTTTACGTAAAATAGTGGGCGCAGCTTACATGGGGCGTGGCTCAAATGGGTGTGGTTAGAGTCTGAGATGAATGCGGGATGGAGAGGGAAAAGGGGGTGGAGAGGGAAAGGAGGGACAGCAGCCCCCAATCCTACATCACAATAGCAATATGTGCTTTCCAGAGTTTGACAATCAGCAGATAAAGATAAATACCAAAATTAAATCGGGACAATTGTCCTAATCCTGGAAATGTCCCGGGAAATTCGGGACAGTTGGCATCTATGCACAAGCAATATACAATATATTGGCCTAAGTATTTGGGCGCCTGCCTTTAAACACACCTGAACTGTAATAGCATACCGGTCTTAGTACGTAGGGTTCAAAATTCATTTGGCCCACCCTTTGCAGCTATAACAGTTTCAACTCTTCTGGGAAGGCTGCACACAAAGTTTAGGAGTGTGTGGCCGCGTACACACGGGCGGACTGTTCGCCCAACTTTGTCCGCTGAACAGTGTTTCAGCGGACAGTCCGCTCGTGTGTGGGCTTCAGCGGACTGTTTCAGCGGACAGTCTGACGAACAAAGTTTTTCGGAATTTCCGTAAGACTGTCCGCCCAAACTTGGTTTCAGCAGACAGTCCGCTCGTGTGTAGGCTCGTTCGACAGACTAAGTTTCGCGCATGCTCAGAAAGGATTTACACGGCGAAGGTTGCATTGCAGTGTATTGGACGTCGAATTTCTCGTCCCGTCGTACGTGCCGTACACGTCATCACGCAAGCTTTCAGCGGACTGTCTGCTCATCGTGTGTGGTCAAGTCCGTTCATGCAAATTTTGAGCGGACTGTTTGTCGGATTGTCTGACGAACTAAGTTGGGCGAACAGTCCGCCCGTGTGTACGCGGCCTGTCTATTGGGTTGTTTGACCATTTCTTTCAAGTGCATTTGTGAGGTCATGTCTTTATGGACCTTGCTTTGTGCACTGGTCCAAATCATTTGGTGGAGGGTGGATTATGATGTGGGTTTTTTTTCATGGTTTGGGCTTTGCCTCTTAGTTTCAGTGAAGGGAACTCTTATGCCGCATACACACGAGCGGACTTTTCAACATCCAAAGTCCGACGGAATGATTCCGTCAGACTATTCGATCGTGTGTGGGCTGCAACGGACTTTTGATTCGCCAAAGTCTGACGGACTTTAGGAAATGGAACATGCTTCAAATTTTTCCGACGGAACTCCGCCAGACCCGGTCCCTTCGAAAAATTTGCTCGTGTGTATGCTACTCCGACGGACTAAAACCGACGCTAGGGCAGCTATTGGCTACTGGCTATGAACTTCCTTATTCGAGTCCAGTCGTACGTCATCACGTTCGAATCCGTCGGAGTTTAGTGTGATTGTGTGTGGCCAAGTCCGCTCAGCCGAAAAGTCCGTCAGAACTCTGTCGGAACTCCGGCAGAACTCCGGCAGAACTCCTTCGGAAGTCTGTCGGACATAAGTCCTCTCGTGTGTACGGGGCTTTAAGGCATCAGCATACCAAGACTTTTTGGACAATTTCCTGGTTCCAACTTTGTGGGAACAGTTTGGGGGTAGCCCCGTTCTGTTCCAATATGACTGCACAAAGCATGGTCCATAAAGAAAGGGATGAGCGAGTTTGGGGTGGAGTAACTTGACTGCCTGCACAGTGTCCTGACCTCAACCTGATAGAACACCTTTTGGCTGAATTAGAGCAGACACTGTGAGCCAGGCCTTCTCATCCAACATCAGCGCCTAGCCTCACAAATGCACCGCGCACATGGCATTACAGCAGGAGAGAGAGCATCGAGTCAACATCGGAAGAAGAGAAGAGGGAAGAAGACAACGGAAAAGACTGAACCGCTAGCAAAAGAGCGGGCAAAAGAGCAGAAGATAGCGGAGGAGCTCGGCAGAAGACACCAGACAGTGGGAGAAGAGGCCGGAGAGCGCAGAGAAGTCGGAAGAGACCCCTGAAGTCGGAAGAGACCCACAGAGCTGCCTAATAAATTACTTTAAAAACCTGTGTAGTGTGTTTTTTATTGAAACTTTTTTCCCCAGGTGAATAAGTAGCGGTACGATAGGGTGGTGGGCTGGGATCTGGGGGCCTCCTTATTAAAGGGGGCTCCCAGATTCCGATAAGCTCTCCACCCACACACCCATACAACCAATGGCCAAGGTTGTCGGAAAGAGGCCCTTGTCCTCATCAACATGGGGACAAGGTGCTTTGGGGTGGGGGGTGCAGGGACCCCCTCCCCCAAAGCACCAAGCCCCCCATGTTGAGGGCATGTGGCTTGGTATGGTCCTGAAGGTGGGGGGGGGGGTGCTCGCTTGCCCTCTCTTTCCTGATCTGCCAAGCTGCGTGCTCGGATAAGGATCTGGTATCTCAAGATCCATACCAGACCGAAGGGTCTGGTATTGTCTTGGGGGGGGGGGGGACCTTACGCAAATTCTTTTTACATTTTCCTAGGGTTCCCCCCTCAAGATTCTCAGCACACAAGTCCCACTGCAGGTCGGATCCTCTTGATCCAACTTCTGGTGCGATCTCTATTCAAATCAATGGGCTCCCATAGGGAACCATTGATTTTGAATAGAGACAGAACGTGGCGTTAAGCCTCGTTAAATCGCGCTTAACACCTTTTGCCGGCGGCTGACGTTTTTACAGCTCTAATGCTGGAGCCTCAGAGCGGAAAGAACATGGAGAAGAAATCCCACCGAGGAAAACCTATTTAACTACAAAGGTCTGACAGAGAATTATCGGAAAACAATCTTCAAAGCCAAAAAGGACCACTTCTCATATACAATCTCAACGGCCGCAAACCAACCACGGGAACTGTTTAAACTGGTTAATCAATCAATGAATCCGGTGTGCCTAGAACCCCCAGAAAGCGAATCCCAGGATTACTGTGACAAACTGTCGGATTTTTTCATCGATAAAGTCAAAACCATCAGGGAAACAATTTGTCAGAAGAAAACATCCAACCTCAGCCAGCAAATACATAAAGAGGATGTCCGCACCAACATACCGCAACCGCCAAAATTTTCACTATCCCCAATTACCGTAGACACCGCAAAAAACATCATTAATAAACTGCGTGACAGTACCTCACCTATTGACATCATCCCCACAAAACTACTGAAAGAATGCTCCGACATCGTGGCTCCAACCATAACCCACCTCATAAACCGATCATTCCACGAAGGGATTGCTCCCAGCATCCTCAAACAAGGCATCGTCAAACCTCTACTCAAGAAACCAAACCTGGACCCTCAGGATCCAAACAACCGTAGGCCGATTACAAGCCTCAACATCATTTCTAAGATCATGGAGAAAGCTGTAGTACATCAGCTACAACTTCACCTGGATACTCACAAACTCCTGGACCCGCTGCAATCAGGCTTCCGCCCGGGTCATGGAACAGAAACAGCTCTCCTCAAGATTTGGGATGACGCCCTCGAAGCAGCAGATGACGGAGAGCCGTGTCTCCTCGTACTGCTAGACCTAAGTGCAGCGTTTGATACAGTAGATCACAATACTCTACTCGTCCGCCTCACAGAAGTAGCCGGAGTCCAAGACATAGATCTCCAATGGTTCGCGTCCTTCCTAGGAAATCGGTCACAGACAGTGAAACTAGGAAAATTCCTCTCCAAAACTCGGGCAGTCACCTGCGGAGTCCCTAAAGGCTCTCCGTTGTCACCCGTTCTCTTCAACATTTACATTCGCCCACTCCTTCAAATCATCAGATGCTCAGATCTCTGCTTCCACTCTTACGCTGACGACACGCAACTTTATTTCCGGATCAATGGAAAAAAAGATCACCAACAACAACTTGAAAACTGTCTCAAATCAATAGAGGACTGGATGACCACCAACTCCCTCCAGCTGAACCAATCAAAGACAGAGCTTCTTATCTTACACCCAAATCATAAGCCCGCAACCAAAACCTCCTGGTCTCCACCAACCGTCTTTGGGCAGACTGTCTCCCCAAAGACCAAAGCCAAGAGTCTCGGGGTTATTTTAGACGCACAAATGTCAATGGATGCGCAAATAGGATCTGTAGTCAGTGGATCTCACCATCTGCTGCGCATGCTTCGCAGACTCATCCCTTTTATCCCAAAGAATGACAAAGCAGTGGTAGTTGGAACAATCATTAATTCACGACTGGACTATGCAAACTCGCTTTACATAGGATTACCACAATATCAACTTGCGCGATTACAACTGATCCAAAACGCGGCGGCAAGGCTGATAACAGGAAAAAAACCCTGGGAATCCATCACTCCTTCACTGAGGAGCTTACATTGGCTAACCGTAAAAAATCGGATCACGTTCAAGACCCTTTGCCTCACCCACAAATGCGTGCATAGAGAAGCTCCGCAATACCTAATGGAGAAAATAAATCATTACACACCAAACCGCAGTCTTCCATCAGCCAACAAAAACCTCCTCCTCGTCCCCAAAGCCCAGTATAAATCCAAGGGGGATCGGAGATTCGCTGTCCAAGGGCCTCGGCTATGGAATGCTCTACCAATCAACATCCGCCTGGAAGAAAATCACCTGGCTTTTAGGAAAAAACTCAAGACCTTCCTCTTTTAGCAGATGATCAAAGCTCGCCACAGCGCCTAGAGGCGATTCAGTTCGCATTGTGCGCTATATAAGTATTTCATTCATTCATTCATTCATTCATTCACTGGTCCTGGAGTTTTTTTTTTTTTTTGCAGCTTAAAAACGGCGATGCTATTTACTCAAAAATTAGCTCAAAAACACCATAGTGGACATGAGGCCATAGGCTAACATGGAGAGGCGTTTTTAAGCTGCAAAAAACGCTCAAAAAAGCGTCTGTAAAAACGTCCGTGGGCATGAGGCCTAAAAGGATTTATTTGTGAAAGTTACAATTGTACCATTAGAGTCAATGGCTAAAACTTGCATTGGACTATAATAGCGCAGATTTTCACTTCCAAGAAAATGCTCTTTATCTCAGCGCTCATTTTCGTATTTACTATAGTGCCCTGTAAAAAAGATACTGGAGCTGAAATGAGAGCTATTTGCAGGTCTGAGCATGCTCAGTTGTGTTGGCACCTAGTTGTATAAAAACTGGGAATTTATCTCTTCTCAGACTATTAAAAATATTTCAGTGTAGAGATCTCTTTTTCACACAGTTTAAAAGTAGATCATCTTTAACCACTTGCTTACTGGGCACTTAAACCCCCCTCAGTCCCAGACCAATTTTCAGCTTTCAGCGCTGATGCACTTTGAATGACAATTGCGCGGTCATACAACACTGTACCCAAATGAAATTTTTATCATTTTTTTCCCACAAATAGAGCTTTCTTTTGGTGGTATTTAGTTACAGCTCGGAGTTTTATTTTTTGCTAAACAAACAAAAAAAGATGCAAAAAAATAAAATAAATAAATCATGTTTTAATAGTTTGTTATAAAATTTTGCAAACGGGTCATTTTTCTCCTTCATTGAAGTGCGCTGATTAGGCGGCACTGATAGGCTGCGTTGGTGGGCACTGATGGGCTGCATTGGTGGGCACTGATAGGCTGCACTGGTGGGCACTGATAGGCTGCACTGGTGGGCACTGATAGGCATAGTTAAGGCGGCACTAATAGGCACAGATAAGGCGGCACCGATGGGCACAGATAAGGCGGCACTGATGGGCAAAGATGGGCACAGATAAGATGGCATGGATGGGTGGCACGGATGGGCACTGATAGGTACCACTGATAGATGGGACTGATGGGCACTGATAGGTGGCACTGATAGGTGGCTCTGATAGGTGGCACTGCTGGGCACTGATGGGCGGCACTGCTGGGCACTGATGGGTGGCACTGCTGGGCACTGATGGGCGGCACTGGGGTGCAGCGACTTTGAGGCAGATTGTGGGCACTGTGGGTGGCACTGCTGGGTGACACTGTGGGCACTGCTGGGTGGCACTGTGGGCACTGCTGGGTGGCACTATGGGCACTGCTGGGTGGCACTGACGGGGGGTACTTACTTTTTATTAGGGTGGCACTGCAGGGGGCAGGTGGGCACTGGCAGAGGGCAGGTGGGCGCTTGCATTGCTGGCCGTGATCGGGACTGATGTCCCGATCACGGCCGCCAGTGATCGGCTTTTTTTTTTCTCCTCGCGCTGTCAGCGCGAGGAGGAATACTAGCCGATTACCGGCTCCGTTACATCACCTGATCAGCTGTCATTGGCTGACAGCTAATCACGTGATAAGGGGTCGGGATCGACCCCTTGCACAGATCGGTGATCAGGCGAGTCTCATGGACTCGCCGATCACAGAGTGCGCCGCGCGCGCCCCTCAGGGGGCGCGCAGGCCACTCGTACACGGGACTACGTCAATAGACGTCGTCCCGGAAAAGGAGATCCGCGCTGTAGCCGTCATTTGGCTATAGCGCGGATCTCAAGTGGTTAAATAATATACTGCATATTTCAGTACTATTTAGGCAATTATATCATGCTCTAAACATTATTTCCATGGGCACTACTCCAGGTTTTAGCAGAGTAAGGGTTTGGGCGCTATTTGGTTTCAGGGAACTATAGTAAATTCGATTTTGGGAGTATTTTCTCACCAGCGCTATAGTGAATACCGTTTTAGTGCGATTAGCACTAATTAGTGCCGTGGTGCTATAGTAAATAACCCCCAGGGTGTCAACATGTGCTATCTCCCATCACAGGGTATAAATGGACACGTTGTGGGGGTGCAACTCCTTCCTCGTAATTAAAGTAGGTAAGAAGAAGGGGTTGCACCCCCAAAACGCGTCCATTGATACCCCATGAGGGGAACTAGCACATGTTGACCCACTGTGTGTTGTTGGCTTTAGCAAACTAGATGTAGGGAAAAACACACATTTAAGGCATGGGATCATGAGGGAAATAAGAATATTTGGTCACCCATTGTGGGCATCTTCAAATGTTGGCTTTGCGATTCTTAAAAACACATAAAGATCACAATTAACATTACTTAGGGCAGTGTTTCCCAACTCTCCTTCTCCAGATGCATTCCCAGCTCATGTTTTCTAGATTTTTTGGTTTTGTCACAGGTGATGATGTCATTTTCAAGGTTAGAAATTCACACAGTTGTTTTTATACTGAGAAAATCCATAAAACAGGACCTGGTGGTGCACCTAGAGAAGTGGAGAAACACTGACCTCGGACACTAAAGCCTTGGTTCACATTGGAGCGATATGGTATGCAATTTGAGAGATAAACTGTTCCAATCGGTGCAACCCCAGAATTAGCGATGCCGCAATAATTTGCAAAAGTAGTTACTGCACTCCTTTTGCCGATTTCAGGTGCAACTTCAATAGATATCTGGGCACAAATGTCTATCAAGTAGCACCTGAAATCGCAATGACCTTGCTATTTAGAAAACGCACAACTTCAAGTAAAGTAGCGCGATTTCCAAGTAGCATCAATGTGAACCAGGGTCTAAAAGTCATAAAAACATGTGAAATATGAAAAGTGCAAACAAGAGCCAACAAGTGGAACAAAACTTCAGGCCAGATGAACTTGGATGGCAAGCATGTTGACATAATCACATATTCTTCTCTGTAAAGCAGTGGCAGCCTTCTTTATTTGCTCAAGATCATTTAAACACTGCATCATATCTGCACTCATTTGGCCAATTGTGCATCTTTGAAGTTCCTGACAGGCATGTACTGGCCATTGGGACTACCGGGAGTTTCCCGGTGGGCCGATGGCTCAGTGGGCCACTCTGATGTAAGGGGGCTGGTGATGGGCCACTCTGATGTAAGGGGGTGCTGATGGGACACTCTGATGTAAGGGGGCTGCTCATGGGACACTCTGACGTAAGGGGGTGCTGATGGGACACTCTGATGTAAGGGGGCTGGTAATGGGACACTCTGATGTAAGGGGGCTGCTGATGGGACACTCTGATGTAAGGGGGCTGCTGATGGGACACTCTGATGTAAGGGGGCTGGTAATGGGACACTCTGTTGTAAGGGGTGCTGATGGGACACTATGTTGTAAGGGGGTGCTGATGGGACACTCAAAATGTAAGTGGGCCAGTCTGAGTGAAGTCCAGGGCCAAATTTCTGTCCCAGTCCAGCCCTGGTTCCTGACCTTGTAAGAAGAAAAAAAAGTATTAAGGGAATGATGGTCAAGTGGCTGAGGCCCTACATAGTGAAATTTGGTCAAGTTATTAGTCAGATTATTGCTGCTTGCAACCTGCTTGCCCTTCAGACCTTGACATGTGAAGGACTTATACCCCCAGTCTCTTCCATCCCCCTAATAAAGTCTCCAATCCCTCCCCACAAAAAACGTAACAAGGTATTGGAGTAAATGGCCTTGCCGGCCTTTTATTAACAAATTAACATAAACATAAATAAATAACATTTCTTTAAAATAAACTTTATAATAACCTTCTCTGTACTTTTTATGGGTCTTGGAGGGGAACACACACCACTGGTCACTGCGACAAACTTTGTATCAACTTTAGGTCTCCAGTCGCAAACCCCTGACTATGAGACGGTACCCAACCTTCGCAGTGACCTACCCTTTTCACCCCTTCCTGGTTAACCCCTTGTAACCGGAAGGTACCTGATACCCCAGCTGGGTAATAACCATGTTATATCTCCATATAACATACATCTCCTCCTCTTCCTTACAGACCCAAACCACTGCCACAGCACGCAAGGAGTAAGACCTTACTATTGCGCGCACCTCCACACCCTTAAAGCACGTTGTACACCCTCTTGCAAGCCAAGAGTCCAAAGATCGGTTCCAACTTCATTAAGGTGTACCCCGACACTTCTAAGGTACCTTCATGTGTCCACCTCCAACTCTCTATGCCGTATGGTCACCCCCCCATTCCGAACAACGAACCTGCTAACCTCCTTGTTAACTTTAACTCTGGCCCTATCAACCTTTTTAGCAGACAAAGCCCAGCGCTAGGACGTCCTGCCCACCATATCCGACCATACGATGACCATACCCAGGAATGCTGCCTGTAGCCGCAAATAATCACATTTTATGTCCCTTATCAACTGCCTCAGTGACCTGGCTCCCATGTCATTCGCCCCCACGTGTAGCGCCAAAACATCCGGTGCCCTATCTAAGCGGGCGAACCTGTTGACCTCTGACTTAACCCTGCTCCAAAGCATGCCTGGAACCCCGATCCATCTGACCTGAGCCTCGTGTCTGGGGATACCCAACTGCCTACCATTCGGCCGAACATCAGCTCGCCTGGCACCCCAGTAAACGAAGGAATGGCCCAAGATCCAAACCAGGCTCACTTCCATACCTGTGAATTAAAGATGACAAACATAAAATAATGAATCCCCCCCCCCAAACAACTATACGAATACCAACAACTACCGCTTAACAAGTCTGTAACAAATGTGGCAGAATGAAAAGCTTAAATCTGTCTGAATCCCACCTCCCGATACGCTTCACCACCTCTTGGCTAAGCCCAGCCCTAGCCGCCTCCGTCGCTGCGCCTATGCGGAAAGAATGGGATACATAGGTCGTAGGATCGTAACCAGCCGCGGCTAAACATTTTTTGAACACTGCTATGAATTGAAACTTCGACAAGGCTGACCCATCTGCATGTATCAAAAACGAGCCTTTAAACCCCGGCCGCAAGTCCCTGTAATATTGCACCGCGCTCACCGGACAAATGTGTGACCCAGGAAGACGAAAAATTTCCAACTGCATGCCCCTACCCGCTTGGTCCGTCTTTGACCGGTTTATCCGTAACCTGATCGAATCGCGTAAGTACTCAAAGTCCCCTGCTTGTAGCCCCCCCCGTGCCTGTTTTGAACGGCTGACTAACTCCCCCACCCGTAACTCCCCAAAAATGGCAATGCAAAGGCCGCTTGGAATAAGGCACTCTCGAACTCCGAACTGCAAAGGGTGGGGAGCTGTCGAAACAGACCATGCAGTACTCCAAAGGACACAGGGCGCCGCCCGTCCCTTTTCTTGTGTGCTCTCCTGTAACTCTTAACCATCTGCCTCACCCAAAAATCTTTAGTAAAGTCCCGTTGCCCCTGCAACTTGAAAAGAAAGGCCAAACCTGCCAATTTCTTGTCGATGGCAGCTGCTGAGATGTCCCACTCAAAACCCATGTTGAGAAAATAGAGAACCGCGTGGACTAACTCCTGGCCCTGTGGGGAGATCTCCAGACTGCGCAAGCATGCATACCACTCCTGCCATACCTTGGAATAGGCGTCCCACGTGGCCTTACTCACTGAGCGCTGAATCCACCTGGCTGCGTTCCCAAGGCAACGTTCCACATCCAGATGGGGCAGGCAACCCCCTGCTGCTCCGTGTCCGGTGCCAACTCCCGAAACCTGGTCCACTGGAAACGAGATAAAGCGTCAGCGACGGTGTTCTCCACCCCCGGTAAATGTACAGCGTAAATGAAAACATTTAATTTCAAACACTGCAGTACCAGGTGTCTCAGCAACTTGACCACCGGCACCGACTGGGCTGACAACCGATTGATCACTTGTACAACCCCCATGTTATCACAGTTGAGCCGCACTTTCAGATTACGGAACGATTCCCCCCATATTTCCATTGCCACCACAATAGGAAACAGTTCCAGGAGAACTAGGTTCTTCAAGAACCTAGCTTCCCCCCAAGATGCGGGCCACCAGGCAGCGCTCCAATGCCTTTGAAAGACAGCC
Source organism: Lithobates pipiens (assembly GCF_037356315.1). Classification (NCBI taxonomy): domain Eukaryota; kingdom Metazoa; phylum Chordata; class Amphibia; order Anura; family Ranidae; genus Lithobates; species Lithobates pipiens. The sequence continues at coordinate 245,998,005 of NW_027507787.1, forward strand.
CCATAGCCTGTGGAACCTGCAGCGTCCTTGAACAATTCAAGCTCCCAATTGCTGATGGGGCCCGACATCCACAAGGCGCGCCCGTTAAAGGATTCCAGGAAATCATGCCACACCTGCAAATCTTCCCTGTGCTCACAGGTCAGACTCACAAAATGAGTGGGGGCCTTGACCCCTGCCGTTGCCGCCGACAACCGCCTGCAAAACACCCTGCCCATGGGAATTATTCGGCAAGCAAAATTTAGCTTCCCCAACAACGATTGTAATTGCCTCAGCTGCACCTTCCACCGCCCGATGGTCCCACGTATTGCCTTCTTGAGATTCTCCAGTTTGTTCAACGGCAATCGGCACTCCATGCCCATGGAGTCCACATCAATTCCGAGGAAAACTATGTTGGACGTGGGGCCTTCCGTCTTGCCCGGGGCTAACGGGACCCCAAACCGTTCCGCTATGTGCTGAAACATCCCCAAAAGGATGGCACAAACGTTGGAACCTGGCGGGCCGACACATAAAAAGTCGTCCAGATAGTGAATAACCGAGTTGATCCCAGAGACGTCCCGCACCACCAATTCCAAGAATGAGCTGAACGTTTCGAAGAAAGCACAAAAGATCGAGCATCCCATCGGGAGGCAACGGTCCACATAGTATGCAACCTAGCCAACGAAAGCTTTGAGGGTGAACCGGTAAAAGCCTGAAGGCGGATTCAATATATGCCTTCGCCATAGGGGACCCCTGGCCGTATCGCCGAACCCATGATATCGCCGCTTCGAATGAAGTGTATGTTACCGCACACTCCTCCGGCGCAATCGAATCATTGACAGATCCACCTTTCGGGAACGTCAGGTGGTGAATCAGTCTAAATTTATTTGGCTCCTTCTTGGGAACTACACCCAAGGGGGATACCACAAGGCCCGATAGAGGAACAGAAGCAAACGGGCCGGCCATGCGCCCCAATTTTACTTCCTTGTCAATTTTTTCTGTGACCACTGCCGGATGCAGCAGGGCCGACCGTAAATTATTCACTATGGGAGGGGCTACCACCAGATGGCAAGGTATTTTAAACCCCTGCGCAAAACCTGACTCCAACAGCTGGGCCGCTTGTCGGTCGGGGTACCTACTGAGGAAAGGACGCATCCTTTCCACCCGCACCGGCATCGTCCCTTTTATTCGCAGGCTCTCCGCCACGTCCCTTTCCTCTCCAGAAGCACTTGGAGAGGGCGTGTGATCCCCCGTAGCCGGAACACGTGTGCTTAAATCGACAGTTGGCGCCGAACCTGCAGGTGCCCTCGTTGAACTGCCAACAGAAGCCCCATCTCTTGTCGGTCGGCTGTCCTGGATCTGCGGTACCTCCGACCCCCGCCTGAAAAAACTGGTTAGGAGCCCTCGCCGCCGTCATCAGCTTCATCCACAGGCTAATATCCTCGTAGTGATGGTCGGACGGCCATCCGCTGACGAAATTGTTCATCCTAACGCAGTCATGCCATGCCGCCATACGTCCGGTGCGCCTCACTAATCGCCTCTAAATACACGAACAACTCCGAGCAGTGTTCGGGGGCCTTCTCCCCCACCACGCTCGCCAAGATGGCGAACGCCTGCAGCCAGTTCGAGAACGTCCGCGGAATCAGTCGGTATCTGCATTTTTCCTCGTCCTCCTTCTTGCTCTCCTCCGGTTTTAATCTATCCAGATTGAACTTCTCAAGCGGCAATAATGTGAATATCTCCACATATTCCCCTTTCCAAATTTTTTCCTTTACTTCCGTTTTAAGATGCCCTCTCCTGGCTAGCCGAAGCCGTAACGCTGGCCGTTGCCGCGGGCGTAATGTCCACCGCCGTCACTGCTTCCGTTGTGCTCGCCTCGGCCTCCACCCTATTCGCGACCGCGATCGGTGGCGTAACCGTTGGCGTACTCTCCTTACCCAGTGACGGGACCCACGCCTGGGCCGGCGATGAATTGTCCCCTGCCGTCGGCTCAAAGCGCTGCACCAGTTCCCGCAAACCCAGCAATAAATCCTGTAAGCCTTTCGCCCTCTGCCCTGCCTCCTGGGGCTGCCCCGAATGGTGTTGTACCCCACTCACCCCCGAAGAACTACCCTCCCTGGTGGGCCCACCTGCCTTACCCCGCTCCAACAACTGTTCTAATAAAGCTGAAACAGATAAAGTAGAAGTGCACTCACCGGGCTGCCCAGGACTGGGCCCAACAGCCGCCACACCGATGTCCACCGCTGCCGAATGTCCCTGGTCCTCGTCCCGTTCCGACCCGGACAGTTCTCCCTCCGATCTGTCGCTGCTCTGGCTGCCGGAGATCTGCGGCATGTCTCGCGCCCTCTGCGCTGCGTCAACCCGTCAGACCCGTTCCTAGGCCGCCTGGATGGACTCTGGCTTCTCCGACTGCTCTGGGCCCTTGGCGTCCCCGCACTGCTCCTGCACACCGCCGTCACTGCGCTCCTCACAAACCTTCCTCCGGTCCTGGCTGGGCTGCTGGCCGCTTTGGCTACCTGGCCAGCCCCCCGAAGCGTTGCTGCTCCCCGCTGGGCCGCCTGGCTGTTCGGGCTCCCTCCTGCAGCCACGGCCGACTGCTCACGGCACCTGCGACGAGCCGGGGGGGCAGATCCCTGTGTCGCGCTGGGCTCACCCATCACCGCGCTCCGGCCTCTGCGCTGAGCCATCCTGCTGTCCCCCCTCCTGGTTCCCTGGGGTTGGTGGTCTCTGGGGGGTGCCTGGCCATTACCTCCCCTCCGCTGCCTGTGCGTGCTCCGCTCTCCCTGCACCGCATCCGGGCTGTAGCGTTCCGGCGGCCGGGAACGCCGCACACGTGGAGCCTCCGCGTCCCCCCTGTTCGGAGCCGATCCAGCCATCCTGGAGTATGGCTGCGACCTGGGCGTGCAGCCAGTCCGCCCCTTGTGCCGCCGCCGCCTCCCGCAATTGCGCTACGAGCGCCGTTAGTTCCACCGGAGCCGCTATTAAGGAAGGGAAGGAGGACAGAGCGGTGGGAGCGTGTAATCTCTCTCCCCGCCACTCGCGACTGACGTCACTTCCTTCCCTTCGCCTCCTTCCTCTCCCGGCGAACAGATCTCCTGCTGAGGCACCTCCCCCTTTCTTAAAGGGAACATGCCTCAGCCTCCCCCCCTACAGCGTGACTGTGCAGTCCGCACATGTCATGCTGTCCCTGCTCTGATCCTCTGCTCCGGGACTCCCTATACTACTAGGAATGTACACCCTGTAATCTTGGCCCTGGTGTCTGTGTCTCCAAAACTCGGGGACCTAGCAAAACTGCCAGCTCCTTCCACCTCTTCCTTCTCCATGCTAATGTTAATGCACTAGATACTTTGCTAATGTGTGGAGTGGGTGTTTGTTTTGGACATCTAAGCACTTGACATGTAGACATATTTGAAGCCAGATTCAAAGAATAATTACTTGCACAAACAAGAGGCTCACAAATAGTTTCTTCCACTTCTGGGTCTCTTTGGTCCCTGTTTGACTTTCATCAGGGGATGTTACATCAACAAGTGTAAGGTCTGTGTTGGGTTCAGGTGTCAGATCCCACGCCTCAAAACCAACATCCTGGTTCAGCTGAACACACTCATTTCCTCTAAAAAGAAATAATACACCATTCATTAATCCACCCCAAGTCACATCTGTTTCTAGCATCCATTTTGCTGCATTAGTTGACCAACCTTGCACTGGGGACAATATTTGCTCATGACTAGTGGACTACACCATGCTGCACTGTGTTTTTTTCCCCCTTTAAAATGCATTGAAAAGGGAAGGTGATGTAATTTTACAGAGAGCAAACACTAAAAAACTTTCACAGTTGCCCCCTACCCCCTTTGTCTCCTATGGGATAGGGGATATATGAGGATAATTCTAGCAGGCGTGACTCTGTGACCCCAGGGGCCTCTCCTCTACCCATGTCTACACTGGCAAGGCTGCAATAATGGGCACTGATGAGCCAGGCAGCAACCAGAAAGTGTTCTTTACCCCTTAAGTTCTGCACTAGGGATGAGCTTTATGTTCGGGTCGAATATGAATTTGGCTCAAACACAGTCTAGTTGGGTGCTTTAAGGGAGTGTCACTCTTGCTGTGCTTTCTGGGAGAGACTACTTAAGATGCGGGCATCACATGTTTTGTGGTTCCGGTCCAGAAGTATGTTCTGACTACATGGTCCTGTCCTACTGACCAGCCCCCAGGACGCATATGGCCTGGGGTGCAGATCCACCCGACTTTATGTCTCGGGGCTGGCTAGCCCGAGGCAAGGAAACTAAAGAAAGGATTCAGAGGTGGTCCGCTGCCGTGTCAAGTTGTAGAGAGGTCTAGCAGTTTCAAGGTTATCCAGGGGAGGACTCCTCGGGAGAAGGCCACGCAAGGGTTGGCTTCTCAACAAGAGCCAGGTAAAGCTGAAGGACCTAAGTGAATCCAATCTTGTGGGGGGACCGGCTGCAAGGTTCTGGTACCACACAAGCGTTCTACAAGTTTTTCCAAGTTTCCTTACTCGTGTTCTATAACAAAGTCTGTGGCAGAAACTTATTCCTACATGTTCTATAACAAAGTCTGTGGCAGAGACTTGTTCCTGATTTAAGCACCCTGTTGGTTGCTAGGCCTGGAGAGAGAAGGACTATCCAACTAGGGTGAGGATCCAGCTGTGAATGGCTATTCTCTGGATTTTACTCAAAGCAAGAAAGTTCTTTATTACTGACTTTGACACTAATGCCACGTACACACGACCAGACTTTTTGACAGCAAAGGTCCGACGGAACGAGTCCATCGGACAATTCGATCTTGTGTTGGGCTCCATCGGACCTTTGCTTGCCAAAAATCTGGCGGACTTTAGAAATAGAACATGTTTTACATTTTTCCGCCGGACCCAGTTCCTACCGAAAAATCCGCTCGTGTGTATGTTAGTCCGATGGACAAAAACTGACGCGAGGGCAGCTATTGGCTACTGGCTATGAACTTCCTTATTCTAGTCTGGTTGTACATCATCACGTTCAAATTCATCGGACTTTGGTGTGATTGTGTGTGGCCAAGTCTGTTCATTCAGAAAGTCCGTCAGAACTCCGTCAGAACTCCATCAGAACTCCGCCGAAAGTCCGTCGGACCTAGTCCCTCGAAGAGTACCTGGACTTTCCACCTAAACCCTCTGATCCTATACTGAGAGACTGTTGTTTAACTACGTTTTTTGCAAATAAAAATCACTTTAAGCAGATCAGATGTCAGTCTCTATAGTTTCTGGGCATCTACCACAGGAAACCCCTAGACGCATATGAGGTGCAGAAGGTAATGGTAAGCCCAATAAAACCAGCCGCTCCTTCGGGGGTCAGTGCTACACACACACACATATATATATATATATATATATATATATATATATATATCTGACTGCAGGCTGTTCCTGGTGTACTTTTTCTAATATACTTCAGGCGGTGTACAATGTACACAGTACCGTGCACCCATAGTGCAGTTGCTACTACTTTTCTGGTGGTGTACAGTACACTCATAGTTATTACATTTCTGTTGGTGTACACAGTACGGTGCACCCCTAGTGCGGCTGCTACTACTTTTCTGGTGGTGTACACAGTACATACAGTGCACCCATAGTTGCTATTAGACTTCTGGTGGTGTACACAATACTGTGTACCCCTAGTGCAGTTGCTACTACTTTCCTGGTGGTGTACACAATACATACAATGTACCCATAATTTTTAATACACTTCTGTTGGTGTACACAGTACCGTGCACCCATAGTGCAGTTGCTACTACTTTTCTGGTGGTGTACAGTACACAATACATACAGTACACCCATAGTTGTTATTACATTTCTGTTGGTGTACACAGTACCGTGCACTCATAGTTCAGTTACTTCAAATTTTCTGGTGATGTACAGTATACAATACATACAGTACACCCATAGTTGTTATTACATTTCTGTTGGTGTACACAGTACTGTGCACTCATAGTGCAGTTACTACTACTTTTCTGGCGATGTACACAGTACACAATACATACAGTGCATCCATAGTTGGTATTAGACTTCTGATGGTGTACACAATACTTTTCACCTCTAGTGCAGTTGCTACTACTTTTCTGGTGGTGTACACAGTACACAATACAGTGTAGTGTGATTTTGCTAAACAAAATTTACAGCATGTCTGGGAGGCCACCAAGGAGAGGCAGACACTAACAGGGCACTAAATGAAGGCAAGCAGGCTCTGTGTCTACAGTCAACAGTGCTGGTCATAGACATGGTGCATCCTCAGCATGTGGCTGTGGGGCACGCTTGTCTTTTTTTTCTGCAGCTGGCCATGTTATTGAGCCACAACATGCAGAAGAGTTGGTGGAATGAATAACAAAGCTGTCTTCATCCTCCTCATCCTCTATCACCAGAGTAGTTTGCCTGCCAATGCAGCTGCCAAAGCGGCCTTTTCCATCGGTTCCATGTCAACAGTCGCTCCTACTCTAGCCCCACCATCATGCACGGAGGAGTCCCACGAACTATTCGACCACAGTGTCAGGTACATGCTACAGGAGGATGCGCAGCGATTTTAAGGCTCCGATGATGGTACCCAGGTTGAAAAAGGGAGTAATGTGAGCCTAGAGAGAGGGGGTGCCCAAGAAGGTCAAGAAACTTGCATTCATGTTCCCCTAGCTGTAGCATACTGCCAAGTTTGATCCAGTGATGAGGAAGGAGGGGATGATGAGGTTACTGACTCTACTTGGGTGCCTGATAGAAGAGAGGGGGAGGAGGAAGAAGAGGAGGCACATTTCCAATGAGGCCGGATGCCCTCCAGGGGGCAGCTTAAGGGCAGCCACCCTATTGCATCACACCACAGAGCTAAGCAGGTGCAGGGCGCTGCTGACTCCCAACATATTTTGAAAAGTTCTTTGGTGTGGGCCTTTTTTGACACGTGTGCAGCTGATCGCACCATTGCTGTTTGCAACGTATGTCTGAAGCGTATCAAATGTGGCCAAAACAGCAGCCACTTGGGCACCACATGCTTGACCAGACATATGATGACCTCCCATGCAGTCCGTTGGCAACAGCACTTAAAAGACCCACATGAAAGAAAAAGGCAGACCTCTCCTTTCTCCTCATCAGCTGGGATCTCCAACCCCACTATATCTCCAGTCCTCTCAGAAACCTGCACTGAGAGGAATGAAGGTATAGGAATAGATGTCCCAAGTACTTACGGGCAATCTGCTAGAGGTACACCAATATCTGAGTTTAGCAGGCAAATTTCCCTACCCCAATTGCTAAACTTTCGAAAGAAATTTGGTCCCAGCCATCCACATGCTCAGTGTCTGAATGCTGGCTTGGCCAAATTGCTAGCACTGCAACTGCTGCCTTTTCAGCTGGTAGACTCTGCCCCCTTTTCGTGAATATGTGGAATGTGCGGTACCTCAGTGGCAGGTTTCCAAACGCTCTCTACCAGCATGTGCAAGGCAATGTCTTGGCCTTGTTGGACAGGACGTTCAGCAGTAAGGTGCATATTACCGCTGACTCGTGGTCCAGAAGGCATGGACAGGGATGTTACCTTTCTTTTACGGCGCACTGAGTAACTCTGCTGGCAGCTGGGAAGGATGCAGGACAGGGTTCAGTAGCTTGTTCCGCCACCATGCCTCCAAAATGCTAGTAGTTCTGATTCTGCCACAGCTCTCTCCTCCACCCCCTCCTCTTCTTCTTCCTCTATAGACTCTTCCTCTGCAGATTTGTCCTCCTGAACCAGTGGTGCTCTGTAGACATTCAAGATACCATGCAGTGCTTGAGTTGGTCTGCTTAGGGGACAGGAGCCACACTGGGGCAGAGATTCTGGCAGCTCTGCAGGGGCAGGCTCAGAAGTGGTTGATGCCAAGACAGCTTCAGCCAGGAATTGTTGTATGCGACAATGGCACCAACCTCCTCTCCACCCTCTGACAGGGACACTTGACCCATGTTCCCTGTTTGTCTCACATCCTGAATTTGGTGGTGCAGCATTCCTTGAGCATGCACCCGGGCTTACAGGATCTCCCGAGACAGGCCAAGAAAGTCCGTGGTCATTTCCGCCGGTCATATAATGCCAGCGCTCGGGTGCCTGACATTCAAAGAAATGCAACCTGCCTAAGAACCACCCCATTTGTGACATGCCCACCAGGTGGATCTCAACATTGGCAATTCTGTGGCGGCTGCACACGCAATGAGTACCTGTGTGAGTATGGCACCAGGACAGGGTCAGGGGAACTGGGCTTTTTTTTTGCCACGCCAGTGGCTACTGATCAAGGATGCATGCACTGTCCTGTCACCATTTGAGGAGGCCATGAGGATGGTGAGCAGTGACAGTGCATGCATCAGTGAAACTGTCCCTCTTGTCTTCCTGTTGGAGCACACACTTTGTGGAATAATGGACAGGGCACTTGAGGCAGAACAGCAGGAGGAAGAGGAGGACTTCCTTACCTCTCAAGGCCCCCTTTATCCAGATAGTATTCCTGTGGGCACGCTGATCGTACAGAAAGAAAAAGAAGAGGAGGAGGAGGAGGATTGTGTCAGCATGGAGGTGGAGGATAACACTCTGCATCAGCAGCAGTCTTCAAGGGATTGTTTTCAGTCCCCAGAAACCCATGGAGTTGTACGTGGCTGGGAGGAGGTGGCTGAGGATCATGTGATCCTTAGTGGCCCAGAGGACTCAGAATTGAATGCCTTTGCAAACTTACGTTGCATGGCCTCCCTGATCCTGCAAAGCCTGTGAAAGAACCCTAGGGTTCGTGGAATCAAGGAGAGGGATCATTACTGGCTGGCAACCTTTCTTGATCCACGTTACAAGGGTAAGGTTGCAGAACTTATCCAGACTTCGCAGAGGGAGCAGAGGTAGAAACATCTTCGGGAGGCCTTGCAGAAAGGTTTGTGCAATGCGTTTCCAGAGCCTGGGAGGTTACAATTTCCTGGTGCTGGACAATGTGTTGCTGAGGGTTCATTCAGTCACAGAAAGAGCGGTGGAGAAGGTGGCCGGCTGACTGATGCCTTCAGACAATTCTTCAGTCCTCATCATCAAGGTCCGATCAGTTCCAGCAACCATCGCCAGCATCTGAATTACATGGTACAGGAATATCTAGGTGCAAGATCAGACTTGGAGACCTTTCCAACAGAACTGGGTTACTTGGTCTTGAGGGTGGACCACTGGCCAGAGCTTGCTCAATATGCAATTGAACTACTGGCCTGTCCTACATCCAGCGTTCTTTCTGAATGCACATTCAGTGCTGCTGGAGGCTTTGTAACCGATCACAGAGTGTGCCTGTCCACAGACTGTTGATCGGCGCACATTCATAAAAATGAATGATTCTTGGATCACCAGCTACCAAGCACCTGATGCTGATCTAACTGATTGATTTTTATATGGATGTGGGATCCTTTGAAGACTGCATATGCTAAGTGACTATCCTATTATGCTGAGTGACTATCCTATTCCTCCTCAATCTTCATGATGATAGCTTCTAAGAATATTTTTGGCTTAGGGCACCACCACCACTGCCTAAGGCCCAATTTTTATGCCCCCGTTTAATAGGGGCGTGTAATTAAAATTTTTGATCAAATATTTAACAGCAGGGCTTGTTCCTGTGCTCAACAAGAGTATCTGTGAGGGGATGCAGTGTTGTGACACCACCACCGACTAAGGCCTATTTTTTCTGCCCCTGTTTAACAGGGGCACGTAATTACAATTTTTGACCTAATATTTCACAGCAGGGCCCATTCCTGCTCTCAACAAGAGTATCTGTGAGGCTTTACAGTGTTGTAACACCACCGCCTAAGGCCCAATTTTTCTGCCCCTATCTAACAGGGGCATGTAATTACAATTCTTGATATAATATTTCACAGCAGGGCACGTTCCAGTGCCCAACAAGAGTAACTGTGAGGGCTTACAGTGTTGTGGCACCACCACCAAAGGCCTAATTTTTCTGCCCCTGTTTAACAGAGGCATGTAATTGCAATTCTTGATATAATATTTCACAGCAGGGCCCGTTCCAGTGCCCACCAAGAGTAACTGTGAGGGTTTACTGTGTTCTGGTACCACCAACACCTAAGGCCCAATTTTCCACAGAGTATATAGGGCAGGCCGTATAGTATATACAGGTAGTCCCCTACTTTCAAACATCTGACTTACAAAGGACTCCTACTTACAAACGGAAGGAGACACCCAACAGTGAGAGGAAATCTACCCCTAGGAAGGGAAATTCTCTCCTGCAAGTGTTAATATGGGAAAAAGGTGTCTCCACTGATGCTTTATCACCAATCCTTGTTTCCCTAATAACCCCACATTTTCAAAATCCAATTGTCATTTGGACAGAAAGTGAGGTGAAATCTTCTGAAGAGGGGCACAGACAGCAAAACAAATGTTACAGGGGTGATAACCCTTGCCTATGCTATGCGAAAAGCTTAAAAATAGATTTTTTTGTCTGGAGCTACACTTGTACCTGTTCCAAATTACAAACAGATTCAACTTAAGAACAAACCTACGGTCCCTATCTTGTTTGTAACCCAGGGACCCCCTGTATACTGCTTTATCAGAGTATATAGGGCCTGGGGGCCCCACGCATTTTTTATTTCTATTTGGGTGTGGGGTTTCCCTTTAATATCCATACCAGACCCAAGGGGCCTGGTAATAGGCTGGTTGGGGTGACCTATGGCATTTTTCGCAATGATTTTCATCTATATTGCCGGGATGCAACAGTACATTACAGCCGCAAGCAGTTTTAAATGACTTTTATTCCTTTAGAAATGTCATTTTGTGCAGGGACTAAACACGGGAAAAATGCGCCACTTTACAGGCATACTATAGACACCCCTCAGGCACGTTATTTAAAGGAATATTTCACTTTTATTGTTTCACTTTAAGCATTATTAAAATCACTGCTATTCCTAGCAGCCTTCCAAACACTTCAGACAACTTTTTTTTTTCCACAACTTTTAGAAGCACATATAGCGGTAATCCCCAAAGAGGGGAAAGACGAGGCTCAGGTCACAAACTATCGCTCAGTTTCGCTCATAAATTAGGAAGTTAAATTATACGCCAAAATACTAGCAAACAGACTTATACCGCTACTCACCTCACTTATATCATTAGACCAAGTTGGGTTTATCCCTGGTAGGGAAGGGCGATATAACACAATAAAAGCGCTTAACATCCACCACTGGCTTACTACCAATGAAAAGCAGGTCTTCTTTCTCTCACTAGATGCGGAAAAGAGGTTTGACAGAGTGGCCTGGGACTACATGGAGGCAGTACTGAACTCTATAGGTATTCCACCTCTAATGAGAGCAAGCATCCATGCACTATACTCCAACCCGACGGCAAAAGTAAGAGTTAATGGCCACCTGTCGAATGCCTTTAATTTGCAAAATGGTACGAGGCAGGGTTGCCCCTTATCCCCACTATTGTTAATCCTTACACTAGAATCTCTGTTAAATAGAATAAGACAAAACTCGGACATGAAAGGAATTGAAATACGGACCCATACATACAAACTTGCAGAATTTGCAGATGATATGCTCCTTTTCCTGTCTCAACCACACACGACACTTCCCTCATCACTCAGTAAAGCTTTGCCAAGAAAAACTATCCCTTTACATGGTCCAAAGATGATAATGACAACATACCTAGGGATTCAAATCCCTAAACACATGCCAGACCTTTTCAACCTCAATTATATACCTACCCTTAAAGAAACATACAGCGATCTAAAACGTTGGAATTCTCTAAATATATTTTGGTTTGGCAGAGCATCTTTGATCAAGATGACAATCCTACCACGATTCCTTTATGTTTTACAAACAATTCCCACTATAGTACCAAACTCTTTCTTTACCTCATTCCGCCAAGCTTGCTCAACTTCTATATTGAGAGGTAAACCCCCAGAATCAAACATACCCACTTGAACTTACCAAAATCTAGGGGAGGAATTGCTTTCCCAGACTTACGGAAATATTACCACTCCTCCCACTTAGCAAGAATTGTTGACTGGAACATATACCAGCAGGTCAAGAATTGGGTATCTCTAGAATAGGGATGAGTTTTATGTTCGGGTTGAACATGAGTTTGACTCGAATATTGGCTGTTCGCCCATTCGCCGAATAGCAAACAATTTGGGGTGTTCGCAGCAAATTCGCAAGCCGAGGAACACCCTTTAAAAGTCTATGGAAGAAATAAAAAGTGCTAATTTTAAAGGTTAATATGCAAGTTATTGCCATAAAAAGTATTTGGGGACCAGGTAACATGCATCAATGCAAAAAAAAAAGTTTTAAAAATACCTGTTTTTTCGGGAGCAGTTATTTTAATAATTATATAAGTGAAACAATAAAAGTGTAATATTCCTTTAAATTTCATACCTGGGGGTGTCTATAGTATGCCTGTAAAGTGGTGCATGTTTCCTATGTTTAGAACAGTCTGAGAGCAAAATTACATTGCGGCTATAATGAATTGTCGGTCCTCGCAATACACATAAAAATCATTGAAAAAAATGGCATGGGATTCCCCCACAGGGGAACCTCAAAATAAAATTTGAAAAAAAAATGTGTGGGGCCCCCCCAAATTCCATACCAGGCCCTTCAGGTCTGGTATGGATATTAAGGAGAACCCGTGCCAAAATGTTAAAAAAAATAGCGTGGGGGTCCCCCTAAAAATCCATACCAGACCCTTATCCGAGCATGCTACCTGGCAAGCCATAGGAAAAGAGGGGGGCGAGAGAGCGCCCCCCCCTCCTGAACCGTACCAGACCACATACCCTTTAACATTGGGAGGGTGCTTTGGGGTAGCCCCCCAAAGCACCTTGCCCCCATGTTGATGGGGAGAAGGGCCTTGTCTCCACAACCCTTGCCCGGTGGTTGTGGGGGTCTGCGAGTGGGGGGCTTATCGGAATCTGGAAGCCCCCTTTAACAAGGGGACCCCCAGATCCTGCCCTCCTGTGTCAATAGGTAATGGGGTAAAAATGTACCCCCTACCATTTCACAAAAAGTGTCAAAAATGTTAAAAAAAGACAATAGCCGATTTTTGACAATTCTTTTATTTTTATTTTTTTTCAATATATGTTTATTAAGAAATTATAACAGCAACATAGAATAATAAGAAAACAAAAGGAAAGGACAATTACAATGTCAAGCTTAGGTAAAGTGAATGACAATACATATCCCCAACCAGTAGCAAAAAATGAAAACCTCTATATTACCCTGAAATTTTTTTTTTTTATTAGGGGTACACTGTAGAGGTACAATGAAAGACCCCTCCGGCCTAGCACCCCGACTGGGATGACAATTCCTTTATTAATGTCTTCTTCTTTCCCTGCTTCTTCTGGTCTTCCTTCGGCATTCTTCTTCTTCCTCCATCTTGTTCTTCCCCCGCTTCTACCTCTATCTTCCTCTGCTTCTTCCTACGATCTTCTGGTCCGGCATCTTCCTCCGGCTTCTTCTTCCCCACTTCGTCCTCCGGACAATCCGCCTCAATGGGAGTTTCTCACTGTGTGACGTAGGGTCACCCGTCTACATAAACGGGTGACACCGCCCCCTCTGACACCATGGGAAAAGCCATAGGGAAGTCCCCGGGTGGCCCAGCCCTCCATTATATAAGAGCTCTCAAAAGAACAGAAGCGTCACACAGCGGGAGACTGCCATTGAGGCGGATCGTCTGGAGGACAAAGCGGGGAAGAAGAAGCCGGAGGAAGATGCCAGAGGAGAAGACCAGAGGGAGAAGCAGAGGAAGATGGAGGAAGAAATGGTGGAAGAACAAGATGGAGGAAGAAGAAGAACAACGAAAGAAGACCATAAGAAGATGGAAGAAGAAGCGGGGAAAGAAGAAGACATTAATAAAGGAACTGTCAAAAAACGGCTATTGTCTTTAACATTTTTGACACTTTTTTCGTGAAGTGGTAGGGGTACATTTGTACCCCATTACCAATTCATACAGGGGGGGCCAGGATCTGGAGCACACTGGACACCCAGCAAGAGCACAATGGCAGCGAAGGTGCCCAGTGTGTCCCTGGATCATATATATATACGAACAGTATCAAAAAACTGCCCACTGCCCACATCCATAACTGGCCTTCACAGTAAGGAGCTCATGGAGGGCATATACATGTAAGACAAAAACTATTTCATAGCTAAACTCACCAATCAGTCTGCTGACCAACCAAATTAACCTGTCTAACCGTCTGTTAAAAGCAGGGGTTTAGTAAGCACGCATTTGCAAATGCATGTGAAAGCTGCAAGGCCTCGTCGCGGCACCCTGTATTGCTTTCAGTCCTAACACTACAAATTTATAAGTGTCTCCACAGTGGAAGCACATGCATGGAATGGATACATGTGGAACAGGTGAGCCTAGAGGCTGCCCAAGCCCCCTTAAAGGAACAGGACCCCACTGGACACCCAGCAAGAGCACAATGGCAGAGAAGGTGCCCAGTGTGTCCCCGGACCATATATATACGAACAGTAACAAAAAACTGGTCACTGCCCACACCCATAACTGGCCTTCACAGTAAGGAGCACATGGAGGGCATATACATGCAAGACAAAAACAATTCCATAGCTCAAGCTAACTTGCATATAAGCCTTTAAAATTAGCACTTTTGATTATTCCTGTTCGTGTCCTATAGACTTCGTTCGCACAATTTTTTTTCCTGTTCGCATGTTCTGGATGCGAACCGAGCCGGGGGGTGTTCAGCTCATCCCTACTATAGATCACAAATATCACAACCTCTTAGAACCCTTCCTTGGATAAACCCTAAACACTACCCACCACAGGCTAAATTCCACCCTTTAAAGGGCCCCACTCTAGATGTCTTTTGTGAGGCTTCAAAAACGGACACCCAAACACCCTGGTTGGGACCTCTGACCTCGCTGAGAGAAAACCCAGACTTTCAGCCGGGTCTAGAGCAAAACTTCCTCTTGAGGGTTTGGCCCCATAAAGACATTTTCGCATGTTCTGCTGCAAACCGAACCGGGGGGTGTTCGGCTCATTCCTATTCCGCACTAAGCCCATTGCCTTTGGCCCATATAGAATCACCCCTGTCGGTGGCTAAATTAGTGTGTTTGAAGTTGGCACCTACGATTTTGGGGAGAAGATGGCTTTGTTGTTTCCCCTGTTGGTGCCTAAGCGAGGATAGACTCCATTCGTCCCCTCTGGTGGCTTGTCTGTAGCCTCATTTGTTTGTGCATCCCTGTTGAAAGAACAGAAAAAAATATAAAAAAAAAAAACAAAAAAAAAACAATGGCAAAACCCCCCCCAAAAAAAAGGCGATTCAGTTCGCATTGTGCGCTATACAAGTATTTCATTCATTCATTCATTCATTCATATCTGCTTTATATTTAACTTCATCTTTAAAAAACAAATTCAGACAAAGATGAGAGAAAACATTAACTCGATTTTTCAAGGCCTACTGGGAGAAAGCACATACTGTATACAGACAGCTAATTTACACATATACATATTGTTTAGATACAAATATTGCTTACTTTTTTTGATTATGTGATGGATGGACTCCATCTGTTGTTGCTTGCAGTGCTTTAGATCAGACCATTGCTTTTGGATTTGGTCCTTCATTTGTTGCACCGAAAATTATCCCTTCAAAACGGCGATCACCTTCTCCAAAATGAAGTCTTTTCAGCTTTTGGGCCTTTCATAGTTGCGCAGAATGCAATCGTAGTCATGCTTCTCAAAGATGCGCACCATCTCCACCATCTCATCCTTGCTCATGGGGGTGGCTTTGTGCCTCCTATTAGCTCCAACACCGCGGGCCTGCCTCGAATTCCTGGAATCTGCCATGCTATCATTCCTGAATCTTCCGCCGTGTGTGTCACATGCAGAAGAGAGATGGTCACGCCCCAGCATCATGATACACTGAGAGTGGATTTTCACGCATGCACAATGTATATAAAGCCATAACACATGATTGATGTAACAGCCTCAGGAACGATCTGGCAGTGGAAGATGAACTATTGCCATTGCCAACACGCAAAACAAGCCATAAAACTAAGGTACAATTGTAAATTGGGGCATCATTGGTAAGTGGTCTATACTGCTTAGATTGAGGCCTATATTGGGACCAGATTATGAGTTAAGGCTGACATTATGGTTTGTCTTGTGTTCTATCTTGCAGGCATCAGAGAAAACATTAAAAATGGTGGATAAATTCACTGTGCCTGACTTTTCGCCTCAATTTATCGACAAATACCAGGAGCTTCCCTGTCTGTGGAAGGTGAAAAGCAGGGATTACTCCAATAAAATCAAAAGGAAGGCAGCGATAGAGAAACTTCTGGAATTGGTGAAGCCTCTGTACCCCAGGGCAGACATCAGTTTGGTGAAGAGCAAAATTTGTAACCTGAGGAGTATGTTTAATAGGGAGCACAAGAAGGTCCAGGAATCACAGAGATCGGGAGCATCAACGGATGACATATATGTCCCTAGGCTGTGGTACTACAGCACTGTCAACACTCCCTTCCACATCGGATGCCACAGCTCCTGAGTTTTACCCTGGTCCTTCGACACAGGATAAAGATGTGGAGGAGCCCAAATTGACCCAGGTATTGTTTAACATATTTGTATCCAAAAATAGAATGATGATAACTATATGTTATTGTTCCTAAATTTCTGCCTTAATGAAGTGGTTTCCATATCAATAGATAGTAGTGGCAAAAAATGATGGGGACAAGAAGTAAAAATGCTGGGGTCAGAATGATAGCCTCTTCTATTTCTCCACATTCAATTTGCAACAGTCATAAACTCAAAATTGTGTGTGATTGATGACCAACTTTTTTACAAAAATAATAATTATGTCCTATTTTCATGCACATGAAAGTGGCAGTTTGGAGAAGCCCATGGCAAGCAGCCGACACAAAGTTCCAGATCCCTCCCCTACACTCCCCTGCCAAAAGTGCCAAGAAACACAGAAACCTAGACAAGGCCACAGCTGCCATCAGTATGGCATCAGATGCAGCTGAGGCATTTGGCTGTCTGACAGCAAATAAGTTGAGGGATATGAATGTGGACCAAAGAGAGATGTGCGAGGAACTAATCCTCTAGCTCCTCAACAATGGGGGAGGGGAGAAATTTCCTCAAGAACCCAGATCTATGATTTTGATGCCCCACCACAGCAGCCCCACCCACCACAGCAGCATGCCGGACATTGGCAGTTCCAGCCCCAACACCTCCAACAATCCCAACAACCCTGCTGGGCTGGGGATTTTCATCCATATAATTACTAATTTGCTTTTAGTTTTTTGGTCAAAAAGTATGATTTTAGTTGTTATACTTTATTTCTTTTTGTATGCTGAGAATGCACTTTTTGGTTAAGTTATTTAATTTTTATTTGGAGGGCAGATAACATGTCTAATTTATTTAAGTTTTTTTTGGAATAATGCACAAGAAAGAAAATGGCCTCAGTCCATGTGGAAGGGAGCGTTGGCAGCGATTGCCTGGGTTGGATCTGGTCTGTCAAAAACCGCAGGCTGTGGTAATACCACAGCCTGGGAACAGACCAGTCATCTGCTGCTGCTCCCGATCTCTCGGATAAATGTACTCCTCAGGTTCCCAATTTTGCTCTTTGCATAATTGAGGGCTGCCCGGGGGGTACAAAGGGTTCACCGTTTCCACCAGTTTCTCCATTGCTGCCTTCCTCTTGATTTTTAGAGGACCTTCTTGTGATCCCTATTAAATAAAAAAAAAAGAAAAATACTTGGCTTTGTGTTTTACTTCAAATTACAGTTTGGGAGAAGGCAGGTAAATTTAAAAAATACAACATAAAATTAACAAGGGACACCAACATAGTTGTATCTTTGATCTTCTAAACTATGGGATAATGGTGTTGCAGTAACTTGACCCAAAAAAAAAAAAATCTTGATATCACCAGAAAAAAAAAAGACTTTTAAATGCGTTTGGCAGAACTCTGTCAGTATCACCAGTATAGCAGCTCATTATTATCCTATTATAAAGAAAAAGTGAATGTGTGCTGCATTTGGAGATTTCATAATTTGCCATGTCACGAATGTTAATTCTCCATTCCGAAAGCTAGTTTTACAAGACTGACCACAACCGACTTGTCCTTACTTCCGAGCATGCGTTTTTGTACTTTGGAGTTTTGTCCGACGGACTTGTGTACACAAGCTTGGAAAATCTGACAACATAATAATAATAATTATAATTTTTTGATTTGCGCTAACATCTAAAGTTTCACGACAAGCTTTCAGGGTGTGTCTCCTTCTTCAAGTTCCAAGCAGTACTCAGATAGTGTACTGCTTGGCAGGGATGGACATGTGTAGAGAATTTCGATCGGACAAAGTGCCACGCATGCTCAGATCAAATTCCTACATCAAAGCTATTGGCTACTAGCCTGAACGTAGTCCCATCGTAACGAAATAACGTCATCACGTTCCGAAAGATCGGATTTTTCGACAACTTTGTCCGACCGTGTGTATGCAACAGTTTCGGACAAGATCCGACGGACAGAATCCGACGGACAAAATCCGACAGATTTGGTTGTCGAAATGTCTGAGCGTGTGTACAGGGGCTTACAGTAAAGAACCCTCTATGTAGTTTAAGGTTAAACCTTTTTTCTTCTAATTTTAATGAGTGGCCACGAGTCTTTTTAAATTGCCTTGTGCGAAAAAGTTTTATCCCTATTGCGGGGTCACCAGTAGGGATGAGCTTCGTGTCCGAGTCAAACATACGTTCAACTCGAACATCGGCTGTTCGTCCGTTCGGCGAAGTCCGAACATATTGGTCCGTTCGCGCCAAATTCGTGTGGCGCTCACAGCCCACAATGCACTGCGATGGCGCAGTGCATTGCTGGCTCATGATTGGCCAAGCATGTACTGTGACCCCGCATGCTTGGCCAATCGCAGCGCCAGCAGCGAGGAGAGCCATGATTGGCCACAGGCAGGATGCCTGTGGCCAATCATAGCTCAGGCTGTGTAGTGCACGCCCCACACTATATAAGGCCGCCAGCGCGTGTAGTGTGTTGGCGTCTGAAGCAGTGGGTGTTCTGTGTACCTTCAACACAGTACACATCGATCGTTTTCGGCCGATTTTCGATCTTGCTGTTGTGGAGTGGTTGTTGTCTGCGTGCCCTGACCACAGTATACACCGCTATATTCACCTCACCTATATAGCTAGTGATCTATCTTTTATAATAGAGCTTGCAGTCAGTAGTGTTAGGAGCTTGTGCGTGCTGTCTGCGTGCTCTGTACCCAGTACATACCGCTATATCCACCTACATAGCTGTTCTCTATTTGAGCCCACTTGCCATCTGCAGGAGTTATTGGAAGTTGTGTGTGCCTCCAGCACACCACAGTATACATCTGTATATACCCCTTTATCTCTGGTGTTCTATAATAAAGGCATCTGCAGGAGTTAGTGGGTGTTCTGTGTACCTTCAACACAGTACACACCGATCGTTTTCGGACGATTTTCGATCTTGCTGTTGTGTAGTGGTTGTTGTCTGCGTGCCCTGACCGCAGTATACAATGCTATATTCACCTCACCTATATAGCTAGTGATCTATCTTTTATAATAGAGCTTGCAGTCAGTAGTGTTAGGAGCTTGTGCGTGCTGTCTGCGTGCTCTGTACCCAGTACATACCGCTATATCCACCTACATAGCTCTTCTCTATTTGAGACCACTTGCCATCTGCAGGAGTTATTAGAAGTTGTGTGTGCCTCCAGCACAGCACAGTATACATCTGTATATACCCCTTTATCTCTGGTGTTCTATAATAAAGGCATCTGCAGGAGTTAGTGGGTGTTGTGTGCCTCTAGCACAATATACACTACCCAACTACTTTTTTACCCAACTCCCTTCAGGCCATTACCATGTCTGGAAGGCCAGCAAGGAGAGACAGACAGGCGCGAGCCGATAAAAGAGGGCAAGCAGGCTCTGTGTCTAGAGACAACAGTGCTGGTCGTGGACGCAGTGCATTGTCATCAGCACGTGGCCATGGGACACGCTTGGCCTTCTTTTCGGCAGCTGGACATGTTGAGCCGCAACATGCCAACGACTTGGTATAGTGGATGACCAAGCCCTCTTCATCCTCCTCATCCTCTCTCACCCAGTCTCAGGGTACTAGCAAAGCAGCTGCCAACGCATGGTCTTCCCTCCTCTCAATGTCATCATCAGTGACTCCTTCCCTAGACCCACCACGTCCTCCTGAGGAGTCTCCTGAACTCTTTGAGCACAGTGTTGGGTACATGCTCCAGGAGGATGCCCAGTGTTTTGTGGGCTCTGATGATGACACTCAGCTAGAGGAAGGCAGTAGCGTGAGCGCAGAGAGAGGGGATGCTCAAGAAGGACAGCAATCTGGCAGTCATGTTCCACAAGCTGCAGCATACTGCCAGGTTTGCTACAGCGATGAAGAGGGAGGGGATGATGAGGGCACTGACTCCACGTGGGTGCCTGGAAGGAGAGAGGAGGAGGAGGAGGGGGCACATGTCCAACGAGGCAGGATGCCCTCCGGGGGCCAGCTTAGGGGCAGCACACCGACTGAATCACACTGCAGAGCTCCGCCTGTGCAGGGCGCTGCCTCTGCGCGTTATTCCAAAAGTTCTTTGGTGTGGGCCTTTTTTGAGACGAGTGCATCAGATCGCACCGCTGCTATTTGCAACATATGTCTTAAGCGTATCTCGCGTGGCCAAAACATCAGCCGCTTGGGCACCACATGCTTGACCAGACATATGTTGACCTGCCATGCAGCTCGTTGGCAAGCTCAAAGACCCACACCAAAGAACAAAGCGGACCTCTCCTTGCTCCTCATCAGCTGGCATCTCCAACCCCACTAGACCTTCAGTCCTCTCTGAAACCTGCTCTGAGAGGAATGAAGGTGTAGAATTAGGTGTGTCACAGCCAAGTGCTTCCGGGAACTCTGCTAGTGGTACACCCACGTCCGATTATAGCAGGCAAATGTCCCTGCCCCAGCTGCTGGACCGGCGAAAGAAGTTTACTCCCAGCCATCCACATGCCCAGCGGTTGAATGCTAGCTTGGCTAAATTGCTAGCACTTCAACTGCTGCCTTTTCAGTTGGTAGACTCGGCCCCCTTCCGTGAGTTTGTACAATGTGCGGTTCCTCAGTGGCAGGTCACGGAAGGCGATTCCGGCTCTCTACCGGCATGTGGAAGGCAATGTCCTTGCCTTGCTGGACAGGGCGGTCAGCGGTAAGGTGCATATTACCACTGACTCATGGTCCAGCAGGCATGGACAGGGACGTTACCTGTCTTTCACGGCCCATTGGGTCACTCTTCTGGCAGCTGGGAAGGATGCAGGACAAGGTGCAGTAGTGTTGGAGGTTGTTCCGCCACCACGCCTCCAAAATGCTACTATTGGTTGTGACACACCTCTCTCCTCCACCCCCTCCTCTTCTTCTTCCTCCATGGCCTCTTCCAGTGCTCTGTCCTCAGAACCAGCGGTGCTTCATAGGCGTTCGGGGGGCTACGCAAGTACGCAGGCAAAACGATGCCATGCCGTGCTTGCGCTGGTTTGTTTGGGGGACAGGAGCCACACTGGGGCGGATGTTTTGTCAGCTCTGCAGGGGCAGGCCGAGAGGTGGTTGACGCCACGCCAGCTTAAGCCAGGAATGGTGGTTTGTGACAATGGCACCAACCTCCTCTCTGCCCTCCGACAGGGACAACTGACCCATGTGCCCTGTGTAGCTCACGTCCTTAACCTGGTGGTGCAGCAGTTCTTGGGCAGGTACCCCGGCTTACAGGATGTCCTGAAGCAGGCCAGGAAAGTCTGTGTGCATTTCCGCCGATCATTTAATGCCTGTGCTCGGCTGGCTGAGCTCCAAAAGGAGTTGAACCTGCCCAAGAACCGCCTTATATGTGACATGCCCACCAGATGGAACTCAACGTAGGCCATGCTGCAGCGGCTGCACACGCAGCAGAGGGCCATCAATGAGTACCTGTGCGACTACGGCATTAGGACAAGGTCAGGGGAGCTCGGTTTTGTCTCACCACGCCAGTGGGGCATGATCAGGGATGCATGCACTGTCCTGTCACCGTTTGAGGAGGCCACAAGGATGGTGAGCAGTGACAGTGCATGCATCAGTGACACTGTACCTCTTGTCCACCTCTTGGAGCATACGCTGCGTGGAATAATGGACAGGGCACTTGAGGCAGAACAGAGGCAGGAAGAGGAGGACTTCCTTGCCTCTCAAGGCCCCCTTTATCCAGACAGTGTTCCTGCTGTGCCACCCATCACACAGGAAGAGGATGAGGAGGAGAAAGAGGAGGAGGAGGATGATTGTGTCAGCATGGAGGTGGAGGCTGGCACTCAGCATCAGCAGCAGCAGCAGCAGCAGTCTTGTAGGGATGATTTACAGTCCCAAGAAACACGTGGACTTGTACGTGGCTGGGAGGAGGTAGCTGCGGATCATGTTGTCCTTAGTGACCCAGAGGACTCCGGACCGAATGCCTCAGCTAACCTACGCTGCATGGCCTCCCTGATCCTGCAAAGCCTGCGGAAGGATCCTCGTATTCTTCGGATCAAGGAGAGGGACCATTACTGGCTGGCCACTCTCCTTGATCCACGGTACAAGGGTAAGGTTGCCGACCTTATCTTGCCATCGCAGAGGGAGCAGAGGATGAGACATCTCCGGGAGGCCTTGCAGAAAGGTCTGTGCAACGCGTTCCCAGAGACTGGGAGGTTACAAACTCCTGGTCCTGGACAACGTGTTGCTGAGGCATCGGTCAGAAGGAGCGGTGGAGAAGGTGGCCGTCTGACTGATGCTTTCAGACAATTTTTTAGTCCGCAGCCCCAAGGTATGATCGGTTCCAGCACCCATCGCCAGCGTCTGATTTACATGGTGCAGGAATACCTAGGGGCAAGGTCAGACTTGGACACCTTTCCCACCGAAAATCCTCTGGCTTACTGGGTCTTGAGGATGGATCACTGGCCAGAGCTTGCACAGTATGCAATTGAGCTACTGGCCTGTCCTGCATCCAGCGTTCTTTCGGAACGCACCTTCAGTGCTGCTGGTGGCTTTGTTACCGATCACAGGGTGCGCCTGTCCACCGAATCAGTTGATCGACTGACCTTCATCAAGATGAATCAGTCTTGGATCACCCACAGCTACCAAGCACCTGAAGCTGATGTAACAGAATAATTTGTTTTGAAATATCACATCCCTTCAAGACTGCCTATGCTGATGCTGAGTGACTGTCCTGTTATGTTGATTGTCTATCCTCTTCCTCCTCCGCTGATATGTTGGAAGAATATTTCTGGTTCTGGGTGATGCCATCAGCCCAATTTTTCTGCCCCTGTTTAACAGGGGCGTTTAAGTACAATTTTTGATGCAATGCTTTGCAGCAGGGCTAATTCCTGCAATCAAACAAGAGTATATGGGAGAGATTGCAGTGTCGTGGCACCAGCACCAGTGCCTAAGGCCCAATTTTTCTGCCCCTGTTTAACAGGGGCGTTTAAGTACAATTTTTGATGCAATGCTTTGCAGCAGGGCTAATTCCTGCAATAAAACAAGAGTATATGGCAGAGGTTGCAGTGTGGTGGCACCAGCACCAGTGCCTAAGGCCCAATTTTTCTGCCCCTGTTTAACAGGGGCGTTTAAGTACCATTTTTGGTGCAATGCTTTGCAGCAGGGCTAATTCCTGCAATAAAACTAGAGTATATGGGAGAGGTTGCAGTGTGGTGGCACCAGCACCAGTGCCTAAGGCCAAATTTTTCTGCCCCTGTTTAACAGGGACATGTAATTACAATTCTTGATATAATATTTCACAGGAGGGCCCCTTCCTGTGCCCACCCAGAGTAACGGTGAGGACTTATAGTGTTGTGGCACCAGCACCACAACCACCAAAGGTCAATTTTTCTACCACTGTTCAACAATGGCATGTAATTACAATTCTTGATATAATCGTTCACAGCAGGGCACTCCAGCGCCCACCAAGAGTCACTTTGAGGGCTTACAATGTTGTGGCAAAACCAACACCTTGTTCCGCCATTTCTGCAGAGCATATAGGGCAGGCCCCTACTTTCAAACATCCAACTTACAAACATCTCCTACTTGCAAACGGAAGGAGACAACAGCAAGTGAGATGAAAAAAGATGGACGACAAAACAAATTATACAGGGGTGATAACCCTTCCCTATATTTTCCAAAAAGCTTAAAAATAGTTCTTTTGACTGGAGCTACACTTTAAAAATGTACCAGTTGAAAATTACAAACAGATTCAACTTAACACAACAAACCTACACAGTCCCTGTCTTGTTTGCACTGCCTGTATACTGCTGTTCTGAGTATATAGGGCCTGGGGGCCACACGCATTTCCTTTTTTTAATATGGGTACAGGGTTCCCTTTAATATGCGTACAAGACCCAAATAGGCTGGTAATGGGCAGGGAGGGCTACCCATGCCATTTTTCTCAATGATTTTCAACCAT
Organism: Lithobates pipiens; assembly: GCF_037356315.1. Taxonomy (NCBI): domain Eukaryota; kingdom Metazoa; phylum Chordata; class Amphibia; order Anura; family Ranidae; genus Lithobates; species Lithobates pipiens. The sequence goes on from NW_027507787.1 coordinate 246,022,387, forward strand.
ATTGCAGGAACCAGATATAACATTAAAACCGCAAGCAGTGATGATGTTATTTCTGTTTAATGTCATTTTGTGCAGGGACTGTTCTAAACACGGGAAACACGTGGCACTTCACAGGCATACTACAGACACCCCCCAGGCACCATATTTAAAGGAATATTTCACTTTTTTTTCACTTTAATCGTCATTAAAATCAGTGCTCCCGCCAAAACTGCCATTTTTAAAAACATTTTAGGCATTGACCCATGTCCCCTGGGGCAGGAGCCGGGTCCCCAAACCCTTTTTAGGACAGTATCTTGCATATTAGCCGTTAAAATTAGCACTTTTAATTTCGAACGTTCGAGTCCCATAGACTTCAATGGGGTTCTAACGTTCGTACGAATTTGGGGTCCGTTCGAAAGTTCTGGTGCGAACCGAACCGGTGGTGTTCGGCTCATCCCTAGTCACCAGTACGGTATTTGTATATTGAAATCATATCCCCTCTCAAGTGTCCCTTCTCCAGAGAGAATAAGTTCAGTGCTTGCAACCTTTCTTGATAACTAATATCCTCCAGACCCTTTATTAGCTTTGTTGCCTTTCTTTGTACTCGCTCCATTTCCAGTACATCCTTCCTGAGGACTGGTGCCCAGAACTGGACAGCATACTCGAGTCTTGTAGAGTGGGAGAATTATCGTTTTATCTCTGGAATTAATCCCCTTTTTAATGCATGGCAATATTCTGTTTGCATTAAAATCAATTCAATGTAAGGAGCATAACAATTTTCATATTTGTTGTTCTCAGAGGTTTTTCAGGAGAAGGGTATGATCTTTATTACCAGAACACAATACATTTCATACTCTAGAACATACTTCCTTACAAATATTTCCATATTTAAGCTTGTACATATTTGCCATCAGTCCTTTGTTTAGTTGGATTGTGCAAGTAAGCCAATATCCTATCAGTATATATAGAGGCATGTTGAATCCATTGCACTACACTTGATTCAGATTTCTAAGTGCTGGTCGGTGAGTAAAATTATACTATCGGGTACTATTTGAATTATATTTATAGGATTCCATTTCTATATACTTACAACACAAAGTAGTTTCTGCAGACTCTTTGTAGCCACTTCAACAAGCACTCCAACATGGTATTTTCTCAGGATAGGTTTCAAGATGGTTACAAGAGTGGACCATACTCTGTTGGAACCCCATGTGATGTGGGGGCAGAGCAGGAGCACAGAAACATGGAAAGCATAGGAAGGACCTTCATGGCAGGATTGTCAGGGGTTATAGTACTAAAAATTGCTGATTTAAAAAGATTGGAAATTACTTTCGAAATTACATTAACATGTTAAAATTTTATATGATACCTTAGGGATTGGGGTTACATCATTTTTTTTTTTTTGTTCGTTTATTGAATTTTTGGATGGTTGCATTAGTTTGAAATTGGCTTAAAGTCAATATATGATTTTTTTGGTTCCAATTTAAGCTGGTTGGAGCTTACACAAGAGCCAAGACTGTAGGAATGTTTGGTGAGGCCCTGTAGCTAAACCATTAAAGGATGGATACTCTTACCAGGTGTGTTGGACCACTGAATGAACAAATGGTCAGAAGCGCAAGTTCCCACATATGGGGTGAACATGGTACTCCAATCCAGTGAAATGATAACCAGGAATCAATCATACAGATTAAAGGATAAAAAAGAAGGAACTATTTCAGTGCAGACTGTATGGATCATAATTTATTCCAAAAATATAGCGGCTAAAATGGCGGTATACAAGCAAATGCCTTGTAAGAAGCAGCAGCTTGAATGCTAAAAACAGCGGTATGAGAACCGCACACTGAGTTCAAATGGACGAATTAGGGAGGACCTCTCAGCATCCGTATCGCCGAGCACATTAACAACATCAAAAACGGCTTGAGGACTCATAATGTCTCCAAGCATTTCAGATATTTCCACAATAGAGACCCCAAATGTCTCAAATTTTGGGGCCTTGCAAGGGTTAACCAGCATTGGAGAGGAGGGAATTATATTCGTCCACTTACTCGGTGTGAATCCTTCTGGATCCACGAGATGCACGTGTTGGTTCCAGGAGGGTTGAACGTCGACTTTGACCTCAATTGCTTTATCTCAGACAAGTAGGTCATAAGAAAGTCCCCCCTGCCATTTTTTTTTTTTTTTTTTTTTTTAAATCTTATTTTTTATTAAATTTTGCACAAAAGATAACAGCAATATAGGACTTACATTTTCGTGTAGATGTAGTCGTTGCTTCCAGTTGGGAAGCTTAGTCTAACAAAAGCAAGCATATTGAAAACATAGATGTACATGTTAATAGTTAAGAACAAATCCTGAGAGGATGAGAGCACCATCAGTCACCCCTGAACACCCCTTCTGGGAACTAACTGTGTCCTGGGGAGAGTGACAGCGCTGCCCGGTCCTGAGCTATAGTAAGTATAACAAATTGCAAAAGTAGGGGTGAGCACACAAAAAAAAAAAAAAGAAAAAAAAAAGAGGGAAGGGTAAAGTTAGCAGTCACCGCAGTAAAACCAATATTCTTTAACACCTATTATCATAGTCATTTTACGTTGTTGCTGTTTTGCATCTATACTCCGGTTCTTCGGTGTGAGAAAGATAAGTATCAAATGGAGGGGACAGGATGTGAAAAGTCACGGTGTGACACAGGAGGATGTGGACGTCACTGGATTGGGGGAACTGACTGACCGCACACATCTGGAGTCCTTAATCCACGGATTCCAATTCCGGAAGAATTTGCCTGTTTGGAGATGAGCTTTGGCAAAGCTATATTCCATCTTGAAGTTATCGTTGAGTATGGTAATGACGTCTTGGACAGAAGGGGGGTGAGTCTTTTTCCAGTTTCTAGCTAATGCTAGTCTTGCCGCGATGAGAATGTGGGTGGCCCCCCCTGCCATTTGATGCAGCATATGTGTTCTTCGTATTTTTTTTTTTAATATATTTTTTTTATTTCTATATATTTTTCAGATGGTTGTGGGTTTTTTTGTCCATTTCCATAATGTATTTTATAAAAATATATTGTGTTTCTTAGCCATTTCTGTGTATTTAGATTATTCATCACTTTGTATTGATCTGGCAAATATTTTATATTCATCAATTGAGTGATTTTTAGTATGTGATGTTTACATTGCATTATTTACAAGCCCACTGGTGTCCCCATAGGATTTGGTATCTGTTTGTGCTGTATGGATCCGTTTCCCGGATTTCCGGTCACAGCATTGCTTGCACTCATGATGCTATCCATGAACACTGGGCTACTATATATTAAATGCAGAGTGATGTGGTAGCTCCACCCACCGCTGACGAAGTCCATTCTGGACGTAACGTGCATACGGGGGAGGAGTTACTGTCTATGGTCATCACCCGCGATCCATCTGAACTCAGTGTGCGGTTCTCATACCGCTGTTTTTAGCATTCACGCTGCCGCTTCTTACAAGGGATTTATGCTTTACATTTTCTTGTATACCGGCATTTTAACCACTATATTTTTGGAATACATTATGATCCGTACAGTCTGCACTGAGATCGTTCCTTCTTTTTTTTATCCTTTAATCTGTATGATTGATTCCTGGTTGTCATTTCGCTGGATTGGAGTACCATCTTCACCCCATGTGTGGGAACTTGCACTTCTGACCATTTGTTCATTCAGTGGTCCAACACGCCTGGTAAGAGTATCCATTTGCTATGGTGGAGGACCTGTCACTGAGATGATTTAGTTCAAGATTGCATCTATCACCGGGTGTTTATCTACAATATCATCCCGCATTTCAATCAGCTTATGAACTTTATTTATTGAGTTGCACCTTTTTATTGTTTTGTATTCATGTTTGGGGATTTGTGATATGCCTTTGTGGTGTTCAGCTTGCAAGTCTTTTGTAGTATATATTTTGTGCGCAGATTGCTTTTCATTTTATATAAACCATTAAAGTGGCCCACGGTAATGTCCATCTGAAAGACTATATACCTCTAGTGATATAGAATACTAACTATCATTCTACATAAATGAGAGGTGGGAGTTGTGTTGCTTTAAATGAGGCACAATAAATGTACCTCCATCCCTGATTCAGGTAAATGAATGAATGAATGAAATACTTGTATAGCGCACAATGCGAACTGAATCGCCTCTAGGCGCTGTGGCGAGCTTTGATCATCTGCTAAAAGAGGAAGGTCTTGAGTTTTTTCCTAAAAGCCAGGTGATTTTCTTCCAGGCGGATGTTGATTGGTAGAGCATTCCATAGCCGAGGCCCTTGGACAGCGAATCTCCGATCACCCTTGGATTTATACCGGGCTTTGGGCACGAGGAGGAGGTTTTTGTTGGCTGATGAAAGACTGCGGTTTGGTGTGTAATGATTTTTTTTCTCCATTAGGTATTGCGGAGCTTCTCTATGCACGCATTTGTGGGTGAGGCAAAGGGTCTTGAACGTGATCCGATTTTTTACGGTTAGCCAATGTAAGCTCCTCAGTGAAGGAGAAATGGATTCACAGGGTTTTTTTCCTGTTATCAGCCTTGCCGCCGTGTTTTGGATCAGTTGTAATCGCGCAAGTTGATATTGTGGTAATCCTATGTAAAGCGTAGTCCAGTCGTGAATTAATGATTGTTCCAACTACCACTGCTTTGTCATTCTTTGGGATAAAAGGGATGAGTCTGCGAAGCATGCGCAGCAGATGGTGAGATCCACTGACTACAGAATCTATTTGCGCATCCATTGACATTTGTGCGTCTAATATAACCCCGAGACTCTTCGCTTTGGTCTTTGGGGAGATAGTCTGCCCAAAGACGGTTGGTGGAGACCAGGAGGTTTTGGTTGCGGGCTTATGATTTGGGTGTAAGATAAGAAGCTCTGTCTTTGATTGGTTCAGCTGGAGGGAGTTGGTGGTCATCCAGTCCTCTATTGATTTGAGGCAGTTTTCAAGTTGTTGTTGGTGATCTTTTTTTCCATTGGGGTAAATAAGAAAGTAATATGGGACTCTGAATGAGGCAATTGAATTGTGGAGGTAGAGTGATTAGTAAACATTATTTATTTGTGACAATAGTATGAAACATTTAAAAAATATTTTCATATATATATATATATATACATACACATGGCATGAACATAATGGATACATATATGTGAGCTTGGCAGCACATGAGAAGTAATGAATAATGATAAAATTGTATAAATACAAATATGTACACGTGTCATAGAAACAGCATTTGGCAATAAGATGAATAATATCAATCCTGAGCATGATTAATTGTAGATATAAAACAAAATATTTCCTAATAACAGGCATTGGTACACCATATGCAACAGAGCTGCTGTAAAAACGAAAAAAAGATACACATACACATTAACAGTTATAGTACTCAATGGATTTAGAATGTATAAAAGGTATATATGGGCCAGTGAATAGGTAATGAGCCAGATTTGACTGAGCACCCCATGGAAAAATTGACGCGTTTCATGGCTTTATGCCATTCATCAGGAGTTGGGTACAGAAATAAACTGTAAATATAAAAGGATATGTATTATTAGTTATTATATTCTACCAGTAGCATAGTATGGGGGAACAGGGGGTGCTGTGGCCCCGGGCACAACATTTGGGGGGGCAAAATCCTGCACCATTGTGTGTCACTTTGTCTCAATCCTCCAAATTACTAGCTGTTGCCCAGTGATTGGGCAAATGGGGTCATAACCTGTGGCGGGCCTGGCCTGTCCATGATCGCAGGCTGTTCCTTATTTGAGCTGCCACAATCATCTCCTCCTCTTCTCCGCCTGACCATGCCGGATCTGGAACTGGCACTGGGACGTCATCTGGGAATCGTTCCCTGTTGGCATTGTGGCAGACTGATCGATGGAAAAAAAGCAGGTGAGTCATCTCAGGGGAGGGAGTAGCCACCAGCCTGTGAGCAGTTAGGGAGAGTCACACCACATCCATGCTTTCATTTCAGCCAGCGAGTAAACATGCAGCATGCCTGACAGTGCAGTGTGGTGGGGTAGGCAGTGTACTGGAGTTTAGTGGATAGTGTAGTGGGGTAAGCAGTGTAGTGTAAGTGGGGTGGGCAGTGTAGCGTTAGTGGGGTGGGCAGTAGAGCGTTAGTGGGGTGGGCAGTGTAGCGTTAGTGGGGTGGGCAGTGTAGTGTAAGTGAGGTGGACAGTGTAGTGTAAGTGGGGCAGGATAGGCAGTGTAGTGTTAGTGGGGTGGGCAGTGTAGTGTAGTGGGGTGGGCAGTGTAGTGTAAGTGGGGAGGGCAGTACAGTGTAGTGGGTTGGGTAGTGTAGTGGGGTGAGCAGTGTAGTGAAGTTTAGTGGAGTTTAGTGGGCAGTGTAGTGTAATGGGGTGGGCAGTGTAGTGGAGTTTAATGGGCAGTGTAGAGTAGTGGAGTTCAGTGAGCAGTGTAGTGGGGTGGGCAGTGCAGTGGAGTTTAGTGGGCAGTGTAGTGGCGTTTAGTGGGCAGTGTAGTGTGGTGGGGTGGGCAGTGTAATGTGGTGGAGTGGGCAGTATAGTGGGGTTTAGTGGGCAGTGTAATGGAGTGGAGTTTAGTGGGCAGTGTAGTGGGGTGGGCAGTGCAGTGGAGTTTAGTGGGCAGTGTAGTGTGGTGGGGTGGGCAGTGTAGTGTAGTGGAGTTTAGTGGGCAGTGTAGTGGAATATAGTGGGCAGTGGAGTGGAGTTTAGTGGGCAGTGTAGAGGGGTTTAGTGGGCAGTGTAGAGGGGTTTAGTGGGCAGTGTAGTGGAGTTTATTGGACAGTGTAGTGGAGTTTAGTGGGCAGTGTAGTGGAGTTTAGTGGGCAGTGTAGTGGAGTTTAGTGGGCAGTGTAGTGGAGTTTAGTGGGTAGTGTAGTGGAGTTTAGTGGGCAGTGTAGTTTAGTGGACAGTGTAGTGGGTTGGGCAGTGAAGTGTGGTGGGGTGGGCAGTGTATTGTAGTGAAGTTTAGTGGACAGTGAAGGGTGGTGGGGTGGGCAGTGTAGTGAAGTTTAGTGGAGTGGTCAGAATAGGAATCAGGTTGGTCAGTGTAGTGGCTGGCAAAGGAATCCGGTAGGTCAGTGTAGGAATCAGGTTGGTCAGTACTATTGTAGGAAAGGAAGCAAATCAGGGAGTGCTAAAAGTCCACAGGTTAAGGGGGGCGCAAATTACTTGACTTGCCTCGAGCGGTAACAACCTACGCTATGCCACTGTATTCTACCCCTAAGGGGAGAAAAGACCCAAATATAATAGCTCAACAAAAACAAACATGAAAATAAATCCTGGTCAGCTTGACCGGTTACTACACACGTAGATTCCCTAACTAACAACTAGGTGTAGCCTTATGCTGCCCCAGTCCCTATCTCCCTGTTTTCGAAGTTTGCCACACAGGTGTTAACTCACCGCACAGAACAGATACCACAGATACCACACTCCCCAGTCTACACAACACAGAACTGGTTCCAGGATGGAGCATCTCCCTAAGCATGCTGTTTTTTTTCTTTATTGAGGTCTTAATGAGCCCACTTACTTCAGCTGGGCTCATTAACTCTTTCCCTGCAGGACTCCCAGCACTCCCCCTAGTGGTATAAGTTAGCATAAAGCCTGAATCTAGGGCATACTTATTTTCTATCCTGGATGCAACCAGGTGATTTTACCTGCCTGCTCTCACAATATATATATATATATATATATATATATATATATATATATATATATATATATATATTGCATGGGTAAAAAAAAAGAGAGGGCTAGAAAATTTTTTGCATAACTTACATGTGTATATCCAGTGAATGGGCTGTGTGTGCTACCTCCTTGGTGTAAAACACATAGTGAAATGGTAAGGCAATCCAGCTCACCTGCTTATGTAATCCAGGTGTGGGGCGTGTCGAATGAGAATAGGAGTTGACAGTGAGATCCACCACCAGTGCAATTACCAAAGTGGAGCCATGCCAACCCCATCTCTCCGACTTGAGATGGACAGAAGACATCCCTGCATTGCGGCGTCAAAAGACGCCACAAACAGGTCGGGGCATGACGCCCCCCCACCAATATCTCAAGAGAAACACAGAAAGGAAGCCACTGCTACGCATCACAGCTCCGGAATCAAGACAAGGAAAAAGTGCCCCCCATCCCCAACCCAGACCGTCCTCAGTGTGGATGGAGTCATAGAACAACAGAGGCCCAGTAGGAAAATATTTTGGTATGTAGGTAAATTGTAATTAGAAAAAATGGGCATGGTATCAAATGGTATAAAGGCATTGGCATGTCACTATATAGAAACAAGTGTCTGCCACCCAAAATTCTTGAAGAAAAAGAGATATGACCTGCCAGACACCATAGTGACAGAACCTTCATCCCTATTTTATATATATATATATATATATATATATATATATATATATATATATATATATATATAATATAAAAAGTAAACCTTTCTTTAAAAAGTATTACATTTTATTCAATATACATATCATTAAAGATATCCCATACAAAATCCTTTAATATACCAAAAATATTTTTGTCAGCAATTAAAAGGTGCAATATAGCAATAAGAAGAAATAAAAGTGGTGCGCTTATTCTAAAACATGACATAAATTAATATACTTAAAGAATAAACATGATAAGTATCCAAAACATACAAATAGATAAAAGTGAAAAAAAAGTCCAACTAAAAGCCCAATGGTAGAAGTTAGTTCATATAAAGGTAAAATTCTCATATGGGTAACGTGATAGAAGAAAAAACAGACAACAGATCAATCCAAACATCGACTGCTATATTTATGAATCGGCCACTCACCTCCAAAAATGACCCAAAGGTCAAACAAGGCTCATCAGATAATCAGATAAGGAATCCTGCTGATGGATCTTTAAAGACATCCAGGTCCCAGATCTTGGTATTAAAACATATTGGGAAACTCCATATATAGAGGAAACAGCTCGCTCCAAGAAATGGCACTTCTTGTATAAATGGCGCTCAAAGGCAACAAAGAACAGCCATAGTGCAATATTGCCAAATAAAAAGTAAATTTATTAAGTAAAAGAAGCTACTTACATGAAGTAAGGATAAAAATCGCAGTAAGAAACAATGGGAGTATTGACACACTCGCCTCCTCACCGCACTTCCTTAAAACGCCACCGGAAATGACGTCACAAGACTGCACGTGACGCACAAGGGTCACTGGTCACATAAATTTCTGAGGGATCAGAGATCCCTGAGGAAGTCACGTGACCAGTGATGCAGCGAGCTGTTTCCTCTATATATGGAGTTTCCCAAGATGTTTTTCTACCAAGATCTGGAAGTAGTTCTTCATCTTCGCTTGGGACCTGGATGTATTTACAGATCCATCAGCAGGATTCCTTATCTGATTATCTGATGAGTCTTGTTTGACCTTTTGGGTCATTTTTGGAGTTGAGCTGCCAATTCATAAATATAACAGTCGATGTTTGGATTGATTTGTTGTCTGTTTTTTCTTCTATCAAGTTACCCATATGAGATTTTTACCTTTATATGAACTAACTCCTACCATTGGGCTTTTAGTTGGACTTTTATTCACTTTTATATATTTGTATGTTGTGGATGCTTATCATGTTCGTTCTTTAAGTATATTTATTTATGGCATGTTTTTGAATAAGCGCACCACTCTTATTTCTTTTTTTTTTTTTTCATTATGCTTTTTATTAAATTTTTCAAGAAAAAAGATACAAGTAGAAAACAGAAAATAAATGGCAAACATGTAGTACAGCTTATAAGAATGTTGATTGGAAAGGTATATAACAGATGTTAAAACCATAAATATATCGCTACAATGCTCCAAATTTCACAAGAGCAAAATAGATAGAGCAATCAACATCCGCCTGGAAGAAAATCACCTGGCTTTTAGGAAAAAACTCAAGACCTTCCTCTTTTAGCAGATGATCAAAGCTCGCCGCAGCGCCTAGAGGTGATTCAGTTCGCATTGTGCGCTATACAAGTATTTCATTCATTCATTCATTCATAGTTCAACTGTATAGGCCAGGGAAGGTGGAAGGGGGGGGAGGGGGACTCAGGAAACATGCGGCATAAACAGAAACAATATTTCACATAAAAGGAATTGTTGTTCTCTGGATCCAGTGTCAGTGGGGTCCCAGGGCTTCCAAACTGAGGAACCAGGATGTCCCAGGGAGAACCCACCTGGGAGGGGGGAGAGTGGGAAGGGGGGGGGGGGGGGCACCACGGAATCACAAAAAAAACACGTTGACAGGATTAAAACATTAAATTTAGCACTTATGCTTAAAAGTGTACTGCGCTACTGGGAGGATAGTGAAACGACACCTGGATTAAGCTTCGACTGATCCCATAAATCCCAAATCTTGGAAAATTGAGGGAGTGCATTATGGACTGTCGCAGTCATATGTTCCATCCTGCAAGTTTGTTCCATTATTTTCAGAACCTGTGCAAGGGTGGGTGGGAAGGGTGAAATCCATCTCAGAGGTATCGCCCTCTTTGCTGCCAGGAGAAAAAAGGCGGCTAACTTTTGGGCATGTATGGAGATACCATACCAGGGAACGGCAAGCCCAAAAAATCTTGGATCGGATCCAGAGGGAGAGTCGTTTCAAAGAGCTCTTGTAGGTGGGTTTGGATTGAGGACCAAAAAGGCCGAATAATAGGGCAGTCCCAGAAAATGTGGAAATGGGAGCCAATGTCACCCCGGCACCTCCAGCACACCCGGGGAGTTTTGGGGTTGTATCTATGTAAGATCTCCGGGGTCCAATAGCAAAAAAGTAGTATCTTATAGGTCGTCTGCCTCTGTTCCACACACCTTGAAGACTTGGAAGTGCTCTCCCAGATCTTCTGCCACTGAGGGAGTTGGATAGGTCGCCTAATAATCTGGGAACATTTCTGCATGTAGGAGTGAAATGTGTCGGTGAGTGAAGAAGCTTCATGCAGGTGGGCTTGCTATGGGCCTTGAGAACATAATAGTTCAAATGAGGTAGGTTTATCTAGGGTCAAAGTAGGGGGATTTAGTGGAAAAATAATGTTTGAACTGAAGATAAGAGTAAAATAAATGCTTAGGGATCTGATAATTACGCTGTAGTTCATTAAAAGGTAAAAGTGTGTGGGTGAGAAGGGTGCACAAGGTTTATGAGCTGGAAAATTCCTGCTTGCGTCCATGGGAGCATTCAAATATAGGAAAGGCTATCTGGGACATCTGGGTTGAATAATACATTTAATAGGGGCGGACAGGTAGAAGAGAGGGAAAATTGGCCCAAGCACTTCTTCCAGATGGAAAGAGTAAATAACATTGGGTGCAAGCAAAGGCTTCAGAGTTGAGTCATAGAGGTCTCTAAGTTTGTCCAAATCATAGAGCAGGGGTGTACTGGTTTAGTGATACTCATTTCAATCTCCGACCAAATGCTGGATGCCATTCGAGAAGACCAAGTGATAATCAATAGGTGGCATGAAAAAAAAAATGTAATATGGTCTGGGGCCCCCAATCTGCCTCTAGATTTAGGGGCCAATACCACCGAGCTGGCTATTTGGTGGGCCTTGTAGTGCCAGGTAAAATTAAGGAGTGATCTCTGAGTGGCTTTGAGCTGTGACATAGGGACAGGAATTGGTAAAGTCTCAAATAGATAAAGAAGTCTTGGTAGAATAGACATCTTCAGGACATTGCTGCGACCTAAGAGAAAAATGGGATAAGTGTCCCATTGTCACAGGAGTAGGTCAATGTCGCGGAAGCGTGGGGGGAAGTTGGCCTGATAGAGTGTTGAGTATGAGGGAGGGAGATCTATATATATTGTCTGCAAACAATGATATTTTGTACTTGTTATGACGCAGGGATACCCCCCTGGATGTCAGGGTGTATGCGAATGGCTGCAGCTAGGGGTTCAAGACAAAGAATAAAAAGTAAAGGGGATAACGGGCATCCCTGTCTAGTTCCGTTACTCAAAGAAAAGGATGGGGATAAATAGGAAGACAGTTGGACTTGTGAGGAGGGGTGGGAATATAGAGCATGCAGTGTTGCCATAAAGGGGCCGCTGACACCATAATTAGAAAGTGTGGCAAGCATAAAGGGCATCAAAGGCTTTCTGAGCATCAAGGCTCAATATCAGAGCCGGGCAATTTGTTCTGTTCAATAAAACTATGAGGTCTATTGTGCGTCTCGTGTTGTCGTCCGCGTGTCTGGCAGTTACAAAGCCTACTTGGTCTTTATGCATGAGTCTAGGTATGAATTGTGAGAGTCGGTTCGGTAGAATTTTTGTAAATATCTTATAATCAGAGTTAAGTAAAGCAATGGGCCTATAGTTGTCAGGGAGGGAGGGGTCTTCACCAGGTTTCTGAATTATTTAAATATGTGCCTTATTTCTTCTTTTTACATTTGATTATGCAGTGTTTTTTTGGGTACGCTACTAAGTGGTTGCAGCTAATTCATGGTCACTATACATGTATTATATATATTTTTTCTTTTTTGAGTTTATTTTGATTATATTCACCATATGCAGGGCTGGACTGGGACAGAAATTTGGCCCTGGACTTCATCCAGACCGGCCCACTTACATTTTGAGTGTCCCATTACCAGCCCCCTTACAACAGAGTGTCCCATCAGCAGCCCCCTTAAATCAGAGTGTCCCATCAGCAGCCCCCTTACATCAGAGTGTCCCATCAGCAGCCCCCTTACATCAGAGTGGCCCACTTAGCCATCGGCCCCCTGGGAAACTCCCAGTAGTCCCAATGGCCAGTACATGCCTGACCATATGTTGATGATTTATACTTTCTTATAAAAAAGTACACATAGTAGCGCACAAGTTTATTCCTTTATAGCAATATAGCAATAAACAAGGGAGATGATCAAATAATGCAAATGTTTTTTTTCCCTCTAAAGACCAGCTGTATTTGGAATATGTCAATTGTGAAGCTTCTTGGTCTACTTTTGCTTCATGTGGCATTAGTGACTCCAGGAACACAGATATGCAAAGACCCTGATGAGAATGCCTACTCAATCATCAAATGTGGAGCTCCCGGGAAGAACGGTCTACCAGGCATGAATGGGACAAATGGAGCAAAGGGGGAAAGGGGTAAAAAAGGTAAAAATAAGCACACCTTTAATACCATTAAAGATCTGTAGCCCAATACTTCACCAGGTGAAGTATTGTACCAACATGTTATTTAGCAGGCTCGTACTTAGCAATAGCCATTTCCAATCAAGAAGAGCTGATGTCAATAGTACAGGAAGAGCCTTCAGAATTGTTGTTACCAGTCACAGATCCCCTTTGCAGGTCGTGCACTAAGAAGAAATTGACTACCTCTCTTTATAATGTAGGTTTATTATCCTCAGAGATTCTGGCCAGCTCTAAAATTTACCCTGTATGACTAATGCAGTCTATCTGAACAAAAAGTGATCTAGAGTGTCTCCTCAGTTAAAAACTGAGAGCTGTTTGTAGTTCTTAAAAAACAACAACATAATTTAACCTTTTTGTTTCATGTCCAGTACATACAAAGTGGTTAAACTGTTTTAGTTTTTCTCAGCAGGCTCTGAGCTTTTTGTTCAAACCTGATTTGGCAGAAGCTGTAGAGTTGCTGACCACTGTTATGTTCTTGCAGAGCATAGTGTGCACAAGGTCCCTCATTAATGTTTAATAAACTCATGAGTTGTAGTTACCTACTGATTATTTTGACTTCCATAATTTTTTGCCCTTTTAGAGGGGTTGCGTTCGTAGTTTTTAGGCTTGACATGTTTGGAATCTATTTACAAGACAGTACCTCTTTTATTTTGTAAAAAATAAATATGGATTAAATTGTGTTTGTGTGCATTAACCACTTCCCGACCAGCGCACGACGATGTATGTCGACAGAATGGCACGGGCAGGCATATTGGCGTACATGTACGTCCAATATTCGTTGCCGCCGTGCCATCGGGAGCGCGCCGCCGGCGGCGCGCTCCCGCGCTGGTCGGGACCCCCGTGAGTCCGGTCGCGGGACCCGCGGACTCGATCGCCGCGGGCATCCACGCGATCGTCTCACGGAGCGGCCGAATGGAGGAAATGCTGTATAAACAACATTTTTCCATTCTGCCTAGCAACTAGTGACGCTGATCTCTGCTCCATGTGATTGGAGCAGAGATCAGTGTACACTAAATGAAAGCCCAACCCCCCCACAGTTAGTAGCATACCCCTAGGAACACTTAACCCCTACACTGCCACCCACTGGTTAACCCTTTCACTGCCAGTGTCATTTACACAGGAATCACTGCATTTATATAGCAGTGATTACTATATAAATGACAATGGTCCCAAAAATGTGTCAAAAATGTCCGATGGGTCCCCCAAAATGTCGCAGTCACAATAAAAATCGCAGATCGCCGCCATTACTAGTAAAAAAAAATAATAAAAAATTATTAATAAAAATGCTATAAAACTATCCCTATTTTGTAAACGCTATAACTTTTGCGCAAACCAATCAATAATCGCTTATTGCGATTTTTTTTACCAAAAATATGTAGAAGAATATGTATCGGCCTAAACTGAGGGAAAAAAATGTTTTTTTATATATTTTTGGGGGATATTTATTATTACAAAAAGTAAAAAATAATGTGTTTTTTTCAAAATTGTCGCTCTATTTTTGTTTATAGCGCAAAAAATAAAAACCGCAGGGGTGATCAAATACCACCAAAAGAAAGCTCTATTTGTGGGAAAAAAAGGACGTTAATTTTGTTTGGGAGCCACGTCGTACGACCGCGCAATTGTTAGTTAAAGCGACGCAGTGCCGAATCGCAAAAAGTGGTCTGGTCTTTGACCAGCAAATTGGTCCGGTCTGAAAGTGGTTAACATGTATTTTGTGTATTAGGTCACTGGGGGGCCCCATCAGAATTTGTTAGTGGGCCTCATGAACATTTTGCTCTGGGATCCTTTGATCAGTAAATACTCCCCTGCTTAACATGAAACAATATATCTGATGATAGATCAGCTTTTAACTCTTAAAATGTATTGCATACCTAGGTCTGCCTGGACCGCCAGGAAAAACTGGACAAACTGGACCAAGAGGAGAGCAAGGGCCAGCAGGACCAAAGGGAGAAACAGGAGACAGAGGAGCTTCAGGTAAACTCTGAACTGTAGAAAAACATAATAGAGTTCCTGCCCATTCAAGAATTGACTCCATGCTATAAGGAAGGGGTGGCCAACCAGTGGGCCGGGAGCCACATGTGGTTTACGGAGCCCTCTGATGTGGCCCGCGACCTCCTGCTCTGGAATGGTGGGTTAGCAAGCCAAGATCGCAGGTTGCTGACTCGTCATACCACAGCATCAGTGTTGTGAATGAAGCCTGTGGCAGATGAAGAAAAAGGCTGCAGAGCAGAGTCCCATAAGCCGATGCTTCCTGTAGAGTGCTGGCTTTTGCCACAGGCAGAGTCTATGGCACAGTTCAGTTCACCCACAGGATAGACACAGGTGCAATACGCTGCACCCGCGGTGTAGGTAAACCACAGCACATCAGTGTGAAAGCAGTTTAGGCCCTTTTCACACAATCGCCCCTACCCAATCGGACCCTCGATTCACCTCTACAGAGTGGCAGATGTAAACAGACTCTTGTCAGTTTACGCCCGCCAGCCTCCAACCCGATCCTAAAAATCTGATAAAAAAATAGAAGGGAATTCATCCCCTTCCATCTGGGTGGATCGGATCAGAGGGCGTATAGTGTAGCCATGACCTGTCATCCACTCGCTCTGCTCATTGTGGCCTGCGACTGGTTACCAAGTTGCTTAAGTGGCCCTCGCTCTTAAAAAGGTTGGGCACCCCTACTATAAGGTATACAGTAGTGTTCTTTATTGGTTGAAAACAGGTGAAACATGACAAGATATTTAGTAATAGAAAACTATAATGGTTTTAGGTCAAATTCGTTTTAATTTTTCAAATTTTGGTTTACAATTTTTAAAATGTATCCAAAAAAACTGTCAATGACAATCAACACTGCGCTATCCCCAAAAGTTACATACAAAAAAAGCTGCTAACACGATCACGAGGATATACAGTAGTGAATAAAATTCCAAATGTTAAATTATAGTGTAGCGCTATATAGAAAATATATTTAAGCCACTTAGTGATGTGACAATAATGTATAAGTCTCAAGACTACATAACATTCAATAGTGCTTCCCAAACTGCACCACACTTACATAACATAGTGAAAAAATATGATAAACCCAAAAAAATAATAAACCAAAAAAACAAAATATTGTGAGAAAGTCCAAAAATTTTTTTTTAAATATGGAAAAAGTCTATTATTTGATTCAAATTAAATCCAATCCACACGTGAGAGGGAAAGAGCCATCCACCTTCATCCTATGGAGACCACATGCAGGCACCCTGTGGCATATCCATCACCAAATAAGATGTGGGCTTACCAGATAGAATGGATCCAAACGAATATACATTCGAAGGATCAATCAGACTTCAGAATACTCTTATATAGAGTTATCCAACATAAAAGACTCTCCAGGGGATTTTCAGCCAAATACTCAAACGATGGAAAAATCTTCCGCTTTAAACTTCAACGCACATTGTAGAGCTCATACAGGAAGGAAATGAGGGCCACAATAGTGTAAATCCGTTTAGAAAATTTTTTAATAAAATAAGTAATGAACTTACATGAATCCAATGAATTAAGCGCTTATATCATATAAAAATAGAGCTGCAGTAGGAGTCCCGACGCGTTTCGTCCTCAAAAGACGTCATCTGGGGTACTACTCCACTGCAGACCACTTACTTATATACTTAACATACTAATTTGGGCGAAAAAGTTCATTACTTATTTTATTAAAAATTTTTCTAAACGGATTTACACTATTGTGGCCCTCATTTCCTTCCTGTATGAGCTCTACAATGTGCGTTGAAGTTTAAAGCGGAAGATTTTTCCATCGTTTGAGTACTTGGCTGAAAATCCCCTGGAGAGTCTTTTATGTTGGATAACTCTATATAAGAGTATTCTGAAGTCTGATTGATCCTTCGAATGTATATTCGTTTGGATCCATTCTATCTGGTAAGCCCACATCTTATTTGGTGATGGATATGCCACAGGGTGCCTGCATGTGGTCTCCATAGGATGAAGGTGGATGGCTCTTTCCCTCTCACGTGTGGATTGGATTTAATTTGAATCAAATAATAGACTTTTTCCATATTTAAAAAAAATTTTTTGGACTTTCTCACAATATTTTGTTTTTTTGGTTTATTATTTTTTTGGGTTTATCATATTTTTTCACTATGTTATGTAAGTGTGGTGCAGTTTGGGAAGCACTATTGAATGTTATGTAGTCTTGAGACTTATACATTATTGTCACATCACTAAGTGGCTTAAATATATTTTCTATATAGCGCTACACTATAATTTAACATTTACAATTTTTAAAAGCAAAGTTTTATATCTGAGTTTTTTTTACTATGTATATGAAATATTTGTTTTAAAATAAAACATCTAAAACAATGTTTACTCATGACACAAAGCACTATGGGTGGAAGTACAGCAGGAGATGTTTGCTTTCAGACACTTTGTCTGACTGAGGCCGCGTACACACGCGGGGACTGTTCGCCCAACTTTGTCCGTCAAACAGTTTCAGCAAACAGTCCGCTCAAAATTAGCATGGACGGACATGGCCACACACGACGAATGAACAGTTTGCTGAAACCGTGCGCGATGACGTGAACGGCACGTACGACGGGACGAAAAATACGACGTCCTATACACTGCATTATAACTTTCGGCGTGTAAATCCTTTCTGAGCATGCGCGGAACTTAGTTTGACGAACAAGCCTACACACGAGGGGACTGTTCGCTGAAACAAAGTTTCAGCGGACAGTTTTTCGGAATTTCCGAAAAACCTTGTTCAGCGGACTGTTCGCTGAAACTGTCCGCTGAAAGCCCACACACGGGCGGACTGTCCGCCGAAACACTGTTCAGCGGACAAAGTTGGGCGAACAGTCCCCGCGTGTGTATGCGGCCTGAGACTCTATAGAGAGCTGTCTGGTGGGAAGTAGCCCAGCCGATCTGACTCACACATTTGTGTACATTTTGAGGCTTTTGTTAGTAAAGCAGTTAAAGCTGAACTCTAGTAGTACCTTTGGTCTTGCACATTTGTATAGTCTCCTTTCTTGTATTCAAAGTACATACAGGCAGGCACTGGTGACTTAATACAACAATCTTTGGGAGTATGGATTCTTACTACACAGAAGGCCATTTATTTATTAAGTTAATATTCTCAGGCAGGAAGTGCATAGAATATGTACAGAAAGAAAATCTACAAATGGACAACGAAGAAAAAAAACATGCAGAACTTTGGCCAATTTCCATTAAATGAAAAGGGAGAAAAGCAAAAATAAACTTTACCATTTTGGGAAGTATGTGCTATTCTGCTGGTGGGAGCACACCGAACATTCCAGCAATCTGCCTTGTTTAGAACAAGCTCCTGATGAATTAAAATGTAAATTTTTCCAGTAATTTATAGAGGTAGGGTTGCAGGACAGGCTCAACTCAACCCAACCCAATCACAGTTGGAGATGTTAGCTCACCTACTGTGAGGAGGGTTTTGTTTCTTGATTTGGCTGGGTCAAAGTTAGGATTTCTGAAACCATTGGATTATCCCGATCCTGCAAGTCCAAACACCACTTGGTTGCTGTTAGTGGAGGTGTCTACCTAACCCTAGGTAGCTCTGTACAACCAAGATATATCATTTTGCACCTGCATATCGGTTATAATGTGTACTATCAGAAGGGATAATTTTTGATTGGCATTTTGATTTTTATTAGAGCTGAACATTCATTCATTCTGATCTTTTATAAAATGAGTGGTGGTTCCCAGACAGGTTAAAGTCAGTCTGTAAGGACCTCTTCCATCTCACTGCTTGTGCAACCGTAGGGCTTTTTGTCAGAAACCATAAATCAGACCGAGACAGAACTGTAGTTAAAATGACACTTGATTATTAATAATAATAATAATAATAATAGTAAAAGGTAAACAGAACAACGTAGCCAAATCATAGCCAGAGTTCGGTAACCTTGAACGGATAGTCAGACAAGCCAGGACGCCAGGGAGCAAGAGATCAGGGTACTACAGGACAGGTCAGGAAATCAGGAAACCAGAGAATCAGCATTGTGGAACAGCAAGCAGGATCAGGAACCAGACGGGACAATAGCCAAGCAAGTCTTTAACAGGTACACTGGATGTGTTAACCAAGGCAAAGGAAGATAGGGACTGAAGTGAACAGCTTAAGTAACCAGCAGGACTGATGAACAGGATATCATCATCAGGTGAGTAACTGTGGAAAAAAATTGGAGATGGCAAATTGACAGCTGAGTGGACTGCTCTGAGAAGGAAGGGCTGAGCCAATCCCTGACACTTTTTTGACAGTTTTACAGGTCTGGTTGAGAGAGGAACCAGGGAAGTAAAAAATTAAGCAGGTTAAACTAAAGCTTTTATTCTTTTTTGACTAATTAGCCCCTCCTGGATTACAAGGAGTTGCCGGACCACCTGGAGCAAAAGGGGAAAGAGGAGCCAACGGGGCAACAGGTAACTGGAAACTTAATTAAAGTGAACCCTCTGTGCTTACATGAATGATTTGTATGACTTGAAATTAAACTACAGAACAGAATATATGTACCATAGCTGAATGTGAACTGATATAATTAGGTTTTCAATATAAGGGGCCTAGGTGTATGGAGGCTCATATTAGAGGTAATATGGTAAAGGGGCTGGGTGTGCAAAATAGGCCTTCGAGATCCAGTGTTTATGAGAGCTATTATTATGGATAATATGGTATATAGGGGCTGTTTTAGGTCTACAATATTGGCCATATGGCAGCTACCATATATTCAAGGGCAATGTGGTTAATTGGGGCATCTTTATTTAAAGTGTATTTCACTGCAAAAAAAAAAAAACACATGCAGTACATCTCTGCAATACATACACATTTCCCCAAATGTATTCTCTTCAAACACTGTGAAAGCAGAAAAAAATATCTGTAGATGACCACATACAGCAAATGTGTAGACTGAATGGTGTCGGTCCTACCCAGCTGTCTTTTCATAAACTATTCAAGCCTCCCCACTCTCTTATTATCCACAACATAGATACAAATCATTCTGTAGTCCCAAGAAACATGCTAGGAGGGCTAATTAGTCTCCTTGAAATAACACAGGATATGTGTATGGGATAAGTTTGAAATTCTTACATGATCAACCAGCATTTTTGCCTTGCTAAACAGATGAAACACTTTTAATTGCATTTTTAACATGCCGAAAGAGAAGTTAATTTTTAAGGCTTACATAAATTTTGAGAGATCTCATATTAGAGGAAATATGATAAATGGAGGCTATTTCTAGGTCTGAAATATATGCTCTTAGGCCCCGATGTTTATGGGAGGCTTATTCTAGGGGTAATGTTTTAAAAATGGCTATCATTAGATCCAAGGCGAAGGCAGAGAGGGACTGAACTGAACAGCTTAAGTAACCAGCAGGACTGGCGAACAGGATATCATCATCAGGTGAGTCACTGTGGAAAAGATTAGAGCTGGCAATCAACCGACAGCTGAGTGGCCTGCTCTGAGAAGGAAGGGCCGAGCCCAGCCCTGACACTTTTTTGAGGGTACAGGTCCTGTTAGAAACTGGTTGAGGGTGAAGGAGGAACCAGGGAAGTAAACAATTAAGCAGGTTAAACTAAAGCTTTTATTCTTTCTTGACTGATTAGGCCCTGCTGGATTACAAGGAGTTGCCGGACCACCTGGTGCAAAAGGGGAAAGAGGAGCCAAGGGGGCAACAGGTAACTGGGAACTTAATTAAAATGAACCCTCTGTGCTTGCAGGAATGATTTGTATGACTTTAAATTAAACCACAGAAATATATGTACCATAGCTGAATGTGAACCGGTATGACTAGGTTTTAGATATAGGGGGTTCATATTAGAGGTAATATTGTAAAGGGGCTGGGTGTGAAAAATAGGCCCTTGAGCATCAGTGTTTATGAGAGCTATTATTTTGGATAATATGGTAAATAGGGGCTATTTTAGGTCTACAATATTGACCATTTGGCAGCTACAATATATTCAAGGGCAATGTGGTAAATAGAGGCATCTTTATTTAAAGTGTATTTCACTGCAAAAAAACAAAACAAAAAAACACATGCAGTACAGGATGAGGGCTAAATAGTCTCCTTGAAATAACACAGGTTATGTGCACGGAATAGCTTTGAATTTCTTACATAAGCAACCAGCATTTTTGTCTTGCTGAACAGATGAAACAATTTTGATAACATTTTTAACATGCTAAAAAGAAGTTAATTTGTAGGGCTTACATAAATGTTGAGAGGTCTCATATTAGAGGAAATATGATAAAGGGAGGCCATTTTTCTAGGTCTGCAGTATAGGTCCTTAGGCCCCGATGTTTATGGGAGGCTTATTCTAGGGGTAATGTTTTAAAAATGGCTATCATTAGATCTGCAACATAGTTCACTGACCACCAAACTAGAGTTGGGGGTGGATAGGGGCAGCCAAAGTTTTGCTATGAGGTCCAGGAATTTGTAGTTTGCTTTTAAGATTTTTTTGGTAAATACTATTTTAGCAATCCTTATATACAAGTACATCCTTGTTGTATCAAAATATAATTCTATATGTTGTTCTATCTTTAATTCATTTGGTCACTGTATTACATGGCTTTTTAGGAGCACCTGGTACACAAGGGGTCGCCGGACCAACAGGTCCAAAAGGAGAAAGAGGAAGCAGCGGGCCTTCAGGTAAATAAGGAACATATTGTTTGTGTACATGAAGGAAATTAAGACTTATTTTTTCTCTGGTCGGTTTTTCAACCAAAGCTTCCATTAATGTTATCTCACCAAACTCTGCTGCAACTAAAACCCAACTTCAGCAAAAAAGCTTTTGCTTTGGATAGAACAAGGGAAGGTTAGTGTGACATACACACACTGTCAGCTTTACTGTACAAATAGTATTTCCCGCTTGCAGGACACCAATCTAAGTACCAGCAGATTGAGAGTGACCGTAGGCTGACCAGTTAACCCTTTACACACACACGGTAGCCACCACCACATATATTAATGGAAACATGCACCATTCACTGCTGCAATTCTGACCTTTAACCCCTTCATGCTGATATAACACACATATGTGGCCTTACTGCACTGGGCATTTTTACATGGGGCTGCATATATACGTCTCTCCCTTTGTGCTGAGAGTCTCACCGAGAGCCCTGGGCCCTGTACTAAGCCTCCGATTGGCTACCGCATTGATCAGTCACTATGAAGCCCGCCCCTGAGTTTTTTTTCTTTCCGTGGATGGAGAAGAAGGATACAATGTATCTTTCTCATTCCTTGCAGAAAGAAAGAAAAAAAAGTGTTTGTAAAAAAACTAACCTCCAAACACCCGTGCTATAGCTGAAAGACGGCTACGGCGTGGGCCTAAATTGCTGGGAGGGCATCCATGTACATCTGCCCATGTATGAGCTGCCTGCGGGGCGTACAAAGCTCACTCTGTGATCAGCAAGTCAATGAGACTTGACTGATCACAGATCAGAGTAAGCGCTGATCCCGGCCCCTTACCACATGATCAACTGTCAGCCAATGACAGATGATCACATGAAGATCGTAATCAGCTTTTTTTTCCCTCACGCTAACAGCGTGATGAGAAAAAAAATCTGATTTCCGGCTTCTGTCAGAGGTATATTGGACACTCACTGCTGCTAAGCAGTGCCCACCAGTGCCACCTATCAGTGTTGCCTATCAGTGTCACCAACCAGTGCCCATCAGTGCCACCCCTCAGTGCCCTTCAGTGTCACCCATCAGTACCACCTTATCATCTCCCATCAGTGCAGCCTATGAGTGCCCATCGGTGCAGCCTCATCAGCACACATCAATGAAGGAGAAAAATGACCTGTTTGCAAAATTTTATAACAATTATGAAACTACAAAAAAAAGTTTTCAAAATGTTCGGTCTTTTTTTGTTTTTTTAGCAAATATAAAAAACCCATCAGTGATTAAAGAGGAAGTAAACCCCTTTAAACCACTTTGACCTACAGGTAAGCCTAGATTAAGGCTTACCTGTAGGTCCAAGCAATATCTCCTAAACCTATATGGTTTAGAAGATATTTGCCCGAAAATGGGCACCGCTGTCTACGGCGCATGCGCCGTAGACAGCGGCGCGCAGGCGCACTAAATGCGGCAAATCCAAGAATGGATTTGCCTAATTTGTCGACTCCCGTGCGCATGCGCGGGAGTGACGTCATCGCGGCTTTGCCGAATGGCAGAGGCGGAGCTGCGAGACGCGACTCCCGTGCGCATGCGCGGGAGTGACGTCATCGCGGCTTCGCCGCTGTCATTGGTCGGAGCTGCGAGACGCCACCAGCAAGATGGATGCGGCGGACTACAGGGATCAGCGGCGACTTCGCTGGCTCCTGTGTCAGGTAAGTGACACATAATGAGCTACTATGCGATGCATAGTAGTCCATTATGCTTTACCTTTGCAGGGAAAAAAAGAGGAAGTAAACCCATCAGGGTTTACTTCCTCTTTAAATACCAACAAAAGAATGCTCTATTTGTGTTGCATTACCTGTGCAATTGTCATTCAAAGAGTGACAGCGCTGAAAGCTAAAAATTGTCCTGGGCAGGAAGGGGGTTTAAGTGCCCAGTAAGCAAGTGGTTATAATAAATAAATTATAAAAATGTATTAAAAAGAAAAATACCTAGCTCAAGATTTGATCTAGGTCAGTGCCAGGGTTAGTGTTTGGGTCAAGGTCAGAGTCAAAGTTGAGAGTCAGTATATTAGGGTATATATGAGGATATTTTTCTTTTAATTAGGATCAGTGTCAGTTAGTGTCGGTGTGTTTTAAGTAGAACAAAAAAAAAAGAAGCAAGATGCGCACTATTGCTTCTAGTTGTACTACAGCTACAAACAACAAATAACATACACATGCAGTATGTGGTATCGCTGTGATCGTCAGGAGCAGGAGAATTTATTTTGGGTTGTTCTTTGGTGGTAGCTTATGGTAGTAACAAGAACTATACAACTAAATTTTTTTCGTTTAAATTTTTTGTTTTTTTACTATTTTGGGCCAGATTTCCTCTGATAATAAAAAAAAAAATCAGAAGATATCCATAACCATTTACCACTAAATGAAAGCTCAAATTGCCCTGAAAAAAAACAAGGTATAATCCACCTGGATGAAGTAGTTGTGATGATAGGTCCGGTTTTACTAACACATGTCAAAACTGCAAAATTGTGCTTAGGCATTTCGATTTATTTTACCCTTAGGTATGAAGAGTTTAAAGCATGTCTGTGTCATTTGATACCATGCCCAGATAGGAATGTAACAGTGTTTGCACTGTTATTACATAACAGATATGAGCGACAGTAAAAAAAAATGAAGATGAAAAAAATAGTAGAGTATTGTTCAAATAAAACGAGTGCTCCCAGCCATTTGTGCAAAGCTAACTGCACTCACTCAAAAGATCCAAGGGGTACATTGTAGTTGTGCTGGAGTGTTTTTATTATGTTCAGTGGGAACAAAATTTATGCCCACAATCCTGAGTCTGTTTATATTTCTATAGGACAATGCTCCACAATCAGAAAACCACCATAACCTTTATTAGGATGAACTTTTGATTTGTTCAAAATAAAACTTGATACACTGTATATCTGGTGTAAAGTATATTTCTCCTAGGAGGTCTAATTAGTCCTACTAGCCTTCTAGCATAGCAGCGTTTCATGTCTGAGTGATATCTTCTTTTACCTTAATTACATTACAGAAAGAAATATAGAAAAGTTATGAAGTTGAATGCTCTCGATCAGTATTCTGCCTTGTTTACAATGCTCCAACGCTCTGCCGTTTTCGGGAATGGTCGTTGATGGCCAGCAGACATAGGGTCCACCGGCCCCAGGATTGGCTCCCCCCACTGTCCAATCAGTCCACAGCTGTACGTGCACACCCCTAGAGGCTATTGCAGAAAATTTGCCACAGTAAATGTATGTTATGTGGTCGGCAAGTGGTTAAAATCACCAAGGAAAGGCCAACATGTTTTAGGGGATTTAACAAAATTCAGGTTTGAATGGGCTGTAGAGAATGGAAATAGGATCTGAAACAATGTAACTGATATGAGTGTAGCACATTTATTCTTTGCACCTATTGAGCAGATACAGTATTATAACAAAATGCTTTCAATGATATATGTAACAGACAAAAAGCAAGAAAGAGGACAAAAGATGGTCGCCAGCATGGCCTGTGGTCTCTCTGTGGCTGATCTTTTCCTATTACTGACTTACCAGGCAATGTTCTGCACAGCGTCTCTGTATGGAGGCGGCAATCTTGGAAGAGGCAGGGCTTTGCTTTCTTATGTCGGAGCCTCTAACAAGGAGTGAGTAGCACAGTGGTGACATCTCCAAATCTCAATCCACATTCTCTGTGACACAGTAAGGTTCAGCAGTGCCTTAGACCTCACACTGCAGATATACAGTTATTGGGCTGTAGGTACAGGCATGCCTAGACACCCCCACACATCCATTAGAGGAAAGTAAACAGACAGACTGTCATCAACACCTTTGTTTAAAATAATAACAGATATTCATAGGCCTAAATTTATGTTGACCTTCTCCTGCACAGATAATATAAAGTTTTAACTGTATGGGTTTTGTTTAATTAACTCTCCCATTAAATATGTTCTATAACTGACAGGACCACCAGGACAAAAAGGGGAAAGAGGAGACAGCGCGGCTCCAGGTAACAGGCCATGTAATTTGTTGCTTGCATAATGATATATTACATCAATTTAATTCAGTATTAAAGTTAAACTGTTATACTAGGATCACACCTATCCGGTATGCTTATTTTAGTGCATTTTGTAACGTGCGTTGTTGGATGTCTACACACCTGTAAGAAGTGGTCTGAGTAGCACCTTCCAGTGACTAGAGTTATTAAGACTGGATTCCCCCCCTTTATGGTGCCAAGTGTGCCTTCCAAAACTAGGTGCTTGCTGCATGACCTGAGCACACACTGTACCCCCCGCCTTTCTTTCAATAGTATTACTGCAGTTGCCCATCCTGCCTCTTCCTCTTTCTGGGAAAGACTTTGGTCCAGTAACATCTCCTGGTTCTCTCCTGTAGACACAATGTAGCAGCTATTATGCTTCCTGGGTTGCTGTGGACTCCCTCTCTACTGCCGTGGAGATCATGAATAACCCTCTGGAAGCCATATATTCACAAGCATGGCAGAGGAAAAGGGGCAGATGGTCTTGTTAGCTCAGGCTCAGCTCTTAGCTCTAATAAGTGTGGTAGTTTATTCTCTCAGGACCCTTGTATTCAATTGTATCTGCTGTTGTGAGGACACCTGATGATAGTCAGACAATACCATGCCCATGGCTTACATCAACCACCAAAGAGGCACCAATAATCATGCCGCCAGGGCAGCCATCAGAAATTTTGGGGGCCCTTACATAGCTTTAGGTCTGGGTCCCCGGTCCTGACCACCAACATTCCCCTGGGGGGGTAATGAGGGGCCGGAGAAGGAGGGGGCAGGGAGAGAGAGGGGCAGGGAGAGAAGGAGGGTCTGGTCACAGTGCTCACTTACTTGAATGGTCCCCGGGGCTCTCAGTCAGTGACTTCTCTCAATGTGGCTGTCGGCTCCTTAATCCTCCTGCCCCCACATCCCCTTTACAGATGCAGTAGCACACAGGCAGGGAGAAATGAGCGGGAGACAGGATGGGTGCGAAGCTCAGGCATGCTTTTCTAAAGAGAAGGGTTTGCCCAGGAGTTCCCTATGGCTATCCATGATCTTAGGAAGTGGTATATCTCAGAGAAAGGAGTCTATTTTGTTACAAAAATTCTAGCGACAAGAATGTCTAGCTTTATTGCAAAGTACATACACAAGGACCAGGTGGGCTTCATACCGGGGAGACAGGGTCCAGACCAAGTCAGAAGGGCCATAGATATTATCTCTTTGCTACGATCCCATTGGGATAGAGGAACTCTCCAGAAAGGTCTTCTGTTCTCAATTGACCAGCAAAAGACTTTTGACTCTGTTTCATGGCCCTACCTATTCGAAATTTTGGGATTCGGTCCTAATTTGATGGGAACTATTCACTCTCTATATTCTACCCCAGCGCACAAGTCCAGCCAATGGGTCATTACTCTGACAGCTTTAACATCCGGAAAGGCATTAGGCAGAGATGCCCCCCGTCGCTCATTTTTGCAATAGCTATCAAAACTTCAGTAATAGCTATCAGATCAAATTCAAATATTAAGGGGGTTTCTTGTGGCCCCCAAGAACACAAATGTGCGTTATTCGTGGGTGATATCTTGCTCTTCATACGTCCAAGAGTTAACTTGGCCTCAGAGTCAATGCTTCCAAATCACTCGCTTTAAATATCTTGATCCCCAAACTTTAGTTAACCAATCAAAACACCACTTTCCCTTTACCTGGGCCTTCGGAATCAATACCATGTTTAGGAATCACACTCCCCGATAATGTAAACAAACTGTATGTATCTAATTACCGCTCGATGTTCCAGAGACTCCATCTTTTCCACAACCCAAACTTTCAGCCACGGGGGAATATTCTAGCCTTTAAATGTTGATTAAACAAGGGGTTATTTAGAATAGGTCACTTCTTCACCTGGTCAGGTCCTATCACACTTGTTTCAGCAAACTGAAAAGTTCAGATTTTCCCAGATCAAATATTTTCTACACACCTTATAATTAGATAAACCTATCCCTCCCAAACCCACTATCTATGAACAATGGTGCTCCAACCTCATGGATCAGAGAGGTGGCATTTTGACTATACAGTACATGCCTTGTTGGCACAAAATTCAAACTCATCCCCTTATGCTCGATCTTGGGATTCAGAACTGGAACTTCAGCTGGAACCTAAAAAATGGTTTCTCTCCTTCCGATGCTCCTACAAAGGTATTTTGAACATCGGACTAATTGAAGCAAATGTCAAGTTGCTCACTAGATGGTACTATGTCCCCACCAGACTAGCAAGGATTTATCTAGATGCTTCCCCCTTGTTTTAGGGGCTGTAATCAGATGGGCTCCATGTACCATATTTGGTGGACATGCGCACGCATCAGAAGTTTCTGGAACAAATTCTTCCATTTAGTAAGGAAGGTTACTGGTATAGCAGTTTCCCAGGACCCCAAAATCACTCTGTTGAATCACAGAATAGACAACACTCCCATAAACATTAAAACTTTGATTTTCTTCATGTTTTTGGGAGCCAAAATTTCTCTGGAGGGGGCTTGGAAGTAGCCCAGGGTCTCGATTCAGGTGACAAAGTGCAAAATCTCCTGGATCATGACCCAAGAACAAATGACAGCAACACTCTTAGCCCTTGTACACACGGTCGGACATTCCAACGGAAAATGTCTGATCGGACCGTGTTGTCAGATAATCCGACCGTGTGTGGGCTCCATCGGACTGTTTCCGTCGGAATATCCGACCGACAAGGTTTTAGAGCTGGGCTATAAAATTTTCTGACAACATGATCCGATCAGACTTTGTCCAATCGTTTGTAGAAAATTCAGATCGGACATAGAACTCTACTGGATGCCTCCCCCTTCTCCTCCTACCCCCCTCCCTATACTGCTACTCTTTCTGCTTTATTCTCACCTCTATTCTTCCTGTCCCACATGGCCCTGTCAAGTTTGGACAATAAGGTAATATTAAATTTTACTACACGTCCATATAGTAATACCTTGATATATTACTGAAGATATCCATGAGAAAAATTGTTATCCCAACACATGCAATAAATGCTCTTCAGGGAGCTAGGGGATGGTGATATATCCCACGCCTGTATTGGTAGAATGGGGGTGATGGGACAATTTGGGAAGCCTTGTCGGCCCCGTGTGAGCCGTGATCCCTTTGGGGTGGCCTATGGCTCCCGCTGGGGCTGTGTGGGTCTGTGTTTGGCTCCACCCCTTCCCTTGGTTTCCACCCTGGGGTGTTGGTAGGTGGCAAAAAGACCAGGGGCTTCAGCCCGAAGTCCAAGGCCAGCACGGGGGGCATTAGTGATGCAGGTTTTTTGGCTGGGTGGTGGGGTTGTGTAGCGGGTGTAAGCTCACTTGCTGGTTGCTGGCTGGCTTACCAGTGCCTATCAATTCTGACCACTAAACTGACCTGCCTGACACACTGACCACTACACTGACCTGCCTACCTAACATACATACATTGACCTACCTACCTGACATAAATACATTGACGGTAGTGACATACATACACTGACCTAAATGACATGCATACACTGACCTAAATGACATACATACACTGATGGTAGTGACATACACTGACCTACCTGACATACACACACTTACGGTAGTGACATACATACATTGTTCTACCTGACATACATACACTGACCTACCTACCTGACATACACACACACTGACAGTAGTGACATACATACTCTGACCTACCTGACATACACTGACGGTAGTGGCATACACTGACCTAACTGAAATACATACACTGACTTACCTGACATACACACACTGACGGTAGTGACATTCACTGATCTACCTGGCCAGGAGACAGATTTTTTGTGTCCTACAGCAGTTCAGCTCAGCTGTGGTGTGTGGTACACCCGTCATTATCACAACAGGCAGTCAGAGGAGGAGAGGAGAGCCTCCCCCACCCAAGCGCCGAGCCGGGATGTCATAGTGATGTGGCGCGACGGCCGCATTGTAATTGCCACCTTCTGGAGCCAGCAGATCCTATGATGGACCTCACATGTCCCGCAGTCCTGGCATTGGACCAGTGGGACGTCCATCAAAGGCGCTGCAGGCTCCAGAAGGTGGAACTTGCTATGTCACTTGGCCACACTCGGGATCAGATTGGTCCCCGCTCGGCGGCGCTCGGGGCTAACAATACAATAGTCCGTGCCTGAGACCCGGGGCTTTTCGGGGACCCATTTGGGACTAAAGCCCCCTCCAGCCCCCCCTCCCTATGCCACTGATTCCCCCCATCTTATTTAATTCCCTGGAACGATGAGATTATATCGCAATTTATTGATAGGGAGGCCTTATGTGTATTTATTGAGGTGTATATATATATATATATATATATATATATATAAATTGAATTCTAATAGAAAAGCAATATAACAGAAACAGAATATAAAAAAAATAAGTATATATATATATATATGTATATATAAATAACCATATTCCGAAATTTGAATTTGGTACAAAATTAATTTGAATTAGTTTAGAAAAGATTACAATAGAATATATTATATATTTTTTCGATTCTGTTCTGTTGTTTTTCTATGCTACTCTTTTCTATTATTTTCTATCCTATTCTAGTCTTTTCTATTGGAATTTGATTTCCTTCAGAAGCAGCATCAGTTGAGCCAAGGAAGCCCTCCCAGAGGCAGACAGGAGACACAGAATATGAGAAAAACAGTCAGGAGGGGAGCAAAGAGGAACAAGTCTGTTTAAGCTACTGCTTGGTGACTGGCGGTCACTACCCCGTGCCGCCTCATCCACCACCATTCTCAGACTGAAGACAAAGCCAAGAGAGAAGTGTGGCACGCTGCCAATACAAGACAAGAAAAACACTAAGCCCTTGTACACACAGTCGGACATTCCGACGGAAAATATCCAATCGGACCGTGTTGTTGGATAATCCAACTGTATGTGGGCTCCATCGGACTGTTTCCCCTCGGAGTATCCGACGGACAAAGTTTTAAAGCTGGGCTATAAAATTTTCCAACAACATGATCCGATTGGACTTTGTCCGATTGTGTGTAGAGAATTCCGATCGGACAAAGTGCCACACATGCTCAGATCAAATTCCTAGACCAAAGCTATTGGCTACTAGCCTGAACGTAGTCCCGTCGTAATGAAATAACGTTGTCACATCACGTACGATCGAATTTTCCGACAACTTTGTTCGACCGTGTGTATGCAACACAAGTTTCAGACAAAATTCGGCAGACAAAATCCTACGGATTTTGTTGTCGGAATGTCCGACCGTGTGTACAAGGGCTTATACTTATACCAGGAAAAAAATATTTTAAGCAACAAACAGCATGGATTCATGAAAGACAGAAGTTGTCAGACAAATCTGATTTATTTTTATGAGGAGGTAAGTAAAGCCTTGGACAGAGGGGTGACGGTGGATGTGGTATACTTGGATTTTGCAAAAGCGTTTGATACAGTTCCCCACATACGGCTCATGTGTAAGGTAAAGTCTACAGGTTTGGAAATATCATTTTGGAAATGGATAAAAAACTGGCTAAAAGACAGAATTCAAAGAGTAGTGGTTAATGATTCTTACTCTGAATGGTCTAAGGTTATCAGTGGTGTACCCCAAGGTTCAGTGCTGGGGCCCTTACTTTTTAATATCTTTATAAATGATATTGGGTCTGGGATCAAAAGTAACATTTCCATCTTTGCAGTTGACACCAAGCTATGCGGTGGAATAACATCTTTACAGGATGTCTCCAATTTACTAGCTGACCTCAATGCTCTGTCTAATTGGGCGACTATGTGGCAGATGAGGTTTAATGTTGAGAAATGTAAAGTTATGCACTTGGGGGCTAAGAATATGCATGCATCATACATACTAGGGGGGTACAACTGGGGGAATCCATAGTGGAGAAGGATCTGGGGGTTTTGGTAGATCATAAGCTCAATAATAGCATGCAATGCCAAGCTGTGGTTTCCAAAGCCAGCAAAGTGCTTTCTTGTATTAGGAGAGGTATGGACTCCAGAGAGAGAGATACAATTTTGCCCCGTTCAAATCATTAGTAAGACCTCATCTGGAATATGCAAGTGGCATGGAGGAACTCAGCTATGAGGAAATATTAGAGGAACTGAATTTATTTACTCTTGATAAGAGGTGATTAAGGGGGATATGATCAACATGTACAAATATATAAGGGGGGGTTCATATAGTGAACTTGGGGTTGAGTTATTCACTTTACAGTCAACAAAGAGGACAAGGGGGCACTCTTTACGTCTAGAGGAAAATAGATTTCATCTCCAAATACGGAAAGGTTTCTTCACAGTAAGAGCTGTGAAAATTTGGAATAGACTCCCTGCAGAGGTGGTTCTGGCCAGCTCAGTAGATTGCTTTAAGAAAGGCCTGGATTATTTCCTAGGTGTACATAATATAACTGGGTACTAACATGTATAGGTAACGTTGATCCAGGGAAAATCTGATTGCCTTTCGGGGGATCAGGAAGGAATTTTTCCCCCTGCTTTAGCAAGTTGGATCATGCTCTGCTGGGATTTTGTTTGGTTGAACTGGATGGACTTGTGTCTTTTTTCAACCTGACTAACTATGTAACTATGTTATACCACACCTGTAGAAAATACATGCGGTTTAAGCAACATTGCCCATAGCCCAGCACACAGGGCACCCAGTTTCAGGAGGTCTTACCATCCAACAGTCAGGGTCTTCAAACTCCAGGAGAGGCTTAACATTGAGGGGCTGTGTGGTAGGGGGGATATACTTGCAGCAACCAAAGTACTTACCAACTGCAATCAACAGGAAGCCTGGAGCATGACCAAAAAAAAAAAAAAGAACACTTCAGTGGGGGAGGGGCTGTCTTTTATTTAGCTAGGAAGAGGTTGTTCTGTGGGTTTCAGTGGAGGCATTAACCCATTGTGTGCTGACGGGAGGTAGGGCCAGGAAAGGCATCCCTGCAACCCTTTGTGTTTGTGTCTAATCACTTGAAGGTAAATGTATAAAACCCAATCATAATGATTAAAGAGCATGTGTCACATACCATACTCCTCAAAATAATGGAACCAATTAATAAAAAAATCCTGTTTTTAGTGTCTGGTAAATGCTAGAACGGTAAACCCTGGACACTGTTATCCATCACTTGGAAACACTGTTGATACTCTGTTGATCTCTGAGTTACTGGGTGTGCACTTCTGCTGCTGCTATTATGAAGGGCTCACACCACCGTTTCTAGATTTTTATTTATTTAATATTATGGAAAATGTAACAGGAGAAGCTGGAACACTACAGGGGGCAGAAACACCCAAAACTCCCGGAGGGAAAGGATCAGAATTGGGAATTATAACATGGAGATCTCATTGGCAGAACATTCAAGACATTGCTTTTGGGTTCAAGGACCTTTCATTTTTTTGGGGTTCAAGAACCTTTCTTTTTTATTTTTTTTGGAGGACCATAAACTGACCAAAGCAACTACCTATTAGTATCTATAAGTATGTTCAGGGATAAAAAAAATTAAAAATTAAACTGCAAAGTGGTTTTATACTTCAACTGCTGATGTTAAAGCCCTAGGAACATATGCAGTCCATGCAATGGTCAATCTTGGGAACCCAATGTTCGATAGACTACACTTGCATATAGGAGGTATCTACTTTAAGTAAAATAGTGGAAATGTTTCTTTGTTTTGGCCATCGGTCAATTAAAGGCACATTTTTTTATGGTGTCACGTCCAATCACTGGAAAACTGGAATGAAAAGTTACTTCTCAATTCTCAATGTCTCGACCAAAAAGAAGTAGAAACATTTTCTATTTTTACTATTTCAGAAAGAAATGATTTAGCATGTTCTATATTCGCTTTGATTATTTCAACTCTTTTCTTAGCAATCGACAATCTTAAATTGCAAATGGCTGGTATGGATAGACGGATAAGAGATCTGCAATCAAATCTTGAGAAGCAGGGAAAAGGTTAGCTGGATGCTTTATATAGAGGTTACTTTCACCTGGGTAATGAATATCTTGTGTTTGGGGCCAATAGGTAGATAAGAAGTTGCCTTGGACTCTTCAGCGGGGAAAGAAGAGCTAAAAGGATTGGAGGTCCAATCTCTGCTACTTAAGCAGATCACAGCTCTTAGTGAAGAACAGCCTACAGACCAAACAATACAAATTATTAAAATTAGTGAAGCAAGCCCAAAGCCCAACAGTTTTGCTTGCTCTGGCAGTGGACTGTTCCTCAGTGTCCTTATGTCCACGGCAGAGCTACAGTATGGTCCCTGCATTGGTCTTTTTGAAGTTATAAGAACTTATACTGCAGAAGTATAGGAGAGAAGAGGCTGCCAGGATTGCTCTAGCAGTGCAAGAGAATTTGCAGTGGAGTGGAGGATAAGGTTAGTAAAATTGTTTTACCAAGTCCTTTAGTCTTTAGATTTTTATGTGTCCTGGAGTGCATCTTTAGATGAACAAGACAAGATTTTAAGCAGCTGAGCCCTTTAAATGACAATTATTAGATGGAGATCATCAATGGCTGCCAAGGTTGTCCACCTACAGAGTTCCTTTAACCTAATAGAAAGTGGCAGATCTGTTTGCTATGTGTTCCATGAAGTCTTGTGATGAAAACATATTTTTTTCCTATTCTTACCACTATTATAGTTCTTTCATTTGCAAAAGAAGTCGCTAGAAGTGGCAACAAATTCTATATTATAAATGCTGTTAAAGTCACTTATTCTGAGGCCAGAACCAGCTGTGCCAATCGTGGAGGTCAGTTGGCCGTACCCCGGACCCCCGAAGAAAACCAAGCCATCTTATCCCTCCGAAAGCAGGTCAATCAGCATACATTCATGGGTATAAATGACTTGGAGAAAGAGGGCGATTTTAGAGACCTGTCAGGAGAAGCCATCAAATACTTCAACTGGCGTGCAGGTGAACCCAACAACCTTGGTGGCAAAGAGCACTGTGTGGAAATATGGGATGATGGAAGGTGGAATGATGAGAATTGCTCAAGCAAACGTTTTTTTGTTTGTGAGTTTTAAGTTAGAGCAAGTTCACCATTTCTTTGTATCCATGTACCTCTTGTATTCTTTAAATGCACATTTTAATGATTTTATTCTTTTGTGCACCTCCAATTACCAAGCACCAAAGTGATTGTAAACGATTATGTTTACCTAGTAAAGTGACTGACTTTAGATGATACACTTATATTAAACAAATCATCCTGCATCGTTGTACCTGTTTATTTGCAGCCTTCTTTTCTCTACAGCCATTCAAAGTGGAGGGAAGCCGCTCATTGGAGCGAAGGCACACACCCCCCTTCACATAACACACAGGAACCAAGCTGAGGCTGTCAATCATAGGCTGGATCTCCCTTTCCATCAACTTTTTAGCTCTAGAGGGATATGCTTTGTTCATATTTCTTGTTAGAGGTTTACAAACACTTCTTCATATAGTTACATGTATTTAATATTTTTCAGGCGAATACAGTAACTGCACACAATCATGAAAATATAATCTTATTTACAGTTTATCATTGTATCTCCATTTTTTTTTTCAAATAACAGTTTTATTAGTTATCTCATCAGGTAAATGAACATAGACTGAACACAGTAAGTTCCAGGCATTACTAGAGCAGGAATATAGCCAGTATAGACATTATAGCAGTATTTGGTGCAGGATCATTGCTAAATCATACTATGAACTGTTAGATACTAATTGAAGTTTGCCATAGGCTATGTGAGAGCCTAAGGAGTGTGAGAGGAGATGGAAAGGAAGAGATAGAAAAGAGAAAAGAGATAAGGCAAATATGTAGGAGATCAGACCCCGGCATGCGGAGCCATCTAATATTAAAGAGCAAAGAGGAAAAAACTGCGCTACGGAGTGAAAATGATACTGGTCGGAAGCTGCAATTCAGATGTACACCAAAAATACACAAATTAACAAAAAAGAAAAAAAGAGAACTGCGCTAACCTCAAATTCCCAAAGTGAATGGGATATGTGTGTGTGCTAAACCCACAGTATAAACCTTAGTATCTTAATGTCTCTAAGACCACCTCAAAAAATAGTGCATACAATTATATATACAAATATATAAAATTAAATACAAAAATAAGACACAAGTGCGTGTCAATAATGTGAATCACCCAAACACAGCACAGATTGTGTAGATCTCTGTGTATATACCCTTAAAAATAAAGAATGAAAATTTTGCTAAAACTAAAAAAGTGCATAAAATCAATTACCAAGAAAAATATTTTAAAAACTCTATGTAATGTCCAATCCATATGATTATATGACAAATTATTGCTGTAAAGTGTCCATATGGTAAATAAACACCAGTGAAGAAATCTTCATATGAATAGCTGAATTGGAAGTGCACAAATTAGTAATCTTCTCCAAGAGTATAATGTGCTTTTCCCATCACCAAATAAATGAATTGGCTCCATACCAGATCCGAGCGACCCCCCGTTACAGAGGGTCACCACAGGCAAAAACAATCAAAGGATATCCGGGTAGCGGTTCCCCCTCAGGCGATCCCAAATCTTTCACACAATGGGGCTATGACTGTTGCTCCACATGTCACTCCCAGCTCAACGTGGTATCACATAGGGAAAAACATAGGCTCCAGATAGTGTAAAACCAATGATTTTAATTTGCAAGTAACGAACGTATACACTTACATTAAAGACTTTAAAAGCAGGCTCAAAACAGAAGCGTGTGCCGGCCGGACACACGCCAACGAAGAGACCAACCCGTCCTTCCTGGTCTAAAACGAACGAACACGACTGGGGTGACGTCGACACGTTCGCACCGCCCTACGCGTTTCATAATAATTTACGTCGTCCAGGGGCCCACGGCCCCTGGACGACGTAAATTATTACGTAAATCACAGGGATCTGAAGCACGATACCAAGAGGATATCCACTGCAGGCTTCTGGAACAAAAAGCCATGAAATAAAAGTTAGATGTAGTATATTCTAATATATAAAACATATATAAACCAGCAAGTAAATTACAAACTGCAATCAAATTCCAGGTTACAGTAACAAACTCCATATAAATCTAAACCAGGCACATATGACCGCGGTAAGGCATTGGATGACACTCATATCACCAAAAACTGTATAATAAATCAAAGGTGGGGTACACCAATAACAAAAGAAGAGAAAGGGAAGGGAGAAAAAGGAAGGGGGGAAAGAGGGACAAAAAAGAAAGAGGGCAGGGAGAGAGGGACAGGAGGCATAGCAACAGCAAGAGACGTACATTCAAATACCAAGATGGAAAAATATATAGTTGCCCATGAGGTAGTACACTTAAAATAAGAGGGAAAATCTAAAGTCCTCTGGGATAACTGCCAGGACAATTAACTAGGCCTCCGTAGTGTCAAATCTGTGGCATAAATCCAAATGCCTACTTATAGGGTTTAACATTTTTCCACTCGGGGGTAAAGTTGACAACATCAAGTCCTTTGTGTGAAGAGTCAGTGTGAAAGGCAGGGGAAAATGTAATGGTTGTGTCCCTAATACTGTCTGTAAGGTGCGCCCCTCTGGTTCTGCTCGAGCTGGACTTTATTGGTCATTGGAAAGCCCTCTCAACCGGTTGGATAGCCAAGACAACCATACACAATGTATGGATTATCAAGAATACAATTCTTTATTTCCTGAATACAGAATTTATGCACTCAGACATTACACAAGGCCAAGGGCAACATAAAACACAAGGGGGTAAGCCCCTTGGGCAACCAATCATATACACCCACATCTATGTTAGTCATACAATAAGCAACATTTTTAGGAGATTTCTGATTAGAGAAAAGTCCCTATATTTTTTATATATATATATATATATATATATATATATATATATATATATATATATATAAAAATATGTTTTGATGACCTTAAGCTGTTATCATATTTTGAACATAAAACCGCAGGCCAATGTTCCACTACGCCCTAAATGTTCTAAGTATGCAAAACTTAAATGTCAGCTGCGACCGCAAGCACATCCTGTTTTTCGTGAATTTGCACCTCAGAAGAAACTTGCAAAGCATTGCATGTGAAGCTGTTTCCAATAACCTTTCTCAGATATATATATATATATATATATATATATATATATATATATTTAAGCAGATTCTAGTATAATAAGAAGAGTATAAACTTAAAGGGTGACTTTCCCTAGCCTTACACTGTCAAATGTGGATCAAGTGTACTTTATTACGTGGAAGTCAGGGAAGGTGTAGGAGCATTAGGCATCAAAAGTGTGGTGCTAGCTAAAGAACACGAGAAAGCTGAATCTGTGTTTTGACTGGCAGAAGAAAAGGAAGTGGAACCTGACCTAGATGGGTTCTGTAGTTGGTTTAGTGCTTGTGCCTCTACAAATCCTAGATGTGTATTAGTGTGTGAAGTCGTAGATGCATTAGGATTCTGACTCGTACGTGTCGAGTCGCAATGCGATCTTAAATTGGATAGAATGTGTTTAACACTCCTGCTTTCAACTGGCAATTAGAGGATTCCTAAAGAAGAAAAAAAGGGGGAAAAAATGGAGGGAAGAAGGGGGGGAAAGGGGGAGGGGAAACAAAAGAAAAAAGGGATTGGTACATATAGTGGTAAGGGATGTAATGATGGACGAACTTCCGATGGGACATTTCGCGAACGCGAACCGCGAATGTGACCAAAAGTGGCGGACCCCATTGACTTTATTGGCAGGTGAACCTTAAAAACCTCCAGGTCATATTTTCAGCCACAAAATACTTACTAGCTGTCCCACAACATGGACACTGACATAACAAAAGTATTAAGTGAATCTGGGATCGACAATGACAAGCATTGTTTTTTTATCTGTGAAATTTTGACAATTCAGGAGCGCATGAGGGCCATGGAGGAAAGGCAAGGTCAAGGCAGGCTATGAAGGGGGTGCAGGAGATGATCAGTGCCACAGTCAGGGCAGCACAGTCCTGTACCAGTGTCCCAGTGTGCCAACCTGTGCTTGAGCCCCTCCCTCTGCCCGGCCCTTACCCCCACCTATGCAGGGCTCCACTGTGGTGGTCCAGAGGTGCCAGTCCAGTGCTCATCCTCAGCCATGGTGCTGGCACTGCCTGCTGATTGGCTTCTCCGCTGCTATCTCCCTCACTGTCTGAAACCAGCACCGCAATAGAAATTGAGCACTGACACCAGCACCATGATAGAGACTGAGCACAGACACCAGCACCGAGATAGAGAGCACTGACACCAGCACCGTGATAGAGAGCACTGACACCAGCACCGAGATAGAGAGCACTGACACTACACCAGCACCGTGATAGAGAGCACTGACACCAGCAGAGAGATAGAGAGCACTGACATCAGCACTGAGATAGAGAGTACTGACACCAGCACCGAGCAAGAGAGCAGTGACACCAGCATCGTGATA
This sequence comes from Lithobates pipiens, assembly GCF_037356315.1. Taxonomy (NCBI): domain Eukaryota; kingdom Metazoa; phylum Chordata; class Amphibia; order Anura; family Ranidae; genus Lithobates; species Lithobates pipiens. The sequence continues at coordinate 246,061,458 of NW_027507787.1, forward strand.
GAGAGCACTGACACCAGCACCGTGATAGAGAGCACTGACACCTGCACCGTGAGAGCACTGACACCAGCACCATGATAGAGAGTAGGGATGGCCGAATGGTTCGCCCGGCGGTCATTTCACGGCGAATTTTGGCTGTTCACGGTCCACCCATTCGGCGGACTATTGGCGCCGTTCGCCTGGCGGACTTCCGTGTTTACTGTGTAAAAGAACTTTGACCTATGATGACACATCCATCATGGGGTACAGGACAGCCAATTGAGACATTACAGCACATGGACACTTGGACATTCCCCCTAACTTATAAATAGACCTGATCTGGCGGCCATTTTACATTCTTTTTTCTGTCACCATAGGGAGAGGTTGCTGTGTGGAGCAGGGAGAGATTGCAGTGACCCAAATCGCTAGCTATTTGGTACACAAAAGTTCTTTTCAGGACTGGTATAGGTGTTAGGTGTATATAGGTTTGCTGTGCTACTGATTGTTGCAGCAGCCTGAGTGTCTTTTGTCAGTTTAGAGAAAGGGACAGGACGGTGTGTCTGCTGTAGGGACAGTCAGTTTAGTCATTAGCTGTTACTATCAGGTCCACAAAAGTGCTATTCCAGTTATTGTTCCAGTAGCCTCTGTTTTGTCAGTTTATATAGGGACAGGCAGGAGGCAGTGTGTGAGGCAGTGAGGGTCAGTTTAATCAGTAGCTGTTACTATATTAGGTCCACAAAGGTTCTTTTCAGGACTGGTATCAGTGGTATGGTAATAGGCTTGTACACATATAATATTCTTTCTTCCAAATATAGAAAGAATATTATACTTGACTGCTGCCCTTCTGCTGCAGTCTGCTAATCATTCACAACCTACTTGTTCCACAAAGGTCCTTATAAGGACTGGTAATAACCTGGTGTAGGGTGCTATAGTACATAGGGTTGAGTGAGGTACAGTCTGCTATTCTATAAGGACTGGTATAGGTCCACAATACATAGGGTTGAGGTGCACTACTGCTGACCGCTGCCCTATACTGCAGCAGTCCTTCATCGGTATAGGGACTGACGTACAGTCTGCTAATCAGTCACACACAACCTACTTGTTCCACAAAGGTCCTTATAAGGACTGGTAAGGTATAGGGTACTACAGTACATAGGGTTGAGTGAGGTACATTCTGCTATTCTATAAGGACTAGTATAGGTCCACAATACATAGGGTTGAGGTGCACTACTGCTGACCGCTGCCCTATACTGCAGCAGTCCTTCATGGGTATAGGGACTGACGTACAGTCTGCTAATCAGTCACACACAACCTACTTGTTCCACAAAGGTCCTTATAAGGACTGGTAAGGTATAGGGTACTACAGTACATAGGGTTGAGTGAGGTACAGTCTGCCATTCTATAAGGACTGGTATAGGTCCACAATACATAGGGTTGAGGTGCACTACTGCTGACCGCTGCCATATACTGCAGCAGTCCTTCATCGGTATAGAGACTGACGTACAGTCTGCTAATCAGTCACACACAACCTACTTGTTCCACAAAGGTCCTTATAAGGACTGGTAAGGTATAGGGTACTACAGTACATAGGGTTGAGTGAGGTACAGTCTGCTATTCTATAAGGACTGGTATAGGTCCACAATACATAGGGTTGAGGTGCACTACTGCTGACCGCTGCCCTATACTGCAGCAGTCCTTCATTGGTATAGGGACTGAGAGTTTTGTCACAGGGTCATTTAAAAAATGACAGGCAGAGGAAGAGGCAGGCCCTTCCGCAGGGGTGGTAGGGGTAGGGCAGGAGCAATAGGCTTGAGCCAAAGTGGGAAGTTGCAGAAGGTGCGTTCAATTACTTTAAAGGACGCACCAGACTTGGTTGAGTGGCTCACTCAGCCTAAAGCCCCGTACACACGAGAGGACTTATGTCCGACAGACTTCCGAAGGAGTTCCGTCGGAGTTCTGCCAGAGTTCCGACGGAGTTCTGACGGACTTTTCGGCGGAGCGGACTTGGCCACACACAATCACACTAAACTCCGACGGATTCGAACGTGATGACGTACGACTGGATTCGAATATGGAAGTTCATAGCCAGTAGCCAATAGCTGCCCTAGCGTCGGTTTTAGTCCGTCGGAATAGCATACACACGAGCGGAGTTTTCGAAGGGACCCGGGTCCGGCAGAGTTCCGTCGGGAAAATTTGAAGCATGTTCCATATTCTAAAGTCCTTCGGACTTTGGCGAGTCAAAAGTCCGTTGCAGCCCACACACGATCGAATAGTCTGACGGACTCAGTCCGTCGGACTTTGGACGTTGAAAAGTCCGCTCGTGTGTACGCGGCATTACTCTTCTGCACCCTCCTCATCCTCTCGATCTGCACCCTCTTCTTCACTCTCTGCTATGTGCACCCCCAAAGACACTACCACCAACAACATACCTTCTGCTTGAGTCACAGGAATTATTTTCCGATCCATATCAAGACATTTCTGATGCGCAGCCACTCTTGGTATTGGATCAGGAAGAGGAGGTAGCAACAACCGCTACTCAGCAGTCTGACGACAGTACCCAGATCAGCCCAAGGAGGAGGTTGGTCCCCGATGTTGCTGCCTACTCCGAGATCTCTACTTATAGCGGTGGGGAAGGTGACGTCGATGATGACGTGTCTAGTGATGTCACGTGGGTGCCCACAAGAGAGGAAGAGGAGGGGAGTTCAGAGGGAGATATAGACCAGCAGATAGGAAGGAGAAGCAGGAATAACTTACATTGCACAGGAGGGACAAAGCAGACTGCAAATGTATCAGGAGCGAGTCATCGACCATGTACGGTCACATCTGGCGCTCCCAGGACACCGGCACATGGCTCCGCAGTGTGGGCTTTTTTTAACGTGTCCGCTGCTGACAATAGCGTTGCCATCTGCAATCTTTGCAGTCAACGCATTAGTCGTGGTAATTCCAACACTCACCTAGGGACGACCGCCTTAAGAAGGCACATGAGCAGCCACCAGTGGGAGCAAAGGAACACACAAAGCCACACTACAGGCTCTCACCGTCCAGCCTCGTCTTCTACTTCTCCTTCTCCTCTCTCCTCACAATTGTCTTCCACTCCACCTTCCATCACGCAAAGCTCACGTTTTTCTGCAAAAAGGCAGGCTTCCGTGGGCCTAATGTTCGAGCGTAAAAAAATGATGACGCCGGATAACCATCTCGCCCAATGGTTGATGGCTGGCTTGTCAGAACTCATAGCCCGCCAACTACTGCCATATAAACTGGTGGACTCGGAGGCCTTTCGCAAATTTGTGGCCATTGGAACACCACAATGGAAGGTCCCAGGAAGGAAGTATTTCTCAGAGAAGGGCATCCCAGAACTATATGGCCATGTTCAGCGGCAAGTGAATGTATCTCTGGCACACAGTGTCGGTGCCAAGATGCATCTGACCACAGACACGTGGTCTAGCAAACACGGGCAGGGAAGGTATATCACTTTTACTGCCCACTGGGTGAACCTTCTGACGGCTGTCAAGCATGTAACCCGTGTCACCCGTGTAGATTTGGTTTTACCGCCATGGATTGCATGCAGGCCTGACTCTTCTTCTCCTCCTCCTCCTACTCCATCCTCCTCCCTCTCCTCCTCGGCTGACTCCTCCTTTTCCGCTGCTAGCGTCTCTTCCGCTGCGCCGCCCAAGCTCCCCAGAACCTATTCGACATGCCAGGTGAGATGTTGCCATGCGGTGCTGCGTCTGTTGTGCCTGGAAGCCAAGAGCCACACTGGCCCGGCACTCCTTTCCAGAGGAGGATGGTGCCGGGGCGGATGAGGAGGAGCAAGAAGAGCATGCTTTAAACCTTTCTGGGATCCCTGTTGTTTTGCGTGGATGGGGAGAGGAGAATGAAGAGGACGACATTATCCTGGATGATGAGCAGGAGCCAGGCCACCACACCGCTTCCACTTTAGTGCATATGGGGGCCTTCATGCTCCAGTGTTTTAATAGGGACCCCCGTATAAAAAGCATAAGGGTCAAGGGCCAGTACTGGGTGGCAACGTACTTAGACCCCCGGTACAAACACAAAATGGCAGAAATGTTACCGCCGTCACTGAGGGCTGGCAGAATGGAGCACTTCCAGGCCTTGCTTCGAGAAATGCTGCATTCTGCTTTTGCGTGCGCTGGCAGAGGAGCAATTCCCACTCCCAGAGAAGGAGTTGCGGGTACCAATCCAACAGCGCCTGCAAGAAGAGGCCGGTTTGAAGATGTGTTGGTGACTTCGGATATGAGGTCATTCTTTCAGCCGACCCATCGACAGGTGTCATCCGGATCCAGCATCAGGGAACGCCTAGACCGTCAGGTGTCCGACTACATCGGGTTAACGGCCGATGTGGATGCTCTGAGGAGTGATGAACCCCTGGACTACTGGGTGGGCAGGCTTGACCTCTGGCCAGAGCTTGCCCAATTTGCAATCGAACTGTTGGCTTGCCCCTCATCCAGTGTCCTGTCCGAAAGGACGTTCAGCGCAGCAGGGGGGATCGTGACCGATAAGCGTACTCGCCTAGCTCACGACAGTGTTAACTACCTCACATTTCTAAAAATGAATGAGGCATGGATCTCGGAGGAATTCAACACATGTGACCAGTAGACCATGTATATGTCTATAAACAATTTTTTTAATCGAGCACAGAGACCTTCTTTCTTCATTTGGCTCACTTCCTTGTCCAAAAAAAGCACACCGTACTGTATGCCCGTACCCTCCTCTTTGAAGAGGTTGAGCGGTGTCATATTTCAACTGGGACTGCTTATTATGAGGGGCTCCCACCATCCCTGTGCTGTGCTGACATCCTCCTGGGGCTGTACCTCTGCTGTGCATATTATGAGGGGCTCCCACCATCCCTGTGCTGTGCTGACTTCCTCCTAGGGCTGCTTATTATGAGGGGCTCCCACCATCCCTCTGCTGTGCTGACTTCCTCCTGGGGCTGCTTATTATGAGGGGCTCCCACCATCCCTGTGCTGTGCTGACATCCTCCCGGGGCTGCTTATTATGTGGGGCTCCCACCATCCCTGTGCTATGCTGACATCCTCCTGGGGCTGCTTATTATGAGGGGCTCCCACCATCCCTGTGCTATGCTCATTATGAGGGGCTCCCACCATCCCTGTGCTATGCTCATTTTGAGGGGCTCCCACCATCCCTGTGCTATGCTCATTATGAGGGGCTCCCACCATCCCTGTGCTATGCTGACTTCCTCCTGGGGCTGCTTACGGTGCAGGTGTCAGTGCTGTATATCACGGTGCTGATGTCAGTACTCTCTATCACGGTGCTGCTGTCAGTGCTGTATATCACGGTGCTGCTGTCAGTGCTGTATATCACGGTACTGGTGTTAGTGCTTTATGTCATGCTGCTGATGTCAGTGCTCTCTATCACGGTGCTGTTGTCAGATGACTCTATCATGGTGCAGGTGTCATTGCTGTATGTCACGCTGCTGATGTCAGTGCTCTCTATCACGGTGCTGCTGTCAGTGCTGCATTTCACGGTGCTGGTGTTAGTGCTTTATGTCACACTGCTGATGTCAGTGCTCTCTATCACGGTGCTGTTGTCAGATGACTCTATCACGGTGCAGGTGTCATTGCTGTACGTCACGCTGCTGATGTCAGTGCTCTCTATCATGGTGCTGCTGTCAGTGCTGTATTTCACGGTGCTGGTGTTAGTGCTTTATGTCACGCTGCTGATGTCAGTGCTCTCTATCACGGTGCTGCTGTCAGTGCTGTATATCACGGCGCTGGTGTTAGTGCTCTCTATCACGGTGCTGCTGTCAGTGCTGTATATCACGGTGCTGGTGTTAGTGCTTTATGTCATGCTGCTGATGTCAGTGCTCTCTATCACGGTGCTGTTGTCAGTTGACTCTATCACGGTGCAGGTGTCATTGCTGTATGTCACGCTGCTGATGTCAGTGCTCTCTATCATGGTGCTGGTGTCAGATGACTCTATCACGGTGCAGGTGTCATTGCTGTATGTCACGCTGCTGGTGATCATCTCCTGCACCCTCTTCTTTGCCTACCCTGACCTTCCCTCTCCTCCATTGCCTTCATGCGCTCCACAGTCCTGAATTGTCACAACAATTTCCCATATAAAAAAAGAATGCTTGTAGTTGTCGATCCCAGATTCACCTCATACATTTGTTATGTCATTGGTCATGTGGTGGGACTATGTTTGCACAGCTATTAATTATTTTGTGGCTGCAAATTTGACCTGTAGGTTTGCAAAGTTCGCCTCCCATTGAAGTCAATGGGGCCCGCCGCGAACGTTCCGGTTAGCGAACTGGGACTGCTTATTATGAGGGGCTCCCACCATCCCTGTGCTGTGCTGACATCCTCCTGGGGCTGTACCTCTGCTGTGCATATTATGAGGGGCTCCCACCATCCCTGTGCTGTGCTGACTTCCTCCTAGGGCTGCTTATTATGAGGGGCTCCCACCATCCCTCTGCTGTGCTGACTTCCTCCTGGGGCTGCTTATTATGAGGGGCTCCCACCATCCCTGTGCTGTGCTGACATCCTCCCGGGGCTGCTTATTATGTGGGGCTCCCACCATCCCTGTGCTATGCTGACATCCTCCTGGGGCTGCTTAATATGAGGGGCTCCCACCATCCCTGTGCTATGCTCATTATGAGGGGCTCCCACCATCCCTGTGCTATGCTCATTTTGAGGGGCTCCCACCATCCCTGTGCTATGCTGACTTCCTCCTGGGGCTGCTTACGGTGCAGGTGTCAGTGCTGTATATCACGGTGCTGATGTCAGTACTCTCTATCACGGTGCTGCTGTCAGTGCTGTATATCACGGTGCTGCTGTCAGTGCTGTATATCACGGTACTGGTGTTAGTGCTTTATGTCATGCTGCTGATGTCAGTGCTCTCTATCACGGTGCTGTTGTCAGATGACTCTATCATGGTGCAGGTGTCATTGCTGTATGTCACGCTGCTGATGTCAGTGCTCAACCTCTTCAAACAGGAGGATACGGGCATATAGTATGGTGTGCATTTTTTGTACAAGGAAGTGAGCCAAAGGTAGAAAAAGGTCCATGTGCTAGATAAATTGTTTATAGAGTTATGCATATACATGGTCTACTGGTCACATGTGTTGAATTCCTCCAAGATCCATGCCTCATTCATTTTTATAAATGTGAGGTAGTCAACACTGTTGTGAGCTAGGCGAGTGCGCTTATTGGTCACGATCCCCCCTGCTGCGCTGAACGTCCTTTCGGACAGGACACTGGACGAGGGGCAAGCCAACAGTTCCATTGCAAATTGGGCAAGCTCTGGCCAGAGGTCAAGCAACAAACACATCTTCAAACCGCCCTCTTCTTGCAGGCGCTGTTGGATTGGTACCCGCAACTCTTTCTCTGGGAGTGGGAATTCCTCCTCTTCCAGCGCACGCAAAAGTAGAATGCAGCATTTCTCAAAGCAAGGCCTGTAAGTGCTCCATTCTGACAGCCCTCTGTGATGGTGGTAACATTTCCGCCATTTTGTGTTTGTACCGGGGGTCTAAGTACGTTGCCACCCAGTACTGGTCCTTGACCTTTATGCTTTTTATACGGGGGTCCCTGTTAAAACACTGGAGCATGAAGGCCCCCATTTGCACTAAACTGGAAGTGGTGTGGTGGCCTGGCTCCTGCTCATCATCCAGGATAATGTCATCCTCCTCGATCTCCCCTCCCGATCCACAGACAACAACAGGGATCCCAGAAAGGTTTAAAGCATGCTCTTCTTGCTCCTCCTCATCCGCCCGGCACCATCCTCCTCTGGCTCCTCTTCAGACTCCTGTTGTTGACTTGTCTCAGATAGAGTAGCCCCCCCGGGAATTCATCCAGCATTGCGACTTCCTCATTTTCCTGCTCCTGCTCCTCCACGGCTTGATCAATGACACAACGCAATGCACGCTACATAAAGAACACATAAGGTACGATGTCACTGATGGTGCCATGGCTGCGACTGACCAGTTTGGTGATCTCATCAAATGGCCACAGAAGTCTGCATGTGTCACGCATGAGCAGCCACTGGGGCGGTGAAAAAAAAAACAAGCTCCCTAGAACCTGTTCTGCCGCAGAATTCGTACAGGTAGTCGTTAACTGCACATTTCTGCTGGAGCAGCCTATCAAGCATATAGAAGGTTGAGTTCCATCGCATTGGGCAATCGCAAATAAGACGCCTGACCAGCAGATTGTGTCGCCGCTGAATGTCAGCAAGGCGAGCCATGGCTGTGTAACATCTTCTGAAATGGGCCGAGATTTTCCTTGCCTGCCGCAAGATGTCCTGGACCCCAGGGTATTTGACAACGAATTGCTGCACGACCAAGTTTAAGACATGTGCCATGCATGGCACATGTGTAATTTTGCCCTGTTTCAATGCGCTAAGCAGATTGGCACCGTTGTCACACACCACTTTACCAACTGTCAAATTGAGTGGTGTTAGTCACTGATCTGCCTGTGAACGCAAAGCTGAAAGGAATGCAGGGCCAATGTGGCTCTTGGCTTCCAGGCACAACAAATGCAGCACAGCATGGCAACGTCTCACCTGGCATGTCAAATAGGTTCTGGGGATCTTGGGCGGCGCAGCGAAAGAGACGCTAGCAGCGGAAAAGGAGGAGTCAGCTGAGGAGGAGAAGGAGGATGGAGTAGGAGGAGGAGAAGAAGAGGCAGGCTTGCATGCAATCCGTGGCGGTAAAACCAAATCTATACAGGTGCCACAGGTTACATGCTTGACGGCCGTCAGAAGGTTCACCCAGTGGGCAGTAAAATTTATATTCCTTCCCTGCCCGTGTTTGCTAGACCACGTGTCTGGGGTCAGATGCATCTTGGCACCAACACTGTGTGTCAGAGATACATTCACTTGCCACTGAACATGGCCATATAGCTCTGGGATGCCCTTCTGTGAGATACTTCCTTCCTGGGACCTTCCATTGTGGTGTTCCAATGGCCACAAATTTTTGAAAGGCCCCCGAGTCCACCAGTTTATATGGTAGTAGTTGGCGGGCTATCAGTTCTGACAAGCCAGCCATCAACCATTAAGAAAGAGGGTTATCCGGCGCCATCATATTTTTACACTCGAACATTTGGCCCATGGAAGCCTGCCTTTTTCCAGAAAACCGTGAGGACGGCATGATGGAAGGTGGAGTGGAGGAAAATTATGAGGAGAGAGGAGAAGTAGAAGACGAGGCTGGACGGTGAGAGCCTGGAGTGTGCCTTTGTGGGTTCCGTTGCTCCGACTGGTCTCGGTTATGGCAGCGCATGTGCCTTCTTAAGGTGGTCGTCCCTAGGTGAGTGTTGGGCTTACTGCGACTTATGCGTTGACTGTAAAGGCTGCAGATGGCAACACTATTGTCAGCAGCAGACACGTTAAAAAAAGCCCACACTGCGGAGACATGTGCCGGCGTCCTGGGAGCGCCAGATGTGACCGTACATGGTTAATGCCTCTCTCCTGATACATTAGCAGTCTGATTTGTCCCTCCTGTGCAATCTAAGTTCTGCCTGCTTCTCCTCCCTATCTGCTGGTCTATATCTCCCTCTGAAATCCCCTCCTCTTCCTCTCTTGTGGGCACCCGCGTGACATCACTAGACACATCATCATCGACGCCACCTTCCCCACCGCTATAATTAGAGATCTCTGAGTAGGCAGCAACACCAGGGACCAACCTCCTCCTTGGGCTGATCTGGGTACTGTCTTCAGACTGCTGAGTGGCGGTTGTTGCTACCTCCTCTTCCTGATCCAATGCCAAGAGTGGCTGCGCATCGGCAATGTCTTGTGATGGATCGTAAAATAATTCCTGTGACTCAAGCGGAGGGTATATGGTGGTGGTGTTGGTGGTAGTGTCTTTGGGGGTGCACACAGCAGAGAGTGAAGAAGAGGGTGCAGATCGAGAGGATGAGGAGGGTGCAGAATAGTAAGGCTGAGTGAGCCACTCAACCAAGTCTGGTGTGTCCTTTGACGTAATTGAACACACCTTCTGCAATTTGCCACTTTGGCTCAAGCCTGTTGCTTCTGCTCTACCCCTACCACCCCTGCTGAAGGGCCTGCCTCTTCCTCTGCCTGTCATTTTTTTAAATGACCCTGTGACAAAAGTCTCTAGAGAAGTGCATAATATGTGGAAGAAGGTATATAACACCCCGCTTCAATCTGTCGTTTTGGGGGGCCACCGGTCTATCACACCAGTTATAATACTTTTTTCTAATTGCGTTTGTCATTCTTTGTAGTATCACTGCAGAATCGCTCAGCACTCACAATGCTGCACAGTGGAAATGCACTATACTATGCTTTCTATATTTACAAGTATTTTATACGTGTATTACACACCTATATATTGCACACCAAATAGTACACCTATACCAGTCCTTAAAAGGACCTTTGTGGACCTAGCAGTAGCTAGATAGTAGCTAGTGAATTGCAGACTATCCCTGCTCCAAACACCAAACTGTCCCTCCCTACACTGAGAAACGAGAGATGAAGAATCGGTCAGCACTCAGCTCAGCAGCATAGCAGCGAAGTATAATATGCTTTCTATATTTGAAAGAAAGTGTATTATACGTGTACAATCCTATATACTGTACACCTATACCAGTCCTTAAAAGGACCTTTGTGGACCTAGTAGTAGCTAGTTAGTAGCTAGTGAATTGCAGACTGTTCCTGCTCCAAAAACCAAACTGCCCCTCCCTACACTGAGAAACGACAGCTGCAGAATCGGTCAGCACTCAGCTCAGCAGCACAGCAGTGAAGTATAATATGCTTTCTATATTTGAAAGAAAGTATTTTATACGTGTACAACGCTATATACTGTACACCTATACCAGTCCTTAAAATGACCTTTGTGGACCTAGTAGCTAGTGATTTGCAGACTATCCCTGCTCCAAACACTAAACTGTCCCTCAGTCCCTACATTGATAAAAGACAGCTGCAGAATCGATTAGCACTCAGCAGCACAGCAGTGAAGTATAATATGCTTTCTATATTTGAAAGAAAGTATATTATATGTGTATTACAACCCTATATACTGTACACCTATACCAGTCCTTAAAAGGACCTTTGTGGACCTAGTAGCTAGTGATTTGCAGACTGTCCCTGCTCCAAACACCAAACTGTCCCTCCCTACACTGATAAAAGACAGCTGCAGAATCGGTCAGCACTCAGTAGCACAGCAGTGCACCATAATATACTTTCTATATTTGAAAGAAAGTATATTATAAGTGTATTACAACCCTATATACTGTACACCTATACCAGTCCTTAAAAGGACGTTTGTGGACCTAATAGTAATAGCTAATTAGCTAGCTAGTGATTAGACTAACTGCCCCTGCTCTACACAGCGTCCTTTCCCTACACTGACAAAAGACAGAATGTAAAATGGCCGCCAGATCAGGTCTATTTATAAAGGTAGGGGGAATGTCCAATTGTCCATGTGCTGAAATGTCTCAATTGGCTGTCCTGTACCCCATGATGGATGTGTCATGGGTCAAAGTTCTTCACAATGTAATTGAATATGGCCGCCGCGAACAGTGCCAGAAGTCCGCCGGTTTGGCGAATCGCGAACGAGCAAAGTTTGCCGCAAACCGACCGCCGGGTGAACCACAAGGCCATCTCTAATGGGATGTATGGTGCCAATTGCCACTAGTAGTTAAAGTAAAATTATATAAATTTATTTAATAATAAATAACCATCTAGGGGGTTAAGGGTGCTTCCACCCGGACTGAATGAATCAAAAAGTATACCAAGACTCCATCACAGGATGGTACTGCGGGGGTCTTAAAGATAGAGCAGTGTCACATCCTATAGAACAATTTTAGATCAAAAAGCACATAAGGAGAAAAAATTGACTTTATAGGCACCAATTATAAAAATAACATAATCGTTTATTAAACACAAGATACAAAAGGGAATTTTCATTAAAAAGTTATTTTGCAAAGTCAATACATGCAAAACTGTGTTGTTGCTTTTACTCTCTAAAACAGCAGAAAAAATGATACCAAACATCATATTAGTCCTGCAACAGTGTATGGTATGTGATAACACGCTTGCTCTACATGTTTCACATATGAATGCTTCATCGGGAGCTTAATAGCTGTTCTACAAAAGAGGAGGGGAGAGACATATAAGCATATACAAATACAAAAAAAATACATAATCTAACAAAGTACATTGGTAGAGTGTTTCACATTTTTCAACTGCCTAGACACCACATGTGAAGATTGTTTGTTCCCCCAACAGCATAATATAAGACCTATGTGCGGGTTTGATGCGGGCCACCTATGGGTCCCTAACACTTTCTGGCTGTGCATCTCCTTAGGGAGATCTATCAATAATTCTGGCAGATAACATCTTTGGTATACATTTATATATATACTCACACACAACTATTTACTCTTGATATGAGATTTTTTTTCTCAGTTGTTTTGTTCATTTACAAATAAATGACTACAGCTATTTGTTGGGCAGTAAAAGTTATATTCCTTCCCTGCCCGTGTTTGCTAGACCACGTGTCTGGGGTCAGATGCATCTTGGGCCTTGGCACCAACACTGTGTGTCAGAGATACATTCACTTGCCACTGAACATGGCCATATAGCTCTGGGATGCCCTTCTGTGAGATACTTCCTTCCTGGGACCTTCCATTGTGGTGTTCCAATGGCCACAAATTTTTGAAAGGCCCCCGAGTCCACCAGTTTATATGGTAGTAGTTGGCGGGCTATCAGTTCTGACAAGCCAGCCATCAACCATTAAGAAAGAGGGTTATCCGGCGCCATCATTTTTTTACACTCGAACATTTAGCCCATGGAAGCCTGCCTTTTTCCAGAAAAACGTGAGGACGGCATGATGGAAGGTGGAGTGGAGGAAAATTATGAGGAGAGAGGAGAAGTAGAAGACGAGGCTGGACGGTGAGAGCCTGGAGTGTGGCTTTGTGGGTTCCGTTGCTCCGACTGGGCTCGGTGATGGCAGTGCATGTGCCTTCTTAAGGCGGTCGTCCCTAGGTGAGTGTTGGGCTTACTGCGACTTATGCGTTGACTGCAAAGGCTGCAGATGGCAACACTATTGTCAGCAGCAGACACGTTAAAAAAAGCCCACACTGCGGAGACATGTGCCGGCGTCCTGGGAGCGCCAGATGTGACCGTACATGGTTAATGCCTCTCTCCTGATACATTAGCAGTCTGATTTGTCCCTCCTGTGCAATCTAAGTTCTGCCTGCTTCTCCTCCCTATCTGCTGGTCTATATCTCCCTCTGAAATCCCCTCCTCTTCCTCTCTTGTGGGCACCCGCGTGACATCACTAGACACATCATCATCGACGCCACCTTCCCCACCGCTATAATTAGAGATCTCTGAGTAGGCAGCAACACCAGGGACCAACCTCCTCTTTGGGCTGATCTGGGTACTGTCGTCAGACTGCTGAGTGGCGGTTGTTGCTACCTCCTCTTCCTGATCCAATGCCAAGAGTGGCTGCGCATCGGCAATGTCTTGTGATGGATCATAAAATAATTCCTGTGACTCAAGCGGAGGGTATATGGTGGTGGTGTTGGTGGTAGTGTCTTTGGGGGTGCACACAGCAGAGAGTGAAGAAGAGGGTGCAGATCGAGAGGATGAGGAGGGTGCAGAATAGTAAGGCTGAGTGAGCCACTCAACCAAGTCTGGTGTGTCCTTTGACGTAATCGAACACACCTTCTGCAATTTGCCACTTTGGCCCAAGCCTGTTGCTTCTGCTCTACCCCTACCACCCCTGCTGAAGGGCCTGCCTCTTCCTCTGCCTGTCATTTTTTAAATGACCCTGTGACAAATATCTCTAGAGAAGTGCAGTATATGTGGAAGAAGGTATATAACACCTCGCTTCAATCTGTCGTTTTGGGGGGCCACCGGTCTATCACACCAGTTATAATACTTTTTTCTTATTGCGTTTGTCATTCTTTGTAGTATAACTGCAGAATCGCTCAGCACTCACAATGCTGCACAGTGGAAATGCACTATACTATGCTTTCTATATTTGCAAGTATTTTATACGTGTATTACACCCCTATATATTGCACACCAAATAGTACACCTATACCAGTCCTTAAAAGGACCTTTATGGACCTAGCAGTAGCTAGATAGTAGCTAGTGAATTGCAGACTGTCCCTGCTCCAAACACCAAACTGTCCCTCCCTACACTGAGAAACGAGAGATGAAGAATCGGTCAGCACTCAGCTCAGCAGCACAGCAGTGAAGTATAATATGCTTTCTATATTTGAAAGAAAGTGTATTATACGTGTACAACCCTATATACTGTACACCTATACCAGTCCTTAAAAGGACCTTTGTGGACCTAGTAGTAGCTAGTTAGTAGCTAGTGAATTGCAGACTGTCCCTGCTCCAAAAACCAAACTGTCCCTCCCTACACTGAGAAACGACAGCTGCAGAATCGGTCAGCACTCAGCTCAGCAGCACAGCAGTGAAGTATAATATGCTTTCTATATTTGAAAGAAAGTATTTTATACGTGTACAACGCTATATACTGTACACCTATACCAGTCCTTAAAATGACCTTTGTGGACCTAGTAGCTAGTGATTTGCAGACTATCCCTGCTCCAAACACTAAACTGTCCCTCAGTCCCTACATTGATAAAAGACAGCTGCAGAATCGGTTAGCATTCAACAGCACAGCAGTGAAGTATAATATGCTTTCTATATTTGAAAGAAAGTATATTATATGTGTATTACAACCCTATATACTGTACACCTATACTAGTCCTTAAAAGGACCTTTGTGGACCTAGTAGCTAGTGATTTGCAGACTGTCCCTGCTCCAAACACCAAACTGTCCCTCCCTACACTGATAAAAGACAGCTGCAGAATCGGTCAGCACTCAGCAGCACAGCAGTGCACCATAATATACTTTCTATATTTGAAAGAAAGTATATTATAAGTGTATTACAACCCTATATACTGTACACCTATACCAGTCCTTAAAAGGACTTTTGTGGACCTAATAGTAAAAGCTAATTAGCTAGCTAGTGATTAGACTAACTGCCCCTGCTCCACACAGCGTCCTTTCCCTACACTGACAAAAGACAGAATGTAAAATGGCCGCCAGATCAGGTCTATTTATAAAGGTAGGGGGAATGTCCAATTGTCCATGTGCTGAAATGTCTCAATTGGCTGTCCTGTACCCCATGATGGATGTGTCATGGGTCAAAGTTCTTCACAATGTAAATGAATATGGCTGCCGCGAACAGTGCCAGAAGTCCGCCGGTTTGGCGAATCGCGAACGAGCAAAGTTTGCCGCAAACCGACCGCCGGGTGAACCACAAGGCCATCTCTAATGGGATGTATGGTGCCAATTGCCACTAGTAGTTAAAGTAAAAATATATAAATTTATTTAATAATAAATAACCATCTAGGGGTTAAGGGTGCTTCCACCCGGACTGAATGAATCAAAAAGTATACCAAGACTCCATCACAGGATGGTACTGCGGGGGTCTTAAAGATAGAGCAGTGTCACGTCCTATAGAACAATTTTAGATCAAAAAGCACATAAGGAGAAAAAATTGACTTTATAGGCACCAATTATAAAAATAACATAATCGTTTATTAAACACAAGATACAAAAGGAAATTTTCATTAAAAAGTTATTTTGCAAAGTCAATACATGCAAAACTGTGTTGTTGCTTTTACTCTCTAAAACAGCAGAAAAAATGATACCAAACATCATATTAGTCCTGCAACAGTGTATGGTATGTGATAACACGCTTGCTCTACATGTTTCACATATGAATGCTTCATCGGGAGCTTAATAGCTGTTCTACAAAAGAGGAGGGGAGAGACATATAAGCATATACAAATACAAAAAAAATACATAATCTAACAAAGTACATTGGTAGAGTGTTTCACATTTTTCAACTGCCTAGACACCACATGTGAAGATTGTTTGTTCCCCCAACAGCATAATATAAGACCTATGTGCGGGTTTGATGCGGGCCACCTATGGGTCCCTAACACTTTCTGGCTGTGCATCTCCTTAGGGAGATCTATCAATAATTCTGGCAGATAACATCTTTGGTATACATTTATATATTGTAGACATGTCACTGGAGAAGTGATCGAGGGGGTGTACATCTCACCTAGGTTGCTACACAGTGTGAGATGGTAAATCCAGGATGGATCAGTTTCTCAGCAGCGATATGCTGCTGAGTTGTTATTTAAATTTTGCCGGGCCTGGGTTTATATGGAATGGCAGGTAGGTTTGGTAGAGGGACCTGTTATTCCACATTCCCCGATCCAGTTCTGGGTTTGGGATCAGGTGAGCTTTGATCCTAATTAGCCTGGGAAGCTAAAGGCTCTGCAGAGTCTGCAGGTGATCGCTCTCAGCCAGGGAATGAACAATCTGTGTGTTGAAGGAAGCTGCAAGCACTGCCACTGCTGGAGCTAAAACTCACCCTGCGATATCCAGGTGAAAGACGCTGTGTTTGTAAGTGTCAGATAGGTGAGCAGAACCTGTTAGTAAGCGCCCAGCCGGGCTAGGACTTTTATTTTTGTTGTACTTAGAAAGCACGGTGTTGCTGTATATTTTGTTTGTTGGACTGTTTGTACCACGAATAAACGCCAAGATCTGCTTTATAAATTCCAAGTCTGCTGTGAACTGTCTCCAAACGCACCCTACCCCGGGAAGATCCCTTACAATTGGTGTTCGAATGCGGGCAAAGTCGGTTGCTAGGGGCAACGGTGTGGACAGACTTGGCTACAGCTGCTTATGTCTTGGGTGAAAGCTGCAATGACACTCCAGGAACAGTCCAGCAACATGGAGGAGATGCTGAAGCAGTTTATGCAAGTGAGTTTGCAACAACAGCAGGCTCAGATAGAGGCCAATAGACGACATGAACAGTCCATGGCTGCACAACAACAACTTATCGAGCACCTGATAGCAAATCGAGAGGCGCCTGTGGTGATGGGAGCCGCTCCAGAGATTTTTTCTGGGAGAAGGACTGTGCAGAAAGCGCTGCAAAAGATGACTGCTGAGGACGATGTTGAGGCCTATCTAACAGTATTTGAGCGCGTGGCTGAGCGAGAGAAGTTACCAGCCGCTGAGTGGGCAGAGGTAATTGCGCCCTATTTAACAGGTGAACCCCAAAAGGCCTACTATGACCTCAGTGAGCAAGAGGTTAAGGACTATACTCGGCTAAAAGAGGAGATACTTGCCCGACTAGGAGTTACTACTGCAGTCCGTGCCCGGAGGGTACGCAACTGGAGCTACAGTCTGGACAAATCAGCGAGGTCCCAGATGTATGACCTAATCCATTTGGCAAGAAAGTGGTTGGAGCCAGACACTTCTACTCCTGCACAAATCCTAGAGAAGGTCGTGATGGATCGCTACCTCCGAGCCCTTCCTACTGACTTGCAACGCTGGGTGGGACAAGGTGATCCTAAGAATGCAAACGAACTTGTCAACCTTGTGGAGAGGTTCCAGGCGACTGAGGACTACCTCCGTGATGTTCCTGCAGCATCTTCACCTCCCCGGAGCGCCAGATCTGTACCGTCGGCTGGTAAGAGACTTCCATCTATTGGGGGAGTGTGGAGGGGTGCTGATGGGGGAAAAAGGGCTCAAGTGGTGTCTCAGGGACAAAAGACTGGTGATGGTCCCGGGTGGCTAAGGGGCTCTCGAAAAGACTCCTTGCCAAAGAGACCAGGCCCTATCCAGTGTTGGAGATGCCATGAGGCGGGACACGTGTCGGCCCATTGCCCTCTTACCTCTGAACCCATGGAATGTGACGCTAGCCGGCGTCAGTCGCTATTTGCGGAACCATCTTGTGCTGCAGTTCCTGGACTAGAGACTGAACCGCAAATCTGCGATATTACAATCAATGACTTTCCTGTTAAAGCGTTAATGGACTCAGGAAGCCTTGTAACCTTGGTGCATGCTAGCCTGGTGACTGGGGACTTAGAGTCTAAAAAGCATATGAGCGTTGTGTGTATACAGTGGTGTGAAAAAGTGTTTGCCCCCTTCCTCATTTCCTGTTCCTTTGCATGTTTGTCACACTTAAGTGTTTTGGAACATCAAACCAATTTAAACAATAGTCAAGGACAACACAAGTAAACACAAAATGCAATTTGTAAATGAAGGTGTTTATTATTAAAGGTGAAAAAAAATCCAAACCATCATGGCCCTGTGTGAAAAAGTGATTGCCCCCCTTGTTAAAACATACTATAACTGTGGTTGTCCATACCTGAGTTCAATTTCTATAGCCACACCCAGGCCTGATTATTGCCACACCTGTTCACAATCAAGGCATCACTTAAATAGGAGCTGCTTGACACAGTAAGGTCCACCAGAAGATCCTTAAAAGCTACACATCATGCCGAGACCCAAAGAAATTCAGGAACAATTGAGAAAGAAAGTAATTGAGATCTATCAGTCTGGAAAGGGTTATAAAGCCATTTCCAAAGCTTTGGGAATCCAGCGAACCACAGTGAGAGCCATTATCCACAAATGGCGAAGACATGGAACAGTGGTGAACCTTCCCAGGAGTGGCCGGCCGCCCAAAATTACCCCAAGAGCGCAGCGACGACTCATCCAAGAGGTCACAAAAGACCCCACAACAACGTCCAAGGAACTGCAGGCCTCACTTGCCTCAGTTAAGGTCAGCGTTCATGCCTCCACCATCAGGAAAAGACTGGGCAAAAATGGCCTGCATGGCAGAGTTCCAGGGAGAAAACTACTGCTGAGCAAAAAGAACATCAAAGCTCGTCTCAATTTCTCCACAACACATCTTGATGATCCCCAAGACTTTTGGGACAACATTCTGTGGACCGATGAGACAAAAGTGGAGCTCTTTGGAAGGTGTGTGTCCAAGTATATCTGGCGTAGAAGGAACACTGCATTTCATAAAAAGAACATTATACCAACAGTAAAATATGGTGGTGGTAGTGTGATGGTCTGGGGCTGTTTTGCTGCTTCAGGACCTGGAAGACTTGCCGTGATAAAAGGAACTATGAATTCTGCTGTCTACCAAGAGATCCTGAAGGAGAATGTCCGACCATCTGTTCGTGTACTCAAGCTGAAACGAACTTGGGTTCTGCAGCAGGACAATGATCCTAAACACACCAGCAAGTCCACCACCGAATGGCTGAAGAAAAACAAAATGAAGACTTTGGAGTGGCCTAGCCAAAGTCCTGACCTGAATCCTATTGAGATGTTGTGGTATGACCTTAAAAAGGCCGTTCATGCTCGAAAACCCTTTAATGTAACTGAATTAGGACAATTCTGCAAAGATGAGTGGGCCAAAATTCCTCCAGGACGCTGTAAAAGCCTCATTGCACGTTATCGCAAACGCTTGGTTGCAGTTGTTGCTGCTAAGGGTGGCCCAACCAGTTATTAGGTTTAGGGGGCAATCACTTTTTCACACAGGGCCATGATGGTTTGGATTTTTTTTCACCTTTAATAATAAACACCTTCATTTACAAATTGCATTTTGTGTTTACTTGTGTTGTCCTTGACTATTGTTTAAATTGGTTTGATGTTCCGAAACACGTAAGTGTGACAAACATGCAAAGGAACAGGAAATGAGGAAGGGGGCAAACACTTTTTCACACCACTGTACATGGTGATACAAAAGTGTACCCTATAGTGCTGGCTAAAGTCGGGACTGAACAAGGCACAGTACAATATGAAGTGGGTGTGGTTAAAAACCTCATGCATAATGTAATATTGGGGCGCGATTTTCCTTTATTCTGGGCTCTCTGGGAAAAAAGAAAAATCCCCAAAAGGAGTGAGGATACCTCTAAGGTGGTTGCCTTGTCCACTGTGAATGATAAAAGTGTGCAGGATGAAAATGATTGTTTTCCTTTGCAGGTCCTGGCTGGGGAGGAGGAGGCTCCTCCCACTGAGCAAAATATACTAGACTTAGAGGTGTCTAGCGATAATTTTGGGACTGCACAATTACAGGACCCCACTCTCAAAAATGCGAGAGAGCAGGTTGCTGTTATGAACGGGGTACCTCAGGAACCAGATGCTGAAAAAAGATTTCCACATTTTTCGGTGACTAATGATCTTTTCTATAGAGTTAATAAGGTTAAGGATGAGATTGTGGAACAGCTTCTGGTACCTAAGCCGTACCGGCGTCAGGTGCTTGACATGGCACATAACCATGTTCTTGGGGGACACTTGGGGACTGACAAAACGCGAGAGAGGGTTCTCCAGAGGTTTTTTTGGCCGGCCATATATGATGACATTAAAAAATACTGTGAGTCGTGCCCCACATGTCAGGTTAGTGCCCCAGTGTCACATTTTCGCAGTCCTTTGGTTTCGCTCCCTATTATAGAGGTGCCTTTTGAGCGTATTGCCATGGATTTAGTGGGTCCCATTGTAAAGTCAGCTAGAGGACACCAGTATATTTTGGTAGTCCTGGATTATGCGACCCGCTATCCTGAGGCTGTACCCTTAAGAAACACTGCATCTAAAACAATTGCACGTGAGTTGTTTTATATGTTCTCTAGGACTGGGATCCCCAAAGAAATCCTAACTGACCAAGGTACGCCATTTATGTCGAAAGTAATGAAGGAATTATGCAGACTATTTAAAATCTCACACATCCGTACCTCTGTGTACCACCCCCAGACGGACGGATTGGTGGAGAGATTTAATAAAACTTTGAAACATATGTTGAAGAAAGTGGTGGCAAAAGATGGTCGTGACTGGGATCATTTATTACCCTACCTCATGTTTGCTATTAGGGAGGTGCCCCAAGCGTCCACAGGGTTCTCACCATTCGAGTTGGTCTATGGTCATCACCCTAGGGGTCTACTAGACATTGCAAAAGAGACATGGGAGAATGAGTCCACCCCATACAAGAGTGTTATTGAGCATGTAGCACAAATGCAGGACCGTATAGCCACTGTAATGCCCCTGGTAAGGGAACACCTCCAGAGGGCTCAAGAGGCCCAAAGTAGAATTTACAACCGGTCCGCAAGAATCAGGACATTCAACCCAGGCGATAGGGTCCTTATACTAGTCCCCACTGTTGAGAGTAAATTCTTGGCGAAGTGGCAAGGTCCCTATGAAATTGTTGAAAAGGTCAGTGAGGTGAACTACAAGGTGCACCAACCAGGTAGAAGGAAGCCTTTCCAAGTTTATCACATAAACTTGATCAAGCCCTGGAAAGACAGGGAATCCTTGGTGGCGACAAATACTGTTAATAATTTGTCACCACCAATCCCTCCAGTCAAGGTAGGTGATACTCTATCAGTGTCACAGAAACAGGAGGTTCAGGAATTTTTACAGAAAAACAAAAACAAGTTCTCTGACCTCCCAGGGCGTACACACCTCATCCATCATCACATTGAAACTGAGCCTAGAAGCAGAGTAAACCTTAAGCCCTATAGGATACCCGAGGCACGTAGGGAAGCCGTATCTGCCGAGGTAAAACGTATGCTTGATCTGGGGGTAATTGAGGTGTCCCAGAGTGAATGGTCCAGCCCAATTGTGCTAATCCCAAAGCCCAATGGAACTTGGAGGTTCTGTAACGATTTCAGAAAGTTGAATGAGATCTCCAAGTTCGATGCGTATCCTATGCCCAGGGTAGATGAGTTGATTGAGAAGTTGGGTAACGCCAGGTACATAACCACCCTCGATCTCACAAAGGGCTACTGGCAGATTCCACTTTCTGGTGAGGCTAAAGAGAAAACTGCATTCTCCACCCCTGATGGGCTATTCCAGTATGTAGTGATGCCATTCGGGTTACATGGAGCGCCTGCAACTTTCCAGAGGTTGATGGACTTGATTCTGCGACCACATCGTGATTACTCAGCTGCCTACCTCGATGATGTGGTCATTTTTAGCCCTGATTGGGAAAGTCACCTCTGTAAGGTACAGGCCGTGTTGGATGCCATAAGTGATGCGGGGTTGACCATAAATGCCGAGAAGTGTGCTCTAGCCCTAGAAGAGGCCAAATATCTAGGCTACATTATTGGGAGAGGGTTGATTAAGCCACAGCTAAATAAAATTGAGGCAATACAGAATTGGCCTAGACCCCTGACAAGGAAACAGGTTAGAGCTTTCCTGGGTATTACGGGGTATTACCGTAGATTTGTGCCGAACTTTGCCTCAGTTGCTGCTCCACTAACTGACTTGACAAAGGGCGGAAAGACAGCAATGGTCACGTGGACCCCAGAGGCCGAGAAGGCTTTCCAAAGCCTTAAGTCTGCCTTGTGCCAACCACCTGTCTTAGTTACCCCCGATTTCAAACGAGAATTTCTGGTCCAGACAGATGCCTCTAACACAGGCTTAGGTGCAGTACTCTCACAAATAGTGAATGGTGAGGAGCATCCAGTGACGTACTTGAGTAGAAAACTAACCCCGGCCGAGAAAAATTATGCCATTGTGGAGCGAGAATGTTTGGCAGTAAAGTGGGCCCTAGAATCGTTAAAGTATTACTTGCTAGGCAGGAAATTCAAGTTGGTGACAGACCATGCCCCCCTAACATGGATGAAGTTAAACAAGGAGAGAAATGCAAGAGTGACTAGATGGTTTCTCTCCCTACAAAACTTTAATTTCACTGTGGAACACAGGCCAGGGAAATTACAGGCAAATGCTGACGCATTGTCAAGGGTAAGTTGTCTGTGGGGACAAAAGGCTCAGCCCTCCGGTCTGAAAAAGAGGGGGGGGATATGTAGACATGTCACTGGAGAAGTGATCGAGGGGGTGTACATCTCACCTAGGTTGCTACACAGTGTGAGATGGTAAATCCAGGATGGATCAGTTTCTCAGCAGCGATATGCTGCTGAGTTGTTATTTAAATTTTGCCGGGCCTGGGTTTATATGGAATGGCAGGTAGGTTTGGTAGAGGGACCTGTTATTCCACATTCCCCGATCCAGTTCTGGGTTTGGGATCAGGTGAGCTTTGATCCTAATTAGCCTGGGAAGCTAAAGGCTCTGCAGAGTCTGCAGGTGATCGCTCTCAGCCAGGGAATGAACAATCTGTGTGTTGAAGGAAGCTGCAAGCACTGCCACTGCTGGAGCTAAAACTCACCCTGCGATATCCAGGTGAAAGACGCTGTGTTTGTAAGTGTCAGATAGGTGAGCAGAACCTGTTAGTAAGCGCCCAGCCGGGCTAGGACTTTTATTTTTGTTGTACTTAGAAAGCACGGTGTTGCTGTATATTTTGTTTGTTGGACTGTTTGTACCACGAATAAACGCCAAGATCTGCTTTATAAATTCCAAGTCTGCTGTGAACTGTCTCCAAACGCACCCTACCCCGGGAAGATCCCTTACAATATATACTCACACACAACTATTTACTCTTGATATGAGATTTTTTTCTCAGTTGTTTTGTTCATTTACAAATAAATGACTACAGCTATTTGTTCTCCTTAGATATGCCTCTGAAGAAGGGAATGTTTTCCTGAAACATGTCAGGCGTTTTGGAGTTCACATGATAAAACCATATATGAATCCATTGATGTTGTGCAGACTATATATTTATATGTATGATTCCACGCATTGATATATGTATGGATTTTTATACTGTTCTGTAAAACAATTTTGTATATCATTTTTGTGAATAAATTTGTAATATATCTTTTACTCATATTTTGGTCTGCCTTAAAATTCCCGCTGTACCGGGGGGTACTGTGATCTCCTTGTAAGGGGATCTTTCTATTCATATATGGACTACTTTGTCGGTAGAGGGGCAGTGCCTTGAAAGCAAAATGTTCTTGCTAATTTGTAAATATTTAACTTTTTCATAAAATACTATTTCATTTCAACTACTGAATAAATGAATGAATGAAATACTTGTATAGCACACAATGCGAACTGAATCACCTCTAGGCGCTGTGGCGAGCTTTGATCATCTGCTAAAAGAGGAAGGTCTTGAGTTTTTTCCTAAAAGCCAGGTGATTTTCTTCCAGGCGGATGTTGATTGGTAGAGCATTCCATAGCCGAGGCCCTTGGACAGCGAATCTCCGATCACCCTTGGATTTATACCGGGCTTTGGGCATGAGGAGGAGGTTTTTGTTGGCTGATTGAAGACTGCGGTTTGGTGTGTAATGATTTATTTTCTTCATTAGGTATTGCGGAGCTTCTCTATGCACGCATTTGTGGGTGAGGCAAAGGGTCTTGAACGTGATCCGATTTTTTACGGTTAGCCAATGTAAGCTCCTCAGCGAAGGAGAGATGGATTCCCAGGGTTTTTTTTCTGTTATCAGCCTTGCCGCCATGTTTTGGATCAGTTGTAATCGCGCAAGTTGATATTGTGGTAATCCTATGTAAAGCGAATTTGCGTAGTCCAGACGTGAATTAATGATTGTTCCAACTACCACTGCTTTGTCATTCTTTGGGATAAAAGTGATGAGTCTGCGAAGCATGCCCAGCAGATGGTGAGAGTCACTGACTACAGATCCTATTTGCGCATCCATTGACATTTGTGCATCTAAAATAACCCCGAGACTGTTCGCTTTGGTCTTTGGGGAGATAGTCTGCCCAAAGACGGTTGGTGGAGACCAGGAGGTTTTGGTTGCGGGCTTATGATTTGGGTGTAAGATAAGAAGCTCTGTCTTTGATTCGTTCAGCTGGAGGGAGTTAGTGGTCATCCAGTCCTCTATTGATTTGAGGCAGTTTTCAAGTTGTTGTTGGTGATCTTTTTTTCCATTGATCCGGAAATAAAGTTGTGTGTCGTCAGCGTAAGAGTGGAAGCAGAGATCTGAGCATCTGATGATTTGAAGGAGTGGGCGAATGTAAATGTTGAAGAGAACGGGTGACAAAGGAGAGCCTTGAGGGACTCCGCAGGTGACTGCCTGAGTTTCGGAGAGGAATTTTCCTAGTTTCACTGTCTGTGACCGATTTCCTAGGAAGGACGCGAACCATTGGAGATCTATGTCTTGGACTCCGGCTACTTCTGTGAGGCGGACGAGTAGAGTATTGTGATCTACTGTATCAAACGCTGCACTTAAGTCTAGCAGTACGAGGAGACACAGCTCTCCATCATCTGCTGCTTCGAGGGCGTCATCCCAAATCTTGAGGAGTGCTGTTTCTCTTCCATGACCCGGGCGGAAGCCTGATTGCAGCGGGTCCAGGAGTTTGTGAGTATCCAGGTGAAGTTGTAGCTGATGTACTACAGCTTTCTCCATGATCTTCGAAATGGTGTTGAGGCTCGTAATTGGCCTACGGTTGTTTGGAACCTGAGGGTCCAGGTTTGGTTTCTTGAGTAGAGGTTTGACGATGCCTTGTTTGAGGATGCTGGGAACAATCCCTTCGTGGAATGATCGGTTTATGAGGTGGGTTATATTTGGAGCCACGATGTCGGAGCATTCTTTCAGTAGTTTTGTGGGGATGATGTCAATAGGTGAGGTACTGTCACGCAGTTTATTAATGATGTTTTTTGCGGTGTCTACGGTAATTGGGGATAGTGAAAATTTTGGCGGTTGCGGTATGTTGGTGCAGACATCCTCTTTATGTATTTGCTGGCTGAGGTCAGATGGTTTCTTCTGACAAATTGTTTCCCTGATGGTTTTGACTTTATCAATGAAAAAATCCGACAGTTTGTCACAGTAATCCTGGGATTCACTTTCTGGGGGTTCTAGGCGCACCGGATTCATTGATTGATTAACAAGTTTAAACAGTTCCCGTGGTTGGTTTGCGGCCGTTGAGATTGTATATGAGAAGTGGTCCTTTTTGGCTTTGAAGATTGCTTTCCGATAATTCTCTGTGAGACCTTTGTAGTTAAAGTGGTTTTCCTCTGTGATATTTCTTCTCCATGTTCTTTCCGCTCTTCTGCGTTCTTGCTTTAGTACAGCGAGGGAGCTATTAAACCATCCAGAGTTTTTCTTCCGGATGAGAGCCCTGCGTTTTGGTGCTACCGAGTCTGCTGATTGCAGCAATGCCTTGTTCAGGGAGTTGAGTGTTTCCTCCGTAGAGTGGTTTAAGGTTATTGTAGTTATCTTGTTGGACAGAGTGGATTTGAAGGATTCGGAGTACAGTTTTTTATGCGATCTGGTCCAGTGCGTTGTTACAGGATTCCGTTTTTCGTTGGTGATGTTGGTAGCGATTTTGAATTTGATGGCGTGGTGATCCGTCCATGGCAATGTTATGTTGTCGAGTATGTTGACGTCAATGTTCTGTTTGAAAATGAGGTCCAGGGTGTGTCCTGACCCATGCGTGGGTCTACAGACAACTACTGTTGTCTGTGTTTCTTATGTTTGCAAATAACCATGATCTTTGCCCTTTTTGCCACTAGTTTAAACCAACCTGATATGCAACATGAGGTGACAATCTCACTTTGAGCTAAATTTTATATTGTGCTGTATCTCGGCTACACACATTTAGAGTAAACGGTCAATGTAACTACAACAACTTAACAAATATACTGGGGGGGGCGCATGGCTTGGCGTCCCCCAACCCACCGCGCTCAGATACCGAGCAAAAGGCTCCACAGCTCCAGAGATCCACGCCCAAGGAGAAGATCAGCGACAACCCCATCGCGGCACATCGCATCGCTGTTTAAATTAAAAACAGAGGCCGACGGCGGCGTGGAGATGACCAAGATGGCGCCGGACTGCCACAAGGAAGAATTCAGTGAAGACTCCCAGTCTGCCCCGGAGGACTCAGGTAGGGAGACAGCACGCCCTAATCACCCCCTCACCCTGGCAGGTATGTCGGTGATAGCAGCTGATATTAAAGCCACATTTTCTGCTGCATTAACAGACTTGAAGTCTAACCTGCTAGCTTTGAATGAGAGGATGGGGGGAGCGGAGGCCACAGGCAGACACAGGGACAAGGTGATACGCAGGCTGGAAAAGGTATCCAGCTCACAAAATCACCATCTCATTGAGATGAATAGACATCTGGAAGACTTGGACAACAGAGGAAGGAGGAATAATATCAGGGTGAGAAGGATACTGAAATCAGTAGAATCGGCCCAGGTCATCCCAGCCCTACAGAGAGTATTTAACAGCTTACTGGAAAGGCAAGAATACATGGGGATTGAATTTGTTAGAGCACACAGGCCAAAGGGCCCTGACAATGCTCCACCCACATTACATAACATTATATGTTGCCTACAGAGCTTTAAATTAAGGAAGAAATCATGCGGAAAGCAAGGAGAAACAAAATAATTTTCAATGGGGCTACCATCATGTTATTCCAAGATCTATCACAGATCACTCTGAAGCCCCGTAGAGCCCTACGCCCTCTGCTGGACAAACTAAGGGAAAAATAACTGAGATATACCTGGAAGTTTCCTTTTGCGCTGGCAGTAAACTTGAATGGACACCAGCACACTCTACATACACCTGATGATTTACAGGATTTCTGCATGGCGTTGGATCTTGACTACACCCCACTGCCGGATTGGTATGCAGAGTTTCAGGAGGTTCCCCTGGAAAAAATGCCATTGAACTCTCCTCTCTCCACCCCTGAAAAGAGGCTGAACAAGAAACGAAGGTCGCACCTCCTAGAAGGTTCTAAGAACGGAACGCCCAGAGCAACCAGAGGGGACCACAGAGGACAAGAAGATGACTGATGGTTTATCCCCCTTTTCGCAGCTACATGCTAACTAAGTATCCACTGGTTACTCCTATATGTGCAGGCTGAGAACATATTGTGCGGGGACTTGCTAAATGATAACCTAGGGGGACCCCCAGAAGCTCCGTAACAGACTACCACTGAAACTGGACCCTAACACCCCCCCTTTTTTTTCTCTTCCCTCCCCCCTTGCCCCTCCCTCTATTTCCCCTCCCCTCCCTCTCTTCCCCCCTTCTCTTCCATCCCCCAACCTCCTCCTCCCCCCCCTCCCCTCCCTCCCCCCTCCTCCCTCCTCCCCCTCCCTTCCTCTACTCCCCTTTTTATTTTGGGGATCAGATGACGAATGGGAGTAATTAGTAATAGAGAGTAGGCGGTTGAATACCAATGACTGTGGTGAAATTACCTATGGGCCTGCCTACCCTCCTCAACCAGGTTGGGTGAAAATTAATATCTGGAAATAGATGATGTTACTTATATGCTAGTTATGCGGGCTGTGTGTGTTGAGTTGCAATCTGTTTACACATATACTTGGAATTACTTTTATACTGTTTATATTAGTAGAGATAAATGGCTGACAGTGTACTCATTTGTCAGCAGCCTCCCTTCTTTACCCCCACCAAGTGCCTCCGCACCTACTATGTGTGTTGTGGACGCACTGATTCTCTACCTATTCAGTTATTATCTTTTCTTTCTACCTCCGGTATAGTCGATAGGTGTAGAACCTCACGTGTGCAGAAAAAAGTGTGAATAATTTGTTGCTGACAGTTTTATTTCCTAGATACACCCTGGACCATCTCGCCCTGAACCTCCATCATGGCCTATGCGGATCTAGGCCGAACTCCTCTCATAATCTCACACAACGTACGGCGCCTAAACATACCTGAGAGACGCTCCACGTTACTGAGAGAGCTTAAAAAAGGTAGGCCGCATTTTGAACTCCAGCAGGAGACACATTTCAGGACAAATCAAGTCCCCAAACTGACTGATTCCTATTTCCCAGAGGCTTATCATGCCACAAATGATGAAACCAGAGCTAGGGGAGTCTCTACTTTGATAAGTAAAGATGCATCCTTCACCTTACAATCCATAAAGCTAGACCCAAAGGGCAGGTATCCCGATGACAATAGCTAATGTATACTTCCCAAATTCAGCACACGTGTTCTTCTGTCAATATATCGTGCAGGAGCTCCTGGAGTTCTCTACGGGATGTTTAATCATGGGGGGAGACTTCAACGTACCTTTAAACCCCATAAATGACACATCTACTGGGAAAAATTGCATTACATACAAGGCCCTTAAACAAATAATACTATTACTTCAATCCTTACAACTGATTGACACCTGGAGATTTATGCACCCCGAAGGTTGTGATTTTACGTTTTTCTCACCCCCACATAGTCGACATTCTCATATAGACTATATTTTCATCTCCCAACGAGACCTAGCCCTAATCTCTGGGGCCCACATTGGTATCCAGTCTTTTTGCGGGCCACGCCCCTACTTCTTTGGCTGTGAAAACACCCACAACCACGGCAAAATCTTTTAATTGGAGATTGAATGCCTCTCTCCTGACAGATCAAGACTGCACGAGAGAACTCATAAGAATGGGCTCAAAGCGCAAAAAAGATAGGGAGAAACATATACACTCCCTGACGGAACGCATAAAACATCTAGAAACTATTCATAAGCAATCTCTTTCCATTCAAACAGCCTCGGAAGTTCTGGAACACAGAAAGGCTCTTCAGAAGCACTTTGACGATAGGGCAAAGCGGTTTCTGTTTTTTAGAAAGAAGATTTATTATGAAGCAGGCAATAAGCTGGGAAAACTACTAGCGAGGGCTTTGAAGGAACAGACAGACAAAAATTTTATAGTGGGGATTGGACGAAGTGATGGGAAATTAGATGTGACCACCGAGGCCATAACAAAACATTTCCATGACTTTTTAAGATTATGTAACCTACCACCCCAACACAGACCGGAGGGTCTTAAGGGAGGGAGGACGCAGATCATTCATGACTACTTAGAAAAAAGTGGCATAAAAAAGTGGCATGCCTACCCTATTAGAATTAAACATATTATTGCTAGAGGAGCCAATAACAACAGAGGAGAAAACTACCGCGATCAAACAGCTTAAATCAGGCAAGAGTCCGGGACCGGACGGATTTACATCTATAGACTATAAAACTTTTGCACACCTGCTAAACTTACCACTCAAGGCGGCTTTAGACTCTCTGGCTAAGCCTAAAGCAGTAGTGCCTGACTTCCTATCAGCACACATTACCATTCTTCACAAGGAAGGCAAAGATGTA
This sequence comes from Lithobates pipiens, assembly GCF_037356315.1. Taxonomy (NCBI): domain Eukaryota; kingdom Metazoa; phylum Chordata; class Amphibia; order Anura; family Ranidae; genus Lithobates; species Lithobates pipiens. The sequence continues at coordinate 246,091,227 of NW_027507787.1, forward strand.
GCAGAATGTGCTAGCTATCGCCCTATTTCTTTGCTAAATCTAGATGCAAAGATCCACGCAAAAATATTAGCCTCGAGGTTGAGCCCATTGCTCCCAAACCTGATTGGCCCAGATCAAGTGGGCTCTATGCCCGGCAAGGAGGCTAAAGACAACGTCATTAAGGCTTTGCTCTTGACTCAGGCGGCACGCAAGGGTAACACAGAAGGCTTTCTCTTGTCTATGAATGCAGAGAAGGCCTTCGACCGCGTAGCTTGGGATTATATGCTGGCTGTTTGTGCCAAGATAGGCTTAGGTCCAAGTATACAATATATATTGGGGGATTGAGCCTCCCACTCACTAATCCCTCCAACCAACTGTAGATAATTTTAAATGTGCTAGTGCCTAAACTCACTAAGTGATCCCTGTGCCACCTCGATACAATATAACCTCCCCAAAGTGTATACAAAAAAATATATTATAACAACATATATATTTTCAAAATTATCGTCCTTCATATACAATGTTTATTTCAACAACTCCAACTGTGTCATCTTAATCCCCGTTCATCTTCTAATGGAACATCCGCATGTGTCACCAAAGAAAAACCAAATCTGTGCCACCATCACCTAGTAGAATGGCCACTCACCAGACGTCACCAACCAGTAAGCCTTCGGTTCAGTCAACGGATAACCAATCCTCACTGTACTTCTCTCGTTAGCAATTCCTCAATGTCCGTATATCCATACAAAATTAAATAGAACCCCTATTTCGCGTAAAACCGTTTCATCTTTAATAAAAAATCATTAAAAACATATTGCACTCACATTTCAATGTGTCTATTAGAAGACACCAAGCTTTTCCAGCAATGAGAAAACCGCATAGAATCGGGCAAGCCAACGATGTTCCGCAGGTGGTACTCTCCTCCCTCCACTAAACCGACCTGTTCCTGGCTGATATTCAAGGACAGTATGTCTCCCACAGCTTCTACGCGTTTCGCAATTCAGCGCCGTCAGGAAGCTTCTGTGCAATTCTGGGATAAAATTAAATTGATAATTAAGCAAATAACCAACACCAAAATTAATTTGAATGCAGCTGCATGCCTGCTCCACATTACAAACATCTCAATAAGGAGATATAAAAACTCTTTGACCAGACATCTCCTAAATGCAGCAAAATCTCTGATCCCAGTATACTGGAAATCGCAAAAAGTTCCCTCCGTGGCGGAATGGCTGAACAAGGTGTCTGACATATATACTATGGAAGAGACTCTGACTACATGGAGAATACATCCTAAGCCACCACTCTGTATTTTTAGAAACTGATGTCCGGGGACTCTTCATCACCCTAGAACTCCTAATGGAGCTGGAATTATAAACCCCTTCAGACATACGAATATACCATTCTACACTTTCTTTTCTTTTCTCTCTACTTCTTAATACTCTTTTGTCTATCTTCTATGCTTCATACAAAATTTACATTCTATAAAGGAAGATATAACAGCTTGTAATGATAACAACTATACTATCACATTACACCAAAATCTGGAAAAAAGATAACTTAATGATGTATCACTATTAAATTCTTCACAATCAGCAGGGAAGAGGTTACTGTTTGAATAAGACAACTTTTTACATACTTAAGAATAGAACTTGACTCTAGTACCACTCAGTTATATGTAATATATGCAATGTGATATCTAAATATGTACCTAACAATGTAATACAAGCAGTTACATCTGCAAACGTCATGTTCCTGTCACTTTACTTTACATATCCTTTAATAAACTTGGAATGTTTAAAAAATATATATATATACTGGTATTGAGCATTGAAATATGAAGCCACACATTGTTTTTAGTTCAAATTTTTTAATCTGTGCACATTCACATGTGCGTTTTAATATATATTTGTTTTGATCACTTTTTTTAACATCAAAATAATATATACAGTGGTGTGAAAAAGTGTTTGCCCCCTTCCTCATTTCCTGTTCCTTTGCATGTTTGTCACACTTAAGTGTTTCGGAACATCAAACCAATTTAAACAATAGTCAAGGACAACACAAGTAAACACAAAATGCAATTTGTAAATGAAGGTGTTTATTATTAAAGGTGAAAAAAAATCCAAACCATCATGGCCCTGTGTGAAAAAGTGATTGCCCCCTAAACCTAATAACTGGTTGGGCCACCCTTAGCAGCAACAACTGCAACCAAGCGTTTGCGATAACGTGCAATGAGGCTTTTACAGCGTCCTGGAGGAATTTTGGCCCACTCATCTTCGCAGAATTGTCCTAATTCAGTTACATTAGAGGGTTTTCGAGCATGAACGGCCTTTTTAAGGTCATACCGCAACATCTCAATAGGATTCAGGTCAGGACTTTGGCTAGGCCACTCCAAAGTCTTCATTTTGTTTTTCTTCAGCCATTCGGTGGTGGACTTGCTGGTGTGTTTAGGATCATTGTCCTGCTGCAGAACCCAAGTTCGTTTCAGCTTGAGTACACGAACAGATGGTCGGACATTCTCCTTCAGGATCTCTTGGTAGACAGCAGAATTCATAGTTCCTTTTATCACGGCAAGTCTTCCAGGTCCTGAAGCAGCAAAACAGCCCCAGACCATCACACTACCACCACCATATTTTACTGTTGGTATAATGTTCTTTTTATGAAATGCAGTGTTCCTTCTACGCCAGATATACTTGGACACACACCTTCCAAAGAGTTCCACTTTTGTCTCATCGGTCCACAGAATGTTGTCCCAAAAGTCTTGGGGATCATCAAGATGTGTTGTGGAGAAATTGAGACAAGCTTTGATGTTCTTTTTGCTCAGCAGTGGTTTTCTCCTTGGAACTCTGCCATGCAGGCCATTTTTGCCCAGTCTTTTCCTGATGGTGGAGGCATGAACGCTGACCTTAACTGAGGCAAGTGAGGCCTGCAGTTCCTTGGACGTTGTTGTGGGGTCTTTTGTGACCTCTTGGATGAGTCGTCGCTGCGCTCTTGGGGTAATTTTGGGCGGCCGGCCACTCCTGGGAAGGTTCACCACTGTTCCATGTCTTCGCCATTTGTGGATAATGGCTCTCACTGTGGTTCGCTGGATTCCCAAAGCTTTGGAAATGGCTTTATAACCCTTTCCAGACTGATAGATCTCAATTACTTTCTTTCTCAATTGTTCCTGAATTTCTTTGGGTCTCGGCATGATGTGTAGCTTTTAAGGATCTTCTGGTGGACCTTACTGTGTCAAGCAGCTCCTATTTAAGTGATGCCTTGATTGTGAACAGGTGTGGCAATAATCAGGCCTGGCTGCGGCTAGAGAAATTGAACTCAGGTGTGGACAACCACAGTTATAGTATGTTTTAACAAGGGGGGCAATCACTTTTTCACACAGGGCCATGATGGTTTGGATTTTTTTTCACCTTTAATAATAAACACCTTCATTTACAAATTGCATTTTGTGTTTACTTGTGTTGTCCTTGACTATTGTTTAAATTGGTTTGATGTTCCGAAACACTTAAGTGTGACAAACATGCAAAGGAACAGGAAATGAGGAAGGGGGCAAACACTTTTTCACACCACTGTATATATATATATATATATATATATATATATATATATTTATATATAATATATATATATATATTTTTTTTTAAACCGGAACATGAACTATGATAACTATGAACTATAATAATGATATATAATAATATAAAGATGATCTATAATAACAATAAAATTGGAATGTGGACATCATCATGCAGCAGGGAATGAAGAAAATTATATATTTTTTTAGAATGGAAAAAGGGATTATATTCTCCCCAAAATATCTATCATGTTCTTCATTTCCTGCTGCATGATGTTGAGGCGATTGCGCATGGCATCAATCTCCCCATTCCATGTCATGATCTGCCCGATGAGCCTCTGTGCGCTGTCTGTAGTGAACAGTTCTGCTTCCTGTTCCACAACCAGCACATCATCTAAAAATGGGTTAAAAAACATGTATTTAAAAATATGCAGGCATACATAGATTACTTGAAGCTGGGGTGTCAGAAACTCACCTGGTGGGGTGTACATCTCTGTCACTTCCTCCACCTCTCTTTCCTGCACATCCTCAGAATTGCTAGGGCTAATTTGCCATTCAGGCTGGCGAGGTTGGGGTCCTGGCGAGGATGGGGGTCCCTGGAATCTTGTTGTCTGAGTCTTTTCTCCCCTATGAGAATGAAACAAAAGGTATACTTAGTACACCGATATGAAACATTGCTTTGAGGTGGTATGAACGGTGGTTCAAACATACGAACGGTTCAAGCATGCAATTTACTATTTAGAACAGGAACACACGACAGGTACTTTTTCTATGCACCTTCTTTATTTTGAGATACTGATCTGGCTCCCTCTGTTTTATGTCGGACCAGCGCTTCCTTAATTAGTCTTTGGACCGTCGTACCCCAAACTTCTGCTCCAGAGTGTTCACAACTCTACTCATGATTTGGTCCTTTGCCAAATATTGGATGCATGTATGGGCCATGTTTCCAATCGTAATCCTCCCTGCGCAAAATATCCACCATCTCCACCATTTCTTCAAAGGCCATGTTGGTGGCCTTAAATCTCCTCCTCCTAGATCGGGATTCCTCCTCACTTGATGACACATTGGCCAACATCTGTTTCTCTGCCATGCTTGCTCCAACTGCGCACCGAAGAGAGAAGGGGGCAGGGAATATTAGAGAAAAGGAACGTCAGGGGCGGGCAATGCGAGCGGAGTTTCACACATGCGTAGTGTCAAGCTTAGCACGCGGTCTGTATATAGGTCCAATCGGAATATACGATGGACTCCACCCCATACATGATCGAAAATTTTAAGCACTGCACTTCTCTTTTGCTATACATGTATAGAAAAATAATATAATTCATAGACATGTAGAGAAAACCAACATGTAAAGAAACCAATTAAAGTCAATGGAACACGAACGTTAAATATTAACGATGCAATGTAACATTCAGAATAGGCAGGAAACTAACACAAGCCAACACAAGCTGAAAGTAGACACGAAAGGAAGGTGCATTTCTAAAATCCGTCGCTACCGCTGGTACTGTTAAATGACTGTATTTTACTTTGGAAATGTAATTTTTCTCTCTGACTGTTTTTAAACATGGGAAACATGCACAAATTTACAGGCATACTATAGACATCCACACCCAACCCCCCGACACACACCCAGGTACGAAATGTAAAGGAATATTTTACTTTTCTTGTTTCACTTTTAAACATTAAAGTCCATGGTCCCCAAAAAACTGCCATTTTGGAAAACGTTCTTTTGCATTGGTACATGTCCCCTGGGTCCCCAAAAACTTTTTATGACAATAGCTTGCATATTGCTGATCAAAATTAAGACTTTGAAATTCTCAAATAGGCTTTTATAGGGTGTTCTGTGGATTTAGAATTTGTCACAAACAACCTAAACGGTTTGCTATTGGGTGAACAGGCAATGTTCAAGTCAAACTCATGTTTGACTCGAACATACAGCCCATCCCTACTGCTTAACCACTTGCCGCCCGCCCTATTACAAATTGACGGTGGCAAAGTGGTTTCATAATCCTGATCGGACGTCATATGACGTGATCAGGATTATGAGCCGCTGCGCGCCCCCGGGGACGCGCATCGCGGCGATCGTTGTTGCGGGGTGTCAGTCTGACACCCGGCAACTACGATCTCGGTAAAGAGTCTCCGACTGAGACTCTTTACCACGTGATCAGCCGTGTCCAATCACGGCTGATCACAGTGTAAATAGGAAGAGCTGGTGATCGGCTTTTCCTCACTCGCGTCTGTCAGACGCGAGTAGAGGAGAGCCGATCGGCTGCTCCTCTGACAGGGGGGGTCTGTGCTGATCGATTATCAGCACAGCCCCCCCGAGGATGCCCACACTGGACCACCAGGGATGCCACCAGACCACCAGGGATGCTAAGCAAAAGGTAATCCTCCCTAGACCACCAGGGATGCCAGTCAGCACAATGGATGCCAATCAGTGCCCATAATGGATGCCAATCAGTGCCCACAATGGGCATCACTGATTGTCATGCATTATTGTTTGGCACTGATTGGCATCCATTAGTACAGTATAACACCAATGCTGCCTATGAGTGCCCACCTGTGCCGCCTATCAGTGCCCACCTGTGCTGCCTATCAGTGCCCACCTGTGCCGCCTATCAGTACCCACCTGTGCCGCCTATCAGTGCCCACCCATGCCCATCTGTGCCGCCTATCCATGCCCATCTGTGCCGCCTATCCATGCCCATCTGTGCCGCCCATCCATGCCAATCCGTGCCAGCTATCAGTGCCAATTTGTGCCACCTATCAGTGTCCATCCGTGTCGCCCATCCGTGTCGCCCATCCGTGTCGCCCATCCGTGTCGCCCATCAGTGCCGCCTGTCAGTGCCGCCTATCAGTGTCCATCAATGCCACCTCATCAGTGCCACTTCACTGGTGCCACATCATTGGTGCCCATCAGTGCCACCTTATCAGTGCCCATCAGTGTAGCCCCATCAGTGCCCATCAGTGAAGGAGAAAACGTACTTATTTACAAAGTTTTGAAACTGAAACAAAAAAAAACATATTTTTTTTTTAAATTTTCGGTATTTTTTTATTTGTAGCGCACAAAATAAAAACCGTAGAGGTGATCAAATACCACCAAAAGAAAGCTCTATTTGTGGGAAAAAAATGATAAAAATTTCATTTGGGTACAGTGTAGCATGACCGCGCAATTGTCATTCAAAGTGCGACAGCGCTGAAAGCTCAAAATTGGTCTGGGCAGGAAGGTGTTTAAGTGCCTGGTATTGAAGTGGTTAAATAAAGGCCCATATTGTGAGCAGCTTATGAGCTATACGCCACCCATTATGGTTAATTTTTTATTATGTTTTGCAGACATAATAAAAAATCTTGATACTTGACACCAAAATGATGAAGTCAAGTTTGAATTTAAACGAATTCCTTACACAATTTATAAAAAAATACAGGGAGCTCACTTGTCTGTGGCAAGTCAAACATAAAGACTATTGCAATAAAACCAAGAGGATAGCAGCAATTGAGCAACTGGTGGAATTAGCAAAAACTGTGTACCCCTACAGCTTTATCAAGACAAAAATTGGGGGCCTCAGAAGCATGTACAACAGGAAACGAAAGAAGATAGATGAATCCAAAACATCTGGAGCAGCAGATGAATATGTCTATGTTCCCAAGCTATGGTATTTTAACAGCCTCCATTTTTTAAAGGTTCAAACCGTATCACACAGATTTCTCTCTACACTACCCCCTCCATCAGCTGAGGCCACCGATACTGAGCCTCATCCTACACAGGATGAAGAGGAGATCAGCTTGACTCAGGTATAGCATTATTTAAAAGCTTGGCTAAAATATATATATGTTGTTAATTAGATGCTAGTATGCCTAATAATTAGTTGTCTTAAAAAGTGAGTTCCATATCAATAGACAAGTAGTGGCCAAAAAGAATTTGGACAAGAATGAGAAATGCTGGAGTCATATTGATAGTCTTTAATAATTGGACACATTCCAAATTAAAAAAGTCATGAGCTGAAAAGTGTTTGTGATTGATGACCAAAAATTAAAATGATGTTGATTTTTCACACACAGGAAATTTTGAGCCAAGAAGAGACTGGGCCCAGCAGCCAGACAACGGAGTGCAGAATCCCTCACCTGCGTCCTCCCAAAAAATGGGCCAGGAAGAGCCACCACCTGGATGAGGCCACAGCTGACTTCCTAACTAGGGCTACTTCTGTGATCACCACAGCACCCGATAGTGCTGAAGGGTTTGGCTGTTTTACAGCTAATAAGCTCTGCAAAATTGACCCAGATCAAAGGGAGCTATGTGAGGATATCATCATCCAGCTCCTCAGCAAGGCCAGGAAATGTGAGCTAACCACCAAATCACATGTGTGTAATTTGGACCACACACTTTTACCTCCTCCACAACAAGCCTACCCACCCCAGCAAGCCCACCCACCTCAGCAGCATGGTGGTCAGTGGCAAAATCAGCCCCAGGATGCACAACAAGGCCAGTGGTCTGGGGAGTTTAGCGGCTACTAATTTAGCATGTTGTATTTTTTGATTTGAGTATGATTTAATAGGCTATATTTTTTTATTTTTCGGTCTATCATTTGCTCTTTTGGCTTATAATTTTAAATTTAAAAATTGTGATGACAGAGAATATGTCTAATAATTTAAGAATTTTATTTATGTTGTAAATGCACAATAAACAAAATGGCCAAAATTTTTTTTTTTTTTTATTGATATCATTAGAACACAAATCCTATGTAAAATATGTTTGTTAGTACTTCTTCAGTATCACCAGCAAATCATATATATTATTAACCCATTAATTAGTGAGAGAATGTGCTCTGCATTTAGAAAATTCAGAATTTGACACGTCAAAAATGTGCTATGTACATTACGAGCGCTAGTTTTACAAGACTGACCTCTTCATGCTGGTCCTTGCTCCTGAGCATGCGTGTTTGTACTTTGGACTAAAGTCCGATGGTTTTGTGTACACACGTTTGGACTTTGCTTCATCGGACTTATGTTGTCAAAAAGTTTGTCTGTTCGCACAGCCAACAAAAGTCCGATTAAAACCGCTAAAGTTTGACCGATGCAGCGTACACACGGTTGGATGTTGCTCCAAAACAGCTACCGGTAATTTGTTGTCAAAAAGTCTGATCGTGTGTACGGGCCTTAAGTCAAGATTTTTAAAGCCAAAACCAGACATATGGACATTGCAAAATTAAGCAGTAGAAATAACACCCGTGTTGTAGGCGGGTGTTATTAAAGCTAATATAACAGTTAGAGCAGAAAAAGGAAAAACAATTCCCAAAAAGGACAAAAGAAAGAAAAAACAAAAATAAATTGTCTCTTGAGTTGGATATTAGCGTACCAACAAAAAGGCCAAACTAACCTTAAAAAAAAAGGAGAAAAAAAACAAGAAAAAATACAGTAACAATTGTAGACCTAAGATTTAGTGGTGTCTCAGGAGCCCTGGGCCAGTGCCAGAGGACATGTGGGAAGATATGGAGACTCCACAAGATGACAAGACAGACGATTCCGTCTCACTCTCCAACCGAACTAGATGTGATCAAACGTAACTTCAAAAATGGGGCTGTAGCTCAAAGTAAATAGTCAACTCTTGTGTAGGTATAAGAACGTTAATATAACCAATACAGTTAACAGATGGTGAAATTATGAAAACGGTGATAAAATAAATTAGTGAAACGGTTCCATGGAGCTATCAATGCAATGGCATAGCCGAACTAAGAGCCTGGAGGTCGACCATGGTGGCATCAGGTGAGGAATCTATTGTAACCAGAGCGTTGAGGTGTAGAACGTTGAGAAATAGTGGAGGCTTTCTTTCTTGTGCCCTTGGCAGGGGTCCCAGAGCCTAAATTGTGCAGAGGAGGCCCGTGGAGTAGAGGGTGGTGGGAGTAGATCCTCTGCTGGGAGAGGTGGAAGGCCCAGGCCTTTGAGGAATGCTTCACCTTCATGCAGGTCTCACAGCACATTCTGTGTTCCATCCTTCACGAAACTCAGGCAGAATGGGAAACCTCAATAATAAGGAATTTTGTGGAACTGTAGATGTGCAGTGATGGGACGTAGATTGTGTCTTTTTGCCAAGGTGATAGGGAGAAAATCGCTGAAAATCAGAATTTTATCTTCCTTGTATTTTGTGTGGGTATGGTTGCGTGTCACTAGGGTGAGGGCCTCCTTGCTATCATAGTAGTGGAATCGCACCACTATATCTCTTGGTCTGACCAGGAGGGGTTGTTTGGAATGAGGACTCAGCCATAAGGACTTGGTCATTTGGAGAAATTGAGACCGGGGATGCAGGCCTAGTCAGGAATCGCTCCATGGTAGTAGTAGGCAGTAGCACATTATAGGACCGGGCATATGGCTTTTGATAGCCAATCTTCACCATGGGCTGCCCAGAGGGATCAAGGTCTGATTGAACTCACCCCCAAAGCTGAATGAGGCTTGCGTTGCTGAGAAGGGGTCACGGAGAGTGGAATGGGACCAGAGCTCACTTACATTGCGTCCCCCATCTTGAAAAGCTGCACATGCGCCTGCTCTAAGCTATTCTGACAAACATCCTTTATATACGTATCACTATTCTGGTGTTTAAGAAATATCAATTTAATTCATGTGTGAAAGACCATGTAAGATGTGTTTACAGCACCAACATCATATTGGAGAAGGTTATTGGGGAACTGGAGAAAGTGCAGGGAAGAGCAACCAAACTGATAAGAGGGAGATATGGTCAACATGTACAAATACATGTGTGGTCCATATAGTGAACCTGTTGTTGAGGTCATTATAGAGGACAAGGGGGGCACTCTTTACGTCTAGAGGAAAAGAGATTGAATCTCCAAATAGACTCCATCAAAAGCTGGTTCTGGCCATTTCAGTGGATTGCTTTAAGAAAAAAATCCTGGATTCTTTCCTAAATGTAATATAACTGGATAATAACAGTTATAGGTAAAATTGATTCAGGCAATATCCGGGGGGGGGGGGGTCAGGAAGGAAATTTTTCCCCTGCTGGAGCAAATTGGTTAATGCTTTGCTGTTTTGTTTTTTGTTTTCTTGCCTTTCTCTGGATAAACTGTGGGTATAGGATTGTGTGCATATAATTATAAGATGATTTTTTTTTTCACTTTTTTTTTTCCTTTTTATTGGTTGAACTAGATTGACGTTTGTCTTTTTTCAACTAGACTAACTATGTAACTATATATCAACATTCTACACAATGGGCAATTCATAAACTTTTCTATTGTCTTATGATAAATATTTGTCTTGGCCTGATGGCATGTAAATACAATTCATTAAATACTGTTGGGAATGTGTGCTTAATTAATGAAGCCATCAATCATGCAAGATATTATGAACACGCTAAAGGAGGCTTTTCTGTGATTGTCAAATGAATTGTTTTGACGTGCCATTGGCAAATTCTTTACTTACCAGGTGGATTATTAATAAATGTATTATATTTATGGATTGATCTCCATAGATACAAAGGTCTCTATGACTGGCATGGCTGCATATGTACCTTGCAGTGACCGTGCACTGACTTTACCATAGGTCTAAATGTGTGAGGGGAAATAGGCCTGTGACAGACCCAATGGGGACAGAGGCTTTTAAAGGGAAATAGGGACAAGCTGCTTACCCACTGATTATGGCCCATGGAGAGAGCGGATCATTCTCCTATGATGGACAACCACGTGATAAACGGTGAGAGTGAGGCTTGGATTAATTCTCGGAATAATTACAATAAAACATCCCTTCTGGAGTGGATGGAAAGGTGTAATATTAATCTTGTACAAGTTAATGGTCAGCGGGAATATGGTGGCCCTCCTGCAGACTGGGTTGCAGAGGCTCCTTCACTTGGGACATAAGTATTTATTAACAATATACCTCAAGGCAGCTATAAAGATAAATTAATTTCTCTTTTTCAAAGTGCTGGAACATTGTATGAGTTTTTCTCATAGACTGTTGTAGGCTGTTGCCAGATGGTCTAAGGTGGGGTGGGGTGAGATGGGATCATTGTTTTTTATGTTGTTTATTGTTAACTAGGTCTCTTCCATTGTGTAAAAGACACACAGAAAACCTGGAGCGCTGCAAGTCTAGGGGCCAAGTGAAGTGACTCTGATGAATGGTAGCCAAATTGGTGGATCAGATTCAGTGCAGCCAGCACAGCATGGGAAAAATGCAAAACAGTAAAAAAAAAAAATCAAAGTGCAGCGCTCTGAAAGAGTGATCCAATATAATCCAAAATGGTGCTGTGTGCACAAATAATGCTTACTAACGTTTAAGTGAGCGATGCTATTTATTCCATAAATTTGATAAAAAGTAACATTAACATAACATAACTTTGTTACTTTTTTATCAAACGTATGGAATAAACAGCATTGCTCACTTAAACGTTAGTAAGCATTACTTGTGCACACAACACCATTTTGGATTATATTGGATCACTCTTTCAGAGCGCTGAACTTTGATTTTCTCTCCCACTTCGCCCCTCCTAGGTGTGCATTCTCATTGTTAAATTGAGTTACCTATTGTTTCTGTCTGTTTGGTCATCTGTTGGAGATGTGATTAATATTGTGACCACTTTACCTTGTTACTGAACCATTATAGGATGTTTATGCTTATGATAATGAGTAATGTGCTTTGTATCCATGGTAATGGTCTGGGTGGGCACTGAGTCACCTAGGTGACTAGTTTTTAATTAGCTTAATGTTTATGTTTATGTTGTCCCTTCCTTAGCTAGGTTTAATATATCCTGTTTAAAGTTTGCATTGTTAGGGTAATGTGATCAGGTACTACCTGATCTACTGTGCTATAAATTCTGTGTGAGTTTTCAATAAAGTGAATTCCAGTTTGCATCTAAACTAGTCGCCTAGTCTTGTACTCAGCTACATAACCTGGTTCCTGGGTCCAGACTGGAGGAAGCTATGTCTTGACGGAGGCACCAAAGCTGGGTGCTGGATGGTTCTTTCACAAGGCCAAAATATGTTTCAAGTTTTGGATAGAGGGGTGAAGGGATAGTAGTTGTGTTGGGGTTTAATTGCTGATTGTCCTTGTTTAGTAGATTTCCCTTCACTTACCGAACAGTTGACATTAAAGATGTGAATGTAGTACTAATCCCGTAGGAGCTGCTGGATTGAATAGGTCCCTTGTTCATTACCTCGACCAACTCAAGAGCCTCAGACACACTAGGTTGAATGTATAAAAATGCAATAGCACAGACAATTGCTGAAAATAGCACTTGGCACTCAGCAGTAGTAGCTTGTCAAAGAAGCAATCTCTAGGCAAGCTAGTAAAGGAAAACATGGTATATTATCACTTAAGAAGTTTTGGTGCACTTATCTGTCATCCTAACCTACCAGCATACTGAATAGGGTGGTAAAAATGCAACATATATAACACAGATGTAGTGTCCAGGGGCAGGTGCAGTGTGGATGTGATATATTTAATGTCTTGCCTCTAATTAATTAGTTCCTGTTAGCAGTTCGAATGATGGGCATTGAGCCCCCTCACTAGTTCCTGTGAGCTGTGAGCTTTTCTGAAAAATAGGGCATCCCACTCTCTCCCTCAGAAATGCTTCTGGAATCCAGTGGTAGGAAGCAGCTGGTGAGCAGACATTCCGGTCCCTCTACGGCAATGTTGCAATGCTATCTCTCTGGTCAGCGATGGACAGCAAAGGCTCTTCCTAAACCTCCGCTTGACCCCCCCCCCCATGGGTCAGCCTATTGTATTAACTCCCTCTTGACCAGCCACTGCAGTTGTACTGGTTGGCTCCCCTGGGCGAATCAACATAACTGTACGTCGGTTTGCCTTTTGACCACTAGGGGGCGCATGGTTGTGCACGTGCCCAGCTGTCGTGATGACCGCCGGGCAGCTACGATCGCTCCACACTAAGACAGAATGGAGATCTGCCAATGTAAACAGACAGGGGTGAGGAGAGCGATCTGTTGTTCATACTAAGTATAAACAACGATTGCTGTCCTCACCCAGTCAGTCCCCTCCCCCTACAGTTAGAATCACTCCCTAGGGAACACAATTAACCCCTTGATTGCCCTCTAGTGTTAACCTCTTCCCTGCCAGTGACATTAACACAGTAATCAGTGCATTTTTATAGCACTGATAACTGTATAAATTGCAATGGTCCCAAAAATATGTCAAAAGTGCAGTCCTGATAAAAATCGCTGATCACTGCCATTACTAGTAAAAAAAATAATAAAAATGCCATAAATCTTTCCCCTATTTTGTAGACGATATAACTTTTGCGCAAACCAATCAATATACGCTTATTGCAAATTTTCTTACCAAAAATATGTAGAAGAATACATATCGGCCTAAACTGAGGAAAAAATTTGCTTTTTAAAAAAAAAAAATGGGGATATTTATTATAGCAAAAAAAAAAAAAAATTATAGCAAAATTTTTTTCAAAATTGTGGCTCTATATTTGTTTATAGAGCAAAAATTATAAAAAAGTCGAGATAATCAAATACCACCAAAAGAAAGCTCTTTTTGTGGGAAAAAAAAGAACGTCAATTTTGTTTGTGTACACTGTCGCACGACCGCGCAATTGTCAGTTAAAGCGGAGCAGTGCCGTATCGCAAAAAATGGCCTGGTCATTGAGCAGCCAAATCTTCTGGGGCTGAATTGGTTAAAGTGTATTGTATTTGTACTGTCTACCCTCAAGTTTTATAGTGCTGCGTAAACTGTTGGCGCTATATAAATCCTGCAGAATGATAATAATAGTCCACTGGTCCCATTGTATAGCTGCAGTCTAAAACTACAACTACCATGATTCATAATGCTCTTCCATAACATTGGTAAATTACAAGTCTCCTGCCAGGTGGCAATGGGTTCCGGGTTACGAGACATTGGTAAATTACGAGTCTACTTAGTGTGTTCCAAGACATTGGCAAATTACTGGTCAGCCGATAGGTGGCAGTGGATTCCACGACATTAGTAAATTATTAGTCTGCTGATATGTGACAGTGAGTTCCATGACATCATAGTTACATAGTTAGTTAGGTTGAATAAAGACACCAGTCCATCCTGAGTGAGTGTCTACAATTGTCCCTATCCCTAGGTGAGAGTGCTACCCACTACACCACTACACCAGAATGATTAGTCTGCTGATAGGTGGCAGTGGCTTCCATGACATTGGTAAATTACAATTCTACTGATAGATGTAACTGGGCTCCATGACATTGGTAAATTACCATTCTACTGATAGGTGGCAGTGGCTTCCATGACATTGGTAAATTACAATTCTACTGATAGATGTAACTGGGCTCCATGACATTGGTAAATTACCATTCTACTGATAGGTGGCAGCGGGTTCCATGACATTGGGAAATATGCCAGAATCAGTCTTTTGGAACATGGTGGCCTTACATTGCAGTTTCTCTATGAACAAGGCAGCCTTACCGTATGAAAATCTCTCTAGTAACGGACAAGTCTTGGCAATCTCACATTGCTTTTCCCCTGAACAAATTACAACGGCTTTTGTAGTAACATAGCAAACCTATTTAGCATGGCAGTAGTCCCTCGGGTTCGTGCCATAAAAAACTCACATGTTCAAAGTGGCAGCAGGCTCTTGTAGAAGTCTCTTGTTTCTGGTAGCATGACAGTTCTCTCTGATTGTATAACTGCACTCTTATATTATAGTAGTGCTCTCATGTAACACAACAGCACTCTGATTGTACAATATATCTGTTTGGTAACACAACAGCACTCTGATGGTACACTATGAATCTCTTGTAACACAATGATTTTTTCTGCTAACACTTCAGATCTTACTGGTGGCAACTGAAGCTTTTTTGGTCGGGATGGAATGGAGAATGTTTAAGATAACCTCTGATAAGGACACTTTTCACCCTAATGCATTTATCATGGAGAATACCTTTTATAGGATTATGGAGGGTTGTGTACACAGAGATTTCCCCACTATAAATACAGGGCAAGGAGAAATTCCACCGTTCAATCATTCAACTAAATGACAAACACTCTATAGAAATTAAACCTCTTAAAGCTAATTCCATTGTCAATATTTGCATATTGAATTTGTAGGTATTTGCTAATCTTTGGTTTAGTTTAGATTGTGCAAATAGCGTATCAGTAGGTATAAAAGCCTGTTGGAACTATTTCACTAAATCTGATCTACAGTAAATGGCTCTATACCAGGATTATAGGGTTGATACCTGCACTATAGAAACAGTGCAAGAAGAAATTCCAACCTTCATCTATCCAGCTAATTGACAGTTGTGTTATATTTGTAGGTCAGCAAGACTATTGTAAGAGACATGTACCATATCTGCTATTTTGTATGATATACACATCCTTATAGATATCTATGGGTAGATCTGTAAGGCCGCGTACACACGGGCGGATTGTCTGCCCAACTAAGTTCGTCAGACAATCCGACAGACAGTCCGTTCAAAATTTGAATGAACGGACTTGACCACACACGATGAGCAGACAGTCCGCTGAAAGCGTGCGCGATGACGTGTACAGCACGTACGACGGGACTAGAAAAACGACGTCCTATACACTGCAATGCAACCTTCGGCCGTGTAAATCCTTTCTGAGCATGCGCCATACTTAGTCCGTCCAACTTGCCTACACACGAGCGGACTGTCCGCTGAAACCAAGTTTGGACGGACAAAACCAAGTTTGAACGGACAAAATTACGGAAATTACGTAAGACTTTGTTCGTCAGACAGTCCGCTGAAAAAATCCGCTGAAGCCCACACACGAGCGGATTGTCCGCTGAAACACGGTTCAGCGGACTAAGTTGGACAGACAATCCGCCCGTGTGTACGCGGCCTAAGGCGAACTTAAGAAATATCAGGGATGTCAAAACGGTTGTTCAGTTGTTCCATGTGTTAAGTAGATACGACACGGGTTTGGTCTGAATTTAGGTTTGGACTGAACTCAGAAGCAAGTTGAGTGTCATTATGTGCTGGGGAGAAGAGTAAGTAGTGGGCAACAACATACACTATATAAAAGTATTAGGACGTCTGCCTTTATACGCACATGAAATTTAATGGAATCCCAGTCTTATTCTGTAGGGTTCAATGTTCAGTTGGTCCACCTTTTGCAGCTATAACAGCTTCAACTCTTTTGGGAAGGCCGTCCACAAGGTTTAGAAGTTGCCTTTGGGAATGTTTGACCGTTCTTCCAGAAGCGCACTTGTGAGGTTAGGCACTGCTCTTGGACAAGAAGGCCTGGCTCTCATTCATCCCAAAGGTGTTCTATCGGGTTGAGGTCAGGACTCTGTGTAGGCCAGTCAAGTTCCTCCACTTCAAACTCTCTCATCCATGTCTTTGTGGACCTTGCTTTGTTCACTGGTCCAAATCATTTGGAGGAGGGGGAGTTATGGTGTGGGGTTGTTTTTCAGGGGTTGGGCTTGGCCTCTTAGTTCCAGTGAAGGGAACTCTTAAGGCGTCAGCATACCAAGAAATGTTGTACAATTTCATACTCCCAACTTTGTGGGAACAGTTTGGGGATGGCCCCTTTCTGTTCCAACACGACTGCTCACCACCAGGGCACAAAGCAAGGTCCATAAAGATTTAGGGTGGAGGAACTTGACAGTCCTGACCTCGATAGAAACGCTTTCAGGCCTTCTCTTCAACATCAGTGCCCGACCTCACAATTGCACTTCTGGAAGAATGGTCAAACATTCCCATAGACACATTCCTAAACCTTGTGGACAGCCTTCCCAGGAGAGTCAAAGCTGTTATAGCTGTAAAGGGTAGGCCGACTCAATATGGAACCCTACAGACTAAGACTTGAATGCCATTAAAGTTCATGTGTGTAAAGGCAGGTGTCCCAATACTTTTGACAATATAGTGTATTTAGATATCTATACACAAATAAGCGGTGAGCCTCACAAACTCCTGTATAGTCCATATAGTCCATACGACATTGTCTGTTGGGTTCCCATACACCGCTTGTGTAAATAAGTTCCAAAAGAAGAAAGGGATGGACCACAGAAATACTGTATCTTGATCTTCCTGATAGTTTCTGTTTATTCCTTAATATTAGGGATGAACATGAGTTTGGTTCATTAGGTTACAAGCTGTCACTCCCACCTAATCAGCGTACAGTCAGTCGCAGCCAGGACATTCTTTTGTGATATGGCACTGCGTTACTTTAACTGACAATTCATGCAACGCTGTATCCAAATAAATTGATGTCCTTTTTTTCCCCCATAAATAGAGCTTTCTTTTGGTGGTATTTGATCATCCCTGTGTTTTTTATTTTTTTATTTATAAACAAAAAAAGTTGGACAATTTTGAAAAAAATAAATAAAAATTATTTACCTTCTGCTATAAAACATATCCAATAAAAAAGTTGAAAAAATCTAATTTCTTCACAAATTTCTTCATAAATTTAGGCTACATAATGTATTCTGCTACATATTTTTGGTAAAAAAAAATCCCACTAAGCGTATACTGATTGATTTGCGCAAAAGTTTTAGAGTCTATAAACTATGGGATATTTTTATTTATTTATTTTACTAGTAATGGCGGAAATCAGTGACTTAAAGCGGGACTGCAATATTATGGCGGACATTCTGACACTAACTGGCACCTTTGAAACTTTTTGGGGACCAGCGACACAGTGATCAGTGCTAAAAATAAAGATTGCACTAGTGATACTGGCTGGGAAGGGGTTAATCAGGGACAATCAAAGGGTTAACTATTTGCCTAGCCAGTGTTTTACTACAGTGTGAAAGGTGCTTTTACTGGGGAAGGGGTGACATTTATTCCCTGCTTTGCAAGAACACAAAAGCCATGCCTACCCTCCTTTCATAACGGCGATCTGCCTTGTTTGCATAGGTTGCAGTTACGTGTCTCTGCCTGATGATTGGCAGGTGCCGAATGACATCAAATGCACTACATGCGCTGATCGGCTTCTGCTGTGTGTAATCACAGAGGGCGTGAGCTGCCGGTGGCACACATATGTGCCCCTTACCCGGAATTGTCGAAGTGCATATATATATATATATATATATATATATATATATATATATATATATATACAGTATACAGTGCCTTGTGAAAGTATTCGGCCCCCTTGAACTTTTCAACCTTTTGCCACATTTCAGGCTTCAAACTTAAAGATATAAAATTTTTATTTTTTGTGAAGAATCACCAACAAGTGGGACACAATTGTGAAGTGGAACGAAATCTATTGGATTTTTTAAACTTTTTTAACTAATAAGAAAATGAAAAGTGGGGCGTGCAAAATGATTCGGCCCCCTTGCGTTAATACTTTGTAGAGCCACCTTTTGCTGCGATTACAGCTGCGAGTCGCTTGGGGTATGTCTCTATCAGTTTTGCACATCGAGAGACTGAAATTCTTGCCCATTCTTCCTTGCAAAACAGCTGGAGCTCAGTGAGGTTGGATGGAGAGCGTTTGTGAACAGCAGTTTTCAGCTCTTTCCACAGATTCTCGATTGGATTCAGGTCTGGACTTTGACTTGGCCATTCTAACACCTGGATACGTTTATTTGTGAACCATTCCTTTGTAGATTTTGCTGTATGTTTGGGATCATTGTCTTGTTGGAAGATAAATCTCTGTCCCAGTTTCAGGTCTTTTGCAGACTCCAACAGGTTTTCATCCAGAATGGTCCTGTATTTGGCTGCATCCATCTTCCCCTCAATTTTAACCATCTTCCCTGTCCCTGCTGAAGAAAAGCAGGCCCAAACCATGATGCTGCCACCACCATGTGTGACAGTGGGGATGGTGTGTTGAGGGTGATGAGCTGTGTTGCTTTTACGCCAAACATTTCGTTTTGCATTGTGGGCAAAAAGTTAGATTTTGGTTTCATCTGACCAGAGCACCTTCTTCCACATGTTTGGTGTGTCTCCCAGGTGGCTTGTGGCAAACTTTAGACGAGACTTTTTATGGATATCTTTGAGAAATGGCTTTCTTCTTGCCACTCTTCCATAAAGGCCAGATTTGTGCAGTGTACGACTGATTGTTGTCCTATGGACAGACTCTCCCACCTCAGCTGTAGTTCTCTGCAGTTCATCCAGAGTGATCATGGGCCTCTTGGCTGCATCTCTGATCAGTCTTCTCCTTGTCTGAGCTGAAAGTTTAGAGGGACGGCCAGGTCTTGGTAGATTTGCAGTGGTCTGATACTCCTTCCATTTCAAAATGATCGCTTACACAGTGCTCCTTGGGATATTTAAAGCTTGGGAAATCTTTTTGTATCCAACTCCGGCTTTAAACTTCTCCACAGCAGTATTACGGACCTGCCTGGTGTGTTCCTTGGTCTTCATGATGCTCTCTGCGCTTTCAACAGAACCCTGAGACTATCACAGAGCAGGTGCATTTATACAGAGACTTGATTACACACAGGGGGATTCTATTTATCACCATCAGTCATTTAGGACAACATTGGATCATTCAGAGATCCTCGCTGAACTTCTGGAGTGAGTTTGCTGCACTGAAAGTAAAGGGGCCGAATAATTTTGCATGCACCACTTTTCAGTTTTTTATTTGCTAAAAAAGTTTAAAATATCCAATAGATTTCGTTCCACTTCACAATTGTGTCCCACTTGTTGGTGATTCTTCACAAAAAATTTTAATTTTATATCTTTATGTTTGAAGCCTGAAATGTGGCAAAAGGTTGAAAAGTTCCAGGGGGCTGAATACTTTTGCAAGGCACTGTATATATATATATATATATATATATATATATATATATATATATATGATCCAGCACACAGGTGCCGTCCTGTAGCAGTAAAACTGCTATAGGAAGGACTTAAAGTAGCTAATGTGGCCACATGACCATATTTGGGTAATGACAGTCCAAATATGACCATGTAGTCATATTGGGACAAGGATGTCATAAGCATCCCAACCCCTTTGTTTCATGTGGTGGAATGCTCTGACTGCGGCTGATTGGTCGTTGATTTAGCTTAAACTTATGTTTAAACCAAACCAGAGCACATCTCGTCACCCACTCCTTTATCTTTTCCCCAGCACATATTAATATTTCTTCTCTCTAACCACTGTAAGTCTTGCGAGTTTCTCATGAAATGTTCATTGTATCTTCTTTAGACCAGTGTTTCTAAACCAGAGTGCCATCTGGGTTCCCGGGGTACCGCTAGCACAGAACCCAGTTTTCCCTGGTTTAGCATCATGAGTTGCCATGGTGCAGGTGGGCCATCTGCCAGCCCCAAAACATCCAGTGACACTCTAGGGCCAGGACGAATGGCGTCATTGGCCTCTATGGTGATGGAGGCCAGCTCACTGGAACATGGCAATTTATGACTTTGATGCAGGGCCTCCTGCATCCTTCACCCTTTTGCACTGTGCTGGAGCCAAACATTTACGCTATGATGTGAAGAGGGGACTGTATGATTGAAAGGCTCTATTCTGGATGGGTTTGAGGGCTATGTGATAGGAGACTGTGTGTTGATGGCATTCTATTGTTCTCGGGAGGAACTGATGTTATGGGGAACTCTGATGTGATAAAAATTGCCAGCACAAAATGGATCTTTAGATTGAGTCCAAATGATTTTTTATTGAAGAATGATCATACCACAAACAGAAGAATGCAACATTTTAGAGCCGCGAATGACCCCTTCATCAGGGATGTAATGGGGGAGGATATATAGGGAGGCTGATGTGATGGGGTGCTCTTATGTAGAGGGGGCCTCTGATGTGATGGGGGTCTATGGTGTGAAGGGGTGACTCTCACGTGAAGAAGGGACTCTGAAATGATGGTGGGACCTCCTACATGATGGGAGACCTCTGATGTGAAGAGGACTTCTGATGTAATTTCATCAATGTGATGGTATACATTGTCCCAGTCTCAGGTTTCCCATAAGTAACATTTAGTTTTTTTTTTTTACAATTTAGACTGAAGTGCCTCAAGATTTTTAATACTTTTTCAGGTGCCCTCCTAATCCCTATCTGATCACTGGACAAATAACCCCTATCTAAATGCTCATTTATACTCACCTTAAACTATGGTAATGCATTGCCACAACCCCAAGTCTTCCCTTCTATTTACTTTCTGCTTGGGTTATATATTGTCTTCATTATGTAGACTTCCTATTGGATATCCAGTGGTTGGGTCCTCTCATGATCCAGAAGAGGACTGACATCACCAAAGGTGGGCAGTCGGGGACCAGCAATCTGGTTTTGCAGTGCCCCAGAGCCGGCAGTGGCAAGAATTGGTGAGTGTATCTGTAACAAAGGGAGAGGGAGAGTGGAGTTAGGGTTAAAAATATTTTAGACCAGAGCTACTAGACTGAAATTGTATCTATTTGGGATGTATCTAGTTACCTATGCTGATTTATTTGACTTATGATGCAATCCATTCCATGTAAGGATCAGAACAATTTTCACTTTCGTTTTTCTCACACCGGGACACAATAACTCTATAGGAAATTTCATCCGCTAGAGAGTATTTCCTAATAAATATTTGTAGATTTTGTTTCTACATCATGTTTGTTAAGTCTTTTGTTTAGCTGGATTATGCAAATAAGCCAATCATTTATCAGTATATATAGAGGCATGTTGGAGCTATTGTGCTACACCTGATTGATTCAGATTTCGACTGCATATGTCGGTGAGTACTTGATCAGGTACTATTTGAATTATATTTATATGATTCTATTTGTATGTACTGTAGCTGCAACACAAAATAATTCCTGCGGGCTGTTTCTATTTTCTAACCATTAAAACATGCACTCCAACATGGGTAGGTTTCCAAATAGTGACAAGAGTAGATCATGCTCTGTTGGAAGCCTGTGTGATGGGGTTACAAAGCAGGAGCAATGAGTGCTGTCACCCTTAACAAGAAGTGTTTCAACAAAGACCTTCATGGCAGGGTCATCGGGGGCTGTTTTACTGAAAACTACTGATTTGAGAAGATTGAAAATAACTTTTAAAATTATATTAAAATTGTGAACTTTTTTTTAATAATATTTTAGTAATTGGGTTTACATTTACTGTTATATGTTTTCAGTTTATTGATTTTTTTAGGTGGTTGAGTCAACATATACTTTTCCCACTCTAATTTGATCTTGTTGAAGCTTACACAAGGACCAAAGCTGTAGAAATTTGTGGTGAGGCCCCATAGCAAAACCATTAAAGTAGCCCACAGTAACCTCAATCTGGAAGACTATTCCTCTAGTGATACAACATACTAACTGTTATTATAGCAGTTGTATAGAGCAGCAATTCCAAACCAAGGTTCCTCCAGAGATTGCTGAGGTTTTCTTGAGCTGATTGACCTTCCATCTGTTTTTGCATGTATAGTTCCAGGTCCAAATCCACCATGTCCAATGTCATTTGGCAGAATCAGCAGTATAATACCAATGAACTTTTTT
Organism: Lithobates pipiens; assembly: GCF_037356315.1. NCBI lineage: Eukaryota > Metazoa > Chordata > Amphibia > Anura > Ranidae > Lithobates > Lithobates pipiens. The sequence goes on from NW_027507787.1 coordinate 246,114,114, forward strand.
AGCCGTTGGTAAGTGTGTCATTCAGACTACCAATGAAACGAGCATTCTTCTCACTGACCACCAATGTAAGGGGAATCCTTCCCACTAATCACCGATGTAAGGTACATTCTTCACACTGATCACCAATGTAAAGGGCATTCTTCCCACTGATCGCCAATGTAAGGAACATTCTTCAACTGATCACCAGTGTAAGGGATATTCTTCCCAATGATCACCACCAATATAAGGGGCATTACTCCCAAAGATCACCAATGTAAAGGGCATTCTTCCCCCTGATCACCATAGTAAGGTATATTCTTCTCAATGATCACCAACGTAAGGGGCATTCATCCCAATGAAAACCAATGTAAGGGGCATTCTCCGCACTGATCACCAATGTAATGCTGCGTACACACGACCGGACTTTTCGACAGCAAATGTCCGACGGAACGAATCCGCCAGACAATTCGATCGTGTGTAGGCTTCATCGGACCTTTGCTGTCTAAAAATCAGACGGACTTTAGAAATGGAACATGTTTCAAATTTGAACCAGTTCCTATTGAGAAATCCGTTCGTGTGTATGCTAGTCCGACGGACAAAAACCGATGTTAGGGCAGCTATTGGCTATGAACTTCCTTATTCTAGTCCGGTCGTACGTCATCACATTCGAATCCGTCGGACTTTGGTGTAATTTTGTGTGTCCAAGTCCGTTCGTTTGTAAAGTCCGTATGAACTCTGCCGAAAGTCCATCTTGAAGACCGTCGGACCTAGTCTGCCGGAAAGTCCGGTCGTGTGTACGCGGCATTAGAGGCATTCTTCCCAATGATCTGTAGCTGAACCAATGTAACTATAGCAAATTTGCTGTACCTAAACTTTATCTTTAAGCCCTTGATATAAGTCCTAGGTTACAGATATAACCCTAACAGATGGTCTTCATGCCTGGTGATATTCAGGCATCTGGCATTGTGCCATAAAAGGCAAGATAATGAGACCCATACTCTACTGCAACAAAAGCATCAAGTATTTCAATTTGTCTGCGGTGGGTGAACAGTATGGCAGAGGAGCAAACAGAATGTGATTGTAAGCACCAGGGGAGCAATTGTCTGCTCTAGATGTCCTAGAGCCATGTTAGATGTCTTAGCGTAGCCCTAGATATCCTAGGGTAGTCTTAGATGTCCTAGAGTAGTCATAGATGCCCTAGAGCAGTATAATAGCTTATATACAGTTACTATTACCTCAAATGTTTTTTTCTTCCATCCAGTCCAGCTGTATTTGGAATATGTCAATCTTGAAGATTCTTGGACTACTCTTGCTTCATGTGGCTTTAGTGACTCCAGGTGTTCAGATATGCCAAGACCCTGATGAGAATGCCTACTCAATCATCACATGTGGAGCTCCTGGGAAGGATGGTCTACCAGGCATGAATGGAATAAATGGATCGAAAGGGGAAAAGGGTGAACCTGGTAAAAATAGACACAATTGTAATACAATTAAAGACGTGTAGCCCAAGCCAGACCCCAATCCAGCAGGTGGATTCTGGGGGTTAGTGAACCTCCAGAATCCCTGGAAGTAGTACACCAATGCAGGACCCTGTATCCCATGTGACAAATTCAATCAAGAAGAGCTGATGTCAAAAGTACAGGAAGAACCTTTAGAATTGGTGTTACTGGTTACTGATCCCCTTTGCAGGCTGTGAAGTAAGAAGAATGTAAGTACCTTTCTTAGTAATGTAGGTTTATTGTCCTCAGGGATTCTGGTCATCACTGCCAGCATTAAAATAACCCTATATGCCTGACACAGTCTTCCTCAGTTAGAAAAACATTCATAGCTGTTTGTAGTTAAAAAAAATAAATAAAAATAGTTTAACCTCTTTGGATCTTTGGACCTGCCTAATAAATTGAAAGTCTGAAGTGGTTCAGTTTTGCTCAGCAGGTTCTGGGCTTCTGTGTAAAATTGATTTGGACTTCTATGGAGTTTCCAGATCACTTTTATAAACATAGAATGCATAAGGTCCCTCATTTATGGTTAACCAAACTGCTGAGCTGTGAAGGCATTTAAAGAGTTACCTATTGATAAATTTGAGTTTGGTCATTTTTTGCCCTTTCGAAGGCGTGCAGTTTTTAGGCTTGACATGTTTAGCATCCATTTAGCCAACGCTACCTCATCTTTTATTTTATTTTGAATTAAATTGCCTTTGTGTTCATTAAAATAAAGGTTTGTGTATTAGATTGTTGAGGGGGCCCTGCTTAACTTGAAAAATTATATCTGATGGGAGGTCCACTTTAGTTCTTTATATGTATTCAATAATTAGGTCTGCCTGGAACACCGGGGAAAACTGGACAAACTGGACCAAGAGGAGAACAGGGGCCAGCAGGACCAAAGGGAGAAAGAGGAGACAGAGGAGCATCAGGTAATCTCTGGACTGTAAATTTCCTGCCAATTCAAAAATGAAATCCATGGTACATAGGTATAGAAGTCTTCATTGGCAGAAAACAGGAATAACCGCTTTCAATCCTTGGATTTCAGTTATTTTAATCATTGTGGCTCAGCATCACATCTGCACATTAATTATTGCAGTCTGCATGCAAATGCAGTCTGCCTAGGAACATCCACTCCTCCAGACTGACATCCATCCATCAAATCATTTTGATATTTGCATACCTCCCAATAGGAATGGCTGAACGGTTCGCCCGGCGGTCGTTTCGTGGCGAATTTCGGCTGTTCGCCGTCCGCCCGATCGGCGGAGTATTGCCACCGTTCGCCCGGCGGACTTCCGTGTTTACTGTGTAAAAGAACTTTTTTTTTTTTAACAAATATTTTTTATTGAGAGGACAAGCATTACATCATATAAGTCAAAACATTCACAATAAGTATAAATGCACTGAACAATATATTCAACTTGTGGTAATTCAAACAATAAAGCTAGTTATAGATTGAGTCATCATAAAAAGCTACAAAAGAAAAGTGCCTGACCTCTCATGGATAACTTTTGTGTACATATATTGATCAAAGTAGGTTGATAAACCAAAGGACTGAAAGAAAAATGCAAGAGTCAGAATAACAAAACTTATACAATATTCCTGGTGCTGACCCATGGTGCCCACAAAGAGTACAGTCTATGGGATTTCCCTTCCGTGGAGGCAAGAATCTGTTCGTATTTGAAAGTTTCATCTATTTTTTTAATAAGCTCACTGACATTGGGAGAGGTAGGGTTTTTCCAGTGACATGCGATTAGGAGCCTAGCTGAGGATAGAATCTGAATCGTTATCATTCTGAGAGGCGGGGGGAATAAGTCAATATTTAAATTCAGAATTGCCAATTCTGGAGTGGCTTCTCTAATAACGCCAGTAGTTTTGGAGATTAGAGAAAATACTCCCCTCCAAAAACTCCTTAAATGAGGGCATTCCCATACCATATGAATCAAAGTGCCCATCCTCCCACATCCCCGCCAGCAATCATGAGAGGAATCCTTCTTGAACTTCGCCATAATGTAGGGGGTATAATACCATCTAAGCAGCATTTTTTGGGTAGTCTCCCAATGGGAAACGGATCTGATGAAGCGACTATTACTTCGTATCGCTACTTTCCACTGACTTGTAGAGAAGGATTGCGCCAGATCCCTTTCCCATTTCAAAATGGGGGACATTTTGCTAAATTGGCCTTTTTCCTGTAATAAATTGTAAAAGAGTGAAATCCCCCCCTTTACATTCGTCCCAGTGGACCAAAATGACCATGCCTGATGAGGTATTTTAATGGAAAAACCCCTATGTTGGGATAGAAAGGAAGATATTCTTAAATATGAGAAATAAGCTGATGATGGCAACGAAAATTTGTCTACCAGGGTTTTGAAGGGAATTAATCTATCCTTCTCCCACAGGTCCGAAACCCATGAGATTCCCAGCTGTTCCCATATTTCTATATTTAAGTCCTCCAGCACTGCACATAAAGAGGATATGGGGGCATGTATCTCCGTTAAGTTCTGTTGATCCTGTACGCTGTATATAAAGTTGTTCCAAACGTCCAAAACTAATTGAATCGTGGGATGTTTCGATGTAAGTTTTGTGTCTGCGAAAGAGGAGGCCAACAATGTAGCATATAAGGAGTTGGGATGTAACCAAGATTGCTATATCGCTACCCATTTTTTCTCAACTTTATTGGGGAACCAGAACTGCAATTGATCTAGCAAAGATGCCATATAGTAATCTTTCAACACAGGAAAACCCATTCCACCCGCCTCCCTCTTCCTACAGAGAATATTTTTAGGACATCTGGGCTTTCTCCCTTGCCATACAAAATTTGAAAGTTGAGTTTGGGCTGAAGCAAAGAAGGACAGGGGGATTTGTGTAAAAGAACTTTGACCTATGATGACACATCCATCATGGGGTACAGGACAGCCAATTGAGACATTACAGCACATGGACACTTGGACATTCCCCCTAACTTATAAATAGACCCGATCCGGCGGCCATTTTACATTCTTTCTTCTGTCACTATAGGGAGAGGTTGCTGTGTGGAGCAGGGAGAGATTGCAGTGACCCAAATCACTAGCTATTTGGTACACAAAAGTTCTTTTCAGGACTGGTATAGGTGTTAGGTGTAGTTCAGGATAGAGGTTTGAGGCACTGCTGTGCTACTGATTTTTGCAGCAGCCTGCCTTTTGTCAGTGTAGAGAGAGGGACAGGACGCTGTTTGCTGCAGGGACAGTCAGTTTAATCATTAGCTGTTACTATTAGGTCCACAAAAGTGCTATTCAAGTTATTGTTCCAGCAGCCTCTGTTTTTTCAGTTTAAATAGGGACAGGCAGGAAGCTGTGTGTGAGGCAGTGAGGGACAGTCAGTTCAATCAGTAGCTGTTACTATTAGGTCCACAAAGGTTCTTTTCAGGACTGGTATGGTAATAGACTTGTACACGTATAATATTCTTTCTTCCAAATATAGAAAGAATATTATACTTGACTGCTGCCCTTCTGCTGCAGTAGTCCTTTATCAGTATAGGGACTGAGGTACAGTCTGCTAATCATTCACAACCTACTTGTTCCACAAAGGTCCTTATAAGGACTGGTAAGGTATAGGGTACTACAGTACATAGGGTTGAGTGAGGTACAGTCTGCTATTCCTTAAGGACTGGTATAGGTCCACAATACATAGGGTTGAGGTGCACTACTGCTGACTGCTGCCCTACTTCTGCAGTAGTCCTTTATCAGTATAGGGACTGAGGTACAGTCTGCTAATCCTTCACAACCTACTTGTTCCAAAAAGGTCCTTATAAGGACTGGTAAGGTATAGGGTACTACAGTACATAGGGTTGAGTGAGGTACAGTCTGCTATTCCTTAAGGACTGGTATAGGTCCACAATACATAGGGTTGAGGTGCACTACTGCTGACTGCTGCCCTTCTTCTGCAGCAGTCCTTTATCAGTATAGGGACTAAGGTACAGTCTGCTAATCATTCACAACCTACTTGTTCCACAAAGGTCCTTGTAAGGACTGGTAAGGTATAGGGTACTACCGTACATAGGGTTGAGTGAGGTACAGTCTGCTATTCCTTAAGGACTGGTATAGGTCCACAATACATAGGGTTGAGGTGCACTACTGCTGACTGCTGCCCTTCTGCTGCAGTAGTCCTTTATCAGTATAGGGACTGAGAGTTTTGTCACAGGGTCATTTAAAAATGACAGGCAGAGGAAGAGGCAGGCCCGTCCGCAGGGGTGGTAGGGGTAGGGCAGGAGCAACAGGCTTGAGCCAAAGTGGGAAGTTGCAGAAGGTGCGTTCAATTACTTTAAAGGACGCACCAGACTTGGTTGAGTGGCTCACTCAGCCTTACTCTTCTGCACCCTCCTCATCCTCTCGATCTGCACCCTCTTCTTCACTCTCTGCTATGTGCACCCCCAAAGACCATACCATCAACAACACCACCACCACAACATACCTTCCGCTTGAGTCACAGGAATTATTTTCCGATCCATATCAAGACATTTCTGATGCGCAGCCACTCTTGGTATTGGATCAGGAAGAGGAGGTAGCAACAACCGCCACTCAGCAGTCTGACGACAGTACCCAGATCAGCCTAAGGAGGAGGTTGGTCCCCGGTGTTGCTGCCTACTCCGAGATCTCTACTTATAGCAGTGGGGAAGGTGACGTAGATGATGACGTGTCTAGTGATGTCACGTGGGTGCCCACAAGAGAGGAAGAGGAGGGGAGTTCAGAGGGAGATATGGACCAGCAGATAGGGAGGAGAAGCAGGAATAACTTACATTCCACAGGAGGGACAAAACAGACTGCAAATGTAACAGGAGCGAGTCATCGACCATGAACGGTCACATCTGGGGCTCCCAGGACACCGGCACATTGCTCCGCAGTGTGGGCTTTTTTTAACGTGTCCGCTGCTGACAATAGCGTTGCCCTCTGCAATCTTTGCAGTCAACGCATTAGTCGCGGTAAGCCCAACACTCACCTAGGGACGACCGCCTTAAGAAGGCACATGATCAGCCATCACCGAGCCCAGTGGGAGCAACGGAACACACAAAGCCACACTCCAGGCTCTCACCGTCCAGCCTCGTCTTCTACTTCTTCTCCTCTCTCCTCACAATTGTCCTCCACTCCACCTTCCATCACGCCAAGCTCACGTTTTTCTGTAAAAACCAGGCTTCCGTGGGCCTAATGTTCGAGCGTAAAAAAAATGATGACGCCGGATAACCCTCTTGCCCAACGGTTGACGGATGGCTTGTCAGAACTCATAGCCCGCCAACTACTGCCATATAAACTGGTGGACTCGGAGGCCTTTCGAAAATTTGTGGCCATTGGAACACCACAATGGAAGGTCCCAGAAAGGAAGTATTTCTCACAGAAGGGCATCCCAGAGCTATTTGGCCATGTTCAGCGGCAAGTGAATGTATCTCTGGCACACAGTGTCGGTGCCAAGATGCATCTGACCACAAACATGTGGTCTAGCAAACACGGGCAGGGAAGTTATATCACTTTTACTGCCCACTGGGTGAACCTTCTGACGGCCGTCAAGCATGTAACCCGTGGCACCCGTGTAGATTTGGTTTTACCGCCACGGATTGCATGCAGGCTTGGCTCTTCTTCTGCTCCTCCTCCTACTCCATCCTCCTCCCTCTCCTCCTCGGCTGACTCCTCCTTTTCCGCTGCTAGCGTCTCTTCCGCTGCGCCGCCCAAGCTCCCCAGAACCTATTCGACATGCCAGGTGAGACGTTGCCATGCCGTGCTGCGTCTGTTGTGCCTGGAAGCCAAGAGCCACACTGGCCCGGCACTCTTTTCAGCTTTGCGTTCACAGGCAGATCAGTGGCTAACACCGCTCAATTTGACAGTTGCTAAAGTGGTGTGTGACAACGGTGCCAATCTGCTTAGCGCATTGAAACAGGGCAAAATTATGCACGTGCCATGCGTGGCACACGTTTTAAACTTGGTCGTGCAGCAATTCATTGTCAAATACCCTGGGGTCCAGGACATCTTGCGGCAGGCAAGGAAAATCTCGGCCCATTTCAGAAGATCTTACATGGCCATGGCTCGCCTTGCTGACATTCAGCGGCGACACAATCTGCCGGTCAGACGTCTTATTTGCGATTGCTCGACGTGATGGAACTCAACCTTCTATATGCTTGATAGGCTGCTCCAGCAGAAACGTGCAGTTAATGTCTACCTGTATGAACTCTGCGGCAGAACAGGTTCTGGGGAGCTGTGTTTTTTTTCACCGCGCCAGTGGCTGCTCATGCGTGACGCATGCAGACTTCTGCGGCCATTTGAGGAGATCACTGGTCAGTCGCAGCCATGGCGCCATCAGTGACATGGTACCTTATGCCTTCTTTATGGAGCGTGCATTGCGTCGTGTCATTGATCAAGCTGTGGAGGAGCAGGAGCGGGAAGATGAGGAAGTCGCAATGCTGGATGAATTCCCAGGGGGGGCTACTCTATCTGAGACAAGTGAACAACAGGAGTCTGAAGAGGAGTCAGAGGAGGATGGTGCCGGGGCGGATGAGGAGGAGCAAGAAGAGCATGCTTTAAACCTTTCTGGGATCCCTGTTGTTGTGCGTGGATGGGGAGAGGAGAATGAAGAGGATGACATTATCCTGGATGATGAGCAGGAGCCAGGCCACCACACCGCTTCCAGTTTAGTGCAAATGGGGGCCTTTATGCTCCAGTGTTTTAATAGGGACCCCGGTATAAAAAGCATAAGGGTCAAGGACCAGTACTGGGTGGCAACTTACTTAGACCCCCGGTACAAACACAAAACGGCGGAAATGTTACTGCCGTCACAGAGGGCTGTCAGAATGGAGCACTTCCAGGCCTTGCTTCGAGAAATGCTGCATTCTGCTTTTGCGTGCGCTGGCAGAGGAGCAATTCCCACTCCCAGAGAAGGAGTTCCAGGTACCAATCTAACAGCGCCTGCAAGAAGAGGCCGGTTTGAAGATGTGTTGGTGACTTCGGATATGAGGTCATTCTTTCAGCCGACCCATCGACAGGTGTCATCCGGATCCAGCATCAGGGAACGCCTAGACCGTCAGGTGTCCGACTACATCGGGTTAACGGCCGATGTGGACACTCTGAGAAGTGATGAACCCCTGGACTACTGGGTGGGCAGGCTTGACCTCTGGCCAGAGCTTGCCCAATTTGCAATCGAACTGTTGGCCTGCCCCTCGTCCAGTGTCCTATCCGAAAGGACGTTCAGCGCAGCAGGGGGGATCGTGACCGATAAGCGTACTCGCTTAGCTCACGACAGTGTTAACTACCTCACATTTCTAAAAATGAATGAGGCGTGGATCTCGGAGGAATTCAACACATGTGACCAGTAGACCATGTATATGTCTATAAACAATTTTTTTAATCGAGCACACAGACCTTCTTTCTTCATTTGGCTCACTTCCTTGTCCAAAAAAAGCACACCGTACTATATGCCCGTACCCTCCTGTTTGAAGAGGTTGAGCGGTGTCATATTTCTACTGGGGCTGCTTATTATGAGGGGCTCCCACCATCCCTGTGCTGTGCTGACTTCCTCCTGGGGCTGCTTATTATGAGTGGCTCCCACCATCCCTGTGCTGTGCTGACTTCCTCCTGGGGCTGTACCTCTGCTGTGCATTTTATGAGGGGCTCTCACCATCCCTGTGCTATGCTCATTATGAGTGGCTCCCACCATCCCTGTGCTATGCTCATTATGAGGGGCTCCCACCATCCCTGTGCTCTGCTGACTTCCTCCTGGGGCTGCTTACGGTGCAGGTGTCAGTGCTGTATATCGCGGTGCTGGTGTCAGTGCTGTATGTCACGGTGCTGGTGTCAGTGCTTTATGTCACGCTGCTGATGTCAGTGCTCTCTATCACGGTGCTGCTGTCAGTGCTGTATATCACGGTGCTGGTGTTAGTGCTTTATGTCACGCTGCTGATGTCAGTGCTCTCTATCACGGTGCTGGTGTCAGATCACTCTATCACGGTGCAGGTGTCATTGCTGTATGTCACGCTGCTGATGTCAGTGCTCTCTATCACGGTGCTGCTGTCAGTGCTGTATATAACTGTGCTGGTGTTAGTGCTTTATGTCACGCTGCTGATGTCAGTGCTCTCTATCACGGTGCTGGTGTCAGATCACTCTATCACGGTGCAGGTGTCATTGCTGTATGGCACGCTGCTGATGTCAGTGCTCTCTATCACAGTGCTGCTGTCAGTGCTGTATATCACGATGCTGGTGTCAGTGCTTTATGTCACGCTGCTGATGTCGGTGCTCTCTATCACTGTGCTGGTGTCAGATCACTCTATCATGGTGCTGGTGTCATTGCTTATTATGAGTGGCTCCCACCATCCCTGTGCTGTGCTGACTTCCTCCTGGGGCTGTACCTCTGCTGTGCATTTTATGAGGGGCTCCCACCATCCCTGTGCTATGCTCATTATGAGTGGCTCCCACCATCCCTGTGCTATGCTCATTATGAGGGGCTCCCACCATCCCTGTGCTCTGCTGACTTCCTCCTGGGGCTGCTTATGGTGCAGGTGTCAGTGCTGTATATCACGGTGCTGGTGTCAGTGCTGTATATCATGGTGCTGGTGTCAGTGATTTATGTCACGCTGCTGATGTCAGTGCTCTCTATCACGGTGCTGGTGTCAGATCACTCTATCACGGTGCAGGTGTCATTGCTGTATGTCACGCTGCTGATGTCAGTGCTCTCTATCACGGTGCTGCTGTCAGTGCTGTATATCACGGTGCTGGTGTTAGTGCTTTATGTCACGCTGCTGATGTCAGTGCTCTCTATCACGGTGCTGCTGTCAGTGCTGTATATCACGGTGCTGGTGTTAGTGCTTTATGTCACGCTGCTGATGTCAGTGCTCTCTATCATGGTGCTGCTGTCAGTGCTGTATATAACGGTGCTGGTGTTAGTGCTTTATGTCACGCTGCTGATGTCAGTGCTCTCTATCACGGTGCTGCTGTCAGTGCTGTATATCACGGTGCTGGTGTTAGTGCTTTATGTCACGCTGCTGATGTCAGTGCTCTCTATCATGGTGCTGCTGTCAGTGCTGTATATAACGGTGCTGGTGTTAGTGCTTTATGTCACGCTGCTGATGTCAGTGCTCTCTATCACGGTGCTGGTGTCAGATCACGCTATCACGGTGCAGGTGTCATTGCTGTATGGCACGCTGCTGATGTCAGTGCTCTCTATCACGGTGCTGTTGTCAGTGCTGTATATCACGGTGCTGGTGTTAGTGCTTTATGTCACGCTGCTGATGTCAGTGCTCTCTATCATGGTGCTGCTGTCAGTGCTGTATATAACGGTGCTGGTGTTAGTGCTTTATGTCACGCTGCTGATGTCAGTGCTCTCTATCACGGTGCTGGTGTCAGATCACTCTATCACGATGCTGGTGTCAGTGCTTTATGTCACGCTGCTGATCTAAGTGCTCTCTATCACGGTGCTGGTGTCAGATCACTCTATCATGGTGCTGGTGTCATTGCTTATTATGAGGGGCTCCCACCATCCCTGTGCTGTGCTGACTTCCTCCTGGGGCTGCTTATTATGAGTGGCTCCCACCATCCCTGTGCTGTGCTGACTTCCTCCTGGGGCTGTACCTCTGCTGTGCATTTTATGAGGGGCTCCCACCATCCCTGTGCTATGCTCATTATGAGTGGCTCCCACCATCCCTGTGCTATGCTCATTATGAGGGGCTCCCACCATCCCTGTGCTCTGCTGACTTCCTCCTGGGGCTGCTTACGGTGCAGGTGTCAGTGCTGTATATCACGGTGCTGGTGTCAGTGCTGTATATCACGGTGCTGGTGTCAGTGCTTTATGTCACGCTGCTGATGTCAGTGCTCTCTATCACGGTGCTGCTGTCAGTGCTGTATATCACGGTGCTGGTGTTAGTGCTTTATGTCACGCTGCTGATATCAGTGCTCTCTATCACGGTGCTGGTGTCAGATCACTCTATCACGGTGCAGGTGTCATTGCTGTATGGCACGCTGCTGATGTCAGTGCTCTCTATCACGGTGCTGCTGTCAGTGCTGTATATCACGATGCTGGTGTCAGTGCTTTATGTCACGCTGCTGATGTCAGTGCTCTCTATCACGGTGCTGGTGTCAGATCACTCTATCACGGTGCAGGTGTCATTGCTGTATGTCACGCTGCTGATGTCAGTGCTCTCTATCATGGTGCTGCTGTCAGTGCTGTATATCACGGTGCTGGTGTTAGTGCTTTATGTCACGCTGCTGATGTCAGTGCTCTCTATCACGGTGCTGGTGTCAGATCACTCTATCACGGTGCAGTTGTCATTGCTGTATGTCACGCTGCTGATGTCAGTGCTCTCTATCACGGTGCTGATGTCAGATGACTCTATCACGGTGCAGGTGTCATTGCTGTATGTCACGCTGCTGGTGATCATCTCCTGTACCCTCTTCTTTGCCTACCCTGACCTTCCCTCTCCTCCATTGCCTTCATGCGCTCCACAGTCCTGAATTGTCACAACAATTTCACATATAAAAAAAGAATGCTTGTAGTTGTCGATCCCAGATTCACCTCATACATGTGTTATGTCATTGGCCATGTGGTGGGACTATGCTTGCACAGCTAGTAATTATTTTGTGGCTGCAAATTTGACCTGTAGGTTTGCAAAGTTCACCTCCCATTGAAGTCAATGGGGCCCGCCGCGAACGTTACGGTTCGTGAACTATCGGCTGCGTTCGCGGTCCGCGTTCGCGAAACGTCCCGTCGGAAGTTCGTCCATCACTACCTCCCAACTTTTGAACTTCAGAATGAGGGACACTTAAGGGAGGAAGCGACTGGCAGCACACTGTACGCACAACGGCAGATACAGATACGTTGTTCAACACTTAACAGTGGGAGGGGCTTAATGGGTACAGAGTACAAGGTTTAGGAGAGTACTAGATACAGAGTGCGGGGTTCTGAAGTGTGTTATGCACAGGGTTCATGGCTCAGGATAGTGCTATTTACAGAGTGCAGGATTCTGGAGTGCGTTATTTACAGCAAGGTGGGCTCTGCAGTATGTTATGCACAGGGTGCAGGTTTCTGTAATGAACTATGTACAGAGTGCAGGAGAGTGCTAGGCACAAAGTGCAGGATTCTGGAGTGCATCACCTATAGAGTTCAGGGTTCTGGAGTGCATTATGTACAGAATGCAGGGTTCTGGAATGTGTTACGTACAGAGTGCAGGGTTCTGGAATGTGTTACGTACAGAGTGCAGGGTTCTGGAGTGTGTTATGTACAGAGTGCAGGGTTCTGGAGTGTGTTATGTACAGAGTTCAGGGTTCTGGAGTGTGTTACGTACAGAGTGCAGGATTTTGAAGTGTTAAGTACAGAGTGTAGGGTCCTGGAGTTTGTACAAACATACAAACACACACAAATACAAACATACAAACACATACATACACATACAAACACACACATATGCACTTTAGAGTTGATTTTTTATTGTCTACACATAACATTTCACATTATATATTGTTCACAATTTATGTTGTATCCACTAGTGACATCTAGTGGTCATTTATTATATTGCACTTTACACGTTATGCAGATATTGTTTAGTAGTGTTATTCACAAGGTAGTAGGGAGCATGGTTTATTATAAATTTTCCATACACTAAAGGTCATTAGCCTTATAACTAGCAGTCCCTATAAATATAAGTATTAGCATTTGCGCAGGTAAGGGAATATCAACAATTTACAACTTTCCCCAATTTTATACTGTTTATACTGTTTGAAAAAGGCTATGCATACTATAATGAGTTTTTTTCTCTTGATTTGGCCTGTTCAGAGTTAGCAGCTCTGACACAATTGTATTATCCTGATCCTGCAAGTCCACACACTGCATGATTACTGGGAGAAGGGAAGTCCACATAACCATTTTGTTGACCCCTAGGTAGCTCTTTATAACCAGGACAAACCATTTTGCATCTGCATGTAGCTTATAATGTGTAGCATCAGATGGAATCATATTCGACAAATTCTTTGAATTTTTTAGAGATGAACATATTCACACTGATCTTGATCTAAGTGGTGGTTCTCAGGAAGGGTAGAGTCAGTGTTTAAAGACCTCTTCCTTACCAGTTACCACTGCTTTCACAACTGTAGGGTTCTTTTAAAGGCTTATGAGGTGATAGTTTATTTGCACCACAGGTCCTGTTAGAAATTTGTTGGGGATGAAGAAGAAACCAGGGAAGTCAAAAACCAAGCAGATTAAACTAAAGCTTTTACTCTTTCTTGACTAACTAGGCCCTCCTGGATTACAAGGGATTTCCGGACCAACTGGAGCAAAAGGGGAAAGAGGAGTCAATGGGGCACCAGGTAACCGGGAACTTTGCCCACTAAAGTGAACCCTCTCTGTTTACATGAATGATTTGTATGACTTTAAATGAAACCACAGAGAGGAATATATGAACCGTAGCTGAATGTGAACTGGTATAACTGGGTTTGCAAAACAGGGTGCCTAGGTTTATGAAGGCTTCTATCAGAGGTTATATGGTAAGGAGCCGAACACCCCCCCCCCCCCCCCCGGCACCAGAACATGTGAACATGCAAAAAATGTTTGCGAAGAACCGTGCTCCTTTTAAAGGCTTATTTGCAAGTTATTTCCATAAAAAGTGTATGGGGACCCAGGTCCTGCCCCAGGGGACATGTATCAATGCAAAAAAAAGTTTTAAAAACAACAATTTTTTCAGGAGCAGTGATTTTAATGATGATTAAAGTGAAACAATAAAAATTAAATATCGTGCCCGGTGGTCCCTTTAGTCTGCCTGTAAAGTAGCACATCTTTCCGATGTTTATTACAGTCCTGCATAAAAATGACATTTCTAAAAGAAAAAAATGTCATTTAAAATTGCTTGCGTCTGTAATGTATTGCCAGATTCCGGCAATATAGATGAAACATTTTTTTTCTTTTAAATGGAGTGGGATCCACCCCCAAAATCTATACCAGGCCGTTCAGGTCTGGTATGGATTTTAAGGGGAACCCTTTAAAAAAATGGTGTGGGGGTCCCCCCAAAATCCACACCAGACCCTTATCAAAGCAAGCAGCCTGGCAGGCCAGGAAAGAAAGGAGACGAGCGAGCCCCTACAATGTACCCCTACCCACATGGGGGACTGGGATCTGGGGGCTCCCTTGTTAAAGTGGCTTCCAGATTCCAATAATCCCCCTGCCCTCAGACCTCCATAACCACCGGGCAAGGGTTGTGGGGATGAGGCCCTGGTCCCCATCAACATGGGGACAATGTGCTTTGGGGGACCCCAAAGCACCCTCTCCATGTTGAGGGCACGTGGCCTGGTATGGTTCAGGAGGGGGGGCACTTGCTTGTCCATCTCCCATCCTGACCTTCCAGGTTGCATGCTGGGATAAGGGTCTGTTATTTTTTTAATTTTGGCTCAGGGTTCTCCTTAAAATCCATACCAGACCTGAAGGGCCTGGTACGGATTTTGGGGGGAGGGCCCATGCAGGTTTTTTTTAAATTTTGGTGTGGCTTTCCCCTTAAAATGTAAGGTTTTTTAGTAAATACTATTTTAGCAATCCTTCTAACAATATTCTTGTTGTATATAAATGTTATCCTATATGTTGTTCTATCTTTAATTCATGTGGTCACTGTATTACATGGCTTTTCAGGAGCACCTGGTACACCAGGGGTTGCCGGACCAACAGGCACAAAAGGAGAAAGAGGAAGCAGCGGACTTGCAGGTAAATAAGGAACATATTGTTTGTGTACATGAAGGAAATTAAGACTCATTTCTTTTTTCTCTGGTCTGCATTTCAACCCAAGCTTCCATTAATGGTATCTCACCAAAACTCTGCTGTAACTCAAAACCCACTTTCATCAAAAAATCTTTTGCTTTGGATAGAACAAGAGAAGGTCAGTGTGAGGTATACACTCAGTCTAGGGCAGGGGTCTCCAAACTCTTTAAACAAAGTGCCAGTTTACTGTCCTTCAAGCGTCAAGGGGGCCAGACTTTGGCCAATGAATGCAGAAAATGTCCCGGCATAAGTGGGAGTAAACACTGTCCCATTACTGGTTTTAACAGGAGGAATAGCGAATAGCATTCTATTGATGATGTCAGTGGGAGAAATGATGGCCCATTATTGGTCATGGCAGGAGAAACAGTGCCCTATCAATGGTGTAAGTGGGAGGAATAATGCCCCATAATTGGTCATAGTAGGAGGAACAGTGCCCCACAGATGGGGTCAGTGGGACGAATAATGCCCCATAATTGGTCTTAGTAGGGGGAGCAGTGCCCCATGGATGATGTCAGTGGGAGGAATAGCACCCCATCATTGGTCTTGGTAGGGGGGACAATGCCCCATAGATGGTGTCAGTGGGAGGAATATTGTTCCATCATTGGTCTTCGTAGGAGGAAGAGCGCCCCATTATTGGTGTCAGTGGGAGAGAGGGTGTCTCATCATTGTCAGTTGGAGGAATAGTGTCCCGAGGGCCGGATAGAAGCAAGCAAATGGGCCACATCTGGCCCCTGGGCCGCAGTTTGGAGACCACTGGTCTAGGGTGACCACATTTCCAAACTTCCATTCAGGGACTCCCCCCAGCATGCACCGGTCAGTGATGTCCCAAGGGGGCGGTGCCACCTAGTGACGTCTCATTTAAGAAATGTCACTCGGCTTACAATGTAGTCGGCGGATGGCCGTGTTTGAGAGTGGAGTGGGGGTTTATATGCAACTTTAGTGCCTCAGATAAAAAAATTATTTGTTTAATGTATGTTTGCAGTTTCATGTAGCCACTTAGATTCAAAGGGTGTAATTGTTCTTTCAATGTTCGGCTAACATACATTAAACAAATGCTCTTTATATCTAAGGCACTGACAGGGCTGGACTGGGACAAAAATTTGGCCCTGGAGTTTATCCAGACCAGCCCACTTTAATTTTGCAAACAAGCACAAAAACAGTATATAAAACTATACTTAATTGTGCAAAAAAACATAAGTAGCATAACATAAGGAGTCCTCACTAACCTCTTTTATTATTTCACTTATTCTCCTCTGTATTTTTCTCATCTTTCTCACATCGCTGCGAGAAGTTGAGGGCAAGCCACGCAGCTATTACTTTGTCACTGAAACCGGCCCACTGAGCCATCGGCCCACCGGGAAACTCCCTGTAGTCCCAATGGCCAGTACATGCCTGGGCACTGAAGTTGCATATAAAAAAAAAACATACTTTAGACTACAAAAGGAATACAAATGACCTAAATTCAAACTAAATTCAGCTATAGGGAACTAATAGTACTTAATGTACCTGATGTCTGTAACACATTGAGGAGGAGGACTGAGCACTGCAGCATTCAGTATTCTATCTGGGAGTCTGGACTCTCAGGACTCCCACGGCTAGAAGACATGCCAAACACTGTCATGTGGGCATGATGTCCATGGCAGGAGGCTCCTCCTTTGTGAAAGTGAAGGGGAGGGGGCTTTGTCCACCTCTTGTTGTGTGTCTCCAGGAGAGGCAGGAAGCCTCAGGCCACACGTCGCGCCGGGGTGATGTCATCGTCAATCAGTGCAGCCTTTCTCTGCATTAATATAGAAATGGAAACGGCTGCATCAGCTGTGTCAGTTTCATACCAGGGCACTGTATTGTCCCGAAATGAGGATGCCCGGAACCCAGGACAGACCTACAAAATGCAGGACTGTCCAGGGCAATCCGGGACACGTGGTCGGGTTATGTCAGTCTCACCTGGCAAAAAGATTTTCCCAATTGCAGGACAACAATCTAAATACCAGCAAAACTGAGAGTGATTGTCACTGGGAAAGGTCAGGTGATCAATTAACCCTTTACACACAGAAAGCAGCCACAAAGTTGTAATGTAAACATGCACCATTCACTGTATCCCCTGTTGTCATGCTGTCCTTTAAAAAAAAATGTTTGTATCACTCAAAACCATACGCAGACAGGAATGTAACAGAGTTTTTACTATTACAAAACAGACATAAGCGACAGTAAAATTAAAAGGGCTAAAAAATGAAAAAATACTTAAGAATAGTCTGGTTCCAATGGTAAAATGAGTGCCCCCAGCCAATTTTGCAAAGCTAACTACACCCAATCAAAAGGTCTGTGTGGTATGTTGTAGGTGTGCTGGAGTGTTTTTAAAATGCCCAAAACCCTTAACCATTTGCATACTGGGCACTTTCACTCCCTTCCTGACCAGGAAAATGTTCAGCTTTCAGCTCTGTCACACTTTTATGATTGTACGGCCATGCAACACTGTAACTAACCAACATTTTTATAATTTTTTTGAGACAGATAGAGCTTTCTTTCGTTGGTATTTAGTCACCACTGAGTTTTTTTTTTTTTTTTTGCTAAGAAAAATGTTGAAAGAAGACGTTTTTCTTACAAAATTTCTGTTATTAAATTTTGTGAATACGTTTTTTTTCTCCTTCACTGATGTGCGCTGATGGACACTGATTGGACACCGATGAGCACTAAAGAGGTGGCACTGATGAGGAGGCACTAATATGCAGCACTGATGGGCACTGATAGGCGACACTGATGAGCACTGATAGGTGGCACTAATGGGCACTGATAGGCGACACTGATGAGCACTGATAGGTGGCACTGATGGGCACGATATGCAGAACCTATAGACACTAATTGGCAGCACTGAGGGACACTAATTGAAGACACTGATGGACAGGACTGATGAGAAGGCACTGATGGGCACTGAAAGGCAGCACTGATGGGAACTGATTGGCATTACTGATGGGTACTTTTGGGGCTACACTGAAAATGATGGCACTGATTATCAGTGCCCTGGATTTTCTGTGCAGATCTCTCCTGTGAGGAAATGCTGCTAACGACTCTTCTCTCGTCCCACGCTGTCAACGTGTGGAAAGGAAAGCTGATAATCATAATTTCCTTGTTTACATGTGATCAGCTGGGATTGAATTGCTGATCACATGGGTAAAGAGCCTCGTCATCAGCTCTTTACAAGGATCGGTGATACGCCATGTCTGAGGGCCAGAGCTCACCACCGATCGTCGAGCTACTCACCCCCGTGGGCACACATGCGTGGCCAGAGTGAAATTACGTCATATGATGTCCTCCCAAAACAAGAGAGCCACCGCCCGCTCATCATTTGACAATACAGTGTGCGGGAGGCAGTTTTTGCCCACAATCCTGAGTAAGTCTTAGCCCTTGTACACACGGTCGGAGAATCTGTCGGAATGAGTCTTATCGGACCGTGCCGTCAGATAATCCGACTGTGTGTGGTATGCATCGGTTTCCTTCCGAATCTCCGTCCGACCCAATTTTCCAACATGTTGGAAATATTTCCCGACCAACTGGGCCAGACGGACCTAATCCGATCATGTGTAGAGCATTTTCATCGGACCAAGTACCACGCATGCTCAGATCAAATTCCTACATTAAAGGTATTGGTTACTAGCCTGAATGTAGTCCCATCGTAACGAAATTACGTCATCACGTTCTGAAAGATCGGATTTTTCGCCAACTTGGCCCGACCGTGTGTATGCAACAGTTTCGGACACAATCCGTCGGACTAAATCGGACCAGCAAAATCCGACGGATTTGGTTGGCAAAATCTCCGACCGTGTGTACGTGGGCTCACTGTATATTCATAGGACAATGCCCCACAATCAGAAAACCATAATTTCCTTCATCAGAGAAGGAACTTAAGATTTGAAAGAGAAAACTTGATATACTGTATACAGTATCTAATGTATATTTCTCCTAGGAGTTCTAATTAGTCCTACTAGCCTTCTTGCATAGCCGTGTTTGGTGTCAGAGTACTGTTCTCTTCTACATTAATGTAACTGTTTTTTAGGAACCTCATGACATTTGTAGGACTTAAGCCCCCTAAAAATGCATATCCATAACCTTCCACCCATGACAGGCACCCCCTCCAAACCCGATCCCCACCTTTAACAAACCACGGACAAGGTACGGAGTAAATGGCCAACCGGCTTTAATTTATTAACAAAATATATACTTTAATAAAAATACCATAAATAACTTTAAATTGTAAACATTCCCAGCCTTTAAACGGGTCATGGGTACTAGCATAACAACATACTGGTCACTGCGAATGACTTCCCACTTTTTGACCTCTTGACCTCCAGACAGAATTCCCCGTCTCGGAGGCTATACCCAAACCATCGCAGTGACCTACCTCTTTTTAACCCTTCCAGGTTAACCCCTCGTAACCTGAAAGTACATTAACCACCCCCATCCCATGGATGGGTACAACAGTCTTTTATACCTGTAATCTCCCTTTTCCTACTCAAAATACCCAAGCACCGCCTGCGGACCACCCCTATAACCCCAACCTGACATATCCAATAGAACCAGGGAGGGTAGGTGGGAATCGCTTCCTCCTCTGCTCTCCGAGTGAAAGCATGGTACGCCGCTATCACGTACCATGCCGTAGCTCCGCCCCCCAGCTCCGCCTGGCCCTGCTCTTAAAGTGGCCCGAGGCTCCTTTCTTAAAACAGCGACAGGGCTGTCCCTGCACCTGTCATGCCGTCCCTGCGCTGACCCCCCCCCCCCTTTAGGGGTGTATGGCTGTGGGATTCTCTTTACAGTAAGAATTATAGAAAATGTATGAAATGGAGTTATGGAGAGTTCAGCTCAAAATCAGTAAAGGTTATTTCATCAGCCTCATAGTTATATATTTCTTAAACTGCACAACAGACCATATACAATAGGACCATTTAAGCACAGGGTTTTTTTAGAAGTCCTTAGAAGGCTTATGATGTCTCAGCATTCTCTTAAATTGGACTGCCCTTTGTGAAATGTGTTGCCTTCCATAACTGCTTAAACGAAAATAGGATATTCTAATCTGACTGTTCTTTTATCGACTTTTGAATCTTGGAGAAAAAGCTATGCCCACAATGTGAGGTTCATCACACCTTATTATCATCACTGTGGGATCCTCTGTTTTTTTGCAGTCTGTGTCCCTAATAGTTCAATTCATCCCTCACTTTTAAGAACTAGAAGATTGGAAATCAATTTTCTTCAGGGTTAAATGAGCTCTAGAAAATGATATAACAAAATGCTTTCAATGACAGACCAAAAGCGAGTGAGATGACAAAAAACTGATCATCAGCATGGCCCGTGGTCTCTCTGCAGAAGATATTTTCCCCATTACTGAGTTGCCAGGCCATGTTCTGCACTGTGTCTCTGTATGGAGGTGGTCACCTTGCTAGAGGCAGGGTTTTGCTTTCTTATGTCAGAGCCTCCAGCAAGGAGAACAGTGAGTAGCACAGTGGTAATATCATCAAATCTCACTCCATATTTGATGACTAAGGATGAGCCGAACACCCCCCTGTTCGGTTCGCACCAGAACCTGCGAACAGACCTAAACTTTGTGTGAACTTTAGAACCCTATTAAAGTCTATGGGACTGGAAAGTTCAAAATTTAAAGTGCTAATTTTAAAGGCTAATATGCAAGTTACTGTCCTAAAAAGTATTTGGGGACCTGGGTCCTGCCCCAGGGGACATGGATCAATGCAAAAAAAAGTTTTAAAAATGGCTGTTTTTTCAGGAGCAGGGATTTTAATAATGATTAAAGTGAAACAATAAAGGTGTCTATAGTATGCCTGTGAAGGGGGGCATGTTTACCATGCTTAGAACTGTCCCTGCACAAAGTGTCATTTCTGCAGATAAAAAATTCTTTTAAAATCACTCGTGGCTATAATGAATTGTCAGCTCCGTAATACAGAGAACACTCAGGCTGGATTCACACCTATGCATTTTGTGCTTTTTGCATTTTGCAGATTTGCAATAAAGATCGTGTTCCATAGGAAACCATGTTAAATGGACTGTAGTGCAAATCTGCAAAATGCAAAAAGCACTAAAACTGCATAGGTGTGAATCCAGCCTAAATGAGTGTTCTCTGTATTATGGGAGCCGACAATTCATTCATTGATTAAAAAAAAAAAAGCGTGGGGTTCCCCCAAATTCAATTACCAGGCCCTTCAGGTCTGGTATGGACATTAAGGGGAACCCCGCATCAAATTTAAAAAAGAAATTGACGTGGGGTTCCCCCTAAAAATTCATACCAGACCCTTTATCCGTGTACGCAACCTGGCAGGCTGCAGGAAAAGAGGGGGGGACGAGAGAGTGCCCCCCCCTCCTGAACTGTACCAGGCCACATGCCCTCAACATTGGGAGGATGCTTTGGGGGTCTGTGACCCCTCAAAGCACCATGTCCCCATGTTGATGAGGACAAGGGCCTCATCCCCACAACCCTGGCCGGTGGTTGTGGGGGTCTGTGGGAGGGGGGCTTATCAGAATCTGTAAGCTCCCTTTAACAAGGGAACCCCCAGATTCTAGCCTCCCCCTGTTTGAAATGGTAAGGGGGTACTCCTACCATTTCACAAAGAAAGTGTAAAAAATGGTTAAATAAGACAAACACACTTTTGAAAAATTCCTTTATTAAAAATAAAAAAAATTAAAAAAAGATTCCAGCGGTGGTAATCCACTCTTGTTATCCAGGCAGGTTTCCGTTACAGCAGAGGGGGCGGGGTCACCCATACGTCATTGGGGGAAGCCCTGGCTTTCCTCACTAGCGTCAGAGGGGGCGGGGTCAGGTGATGGGTGGCCCCGCCCTCCTAATATACGAAACGTCAGTCACCGGGATCCCCGCAGTGTCTCCTCAGTGGAGATAGAAGATGGATGCATGGATGGACTGCGCTAGACTGAAAATCACCCGTCGCTGGATCAGATCAGCCATCGCTGAACCCCGGAGAGATGATCATCTGTCGCTGGATAGCAAGAGTGGATTACCACCGCTGGAATCTTTTTTTATTTTATTTTTATTTTTAATAAAGGAATTTTTCAAAAGTGTATTTGTCTTATTTAACCATTTTTTACACTGTCTTTGTGAAATGGTAGGGGTACTTTTGTACCCCCTTACCATTTCAAGCAGGGGGGGCTGGATCTGGGGGTCCCCTTGTTAAAGGGGGCTTCCAGATTCTGATAAGTCCCCCGCCTGCAGACCCCCCCAACCACCGGCCAGGGTTGTGGGGATGAGGCCCTTGTCCCCATCAACATGGGGACATGGTGCGTTGAGGGGTCACAGACCCCCAAAGCATCCTCCTAATGTTGAGGGCATGTGGCCTGGTATGGTTCAGGAAGGGGGGGCGCTCTCTCGCCCCCCTCTTTTCCTGTGGCCTGCCAGGTTGTGTGCTCGGATAAAGGGTCTGGTATGGATATTTAGGGGGAACCCTGCGTCAATTTTTTTTTCATTTGACGCAGGGTTCCTCTTAATATCCATACCAGACCTGAAGGGCCTGGTAATTGAATTTGGGGGACCCCCACGCTTTTATTTTATTTTTTTTATCAATGAATGAATTGTTGGCTCCCGTAATACAGAGAACACTCATTGAGCGTTCTCTGTATTACGGAGCCAACAATTCATTATAGCCGCGAGTGATTTGAAATTAATTTTTTTTCTGCAGAAATGACACTTTGTGCAGGGACAGTTCTAAGCACGGGAAACATGCGCCCCTTTACAGGCATACTATAGACACCCCCCAGGTACGAAATTTAAAGGAATATTACACTTTTATTGTTTCACTTTAATCATTATTAAAATCCCTGCTCCTGAAAAAACGGCTGTTTTTAAAACTTTTTTTGCATTGATCCATGTCCCCTGGGGCAGGACCCGGGTCCCCAAACACTTTTTAGGACAGTAACTTGCATATTAGCCTTTAAAGTAGCACTTTAGATTTCTCCCATAGACTTGTACAGGGTGTTCCAGCTTTTCGAATTTGCCGCAAACAGCCCAAATTGTTCACTGTTCGCTGAACAGGCGAACAGGCAATGTTCGAGTCGAACATGAGTTCGACTCGAACTCGAAGCTCATCCTACTGGTGACATAGTTAGAGGCAGCAGTGCCCTACATCTCACACTGCAGATATACAGTTATTGGGCAGTAGGTACAAGAATGCCTAAACACCCTCACATATCTATTAGCAGAAAGTAAACAGACAGACTGTCATCAATATTTTGCTTAAAATTATGATCTTCAACCAACATATATTCATAGGCTGCAATTTATTTTGACCTTCTTCTGCACAGATTATTTAAAGTTTTAACTGTATGGGTTTTGTTTAATTAACACTTTTAATAAATATGTTCTATAACTAACAGGACCACAGGGACCGAAAGGTGAAAGAGGAGACAGCACGGCTCCAGGTAACAGGCCATGTCAATTGTTCCTTACATAATCACATATTACATTGATTTCATTCAGTATTAAACTGTTCAGCCAGATTCACATCTACAGTATCTGGTCTGTTTTTCTTTAGCACATTTCTTAATGCTGGTTGTAGCACGTCTACACACCTGTAAGAAGTAGTCTGAGTAGCGCCTTTCAGTGACCAACGTTTTTAAGACTGGATGAGTCCCCCCTGTGGCACCAAGTGTGCCTTAGCAAACTAGGCACTTGCTTTTTTTTTTTCCACTCAGTGTAAATCCATTTAATTGCTATGGGACCACCTCAGCTTTCAGCTCAACGTCCCTTCCAACAATCACATCATAGTGGTAAGTTTTTTTTTTTTTTTGTTATTGGGAGTGTTAGTACCAGACTTACTATTTTTCATATTAATCTTCTAATCCCTCTCTGTCACACATTCCCATTTTCTTCATCCTCTTTACCCCTGACCCCCCCCCCCCCCCTCCTGCCTATCTGTGGAGGCACTTGCTTTTTGACCTGCACACACACTCTGCCTGTGCTACCTTTCTTTCAGTAGGATTATTGTGGTTATACACCCTGCCTCTTTCTCTATCTGGGAAGTACGTTGGATTAGCAACGTCTCCTGGTTTTCTCCTGTGGGCACAATATAGCAGTTGTTATCATGCTTCCTGTGTTACTGTGGCCTTCCTCTCTACTGCTGTGAAGATCATGAGTAGCCCTCTGGGGACCATGCATTTACAAGCATTGCAGATCTTAAGAGCAAGGAAAAAGGATCGGATGGTCTTGCTAGCTCAGGCTCAGTTGTTAGCTCTAATAGGGGTGGTAGTTTACCTACTCAGGACCCTTGTAACCTTTACTCTGATGGTTGCTCACCTTCCTATTAACATTCCTGGGCTCAGAGTAATTCGGTTGTCTTCACTTTCGTGAGAATATCCTAGGAAAGTAAGACAATACCATGGCCATGGCTTACATAAGCACTATAGAGATATCAAAAGTCATGCCACACGAAAGAAAGCTGACTTAATCCTTTCTTGGGCAGACCTGCAGGTTTCAACCTTGTTCATAGTAAACATCCCAGTTATCGAAAATGGTCAGGCAGACTTTTTCAATTGTCAGCATCTAGATCCAGAAGAATGTTCTCTCCTTTCAGAGGTATTTCAAGCTCTTTGCCACAGGTGGTAGACAAAAGACATAATTATGCTACCGTCCAGATTCAACATCAAACTGGACAGGTTTTTGCCAGGTCTAGGGACCCTCATGCCTTTTCAGTGGACTTGCTGGCGAAGTTCACTGGTTCAGCCTTTCTGTCCCTCTAGATCAGGTATGTCCAAAGTCTGGCCCGTGGGCCAATTGTGGCCCACATTCCGGTTTCGAATGGCCCGCCTGGTAATTTGGACATATATGTCTTTTGTGGCCCCCAACGAATCTCCGAGCGCCAGGGGCACAAAAGATATATATATTCTGGGTGCCTAGAAGGGGACAGGAAGGGGACGGGATGAGTGCCGTAAATACAGGAGTATTTCCTGTTTACATGGTGGCCTCTCTAATAGGAGGTCCCATCTTCTACGCTGCCATTGGACGACTGTTCTGCCCCTATTAAATATTTACACCTTAAGCAAGATATTGTCCTTCCCTCTTTTTATCTTGCTCAAAAACAACCAAAGAAAAGTCCCCTGCACACACTCAGTAGACTCTCTAGAAGTGGTGGTTTCTGGACAGGTGTAACAGTATAACGCCAATCCAGTAAGACAGTTAAGCACTGGTTCTCCATTTGAGAATTTCCTCAGCAGGTAGTTTCCAAACTTTTTTCTCCTGCTCCAGCTCACTCTCCTTTTGGGACTTGTAGTCCCACATAGTTCTTCTATTAATTTATCTATCCTCCTAGGAACTAAATCCTCTATTATTCTTTGAGCCCTTCTCCCATTTTCAAATGTCAGGCTTTCCTTTTCCCAGGCTGTCCTGCAGCTAATCATGGTGTCCTATTGCTGTCCCAGGCATAGACAGGGATTCTTTCCCATGGTTGGGCTACACTCCCCGAGCCTGTTAAGGCACACTCCAACAGATCTGTTATTATTGCTTCACAAGGTTTTTAGCAGCAGGGCTTCTATTCACATGTTTAATTTCTGCCATAGGAATGAGCTTGATGTTCGAGTGGAACATAAGTTGCACTCGAACATTGGGTGTTTGCCCGTTTCCCGAACAGCAAACAATATGGTTACAGTTTCTAATACGCTTCAGGCAGTGTAAACAGTATATAATACAGTGCAACTGGTGTACCATTTCTAATACAGTGCAGGCAGTATACACAGTATATAATACAGTGTAGTATGCTGTGAAAAGAAAAAATCCCCATCATGTCTGGAATTCCACCATGGGGAGGCAGACGCTCACAGGCTAATAAAAGAGGGGAAGCAGCCTTTGTGTCTACAGTCAACAGTGGTGGTCGTCGACATGGTTCATTCTCTGCAGGTGGCCTTGGGGCATGCTTGTCCTTTTTTTTTCTGCTGCTGGCTGTGTTATTGAGCCACAACATGCAGAAGAGTTGGTGGAGTGGATAATGAAGCTGTCCTCATCCTACTCATCCTCTGTCACCCAGGCTCATAGTAGTTTGCCTTCTGGCGCCGCTTCAAAAGCGGCCTATTACACTGGCTCCTTGTCCACAGTCATTCCTTCTGTAGCCCCACCATCATGCACAGAGGAGTCCCCTGAATTATTCGACTACAGTGTCGGTTACATGCTGCTGGAGGATGTGCAGCAATGTGAAGGCTCCAATGTTGGTTCCCAAGTGGAGGAAGGGAGTAACGTGAGCCCACATCATAGAAAAAGGCAGACTTCTCCTTTCTCCTCATCTGGGATCTCAAACCCTACTATACCTCCAGTCCTCTCAAATACCTGCCCCGGGAGGAATTAAGGTATAGCAATAGGTGTCACAAGTACTTGCAGCCAATCTGCGAGCAGTACACCACCAGTTGATTTCAGCAGGCAAATTTCCCTATCTCAAATGTTAAACCGTAAAAAGAAATTCGATCCCAGCCATCCACATTCTCTCATCTACATCTAAATGCTAGCTTGGCCAAATTTCTAGCACTGCAACTGCTGCCTTTTCAGCTGGTAGACTCAGGCCCCTTTCGTGAATTTGTGGAATGTGTTGTACCATAGTGACAGGTTCCAAAACGCCATTTCTTTTCAGGTAAGGCCAATCCAGCTCTCTACCAGGGCTGTCTTTAAGGAAGGGCCAAAGGGGCAGCTTCCCTGGGCCCTGTCATTGTTGTGGGGCCCAAAACAGCTGCCTCATACTTGCCAACTATCCGGGTTTAAATTTCCTTGTCCCTTGAAGTTTTAGTCCTGTGCTGTGTCCTAATATCTCAGTGTGAAGTGCTGGTACTAATGCTGCACAGCTCTGCCCTATTGTTGTGTACAGATGACGCACCTGCAGGCCCTGTGTTTACATGTAAATAACCGGCATTCATATGTAAATATTGGCGACAATACTAAATAAATAGCTGCGGTCGGCAGCATTGATATGTAAATAAAGGTAGCATTTGTATGTAAATCATGCACCCCTGCAGTGAGGAGATGATGTGCTGTAACCTCTAGCAACCAATCAGTGAGCCATAATGTGTGCTGTAACCTCTAGCAACCAGTCAGTAAGCAGTAAGGATATGCTGTAACTGCTGGCAACCAATCGCATTTGCTGCCTGATCTGATACAGTAAACTGATTTTAAGTCTAGCTGCTATTTATTGTATGTCTCAGAGCAGGTGGAGAGTGAAATTGCATGGGGGAAGCCCAAGGGTCCATTCAATATTAAAGACTGCCCTGCTCTCTACTGCCACGTGGAAGGCTATGTTTTGGCCTAATTGGACAGGGCAGTCAGCAGTAAGGTTCATATTACCACTGACTCATGGTCCAGCAGGCATGGGCAAGGACATTACCTTTCCTTCACGGTGCACTGGGTAACTCTGCTGGCAGCTGGAAAGGATGCAGGACAGTTTTTAGTGTTGAAGCTTGTTCTGCCACCATGCCACAAAAAAGGCTAGTGGTGATTCTGCCACAACATCTGTACCCAGGCTTATAAGATCTTCTGAAGTAGGTCAAAAGTCTGTGGTCCTTTCCACCGGTCCTACAATGTCAGTGCTCAGCTGGCTGGCATTCAAACGGAATGCAACCTGCCCATCAACCGTCTCATTTGTGACATGCCCACCAGGTGGAACTCAATGTTGGCAATGCTGTAGCGGCTGCACACCCAGCAGTGGGCCATCAACCAGTACCTGTGCGAGTATGGCACCAGGACAGAGTCAGGGGAGCTTGGCTTCTTTTCGCCACTCCAGTGACTACTGATCAAGGATGCATGCACTGTCCTGTCATCATTTGATGAGGCCACAAGGATGGTGAGCAGCAACAATGCATGCATTAGTGACACTGTCCCTCTGGTCTTCTTGCTGGAACACACGATTTGTGGAAACATGGACAGGACACTTGAGGCAGAACAGCGGGAGGAAGAAAAGGACTTCCTTTCCTCTCAAGGCCCCCTTATCCAGATAGCATTCCTGCGGGTGCGCCAAACACACAGGAAGAAGAGGAGGAGGAGGACGATTGTGTCAGCATGGATGTCAAGGATAACATGCAGCAGTCTTAAAGGGATGGTTTTCAGTCACCAGAAACCCAAGAAGTTGTACGTGGCTGGGAGGAGGTAGTTATGGAGAATGTGATCCTTATGCCGCGTACACACGATCGAATTGTATGACGTGCATTTCAACGGACAATCCGCTCGTGTGTGGGCTTCAGCGGACTTTTTCAGCGTGAAGTCCGGAGTACTAAGAAGGTCGGTTTGCACACCAATCTTCCCGTCGTACTTTGGTTTCAGCGGACAATACGGTCGTCAGTATGCTAGTCCGACGGACTAAGAATGGCGCATGCCCAGAAAGGATTTACAGGGCGGAAGCGCTCTGTCTTGTAAAACTAGTGTTCGTATTGAAGCTAGCATATTCGTCATGCTGCTAATTTTGTGATCTTTTAATATAGCACATTCTTTTCTTCTTCATAATGCGAGAAAAGTGAAGTTGCTTTGCTGCTTATATTCACACAGAGTTATCACAAATGTCTTTATTCATCCTCATATTATGATTAATATTCCAATTCGAGAATAAATAGAAAAAAAAAAAAAACGGATGAATTAAGCTGAAGTCTGAAAAGCGCGAATCGTCTCTAACCAAACTTCCACTAACGCAAAGTCAGCAGAAGGAGCCCAAAGGGTGCTTTGCTGTGTCAGGGACTTCCTATTTCTAGTCCCGTCGTACGTGCTGTACGTCATTGCGCAAGCTTTCGTCGGACTGTTTGTGTATCCGTGTGTGGTCAAGTCCGTTCAGTAGAAAGTACGCCGGATTGTCCGTAGGATTGTATGACGGACTAAGTCCGTCATACAATTCGATCGTGTGTACGCGGCTTTAGTGACCCAGAGGACTCAGAATGGAATGCCTCTGCAAACTCACGCTGCATGCCCTATCTGATTTTGAAAATCCTTCAAAAGAACCCTAGAATTGGTGGTTTTAAGGAGAGGGATCATTACTGGCTGGCAACCCTTCTTGATCCACGTTAAAAGAGTAAAGTTGCAGATCTCATCCTGCCTTCGCAGAGGGAGTAGAGGATGAAACACCTTCAGGAGGCCTTGAAGAAAAGTGTGTGTAATGAATTTCCAGACACTGGGAGGTTAACATTTCCTGGTGCTGGAGAACGTGCTTCTGAGGCTTTGTTCAGTCAGAGGAAGAGCGGTGGAGAAGGTGGCTGGCTGACCGATGCCTTTAAACAATTTTTCAGTCCTCAGTGCCAAGGTCCAGCAACCATTACCAACGTCTGCATTATATGGTGCAGGGATATCTAGGGGGAAGAGCAGACTTGGAGACCTTCCCAACAGAGCATTCACTGGGTTACATGGTCTTGAGGTTGGTCCCCTTGCCAGAGCTTGCTCAATATGCAATTGAGTTACTTGCCTGTCCTGCATCCAGCGTGCTTTCTGAATGCACATTCAGTGCTGCTGGAGGGTTTGTAACGGATCAAATCGTGCCTGTCCACAGACTCCGTTTATAGGCCCACATTTATAAAAATGAATCAGTCTTGGATCAACAGCTATCAAGCACCTGATGTTTGGGGATTGAATTTGCTATGCATCTGGGATCCCTTGAAGACTATGCCTATCTATGCTACCAGGGGTGAACTGAAAACTCATGGGGCCCCTGGGCAATAGGAGATTATGTGGCCCCTAGGCAATCAGAGATTATGGGGCCACACAGTATATACATACACACATACACAGTATACAGAAACATCTTTCTATTGGCTGAGAAGGTACTGGAGACTTGGGGCAGCTATAATCTCAGGATTTTTAGACCAAAAGGATGTCGGTAAGGGACATTTCAGCGACAGATATACAGTGCCTTGCGAAAGTATTCGGCCCCCTTGAACTTTTCAACCTTTTGCCACATTTCAGGCTTCAAACATAAAGATATAAAATTTTTATTTTTTGTGAAGAATCACCAACAAGTGGGACACAATTGTGAAGTGGAGCGAAATCTATTGGATCTTTGAAACTTTTTTAACTAATAAAAAAATGAAAAGTGGGGCGTGCAAAATTATTCGGCCTTCTTGCGTTAATACTTTGTAGAGCCACCTTTTGCTGCGATTACAGCTGCAAGTCGCTTGGGGTATGTCTCTATCAGTTTTGCACATCGAGAGACTGAAATTCTTGCCCATTCTTCCTTGCAAAACAGCTCGAACTCAGTGAGGTTGGATGGAGAGCGTTTGTGAACAGCAGTTTTCAGCTCTTTCCACAGATTCTCGATTGGATTCAGGTCTGGACTTTGACTTGGCCATTCTAACACCTGGATACGTTTATTTGTGAACCATTCCTTTGTAGATTTTTCTGTATGTTTGAGATCATTGTCTTGTTGGAAGATAAATCTCCGTCCCAGTTTCAGGTCTTTTGCAGACTCCAACAGGTTTTCATCCAGAATGGTCCTGTATTTGGCTGCATCCATCTTCCCCTCAATTTTAACCATCTTCCCTGTCCCTGCTGAAGAAAAGCAGGCCCAAACCATGATGCTGCCACCACCATGTGTGACAGTGGGGATGGTGTGTTGAGGGTGATGAGCTGTGTTGCTTTTACGCCAAACATATCGTTTTGCATTGTGGGCAAAAAGTTGGATTTTGGTTTCATCTGACCAGAGCACCTTCTTCCACATGTTTGGTGTGTCTCCCAGGTGGCTTGTGGCAAACTTTAGACGAGACTTTTTATGGATATCTTTGAGAAATGGCTTTCTTCTTGCCACTCTTCCATAAAGGCCAGACTTGTGCAGTGCACGACTGATTGTTGTCCTATGGACAGACTCTCCCACCTCAGCTGTAGTTCTCTGCAGTTCATCCAGAGTGATCATGGGCCTCTTGGCTGCATCTCTGATCAGTCTTCTCCTTGTCTGAGCTGAAAGTTTAGAGGGACGGCCAGGTCTTGGTAGATTTGCAGTGGTCTGATACTCCTTCCATTTCAAAATAATCGCTTGCACGGATGTTTAAAGCTTGGGAAATCTTTTTGTATCCAAATCCGGCTTTAAACTTCTCCACAACAGTATTACGGACCTGCCTGGTGTGTTCCTTGGTCTTCATGATGCTCTCTGCACTTTCAACAGAACCCTGAGACTATCACAGAGCAGGTGCATTTATACAGAGACTTGATTACACACAGGTGGATTCTATTTATCACCATCAGTCATTTAGGACAACATTGGATCATTCAGAGATCCTCGCTGAACTTCTGGAGTGAGTTTGCTGCACTGAAAGTAAAGGGGCCGAATAATTTTGCACGCACCACTTTTCAGTTTTTTATTTGCTAAAAAAGTTTAAAATATCCAATAGATTTCGTTCCACTTCACAATTGTGCCCCACTTGTTGGTGATTCTTCACAAAAAATTAAAATTTTATATCTTTATGTTTGAAGCCGGAAATGTGGCAAAAGGTTGAAAAGGTGGCAAAAGGTTGAAAAGGTGGCAAAAGGTTGAAAAGTTCAAGGGGGCCGAATATTTTCGCAAGGCACTGTAAAAAACACACAGATTTTTACACACTGTCCCTGGTTTTACTGAGGCTGGCAGCCCTGATGAGCCCCCTAGTGGCCCGGGGTCCTTGGGCAGTGCCCGAGTGGCCGAATGGTCAGTCCGCCCCTGTATGCTACCTATCCTATTCCTCCTCAATCATGATGATGCTAGCTTACAACAATATTTGTAAGGCACCGCCAACACCAAATTTTTCTGTCCCTGTTTAACAGGGGCATGTAATTAGAAATTTTGAAATAATATTTAACAGCAGGGACCGTTCCTGCGACCAACAAGAATAACTGTGAGGTGTTACTGTGTTCTGGCACCACCAACACCTAGGGCCCAATGTTTCTGCCCCGTTTAACAGGGCCATGTAATTACAATTTTTGAAATAATATTTAACAGCAGGCCCCATTCCTGCACTCAACAAGAGTACCTGTGAGGGGTTAACATGTTCTGCCACCACCAACACCTAAGGCCCAATTTTTAAGCAGAGTATATAGCGCAGTCCGTATAGTATATATACTGCAGTTCAGAGTATGTAGTGCAGTCCATATAGTAAATATAATGCAGTTCAGAGTATATAATGCAGTCAGTGTAGTATACATAATATAGTGCAGGATATATAGTGCAGTGTACAATATATAATATAGTGTATTGAAGTGGTTAAGGGGAGTCCTATGACAGAATTTAAAAAAAAATTACGTGGAGTTTCCCTTAATATTCTAATATCCATACCAGACCCGGAGTGCCTGGTGTGGACTTTTTTCATGTATTTTTATGTATATTGCTGGGATCTGGCAATACAATGTAGCCGTGAGCAATTTTAAATACATTTTTTTTTCCTTTAGAAATTTCATTTTGCCGCAGTACTGTTTTAAACATTGGGAAAATGCGCTACTTTACAGGGAGACACGATATTTAAAGGAATATTTAATTTTTATTGTATCACTTTAAGCATTCTTAAAATCACTGCTCCTTTAAAAACTTTTTTTGCATTGATGCATGTCCCCTGGGGCAGGACTTGCATATAAGCCTTTAAAAATGGGATTTTTATATACAGCTTACCTGTAAAATCCTTTTCTTGAGAGTACATCACGGGACACAGGAGCTTCATTACATAGTGGGTTATATAGGCACCTCTGGTGATTGGACACTGGTTGACCCTAATTAAGGAGAATTCCTCCCCTATATAACCCCTCCCATCTGGGAGGCACCTCAGTTTTGTAGCAAAGCAATAAGAAACCACGTAAAACCCAAGAGGGGCGGGAGCCCTGTGTCCCGTGATGTACTCTCAAGAAAAGGATTTTACAGGTAAGCTGTATATAAAAATCCCATTTTCTTGATCATACATCACGGGACACAGGAGCTTCATTACATAGTGGGATGTCCCATAGCAATGCTCAGATTGAGGGGAGGGAGACACAGATCATAAATATAGACCGCCAGGGACCGGAGGACCTACACTGCAGCCTGCAGTATACTGCGCCCGAAGGCGATATCCTCTTGCCCTCTGACATCCACCTGATAGAATCTGGTGAATGTGTGGACTGATGACAAAGTTGCAGCCTTACAGATCTGAGCCAGGGAGGCCTGGTGATGCACTGCCAAAGAAGCACTAACAGCCCTAGTAGAGTGCGCTTTCACCCGAAAAGGAGGAATCTTCCCCTTTAAACCATAGGCCTGAGAAATAACTTGTCTGATCCACCTTGAGAGAGTGGATTTTGACGCCGCCTGGCCCTTTCTAGGGCCTTCCGGCAAAATAAATAAGCAATCAGTTTTCCTTATCTGAGTAGTTGCCTGAAGATAAATACTGATTGCTCTAACCACATCCAAAGTGTGTAAAGATTCTTCTTCTGTGGACTGAGGGTCCGGAAAAAAGGATGGTAGGATTACATCCTGATTCAAATGGAAACCCGAAACCACCTTAGGTAGAAAGGACCTGTTGGGACGCATGACCACCCGGTCCTTATGGATAATTAAATACGGCTCTTTGCTGGAAAGAGCTGCCAATTCTGATACTCTTCTAGCCGTAGATATGGCTACCAAGAAGACCAGCTTTTTAGTCAGGAGAACTAAAGAAGCCAGATGCAAAGGTTCAAATGGTTGCCCCTGTAAGGCCGAGAGAACCAAATTCAGATCCCATGGGCATACCGGAGGTTTAACTGGCGGTCTTGTCCGCATGGCCCCCTGGATAAAAGCCCGTACTAGGGAATGTGATGCAAGCGGCTTTTGAAAAAATATTGACAGGGCCGAAATCTGCACCTTGATAGTGCTTATGGCCAAATTTATTTCTAGGCCTGACTGGAGAAAGGCCAAGATTCTGTTAATGACATACTTTCTAGGATGCCATTTCCTGAGCTCACACCAGGAAACATATGTCCTCCAGACCTTGTAATAAATAAGCCTGGAGGCCGGCTTTCTGGCATTGACCAGAGTAGAAAGGACTGGCCCCGAAAGGCCACGGTCCCTCAGAATGTGGGTCTCAGCAGCCAAACCGTCAAATTCAGACTGCGTAAAGCAGGATGGTAGATTGGACCCTGTGAGAGCAGATCTGGCCGGAGAGGGAGGGTCCATGGCCTGCCTACTGCCAACTTCATGATTTCCGCGTACCATGGTCGCCTGGGCCAAGCCGAGGCCACCAAAAGGACCGACTTTGTCTCCCTCTTGACTCTTCCCAGGAACCGCGACGGAAGCGGGCTCAGGGGGAAGGCATAGATCAGATTGTACTGATCCCAGGGAACTGTCAGAGCATCTGACCCCTGAGCAAGTGCATCTCTTGTCCTTGACACAAACTTGTCCAGTTTCCTGTTGAACCTGGATGCAAACAGATCTACGTCCGGAGTACCCCACTTGTGACATATGTTCTGAAACACGTCGGGGTGCAGAGCCCATTCTCCTGGGCACAACTGCTGGCGGCTGAGAAAATCCGCCTGCCAATTTTCCACTCCTGGAATGAAGACTGCAGAAAGACACGGAACATGCTTTTCTGCCCAGACAAGTATGCGATTCACCTCTTTTTGGGCCACCAGACTTCTGGTACCACCCTGGTGATTGATATAAGCCACTGCTGTGGCATTGTCGGACTGAACCCGAACCGGGAAACCTCGCAGTCTGTAAGACCACTCTATGAGAGCCATGTAAACTGCCCGGATCTCCAAGATATTTATGGGCAGTAGTTTCTCGGTCGCAGACCATTTCCCCTGCGAGCACGTTTCCTCCAATACAGCTCCCCAGCCTGTCAGGCTGGCATCTGTTGTGATAATCTTCCATGGAAGAGGAAGAAAAGTTTTGCCCTTCAGCAAATTCTTGGTTTGCAACCACCAGACAAGACTCTTGCGTGTCCCTGGGGATAGACGCATAGGAAGATCCATGGATTGGGGCTTCCTGTTCCAAGCCGCAAGGATGCTTTTTTGCAGGGGCCTTGAGTGGAACTGGGCGAATGGGACGGCCTCGAAGGAGGCGACCATTTTCCCTAACAGTCTCATGCACAACCGAATGGGGTAAGATCTTCTGCCCAGAATCAGGCGCACCAGATCCCCAATGGCCAAGGCTTTTAGCCTTGGAAGAAACACCCTGCCCTGAACGGTGTCGATGACCATACCCAGGTATTCCAACCTGGTGGCCGGTTGTAGGGACGGCTTTTCTAGGTTTATGATCCAACCTAGGCGTTCTAGGTGTTCTAGCGTTTTGGTGACGCTGTGACTTAGGAACGCTGCTGTTTTCTCCATGAGAAGCAAGTCGTCTAGATAAGCCATGACGGCTATGCCCTGAGCTCTTACGTTTGCTAAGAGAGGGTCCAGAATCTTTGTGAAGACTCGAGGGGCCGTAGCAAGCCCGAATGGCAAGGCCACAAATTGAAAATGGCGCCGCTCTACCGCGAACCTTAGAAATTTTTGGTGTGCGGAAAAAATTGGCACATGGAGATATGCATCCTTGATATCTATTGATGCCATGAATTCTACCCCTTGCAGGGAGGAGACCACAGTGCGGATTGACTGCATTCGGAAGGACCGGATGTGTAAAAACCGGTTCAGATCCTTCAGATCCAGGATAGGTCTGACACTTCCATTTGGTTTTAGAACGGTGAAGAGATTTGAGTAAAACCCCGAACCCTGTTCTTTCGGGTTCACTTCTACTATCACCCCCTGGGATAGTAACTGATCCAAGGCCAGAAATAGCGGTTTTTGCTTTACTGGATCCCTGGGGATCCTTAACCTTAGGAAACGAGAAGGTGGAATCTCCTGAAACTCTAGCCTGTAGCCCAGAGATACTGAAGAGATCACCCACTTATCCTGGATCTCTTCCCGCCAGGCTCCTGCAAACTGCAGGAGCCTTCCCCCCACTCTGCCGAGCGGGGGCGCCCCTCCACAAGGAAGCTTTTGGGCTCTGCTTGGCAGGCTTTCGCCCCCAAGTCTTTTTCTGCCCCTGGGCTCGGCCTTGAGCCTTTCTAGTAGAGGAGGACTGAGAAGGCCGTCGCCACTGCTTAGAGCTTGATGCTTCGGGAGAGAGAGCACGCCTGAATGAAGGACGCTTGCTCCTTTTGACTGGAAGGAGAGTAGATTTACCCCCTGAAATATTTTGGATGAATTTATCTAATTCTTCTCCAAACAAACGTTCCCCTTTAAACAGGAACCCAATCAAATGCTTCTTGCATGACAGCTCAGCTGCCCAATTCTTTAGCCATAGGGCCCTTCGCATGTGAACCAACATGAGAGACAAACGTGATGCTTGTTGGACGGAATCCAAAATCGCATCAATTATGAAACACAGAATGTGAGGCAATTCTGCATAATTTTCTACTTCCTCACTGGGAAGGAGCCCAAGCATCTGCTTAACCTGTTCCTTGAGGAACTGACACAACCCCACGGCTGCGACTGTAGGTTGCACCACAGTGCCAGCCATGGAAAAGGAGGCTTTTAATAAGGTTTCCAGCTTTTTATCAGCTGGATCCTTGAATACCTGCACATTATCCAAAGGACAAGTTAGGTTCTTATTCACACAAGAAACAGCCGCATCGACAGATGGGACCCCCCACTTCTTGGTGAAACTTTCCTCCACAGGATAATGCATAGAAAACCTTTTAGGAGGAGCAAACAGTTTATCGGGATGTCCCCAATCCTCATACATCAATTCATCCATTAAGGGATGAATTGGGAAGGAATAGGCAGTCTGTGGGTCTTTCCTGACTCCAAGGGAAGAAACAGAGGATGTAGCGACTTCAGCAGCAGGCATTCTGAATGTGGTACGCACCAATTCAGTATAATACTGCACCTGCTTTCTGAGTGCCTGGGAGGAGGGGACTATCTCCTCTTCCTCTGACTCATCCGACTGCTCATGATCCCTATCTCAAGATAGGGATCCCTCCTCATTTTCAGAAGAATCATCTGAGAGAGGGATTTCAGCAGAGGGAGGGGTCCTACCCCTTTTCCTGCTATCTTTCAGGGAAGCAGAAATAAAATTCATGATTCTCCCTTCAAAACCCTCCAATGTAGCCCTAAGGGAGTCCTCAGTGACATAAACCGGGGCTGAGACATTAGGAGAGGCTGCAAAACCTGACAGGGGCACTGACTCGTCTTGAGAGGCTGGCTCCAGTCTTGCAGGGGGGGATGGTAACTTACAGGCACTTTTGGAACCCCTGGACCTAGGCGGTGATTTACCAGTGCCTTTGCTACCTCCCCCTGAGACCCTCTTACGAGGAGACATAGTCCTAAGCTACAAAGCAGAGGTACTAGTACAAGTGCAATCACTGTTGTGCTTAAAGTCTCACAATAATATATATGCTTAAACTGCACAACCTGATGCTGAGTAGGTGTCTAAGGTTTGCCTGGATCCAATCCCCAGGGATGCTTACTGCCCACAGCTCCTGTGTCTCCAATTACAGCCCCCTGATGCTCTGGGCTTTTTAAAATTGCCGCCTGGCGCCTGCGCAGTACAGCGCCGTGCACACTGACATGCACGGCTCGCAACCACACCCCCCCCTCCTCCATTAGGCCGGGAACGCGCCCGGCGCGCGTGCACGAGGACCGCGGGATCCAGGGGGGGAAGGAGAACCCAAACGGAGCTGCGTGGGACCCCCGAACTACGTGGGACCCCTGTTTACCTTGTTGTGGCAGGGACTGCAATGGAGACGTGAGTCAGCTGAAGAACCAGGCTTCACTGAGCGTGTGTATTGAAAGGCATGTAAGTATGCATCAGGCTGCTCTTACTCCCTCTAGTGGTGGAACCAGGTAAGACATACAACTACTCATAATGAAGAAATCCATTCATATATTTATATATACAGGATTAACTTCCCTTACCTGTCCTCGCCGCAGGAATTGCTGAACCAGACAAATTCCAGCCTTCACCCATCACGGCGGGTATTGTTAGCCAACCTTCAGGTTTATCTGGGGCTCTTTACCGGAAGAACCTCCTACCTGGGCCATGTAGAAAGCTCTGCCAGAAACTTTCGTGCGCTCTGTATAAACAGTACACCAAGTCTGGTTTTCCCAGAGCCCAGTCTTCCAATGGAGAGGACTTGCAGGCAAAACCTCGCTTCTTCGGCTGACGAGGCCCGGGTACCATACCATCTTGGGAGTCAAAATATCGGCCCGAGGTATGGATCCGGTTTGTTGTAGCCCTTAGGCCCTCGCAGGGACCTGCATAGAGCTAATGTTTTATGTGACCAACCACCATAGACACTGGCGAAAAAACTGAGGTGCCTCCCAGATGGGAGGGGTTATATAGGGGAGGAACTCACCTTAATTGGGGTCAACCAGTGTCCAATCACCAGAGGTGCCTATATAACCCACTATGTAATGAAGCTCCTGTGTCCCGTGATGTATGATCAAGAAATTAGCATTTTTGATGTTTCACATCATGCCAGTTTAAGAAGTCAGGTTCTGCAAGTGGCTCTCTGAGTCTGTCAAGCCTTCATTACCTGTTTGTTATGTGGGCCTTTTCAGAGTGGTTGCTGTTTGGTCAGTCCTCAGCTGGACTGCTTTCGGACATTCAATTTTTTTAATGATTAAAGACCATGTACACAGTATAACTAAGAAAATGGGATTTTTTTACTTATTGGTAAAATTTGTTTCTTGGAGTACAGTACCAGACACTGGTCCTCCGTCTTTGTTCTTATGACCTCTGTTATACAGAGAGATTGTCCGTGCAAGCCTCTTTTTATGTCCAATAAACTGAAGGTAGCTGCATTGAACCCAGGCATAATGAATAAATAGCCTATGTCAGATAACATACTCCAAGAAATTATTTACTGGTAAGTACTTTTAGTGTCTGGTAAATGCTAGAACATTCAATTGTGTCTTCTATCTCTCAGGAACTCTATTTTAAGATCTCTGAGTTCCTGGGTCTAAAGAAATGCTGTGCCGATTATGAGAGGTTCTCAACACCGATGCTGGATTTTTTATTTATTTAAAATTATGGAGAGTGTAGAAGGAGAAACTGGAATGCACAAAGGGGAACAGAAACATCAAAAACTCACAGGGGCACAGGAAAAGAATTAGGAACTATGGCAGGGAGAGCTCACTGGCAGAACATGCTTTTGGATACAAGGATCCTTCTTATTTTGCTTGGCCATTAACTTTCCGATGCAACTATGATTATGTTCAGGGATAAAAATAACTAAACTGTAAAGTGGTTTTATACTTCTACTACTGATGTTAAAGCCCTAGGAACACATGCAGTCCATACATTAAATGCTCAGATCTTGGAAACCACAGAAGTCAAAAGGAATAGTTGAACATAGTAAAGAGACAAATGTTTGGTAGTCTGGACACATCCATAGGAGGTTTCTGCTTTGGGTAATATGGTGGAAATGCTCATTTGTTTTGCCATTAGTCAATTAGAGCTACAGACTGGAAAACTGGAATGAAAAGTTTCCTCTCAAATTCTCAATGTCTCCTGACCAATCAGAAGTAAATAAAGTTTACATTTTTGGCCCTTAGCATATTAAAGAAAAACAAATTATTTATCATGTGATATTTACACCTTAATCGTGTCAACTCTTTTCTTAGCAATCGAAAATCTTAAATTGCAAGTGACTGGTTTGGATAGACGGATGAGAGATCTGCAATCAGACCTTGAGAAGCATGGAAAAGGTTAGCTGCATGCCTTTTATTTGGATGACTTTCACCTTGGTAATGTATATCTCGTGTTTGGGGCCAATGGGTAGGTAGGCAGATGTTGCCTTGAGCTCTTCGGTGAGGGGAGGAAGGCTAAAAGGATTGGAAGTCCATCCTATGAAGCAGTCCGCAACTCATGGCATGGTCAGAAGCAGTCTGTTAACCCAATAAAACAAACGCTAAAAATTAGTGTGGCAAGCTTAAAGCCCAACTACAGGAAACCCAAAAACGTTCCCTTGCAGTGTGGGCACAGCCACACTTTAAGGGAGGATTTTTAGGCATCCTTGAGTTCAGCTTTAAGTGCACAAGAGCTTCTGCTGGGCCTTCAGTTTAGATTTTTAGATTTTAGGAAGCTGAGCTCTCTAAATGATAATTTTTAGATGGAGGTCATCAATGGTTGCCACAGTTGTCCACTTAGAGGATCTCTTTAACCTAATAAAAAGTGGTAGATGTTACTTTCTAATATATGTTCCAAGTCTAATGATGAAAATATTTTCTCTTTCTCTTATTCCCACTGTTACAGCTTTATCCTTTACAAAAGGATTCACTAGAAGCGGTGACAAAATTTATATTATAAACGGCATTGAAGCCAATTATTTTGACGCCAAAACTAGTTGTGCTATTAGTGGAGGTCAGCTGGCCTCTCCCCGAACCCCCGAAGAAAACCAAGCCATCTTTTCTCTCCGTAAGCAAGTTGATAAGCATGCATACATGGGTATAAACGACCTACAGAAAGAGGGTGATTTTAGATATCCGTCTGGAGGAACCATCATCTACTCCAACTGGGCCCCAGGTGAACCCAACAA
This sequence comes from Lithobates pipiens, assembly GCF_037356315.1. Classification (NCBI taxonomy): domain Eukaryota; kingdom Metazoa; phylum Chordata; class Amphibia; order Anura; family Ranidae; genus Lithobates; species Lithobates pipiens. Next base: position 246,154,745 of record NW_027507787.1, read on the forward strand.
TGTTGGTGGCAAAGAGCACTGTGTGGAAATGCGTGAAACTGGAAAGTGGAATGATGAGAATTGCACACAAAAACGGCTTTTTGTTTGTGAGTTTTAAATCAATGCAAATAAGCTGATTCTGTGAATAATAATAATTGTTTTAATAAAAAGAAAAACATTTCAGTGTCAGGATACAACCGGCCTCTGGCAAGAATTTCAACCTACATAGTAATGGCTCCTATACTATCTATTGTGTTTAATTCTGTAATTGAGTGTTCCTGTTATTCCAACAACATTTACTAAAATAATATGAATGTATCTATACAGTTGTAAGTTTATCTTAATACAATACACTTAGGATATACCTCCATTCCATATTATCAGTATACATCCATTGAAGTATATATTTCCAATAGTAAGTATTTTACATAAATTATCCTCTTACATGTATTACCTATACAACAAATGTAATCTTAAAGCGTTTCTTAACCCTGATTCCACCTACCAGCCACTAATACCTTGATCATGTCATACTGTCAATATAGTCAGCCCAGATATTTCATTAGCTTTACTTTTGTGTTTTCCCACAACGTCTATTCAGCCCCAAACTTTTTCCCCTTTTCTCCATCCCTACACCTACAATAGCACAGTAGTACTATAACAGTCATTAAGGGGCTTTTATGGCAGTCACTGCTACACTAAGTCAGAGTCCTAATTGTAAATACTCTGGCATCACTTCTGACTTCTAGATCTTAAAACAAAAATCATCAAAAAAATCACATTAAAATGAAAAGAAAACATATTAAAAATGACAAATTTCCAATTCTTAGTTTCTTCTGAAACTATGCCATGGTCCTGGAGTGAAACACCCTCATGTATAGTCAGATTGTTGGCTTCCTGGAAACATCTGTTCAGGCGTTATCATCATCAATCTATAGATTTGTCTCATGTACCTCTCATCCATGTGTGTTCTATTACTCTATTTGCATTAAAATGTGACTTCTTCTCTATTATTCAATGTTACCATGCTGCTTATGCTTTGATGATGTGCTATCGAACATGCTGTAAACCTGACTTCTAAATGTTTGCAATTGGAACTTTCATTTTCATATTATGTGACCTCATTTTAGAAATAAAGGAATAAAAAAAAAATCTCCAATTCCTTTATTTTAATTTCTTTAATCTTAATTAATCTTTAATCTATCTATCTATCTATCTATCTATCTATCTATCTATCTATCTATCTATCTATCTATCTATCTATCTATCTATCTATCTAATCTATCACACACATACTGTACATCTTGCTTCCTTATAAGGTTGAATATATTTTTATTTTTGCATTTTTTTTAATTTTTTGTTGTAGAAGAATAATCTCTACATCAGAAGAGTGAGAAAACAATCTTGTCCATATAAAAAAAGATGTAGTAACAACAGTATTAAAGTACATCTTCTGAAGCAGTGGAGCCCTCATGTGTCCTGACATGGGAATATGCCATCATAGAGAACAAAAATATATAGGAATGAGGGCAAATATGACAACAATTAATTTTGCTTCCTTTTTACTGTATGTATCCCCTTACACAGGGGTCTCCAAACTTTCTAAACAAAGAGACAGTTTACTGTCCTTAAGACTTTTGGGGGCCAGACTATGGCCACTGGGAGTAAAAAAGGTCCTGATGTCAGTTGAAAAATACATTGCCCTAACTTTGGTGTCATTGGGAGGAATTCGTTTCTGGTATCAGTGGATGAAACAGTGTCCCAGGGGCTGTATAAAAGCAAGCAAAGGGCCACATCTGGCCCCTAGGTCACACCTTGGAGACCACTTCCCTAACAGGCAGATAAGGGTTCTTTCCCACAGTGTGCAAGATATCAGGATATACGCTATACACATTACCAAATGTATTGGGACTCCTGCCTTTACACGCACGTGAACTTTAATGGCATACCAGTCTTAGTCCATAGGGTTCAACAGAGACGGCTCTAGGCTTTGTGAGGACTTAGGCAAACCTTAGACATGAGGCCCCACTAACTCCCACAATGAGAAAAATAATTCAAGCAATAAAAATTAATGGTATAAATTGCATATATAAAGAGCCTTAAATCCTATGAATTATGAATTTACAGTTTCTAGAACTTTGTCTAACCAATTCTTCTTTAATCAAATATATATACACTACATATATATTATATTACATATATATATATATATATATATATATATATATATATATATATATAAGAGGGCCAGTATGGTGGCCCGTAATTATGGGAGGAGCCCGGAGGGTATATAATCAGACCACCCACAACGGTCTGTGTCGGTTCCAGTGCAAGGTACTGCACATCAAGGGGCCGACTCGTCTCAGCTCCCTCACGGTCGGCTATCTGTGCGTCCAATCGCAGGTGCACTTCGGCTTCTTCGTTCGTGGTCTTCGTCGGCGGTTCCCGCTCATGGTCGCAGGTAAGTAGTATCCGAATCTTTTCATATCATGTGCAAACTTGCGGCTTATCGTGCTTACTATCCTGCACCCCTTTTGCAAAACCTACCTCTGAGTTGTTGACACTCATGTCCCGACATCTTTCGGCACAGGCATAGTACATTTGTAAATTCCTTCTACCAAACATACGATTCATTCATAGATCCAAGCCTCCGAGTCGCTGTCGGTCGTTCTCCAATATCACTCGCCATAGGCTTCACTAGTTATAAGATTCACTGTTCTCATCCTTTTTTGAGATAAACAGGTATTGTTTGTATGGGTTTCTGTGGCTGATTGAGGTGTAATTAAACCCACCTGATGTCTTTCCTGCACTTGACTAGCCTGGGGGATGGGTGGTTGATAGGTGTTTGGTTTCACAGCAAGGAATGGCATACACTCTACAACCAATTCGTATCAGATACTCCTTACTGCCAATTTATATCAGATTCATCTCATACATTTTTTAAGCTGATTCGTGTCAAATGCATTGCACAGGCTGACTCTGCCAACTCACTGCGTGTCCACGTAGTTGTACCTTCGGTCGTATATCTTCATCGATTGTCCCACACTCGGACCGCTACACACTCGCTGTTGCAGGTAGGACTTTGTTGTTACCGCTCCTCCAAACTCTAGTAGTTACGTTATCATGTTCGTTTATCATGTTCGTTTTGCAAAAAGTCGCACTTACGCCACCGTAAGTCTTTCCATGTCATCTTTCATGTATTTCATGCTTTCTACCCAACGCGGGTTTACTCGAGCCATTCACTTCACGGCGATGCGGTCAAATCCGACATTCAAGCCCCTTACTCACCTCGCGTCTACGGCCGATTCGAAACTAGTCGCAACTTCGCTTCTATGTTTCGGATCCTCGGCAATCACAAAGCCCCTTCAACCGCCATCACCATTTAGTTGATTCGAACCCAGCCATATCATCGGCAATACGGTCAGATCTGTCATACGAGCCCCGTAGTCACCTCACATCTATGGCCGATTCGAAACTAGTCGCAACTTCGCTTCTATGTTTCGGATCCTCGGCAATCACAAAGCCCCTTCAACCGCCATCACCATTTAGTCGATTCAAACCCAGCCATATCATCGGCAATACGGGCAGATCTGTCATACGAGCCCTGTAGTCGCCTCGCATCTACGGCCGATTCGAATCTAGTCGCAACTTCGCTTCTATGTTTCGGATCATTGGCAATCACCAGCCCCTTCAACCACCATCACAATTCAATCAATCCGAACCCAGCCATATCCTTAGCGATGCGGTCGGATCCCATATATGAGCTTCTCAGTCGCATCTACGGAAGATTCGAGTCTAGTCGCAGCATCGGCGCAACGATTCCAGTCCTTGCCAAACGCAACTCTAACAACCAAGCCGAATCCTGTTGCATCTCCGACTCAAATGAGTCAAATCAGACTATTCCATAGCTATAGCCCAGTTCAAACTAGTCACATCGACTGTACGAATTCAGCAGTACTTACGTTTGACTTTCTCAGTCTATCCATACATGATCATACACAATTCTCTCCACCAATTTTCTCAGTGTTGCGCACGGTCATTCCTACATAATCACATTTCCTCTATAACCTTTTCTTTCGCATTTCAACAAAGCTCCTTGCAATCGCTGCAAGCATCAATGCAATGGCTCAAATACGGCCACTCATCTCCAGTAGCAACACAGCTGCTCACCTCATTCATCCATTCATTCATTCTCACCTCATAATTCAAATAAAGCCGCTTCCTTGCAATCGCTGCAAGCATTTCAGCAAGTGGCTCAAACTGCCACTCATCGTCTCCAGTAGCAACACGGCTGCTCATCATTTTCTCTGTCGCTTTCCCCTTTTTAGGCCAGTTAGAACACCAGATAGTCCACCCTGCACCAGGTTTGGACAGTATCTCCCAAAAAACCCCCCAAAAAAACAAAAAAAACAAAAACAAAACCAAAACCCATTGTTGAGGGCTTGCATCTTCACCAGGGGGCCAGCTTTGCCCCAAAGAGCTCTTTGCAATCCCCCTTGTCAAAACGAAATTCTCATGTCACCTTACTACAGGCTCCCGGTCAACTCAGTTCTCGACCCCAACCAGTCGACTTCACAACTAGTGCATAAAGTCAGGTGTTTAGTTCAATGGGATTCCCCCTTTCTCTTAAACATTCTTTCACTACATATTTTTACTTCACATACAGAATTTGACCTGCTCCTGAGGCGTTAGCAACTGTCACAAACTTCTGTGCACTTTGTGCACTCTGTTTTCGAAGCACAAGCCTTCCATACGCAGACAAGGTCGCCTAATCTCCATACTTGCTGGCAGTGCAAGCATTAGTAGACCGAAACCCACGTCAATTAACTACAGATTGCAACATTCCTACTTAGTATACCAGACTTCAGCTACCCACCCCAGTCCGCCCTGGGGCGCTCTGGTTCATTATTCTGTGCCGAGCACAGACTGACACCCGAGCTATCGGTTACCTAGCCAGTCACCTCCTGGCTCACCTCGGTTGTCACGCATTCTTTTGAGTTTTCTAAAGTCACACTCAACAGCGCTCGAGCGCAAACCAACTGTCACTATAGCTGTCGTTCCTTGTCCTGTTCTTCTTGTTTCCTTCCGCCTTTCATCTTATCTACCCAACGCAACTATCCCCTCCTACCTTTGCAACTTACCTCAAACATACGCACCCCCCCCCCCCCCTTACTTTTAGTTGACGCCATGTCGCAGGCAGACAGTGAGGACTTTGCCTCAGCCCTGCCATCACCCTTTATGGGCTCAGTAAGCAGCGGTTTACAGTCTCACAAGAGCTTGGATCAATAAAAAAAATAACTCATAGCAGAACGGTGTCGCAGGAGTAAATCCTACCCTGCCGCAGCCAGGAAACCAAGCCTTTAGGCTACTGTTTCCACCGCCAGTGGCACCCCTTCCAGGCACCACTTCAGTCTATCTTCTTTGCGACTACTCAGCGGTACTCCTGGGTCACCACACTGTCAACAGCAGTCGCCAAAGTCCAAGCAGAGTGACAGCCCTGGAGGTACACCCAGCCGTGCCCCTACCAGCTCCAGTCACCACCGTCATTCCCGTACCTTCACTTACAGATACACCCAACTTCTGCACCATCGTCTTCCCTGCACACCTTGTCCTAGCAGGGCATCTAGGAGGACATCTTGGATGACAGCGACGTTAACTTAGCATCCCTCCTCATAGCAGTACACAACTTGGCCTAAAACAAGTCATATTCGCGGTGAGATGTCTCAGTCATCCTGAAGGCCAGAGACCCTTTACTTAATCGCAAGCTCACTGTCACAGAGTTTGTGCTGGCCTTGGGGACAGTCAGAGACATGTTAGGCAGAGCAACCCCAACAGGAGGGTAGAATTGGACCCGTATCTGCATGATACAGGAAATGGTCGGAGACTGCAGACATAATACAGGAGATGGTCAGAGACTGTAGACATACTAAAGGAGATGGTCAGAGACTGCAGATATACTACAGAATATGGTCAGAGACTGCAGACATAATACAGGAGATGGTCAGAGACTGCAGACATACTACAGGAGATGGTCAGAGACTGCATATATGATACAAGTGATGGTCAGAGAGTTTGTGGACATGACACAAGAGATGGTCAGAGACTGCAGACATACTACAGGAGATGACCAGAGAGTGTGCAGACATAATTTGGCTGAAATTGCACCCGGGTCACTCGTGCATTGCACAGAATGCACAGCGTGTTCCTGTGTTTTTCACTTTGCTGCACTAACATGCCTAGAAAGGGGGCACTCGTTTGGGCACCTGGAGCAATTGTGCATATCAGTTGTGGGGTGCCAAGGGCCACTCCCTCTGTGGTAGACAGCATCTCTTTGATTGGGGGGGAGAGGATATGTGCTAAGGGGGTGGATTTCATATCCAAACCCCCTTGGAGCACAAGTCCTAAAGTGCCCCCTAAAACATATCCTCTCCCCCCAAATCATTCAAAGTGAACTGCAGGCTGCTTACGGGCGGCATGCGGGAATGAAAATAGCCTGCACGAATGCTGGAAAGGGTGAGGTACAGGTAAATTAGGCAACCGCGGGGTCCCTGGGATTTGCGAGGCCTGAAGCGGTCGTCTAATTTGCCTAATTAGAGAGCCGCCTCTGCATTTAAGCTTAAAGTATGAGAAGATCTGTACCATGATCACCACAAAAAGATGACACGGCCATCTGATTCATCTGAGGATGCACAGACAAAGCCACACCACACTATTCCAGGCTCCTCCGAACCCTAAACGGATCGGGAGCATCTTGATGTTAAAAGGGATGCAGTTTCTCAGGCCCAGGAGAAATCCAAATTGGGATATTATTGTGAAGCCACATTTCTACAATGTGAAGGAGGAAGTCATGAGGAGGTGGAGGGAAGCAGACCATCTCACTATCCAGGGCCACCCTGTTCAGGTGTTCGCTGACCTATCCCCTTACAATATCCAGAGGAGATGATCCCTTAAACTGCTGCTGCTTGTACTATCCCAGAAATCTATTAAATATCGGTAGGCCCTTCAAGTTTACCTTTACTTATCAGAACAAGTCACATGGCTTCGCTACCATCCAGGAAAGTGATGGGCTTCTTCATCTCTCAAGCTACCTCAGTAATGCCTGAATCTGCCTCTTCACACAAGACCCCAGGATCTTTTAAGCGACCACCTCCAGTGAGCCCTATCGCCCCTCTATAGTAGAGGCAACACACCAAGCGATCCAAGGACGCTCAACCTCCTTGATACCACATCTGACTTGACTGGTGCTTTCTTTTTCTATTTTTTAAAAGGTCTTATTCTACCTGGTTTTATACTGACTCAAGTATCCCCTCAACGCTGATGAACATTTTTTGATTTTTCTTTATCTAAGTTATGTAGCTAATGTACTGTTCCGGAAAAAATAATGTTTCGTAACAATTTGCTTTCTCCTTTGTTATTGTCTTAGCCGTGTTTACGGGTGGGTGTGTGGGCACATTTCTGTTGGTGTGCACGGGTGTGCATGTGTACATGTGCACACTGAAAGTTATACATGTTTGACTGTTACTTCCCACACATTCACCCAGTACAGTTCCTATATATAGTTATTAGAACTATCTGTTTGAAGGGAGGGCCTGGGCAGCTCTTTTTGCCTCCCAGGCTATCACTACAAATTTTTCTCCTTTAACACATTTGCCTGTTTATCTGGTTATAATGACTCTCATCTTGGTCCTCACCCTAAGATCTCACTAGCCAACCCCCTTTGTGGGGCTGTACTTACTAAGATTGGTCTAGGCCTGAGCAGACTACATGCGTCTCCATCTGCCTCAATGCTGAGGATTTTCCTTAAGGTGGAGGCAGATCCCTGCCCTCCGATTTGGTGGGCATTTTCAAGGTACCCTGCCCATGTGGGATTTGGCAGGCCCATTCCCACCCTGGTAGAATCCGCGGTATCCAAAGGGAGGATGCCACGTGAGCCTCTACCCTTTCTCTTCTTGCTCTCTTTCCTCCTCCTATGCTCACATTCTCTTCTTCGGATCTTCCGATCTTAGCTCCCACTCTTTTCCACTCTATGGTCCTGTGTGATACAATCCTTGCCAACCCAGCACTCACCTCTGAACTCTGCCCTTTAAGACACCTCTTTAATAATCCTCACTTCCCACCAGGTTTGGACATCAGAGCATTCCAGTGGTGGTTAAATAAAGGCCTATTTAGAATAGGGCCCTTTTTTTTCGCTATGAGACCTCTTATTCTGAACCACTGTGTACAAAAACTGGAGATGCCCAAATCCGAAAACTTCAGACTGATTCAAATCCACAATTTCTTGCTCTCTATTTGGAAAGCTGGTTCAGAAGTCCCGAGAGTCACACCCTATGAAAAAGGGTGCTGCGCTATCAGAGATCAGAAAGTGGGCATATCTTTGATATACACTTCTTGGGCAGACTTCAGGCAAGCCTTCGTATGCTTTAATATGTGAACAAGACTTGACTATAGATTGGGACATGGAAACCTGGTATCAACACTTCTCCCGTTCCTTTAAAGGTATTGTTAATGTTTCGCTAGTAGAGGCTAGTGTCAAACTCCTGACCTGCTGATATTTGGTCCCCTTTCGCCTAGCCCATATCTTACCTAGGGCTTCCTCCCTATGTTTTAGGGGTTGTGGCCAATGGAGAGATCTACTCCATATATGGTGGAATTGTCCCTGTTTAAGGGGTTTCTGGATAGGGATGAGCCGAACACCCCCCGGTTCGGTTCGCACCAGAACTTGCGAACGACCCCCGCGTTCGGTACGAACGTTAGAACCCCATTGAAGTCTATGGGACTCGAACGTTCGAATTGGAAAGTGCTAATTTTAACGGCTAATATGCAAGATAGTGTCCTAAAAAGGGTTTGGCGACCTGCCTCCTGCCTCAGGGGACATGGGTCACTGCAAAAAAAAGTTTTAAAAACTACCGTTTTGGCGGGAGCACTGATTTTAATGACGATTAAAGTGAAAAAAAAAAAGTGAAATATTCCTTTAAATATGGTGCCTGGGGGGTGTCTGTAGTATGCCTGTGAAGTGCCACGTGTTTCCCGTGTTTAGAACAGTCCCTGCACAAAATGACATTAAACGGAAATAACACCATTTAAAACTGCTTGCGGTTTTAATGTTATATCTGGTTCCTGCAATATGGTTGAAAATCATTCAGAAAAATGGCATGGGTAGCCCTCCCTGCCCATTACCAGCCCCTTTGGGTTTTGTACGCATATTAAGGGGAACCCCGTACCCATATTAAAAAAAAAGGAAATGCGTGTGGCCCCCAGGCCCTATATACTCAGAACAGCAGTATACAGGCGGTGCAAACAAGACAGGGACTGTGTAGGTTTGTTGTGTTAAGTTGAATCTGTTTGTAATTTTCAACTGGTACATTTTTAAAGTGTAGCTCCAGTCAAAAAAACTATTTTTAAGCTTTTTGGAAAACATAGGGAAGGGTTATCACCCCTGTATAATTTGTTTTGTCGTCCATCTTTTTTCATCTCACTTGCTGTTGTCTCCTTCCGTTTGCAAGTAGGAGATGTTTGTAAATTGGATGTTTGAAAGTAGGGGCCTGCCCTATATGCTCTTCAGAAATGGCGGAACAAGGTGTTGGTTTTGCAACAACATTGTAAGCCCTCAAAGTGACTCTTGGTGGGCGCTGGAGCGCCCTGCTGTGAACGATTATATCAAGAATTGTAATTACATGCCATTGTTGAACAGTGGTAGAAAAATTGACCTTTGGTGGTTGTGGTGCTGGTGCCACAACACTATAAGTCCTCACCGTTACTCTGGGTGGGCACAGGAAGGGGCCCTCCTGTGAAATATTATATCAAGAATTGTAATTACATGTCCCTGTTAAACAGGGGCAGAAAAATTGGGCCTTAGGCACTGGTGCCATCACACTGCAACCTCTGCCATACACTCTAGTTTTATTGCAGGAATTAGCCCTGCTGCAAAGCATTGCATCAAAAATTGTACTTAAACGCCCCTGTTAAACAGGGGCAGAAAAATTGGGCTGCTGGCATCACCCAGAACCAAAAATGTTCTTCCAACATATCAGCGGAGGAGGAAGAGGATAGACAATCAACATAACAGGACAGTCACTCAGCATCAGCATAGGCAGTCTTGAAGGGATGTGGTATTTCAAAAAAAATTATTCGGTTACATCAGCTTCAGGTGCTTGGTAGCTGTGGGTGATCCAAGACTGATTCATCTTGATGAAGGTCAGTCGATCAACTGATTCGGTGGACAGGCGCACCCTGTGATCGGTAACGAAGCCACCAGCAGCACTGAAGGTGCGTTCCGAAAGAACGCTGGATGCAGGACAGGCCAGTAGCTCAATTGCATACTGTGCAAGCTCTGCTCCAGTGATCCATCCTCAAGACCCAGTAAGCCAGAGGATTTTCGGTGGGAAAGGTGTCCAAGTCTGACCTTGCCCCTAGGTATTCCTGCACCATGTAAATTAGACGCTGGCGATGGGTGCTGGAACCAATCATACCTTGGGGCTGCGGACTAAAAAATTGTCTGAAAGCATCAGTCAGACGGCCACCTTCTCCACCGCTCCTTCTGACTGATGCCTCAGCAACACGTTGTCCAGGACCAGGAGTTTGTGACCTCCCAGTCTCTGGGAACGCGTTGCACAGACCTTTCTGCAAGGCCTCCCGGAGATGTCTCATCCTCTGCTCCCTCTGCGATGGCAAGATAAGGTCGGCAACCTTACCCTTGTACCGTGGATCAAGGAGAGTGGCCAGCCAGTAATGGTCCCTCTCCTTGATCCGAAGAATACGAGGATCCTTCCGCAGGCTTTGCAGGATCAGGGAGGCCATGCAGCGTAGGTTAGCTGAGGCATTCGGTCCGGAGTCCTCTGGGTCACTAAGGACAACATGATCCGCAGCTACCTCCTCCCAGCCACGTACAAGTCCACGTGTTTCTTGGGACTGTAAATCATCCCTATAAGACTGCTGCTGCTGATGCTGAGTGCCAGCCTCCACCTCCATGCTGACACAATCATCCTCCTCCTCCTCTTCCTCCTCCTCACCCTCTTCCTGTGTGATGGGTGGCACAGCAGGAACACTGTCTGGATAAAGGGGGCCTTGAGAGGCAAGGAAGTCCTCCTCTTCCTGCCTCTGTTCTGCCTCAAGTGCCCTGTCCATTATTCCACGCAGCGTATGCTCCAAGAGGTGGACAAGAGGTATAGTGTCACTGATGCATGCACTGTCACTGCTCACCATCCTTGTGGCCTCCTCAAACGGTGACAGGACAGTGCATGCATCCCTGATCATGCCCCACTGGCGTGGTGAGAAAAAACCAAGCTCCCCTGACCCTGTCCTGGTGCCGTAGTCGCACAGGTACTCATTGATGGCCCTCTGCTGCGTGTGCAGCCGCTGCAGCATGGCCAATGTTGAGTTCCATCTGGTGGGCATGTCACATATAAGGCGGTTCTTGGGCAGGTTCAACTCCTTTTGGAGCTCAGCCAGCCGAGCACAGGCATTAAATGATCGGCGGAGTGGGCCGGGATGGGAGGAGCCGTGGACACGTAGCGGCCGTCGGCTCGCGTCCTTTCCCCCCGCCGCACCCGCCCATGCCTCCTGATCCACCCGCCCCGCCCACCCGCCATCAGCTGTTCGCTTCCACGAGGCGAGCGGACGCCCCGGATCAAGCCAGGAGAGAGAGCGAGCGGAGAATGCTTCCTGTGAAGCGGAGACACAGCGGTGGGAAGGTGGCTCTGTAGGAAGCCTTACGCCCCCCCCTCCTTTCAGCGGAGCAGGCTTGACGGCACGGACCTTCTCTACCCTCCATAGGTCGGTAAGGCAAAGAATTAGAGGGTCATTGACAGAGTGGAGGAGCAGTGAGAGGTGAGCAACCGTATGGATGAGTGGAGGGGAGATGGCCCGCTGGAGATTTGGTCATCATCAGTGATCAGAAGTTATCATTCTAAAGACCTCTCTTTGAAAGCGGTAAGGTACATACATGTATAAACTGGTTAACGATTGCTGCTAATGTGACATCTACTACCTGCCTATCAGTGTACTACCAATACCGCCTGATTAGTCGGACACGGACCTTTCCACCCCTGCACAGGCCGGCAAGGTTATGAATGAGATAATCAGCGACAGAGTGGAGGAGCAATGATAGCTGAGCAATCTGTATGAATGAAAGGAGGGGTGATGGTCGGCTGCATATCTTGTCATCATCATTGACTAGAAGCTGTTATTGTAATAACTTTTCTTGGAAAGTGGTAAGGCGGATATATATATAAGCACGCTAACAACTGCTCTTAATGTGATTTCTTCTCTGGAACTATCAGATTGTTACCAACACTGCTTGATTAGCCGGATATAAACCCTGCAGGGGGAGGAATGATGAGAGGTGAACAGATGGACATTTGAAGGATTAATAATCAGTAATGCTATGTGGAGTTCTTTTTCTTTTTCCTCTATTCACAATTTTAGATAGAGGCATAAAATAGCGGTCGGGTTGGGGGCTCATTTCACAATTGTCGGTCCTTCGCCCATCGTGCACCCAGCACTCCCTGACAGCAATCTTATCTTGTAGCTGCCTGCAGGCATACAGGTACAAGGGAGTGAGGTATCCCGCCCCCAGAAAGTGATCTGAGCAACCCGGACCCCATAAGAGTTATAGGGAAAGGGACAGGGCCTGGATCTGGGTGTTAACCTGCAACAAAGGAGAATGCCGGGGAAGATGAATAAAAGGGGGGGTACGGGACCTGTTAGCCCGGGGGGGATACAACGATACTTAGTGGGGGAGATAAGTGTGCTGGAAAGCAGCCAGGAAACCCCTAGCCAGAAGACATCAAGAAAATCAGGTGCAGGCATGAGTAAAACTATAGACACGGGAGAAGTGCGGGGAGCAGGAAAATCTAAGGACGTAGGCCCAACTCGTACCAGGACGGGGGGGGTAAGCTCCCGAGATGAAGATAAAGGGAAAAAAAGGGAAGAACTGGGGAGAAAAGGAGAGGCTACCCCCCTATCCGAAATTCAACCTGAAATCCAACCCGAATTAGGAGGAGCCCTAGTGCTGGCAGACCCACAAGTGAGCCTGAGCATGCTGAGAGAGGTATTTACAGAGGCATTGACCAAGGTTGAAACATCACTTAAATCTGATATAGCCGGGATTAAGACAGATATTGGCCGAGTGCTAGGAAGGGTGGAAGAGTTGGAGGAAAGAATGAATGGATATGAACAAAATATGAGGGATCTAAAAGAACAAGTGAAATTAGCCCAAAAAACAAACAGATCGATCTTATATAAAATCGAGGACCAAGAAAATTGCGGAAGAAGGAAAAATTTAAGGATAAAAGGCCTAGAAGAAAAATTTAGGAATGAAGAGCTCCCTAGGGTGATGCAGGATTTGTTCAATCCCATTCTAGGTAGGACGGAGAAGGACAAATTAAAAATAGACAGAGTACATCGAGTCATGGGATACCGCGCCCAAGCCACAGAAAAACCTAGAGACGTAATAATTAGATTCCATTTTTTCGAGGATAAAGCGTTAGTGTTGGAGAATATCCGAAGGTTGGACAAAATTTTGTTTCAGGAGGCGGAGATACAGATATTCTCGGACCTAGCAGGGGTTAGGGGGTAATCTCTCTCTCAAACAGGGTTTAGGTGCTCTCTCTCCCGCTCTCTCGCCCCCCCCTTCTCTCTTCCCCCGCGTCGACCTCCGGTGGGGGGGGATGTTTCCCTCCCGGAGGGGCGGGGGAGGAGAGGAGGGGGAGGGGATCAGTGAGATATGACAAGACTGAAATTGATAACATATAATGTAAGGGGTATAAGTACTCCCCAAAAAAAGTTCAGAGTTAATAGGGAGTTGGAATTGTATGGAGCGAATGTGGTCTGCTTGCAGGAAACACATTTATCACACGAGGCTACAGGGAGACTGACGTCCCGGGGGTTCCCAACATGGTTCTACGGTGACTCTACAACATGTAACGCCAGGGGGGTAGCAATAGGCTTTGAGAGAAGTGTTAGGTTTGAAGTCGAGAAACAGATGGCCGACCCGGAAGGGAGATTCTTGTTTATAAGAGGGAAACTATCGGATGGAATATACACCTTCGCGAATATATACTCTCCAAACAGGGACCCAGATAAATTTTTAAGGAAGGTTTTGGAACTATTAGCGGAGTTTAAAAAAGGTAAACTGATAGTAGCGGGAGATCTGAATATGAGCATCGACCCTCGGGTGGACTCCTCAGCTGGGTCCCCGCGATGGCCGGAGCTTAGATATAAAAAAATAAAGGCCCTGCTCTTAGAATTTCAGTTGGTTGACGCTTGGAGGATTAAACATCCGAACAGCAGAGACTATACTTTCTACTCTTCGGTGCATGGGACATTCACCCGAATTGATTATGTTCTGATTGAACATCAAATGCTCCCAGCTCTCAAAGATACAGTAATAAAATCTATCTCCTTATCTGACCACGCCCCAGTCATGGTGCAGCTGGAGCTTGTAATGGATCAGGCTAAAAGAGAGACATGGAGATTAAATGAAACTTTGATCCAGGACCCAGAAACTAGAAGCAGAATTGAAATAGAACTAGAAGAGTTTTTTATAAGAAATGATTCCCCTGCGGTTACGAGGAGTACGATATGGGAGACCCACAAAGCATATATACGAGGAATCCTAATAAGCATCGGGACAGGGAAAAAAAAGGAAATAGGGAAAAGGTTACAAGATCTAAATAAGGAGATTTGGGAACTGGAGCAACAAACTAGATCAAAGGGGATCCCAGAGAAAGTAGAGCTAAAAGAGAAGAAGCTACAATTAGAAGAACTTATGGAGGAGGAAAGGGTGCGAGTTAACCACTGGGCAGAGAGCATAAGATACCAGGAGGGGAACAAACCTGGGAAATGGTTAGCGAGAGTAGTGCGGGAGAGAAGGAATGCGTCTTTTATACCCAAAATTTAAAATGAAAAGGGGGAAATGAAGCACTCCACCCCTGAAATAGCGACGGTCTTCCATAAATATTATAGTCTGTTATATAAGGTAGGACAGGGAATGGAGAAAAACAGAGCTACTGAGTATTTAAAAGGGATAGATCTTCCTAAAGTCCCAGAGGAAGAGCTGGAAATGTTGGAGACCCCGGTCACGGTAGACGAGGTGGCGAGGGCAATAAGAGGGATGGCAATAGGGAAAAGTCCAGGCCCGGATGGGTTCCCAATTTTATATTATAAAAAGTTTGAAAAGATATTGGCCCCCAAATTATGCGAGTATATGAATGCAGTTGCAGAAGGGGAAGATCTGAGGGAAGAGGCATTGATGGCTTACATAACTTTGATATTAAAGGAGGGGAAGGAGCCAACAACCCCTGGGAGTTATAGACCAATCTCTCTCCTGAACACGGATGTGAAGATATTCTTAAAAGTGATAGCAGAGAGATTGAAACCGTTGCTCCCCCAATGGGTCCATAGGGACCAAACGGGGTTTGTTATGGGCAGGGAGGGGAGGGATAACTGTCTTAAAACCCTAATGTTGATTCATGGGGCGGAGAGCAGTGGACCCCCAGTCGCCCTGTTATCGGTGGATGCTGAAAAAGCATTCGACAGGGTAGACTGGGGCTTCATGTTTGAGACTTTAAGATATCTGGGGTTAAAAGAAAAAATATTACGATGGATAAAAGCATTTTATTCCCGCCCGTCGGCAAAAATTAAAATTAACGGTAACCTCTCCCCGGTAGTGAAGCTGTACAATGGAACTAGACAGGGATGCCCCCTGTCTCCAATGCTGTTTATACTCGCCTTGGAACCCTTGTTGGCTTCAATTAGGAAGAATGGAGACATAAGGGGGGTGAGAATGGGCGGAGAAGAGTATAAGATCTCTGCGTATGCGGATGACATATTATTTTATGTTTCGGACCTCAGGGTGACTTTGCCAAATATAATCAGGGAGATCCATAAATATGGGAAGCTGACAAATTTCAAGATTAACATGTCAAAAACTGAGATTCTGAACATAACGGTACCAAAAAAAGAACAAGAGGAACTCCAGAGGTTCTTCCCTTTCATCTGGTGTAGGGAAGATTTGAGGTACCTGGGAGTAAAAATCACACCCACATTGTCATCCACATACGCAGCTAATTATACAGATATATTGAATAGGGTGAAAGAATGGATAAAACGCATGAGATATAAACCCCTGTCGCTAATAGGAAGAGTAAACGCGTTGAAAATGTTTATTTTACCAAAACTGATATATGTGTTTCAAATGATCCCAATAAAAGTTCCGCAGGAGTTCTTTAGGAAACTCCAAACCCTAATTTTAAAACATATATGGGGACGTAGGAATCCTAGAATCTCATATGCGACTCTGGAAAGGGGGAAAGTAGAAGGGGGATTAGCCGCCCCGAACTTTAGAAGATATTATCAGGCAGCAGTAATTTCACGGGTGGTGGATTGGGTGTATGATAAAGGCGATAAAGGGTGGGTAAATATAGAGAAAACACAAAGTGGAGTTAATTTAGGAAAAAGGATCTGGATACCTAGGGACTACCGTGACTTGGGGAGAAGCACTAACCCACTAACTACTAATTTGTTTAGAATATGGGATAAAGTGGGCGAATTAAATCACTGTTTATTTTACCAAAACTGATATATGTGTTTCAAATGATCCCAATAAAAGTTCCGCAGGAGTTCTTTAGGAAACTCCAAACCCTAATTTTAAAACATATATGGGGACGTAGGAATCCTAGAATCTCATATGCGACTCTGGAAAGGGGGAAAGTAGAAGGGGGATTAGCCGCCCCGAACTTTAGAAGATATTATCAGGCAGCAGTAATTTCACGGGTGGTGGATTGGGTGTATGATAAAGGCGATAAAGGGTGGGTAAATATAGAGAAAACACAAAGTGGAGTTAATTTAGGAAAAAGGATCTGGATACCTAGGGACTACCGTGACTTGGGGAGAAGCACTAACCCACTAACTACTAATTTGTTTAGAATATGGGATAAAGTGGGCGAATTAAATCACTGGCAGCACAATTCACCTTTAATTTCTCTATTAGACACAAGTTTTTTTAAACCAGGGAAGGAAGAATATGTTTATTTCACAAAATGGGCAAAAAGGGATGATATTTTTTTGAAAGATGTGATGAATGGGGATAGAGTTTGTACTTTAGGAGAAATAAGACAAAAATGGGGATGTAGGAAATTAGACAGTTGGAGATATGCACAAATTAAACATTTTGTTCAGGCGCTACCCCGACCACTCCGCGGGGAAGGAGATCTTAGACCTATGGAGAGAATGCTTTCAGACCCGGGCTGTAAAAAAAAAAGTTTGTCCAAAATCTATAAAATTCTGCAGGAGGAAAAGGAACCAGGAGAACCATTGTTTTTAAAAAAATGGGAAGAAGAGTTGGGTACTCTGGGAGATAAGGAACGTAGAAAGAAGATTTTAAGAATAGCAGGTACAATATCTAAGGACAATATGTCAGCGGAAATGTCATTTAAATTAATGGCAAGATGGTATATTGTCCCACAAAGAGCGCATAAGAGAAGGCCGGACATATCAGCACTCTGCTGGAGGGGTTGTGATAAGGTGGGAACTTTTGCACATATCTGGTGGGAGTGTGGTAAGATTGGCCCTTATTGGGAGAAAATAATAGGAAACATCTTCCAGATAACAGGGGAACAGGTAAAGAAGGATCCTTGGACATGTCTATTCCATGACACAGATAAAACAATAGGGGAATATAAAAATTCATTGATACCTCACTTATTGATTGCTGCAAAAAGCCTGATCCCAAAGAGATGGGGCTCTGTTGAACCCCCATCCATGAGGGAATGGTTAGCTAAAGTAGAGTGGTTAAGATCAATGGAGGAATCAATATTTAAAAGAGGAGATCAAGTGGAAATTTATCATAGCAAATGGGGAAAATGGTTGGAGTATAAGAAACAAGGGAATGTCCCAGAATGAGTGGTCCCGAGGGGAGAGGAGGGGGAGGGCGGGAGAGAGAGACGGAGAGAGAGAGGGGGGGGTTGGGGAGGGAGATCTGAGGGGGAGGGGACGGGAAAATATAAATTTATGGAATAGGAAGCATATTTTTGTAACATTCCTACTTTTTTGAAATTCTTTAAAATAAATAAAAATAAAATGGAGGAAGATGTTAAAAAAAAGAAAAAAAGGAAAAAGGATTGCATGTGATGTCAAAGTAGCACTGCCAATAGGCAAAATAGTGGCGATGAGAAGAAGGGCACCAAAAAATCACAAGGGCGTAAAACTTGCCACAAATTTGTTGACAAGAGAGTATGGCGTGCTATAAACTGATGCAAAAAAAAAAAAAAATGATCGGCGGAAATGCACACAGACTCTCCTGGCCTGTTTCAGGACATCCTGTAAGCCGGGTACCTGCCAAAGAACCGCTGCACCACCAGGTTAAGGACGTGAGCTACACAGGGCACATGGGTCAGTTGTCCCTGTCGGAGGGCGGAGAGGAGGTTGGTGCCATTGTCGCAAACCACCATTCCTGGCTTAAGCTGGCGTGGCGTCAACCACCTCTCGGCCTGCCCCTGCAGAGCTGACAAAACATCCGCCCCAGTGTGGCTCCTGTCCCCCAAACAAACCAGCGCAAGCACGGCATGGCATCGTTTTGCCTGCGTACTTGCGTAGCCCCTGCAACGCCTACGGAGCACCGCTGGTTCTGAGGACAGAGCACTGGAAGAGGCCATGGAGGAAGAAGAAGAGGAGGGGGTGGAGGAGAGAGGTGTGTCACAACCAATAGTAGCATTTTGGAGGCGTGGTGGCGGAACAACCTCCAACACTACTGCACCTTGTCCTGCATCCTTCCCAGCAGCCAGAAGAGTGACCCAATGGGCCGTGAAAGACAGGTAACGTCCCTGTCCATGCCTGCTGGACCATGAGTCAGCGGTAATATGCACCTTACCGCTGACCGCCCTGTCCAGCGAGGCAAGGACATTGCCTTCCACATGCCGGTAGAGAGCCGGAATCGCCTTCCGTGAGAAAAAGTGGCGTTTGGGGACCTGCCACTGAGGAACCGCACATTGTACAAACTCACGGAAGGGGGCCGAGTCTACCAACTGAAAAGGCAGCAGTTGAAGTGCTAGCAATTTAGCCAAGCTAGCATTCAACCGCTGGGCATGTGGATGGCTGGGAGTAAATTTCTTCCGCCGGTCCAGCAGCTGGGGCAGGGACATTTGCCTGCTATAATCGGACGTGGATGTACCACTAGCAGAGTTCCCGGAAGCACTTGGCTGTGACACACCTAATTCTACACCTTCATTCCTCTCAGAGCAGGTGTCAGAGAGGACTGAAGGTCTAGTGGGGTTGGAGATGCCAGCTGATGAGGAGCAAGGAGAGGTCCGCTTTGTTCTTTGGTGTGGGTCTTTGAGGTATGCTTGCCAACAAGCTGCATGGCAGGTCAACATATGTCTGGTCAAGCATGTGGTGCCCAAGTGGCTGATGTTTTGGCCACGTGAGATACACTTGAGACATATGTTGCAAATAGCAGCGGTGCGATCTGATGCACTCGTCTCAAAAAAGGCCCACACCAAAGAACTTTTAGAATAACGCGCAGAGGAAGCGCTCTGCGCAGGCGGAGCTCTGCGGTGTGATTCAGTCGGTGTGCTGCCCCTAAGCTGGCCCCCGGAGGGCATCCTGCCTCTTTGGACATGTGCCTCCTCCTCCTCCTCCTCCTCCTCCCTCCTTCCAGGCACCCACGTGGAGTCAGTGCCCTCATCATCCCCTCCCTCTTCATCGCTGTAGCAAACCTGGCAGTATGCTGCAGCTTGTGGAACATGACTGCCAGATTGCTGTGCTTCTTGAGCATCCTCTCTCTCTGCGCTCACGCTACTGCCTTCCTCTAGCTGAGTGTCATCATCAGAGCCCACCAAACACTGGGCATCCTCCTGGAGCATGTACCCAACACTGTGCTCAAAGAGTTCAGGAGACTCCTCAGGAGGACGTGGTGGGTCTAGGGAAGGAGTCACTGATGATGACATTGAGAGGAGGGAAGACGATGTGTTGGCAGCTGCTTTTCTACTACCCTGAGACTGGGTGAGAGAGGATGAGGAGGATGAAGAGGGCTTGGTCATCCACTCTACCAAGTCGTTGGCATGTTGCGGTTCAACATGTCCAGCTGCAGAAAAGAAGGACAAGCATGTCCCATGGCCACGTGCTGATGACAATGCACCGCGTCCACGACCAGCACTGTTGTCTCTAGACACAGAGCCTGCTTGCCCTCTTTTATCGGCTCGCGCCTGTCTGCCTCTCCTTGCTGGCCTTCCAGACATGGTAATAGCCTGAAGGGAGTTGGGTAAAACAGTAGTTGGGTAGTTTATATTGTGCTGGAGGCACACAACACCCACTAACTCCTGCAGATGCCTTTTTTATAGAACAGCAGAGTTAAAGGGGTATATACAGATGTATACTGTGCTGTGCTGGAAGCACACACAACTTCCAATAACTCCTGCAGATGACAATCGGGCCCAAATAGAGAACAGCTATGTAGGTGGATAATAGCGGTATGTACTGGGTACAGAGCACGCACACAGCACGCACTATCTCCTGAGTGACACTACTGACTGCAAGCTCTATTGTTAAAGATGGACCACTAGCTATATAGGTGAGGTGAATATCACGGTGTATACTGCGGTCAGGGCACGCAGACAATAACCAGAAAACAGCAGAGTTAAAGGGGTATATACAGATGTATACTGTGCTGTGCTGGAAGCACACACAACTTCCAATAACTCCCGCAGATGACAATCGGGCCCAAATAGAGAACAGCTATGTAGGTGGATAATAGCGGTATGTACTGGGTACAGACTGCACGCACACAGCACGCACTATCTCCTGAGTGACACTACTGACTGCAAGCTCTATTGTTAAAGATGGACCACTAGCTATATAGGTGAGGTGAATATCACGGTGTATACTGCGGTCAGGGCACGCAGACAATAACCAGAAAACAGCAGAGTTAAAGGGGTATATACAGATGTATACTGTGCTGTGCTGGAAGCACACACAACTTCCAATAACTCCCGCAGATGACAATCGGGCCCAAATAGAGAACAGCTATGTAGGTGGATAATAGCGGTATGTACTGGGTACAGACTGCACGCACACAGCACGCACTATCTCCTGAGTGACACTACTGACTGCAAGCTCTATTGTTAAAGATGGACCACTAGCTATATAGGTGAGGTGAATATCACGGTGTATACTGCGGTCAGGGCACGCAGACAATAACCAGAAAACAGCAGAGTTAAAGGGGTATATATAGATATACAGATGTATACTGTGCTGTGCTGGAGGCACACACAACTTCCAATAACTCCCGCAGATGACAATCGGGCCCAAATAGAGATCAGCTATGTAGGTGGATAATAGCGGTATGTACTGGGTACAGACTGCACGCACACAGCACGCACTATCTCCTGAGTGACACTACTGACTGCAAGCTCTATTGTTAAAGATGGACCACTAGCTATATAGGTGAGGTGAATATCACGGTGTATACTGCGGTCAGGGCACGCAGACAATAACCAGAAAACAGCAGAGTTAAAGGGGTATATACAGATGTATACTGTGCTGTGCTGGAGGCACACACAACTTCCAATAACTCCCGCAGATGACAATCGGGCCCAAATAGAGAACAGCTATGTAGGTGGATAATAGCGGTATGTACTGGGTACAGAGCACGCAAACAGCACGCACTATCTCCTGAGTGACACTACTGACTGCAAGCTCTATTGTTAAAGATGGACCACTAGCTATATAGGTGAGGTGAATATCACGGTGTATACTGCGGTCAGGGCACGCAGACAATAACCAGAAAACAGCAGAGTTAAAGGGGTATATACAGATTGTAGACATGTCACTGGAGAAGTGGTTGAGGGGGTGTACATCTCACCTAGGTTGCTACACAGTGTGAGATGGTAAATCCAGGATGGATCAGTTTCTCAGCAGCGATATGCTGCTGAGTTGTTATTTAAATTTTGCCGGGCCTGGGTTTATATGGAATGGCAGGTAGGTTTGGTAGAGGGACCTGTCATTCCACATCCCCCGATCCAGTTCTGGGTTTGGGATCAGGTGAGCTTTGATCCTAATCAGCCTGGGAAGCTAAAGGCTCTGCAGAGTCTGCAGGTGATTGCTTCTCAGCCAGGGAATGAACAATCTGTGTGTTGAAGGAAGCTGCAAGCACAGCCACTGCTGGAGCTAAAACTCACCCTGCGATGTCCAGGCGAAAGACGCTGTGTTTGTAAGTGTCAGATAGGTGAGCAGAACCTGTTAGTAAGCGCCCAGCCGGGCTAGGACTTTTATTTTTGTTGTACTTAGAAAGCACGGTGTTGCTGTATATTTTGTTTGCTGGACTGTTTGTACCACGAATAAACGCCAAGATCTGCTTTATCAAATTCCAAGTCTGCTGTGAACTGTGTCCAAACACACCCTACCCCGGGAAGATCCCTTACAATTGGTGGAGGTAGCGGGCAACGCGGTTGCTAGGGGCAACGGTGTGGACAGACTTGGCTACAGCTGCTGATGTCCTGGGTGAAAGCTGCAACTACACTCCAAAAACAGTCCAGCAACATGGAGGAGATGCTGAAGCAGTTTATGCAAGTGAGTTTGCAACAACAGCAGGCTCAGACAGAGGCCAATAGACGACATGAACAGTCCATGGCTGAACAACAGCAGATGATCGCTGCACAACAGCAGGCTCAGATAGAGGCCAATAGACGACATGAACAGTCCATGGCTGCACAACAACAACTTATTGAGCACCTGATAGCAAATCGAGAGGCGCCTGTGGTGATGGGAGCCGCTCCAGAGATTTTTTCTGGGAGAAGGACTGTGCAGAAAGCGCTGCAAAAGATGACTGCTGAGGACGATGTTGAGGCCTATCTAACAGTATTTGAGCGCGTGGCTGAGCGAGAGAAGTTACCAGCCGCTGAGTGGGCAGAGGTAATTGCGCCCTATTTAACAGGTGAACCTCAAAAGGCCTACTATGACCTCAGTGAGCAAGAGGTTAAGGACTATACTCGGCTAAAAGAGGAGATACTTGCCCGACTAGGAGTTACTACTGCAGTCCGTGCCCGGAGGGTACGCAACTGGAGCTACAGTCTGGACAAATCAGCGAGGTCCCAGATGTATGACCTAATCCATTTGGCAAGAAAGTGGTTGGAGCCAGACACTTCTACTCCTGCACAAATCCTAGAGAAGGTCGTGATGGATCGCTACCTCCGAGCCCTTCCTACTGACTTGCAACGCTGGGTGGGACAAGGTGATCCTAAGAATGCAAACGAACTTGTCAACCTTGTGGAGAGGTTCCAGGCGACTGAGGACTACCTCCGTGATGTTCCTGCAGCATCTTCACCTCCCCGGAGCGCCAGATCTGTGCCGTCGGCTGGTAAGAGACTTCCATCTATTGGGGGAGTGTGGAGGGGTGCTGATGGGGGGAAAAGGGCTCAAGTGGTGTCTCAGGGACAAAAGACTGGTGATGGTCCCGGGTGGCTAAGGGGCTCTGAAAAGGACTCCTTGCCAAAGAGACCAGGCCCTATCCAGTGTTGGAGATGCCATGAGGCGGGACACGTGTCGGCCCATTGCCCTCTTACCTCTGAACCCATGGAATGTGACGCTAGCCGGCGTCAGTCGCTATTTGCGGAACCATCTTGTGCTGCAGTTCCTGGACTAGAGACTGAACCGCAAATCTGCGATATTACAATCAATGACTTTCCTGTTAAAGCGTTAATGGACTCAGGAAGCCTTGTAACCTTGGTGCATGCTAGCCTGGTGACTGGGGACTTAGAGTCTAAAAAGCATATGAGCGTTGTGTGTATACATGGTGATACAAAAGTGTACCCTATAGTGCTGGCTAAAGTCGGGACTGAACAAGGCACAGTACAATATGAAGTGGGTGTGGTTAAAAACCTCATGCATAATGTAATATTGGGGCGCGATTTTCCTTTATTCTGGGCTCTCTGGGAAAAAAGAAAAATCCCCAAAAGGAGTGAGGATACCTCTAAGGTGGTTGCCTTGTCCACTGTGAATGATAAAAGTGTGCAGGATGAAAATGATTGTTTTCCTTTGCAGGTCCTGGCTGGGGAGGAGGAGGCTCCTCCCACTGAGCAAAATATACTAGACTTAGAGGTGTCTAGCGATAATTTTGGGACTGCACAATTACAGGACCCCACTCTCAAAAATGCGAGAGAGCAGGTTGCTGTTATGAACGGGGTACCTCAGGAACCAGATGCTGAAAAAAGATTTCCACATTTTTCGGTGACTAATGATCTTTTCTATAGAGTTAATAAGGTTAAGGATGAGATTGTGGAACAGCTTCTGGTACCTAAGCCGTACCGGCGTCAGGTGCTTGACATGGCACATAACCATGTTCTTGGGGGACACTTGGGGACTGACAAAACGCGAGAGAGGGTTCTCCAGAGGTTTTTTTGGCCGGCCATATATGATGACATTAAAAAATACTGTGAGTCGTGCCCCACATGTCAGGTTAGTGCCCCAGTGTCACATT
The DNA here is from genome assembly GCF_037356315.1 of Lithobates pipiens. Lineage (NCBI taxonomy): Eukaryota > Metazoa > Chordata > Amphibia > Anura > Ranidae > Lithobates > Lithobates pipiens. The sequence continues at coordinate 246,179,193 of NW_027507787.1, forward strand.
TTCGCAGTCCTTTGGTTTCGCTCCCTATTATAGAGGTGCCTTTTGAGCGTATTGCCATGGATTTAGTGGGTCCCATTGTAAAGTCAGCTAGAGGACACCAGTATATTTTGGTAGTCCTGGATTATGCGACCCGCTATCCTGAGGCTGTACCCTTAAGAAACACTGCATCTAAAACAATTGCATGTGAGTTGTTTTATATGTTCTCTAGGACTGGGATCCCCAAAGAAATCCTAACTGACCAAGGTACGCCATTTATGTCGAAAGTAATGAAGGAATTATGCAGACTATTTAAAATCTCACACATCCGTACCTCTGTGTACCACCCCCAGACGGACGGATTGGTGGAGAGATTTAATAAAACTTTGAAACATATGTTGAAGAAAGTGGTGGCAAAAGATGGGCGTGACTGGGATCATTTATTACCCTACCTCATGTTTGCTATTAGGGAGGTGCCCCAAGCGTCCACAGGGTTCTCACCATTCGAGTTGGTCTATGGTCATCACCCTAGGGGTCTACTAGACATTGCAAAAGAGACATGGGAGAATGAGTCCACCCCATACAAGAGTGTTATTGAGCATGTAGCACAAATGCAGGACCGTATAGCCACTGTAATGCCCCTGGTAAGGGAACACCTCCAGAGGGCTCAAGAGGCCCAAAGTAGAATTTACAACCGGTCCGCAAGAATCAGGACATTCAACCCAGGCGATAGGGTCCTTATACTAGTCCCCACTGTTGAGAGTAAATTCTTGGCGAAGTGGCAAGGTCCCTATGAAATTGTTGAAAAGGTCAGTGAGGTGAACTACAAGGTGCACCAACCAGGTAGAAGGAAGCCTTTCCAAGTTTATCACATAAACTTGATCAAGCCCTGGAAAGACAGGGAATCCTTGGTGGCGACAAATACTGTTAATAATTTGTCACCACCAATCCCTCCAGTCAAGGTAGGTGATACTCTATCAGTGTCACAGAAACAGGAGGCTCAGGAATTTTTACAGAAAAACAAAAACAAGTTCTCTGACCTCCCAGGGCGTACACACCTCATCCATCATCACATTGAAACTGAGCCTAGAAGCAGAGTAAACCTTAAGCCCTATAGGATACCCGAGGCACGTAGGGAAGCCGTATCTGCCGAGGTAAAACGTATGCTTGATCTGGGGGTAATTGAGGTGTCCCAGAGTGAATGGTCCAGCCCAATTGTGCTAATCCCAAAGCCCAATGGAACTTGGAGGTTCTGTAACGATTTCAGAAAGTTGAATGAGATCTCCAAGTTCGATGCGTATCCTATGCCCAGGGTAGATGAGTTGATTGAGAAGTTGGGTAACGCCAGGTACATAACCACCCTCGATCTCACAAAGGGCTACTGGCAGATTCCACTTTCTGGTGAGGCTAAAGAGAACTGCATTCTCCACCCCTGATGGGCTATTCCAGTATGTAGTGATGCCATTCGGGTTACATGGAGCGCCTGCAACTTTCCAGAGGTTGATGGACTTGATTCTGCGACCACATCGTGATTACTCAGCTGCCTACCTCGATGATGTGGTCATTTTTAGCCCTGATTGGGAAAGTCACCTCTGTAAGGTACAGGCCGTGTTGGATGCCATAAGTGATGCGGGGTTGACCATAAATGCCGAGAAGTGTGCTCTAGCCCTAGAAGAGGCCAAATATCTAGGCTACATTATTGGGAGAGGGTTGATTAAGCCACAGCTAAATAAAATTGAGGCAATACAGAATTGGCCTAGACCCCTGACAAGGAAACAGGTTAGAGCTTTCCTGGGTATTACGGGGTATTACCGTAGATTTGTGCCGAACTTTGCCTCAGTTGCTGCTCCACTAACTGACTTGACAAAGGGCGGAAAGACAGCAATGGTCACGTGGACCCCAGAGGCCGAGAAGGCTTTCCAAAGCCTTAAGTCTGCCTTGTGCCAACCACCTGTCTTAGTTACCCCCGATTTCAGGCGAGAATTTCTGGTCCAGACAGATGCCTCTAACACAGGCTTAGGTGCAGTACTCTCACAAATAGTGAATGGTGAGGAGCATCCAGTGACGTACTTGAGTAGAAAACTAACCCCGGCCGAGAAAAATTATGCCATTGTGGAGCGAGAATGTTTGGCAGTAAAGTGGGCCCTAGAATCGTTAAAGTATTACTTGCTAGGCAGGAAATTCAAGTTGGTGACAGACCATGCCCCCCTAACATGGATGAAGTTAAACAAGGAGAGAAATGCAAGAGTGACTAGATGGTTTCTCTCCCTACAAAACTTTAATTTCACTGTGGAACACAGGCCAGGGAAATTACAGGCAAATGCTGACGCATTGTCAAGGGTAAGTTGTCTGTGGGGACAAAAGGCTCAGCCCTCCGGTCTGAAAAAGAGGGGGGGGATATGTAGACATGTCACTGGAGAAGTGGTTGAGGGGGTGTACATCTCACCTAGGTTGCTACACAGTGTGAGATGGTAAATCCAGGATGGATCAGTTTCTCAGCAGCGATATGCTGCTGAGTTGTTATTTAAATTTTGCCGGGCCTGGGTTTATATGGAATGGCAGGTAGGTTTGGTAGAGGGACCTGTCATTCCACATCCCCCGATCCAGTTCTGGGTTTGGGATCAGGTGAGCTTTGATCCTAATTAGCCTGGGAAGCTAAAGGCTCTGCAGAGTCTGCAGGTGATTGCTTCTCAGCCAGGGAATGAACAATCTGTGTGTTGAAGGAAGCTGCAAGCACAGCCACTGCTGGAGCTAAAACTCACCCTGCGATGTCCAGGCGAAAGACGCTGTGTTTGTAAGTGTCAGATAGGTGAGCAGAACCTGTTAGTAAGCGCCCAGCCGGGCTAGGACTTTTATTTTTGTTGTACTTAGAAAGCACGGTGTTGCTGTATATTTTGTTTGCTGGACTGTTTGTACCACGAATAAACGCCAAGATCTGCTTTATCAAATTCCAAGTCTGCTGTGAACTGTGTCCAAACACACCCTACCCCGGGAAGATCCCTTACAAGATGTATACTGTGCTGTGCTGGAAGCACACACAACTTCCAATAACTCCCGCAGATGACAATCGGGCTCAAATAGAGAACAGCTATGTAGGTGTATATAGTGGTATGTACTGGGTACAGAGCACGCAGACAGCACGCACTAACACTACTGACTGCAAGCTCTATTATTAAAGCTAGATCACTAGCTATATAGGTGAGGTGAATATAGTGGTGTATACTGCGGTCAGGGCACAGACAGTAACCACTACACAAGAGCAAAATAGTAAATCAGCCAAAAACGATTGGTGTGTAACTGTGTTGAAGGTACACAGAACACCCACTGCTTCAGATGCTAACAAACACTACACGAGGCCGCCTGAAAGGCAGCTTTATATAGTGTGGGGCGTGCACTACACAGCCTGAGCTATGATTGGCCACAGGCAGGATGCCTGTGGCCAACCATTGCTCTCCTCGCTACTGGCGCTGCGATTGGCCAAGCATGCGGGGTCACAGTGCATGCTTGGCCAATCGTGAGACAACAATGCATTGCGCCATCGCAGTGCATTGTGGGCCACACGAATTTTGCCGCGAACGGCCCAAACGTTCGGAATTCGGCGAACGCACGAACGACCGATGTTCGAGTCGAACATGCGTTCGACTCGAACACGAAGCTCATCCCTATTTCTGGAATAGGGTTTTCTACTTGCTGCGGAAGGTCACAGGCGTGGCTGTCAACAAATCGCTGCTCATTGCCTTAATGAATGAAAAAATAAAAAAGATACCTGTGAGCACCCAAAAACTGATCTACTTTATTCTATTGGGGCAAAGATTACCATTGCACATGCCTGGAAGCAGCCTTCTGTGTCCTACCTGACAGCAAAGAGGAAAATACCTTGGATATTGGCCCAAGAAAAAGCAATAGGTATTATTCAATACAGTGTTAAGAGATTTGACATGATCTGGGCACCCTGAACTGACTATGTCTTCTTCTTATCATAACTGACCAGGTTTTCTTCCTCCCCCTTGGTGTCTATGCTGACCTCTGTCTCTCTTCTTCTCCTCTTTTCTATACTCTCCTTGCCTCTAGTGCTTTCCTCTCTTACTCTTTTGCTATCCCTTAATTGCTTCCTTTGTCCTGTTTCACGTCATAGCGTGATCAGCAACACAGCTTTTCTCAATGTAGAAATATTCTCAAGTTCCTATAGGTTATGTTGGCGAGCATTATGTATATAAGTTTTCATACCTAGAAGTGAAAGGTTGTATGTTGTGGCAAACTGCCCAATCCACCCACTACTGGGATTACATCTTGGGAGCTCAGCCTGGAGGGCCTGGGAAGCCTACACTCCCGAGTCCTCTCTAGTGATCTTCACAAGGACATGATTACTACTGAGGTTCTTGATCATCTCTTTATTCCTCTTATAGTAAGGCATAACTTTGTTCTCAGGCTAATAATCTTTCCTACCTGGTTAGCTTGATTTCTACCTCACTCCCCCAATCTCTCTCCCATATATATGCTCAGCCTGTATTATGTTGTACTCTGTTGTCGACTTCTTTTGTTCAACCTTTTATATGAAACTTGTTACTGTATTATACTTGCATAACAATAAAAATATTGAAAGATAAAAAGATGACAAGGCCATATGAAAAAGATACTTGGGGTATATGGATGCTGGAGTCAGCAAATAAAACAGAGGAAATTACTGTTTTTACTATGGGATTTAAGGAAAAGTCATTCCAAACAAAGAATCAAAATTGGGATGATCAGGGAGACAAGGAGCAATTGTCAGGACTTGGGCCTTATGCAGTTCCCCTGTCTTTGTCAGCAAAGTGCTCAGGGGCTGACATGAACTGTCACCTTTCAGTGGCTGACAAAGGGGGAGAGCTACAACATAAGTCTGATACTCCAGTAAAATGTGAAGTACAGGGGGATTGGGAGGTACAGGAAGAGGAAGGCAGAGCAGCAGGACATGGAGAGGAAATGGCCATGCTAGCAATAAGGGAGGAAAGTCTCCAAGCAGAAAGGACACTTTCTGTCCTGCTGCCGGGAGAGGATGTGAAATTAAATGTCACTGGAAAAAGCTGTACTAAGCGCACGGGAAAAACACTGCTAATCTTTGCAGCCAGGTGGTTAGCGAAACCGTATGAACATTTGAAAGTGCAAAACACATCCCCAAAAGAAGCGCTAGAAATACCAAAGATAACCTCAGTACTTTAGAAGCTTCTATGTCAAATTCTGAGGCTATCCACCAGCAATTAGTACTAGAAAACCAAAGCTTACAGGAGGACGTTCATCAGTTGGAAAAAGACTGAAGAATGCAGAAAGTGAACTGAAACCATTATCCGTCGGCTGTTAGAAGCCGTTTGCTCAGTTCTCAGAGTGGATAACAAAGCAACGGATTCGGGTATCTCTGAACTCAGGTGGACATCCTCCACACCTAAGGTATGTACCAACAAGAATAAATCCCTGGAAGGTAAGATAAAATTTCCCCTATATCTTGTAAATAGCCAGCTACTAATCCAGTTGTAGCCATCGAACATTCTTGTCTAAAACAAACCTGCTTGTTAAGAGATGCTGTACCACATTAGATAAGATAAAGTGTTAATTATGTGGGGTATTTAGTCACATATCTAAGTTCTATCTATCCAGTCCCATTGAAAAAGTCAGTAAACATAATCCATATAGGACCACAAGACGTGATTTTGAAGTGTACTCTGCACGTTTTGCCACGTGGCCTAGGTGTAAGAAGTATGGTCCACCTAGGTCATGGATCCCATTCCAAAATCCTGAGAATGCATCCATACAGGCTGAGAAGGGGCTAATGAAATGGGATGGATCTCTGAAAGAATGCAAACCTTACAAAACAGATGTTATGGGTTTAAGAAGAAGTTCCAGTTATTATACAAAACATGCTGATATGTGTGATGTCTAGAGTTGTCTTTAACCTAGCTAATTGTGTGAGTGTGTGCATGGAATATGGAATATATGTTGCGTCATCTAACTCTGAGCTCTACTGTCTCAACTGCTGAGAACCCACCCAAATGACCACCCCTTCTTTCTGACCAGGTCGGTGAGAGTGTAAAGTGAACTGTATTAACATGCAAATTACCTGAGCCAAGATAAATATCTCTAATAGTGAATTAAAATGTGTATTTACTAAGATGTGTTTGTTTTCCAGAGAGACAGTTCTGCGAGAGGTTCGTTGTGGTGAGGTATTATGATTTGTAGATAAATGGTACCCCTAAAAGATTTATTACGAGTTGCTAATTCTTTTTCTCACCATGGTGAATACATTTTTTTGGGGGAAATTAATGGTATACCATGAAACAAAAATCCATGTGGTAGTAATGAAATTAGAGCTCAACAATTTTTGGTATTTTAAAAAGTGCTAAAACAAATAAGAAAGACTTTCTTTATAGAATGTAATGTAATGTATATTTGTGTTTCATATGCTAATGTCTTGTTACAGGTACTGTATATATAACCAGTGCTTTATTTTGTGTCTCGTCGAAAAACATAATGTTTATTATTCAATTTTACTGGTGTTTTATCCCTCAGATTCGATAATTGGGTTTCATGGCTTTCAGAATAAAACGAAATCACAGCCTCCATAGACAACTTTAAACAAAATTGTTTTTCTTTTTCCTGCTTTGTCGGGATTCACATGTGAATGTTTTAGGCCTTCAGCACCAGTATTTAGTTGGTGCTTCTATTTGTCAGTCCGCTCAGCTGTGTTTTGGACTACCTAGTGTGTGTTGTATGTTCTGATCCGACATGTATTAAGCTTTGGTGTGAACGAGTTTCTTTGCTCCACTGATTAGCAGAACCAACTAACTGAAGTCTGCATCTCCAGTTCTCACTTAGTTTTTTTTAATGAAAAGTTGAGTAAGAATGCAGGGGATAATTGTCACTCTAAGCCCTGGTCGGACATTCTGACGGAAAATGTCCGATCGGACTGTGTTGTCGGATAATCTGACTGTGTGTGGGTTCCATCGGACTGTTTCCGTCGGAATATCCGACGGGCAAAGTTTTAGAGCTGGGCTATAAAACTTTCCGGCAACATGATCCGATCGGACTTTGTCCAATTGTGTGTAGAGAATTCCGATCGGACAAAGCGCCACGCATGCTCAGATCAAATTCCTAGACCAAAGCTATTGGCTACTAGCCTGAACGTAGTCCCGTCCTAACGAAATAACGTCGTCACGTTATGTACGATCTGATTTTCCGACAGCTTTGTCTGACCGTGTGTATGCAACACAAGTTTTGGACAAAATCCGAATGTCCGACCGTGTGTACGAGGGCTAACACATATATTATATGAATCTCTGTCTCTGCCAGTGTTATTGCATTTAGTGGTAAGAGTGTTTTTCTTTTATCCAGAGTTTAAATTGGATCTGTCATAGATCTGTTACATATCTGTTTCCTATTCCTAAAGATCAGTGGCTACGCTGATACTTGCAGTTCCAAGGCTTTAAAGGGTAAAGGTCTTATGTTACTTTTGTGTAGACTTGTGTTTATGACTGCCTAAACCCCCTGCTGTTATTGTAATTAGTTACATGCCCAGCCATGCCTGGCTGTTCAAGGTATGTTAATGTCCCTAGCAGTCTATCTGTGTATCCCCATGTGTATTTGAAGCCTGTTTCCTGCCCAGTGTCACCATGCAACTCTATTTGTTTCCTATTTGTCTGTTTTTACATGGTAATTTGTTACCAATTGTCTAATGTGTCTTTGGCATATCTGTCACTAATATCTTTCGTTTCAATTGTTGTGTTTCATTGTTCAGTGATCCAGGTGCCTCAGTGCTGCAAGGGACTTTTCTTTACCTGTTGGCCAGTTGTGTCTGGTAGCAGCAGTTCCCTGAGCTGGATACACATAATGCAATTTTTGTTTTTCAGTTTCCTTTAGATTTACCTTCAGATGCGTAGTACGAGGACCTGCCTGATTGCATACAAGTTGAGAGTGTATATGTCTGACCTCATTTTGTATTGTTTTGGGTGAGTCTGGAGAAGAGTTGTGTAGGAAGATTGTTCTTGTTACCAGCTCTTGGCTGTTCCAAGGGCCCTCACTTTCGTTATATGTGTGGGCATGCTGTATTCTCCTCAGTTAATACCCATAGGTGTCCTTCCTGTCCTAGACTCGTGTACCTTAACTAGTTGTCTGTGTCCTGCATGTCAGGAAGACCAACACCCCAGTGTTGCACTATGCCCGTATCATTTATGTAAGTCCTGTCTGAAGAGTGTAGGAAGTCTATTTTGTATGGGTGAAGGATAGGCTTGTCTGATTACCAAATTGATAAAGGACGGTAAAGGGGTGCAGCTTCTATAAAGAATCGAGTGTACCTGTTGGCAGGTGGTTTTCAATCTGGGTATTCAGACTATTTCCCATACTTATGATAAAGAGAGGCTTAATGGAGCCTGCCTTTGAAGCTGGAGGTGGGGCACTGGGTACCTTAAAACACTATGGAGCTGCAGATACTCAGGACCACATTAGGAGGTCTTGTGCTATATATCAGTGAACGGGTTAGGAAATCCAACTTGCTCTGTCCAGCATCCAGGACCTCGGAGAAGTGACTGACTCTTTCTCAGTGGGACAATTTTCACTTTGCAAGAACAGGCAGGTGGGGATAGTATCCAGGTGGCCTATGCGTCTTAGTAGATTGGTGGATGACTCATTTCCAGGATGGTCAAAATTGATCTTGCACTATTCTCATCCCTAATGGCAGAGATGTAACATTGTGCAGATATTACAGTCAATTTGGGTACTATCCTATCAGGCTTTACTGTGTTACACCCCGGAGTCCATCTTGTTCTGACGTTTTGAGTCCAGACAGCCTCAGATGACTGGTACTGATGAGTGCTGGAGAAAGGAAGGTGTTGTGTTTCCTTGGGAAAAGGACAGAATCGTGAGACAACAATGCTGGCACAGGAGGGGGTCGTGTCTAATGGATGCAGGGTTAGTGTCCCAACTGGTCTTAAACAAAGTTAAAAATACTTGGACCAGGGACCAGAGTACTGGTTCTGGTATCACATGTTTAACCAGTTGCCGACCGCCGCACGACGATGTACGTCGATAGCATGGCACGGGCAGGCATATTGGCGTACATGTACGTCCCTTGCCTCCCGCGGGTCGGGGGCCCGATCGGGCCCCCGCCCGGTGCCTGCGGCGGTCGGTATTCGTGCGGGAGCGATCCCGGACGAGGGGACGGCCATTCGTTCATGGCCACCCCCTCGCGATCGCTCCCGACGAATAGGAATCCCCCGTGACATCACTTCCTCTCCTGTAATGTAAACACAGGAGAGGAAGTGATGTATTCTCTCCTCCGTGTCGGTATTTTTCGTTCCGACACGGAGGAGAGCGGATCGGTGAGTTGCACCAACACTCTACACACACAGTAGAACATGCCAGGCACACTCACACCCCCCCTTTACCCCCCGATCACCCCCCCAATTACCCCTGCCCCCCAGTCACAGTGACACCAATGTCATTTTTTTTTTTTTTTTTTTTTTTTTTTGCATTGGTGTCATTTGTGACTGTAATAACTGTTAGGGCAGTTAGAGTTAGCCCCCTTTAGTTCTAATGTACCCCCCTAACCCCCCCAATAAAGGTTTAACCCCGTGATCACCCCCCGTCGCCAGTGTCACTAAGGCTGGGTTCACATTGCAGCGGTTTATGAGAACGAATGTGATTCGCACCGCACTGCAGTGCAAATCACATCCGATCTCTGTGCGATTCGAGTTCAGCCATTCGCCGCACCCGCCGCACCCGCCACACCCGCCGCACCCACCGCAAATTCGCACGGGACCCTTTTTTTGGCTCGCAGCAGAATCGGATCGCATGGGTGTTCACACCATGCGATCCGAGTTTGCAGATCGCACTGCGATATGCGAACTGATCTGGGGGTGTCAGTAACATTTCACTGACACTCCCAGCAGTTCGCATAGGGCAGTGTGAACTGCCGCCGGGAGGCATGCGATGCGGGAACCCGCCGCGGATTTGCGGCGTTTCCGCATCGCTCCAGTGTGAACCCAGCCTAATAAGCGATCATTTTTCTGATCGCCGTATTAGTGTCACAGGTGACGCTAGTTAGGCAGGTAGGTATTTAGGTTCGCCGCAGCTTTTTATAGCGCCGGGGACCCCCATATACTACCGCATAAAGCCCCCTGATTGCCCCCTAGTTAACCCTTTCACCAGTGATCACCATATAACTGTTACAGGTGACGCTGGTTGGTTAGTTATTTTTTATAGTTTCAGGGCACCCGCCATTTATTACCTAATAAAGGTTTAACCCCCTGATCACCCGGCGGGTGTCATTTGTGACTAATAACTGTTAGGGCAGTTAGGGTTAGCCCCCTTTAGTTCTAAGGTACCCCCCTAACCCCCCCAATAAAGGTTTAACCCCGTGATCACCCCCCGTCGCCAGTGTCACTAAGGCTGGGTTCACATTGCAGCGGTTTATGAGAACGGATGTGATTCGCACCGCACTGCAGTGCAAATCACATCCGATCTCTGTGCGATTCGAGTTCAGCCATTCGCCGCACCCGCCACACCCGCCGCACCCGCCGCAAATTCGCACGGGACCCTTTTTTTGGCCCGCAGCAGAATCGGATCGCATGGGTGTTCACACCATGCGATCCGAGTTTGCAGATCGCACTGCGATATGCGAACTGATCTGGGGGTGTCAGTAACATTTCACTGACACTCCCAGCAGTTCGCATAGGGCAGTGTGAACTGCCGCCGGGAGGCATGCGATGCGGGAACCCGCCGCGCATTCGTGGCGTTCCCGCATCGCTCCAGTGTGAACCCAGCCTAATAAGCGATCGTTTTTCTGATCGCTGTATTAGTGTCACAGGTGACGCTAGTTAGGCAGGTAGGTATTTAGGTTCGCCGCAGCTTTTTATAGCGCCAGGGACCCCCATATACTACCGCATAAAGCCCCCTGATTGCCCCCTAGTTAACCCTTTCACCAGTGATCACCATATAACTGTTACAGGTGACGCTGGTTGGTTAGTTATTTTTTTATAGTTTCAGGGCACCCGCCATTTATTACCTAGTCTCACTAGTGTACCCCTAAATTTAGGGGTGTCTACTTTCCAAAATGGGGTCATTTGGGGGGGGTTTGTGCCATCTTGGCATTTTATGGCCTTCAAAACTGTAACGCCCTTAGAAAGCCTGAAGGCGGTGCTTGGTTTTCGGGGCCCCGTACGCGGCTAGGCTCCCAAAAAGTCCCACATATGTGGTATCCCCGTACTCAGGAGAAGCAGCAGAATTTATTTTGGGGTGTCATTTCACATATGCCCATGGCATGCGTGAGCAATATATCATTTAGTGACAACTTTGTGAAAAAAAAAAAAAAAAAAAAAAGTTTGTAATTTTCCCGCAACTTGTGGCAAAATATAAAATATTCCATGGACTCAACATGCCTCTCAGCAAATAGCTTGGGGTGTCTACTTTCTAAAATGGGGTCATTTGTGGGGGTTTTGTGCCATCTTGGCATTTTATGGCCTTCAAAACTGTAATAGGTAGTGAGAAGTGAACTCAAAAATGTACGCCCTTAGAAAGCCTGAAGGCGGTGCTTGGTTTTCGGGGCCCCGTACGCGGCTAGGCTCCCAAAAAGTCCCACATATGTGGTATCCCCGTACTCAGGAGAAGCAGCAGAATTTATTTTGGGGTGTCATTTCACATATGCCCATGGCATGTGTGAGCAATATATCATTTAGTGACAACTTTGTGAAAAAAAAAAAAAAAAAAAAGTTTGTAATTTTCCCGCAACTTGTGGCAAAATATAAAATATTCCATGAACTCAACATGCCTCTCAGCAAATAGCTTGGGGTGTCTACTTTCTAAAATGGGGTCATTTGTGGGGGTTTTGTGCCATCTTGGCATTTTATGGCCTTCAAAACTGTAATAGGTAGTGAGAAGTGAACTCAAAAATTTACGCCCTTAGAAAGCCTGAAGGCGGTGCTTGGTTTTCGGGGCCCCGTACGCGGCTAGGCTCCCAAAAAGTCCCACATATGTGGTATCCCCGTACTCAGGAGAAGCAGCAGAATTTATTTTGGGGTGTTATTTCACATACGCCCATAGCATGTGTGAGCAATATATCATTTAGTGACAACTTTGTGTAAAAAAAAAAAAAAATTTTTTTTTTTGTCATTATTCAATCGCTTGAGGCAAAAAAATAAAATATTCAATGGGCTCAACATGCCTCTTATCAATTTCCTTAGGGGGTCTACTTTCCAAAATGGGGTCATTTGGGGGGGTTTTGTACTGCCCTGCCATTTTAGCACCTCAAGAAATGAGATAGGCAGTCGTAAACTAAAAGCTGCGTAAATTGCAGAAAACGTACCTTAGTTTGTAGATGTGACAACTTTTGCGCAAACCAATAAATATACAATTATTGACTTTTTTTTTACCAAAGACATGTGGCTGAATACATTTTGGCCTAAATGTATGACTAAAATTGAGTTTATTGGATTTTTCTAATAACAAAAAGTAGAAAATATCATTTTTTTTCAAAATTTGCGGTCTTTTTACGTTTATATCGCAAAAAATAAAAATCGCAGAGGCAATCAAATACCATCAAAAGAAAGCTCTATTTGTGGGAAGAAAAGGACGCAAATTTTGTTTGGGTACAACATTGCATGACCGCGCAATTACCAGTTAAAGCAGCGCAGTGCCAAAGTGTAAAAAGACCTCTGGTCATTTACCAGCAAAATGGTCCGGTCTGAAAGTGGTTAATGATGCACTGTTTTCAGCATCAGATTAAATTGTACTCAGCAGGGTATACTACCTCGAGGAGACTATTATACATCTCCTCTTGCCCTTGGCGTGGATATAGCAGGAACACCAGGTTGTACCCCGATCAAACCTGAAGAAAAGTTTTATAGCAAACCTGACATCCTCTTACACTGACTGAAACTTCCATTGGGATTCGGGGAGGAGTTAAAAGTTGAGTAGTTGGGTAGTTTGGACAACAGGATTTAGTGCCAACAGTTTGTGCAGGGCGTGAATAGAAGGGCCCTGCTCGAGAGGTTTATGATCTAAGGGGAGGAGGGTGGTAAAGAAAATAAAAATAAATAGCTGCTGGGAATTATCTGATATGGCGTTAACATTTTAGGTGGAGCCGGTGTAGGCTTCCCAGAATAAAAGAGTTTTTAGGGATTATCTAGTGGTAGACAGGGTAGGAACTGGCTGGACATATTGGGGTAGGGAGTTCCAGAGGTTCTGGAGCGGTCCTGATGTTGAGCATGGGAGGAGGTAACAAGGGAGCTGGAAATCAGGATGTCTTAGGTGGAGCAGAGTGGGCAGTTTAAGTGATATTTCAAAATCGAAAGAGGTTAATCCAAATATCTCAAACTAATGCCGCGTACACACGTAGCCTTGTCTGAGCATGCTACCCGGCCGGCCAGGAAAGGGGGGGCGATCGAGCGCCCCCCCTCCTGAGCCATACCAGGCCGCGTGCCCTCAACATGGGGGGAGCCTTGGGGAAGGGGGGGCCACGCGCCCCCCCCCACCCCAAAGCACCTTGTCCCCATGTTGATGAGGACAAAGGCCTCTTCCCGACAACCCTGGCCGTTGGTTGTCGGGGTCTGCGGGCGGGGGGCTTATCGGAATCCGGGAGCCCCCTTTGATAAGGGGGCCCTCGGATACCGGCCCCCCCACCCTATGTAAATGAGTATGGGGTACAATGTACCCCTACCCATTCACCTGTAAAATAAAGTACAAAAAAACACAACACACAAGGATTAAAGTTTATTGCACAGCTCCGGGGTCTTCGGGGGTCTTCTCGCTGGACTCCTCCGCTATCTTCTTCTAGCTTTTTTACTAGCAGAGGAGCCCGGCTTTCTTCCTCGCCGCCGCCCTCTTCTTCCGACTTCGGGGGTCTTGTCCCCCTCTTTGGTTCTTCTGCCAGGCCACCACGCCTTCTTCTAGCTATTTTACAGGTGGTGGCTCGATCTGCTTAACATCTCCAACACGTTTCTGACATGGTGGGTTCGAATTTATAAATTACAGTTGGAGTGCAATACCAGCATGATTGTATTTTATAGCTGGCTGTTGGTCCAAAAAAGGAGGGAGTTGGTTGTGGAAATGAGATGAGTTTGGGGTGGTTTTTATGTGCCTCTTTCGAAAGGCATCAGTGCTCTGAAGCAGGGTTTTTTGTCCAATGTCTTTAGAAAGTGTGTGAGCTGTAGGTATGTCCATGATGGGATAGGGGGCTTATCCTTGAGTGTGGCAAGTCAGGAGGCTGAAAGTATTTGCTCTTGATCATAGAAATTATGTGCCATGATTTGGTCTCAGGACCAGAACTGGTGTAGGAAGCTGTTAGTCATGCCCAGGGGGAAGTCTGGGTTCATTTTTATCTGGGTCATGGGGCCTGGAATGGTCGATAATTGGGTGTGTTTATTTTCTATGGAAACAGGTTATGGTGGGTTTGATTAATGTGTGTGAGCCAATGTACTGGGAAGTGTGATTACTCTGCATCCATGGCATGGATTTAAGAGGCAGGGCTGTAAAGAATGCCTCTAGTCCTACCCAGACTTTCGTTGATGCATATAAATTCCAGTCAATGATACAAGTCAGATAGACGGCCTTGTAGTAGTTCTGTAAGTCCAGTAGGCCGACCCCCCCTAATTGTTTGGGCAGGGAGAGTATACTTTATTCTGGGTCTATGATCCCCCATAGGAATTTGAAGCAGAGGCCTCTATATGTCATGAAAAAGGCAGGTGGGAGGTGGATGGGTACTGTTTGTAATATGTATAAAATTCTCGGTAGGGCGTTAATTTTTAGGATTGCTGCCCTACCAAACCACAAGAAAAGTGGTTTGTTCCAGTTTCTTAGGTCTGCTGTCAGTTTGTTCAAGATTGGTATGTAGTTTCTTACGTATAGGTCTTGCAGCTTGGATGGGAGTTGAATACCCAAGTAGGTAATTGCATTTTATTTCCATTGGAAAGGGAAGTTTTCTTTACATTGTGCCACTAGCGGTGAAGGCAGGGAAGCATTAAGGTCAAACGATTTTGAAAAGTTAATTTTCAGATTAGAGATCACATTGAAGTGGTGGAATTCTTTTAATAGAACTGGCAGCGTTGTGTGGGGGTTTGTAAGGAACAGAAGTATGTCGTCTGCAAATGCAGAGAGTTGTGACCATTTTTCCCTTTAACCAGCAATCCCAGTGCCATCTTGTGATGGGTTTTTGGGATTGATTTATCCACTTTTTTGCTTTTTGTGGATGCCAATTAATATATAATCCCCTTTCCTGACAGACTCCATGGCAGCAATGTGTGGGTTAAGTCTCGCCTCCACTACCCTATAGGACACTATTCCCATAAATCTTATAAACAGATACTCTAGTTGGAGTGCAGGAAGGAGCCCTGCTGCAAAGTATTGCATCAAAAATTGTAATTACTCACCCCTGTTAAACAGGGGCTGAAAAATTGGGCCTTAGCCACTGGTGGCGGCACCCAGAACCAAAAATGTTCTTACAAGCTATCAGCATGATCATTGAGGAGGAAGAGGATAGTCACTCAGCATAACAGGATAGTCACTCAGCATCAGCATAGGCAGTCTTGAAGGGATCTGACATTTCAAAAAAAATTATTCGGTTACATCAAAATCAGGTGTTTGGTAGCTGGTGGTGATCCACGACTGATTCATTTTTATGAAGGTCAGTCGATCAACCGAGTCGGTGGACAGGCGCACCCTGGGATCGGTTACAAAGCCTCCAGCAACACTGAATGTGCTCTGGCCAGTGATCCATCCTCAAGCCCCAGTAACCCAGAGGATTTTAAGTGGGAAAGGTTTCCAAGTCTGATCTTGCCCCTAGGTATTCCTGCACCATGTAAATCAGATGCTGGCAATGGTTGCTGGAACCGGTCATACTTTGGGACTGCTGACTAAAAAATTGTCTGAACGCATCGGTCAGGCGGCCACCTTCTCCACCGCTCCTTCTGTGACTGACCGAAGCCTCAGAAACACGTTGTCCAGGACCAGGAATTTTTAAACTCCCAGTCTCTGGGAATGCATTGCACAGACCTTTCTGCATCCTCTGCTTCCTCTGCGACTGCAAGATAAGGTCTGCAACCTTACCCTTGTATCGTGAATCAAGGAGGGTTGCCAGACAGTAATGATCACTTTCCTTGATCCAACGAATACGAGGATCCTTCCGCAGGCTTTGCAGGATCAGGGAGGCCCTGCAGTGTAGGTTAGCTGAGGCATTCGCCCGGAGTCCTCTGGGTCAATAAGGATGACATGATCCACCTCCTCCCAGTCATGTATAAGTCCACGGGTTTCTTGGTGATCCCTAAAAGACTGCTGCTGATGTTGAGTGCCAGGCTCCACCTCCTTGCTGACACAATCCTCCTCCTCCTCATCTTCTTCCTGTGTGATCGGCAGGGCAGCAGAAACACTGTCTGGATAAAGGGGGCCTTAAGAGGTAAGGAAGTCCTCCTCTTCCTGCCTCTGTTCTGCCTCAAGTGCCCTGTCCATTATTCCATGCAGCGTGTGCTCCAACAGGTAGACAAGAGGGATAGCGTCACTGATGCATGCACTGTCATTGTTCACCATCTTCGTGGCCTCCTCAAATGGTGACAGGACAGTGCATGCATCGTGGGGAAAAAACCAAGCTCCTCTGACCCTGTCCTGGTGCCGTAGTGCACAGGTACTCATCGATGGCCCTCTACTGCATGTGCAGCCACTGCAGAATGGCCAATGTTGAGTTCCACCTGGTGGGCATGTCACAGATTAGGCGGTTCTTGGGCAGGTTAAATTCCTTTTGGAGGTCAGACAGGCAAGCACTGGCATTATATGACCGGCGGAAATGCACACAGACTTTCCTGGCCTGCCACAGGACATCCTTTAAGCCCGGGTACCTGCCCAAGAACCGCTGCACCACCAAGTTAATGACGTGAGCCAAACAGGGCACATGGGTCAGTTGTCCCTGTCGGAGGGTGGAGAGGAGGTTGGTGCCATTGTCGCAAACCATCATTCCTGGCTTAAGATAGCGTGGCATCAACCACCTCTCAGCCTGCCCCTGCAGAGCTGACAGAATCTCTGCCTCAGTGTGGCTCCTGTCCCCCAAGCACACTAACGGAAGCACCACATGGCATCTTTTTGCCTGCGCACTTGTGTAGCCCATTGAATGCGTACGAAGCACCGCTGGTTCCGAGGACAGAGCACTGGAAGAGGCCAAGGAGGAAGAAGAAGTGGAGGGGTGGAGGAGAGAGATGTGTTAGAATTACCAGTAGTAGCATTTTAGAGGCGTGGTGGTGGAACAACCTCCAACGCTACTGCACCTTGTCCTGCATCCTTCCCAGCTGCCAGCAAAGTTACCCACCTCGCCGTGAAAGATAGATAGCGTCCCAGTCCATGCCTGCTGGACCATAAGTAAGCGGTAATATACACCTTACTGCGGACCGCCCTGTCCAGCGACGCCAAGACATTGCCTTCCACATGCCGGTAGAGAGCCAGAATTGCCTTCCGTGTGAAAAAGTGGCATTTGGGAAGCTGCCACTGAGAAACTGCACATTGTACAAACTCACAGAAGGGGGCAGAGTCTACCAACTGAAAAGGCAGCAGTTGAAGTGCTAGCAATTTAGCCAAGCTAGCATTCAACTGCAGGACATGTGTATGGCTGCTTTCTTTCGGTGGTGAAGCAGCTGGGGCAGGGAAATTTGCCAAGTACAATCGGTCGTTGGTGTACTACTAGCAGAGTGCCCGCAAGTGCTTGGCTGTGACACACCTAATTCTACAACTTCATTCCTCTCAGTGCAGGTTTCAGAGAGGACTGAAGGTACAGTGGGGTTGGAGATCCCAACTGATGAGGAGCAATGAGAAGTTCGCTTTGTTCTTTGGTGTGGGTCTTTTAGGTACGATTGCCAACGAACTGCATGGCAGGTTGACATATGTCTGGTTGAGCATGTGGTGCCCAAGCGGCTGATATTTTGGCAACGCGAGTTACTCTTGAGACATATGTTCCAAATAGCAGCAGTGCGATCTGATGCAAGTCTCAAAAAAGGCCCACACCAAAGAACTTTTAGAATAACACGCAGAGGCAGCGTCCTGCACATGCAGAGCTCTGCGGTGGGATGCAGTCGGTCTACCTTTAAGCTGGCCACTGGTGGGCATCCTGTCTCATTGGAGATGTACCTCCTCCTCCTCTTTCTCCTCCTCCTCCTCTCTCCTATCAGGCACCCACGTGGAGTCAGTAACCTCATCATCCCCTCCCTCCTTATCACTGGAGCAAACCTGGCAGTATGCTGCAGCTGGTGGAACATGACTACCAGATTGCTGTCCTTCTTGGGCACCCCCTCTCTAGGCTCACATTACTGCCTTCCTCTAGCTGGGTATCATCATCAGAGCCTTCAAAACGCTGGGCATTCTCGTGGAGCATGTATCCAACACTGTGCTCAAACAGTTCGGGGGACTCCTCAGGACATGGTTGGGCTAGGGAAGGAGTGACTGATGCCATTGAGCCAAGGGAAGAGGCCACGTTGGCAGCTGCTTTTCCAGTACCCTGAGCCAGGGTGAAAGAGGATGAGGAGGATGAGGAAGGCTTGGTCACTCACTCTACCAAGTCTTCGGCATGTTGTGGCTCAACAAGGCCGGCTGCCAAAAAAAAGGACAAGCATGTCCCATGGCCACATGCTGATGAGGATGCACTGTGTCCACGACCAGCACTGTTGCCTCTAGACACAGAGCCTGCATACCCTCTTTTACTGGCTTGTGACTGTCTGCCTCTCCTAGTTGGCCTTCCAGACACACTAATGGCCTGCAGGGAGATGTAGCTGCACAAAGCTGGGATGTATATACTGATATACTGCAGCTAGCAGAATCAACTGCCTGCCAGTAGTATTATTAGTATGAGAACACCAGCAATTGGGATAGCTTTAAGTGCACACTGTGCAGAATACACAGTACACCAACTGTAATCACTGCAGCTGCCTGCGGTATAGGATCAGAAGAACACCAGCAATTGGGGTAGCTTTAAGTGCACACTGTGCAGATGAAACAATACACCAATACACCAACTGTAATTACTGCCGCTGCCTGCCTGTGGTATAGGATCAGAAGAACACCAGCAATTGGTGTAGCTTTAGGTGCATACTGAGCAAAGTAACCAGTAAACCAACTGTAATTACTGCAGCTGCCTGTGGTATAGGATCAGAAGAACACCGGCAATTGGGGTAGCTTTAGGTGCACACTGTGCAGATGACACAATACAATAACTGTAATTACTGCAGCTGCCTGCCTGCGGTATATGATCAGAAGAACACCAGCAATTGGGGTAGCTTTAGGTGCACACAATGCAGATGATACAATACACCAACTGTAATTACTGCAGATGCCTGTCTGTAGTATAGGATCAGAAGAACACCAGCAATTGGGGTAGCTTTAGGTGCACAATGTGCAGAGTACACAGTACACCAACTGTAATTACTGCAGTTGCCTGCGGTATAGGATCAGAAGAACTCCAGCAATTGGGGTAGCTTTAGGTGCACAGAGTGCAGATGACACAATACACCAATTGTAATTACTGCAGCTGCCTGCCTGTGGTATAGGATCAGAAGAACACCAGCAATTGGGGTAGCTTTAAGTGCACACTGTGCAGAGTACACAGTACACCAACTGTAATTACTGCAGCTGCCTGCCTGTGGTATAGGATAAGAAGAACACCAGCAATTGGGGTAGCTTTAGGTGCACACTGTGCAGATGACACAATACACCAACTGTAATTACTGCAGCTGCCTGCCTGTGGTATAGGATCTGATGAACACCAGCAATTAGGGTAGCTTTAGGTGCACACTGTGCAGATGGCACAGTACACCAACTGTAATTGCTACAGCTGCCTGCGGATAGGATCAGCAGAACACCAGCAATCGGGGTAGCTTTAAGTGAACACTTTGCAAAGGACACAGTACACAGGAACGACTCTAGCTAAACTGAATACAGTATATATATATATATATATATATATATATATATATATAGACACAACACCTAAGATGCATATATATACACAATACACTGACTGTAGCTAACTGACTAGCCTCCTGCCTGCTCTATCTAACTCAAATGAAATGAAATCACACTGTCTCTCTGTCTATCTGTCTCCGCAGCCACAAGACACTACACAAGGCCACCACGCAGGTGGCCTTATATAGTGTGGGGCGTGTACTAAACCCTCTGAGACATAATTGGCCAAAGCCACCCTGGCTTTGGGCAATTACGGCTCTCTGTACAGATGGCCAAGCATGCGGTACGTGATTGGCCAAGCATGCGGGTCGTAGTGCATGCTTGGCCAATCATCAGCCAGCAATGCACTACGATGGCGTAGTGAATTATGGGCCATGACGCGCCACTCGAATTTGGTGTGAGCGGCCCATAATGTTCAGGATTCACCGAACAGACGAACAGACGATGTTCGAGTCGAACATGGGTTCGACTTGAACACGAGGCTCATCCCTAGTCTCCACATGTCGAGATGCTAGAAGTAACCTTGGACTCTGAACTGTCCTTTCTGCAACACATCCATTCCTTGTCCAAACCATGCCATCTCAACCTCTGCAACATCTCCAGAATACACCCCTTTTAACTAATGACACCACAAAGTTTCTAATTCATTTCCTGGTCATCTCTCACCTCAACTACTGCAACTCCCTCCTCATTGGATTACCTTTATATAGGCTATACCCCTTAAGTTCATCATGAATGCCACTGCCAGACTCATCCACTTTACCAACTGCACAGTGTCTGCCATCCCTCTCTGCCTGAAAACATAACCTGTTGGGGCGCCTTGAGGACTGGAGTTAAGATACACTGTGATAATACATAGATGATAAGTCAACTCTGAGTTTGAAGAATTTTTTTAATATAATTTTTTGTTCATATAATCAAAGATATTTTTTTAGAAATTCTGAAGAATTATTACATACATTTATTAAAACTGACTATGTTTGGTAATGATTTGAGGAAATGAGGATCTGAGCCTTGTAAGGAAGATGTTAAATGTAACATGCACTAATAGAAATATAAACACATCCATTGCTGACAACCTTTAGAAAATACATGGCCTGGCTGCGTCTGGCTCCAATACTGTTTGAGCTTCTTATCTAGAACAAGTATGGAAATTTGAGAACCAGAACCCTGATCTGCAAACTTGTTCATAGCTAAAAAAAAGGTTTTGAAAATACTAAATAGTATTTTTGAAAAAAAAATAGAAAATAGTAATACAAAGTAATACTAATATGAAGTTATATGAAGCAATACTTCATATGTCCAGGTATTTGAGAGCTTGGGACTCACCTCCTTCCCAACCATTGGGTGCCTATGCAACCAGTCACAAAACCCCAGATGGGGAGGAGAGTCCTAAGCTTTGTGTAAGCTCCAACTAAGCCATATTGGATATCACATAAGGGAAGATGAATATAACAAATAATGAGAATTGGGTTGGGTTAGGAAATTAAGTAAACAGGGTCACTTCAGAAGCTAATAGCTTCACCAGATCCATAATCCCAGAGGGTAAGACCAATGCATTTCTGAGGATTTAGAACTCACAAACGACAAGTTTTGACATTTCACAAGGGTAGTCATTCCATTTTCCAGAATAAAGAACCTCCACACAATCCTCATTTATTCCCCTATGATTATTGGGTTCTTCGTAATCCCAGTTCTGGTAGGAGATGACCATGTTGATGAGATATTGGAAAATTCCCTGTGTCTGTTTGTCATTCATACCAAGGACTGCATTTGTGCCAAATTGGTTGCGGAGGGTAAGTATAGCATTATTCTCTGCCGAGTTTAGCGGTACAGCCAGCTGACCTCCAGCTGTTTTACAAATGGTTATGGCTGCATCATAGGTGGCTATAGCACCGCTTGAAATATAAATTTTGGCACCGGCTGTGGCTCGCTGTCCCGTTGGTAAACCTGTAACAAGAAGAGGAAAAGGGATAAGGAAAGAAACCTATTTGATCATAGAACTGTACTTTAGTTGCTTAGTAAAATAAAATATATTCTTTGCTGGATGATTACCTATGTAGCACCCTCCTAGTTAGGTTGCTAATAGGTTTAGGTAAAATGTTTACATTTTTTTTTGGCTCCTTGTAGCCAGTGCAGCAGAATTTGCTTACTTCTGGCTGTTATGGGTTCTGCTTCCTACAGCTTCCCCTTGCATTCCAATAGGTTCTGGAATATAGTGGGTTGGGAAAGGCAGACCTTAGCGCCAGGAAAGTGTTCAGCTGCTGGTGGCACTGTGGCTCCTAGACCTATAAGCTGCAGTTCCGGTGTCCACCAGTGGGTGTCTCAGCAGCCAGAAGCTCATGGTAATCAGGCATCACCTGATGTTCATAGCAGGAAGTGTATTTAAGCCCTGCCTATGCCTTTCCTCTTTGCCTTGGTGTTTGTTCCATGTACCCCTGACCTGCGTTCATACATCCTGATTCTGAACCCTGACCCTGCAGCATGATCCCTTACTTCCCTGCTTGTTCCTTCTCCTGTTTACCCTCTCCCTCTTACCTTTCTCCCAGCTCCCTCTGCCTAATCTCCCGTGTATGACCCTGACTCTGACACTGACTATTCTTCTCATATCCTGCTATCCATATATACTTGGTTTGGGCAGTTGTTCAATATGTGTTCACTCACTTATTAGGTGCTCAGGTTTGATTTTTACAGTTCTGGTATATTGGAGGTGTGTTTATATATATGTTATCCACTTATTCTTAATAAATTACATTATTTTACATTTTACTTGTGCCTGGTATTCTCTGTAGAAGTCCACACATTTCTGGTCACACCTGTTTCTGACATTTGGGCAGAATATTCATGCAGCCTCAGCCAATCCGTGGTCGAGAGGATGATTAACCAGCAAGAGGCTGAGGTGTGCATAAATCTTTTGGGGCTGCAGAGTCCTTGCCCTGGTGGAGAGAACCCCAGCCTGGAAGGGCTGTTTGCCCTCCTAGGCCATCTAGCTGAAGACTGCTGAAGGCCCACTGCAGTCTCAACCCAGGAAGAGTTGGCAGATGAACTTTTGATGATATGGGAATTGTCTGTAAAAAAGTCTGCTGAGGATCTGGCCGAGAAGCTCACGGTACTAGGTGGGTGTTACTGGAAGGAGGCATCTATGTATACAGGGACATAGTGAGTAAAGACTGAGATCCTGGAGAGACTTTCTGCTTTTGTCTTTTTCTGTGAAGAGACTGTTCCACATTTGCTGGCTCTGAGCTGTTTCCAGTGTGGGATCTCTGAGCTGCATGACCACAACCACTTATCTTAGAGGCCTACTTTGAAGAAGTTAACCTTTACTAGAGCGTGTCCTTGGTTAAAGTTACGCTGGTTCTGGGGTCTCCCAAGGCTAACCCTATCCCCATGGAAGTTCTTTAAACAATAAACCTCCAAAAAACAAACTTCTGCCTGGCTATTGTGTAGAGAGACTGGAAACTGCTGTGTGCCTGGCTGCTGTGCACCCAATTGGTAATAGAACCTGGGACAAACAATACAATATGGCTTGGGGTCTGACTACACCTACCTAACAAGTAAATGTCATTGCCCGGCATTGCTTCTGTGTGATAGATACTAGCACAGGTTGCCCCAGTCAATTCATGAAATTGCTGGAAGATCTACTTGCTGTAATCCGGTCTACCTGGCTATTCAAATTCCCCCTTGTCTGTGTTGGTCTTTTTCCCATCTCCTGTCACAGTACACAAACAGACTAAGCTAAGATCTGTCTGTGCTTCCAGATAGTATCGAGCCTCTTTCAGGCTCGAGCTAGAAATTGGCAGCTGGTGGAGAAAAAGCCCTCTTTCTTTTTTAGACTTTTTAAAAATGAGACCCATTGGTAGCTTAAAGGGTCAGTTCACTAAAAAAACTATGTTTTATTCTTTGGTGAATGCTGGAGAGTTGACCCCCAGATAGCCCCTTTTATCGCTGTACTCTTGATATATCTACACTAAGATTTTGGGTCTGCACACCTATTGTGCCCATTATGAGGGATTCACACTAACCTTATGCTGAGTTCTCAAGTGTGCTATTTCCATAGTGTGGTCATGGTTAATGCTAATCTATTGTAGTACTCCTTAAACTTTTTTCAGTCACAGTATCCTTTATAAAATTGCAAAACCTTGAGGCACACTATTCTAAAATGTGTAAAGTATGACTTATCAATGGGAAACCTGAGCCTGGGACAATGCACACAGCGACTTTAAAGAAATTGCATAGTTATATAGTTACATAGTTATTCAGGTTGAAAAAAGACACATGTTCATCTAGTTCAACCATAAACAAAAATAAAAATAAAATAAAATATATCATACAATCCCATATACCGAATACTATACCCACAGTTGATCCAGTGGAAGGCGAAAACCCCCCAGAAAAGCATGATCCAATTTGCTACAGCATGGGAAAAAATTTCTTCCTGATCCAAGAGAAGCAATTGGATTTTCCCTGGATCAACTTTACCTATAAATGTTAGTACTCAGTTATGTACATTTAGGAAATAATCCAGTCCTTTCTTAAAACAATCTACTGAGCTGGCTAGAACCACCTCTGGAGGGAATCTATTCCACAATTTCACAACTCTTAAGCCTCATACACACGATCGGACTTTGTACAAACTTTCCTGTGGATTTTTTCTCAAAGGGCGTCGGCTGTGAACTTGTATTGCATACACACGGCAGGACTTTTTCAGTCAACTTTCACCAAATGACGTGTTTTTTCTGCTCTTTCCCGCCACCTTTGGTCAACTTCTGTATTGATGTCTGATCTTTTTGAATTAGTTCTGAGCATGCGTGTTTGTACTTTGTACAAAAGTCCTATGGTTTTCTGTACACACGATCGGACTTTGCTCCATCTGACTTTTGTTGCCGGAAAGTTTGTCCATTCGCACAGCCAACAAAAGTCAGATGAAAACCAAAAAAGTTTGTCTGATGGAACATACACGCGGTCCGATGTTGCCTTAAAACAGCTAATTTGCATGTTTGTTGTCAAAAAGTCTGATCGTGTGTATGGGCCTTTACTGTGAAGAAGCCTTTCCGTATTTGGAGATGAAATCTCTTTTCCTCTAGACATATAGAGTGCCCCCTTGTCATCAGTGTTAACATCACTTTAGTAGCTCTTTCACATCAGAGTTCTCTCCTTCATGTCAGAGGCCCCTAAACATCAAACTTCCCCCTATACATCTGAGACCCTCCCATCACATTAAAGTCTTTCCTCTAAACAAAAGCCCCCCCCCATCACATCAGAGTACCCCCACGCCAGAGTCCTCCCCTCACATCAGAATCTTCCAATCACCACAGAGTTCCCCCATCATAGAGCTCTCTCATTCATGTGGAAACAGTGAATAGTGGGTCTCATGCTTTCAGCAGCCCAGGGAAACCCAATTGGCAACCCTGATGCCATGGCACCCTGGTTGTGAAACAATGGTTTAAAGCATCCAGCTAACCTTTGCTCTGCGAGATTAATGCTGATTTAAGTCGTGTGTCCAAATCCAAGATTTGCTTTTTAAGATCTTCAAGTGCTAAGAAAAGAGAAGTCAGTTAGTACTCCCAAAACTTAAAACAGCAAAGACTACTTATTTTTTAAGCCTACAGGTAAAACACATTCAGCGAATACTGTGTATTTGCTATATACTTTAAAGCCACATAATACAGATTACAGTGAACCTGTGCTTCATGTAAAGGAGGCTAAACTATAGCAAGACTGAAACCAATCGCCTACAGGTGCCCGAGAATACAATGAGAGAATTTCCAAGCTCCTTGGAAGCCCAGACACCAGAAGAAACTCAGTTATGGGCTTTGCAGTCAGAGCTCTGACCTGCCCAGTCCTGCTTTCTACATATCATTATTGGTCAGTAAAGCCATTAATCGTATAGAAGGACTGAGAGTATGATGAAGGAGGCATGAGAACTCTTACTTCAGAACCAAAGTTGCTATTTGCATAATGGAGCTTCTCAGGTTTTTGTACTTCCCGATTGGCTTCTGAAGCTTCTGAAAAGTAAATGTAGGCAACAATGGCCTTCTATCTTATAGCCTTGGTTTTGGTTTGAGGTTAATTTAAGGAAAAAACATAGGGCCATGCAAAAGGTTACATTTTGGAATCTCTTCTTCTTCCCGCACTGCTTCATTTTCCCAGAGTTACCAAGAGTTCTAGTTATGCGGGAGCATGTAACTCACCCCTCTTCCTCCCACATGACTACTCTGATGCTTGGTGATTGGCTAAGCAAGCAATTCATGTACTGTGATTATTTAACATATTTTTGTTTATAATTCACTATAAAATGAACCCCCGCTGCCGCCTCCCGGACCTTTAAGAGCTTCTAAATCCTGGGAGGAAGAGGTGCAATTCCGGTCATGTGACTGCTGTGATTGGCTGTCACAGTGGTCACATGAGTGGAAAGCTCCTAATCGCATGTATGCATTTGGGAACATTCCTGTCCCCGCCGATGACTGTGCTGGGAGTGCACAGGGCGAACGCTCTCAGCAAAGAAATCTGTTTACACCGGGCTGCATATATACAGCCTCTCTGGCATTAAAGACCATCTGCCGAGCTGCCACATATGTGTGATACATCGGCGGGAAGAGGATAAGAAAATTGAATTAAAAAAAAATACATTTTATCTACTCATATCTACTAGCATATCTGAAGAGGTTAAAACATGTTATATATCACCACCCACTTTGGAGTTAGAGCGATAATCCCTGGTCCCTCGTTTATGGTTAACTCTAAACTAATGAGCTATAAAGAAATTTAAAGTGTCACCTGTTAATAATTTTGGGTAACACCATTTTTTGCCATTTCACTGGCATACAACATTTTGAGGCTTGACATATTTGATCTCTACTTGACCCATCTTTTATTTTGAAGAAAAAAAAATGGGGTTAAGTTGTTTTTGCATGCACTGAAATTCATTTTAGTATATTTCTTCCTAAAAAATATGGGTATAAAAAACAGTTGCATAGTTATATTATAATGTGAAACTCATTGAAGATGACTTTATAAGCACCATAAAAAAAGGAGGGATATAATAAACAGGAACATAATGTCAATAACATTATATTGACTGAATCCTTGTGGCTGACAGAAGCCAGTGTTCAAAAAAAGACTAGAAAAACGTAATCTGAATAAATGATCAGGATGGCTTACACCCAAGAGTTCTCAAAGAACTAAGCCATGTTAGGCCCCTTTCACACTGGGGCACTTTGCGGGGGCGCTACAGCACTAAAAATAGCACCCGCAAAGCGCCCTGAAACAGCCGCTGTTGTCTCTCCAGTGTGAAAGCCAGAGGGCTTTCATACTGGAGAGGGGCACTTGCAGGACGGTTAAAAAAGTCCTGCAAGCCGCATCTTTGGATCGCTGTAGGATCGGTGTATTTACCACTCCTAAAGCGCCCCTTCCCAGCGGCTGCAGCAGCGATTTGCGGGTGGTTTTAACCACCTCAGATCTCTCAGGGAAGGATACCATTGTAGAGATGAGCTTAGGCTTTTTAGAGCTTGAAGGAGTCCCTCTTGAGCCCTTTTTTGGGGTGTTTCTACCTCCCCTTCTGACCATAGTCTGATGCACAAATGCAGAGGTACTGCTAGAAGAAATTGCACTTATTGCTTGAGCAAATAGTCCAGCAACTGAAACTGCTATTATTGCTCAGCCTGGTGCTTTAGTAAATGTACCAAGGGAATGCCTGTGTTACCACTTGCATGCCCCCTTTTGCTCATGTGTCCCTCCGACAGTTGCAGACAGCAATGCCAATGCCATGCAAAGCCACGCCCCCACTCTATTCCCACTGCCCCCCCTCCTCTTTTAAAAAAAAGAGCCTTTCATGAGCGCGGGCCTCTGATCTGATGGGATTTGCATGTGTGTGTGTGTGTGTGGGGGGGGGGGGGGTGACGAGGAGGCTGTGACAAACCGCAGTGCAGGCAGTGGAAAATAAAGCGGCATCCACCGATCGTTTCCAGCTTCCCCCTCTATCTAAAGAGAGAGATGGCTCTGTGTCCCGTGATATATGATAAATAAATTGAATTTCTTCATAAATTTTGGCTAATATGTATTCTGCTACATATTTTTGGTAAAAAAATAAAACCCAGTAAGCATATATTGATTGGTTTGGGCAATAGTTATAGCGTCGACAAACTATGGGATATTTTTATTCCTTTTTATTTATTTTTTTACTAATAAAAGAGATGATCGGCAACTTAGAACATGACTGTGATATTGCAGCCAACGTTCTGACACTAACTGACACTTTTTGGGAACCAGTGACACTAATACAGTGATTAGTGCTAAAAATTATGCACTGTCACTGCACTAATGTCACTGGCCGGAAAGGGTTTACCATCAAGGGCGATCAAAGGTTAACTGTGTGTCTAGCCAGTGTTTTACTACAGTGTGGGAGGTGCTTTTACTAGGGAAAGATCCGGATCCTTGTCCCTGCTTTGCATAGACTCAGGATCAATGTTTTCCTCCTGTCAAAACGGCGATCTGCCTTGTTTACATTCTGCAGGCAGATGATAGGCAGGTGCCAGTGGACATCGAGTCCACGGTAGCTACTGATCAGCTCCCACTGTGTATAATCACAGCAGGAGCGAGCTGCTGGTAGAGCGCATTCAAGGCCCCTACCTGGGATACGTGATCGTGCACGCAGTTGCCGCCCTGTAGCAGTAACACTGCTGTGTATAGTTAGGGAATGGTTTTTCATGAGAAATAATTTTCAACAATTGAAATTTCAAATAAATATATGTTTAGGACTATTCTTAAAGCTTTTTGATTAAATAACCCCCGCCTACCATAAAGAAAAATATAGTGTATGGTATCCCCTCTCGTTCTGGGGCAATGTCATATGGCGTTGCCCCAGTGTCACTGCCTTGCAGTGCGGCAGTCACGCCATGTTCCTAGGACACAACGTGACCTCGATCTCTGTAAAGAGCTGATGACATGGCTCTTTACTCATGTGATCGGCTGTGTCCAATAACAGATGATCACATGTAAATGAGGAAGTGTTGTTTATCGGCTCTCCTTGCCTCACACTGACAAAGTGTGAGGTGAGCAGAGCCAATCAGCGGCATCACCTCGCAGGGGAGACTGTACAGATAATCAGGGCACTGATCATCAGTGCAGCCCCAGCAGTGCCCCGATCACCCGATTGTTCTGCAATAAACAAAGCTCCCGCTGATTGGAGAACTTTGGCTCTAACTCAGCGGGATCACTGCTTTCTAATAGAGAAAAAGGGTCCCATTCTGCAGCATGCTAGCTGGGGACAAGCTTTTCTATTCAAGGTGTGACTTATAGTAAAAAACTAAGGCTTTGCACAGTTCAGAAAATGTTAAAATGAGGATGAACCAGATTACACCTAAAGTTCACAATTTCAGCTGCCCTTCTATATGGCATGAACAATGCATTTATTTGAAATATGTGTTTAGAGAGCCTTATTTCACATAAACACTCATGAGCTAGACATTTTATACAATCCAACCTTAATATCTTCAAATAAATGATTTGTAGACGCAACTATGTGCTCTCCTATATGGCTTCATTTTTACCTGCATTTGCACTGTCTCCTCTTTCTCCTTTTGCTCCTGGTGTCCCCTGTTCTCCTCTTGGTCCAGGTGGTCCAGCAACCCCTGCAGGTCCCTGTGATCCTGGAAGTCCCCGTGGTCCTGCTGGCCCTGTTTAATCAAGTCAATGCATTTACTGACAGAGTTTATGTTTTCAATAATAAAACACACAGATATAGGTATATTTAAGAACAACCCCGGTTCTGTGTGCACCAGAACTTGCGACCAGGCAAAAAAATTGTGCAAACACCGTTAAAGTCTATGGAACACAAACATGAAAACTCAAAAGTTCTAATTTTAACCACTTCAGCCATGGAAGGTTTTACCCCCTTCCTGACAGAACACTTTTTACAATTTGGCACTGCGCTGCTTTAACTGGTAATTGCGCGGTCATGCATTGCTGTAGCCAAACAAATTGTGCATTTTTTTCCCCCACAAATAGAGCTTTCTTTTGGTGGTATTTGATCACCTCTGTGGGTTTTATTTTCTGCGATATGAATGAAAAAAGACCAAATATTTTGAAAAAAAAAAGATATTTTCTACTTTTTGTTATAAAAAAATCCAATAAACTCAATTTTAGTCATACATTTAGGCCAAAATATATTCAACCACTTTGGAAAAAGAAATGTCAATAAGCGCAAAAGTTATAACGTCTACCAACTAGGGTACATTTTCTGGAATTTACGCAGCTTTTAGTTTATGACTACTTATATCATTTCTTGAAGTGCTAAAATGGCAGGGCAGTACAACCCCTCACCCCCCAAATGACCTCATTTTGGAAAGTAGACACCCCAAGGAGATTGCTAAGAGGCATGTTGAGCCCATTGATTTTTTTTTTTCACAAGTGATTGAATAATGACAAAAAAAAAGTTTTTTTACAAAAAGTTGTCACTAAATGACATTTTGCTCACACATGCCATGGTTATATGTGGAATTGCACCCCAAAATACATTTTGATACTTCTCCTGAGTATGGGGATACCTCATGTGTGAAACTTTTTGGGAGCCTAGCCATGTACAGCACCCCGAAAACCAAGCACCGTCTTCAGGATTTCTAAGGGAGTACATTTTTGATTTCACTCCTCACTACCTATCACAATTTTGCAGGCCATGAAATGTCAAGATAGCACAAACCCCCCCCCCCCCCCCCCCAAATGACCCCATTTTGGAAAGCAAACACCCCAAGCTATTTGCTAAGAGGCATGTTGATTATTTTGCAGATGTCCCTTTTTGTCACAAAGTTTGGAAAGTTGAAAAAAGAAAATAAATAAATGTTTCTTTTCTTTGTTCATTTTCAAAAATAAATGAGAGTTGCAAAATACTCACCATGCCTCTTAGTAAATACCTTGGGGTGTCTACTTTTCCAAAATGGGGTCATATGCCCCCCTGAAGGCGGTGATTGGTTTTCGGGGTCCTGAACACGGCTAAGCTCCCAAAAAGTCTCACACATGTGATATCCACATACTCAAGAGAAGCAGCAAAATGTATTTTGGGGTGTAATTCCACATATTAGACATATGTGGAAATTCATACATTCAGGAGGATCTGAAATACAAATTTTTATGCATACCAATTTTGTACGAAATATGAAATTTAGTTTACAAACTTTGGATCCAAATTCCATTACAAAAGAATCGAACAGAATTTTCGTTAATTACAATTATTCATTATGATGAAATTAAAAACCCCAGGAAGTCAGCACAGCACACGGATGGTGGGAGCCCCTCATAATGATAAATTCATCATAACGAAAATTTGTATTTCGTACGAATCCGAATTGAATTTTAGACACGAATTACAAATTAATTTTAATACGAAACGGAACAGAACAAAACAAATTTATTGACCACACACACGTCTACCACATATGCATATGGCATGTTTGAGCAATATATCATTTAGTGACAACTTTGTGCAAAAAAAAAAGGTTTGTCATATTCCAAAAACTTGTGGCAAAATATAAAATATTCCATGGAATCAACATGCCTATCAGCAAATAGTTGGGGTGTCTACTTTCCAAAAAGGGGTCATTTGGGGGAGTTGAAATGTCCTGGCATTCTATGCACAACATTAGAAGCTTATGTTGCCCATCACCCACTCGTCTAACCCCTTGAACACAAAGCCCTTTCTGATACTTTTTGTTTACATGAAAAACATTTTTTTTTTTGCTGGAAAATTACTTCGAACTCCCAAACATTATATATATATATATATATTTTTAAAGCAAAGGCCCTAAAGCTTAAGATGGTGGGTTTTGAAAATTAGTTTTTTTACACAGTATTTGTGCATCGATTTTTCGAACGCAATTTTTTGGGAAAAAAAAAACACTTTTTTTATTTTAATGCACTAAAACACACTATATTGACCAAATGTTTGATGAAATAAAAAGTATGATCTTATTCTAAGTACATGGATACTAAACATGGCAACTACATACATTTTTAAAAGCCTTTAAATCCTTTACAGGTTACCACTTAAAATTTACAGAGGAGGTCTACTGCTAAAATTACTGCCTTTGATCTGAACTTCACAGTGATACCTCACATGTATAGTGTAATTGCATATGACACCAGACCAACGCTTGCGTTCGCCTTTGAGCATTAGTATGGGGGGGACAGGGGTGCTTTCTTTTTTTTAAAACTGTTTCTTTCATTTTTTTTTTTTTATAATTTTTATTGTTATCTCAGGGAATGTAAATATCCCCTATGATAGCAATAGGTAAAGGTACTCTTTTTTGAAAAAAATTGGGGTTTCGGTGTGATAAAATGCTTTCCCAATTTCCCAGTGGCACTGTTTACATCTGGCGAAACCTAAGTCATGAAATTCTTGTAGCTTACGGTTTCTTAGGCCATAGAGATGATTGGAGCCATTCTGGTCTCTGATCAGCTCTATGGTCAGTTGGCGGAACCACCGGCTGCATTCTCGCGTTCCCTGTTGGGACAGGAGATCACGAGAAAACCATGGAAGATGGTAGAAGGGGGATGTTCCCTCCCACTGCTTGTAAAAGCAGTCTAGAGGCTAATTAGCAACTAGGATTGCTTTTAGATGAAAGCCAACCGCTGGCTGAAAAGAATGATACCTAAACCTGCAGGCATCAAGTCCAGCAGCATACCAGTACGTTGTTGGGAATATATTGTAATGTTCTTTTTTTCATGCAGCCAGTGAGCCGTAGGAAAAAAAGAGATTGTTCAGTGGGTATGCCCACCATTAGAATACTGCCCTTCATCCACCCACTTCTAATGATGGGCATACATGCACCATTTTTTTAATTTTTTTAACTGTAGTGGTGAAATCACCTCCTACAGCAATGGAGTCACTGATTTACATATAATGAGAGCAAACGCTGTTGCTGTCAAGATGAATAAATCAGTGTTGCAGCTGAATGGCATACCTGAAAAGCAAACAATGGTAATGATAAAACATTAACTCATCTAAAACAACTTGATTTTTTAACGCAATCTGTGCCTAAAAAATATATGCTGAAGCATTTGGGGCAATCCGCCCCTAATGTTAGGAGCAAATCGCTCCTCCACCTCTGCCCCCATGCTTCGGATATATGCTCTTTTTTTCATTGTTTTGGTGAAATCACCTCCTACAGTGCTGGAGTCACGGCTTTACGTATCGTGGGAGCAAATGCTGTTGCTGTCAGAATAAATAAACCAGTGCTGCAGCTGAATGGCATACCTGCTAAGCAAACGTTAGGTTTTTCCAACAACAAAAGTGTTATACCTGTACATGTACTGCCACTTTAAGGCTGGCTCCACCCATGGGTGATGCCAAGGGTCAAGGGGTATGGTAGCCATCTTGGACACATGTAAGAGCCTAATAAGATGTACTGTCCTGAGATGCATGTTGCAGTGTACAGTGAGTACTGGAAATAAACTTCCATTGTTCCAGACCAAAGTCTTGTGTCTCTCACAACACAGAGGATATAACAGTGGCGACAAGGATGGGATCTACAAAGTGTCTATCAGTCTGAGAGAGAGACAAAGACATTGTGGATTGTTACCTGGATAAAAGCAATCACAGATCCCAGCAGGAAAATGTCATTGATCGGGACATTAAGTGAATTTGATGGAGAACAGACATCCTGGAGTTCCTGGGTGGAGAGACTGGAACAGTATTTCAGTGCAAATGCCATCCCAGGTGAAAGGCAAGTAGCAGTATTTCTGACAGTGGTCGGTGCTCAGACATATGACACTCTCAGGGATCTCCTTTCCCCTGTAAAACCAGCAACTAAGACATTGGCAGAGCTCCTGACACTGTTAGAGGGTAGCTTCCAGCCTAAACCACTAGAGATTGCAGAAAGATTTCGTTTTTATCAGAGGCAGCAGCAGCCAGGTGAAGAAATTAAAGCTTATGTGCTCGCCCTTCGCAGACTAGCCTCTACCTGTTCTTTTGGGGAGTACCTACCTACTGCACTGAGAGATAAGTTTGTCATGGGACTGAATTGTGACTCTAGCCAAAAGAGACTGTTAACAGAGAAAGACCTTACCCTTGCAAAGGCAATTGAGATAGCTTCAATGATGGAAATGGCTGTGAAAGATACAGAGGAATTGAACCCCCAGGGCAGAAGAGAAGAGGTGAAACAAGAAGTTTTCAGAACAGCAGTCAAGCCCACAGTCACAAACTGGAAATACAGACCTCCACCAAGCCGGGGGTCAGCTTGCTACCATTGTGGGAATACAGACCATGATCACAAAGTCTGCAGGTTTAAGGATCAGACCTGTCATAATTGTGGTAAAACAGGACATCTGAAACGAGTTTGCCGGAGCAAGAAGGTGCGAGATAAACAACCTCTGAACCCCAAGACAAAGACCTATATGGTGGGAAGATATACATCACCATCTGAGTCAGAGGATGAGGAAGTTCTCCACAGTTTAGACATACATCATATGCATTCAGCACCCTCTGCAATGACTGTAGAGGTAACCATTGAGGGAAAGAAACTAAAGATGGATGTAGACACAGGAGCAGCAGTTTCAGTTATCACTCAGAAACAATGGAGACAACTTCAGACCCGAACAACTGTCCGCCCAACGCCAATCAAACTGCAGACATACTCAAAGCAGATACTCCACCCACTGGGTTATGCAAAAGTGCAGGTATTGTACAAGGGTCAGACAAAGAGACTGCCATTATATATACTAGAGAATGGGGGACCCCCTCTCTTTGGGAGAGACTGGATTGCTCACTTTGGTATGCCAGACATCACCATAAATCCCTGTAACACTGTGACAATTCCATTAGGAGATAATGAGGGATGGGTGGTGTCCCTGAAGCAGCGGTTCCCAAAGATCTTTGATGACCAGTTGGGGAAAATAAAGCATGACTGTGTGAGACTCAAGCTGAAACCCAACGCCCAGCCTAAATTCTTCAAAGCTCGCACAGTACCTTTCGCACTCTGAGCAGGAGTGGAAGCAGAACTAAGTCGGCTGGAGGAACAAGGTGTCATCTCAAAGGTAGAGCACAGCGAGTGGGCATCACCTGTTGAACCAGTGAAGAAAGCGAATGGGGACTTGCGCATTTGTGGCGATTTCCGCATGGCACTGAACTCCCAACTGGAAATAGACCAGTACCCTCTACCCAGAGTAGATGACATTTTTGCCTCTCTTGCAGGGGGTCAAAAGTTCACCAAGCTTGATCTCAAACAAGCATATTTACAGTTTGAGGTCCATCCTTCTTCCCGCAAGTTTCTGACCATCAACATCCACAAGGGACTGTATGAGTACAATCGGATGGTGTTTGGTGTAGCCTCTGCCCCAGCCATTTGGCAACGGAAGATGGATGAGATTTTGGCGGACATTCCTTTCACTCAGTGCCTGTTAGATGACATGCTCATCACGGGACGGACGGACCAGGAACACAAGCAAAACGTGGAGCTTGTGTTGGAAAGACTCCAAGAGCAGGGTCTGAAAGTGAACTTAGCAAAATGCCAATTCATGGTGCCAAAATTGGAGTTTTGTGGCCACCTTGTGGATGCAGACGGTATACACACCACAGAAGCCAAGGTTGATGCCTTAGTCAAAGCTCCTGCCCCAACCAATGTCCAGCAGCTGCGATCATACCTTGGCTTGCTGAACTATTACCACAAATTTCTGCCAGATCTGGCACACACCTTGTTTCCGTTGAACAAGCTTTTGGAGAAACACTCCAGATGGGACTGGTCGGCTGCATGCCAACGCGCTTTTGAAGTCTCTAAGCGGAAGCTGTTGGCGTCACGCATGCTTGTTCACTATGACCTCCAGAAGCCTCTGACCTTGGCTTGTGATGCCTCACCCTATGGTCTGGGGGCTGTACTGTCTCACATCTTACCTGATGGGTCAGAAAAACCAGTGGCATTTGCCTCCAGGTCTTTGACAAAAGCAGAAAGCAATTACTTACACATTGACAAAGAGGCTCTTGCGCTGATATGGGCAATTAAGAAGTTTCATCTTTACCTGTATGGTAGGGAATTCACCATACTGACAGACCATAAACCACTCCTTCAGATCTTTAGCCCTGACAAAGGCATCTCTCAGACTACTGCGGCCTGCCTCCAACGCTATGCCCTGTTCTTGGGAGCGTACAGTTATAAAATCCAGTATCGCGGTCATGATGCCAATGCTAATGCGGATGCAATGTCCCGACTGACAGGGAGGTCAATGGACTCCTCTCCACCGGTCAAGAGTTGTCGTTACACCAGCCTGTCCTTCTTGTCTTCTGGGGAGATAGCAGCCCATACAGCCAAGGATACCTTTCTGAAAACAATACTCTCCTGGGTACGGTCCGGTTGGCCTGCAACCGTCACACAGGATTATGAACCTTATTTCCGTAGGCGTATGGAATTAACTGTGGCTGGTAACTGTGTTTTATGGGGAGACCGAGTGATCATTCCACAGACCCTCCGGAGACACATTCTGGACTTGCTACATACTGGTCATCCCGGGGGCACACGTATGAAACAAAAGGCCCGAGGCTATGTGTGGTGGCCAAACTTAGACTCGGATATCACAACATATGTGAATGCTTGTGCTGGATGTGCACAAACTGCAAGAGACCCTCCTCGAGGGTGCGTCCAGCCCTGGACTTGGCCCACGGTTCCTTGGTTTCGACTACACTTGGACTTTGCAGGTCCGATCAGAGGACACATCTTCTTGATCATAGTGGACGCCCATTCAAAGTGGCCTGAGGTCATTCCTGTTACTCAGCCAACAACTAAGGCAACAGTTTCCATACTGTTACATCTCGCTGCTACATTTGGATACCCCAGAGAAATCGTCACAGACAACGGTGCACAATTCACCAGTCAGGAGTTTCAGCGTTTCTTGACTGCCCACAACATCAAACACAAGTTGACCGCACCTTACCACCCAGCTACAAATGGTCAAGCAGAGCGGTTTGTGCAGACTTTTAAACGCTATTTCAAAGCTACAGTGGTTACAAGTAAACAGCAGTCCCTGTCACCCCAGCAGCTGGACTCCTTCCTTTCTGCTTACAGAAACACACCACATGCAACCACCGGGAAAACTCCAGCAGAACTCCTTCTGGGTCGGCAGCCATGGACTGTTTTGGACATGCTCCGCCCACAAACAGTCCAGGAACATGTACTGCAGTCCCAAGACAAGATGGTCAAACACCATGAGATCCCCCGATTCACAGCCCAACAAAAGGTATGGGCCCAATCTTATGGGGCTTCCAACACCCGTTGGCTTCCTGCTGTCATTGCAGAGACTTTGGGACCCAAGATGTATAGGGTCTGCCTGGAAGATGGTTCTATTTGCAGAAGGCATGCGGACCAACTGCGCCCTCGTTTTCAGCTGCATGAATCCCTGACGCCGGCTGAACCACCAGTGTTGCAAGGAACTGCTCCCAGCGGATCAGGATGCATGGGAACTGATGATTGGGGGGACTCTGATCTTTTGAACTCAGCTCCAACAGAGCCCTCCAGCCCTGGTCCGGAGGTTGGTTCACCCACTGAGCTGGGGGATCCCTTCTTGGCACCGCCAGTGCCCATTCCAGTCGACCCTGTTTCCTCCGATCCCGAGTCGATGGGTGCCCGCCCTCAACGACACTGTCGCCCTCCTGACCGGTTTCAGCTTCAAGACCGGTTACGAGACTTTCGAGCGGGGCCGCCGAAAGTGATCCAATGACATTGTATCCCCGCAACTGTCCCTGGAATCTTGCTCTCACATCTGGATGCAGGAAAAGTCCTGTGCATCTCCTGTGTTTGGAGGACTGTTATTGGACAGTTATTAGTTAATGTTTTGTGCCTTTTCTCGTTTTTTTTGTTTGTTTTTTTGTTTTGTTTTTTTAGGGATGGATGGAAGGTGTTATACCTGAAGGGTTCCACATGTACTGCCACTTTAAGGCTGGCTCCACCCAGGAGTGATGCCAAGGGTCAAGGGGTATGGTAGCCATCTTGGACACATGTAAGAGCCTAATAAGATGTACTGTCCTGAGATGCATGTTGCAGTGTACAGTGAGTACTGGAAATAAACTTCCATTGTTCCAGACCAGAGTCTTGTGTCTCTCACAACACAGAGGATATAACAAAAAGCATGGATTTTTTTCCAAAGGATGTAGGCTCTTGCATACACACGGTCACACAAATGTTGTTAGAAATTCCGAATGCCAAGAATGCGGTGACATACAACACGTACAACGAGCCGAGAAAAATCAAGTTCAATAGCCAGTGCAGCTCTTCTGCTTGATTCCAAGCATGCGTGGGTTTTTTTGGGTTGGAATCGTGTACACACATTCAGAATTTCCAACAGCAAGTCTTGTTGTTGGAAAATTTGATAACCTGCTCTCAAACATTTGTTGGTGGAAATTCCGACAACAAATATTTGTATGAAGCATACACATGGTCGGACTTTCAGGCAACAAGCTCACATCGAACATTTGTTGTCGGAAAATCCTATTATATGTATATTGCCCATAAGACATACCATACCTGAAAAGCAAATACAATAAAAAATAGTAAAAATAAAACATTACAGTTCTAAAATACAGTAACAATAGAGAGAGAGAACAATAGAGATAGAACAATAGAGAGCGAACAATAGAGCGGCCAATAGAGAGCGAACATAAAAGAGAGAACAATAGAGAGAGAAGAAAAATAAAACCACAACTATTTTTGGCTTTTTTATTTTTTGTGTGTGTGTTTTTTTTTATTGCACTTTTATATAAACTATAAACTCGAAACTTTCCAGATTAGGGTCTCTCAAAATATTTCGAGATCCTGTGTAAGTGTGCCCTAGGACTGTGCAATGCTGTACCCTATGCTAATACTCCACTAGTGTGTGATAGCATTCAAAACATTCACCAATCCGAAGACCAGGTTGGTCAGGACAGGAGGGACAATAAAAGCATCTGTCACACCTATATCCATGCTTTCTGCAGACACAACATCTTATTTGGGGTGATCATTGGGTAGGGGTACCAGGAAGGACATCCAGAAAAATGCCTCCCATGCAGCCATCT
Source organism: Lithobates pipiens (assembly GCF_037356315.1). NCBI lineage: Eukaryota > Metazoa > Chordata > Amphibia > Anura > Ranidae > Lithobates > Lithobates pipiens. The sequence goes on from NW_027507787.1 coordinate 246,218,143, forward strand.
CACTGCATTTGGATTGGGAAGTTGGGCCACAGCACCATCTGGAAACAGAAGGGCTGTGATGTTCTCTTCCTGGAATTTAAGGAAGGATCCAGTTCATCCTGAAGCTTTGTATAGCACATAAGCCATCAGCAGAGCCAATTAGAATAAATATACAGGCACTTTTTTATACCAGCATCTGGCCTTATGGGCTATTAGGTATGGTGCCAACAACTGGTCATTGAGGTCCACCCCTCCTATATTAAGGTTATATTCGTGGACACAGAGGGGTTTCTCTATGACACCAGTCGCCGTTTGAATTTGGACCGTCGTGTCTGTGTGAAGGGAGGACAGAAAGAAAACATTCTTATTATCCCTCCACTTCACAGCGAGCAAATTATTACATCTCAAGCAAGCTTCCTCCCCCAGCCTAAGACGGCAATCTACAAGCCACTGGGGTAAGCCCCGGCGATTAGATCGCACAATGTCACATGCCTCAATTCCATGATCAAACAAGTGACTAAAAAGTGTCACGCTTGTGTAATAATTGTCCACATACGAGTGGTACCCCTTTCCAAATAAGGGTGACATCAAGTCCCACACAATCTTACCAGTGCTCCATATGTGGTCTGGGCAGTACTCTGGCTCTATGTAACTATCTCTTCCCTCGTTAACCATAAAAGTATATGTATAGCCTGATGCCCTGGTACAGAGCTTATACATCTTGACCCCATATCTGGCATGCTTGCAGGGAAGATACTGTTTGAATGACAGGCAGCCAGAAAACGTAATCAGGGACTTATCAACGTAGACAACTTGATCAGGAGTAAACAAGGCTGTAATCTGCTCGTATCGTGTCCTGGTCATGCAAGAACACAGGCATATGGTGAATTGGGTCAGTGCACTAATATGACCGCAACTCACTTTTTTTTAGTTATGCCCATGAGGAGGGATAGGCCAAGGAAAATCTTAAAGTCAGAGACCATAATAGTTCTCCAATCTCTGGCAAGGGTCAACTGGAGATTAGCGGCGATGAATTGAGCAGCATACAAATTGCTTTGGTTGACAAAAGATCTATAGAGATCTTCCTTGAAAAACAGCGAATAAAAATCAAATGACATAAAATCAACTCTTTCCACCTGAATTCTGGGTTGGCCAGTGAATGGGGGAAGTACAGGTGCTGCAGAAGTGGTGGGCTCCCAATTCAGATTGGCAAATGCAGCAGGAAGGTCACTATGGGCTTGACAGGCTTAACTTTGTCTTCTTGGTGGCTGCGGGACACTAGTTGTGCTAGCCACCTTACCACCTTGAACTGCACTTATGGGCCTTGCCACGTCACCACCTGTTTACTGCAGTGCTGGATGTACGACCAGGATGTACTAGGCTGCTGGTGCTTGCCAGTTCACTAGTACTGGCTCTCTGCTCCATACGAAAGCCCTGTGGTTCTTGCACCTCACCAACAGCAGAAGAGGGTTGGGTACGCCTGACCTTGGCAGGGACCACTACTCCTTCGTCAGAGCTATCTGTCTGTGTGCTGCTGCTGTCTACAGGTTTGTATTCTGTGCCTGAATCTGACAGATGGGTGACTTCCTCATGTAGGACTCTTTTCTAGTGTACCTTCGAATGGACATTTTGGCCTCTAAATGTACTGGTACAACTAGTGAGACTCACAGGATAAAAGAGCACCTGGCTGTCAGTGACTGATTCAAATGCTACCAAAAAAACTGTTAGCATTCGCAGGGAACAGGCTTGATATCTTGCGAATGCTGCAGTTATGTGTTTAGTGTTTTTTAAGCAACAGTGATCGATTGATACTCCAATTGAAACACTGAAACCTAATCAAGCTGCTCCACAAAACCTCACCTAGAGATGCTTTATGGTCGTGGAAGTAGCTGTTCTATAGACATGGAGATGGCTGTTCTATGGACCAAGAGGTGGTTGCTCTATGAACCTAGATATGGCATTACTATGGTCCCGGAAGTAACTGCTCTGTGGACTTAGAAATTTCAATGGATCTAGTGGTAGCTGCTTTATAGCCCTGGAGCTGGCTCGAACAATCTGCAGCTTCTTTATAAACTTGCCTCATACAGTTTAAGCATTTGAAAGCATTCAAATATTTTTTTCATACCTGTTTCTCCCTTTTCCCCTCTTTCTCCATTTGTTCCATTTTTGCCATTCTTTCCAGGAGCTCCACATGTGATAATAGAGTAGGCATTCTCATTTGAGTCATAGCACACTTGTGTGGCTGGTGTCACTAAAGCTACATGAAGCAAAAGAACACCAAGCACCTTCACAATCTGTATATTCCACATTTTTTAGTCTGTAGAGGAGAAAGAAATTTTTTTGTCACTGACCGCCAAAAAAAACTTCAAAACACAATATTATCTGCAGACAAGCAAATTAATTGCACATGGCTCCCGTATTAAAAAAGAGGAACAGAAAGAGATTGAAGATCTATTAGATAGAATTCATAAACTTGAAGTCAGACATAAGATACACTTTCGATCTCGTAGATGCCCAAGAATTGGAGAGCCTGCGAATAAAGCTGTTACAGTGTCTGGATCAAAAGACCAAAGATAGGTATAGATATTTTGCCCATTGTTTTTATGAGCAGGGAAATAAGTGTGGTCGGTTGTTGGCAACACATCTAAAAAAACAATAAGAATCTCACCACATTTATTCTCTGTTGGTAAATAAAAAACAAGTAGTAGATACTCAATTAATAGCGGTAGAATTCCACCATTTTTATACATCTTTATATAATGTTTCCTCTCCTTCTTTGAATGCTGCAATGACTTTGTTGCCATCTGCGGCCTTGGAAGAAATGGAACGTCCAATTACTACAGAGGGATTGGATAATAGTAATAGCTACATTACCTTTAGGTAAGAGCCCTGGGCCGGATGGCTTCACAAATGTATATTATAAAAAATTCCTTTCAACTTTGATACATTCTCTTTGCAATTATCGTAACTCTATGACTGCTTCAAACCCGCTGTCCTCAGAAGCTGTACTGGTCCATGTTGTGATCCTTTCAAAATCTGGGAAGGATCCACAACAATGTGCGAACTATAGGCCCATATCCCTTCTTAATTCAGATATTAAAATCTTTTCTAAAATGTGGTGAAATCAATTCATCTGGATCAGACTGGCTTTATGAAGAATCGAGAAGCTAGAGATAACACAATTCAAGCTATTCATATTCTTCACTAGGCTCAAAATGGACCTAAACAAACTCCACGAGCGGTAATATCAATGGATGCTGAGAAAGCATTTGATAGGGTAAATTGCAATCCCACAAAGCTTTTTTAAACGTATGCGCAGAGCCTTTCAGACTTTTGTATGGAATGACAAACATCCCAGACTGGCTTATCATATACTGCGCAGACCTAAGTGGGAGGGAGGGGTCGGGCTTCTCGATATCACTCTATACTATAAGGCCATGTTTCTAATACGTGTCCTAAATTGGTGTTATGACACAACAAATAAAAAATGAGTCTCTTTGGAGAAAACAATGGCAGGTAGGAACTTGGCAGGGGCACCTTGGATTCCAAGCGTGTCAAGGGGTCTTTCAGAATGGACATCTCCCTTAACGTTGACATCCTTGTCGATATGGGATAAAATGAATATAATGGGCAAACTGGCCCCACAGACATCTCCTTTGGCCCCAATGGGGGTATATCCTTGGTTCTCCCCAGGGGAAGAACTTAGAACACTGGGAGTATGGGGTACAGATGGGAATACAATGTTCGCCCCAAGGGGTAAATTGTCCCCCCTTTTGGAGCTGACATCATCTCTTGGGAGATCTAGAATAAGATCTTTAAGCTTTTTAACTGCATTTTAAGTGTTATGTTTTCATATCTCAGAATCTGGACACCTATTAGCTCAAATGTATAGACTCGTCCTTAGTGGGCAATACACCTCAACTCCATATTGTATTAGAGAATGGGAGAGAGAGCTGGGGTGTCATTTTGCATCTTTACAACTTAAGAGATTGATTAAAAGGACCCAAGCCTCCTCTATAAGTTCTCAAATTCAGGAGATGTCATATAAATTCTTAAACAGATGGTATCAGACTCCTATGCCTAGCACAGATATACGTGACAAGAGATGATCGCTGCTGGAGAGGTTGTGGACAACGGGGCACATACATCCATATATGGTGTATGTGCCCCAAGATTAAACCGTTTTGGGAACCAATTGCACCATGGATTAAACAACTGACAATTAGACCCATAGAAGTTACTCCTTTACATTTTCTGTTTCATGGGATGCCATGTTCTAAAAAGCTCTATAAAAAAAGCATTACACCTTATCTGTTTAATGCAGCAAAAGCATTAATACCAAGGCTCTGGAAGCAGGAGAGAGCCCCCACTAGGGATGAGCCGAACACCCCCCGGTTCGGTTCGCACCAGAACTTGCGAACGGCCCCCACGTTCGTTACGAACGTTAGAACCCCATTGAAGTCTATGGGACTCGAACGTTCGAAATGGAAAGTGCTAATTTTAACGGCTAATATGCAAGATACTGTCCTAAAAAGGGTTTGGGGACCTGCCTCCTGCCTCAGGGGACATGGGTCAATGCAAAAAAAAGTTTTAAAAACGGACGTTTTGGCGGGAGCACTGATTTTAATGACGATTAAAGTGGAAAAAAAAAGTGAAATATTCCTTTAAATATGGTGCATGGGGGTGTCTATAGTATGCCTGTGAAGTGCCACGTGTTTCCCGTGTTTAGAACAGTCCCTGCACAAAATGACATTAAACGGAAATAACACCATTTAAAACTGCTTGCGGTTTTAATGTTATATCTGGTTCCTGCAATATGGTTGAAAATCATTGAGAAAAATGGCATGGGTAGCCCTCCCTGCCCATTACCAGCCTATTTGGGTCTTGTACACATATTAAGGGGAACCCCGTACCCATATTAAAAAAAGGAAATGCGTGTGGCCCCCAGGCCCTATATACTCAGAACAGCAGTATACAGGCGGTGCAAACAAGACAGGGACTGTGTAGGTTTGTTGTGTTAAGTTGAATCTGTTTGTAATTTTCAACTGGTACATTTTTAAAGTGTAGCTCCAGTCAAAAAAACTATTTTTAAGCTTTTTGGAAAACATAGGGAAGGGTTATCACCCCTGTATAATTTGTTTTGTCGTCCGTCTTTTTTCATCTCACTTGCTGCTGTCTCCTTGCGTTTGCAAGTAGGAGATGTTTGTAAGTTGGATGTTTGAAAGTAGGGGCTTGCCCTATATTATAGCGGTATGTACTGGGTACAGAGCACGCAGACAGCACGCACTATCTCCTAACACTACTGACTGCAAGCTCTATTATTAACCACTTGACCACTGGGCACTTAAACACCCTTAATAACCAGACCAATTTTCAGCTTTTGGTGCTCTCACATTTTGAATGACAATTACTCAGTCATGCAACACTGGACCTATAGGAAATGTTTGTCCTTTTTTTCACACAAATAGCGCTTTCTTTTGGTGGTATTTAATCACCTCTCAGTTTTTTATTTTTTGTGCTATAAAAGAAAAAAGACCGGAAATTCTGCGAAAAAATGAATTTTTCTTTGTTTCTGTTATAAAATTTAGCAGATTAGTAATTTTTTCTTCATAATTTTTTTTTTACTGGTTACATGTTTTGAGTTGCAGAGGAGGTCTAGGACTAGAATTATTGCTCTCGCTCTAACGTTCTCGGCGATACCTCACATGTGTGGTTTGAACACCGTTTTCATATGTGGGCGGGGCTTACGCGTGCGTTCGCTTCTGCATGCGAGCACATGGGGACATGGGCGCTTAAATTTTATTTTATTTTTTTAATTGTTCATTTTACTTTATTTATTTTAGTTTGACATTTTTTTCCCCAAAAATATTTTTTTGATCACTTTTATTCCTATTACAAGGAATGTAAACATCCCTTGTAATAGGAATATGGGGTGACAGGTCCTCTTTACAGTGAAATCTGGGGGTCAATATGACCCCACATCTCACCTCTAGGCTGGGAAGCCTGAAATAAAAAATAAAAAAAAGATTCTGGCTTTGATCGTACTGGCGAGTTGGTAGAAGCACCGGAGGGCGGTGAGGGGTGGGGGGCGTCTATGGCTGGGTATTTCAGGGTATCACCGAGTATGGCTGGGTATGGCAATTTATTGCAGGGTATTGCAGAGTATTGGCGGGGTATTGGCGGGGTACTACAGAGCAATAGCAGGGTACTGCAGAGTATTGGGGAGTACTACAGAGTAATGGCAGGGTACTGCAGAGTAATGGGGGTTACTTCAGAGTAATGGGGGGTACTGCATAGTAATGGCAGGGTACTGCAGAGTAATGGCAGGGTACTGCACTGCAGAGTAATGGCGGGGTACTGCAGAGTAATGGCAGGGTACTGCAGAGTAATGGCAGGGTACTGCAGAGTAATGGCGGGTACTGCAGAGTATTGGGGGGTACTGCAGAGTATTGGGGGGTACTGCAGAGTAATGGCAGGGTACTGCAGAGTAATGGGGGTTACTGCAGAGTAATGGGGGGTACTGCAGAGTAATGGCAGGGTACTGCAGAGTAATGGGGGTTACTGCAGAGTAATGGGGGGTACTGCAGAGTAATGGCAGGGTACTGCAGAGTAATGGCAGGGTACTGCAGAGTAATGGCAGGGTACTGCAGAGTAATGGGGGGTACTGCAGAGTAATGGCAGGGTACTGCAGAGTATGCACTGGTATTGCAGAGTATTGGCAGGGAATTGAGGGGTTAAATTCGGTGAGCAGCGATGTGGGCACTGCAGATGCAGCCCACATCGCTGCTGACACCGATCTCTTTCCCCTCCGCTGTACCGATCGGTACAGAGAGGGGAGGGAGGAACCGGCGTCATAACATGACGCCGGTTTGTTTACAAGTGATCACTCCGTCATTTGACGGAGCGATATCGTGGTAAACGGCCGCGACGAGCGGCCGTTTACCGTGATCCGTGATGCGCCGGGTCCTGTGGACCCGGCGGTCACGGATGCTCTCGAGTGCGCGCCCCAGGGGGCGCGCGAGAGCAGAATTCTGGGAGGCCGTTAATTAACGGCCTCTCAGAGTTAAACAACCGCCCTGAAGCCCTTAATCGGCAATGGGCGGTTGTTAGGTGGTTAAAGATAGATCACTAGCTAGCTATATAGGTGAGGTGAATATAGTATAGTGGTGTATACTGCGGTCAGGGCACAGACAATAACCACTACACAACAGCAAGATAGGAAATCAGCCAAAAACGATTGGTGTGTACTGTGTTGAAGGTACACAGAACACCCACTGCTTCAGATGCCAACACACTACACGAGGCTGCCTCAAAGGCGGCCTTATATAGTGTGGGGCGTGCACTACACAGCCTGAGCTATGATTGGCCACAGGCAGGATGCCTGTGGCCAAACATGGCTCTCCTCGCTGCTGGCGCTGCGATTGGCCAAGCATGCGGGGTCACAGTGCATGCTTGGCCAATCATGAGCCAGCAATGCACTGCGCCACCGCAGTGCATTGTGGTCCGCGCGCGCCACACGAATTTTGACGCGAACGGACCAAGAGTTCGGATTTCGTCGAACGGACGAACAGCCAATGTTCGAGTCGAACGTACGTTTGACTCGAACACGAAGCTCATCCCTAGCCCCCACCTTGATGCAATGGAAAAAGGAGGTTAATGCAATAATGGAGGTGGAATGATGGTTATTTACAGTTAAGGATCAAAAGGATAAGTTTAAAGATATATGGGCAGGTTGGATGTATTACTCAAGAGAAATATCAGCTGACTAGGGTTACTGGTGATCCCCTTATATTGGTTAAAGTATATATAACAATAGATTTCCCCCTTAGATGCACCTGTTATTAGTTAATGGTTAATTTATTTTAGTATGAGAAAACCCACATGGGAAAGGTTTTTTCTTTCCAACCAGTTGATGGAACAGATATGAGAAGGAGAGGAGGAGAGTGAAGGGACAGTTGGTGGGAGGAAAGAGATGAGAGAGGGAGGGGAAGAGGGAAAGGGCAAAGGGAAATAGATTTTTTTTGTTAAGGGGCTTTTAAAGTTATATGCACTAAATATAGATCACTTGAGTGTAGTTTTTAAATTTATATTGTAAATGTTTTAGAAATTTTAGATTATGTTTGGTATAAATGGATTATAGTGAATTTTCACTGCACATTTGAAGAATTGTAGATGAACAGTGTTCATCCCTAATTATAAAACATGTTTATTTATTTATTTAGTTATTTATTTATTTATGCACATATGAGGAAATGGAACAGGGCATCCCTAAATTAAATTCATTTTTTTTTTCTCCTTCCTTCTTTTGTTGCTGTCTTTCTCCTTTTCACGCTCTCTTTCATTGAAGAGAGGCAGGATTTAATGCTAGAGGGTTTCTGGGGTTCTTTTTTGTATTTTTTTTTGTATTTATTTATTTATTTTATTTATGTTATGTGTTAATTGTATATAAATATACAGTAAGTAGAAAAAACAAGGTATTTATAAACATTAAAATTTGTACAATGTAGATAAAAAAGGAATATATGTTGATATATGTTAATGTTCTCCCAATTGGAGATGTTTATTATAGCACTTTGATTCAATAAAAAAATATTAAAAAAAAAAAAATTATTCATACTGGTTTCTCCCTTTTCCCCCTCATTTTCCATCTGTCTAATTTCTGCAATTTTTTTCAGGAGCTCCACATGTGATAATAGAGTAGGCATTCTCATTTGAGTCATAGCATACTTGTGTGGCTGGTGTCTTTAATAGGGATGGGCTGAACGGACCCCTTTTCTGTTCGCACCAGAACTTTCAAACACCAGGAAAGTTCGGACCAGTATAACAAACTCCATTAAAGTCAATGGGACCCGAAAGTTAAAAATCTAAAGTGCCCATTTTGAAGGCTTATATGCAAGTAATTGAGCATACAATCATTATAGGGGTCCGGGTCCTGTATCAATAAAAAAAGTTAGCAAAAATTAATTTTTAAATGAACAGTGATTTTTTGATTTTTAAAGTGAAAGCATAAAAATGAAAAACTCCTTCCAATATAGTGCCTGGGGGGTCCCCTTAGTCTACCTATAAATTGGCACATCTGTACCATGTCTAGAATCTGCTGCAGGGATAATTGCATTTATGCAGCCAAAAAAAATTATTTTGCTCAGTAACAGCTGGGGAGCCAGTGTGCATGATGAGGCCACAATGTAATGCACTGGGAACAAGAGAGATTAGAGATTTTTTTTATATATTCTGGTGTCACAGAAACAAGTGTGTAAAAATTGGCCTTTGGGTGTCAGTGGTGCCTTATAGAGGTACTCTTGATGAAAGCAAGAATTGGCCTTGCTGTAAAAAATCGCAATGCTATGCACCTGTCAAACAGGTGCAGAAAAATTGGTCTTTGGGTGTCAGTGGTGCCTTCCCACCATAACCCTATAGAGGCACTCTTGATAAAGGAAGAATTGGCCTTGCTTAAAAAAAATTGCAATGATATGCACCTGTCAAACAGGTGCAGAAAAATTACTCTTTGGATGTTAATTGTGCCTATGAAACCTATACCAATAACATTCTTCCAGATGAAATGATTGACCACCCTCAAAGCTAGGCAGCCTCAAAGTCCTGCAGAGATTCCACATCCCAAAAAGACTTAATCAGTGACATCGGCATCAGAGGCTTCATAGCTGGTAATCCAGGACTGATTCATTTTTTATAAAAGTCAAACGGTCCACGGAGTCTGTGGACAGACACGTTCTATGATCAGTAACAATACCTCCTGCAGCACTGAATGTCCATTCTGAAAGCACGTTGGGCAGCCCAACAACTCAATAGAAAAAGTAGAGTACTAATGCGCTATCTAGAAAGTGCTTGACAGTCAATATTAAAAAGCTAAAAATATATAAAAAAAAATTGAAAAATAATATTTTCATATAAAGTGCTTAGTGGAAAGTAGAAAGCAGCTAGACTTCTATAGTGTTACTGGCACCAATAAATCTGTGTATAAATAATGAAGTAGCGCTAAAAAAAAAAAAACAAGTGCAAATGTGCTTAGAAATACACTGATTCCTCCTGAAAATGTGTCTTAGCACAAACAATTATTAACAAACAATTATAGTGATGAATAAAACGTTCAAAACACGAATAAGTCTGATCCAGTGAATAAAGTGCAATAAAATCCAGTGAATAAAGTGCATCACATCTTCTTATTATTATTCAATTAATTAGATTAAAAATGATCACATTTCAATATTTAAAGTGCATCAATAATCAGTCTAAAAAAATGTTCCCATCAAAAAGTACATCCAAAAAGTAGTTTGACAATTCAAGGAAATGTTCAGTCTCTTAATTCTATGTGATCAAGCAGAGATGAGGGGGTCAGGGATGAATAAGGGAGTCCAATCTAAAATACTGCTATGAATATATTCAGAATCCTCCCCCAGTTGTACCAGCCTCTCACCTTCAAGGAAGACCCCCACGGGTCAAATGGTGTATCAATGGACAACAGTGTGGTCACTTTTTCCTCCTTGATGGATCCAGGGCTTGTATAGCATGGGCAAACTCACTAAACAGAAGAAATGATGCCCTGCCTAATGACTGACCACCATGTCCACCTTTGCCTGTGGACACATTTTTTGCTGACCCCCTTACTGTGCCAAAGGAGCATCTGCCTCATCTAATGATGAAATGCGTCTGGAGGAAAGCACGTAGTGACGTTACCACTCAATCTTACTAGGAGGATGGGCTCTGTGTGTTTGTGCCGGCTGGCATCTTTTTAATATGCATGCAATCTTATACTTAAATGTAAGAGCATTACCTTGCTTTTTAATTAATGCAATTGTCGCAGTATCACGCTATGGTCAGTTTGCTTTCTTTTGGAGCATCAATTTGAGTATAAGAGAGGAAGTGATTTATACGATCCAGCCTTCGTGACATTCGCAAGCTAAAGGCCTTGGCTGGGTTATAGCCATCTGCCCTTTATGCTTGCCATCTGGTAAGCAGATATCAGTTACAGTGGTTGGGCACTCTCTTGTCTGTGTGTATACACTGTGGTGACATCAAGATTTACAAGTGTTTCATATGGAATTTTCTTATATAGTTTATGGTTTTAAATGGATTTACTGATTGAGACTTTTTTTAGCGCAGCTTCTCCATTTCCAATGTAAAAAGGTGTTTGGTGCACTTTAATTTGAGTACTCACACTACACAGACACTCTCCACGGATACACTATAGTATACTGCAATATAATGTGCCAAACATACAGTGGCGCACAGAATTATATTTTACTACAGTATATATACTACAGTAACTCACACAGAAGTAAATGGCACTAAACTGGCAGGAACACACAAAACTATATGCCGTTAAACTGACAGTAACACACACAAAACGATATGGTGTTAAATTGGCAGTAACACACACAGAAGTAAATGACATTAAACTGGCAGTAACGCACGCAAAACCATATGGCGTTAAACTGGCAGTAATGCACACAGAGCTATATGGCGTTAAATTGGCAGTAACACACGCAAAACTATATTACGTTAAACTGGCAGTAATGCACACAGAAATAAATAGCGCTAAACTGACAGTAACGCACCAAACGATATGGCGTTAAACTGCCAGTAACGCACACAAAACTATATGGCGTTGAACTGGCAGTAACACACAAAGCATTATGGCGTTAAACTGGCACTAAAGCACATAAAACTATATGGCTTTAAACTGGCAGTAACGCACATAGAACTATATGGCGTTAAACTGGCAGTAACGTACGCAAAACTATATGATATTAAACTGGCAGTAATGCACACAGAAGTAAATGGCGTTAAACTGGCAGTAGTGCACAAAACTATATGGCGTTAAACTGGCAGTAACGCACACAAAATGATATGGCGATAAACTGGCAGTAACGAACACAGACGTAAATGCTGTTAAACGGGCAGTAATGCACACAGAACTATATGGCATTGAACTGGCAGTAGTGCACAAAACTATATGGCGTTAAACTGGAAGTAACACACACAGAACTATATAGCGTTAAACTGTCAGTAACGCACACAAAACTATATGGCATTAAACTGGCAGTAACACACAGAACTATGTGGCACTGAACTGGAAGTAACGCACGCAAAACGATATGGCGTTAAACTGGCAGTAACACAAGCAAATAGATGGTGTTCAACCATCACTACACTGATGCTATCTGAACTGTCCCTACTCTAGCTATACACTAATCTAAAGATTACTGACACGGTCTTACTACACTACACTGAAACTATATGTCCTGTCCCTATTCTACACTAATGTATGTATGAATGACACGGTCTCACTACACTCACACTATCCCTAGACTGACACTAAACTAATATTCTAGACTGACAATTGAAGCAAAATAGCACAGTATAGCACACTAACTAACTGATAGCACTGAACAGAGCCATGTCCTATCTCTCTGCACGTCGAAATCACACTGAAAATGTCTGCCATTAAAAGAATACTTTTATACTGTGGGACGGGAATGAGCCGTGATTGAATAAAGTCATGATGACAGTGTCCAATCGTGATTCTGACAGCTTTCACCGCTTCAGCCAATTAGGGCTTGCAATGCACTGTTTAGCACCGCAATGCATTATGGTCAGTACTGGGGGGTGAAAAAATGGTCGAACAGCTGTATCTCCTCTTTAAATTGGTCATTGGTAAGCATATCCTTTTATATTAGTGGTCAGTGGGAAGAATGTCCCTTACATTGGTGGTCAGAAAGCCACACTTACGAACAGCTAAAAAAATTATTGGTATAATTCAGCTGACTTTGCCAAATGGCACTGGACCTGGAACTATGCAAGCACCATCAGATAGAAGGTCAATCAGTCACAGCTCAAGGAGTCCCAAGTAACCTCTGGAGGAACCCTGGTTAAGAATGGCTGTTCTATACAACTGCTGTGATAACAGACATTATTCTGTGTATAGCTAGAAGAATAGTCTTTCATATGGAGATTGCTGGGGGCCCCTTTAATGTTTTTGCTATTGGGCCTCACCACAAATATCTACATCTTTAGTCCTTGTGTAAGCTCCAATCAGCTCAACTTAGAATGGGCAAAGTACATGTTGATTTCAACCAAACTCAACCATCTAAAAAAAAACAATAGACTGAAAAAAAAAGGGTACAGTAGATATATTAATCAATAAGATGTTAATATAATTTTAAAAGTAATTTTCACTCTTCAAATCAGTAACATAACCTCTGATGATCCTGCCATGAAGGTAATTGTTTAAGCACTCTGTTCCTATCTCTTTTCACGGGCGTTGTAACCCCACCACATGGGTTGCATGGTCTACACTTGTCACTATCTGGAAACCTATCCGAGAAAATTCTATACTTAGTGCATGTCTAGTTGGCTACAGAGAGGCTGCAGGAATTATTCTGTGTTGCAATTACATAGAAATGCAATCATATAAATATCATTCAAATAGTACCCGAAAGTGTAATTCTACTCACCGACTTGAGCACGTAGAAATCTGAATCAGGTGTAGTGCAATAGCTTCAACCTGCCTCTATATATATATATTGATAAGATGACAGTTTATGTGCATAATCTAAATAAACAAAAGACTAGAAATATGTATAAACACAGTAAAATTTTGCATATTTTACTGTGTTTATACATATTTCTAGTCTTTTGTTTATTTGACATTTTGACATTTAACATTTGACATTAGAGTTTGACATTTCCTGTAGAGTTACTTTGTCATGGGTAATAAGGAGGACACCCTTCTGAAAAAAGTGTGGGAACAAGGAAATTGTTCTGTTCCTAACATTGAATGCATGGCATTAATAAGTCTAGTAAATCAGCATAGGTAACTAGATACTTTCTATATGGAATGACCAATAGGAGGAACATTTTCAGTCCAGTAGCTAAACATTCAAAATCTCCATTATGGGCTAACATCATTTTTTCCCCAATCCTGCCTCTCACCATGATCTAACCCATCCTACAAGACATTTTCCCCATTTAAAGGAAAAAGTAAGTATTTGCAATATCTCACATTACAACGTCCCAAGTGATTGCGGACTCACCTCTTAGCGGTGCAACCCAGAGTTTTTTTGGGTAAAGGACCCCAAATAAGGAAGTCACAATAGGACCATGCAGCTTAATCATGGGAAAATTTTAATCAAAAATTAAAGTACAAAAAACACTGCGTAAAAAACTCCACCAACACCTTCACAAAGTCTAAAATAGGTCTAAAATGATAATGTTGTCTGGGATAGATGCAACTGTGATCACATAGCACACACACATACACAGTCATACTAATAGTCAGTATATAACATCATAAAGCTGTCAGCTATAAGGAATGTAGTCTGTATTGGGCACTAAATGTTAGTAATGCTACTTTCACACTGGGGATGCAAGAGCGTTGGAACTATAGCGTCACTTGTTTTAGAGACATTTTTTGGCTGCTAGGGGAGTGCTTTTAACCCCCCCACTAGCGGCCAAGGAAGGGGTTAAAAGTGCCTGTGTTGCAGCACTTTGGAAGCGGTGCCCATTCATTTCAATGGGTAGGGTGTTTTGGAAGCACTGTACATGGCGCTCCCAAACCACCCCAAAGATGCTGCTTGCAGGATTTTTCTCTGTGCTTTAAGACTTAGAAGGGATTGCAATTTCTTACGTAGGTCAAGCAAGAGTGTATCAGTTTCCAGTGCTAATGATTGTTTATGCTTACTTTCAAGTTCACCTATAGCCGTGTCAGATTAGTAAGTTCCTTTTCCGTCTCCCTCTATTTGGCAGTGCCAGTTTTCATAAATTCTCCCCGTATTTTGTGTACACTTATGGGCTGCCCACACTGTCAGTGGTCCCATCAGTGATGTTTTCCTTAAAGTACAGTTTTATCGCTTCTGTTATCTTTTCTACAGTTGATGTGTCTGGGAGTAATGAGGAATTCAACCTCCAGTTGGGGGTTCCAAGTCGTCTAACAGTTTTGTGTAATGACACTGAGATCGGTGCATGGTCTGAGAACGTTTTTATGCCTATCTTGGCAGTTCGCAAAAGGTGTAGGTCTCACTGTGATAATAAAATGTAATCAATGCGTGTAAATTTGTTGTGTAAAGCCGAGTAGAATCTAAAATCTCTACCTGTGGGATTGCTCAAGCGCCAGGTATCAAATAAAGTAAGTGAAGTTAGAAGTTTTATTAATTTTACGTCATTTTTTTGTATAGCAAACTGGATTTGCCATCTGATGTGTCCTGTAGGGGGTTTAGCGCCAAGTTAAAGTCCTTGCAGGACTTTTCTAACGTCCTGCAAGTGCACCACCCAGTGTGAAAGCACTCAGGCGTTCACATTCGGGCAGCATGGGAAGCAGTTTTCAGGCACTTTACATGCACATTTTCTAGTGCTAAAATGCCTGAAAACTGTCTCAGTGTGAAAGGGGTCATAATTATTATGGCCCATTCAGGTCTGTAGCAGATGGATATTTAGGTGGATCACCAGATTGGGCTTGTCCTCATCTGGATTAGGAATGTATGCACAATAGTGGGACTGAATGTAGAGTAGCACAGGGCTGGAGCGGATAGAGTCTCTTGGACCTTCAGCACTGTATAGTATCAGTTATTATGCAAATTTATTAATACTGATATGAGTCAGTTGGTTCAAACACTCATACAGGCAGCAGTAAAGTGCACCCACACTGTAAGCAAAGTATGGGGTCGTTGGATCTGCTCACCCAACCAATACATCAGTATGTCAAATTTCTGGATCAGAGTAGGAGCGCATGGTCCTTGCAGATCTATATCTCACAGGGAATTAGGTTGGCTGCCAATGTTGGTACTCAATTGCTCTGGTCTCTCGCAGGGGTTAGAGCAGTCTGTAGTCATCTAGTCAGTATGCGTGGCCTGTGCTGAAGATGGCATCCACTGCCTCAATAGGTACATCAAGGGTGTGCCAGTGTGAAGCCACGTCAACCCCCCCCCCCAGTGACAGCAGGCAGGCATCTTCTCATGGCACCCATTGTCACTGTTTTGAAAATAACATGGCCGTGTGGTGCTCCTCCGGCCTGGACACATCATTCATTCACAGTCCTCTAGGAATGGGAAACTACAAGTCCTGAAATTCTTTGCAGCTGTCGACTCGAAGTTTCCATGAACTACCATGGTGCTGTTGAGCGCTCTGGTAGTTCATTGTCTTTTTCTGTTAGCCCTTGTACACACGGTCGGAGATTCCGACAACCAAATCCGTCAGATTTTGTCAGTCGGATTTTGTCCAACGGATGTTGTCCGAAACTGTTGCATACACACGGTCAGACGAAGTTGTCGGAAAATCCGATCGTTCGGAATGTGATGACGTAATTTCGTTACGATGGGACTACACTCAGGCTAGTAGCCAATAGCTTTGATGTAGGAATTTGATCTGAGCATGCGTGGCACTTTGTCCGATCGGAATTCTCTACACATGATCGGAGTATGTCCGATCGGAGCATTTTGTCGGAAAATATTTCCGGTTAGTTGGAAAATTTGGTCGGACGGATATTCAGATGGAAACAGTCCGATGCAGACCACACACAGTTGGAATATCCGACAAAACGCTCCGATCGGACACATTCCGTCGGAATCTCCCATCGTGTGTACAAGGGCTTAGTGTTTATCTTCTTGTATGAGGTATGAGCAGATACACTGTCAAGTCTGGAGGAGTCCTTTCCAGGCTCCAAATAAAATAAAATAAAATGTAAATGCACATGTCTTTACCTGCAAAAATAAAATAAATAAATAGATGCGGCGCTACCTAAAATACATAAATAATAAATAAAGCTGATATGTCCAAATAGGACTAAAGTGCAAATGGGATATTAACCCACTATAATATAAATGGTGAATTTGCAAATAAAATATGTATTATGCAATAAATGAGAACCTACATAAATATTCCAAGTACATAAAAAGATTCAAAATATACGCGTTGCCCTTTGAAAAAGTCACGAGGTGTGACGCAACGCGTCAGGGAAGGAGTTTGGTGTCGCACATACTACTTCCGGTTACGGCCGAAACCGGAAGTTCACGTCTGCCGAGTGTATTCCTGTGTTTTCTTTCATGTAAGTGCGGATATCTTTTATCTAATAAATTGTTACTAGTTACTACACATAAAAAACCCCTTGTGTTCTTCCATTCCATATTTACTGGATATCTTGGAGAAATTGGGAGGAAGTTAACTGCTTATATATACAGCGATACACTAAACAGCGGTAGAACACTGAGACTGGATGAATAAGGATTCAGCAGCATTTCTGATTACATACAGCGCTTTTTTGCCATATATTGGAGGTGAGAGGCTGGGGGAAATAGGTGGTGCACATAATAGGCACTGAAGTTTGCAGTGGACTGTCACCTCTGGAAATCACTTTACAATTTCTGCATGGACTTTGTTTTTTATTAGTTCATAATTATCTGTGCATGGTTTTGTGGACAATCATTTGCTAATATTGCATTTTTTGCACACAATCACTGGATTGGTTTATATTTGTTTTCACATATCTTTTCACGTATATTTTGAATCTTTTTATGTACTTGGAATATTTATGTAGGTTCTCATTTATTGCATAATACATATTTTATTTGCAAATTCACCATTTATATTATAGTGGGTTAATATCCCAAATGCACTTTAGTCCTATTTGGACATATCAGCTTTATTCATTATTTATGTATTTTAGGTAGCGCCGCATCTATTTATTTATTTTATTCACTTATTTTTGGTGTTGAGATCACCGTTTTTTGCTGGCTGCTTCCTGTGTATACTATTTTATTTATTTAGTCGTATAGTTAACTACTAGGTGGAGCACATTAGTATTTCTTAATATATTTACCTGCAAAAAGTTGTGCATTTATTTTTATTTTTTTCATAGGTGAACTTAGCCTTTAAGCCCGATATACTCACCTAAGACCCCCCACAGGTTCTGTAAATCCAACTGTGATGAAGTCTGAGATCATTGGTCCCCTACTCTTCCCAGTGATGATGTCATTCTCTTCTGAATCCTGAGTGACCCCACCACTGGACATCCAAAAGGAAATGTCAATGTCATGAAGGCACTGAAGGAGCCAAGCGGAAAGTAATCAGAAGAGAAACTCTAGGCTATGGCATTACGTGACTAAGTAAAAAGGGCATTTACTTTTTTTTGATACAGCAATCAGATAGAGGTAGGTGTGAGAAAAGAGGAAGCAGTGGGCAGTACCCCCAGTATAAAATGTAAAAAAATTTACAATGGACAATGCATACAACTGCCTTGATGAAATTACATCAGAAGAAGCCCTTCACTTCAGAGGCGATAATTACTACCTGAGTTTGCTGGTAATATCAGCAGGTGGTAATTGGCTATCCCCTGAGGGTGTTGGAGTCTGGTTGGAGAGAGTGTGCAGCTCAGTCATGCATGTGTTTGAGTGCAATCTGCTCCTGTTTAACCTCCTGAGGAGGAGAAGAGTTGACATCATGGCACCCAGGCATTTTACTGTGCACACTTTAATGGAAGCCCTGAAAAGGTTTAATCAGACAAAGGAGCTCATTCTTGCACTTGAGTTTAGTGTTAGAAACCACAACCCAGCAAAGTCACACAATACCTGGCATGACAAAATTGTTAGCGGTGCTCCACTTCCTGGGAAAGGCATACTTCCAAATGGTTGCTGGTGACATGGAAGGAACATCACAGGCTTCTTTCTCACGTGTACTAGAAAGAGTTCTTCGTGACTTCCATACCATAGCAGATACTCACATATATCATATGCCTTATATGCCATCATTGTGGAATTATATAAACAGTGGAGTTCATGCCATGGTATCCATGCCCAATGTATTGAATGCTATTGATTGCACACATGTCCACTTTTTCCCATCCAGTCACAAGGGGCATATACTGTATACCTCAATAGAAAGGCAAATCATCTTATCATTATCCAAGTGGTTTGTGATGCCGAATTGTGATTGATGTTGTCAGAGGTTTTCTTGTATCTGTGTATGATGCACAGGTGGGCAGGGTCTACTGTGCCCGTGCATGTAGGGTAACACTTGCGCAGAATATGCTTGTCAATGTCAGGGACCAGGCAGAGACTGCGGACATGTGAAAAATCAAGCATTAAAGCAGTTCCCTGACTTAGAGATGAACCTTCACTATGTGCCGTAATAAAGTGCAGAGTTCCTCTGAAAAGTGACTTGTCCCATGTCACTACACCCTGTCCCATGTCACTACACCCTGTAACTTGTATGTTGTATTAGAAGCGACATGTTGAGTCTGCACCCAATTCGGCATTCCAGCGTACCTCTGTTACCTCACTCCCAGTAGCAGAATGGGGTCCTGCTGAACACATAGTATATGCCTCATGCATGCTCTCATTCAACCTGCCCTTCCTATACCATGTGACAAGGCCATAAATCTCTGAGATGCTAGTCTTCTCCCAGTTGTCACGGGAGACCTACTGCTTGGGAGGGAGCCAGAACATTGACCCCTTCATTACCAGAGGACCAGTCACCTTACTAGGTACCATGCCTAATGACTGGTTGATTTTAGATTGTTCCTTACCTTTCCCTGACTCTAACTAATATAGCATAATGGCCCAGGCATACCTACACAAGGTGAGAAACCATATAGGCATTGTGTATGACTTGGATGCTGTCTGTGGCTCCCATTATCTTTAGCGCCATCTGTGTGCTCACAGGTGGATCTCTAAACCAACTACACGCTCTCCACTCTGACTACCAGCTTGACCCACACAGCTCCCAGTCTCAACACTCCCTCTCTTTATATAACTGGTGGGCCCGCCAAAATCAAAAGCCTAGGAACTAAGCCAAAAATGTTTTAACCCCTTTCCCAACCTGGGCCGGCTGTTGGAACTAACAACACATGTTTCAACTTGCCCATACACATATTCTACGATAGTCACAGCTGTAGATCCATATTTTAGGAGATTTAGGCAGGATATCCTTGTCCACCCTCATTCCAAAACTTGAATTGTTAATGAGCATACCTTTGTAGTTCTTCTTAAATCAAATACATATTTTTAGAAGACAGATCTTGGATTCAAATGCTAATATTTGTATATAAGGTCTGCCGGCTTAATAATGCTATTAAGAATTGGCTTGTATATTTTGTTTTGGTGACTTGCATGTTTGTATTCACATTGCAGACCATGCCATGGTTTTCTCTAGTTAATTCAAGCTATTAAGTTGATTCTGATAATGTGATCTCTGTGCTTCTATCCCTACAACTATACTAGTTGTAAAAGATACAAGCTGTAAGATCAGCCAACATTCAATTTTGCTTTCCACAATCCAAATAATATTAATAATTAAATCAGTGTAGCATGCCCTGCTCCCTTAAAGCACTTTTCCACCCTATATCCTTAAAATAGTGAATCCCCAATTCCTTAAAATAAAAACAAAAAAACTCAATATATAAGTAATACCTCCCATTATAATGCATAAAATAGCCAGAACAAAAAAACATTCCCACTCCACTCATATACTGTGACCTTCAACGTGTCCTTTCCATTTACAAGTGCATATGAATACAGAAAATTCCATTACATAATATATTTCACACAGTGCATCTATAATGTGAGATTTTCAATCAATTCATGCATAATTATAGTCCTTGGTGAACCAGCGTGTGAAATATGCAGTATTTTTTTTTCTTCCACACGTGAGCCCTCTTCTACACCATATGCTTATGGTGATGCTCTCATTCTGACAGATAATTGTCTAGAAGTGTGGCCCACATGTTGTAGCCCACACAGGCATTCTAACATTTAATCATATATGGGATATCCGCACTTCCATAAAAACTTCACACATAAATTATGAAAAATAGCAGCCAACACAATTTGTTTGATTCACAAACAAAAAGCATAAAAAGTCCACATTTGGTACTAAGAATAAATATTAAATGTCTTTAAAGTCTGGAAGAGGAAGAGATGAGATCCCTGCATCAGCTACAGTGTGAATTTGCAGCACATCACACCACAGTGCCAAATCCAATCTCCTTACCAGAAAGAGAATAATTACAAACATGTAACAGAATCTGTCAGCAACTCCAACATCAAGGACGTTCAATGGATGGATATGCATATGTGCTGTGGCAGCATCACAGGACAGGCTTACATTAATCACCTCTTTCCAAACTCAACTAGGACATCTGATATCCAAGTTCACTCATAACATTCCCCCAATCATGAGACCGGTGTCACAAACAAATGAAAAACACCACATAGTGAAGCCGGTAGAGGAATGTTAAGCAATTTATTAAAGGTTGTACTTCCATAAGAGTAGATAAAAATGAATATTTGGTTAAAAAGCAAGTGTTGCTGCGGCTCAGAGCATGCTTGTTTCTCCAGAGGCCCGCCTAACGCATTTCCTCCAATAGCACATTGTCAGAGGCGTGGCCTTATGACACAAGCATGCATATCTATGTTCATTCCGGATGTCGCATCAATCAGAAATTGACACTTGGAACGCACAACATATCTGTCCAGGCTTAAAATTTGCTCCAGATAAATTAAATTTGGGGCCTTTATTGATGTGCAAAAGTACATCAGAAAAATAACATCAAAATATATCTTCTCTCTTATCCCCCGAGAGGGAGGGATGCCATTGAAGGTGGAGTGAGGCACTCAGGATTGTCCAATGCCTCTCTTTCAATCCACCAGGGAATGAATGTACTTCCATCTAGCTTGGTATTTAAAGACTTAGTGATGAAAGACATCGAAAAATTAAGGATCAAAAGAGACAGCAATAATCAAAGGTTTAAAGAGAGTTGGAATCCCTGAAAAGTATAGAGTAGGTATGAGCTGAACACCCCCCCATTCGGTTCGCACCAGAACATGCGAACAGGCAAAAAATTAGTTTTTGTTTTTTTAAATTGTATTTTTTATTGAAAAATTTCAAAGAGAATATACAAAAGGAAGTATAACATCAAACAATTGTCAGTGTCAGCAATGTTACAGACAAAAGCAGAAGAATAAGCAAGAAAAAAAAAAAAAGCAACAAAAATGCAGTGGTCAGGCAATATCTGGTCACAAACGCACCCATTGTACTAATTCACCCAACATGCTTAAAAGAGTCAGGGGGAAGCGGCTGGAGGGGGATGGGGAAGGATCCATTGTGCAAGTAGGCCAAACATATGGACAACCCACATAAGAAGCATAGCCATCCACTGGATCTGGGATACGCTCATTCCCCGAATAGCCTATACCAGACTGAGGCAGCCTCAGGGTGAAACTCACATAGGTGTAGGGGTGAGGGAGAATACCAAAGGATTCCTGAGAGGGCTATAGGTAGGGGACAGTGGAAATACCTCACCACACATCTGTTCAAGGGGTTGAGCATTGCCAGGGGGGGCTGTAGGAAGCCCTGGGTTAAGCTGTGAATGGTCCCACAAGTCCCAAACTCGGAAGAACCTAGGCAGTGTGTCATGAACAGTAGCGATAAGGTGCTCCATTCTACGAATCTGTTCCAGAGTTTGTAATACCTGTGGGAGCGTGGGCGGAGATTGCGATAGCCATCTCAATGGTATGGCTCGTTTCGCTGCCAATAGAATAAAACCTATTCATTTCTGGGCGTTTGTGGATAGATCAGGAAAGGGCAAGCCTAGTACAAAATGGATTGGGGTTAGCGGGAGGGAGGTGTCGAAAAGTTTTTGCAGGTATGCATGGATAGAGGACCAAAAAGGTTGAATGACAGAACATTCCCAGAAGATGTGAAAAAGAGAGCCAGTATCCTTCCGGCATCTCCAGCATAGTGGGGAGACCCCAGAATGGTATTTATGTAGAATCTCCGGAGTCCTATACCAAAACATTAGAATCTTATAGATTGTCTCCCTTTGTTCTACACATCGAGATGATTTAGAGGCTATCTCCCAAATTTTCTGCCACTGGGGAGTAGTTATGGTCCGGCTAATAATCCAGGACAACTTGTGCATATAGAGGTGACTGGAGCCAGGGAGAGAGGGAGTGATCTGTAGGTATTTGTAAATCTCAGAGATGAGACAGGTTTGGTATGGGCCTTGGGAACATAGAATCTCAAAGGGGGTAGGTTTGTTCAGGGTAAGGGTGGGATTTTTGGAGATAAAATGTCTAATAAAGATAAGATAATAAAAGATAACGTGTCTAATTTGGAGATAGGAGTAGAATAGACCTTTGAGAACCTGAAATTTACGTTGGATGTCTGCGAAAGACAGAAGCGAATGAGTAAGTGGGTGTACCAAATTACGGAGTTGGAAGATTCCAGCATGCTTCCAGGGGAGCATACGAAAGTAAGATAGGCTGTCTGGAATGTCAGGGTTAAACATTACATTTAATAAGGGTGAACATGGGGAGGCCAGGGAGAAACGCTGGGAACATTTCTTCCATATGGAAAGAGTAAAGAGCATGGGACATAGGCAAAGATTTCTAAGCTGATGAATGGAAGTCTCCAACTCTGCCCAGACCATCGAGCAGGGGTGGACCGGGGTTGTAATACTCATTTCAATGTCAGACCATACACTGGACGACATCCTGTGTGACCACACTATGATCGGTTTCAAATGTGTAGCAAAATAGTATTTAAGAAGGTCAGGGGCCCCTAGTCCACCTCCGGCTCTGGGAGCGAGCACAACTGAGCTAGCTATCCTATGGGCTTTATAGTGCCAGATAAAATTAAGAAAAGACCTCTGGGTCGCTTTAAGTTGGGACATGGGAACGGGGATTGGTAAGGTTTCAAACAAATATAGAAGTCGTGGCATGACAGACATCTTCAAGACATTGATTCGACCCAAGAGAGAAATGGGATAAGGGTCCCATTGTCGCAAGAGTCGGTCAATGTCCCAGAAGAGTGGCGGGAAATTAGCTTGATAAAGACTAGAGTAGGAGGATGTAAGGTTAACCCCTAGGTATTTAAGGGAGTCAGTACACCAATGGTAAGTGTAGTTACGCTGCAAAATAAGGAGATCTGAGGGGGGAATAAGAATAGGTAAAGCTTCTGTCTTGTTGGTGTTGATTTTATATCCAGAGAGGGAGCTAAATTGTTGCAGTAGGGCATGTAAATTGGGAAGGGAGGTGTGAGGCCTGGTCAAGGTCAGCAGAATATCTTCAGCATATAGAGACAATTTATATTCTGTTTGGCGTAATGTCACCCCTCAAATATCAGGGTGATTACGAATAGCAGCTGCCAAAGGTTCCAGACAAAGAATAAAGAGCAAGGGGGACAACTGGCAGCCCTGTCTAGTGCCATTGCTCAAAGAGAAGGAGGGTGATAGATAGGAGGATAGCTGGACCTGCGAAGAGGGTCTGGAATAAAGGGCACGTAGGGCATCAACAAAGGGACCTTCAATGCCAAAGTGAGAGAGCGTGGCAAACATAAATGGCCAGCTGAGTCTATTGAATGCTTTTTGAGCGTCGAGGCTCAATATTAGGGCTGGGCGGTTTGTTTTATTTAGTAAATCTATCAAATCTACGGTGCACCTGGTATTGTCACCCGCATGTCTAGCCATTACAAAACCCACTTGGTCCTTGTGGATGAGCTGTGGTATTAAACGGGATAACCTATTCGCCAAGATCTTGGTGAAGATTTTGTAGTCAGAATTTAGCAGCGCAATGGTCCTGTAGTTATCCGGGAGGGAGGGGTCTTTACCTGGTTTCGTAATTACAGAGACATGGGCATGGAGAAACTGGGGGTCAGATATGGCGCCTTTCAGTAAGGAGGAGAATAGGGAGAGTAAGTGTGGGCCCAGAATCAGAAGAAAGGTTTTGCAGTAGGGCCAGGGGCTTTTTGAGTGGGAAGATTCTCCACCACCTTTGCCAATTCCTCAGGGGAGATTGCGGAGTTTAGGGATGGAAGATGGTCAGGAGAGTTTGGGAAGGGGTAACGATTCCATGAAGGAATTAAATTTCTCTTGGGTAAAAGTGTAATAGTCATCAGTGAGCAGGCAGTTGTACAACTTATGGTAGAATTGGCCAAATATTTTGGACATCGTGAGAGGGCAATAAGAGGGGGTACCATCAGGCTGTTTAAGGGAGTCTGGATAAGCTTGGAACGGCCGAGGTTTGAGTTTGTTTACCAGCATCATGTGGGGCTTGTTAGAGTACTCGTAAAATTTCTGTTTGGACCATAAGAGGGATTTATCTATTTTCTGCATATCAAGTGATCTAAGGTGGTTGCGTAGGTAGACCACATTCCTGAGCCCGGACACCGTGGGAGAAGAGAGCAAACTGTCCTCAGTTTTGCGAAGCCTGAGAAGAGCCGAGGCTCGCTGATGCGTGGCATCTCTTTTGAGTGGGGAGCTCGTAGCAATACAATGCCCGCTGAACACAGTTTTATATGCCTCCCACAGGGTAGCGGGCCCAGAGATGGTGCCAGTGTTAAGCTTAAAATAATCAGTAAGGCATTCGGACAGTCGAACTTTAGTCTCAGGGTTATGCAGGAGAGTCTCATTGAGCCGCCAGTGACTGGTTCGGGGGGAGGCTGAGGATAGGGAGAGTTCCAAATGCATGGAGGAATGATCCGACCAGGGGACGGGATTAATTTCCGAGGAAACCTCAGCTGTTAAGAGGGGCGTGGAGATGAAGAAATGGTCTAATCTAGAGAAAAGTTTATGAGGGTGTGAGTAGAAGGTGTACTGTTTCTCACTAGGGTGTTTAATCCTCCCTATGTCTAAGAAACATCGGGCTCTGATAAGTCTGCGGAACGATTTGGAGAGGGAGTCCGAATTGGAGGGGGTTTTGGAGGGGAACAAGACACGCTTATCTTTACCAGGGGACATGATCATATTAAAATCTCCACCAATCACTATAAAAGGATGTGCAAACTTATCTAACATGTCAAAAACAGCAGTAAGGAAGTGAACCTGACCAGAATTGGGAGTGTATACGTTAAGGATCGTGAGAGATTGAGACTGAAATGTACAATCCAGAATAATAAATCTGCCCTGGGGGTCCAGGTATGAAGACTTAACTTGCAACGGACAGAAGCGAATGATCAGGACCGCCACACCTGCCTTACCAGATGGATCCGAAGCCAAAAAAGAGGTTCGTAAAAGTTTTGCTGGCGAATTTAAGGGAGCCCCCAGGACTCTCTTGGATCAGTATCATGTCAGCCTTAGAAGCTTTAAACTCTTTCAGAGCCAATCACCTCCTCCAAACAGAGTTTAAACTTTTCACATTACTCGTAAAAAATTTCAGCGACATAACAAATTAAACTGATGATAGAGCATATGTGGAATTACAGAACATTCAGTGTGTATAGGATCCCATGTTGTAGGGAATAAGAAGCAAGAAAAAAAAACGAAATAAGAAAAAAAAAAGAAAGCCTGACACTCTGGAGATCATTAGTATAATGGCAATATAGACAGCGACAATTATCAAAAAATAGCGGCTATTGGTCACCAAGAAAAAAAAGGAGACCGAGGCCATAACAATATAAACTTCCATAAAAGACAAAATGTAAACTTGAGTAGACTCACCGGGATATGTGAAGCACTGGAGAAGAGCTGTAGGTAAAAAACAAAAAGGCAAAAAAAGCAGTCCATGGAGGGACTGCATGGACAACAAAAAACAAAAAAACAAAAATGTAGATGACATCCGAAGAGAAACCTGGAGAAAAATAACCTCCAGAAAGCCCAGGTCTGAGCCTAGGGCCAGAGCGGGGGTCATGAAGACAACCTAGTATGGGGGAGGGGGGCCAAGAGGCCGCACCCCGCCTTCCATAGCCAAAAAATCTAGTTCAGCCAGCCTATGAAAAGAACCGAGCAGCTGTTCAGGAAGAAAAAATAACAGTCAATAAGCAACATAGTAGAACTGTAAACAGTGAACAATGAACGGTGCACCCCGTGGGTGTCGGGATATAGGTAGGGGGAATCCACCATGGTATTACGGCCAAAAACTGCGCCATGGAAGGTCCAACAAAGCCCCAGAGGGGGTAGGTAAACTCAGCTGTGTTCCGATGCGGTTCCCCTCAAGTTGGGGGTCTGAAGGACGGTCTCCTTTGAGGGGTGAGGTTTTGATCTAGAAGGCTTTGGTTGAACTGGGGTCCAAATCCGGGCTGGAAGTGCAGACGGCCTAGGAGTAGAGGGAAGCGGTGTAGGCTCCTCATCTGGAAGAGGAGGCAGGCCAAGGCTGTGCATGAAGGCATCGCTTTCATGTAGATCTCGAAGAGAGAATTGCGTGTCTTCTCGGGTCACTGAGAGGCGAAAGGGGAAACCCCATCTGTACAGAATCTTGTGGGTTTGGAGATGAAGCATCAGTGGGCGGAGGCTCCTTCATCTCGCTAAAGTAATGGGCGAGAGATCATTAAATATTTGGATCTTGGCTCCTTTAAAGTCCAGCCTGGGTTGGTTACGAGTAGCGAGTGTAAGAGCTTCCTTGCTATCAAAGTAGTGGAACCGAACCACCACGTCCCTTGGGTTAGCTCCCGCTGGGGGTTTGGGCGCCAGAGACCTGTGTGCCCTGTCTAAGCGCCAATCAATATCCAGGATCTGAGGGGCCACCACATTAAACAAGCTCAAAAGGTGGGAGTGGAGATCTCTGTCTTCTACCGCTTCAGGGATGCCTCTGATTCATAGGTTCTGTCTGCGTTCATGTTTTTCGAGGTTCTCCTGTTGTGATTGGAGTTGGGAAACAGAGTGCTTAACGGCGGCATTGTCTTCCTCCAAAACTTGGACATAGTGAACCAGTTCATCAAATTTAGTCTCCAGGGTGTCTGTTTGACAGCCTAATTGATTGATCTCCCCTCTCAACTCCTTGGCAAGTTTCCCAACTTCCTGAGTTATGGAGTGAGTGATAGCTTTGAGCAAGGATTGAAGTTTAGCATCTGGGACATCTGCTGTCAGCAAGGCGGGCGAACCCTGGTCTAGGGTGGGCGAGAGGGCATACGGAGTGCCCAAATCTGGTTTGTGGCGAGTGTGAGGGTCCGGTGTAGGGTCTCCCTCAGATTGGGAGGAGGGGACGGGTTTGTGTCAATAGCGGTCCATGGTGGATGAAGATTGGAGGAGAAGTGCAGAAGCGTAGGACTTTCTTTGGTCTCCTATTTTCCCCATGGGGTGCACGGCTGGGCTGAATGGGTGAGGATGCGACTCCCGGAGGTAGTAAATCTGCAAAACATTTAACAGGAGTCTTGGGAAGGCGGGGGTGAGGACATGGTTGTCATGGCAGGGGGACTCACATTTTCTAATAGTCAGTAGGCCTGGCCAGGCTGGCACAGGGGTGGGAGGGGGGGGGTAGGAGAGGCGCGGGCAGTATAGGGAGGGATGGGGGCAGAGCAATCAGCCCAGGTGAACGTTGGGGGAGGCCAGGGGCACAGGGGAGATAAAGGGGGGTGGAAGCAATAGAGTACCTGGCTAGAAGGCAGGAGCACTGTGCTGGAGACTGATGAATCCGGGCAGGGGGTTGAGAGCAGCAGGGAAGAACGGTCCGGAATCCTCCAGGCCCCCCGACGGGCTTCACTACAGGTGGGGTGCGGCGTTGTAAACGATCCGCCTCTTCAGGGGCTTCCAGCACCTCCGTTGATAGGGTAGGCCTCACAGGCCTGAGGCCAAAGATGGCGGCCGGCCGTGGGTGTGTGGGGCTCCGCAGTAGGCCTCAGTGCGGTCCGTAAATGCTCCGCATCCCCTCCGGAGGTGGGCCTCTTCCCGGTCGGCTGTATGGAGGCGTCAGCTGCGCCACAGAGCACAGGGGGCAGCGCGGAGGTCCGGGGAAGCGGTAGGCCCCAAGATGGCGGTCAGGGCTCTGATAGCAGGAGGCTGGCCACGAGCCTGAACAGGACTGGCCTGAACGGCCAGCGGAAGAGGCAGGAAACCCCCCGGGATGGAGCAGGAAGGGTCCGGTACTCACTGGGGAGAGTCTAAGGCTCTCTCCCCGCACGGATCACTCAGATGGCGGTGGATTAGGCGGCGGTTGTGTTGGAGCCCAGGCACAACACGTCCGCTCCCGCCGACTTTCGGTCACACCCGGCAAAAAATTAGTTTGAACACGCGAACATCATTTAAGTCTATGGGACACGAACATGAATAATCAAAAGTGCTAATTTTAAAGGCTTATATGCATGGTATTGTCATAAAAAGTGCTTGGGGACCTGGGTCCTGCCCCATTGTGTTTTTTAACCTTTTTGTCACTTTTTTTGTGAAATGGTAGGGGCACACACCATTACTAATTCACACAATTCACACGGGGGTGGGATCTAGGGTTCCTCTTATTAGTACTTTGGATTTCTCCCATAGACTTTTAAAGGGTGTTCCGCGGCTTTCGAATTTGCTGCGAACACACAAAATTGTTCGCTGTTCTGCAAACTGGCGTACAGCCAATGTTTGAGTCGAACATGAGTTCAACTCGAACGTAAAGATCATCCCTGGTAGAGAGGACATCATAGTCCGCCCTACCGATAAGGTTGATGGGATTGTTGTGTTAGACAGAACAGCTTATGTGGGTGAAATGAACAGAATTCTTTCTGATACTGATGCTTACATACCTTTGCACAACAATCCAACCACCAAATATAAAAAAGAATTGACCAAAATCATTGATTCAAGATTGTAGGGATAACTTACTCAGAGAAGAGGAGAAGGGTTTTTTAATACCAATAGCACCAAGAGTACCAATCATTTATTACCTTCCCAAAGTCCACAAAAATTAAGCTAACCCACCGGGGAGGCCCATAATTAGCAGTTTGGACTCTGTTACTTCAAGAATTGGGAAGTATATTAATGGTTTTCTACAGCTCCTAGTTTCACAAACTCCATCCTTTTTAAAGGATGCTGCTCAAGTTATTACATTATGGCTATGGCTGATATTGCTTCTCTCTACACTATTATATCACATCAAGATGGATTCGAAGCAGTGAATATGTTCCTGAAAAGGGACATTAACCTTTTACCCACCCAAAGGGATTTTGTGTTTACCAATTCACACAATTCACACGGGGGGTGAGATCTGGGGGTCCCCTTGTTAAAGGGGGCTTCCAGATTCCAATAAGCCCCCTGCCCGCAGACCCTCACAACCACCGGGCAAGGGTTTTGTGAATGAGGCCCTTCTCCTCATCAACATGGGGACAAGGTGCTTTGAGGGGCTACCTCAAAGCACTCTCCCAATGTTGAGGGCATGTGGCCTGGTTTGGTTCAGGAGGGGGGGCTATTTCTCTTCCCCCCTCTTTTCCTGCCATCTGCCAGGTTGCGTGGTCGGATAAGGGTCTGGTATGTGATTTTTGGGGGGACCCCGGGCCATTTTTTTAAAAATTTTGGTGCGGGGAACCCCTTAATATCCATACTAGACCTGAAGGGCCTGGTATGGAATTTAGGGGGACCCCAATGCATTTTTAAAATAAATATTGGTTCAGGGTTCCCCTGCGGGGAAATCCCCATGCCATTTTTATCAATGAACTTTTATGTGTATTGCGGACTGACAATTCATTATAGCCGCAAGTAGTTTTAAATGACTTTTTTCCTTTAGAAATGTCATTTTGCTGTCAGACTGTTCTAAACACGGGAAACATGTGCCCCTTTACAGGCATACTATAGACACCCCCCAGGTACAAAATGTAAACGGATATTACCCTTTTATTTTTTCACTTTAAGCATTATTAAAATCCCTGCTCCCGAAAAAAACAGTGTTTTTTAAAACATTTTCTGCATTGATATATGTCCCCTGGGGCAGGACCCAGGTCCCCAAATACTTTTTTTGACAATACCATGCATATAAGCCTTTAAAATTAGTACCCATAGACTTTTAAAGGGTGTTCCGCGGCTTTCGAATTTGCTGCGAACACACAAAATTGTTCGCTGTTTGGTGAACTGGCGAACAGCCAATGTTCGAGTCGAACATGAGTTTGACTCAAACATAAAGATCATCCCTGGTAGAGAGGACATCATAGTCTTCCCTACCGATAACATTGGTGGGATTGTTTTGTTAGACAGAACAGCTTATGTGGGTGAAATGAACAGAATTCTTTCTGATACTGATAATTACATACCGTTGCACAACAATCCAACCACCAAATATAAAAAAGAATTGACCAAAATCATTGATTCAAGATTGTAGGGATAACTTACTCACAGAAAAAGAGAAGGCTTTATTGATACCAATAGCACCAAGAGTACCAATCATTTATTACCTTCCCAAAGTCCACAAAAATTAAGCTAACCCACCGGGGAGGCCCATAATTATCAGTTTGGACTCTGTTACTTCAAGAATTGGGAAGTATATTAATGGTTTTCTACAGCCCCTAGTCTCACAAACTCCATCCTTTTTAAAGGATTCTGCTCAAGTTATTACATTATGGCTATGGCTGATGTTGCTTCTCTCTACACTATTATATCACATCAAGATGGATTTGAAGCAGTGAATATGTTCCTGAAAAGGGACATTAACCTTTTACCCACCCAAAGGGATTTTGTGTTGAGTCTACTTAGGTTTGCCATGTCTGATAATTATTTTTGGTTTGGTGGCTTCTTGTATTGGCAAAATAGGGCAGTCACCATGGGCGCTAAGTTTGCCCTGAGCATGGCAAACCTATTTATGGCTAAGTGGGAGGAGGACATCATCTATACCAACAGGAGCCAGAGCTGGACTCTGGAGGAGGTATATAGATGACGTCCTCCTCCTATTGGACTGTGACCTAAGCTCTTTGGAAATGTTTATGGAGCAGCTCAATACCAAATCTTTGAGTAGTTCCTGGCAATATGAGACTAGTCAAACTAAAATCCATTTTCTATATCTTAATATTGAGATTAGAGAGGGATCTTTAGTTACTTCCATGTACTTTAAAAATACAGATTGAAACGGCTATATAGGACAGGGGAGTTGTCATCATCCCACGTGGCTAAAAGCTGGAGATTTAAGCAGGATATCCCTGTCCACCCTGCCTGTGTACATCCATTTGAGGCGGAATTGTACCAATAAAGATGAATTTTTGGTACAGATCTGAAGAATTGGATGGGACCATAATAGAAGTGGGAAATATGGATAGGCTGCTATTTTGGATGGTACAGGGAGGCCCAAAGCAGCTAAGAAAGATCATAATTTTTCATTTGTCACCACTTTCAAAGACTAAAAGGCTTTTTCCCATGCCGTAAATGTGCTATATGTAGTTTTTTCTAGCAATAAAAGTTTTTTTGAACATAGTTAACCACTTCAGCCCCGGACCATTTTGCTGGCCAAAGACCAGACCACTTTTTGCAATTCGGCACTGTGTCACTTTAACTGACAATTGCGCGGTTGTGCGACGTGGCTCCCAAACAAAGTTGACGTCCTTTTTTCCCCACAAATAGAGCTTTCTTTTGGTGGTATTTGATCACCCCTGTGGTTTTTATTTTTTGCACTATAAACAAAAATAGAGCGACAATTTCGAAAAAAAAAAACGCATTATTTTTTACTTTTTGTTATAATAAATATCCCCCAAAAATATATATATAAAAAAAAATGTTCCCTTAGTTTAGGCCGATACATATTCTTCTACATATTTTTGGTAAAAAAAATCGCAATAAGAGATTATTGATTGGTTTGCGCAAAAGTTATAGCGTTTACAAAATAGGGGATAGTTTTATGGCATTTTTATTAATATTTTTTTTTTACTAGTAATAGTGGTGATCAGCAATTTTTATTGTGACTGTGACATTATGGAAGACACATCGGACATTTTTGAAACATTTTTGGGACCATTGTCATTTATACAGCAATCACTGCTATACAAATGCACTGATTCCTGTGTAAATGACACTGGCAGTGAAGGGGTTAACCAGTGGGTGGCAATGTAGGGGTTAAGTGTTCCTAGGGGTGTGTTACTAACTGTTGGGGGCTGGGCTTTCATTTAGTGAACACTGATCTCTGCTCCAATCACATGGAGCAGAGATCAGCCTCCCTGGTTGCTAGGCAGAATGGGGAGATGCTGTTTACAATGGCATCTCTCCGTTCAGCCGCCCCGTGAGATGATCGTGGGTATGCCCGCAGGGATCCAGTCTGCGGGACTCGCGACCGGACTCACGGGGGTTCCGACCAGCACGCGAGCACGCCACCGGCGGTGCACTCGCGATGGCAGGCCGGCATTAAAGATTGGACATACCTGTACACCAATATGCCTGCCCGTGCCATTCTGCCAACGTACATCGGTGTGCGCTGGTCGGGAACTGGTTAAATAACATGTAAAACTATTATATCGTTAACAGAATACATCAACATCTGTAAAGTTTAATACAAATTGAACATAATATCGATAAAAGATGTAGCAGGAAAATATCAACAATAACAGTCTTTTCGCATTTATCTTTAAGATTTACAAATCTTTGATAAATTAAATAAAGTCCACTACTGTACGAAGGAAGCAAAGGACTCCATTTGCAGCAGGGAAGAAATAGAATTCAAAGAAAAATAGTATAAGATCGAGATGGAAAGTAAACAGATAAAAAAAAATAAAAAATAAAGGGTCAAAATTGCCCAATAGGGGCCACAGGTACAAATATGTTAATGGCAACTCATGGATGATAGAGGTAGGATGGTCAGCCTTCTAAATGATACAGCAAATGTTCAGAAACTCCCTCACCCTGTTGTCAGTCTATCATAAGTTTCTATATATTTTAATTGAAACCTGGTGGACCATGTTTTGTGGAAATTTGTCAGAAGTTTCATCAGCTATAGCAAGCGTTTCTTCCATTTCGGAAATATGATTTACTGTGCGGGCCCATTCTCCGAATGAGTGTACTTTTGACAATTTCCAGTATTTAGGGATCAAAGCTTTTGCAGCATTCAGGAGGTGTCAAGTCAGAGATCGCTTATACAGTGGTGTGAAAAAGTGTTTGCCCCCTTCCTCATTTCCTGTTCCTTTGCATGTTTGTCACACTTAAGTGTTTCGGAACATCAAACCAATTTAAACAATAGTCAAGGACAACACAAGTAAACACAAAATGCAATTTGTAAATGAAGGTGTTTATTATTAAAGGTGAAAAAAAATCCAAACCATCATGGCCCTGTGTGAAAAAGTGATTGCCCCCCTTGTTAAAACATACTATAACTGTGGTTGTCCACACCTGAGTTCAATTTCTCTAGCCACACCCAGGCCTGATTATTGCCACACCTGTTCACAATCAAGGCATCACTTAAATAGGAGCTGCTTGACACAGTAAGGTCCACCAGAAGATCCTTAAAAGCTACACATCATGCCGAGACCCAAAGAAATTCAGGAACAATTGAGAAAGAAAGTAATTGAGATCTATCAGTCTGGAAAGGGTTATAAAGCCATTTCCAAAGCTTTGGGAATCCAGCGAACCACAGTGAGAGCCACTATCCACAAATGGCGAAGACATGGAACAGTGGTGAACCTTCCCAGGAGTGGCCGGCCGCCCAAAATTACCCCAAGAGCGCAGCGACGACTCATCCAAGAGGTCACAAAAGACCCCACAACAACGTCCAAGGAACTGCAGGCTTCACTTGCCTCAGTTAAGGTCAGCGTTCATGCCTCCACCATCAGGAAAAGACTGGGCAAAAATGGCCTGCATGGCAGAGTTCCAAGGAGAAAACCACTGCTGAGCA
The DNA here is from genome assembly GCF_037356315.1 of Lithobates pipiens. Lineage (NCBI taxonomy): Eukaryota > Metazoa > Chordata > Amphibia > Anura > Ranidae > Lithobates > Lithobates pipiens. The sequence continues at coordinate 246,252,609 of NW_027507787.1, forward strand.
AAAAGAACATCAAAGCTCGTCTCAATTTCTCCACAACACATCTTGATGATCCCCAAGACTTTTGGGACAACATTCTGTGGACCGATGAGACAAAAGTGGAACTCTTTGGAAGGTGTGTGTCCAAGTATATCTGGCGTAGAAGGAACACTGCATTTCATAAAAAGAACATTATACCAACAGTAAAATATGGTGGTGGTAGTGTGATGGTCTGGGGCTGTTTTGCTGCTTCAGGACCTGGAAGACTTGCCGTGATAAAAGGAACTATGAATTCTGCTGTCTACCAAGAGATCCTGAAGGAGAATGTCCGACCATCTGTTCGTGTACTCAAGCTGAAACGAACTTGGGTTCTGCAGCAGGACAATGATCCTAAACACACCAGCAAGTCCACCACCGAATGGCTGAAGAAAAACAAAATGAAGACTTTGGAGTGGCCTAGCCAAAGTCCTGACCTGAATCCTATTGAGATGTTGTGGTATGACCTTAAAAAGGCCGTTCATGCTCGCAAAACCCTCCAATGTAACTGAATTAGGACAATTCTGCAAAGATGAGTGGGCCAAAATTCCTCCAGGACGCTGTAAAAGCCTCATTGCACGTTATCGCAAACGCTTGGTTGCAGTTGTTGCTGCTAAGGGTGGCCCAACCAGTTATTAGGTTTAGGGGGCAATCACTTTTTCACACAGGGCCATGATGGTTTGGATTTTTTTTCACCTTTAATAATAAACACCTTCATTTACAAAATGCATTTTGTGTTTACTTGTGTTGTCCTTGACTATTGTTTAAATTGGTTTGATGTTCCGAAACACTTAAGTGTGACAAACATGCAAAGGAATAGGAAATGAGGAAGGGGGCAAACACCACTGTATCTATCTAGAGGATAATTAGAGATGTGCAAGAGACAACATGCTTGGGTGAACTTAATCTTAGTGCCAGTGATGTAAAGAATTAGTTCACAGATTTTACTCCAATAGGAAGCTATTTTAGGACACTCCCACCAGATGTGCAGCATGTCTTCTCTAACCTCTCCGCATCTCCAGCACAGATCAGAAGTCTCCGGGTACAATTTTTTCACCTTCACTGGTGTTGCGTACCACTGTGGTAACAATTTGTAGGAATTTTCTTGCAATCTTATTCTAATTGAGTATGCTAGAATACATGCACTCTCCCACTGTGGGTTTGAGAAGTGCATTTGGAGAGCAGATTCCCATTGGGTTCTGAATCTGGCCGAATCTGCAGTATCTGATTGGAGACAAGAATACATCGTAGAGGTAGTTTTCTTGATCTGGTTGCCAGTCAAACAGATTGATTCAAACGAGGTAGGTTCCCTGACCATATCTCCCTTCCTATTGGAAGAGGGAAGGTAGTCACAAATAGGGATGGGCCGAACAACCCCCCCAAGTTCGGTTTGCACCAGAACTTTCGAACATCGCAAAAGTTCTGAACTGAATAATGAACCCCATTGAAGTTTATGAAACCCAAAAAATCAAAAGTGCCTGGCTTTTCTTTCAAAAACTGCAAACAGGTGTGGAAAAATTGGTCTTTGGGTGTCGTTGGCATCTTCACACCATAAGGGTCCATTCACACAGGGGCAACACGACTTGTAGGCGACTTGAGTGAGGCAACTTGGACACGACTTGAGTTTAGATCACAGCGCGACTTGGGACGACTTCAACACGACTTGTGATGACTTCAACCTGACTTGGGACGACTTACAAGTCTCCCCAGGCCAGGCAACTTTTGCCGTGGCCAATCAGAGAATGAGCTCTGAAGGGGGAACTCCACGCCAAATTTCTGAAAAAAAATTGGCGTGGGTTCCCCCTCCAAGAGCATACCAGGCCCTTAGGTCTGGTATGGACAATGGGGCGGTGTCACATGGTATATGTCACATGGGTTGGTCACATGGGTTGATGTCACATGGGGACTATGACATCGTAAGGGGGCGGGGTCACCATGTGACACCAACCCATGTGACATATACCATGTGACACCGCCCCATTGTCACTATATAAGTGGCCGCGCAGCGCGGCTCTGGCATTCCGGCCGGAGAGATCGTCGAGGCAACATCTCCTGGAGAAGAAGAAGAAGAAGCAGAAGAACGGAAGGCGGCGGCGGCGGCGGCGGCGGCGGCGGCGGCGGCGGCGACAGCGGCGACAGAAGACCGGGCCACCGCCTGTAAAAGAGCTATAAGAAGGCGCGGTGGCCCGGCAGAAGAACCGAAGAGGGGGACAAGACCCCCGAAGTCGGGAGAAGAGGCCGGCGGCGGGGAGGAAGAAAGCCGGACTCCTCCGCTAGCAAAAGAGCTACAAGAAGATAGCGGAGGAGTCCGGTGAGAAGACCCCCAAAGACGGAAGACCCCCGGAGCCGTGCAATAAAATATTTTAACCCTGTGTTGTGTTTTTTTTGGTACTTTTATTTTACAGGTGAATGGGTAGGGGTACATTGTACCCCATACTCATTCACATAGGGTGGGGGGCCGGTATCCGGGGGCCCCCTTATTAAAGGGGGCTCCCGGATTTCGATAAGCCCCCCGCCCGCAGACCCCGACAACCAACGGCCAGGGTTGTCGGGAAGAGGCCCTTGTCCTCATCGACATGGGGACAAGGTGCTTTGGGGTGGGGGGGCCGCATGCCCCCCTCCCCCAAGGCACCCCCCCATGTTGAGGGCATGCGGCCTGGTATGGCTCAGGAGGGGAGAGGCCGCCCGCTCGTCCCCACCCCCTTTCCTGGCCGGCCGGGTAGCGTGCTTGGATAAGGGTCTGGTGTGGATCTGGGGGGACCCCCACGCCATTTTTTCGGCGTAGGGGGTTCCCCTTGGAATCCATACCAGACCTAAGGGCCTGGTATGCTCTCGGAGGGGGAACCCACGCCAATTTTTTTTCAGAAATTTGGCGTGGAGTTCCCCCTTCAGAGCTCATTCTCTGATTGGCCACGGCAAAAGTCGCCTGGCCTGGGGCGACTTGTAAGTCGTCCCAAGTCAGGTTGAAGTCATCACAAGTCGTGTTGAAGTCGTCCCAAGTCGCGCTGTGATCTAAACTCAAGTCGTGTCCAAGTTGCCTCACTCAAGTCGCCTACAAGTCGTGTTGCCCCTGTGTGAACGGACCCTAACCCTATAGAGGTACTCTTGATGAAAGCAAGAATTGGACTTGCTGTCAAAAATAAAATCATATGCACCTGTCGAACAGGTGCGGAAAAGTTGGTCTTTGGGTGTTGTTGGCCCCTTCATATCATAACCCTATAGAGGTGCTCTTGATGAAAGCAATAATTGGCCTTGCTGTCAAAAATTTTAATGATATGCACCTTTCAGGTGCAGAAAAATTGGTCTTTCTTTGGGTGTTAATTTTGCCCTACACCAAAAACATTCTTCCAGATTAATTCAACACCCACCATGCTAGGCAGCCTAAAAGTCCTGCAGAGATTTCACATCCCAAAAACACTTTATCAGCGACATTGACGTCAGGGGCTTCATAACTGCTGGTAATCCAGGACTGATTAATTTTGATAAATATCAGACGGTCCACCGAGTCTGTGGAAAGACACATTCTATTATCAGTAACAAAATCTCCATTTGCACAGAATGCCCATTCGGAAAGCACGCTGGACGCAGGGCAGCCGAGCAGTTCAATTACATACTGGGCAATCTCTGGCCAGTGGTCTATTATCATGACCCATTAAGCCAGTTGATCGTCATCTGGAAAGCTCTCCATCTGTGTTTTCTCCCTTAGATAATCGTCCACCATGTGATGCAGACGCTGACGATGTGATGTGGAAGCTGACAGCTGGGCAACGAGAACTATAAAAATTGTGAAATGTATCACTTCTCTACCACTCCTCTAATGACCAACACACAAACAGGGATTATGTTACTGATGCATGCATTGTCACAGCTAACCATCCTTGTGGACTCCTCAAATTGTGACAGTACAGTGCATGCATCCTTTATGAGCAGCCATTGGCATGCGGAAAAAAGCATAGCAGGCCTGAGCCTGTCTTTGTGCCATACTCACACATGTACTCTTTGACGGCCCTCTGGAGAAGCTAACGCACTGAAATATATGGTGCTAAGCTTGCAGTAATGCAATGAACTGTACTGCGTTAAACTGAAAATAATGCACTGAAATATACAGCGTTAAACTTGCAGTAATGTACAGAAATGTAATGCGTTAAACGGCATGTAGCTAACTGAAATATAGACAAAATTGCAGTAATGCAATGAAATATACTGTGTTAAATGGTTACTGCACTCACAATGACTAAACTATCCCTACAGTCACACTAATGTAAAGATAAATGGTGTTCGCACTACACTCACACTGACTGAACTATCCCTACAGTCACACTGATGTAAAGATGAATAGTCGCAATACACTCTCACTGAACCATACTTAGATTCACACTAAACTGATATTCTACACTGACAATAGAATCACAATAGCACACTATAGCTCATTAACTGTCTAGTAGCGCTGAACAGAGTGCTGTTCTATTTCTCTCCACGCTGATATCACACTGAAAATGGCCGCTATTGAAAGAATAATTTTATAGTGTGGGATGGAACTAACAGCAGTGAGCCATGATTGGACAGAGTCATCATGACAGCATCCAATCATGGCTCTGACAGTGCTTGGTGCCCTGATTGGGCAAAGCCCTCATTGTTTCAGCCAATCAGGTCTTTCAATGCACTGTGCATTGTGGTCGTTAGGCAGGCCAAACAAATGGTTGAATGCCCTGCCTTCAACCTAAACTTTCAGTGTATCTACTGTATATCTATACACACACATATAAGTTGCTTCCTTTTACGCTGAATATATTTTTTATTTGCATTTCCTTAAACAATACATCTCTACATCAGAAACGTAAGAAAACAATCTTGTCCATTTAAGAAAATATGTAGTAAAATCAATATTCAAGTGCATCTCTAGACTCAGAGGAGCACTCATGTCTCCTGACATGGCGATATGCTGTCACAGAGAGCACAAATATATCAAAATGAGGGCACATTATATATATCAAAAATGTATTTTTCTTAGTTTTATATGAAACATAGAAACAGAGAAAAGTGGCGGCAGATTAAAAAACAAGTAGTCCTTGAGTCCCATGTTTTAGTATTTTTTTTTTGTTTGTTTTTTGTTTGTAAGTTTTTTGACTGAGTGTAGATCTTTTTTTCACATTACAACAAAAAAAATTAAGTAGCTCAGACAAGTTTTGACTACGGTAACAAAGCCAAAATATTAAAGAATCATGAAAGATTCAATACAATCAATGCAATACAATCAAAATGACTAAAAGAGGGGCAAAGTTGTCAAAACAACAAAATGCTATCTTATATAGAGTACAGCTCATCACAGCAAGTGATCAACAAAAGCCAACTATGAACGTATAAAGTATTCTCTCAGCGTAATATCGAAGTTTCCTAAAGGAGAGAAAAAAACAAAACAAACATGAGAGAAGAAATGCATCATATTAACAAGCCATGAACTACATAAAAATAAAGTATAATGTAGTAAAGTAAAATATAGCAAAATTAGTACGGAGGAGTAAGTATCAGGAAAGGGGTTCTGTATGTTGATATAACATAGGAGAACCAACATTCATTATTTGAATCTTTCCAAAAGTGTAACAAGCTTTCCAGGGGAATTTTGTGTATTTAAGGTGATAGTAGAATCAAAATAAAAATCAGGACTTCTAAAATCATATCACGTGCATAGATCTTTTAAATTAGTATAGGTATCGGAAAACTTAAAAGTAAACCAAGTATTTCATGTTTTATGGAAACTAGAGATATTATCAGATCTCCAGCAAATATCGGATGTTTGTGGAAACCAACTCTTGACTTTACCTAAATAGCACACCACTGAGTTAACATTTTATATGACGTCCCTTGAGTGTGGCTGCTAAGGAAGCATTTGTGTGCCATGATGCAAGCTCGTTGCCATTGTTTGTCAGAGAAGTTAGCTCGCAGGGCCGATTCCCATTGACTCTTCAATCAATGAGGTGCTTTCATTTTCTATTGTTGTAGACAGGCATAAGATAGTGAAGTAGCCCTTTGGACAGGTTTATCTCGTAAACACATCGATTCAAATGAGTTCAAAGGCCTGGTAATGCATTAATTCTGGTTATAACTAGTCAGGTAATTGCGTGATTGGAAATAAGACCAGAAAGGAAAGTTTGGCACATAACAATCTTCCTTCAAAAGGTGTAAACTTTTATTTCACCAGCCTGCACACAATGGGGGTCATTTACTGAGATTCCCGACAAGTCTTGGGAGGCCACTGACCATTTGTCTCCTCTCTGCTTTGACAGTTCTCATATAGGCAAGGGGCAGGAACACCCAGTTATCTCACCTGTTGGCACCGCCCCCTTCTGATGTCACATGACACATTACACCCTCTCAATGGGCCATTGTTTGCCTGGGGATACAACTACTACATATTAAACAGTATTCCTCATTTCTGTAGCACTGGGTGGCTACATACCAAACTTTCCAGAGATGGACCAAATGTTTTTATAGCTCATATGCTATGTATGCATGATGTCACTTCCTAAAATTTTTGATATCAGTTCGTTTTTTTCCTCAATATCGATTTTATGGTGAGTGGAGTCATAGACATGTTCAACCGTAATAAATTGTTGTGCTATTAAAGGTTATATATTTTTTGGTGTATCTAGTCATATGCATAACTGAGCTCTCATCCCCTCCCTCCTCCCCATCTACATTATCATTATTGTATTTTTTCTTTGAGAACATACATTTCAGATATATATGTTTATCACTGTTGATCAATTAATCATAATTATTACAGTAGGCAGCACATTGAGGGTCCTAAACGTTCAGTGTATCTACTGTATACGTATACACACACACACATTCTGCTGCTTTTTTGGCTGAATATATTTTTCTTTGCATTTCCTTAAAAAATACATCTCTACATCAGAAGAGTAAGAAAACAATCTTGTCCATTTAAGAAAATATGTAGTAAAGAGTAAGAAAACAATCTGGTCCATTTAAGAAAATATTTAGTAAAACCAATATTCAAGTAAATCTCTAGACTCTGAGGAGTCTTGACATGGCAATATGCTGTCACAGAGAGCACAAATATATCAAAATGAGGGCACGTTAAATATACCAAAAATGTATTTCCCTTCTTTTTATATAAAACATAGAAACAGAGAAAAGTAGCGGCAGAAAAAAAAACAAGTGGTCCTTGAGTCACGTGTTTTAGTATATTTTTATTTTTATTATTTTATTTGAGGACAAAGTTTCCTAAAGGCGAGAAAAAAACAAAGCAAAAACATGAGAGAAGAAATGCATCATATTAACAAGCCATGAACTACATAAAAACAAAGTATAATGTAGTAAAGTAAAATATAGCAAAATTAGTACAGAGGATTAAGTATCAGGAAAGGGGTTCTGTATGTTGAAATAACAAATAGGAGAACAAACATTCATTATCTGAATTTTTCCAAAAGTGTAACATGCTTTCCAGGGGAATTTGTGTAGACACTATTTCAGGTTATTGTAGAATCAAAATCAGGACTTCTAAAATCACATCACATGCCCAGATCTTTTAAATTCCTATAGGTATCGGAAAACTTAAAAGTAAACCAAGTATTTAGTGTTTTATGGAAACTAGAGATATTATCAGAGCTCCAGAAAATATCAGATGTTTGTGGAAACCAACTCTTGACTTTAACCTAAACAGCATACCACTAAGTTAACATTTTATATGACGTCCCTTGAGTGCGGCTACTAAGGGAGCATTTGTGTGCCATGATGCAAGCTTGTTGCCATTGTTTGTCAGAGAAGTTAGCTCGCAGGGCCGATTCCCATTGACTTATCAATCAATGAGGTGCACACAGACTTTCAGCTATTCTTCAGCATACAAAGGGTTATTCCACCATTTTGTAAAAGGGAAGACAATAGAACACATGGTCTAACTTCAAGAACTCTTTTATACCTTTTAAAACGAATGAACAATACTAGAATTTTATCATTGTACTATTTTTGTAAGTATTATTTTTCTACTTTAGTGTATACAATAAAACACACATTTTGATTTACGCTGACTCAGAACTAATTAAGGAAATTCATCTCACAATCGCAAGTTTGTCTTACCAAATACAGTGGTGTGAAAAAGTGTTTGCCCCCTTCCTCATTTCCTGTTCCTTTGCATGTTTGTCACACTTAAGTGTTTCGGAACATCAAACCAATTTAAACAATAGTCAAGGACAACACAAGTAAACACAAAATGCAATTTGTAAATGAAGGTGTTTATTATTAAAGGTGAAAAAAAATCCAAACCATCATGGCCCTGTGTGAAAAAGTGATTGCCCCCCTTGTTAAAACATACTATAACTGTGGTTGCCCAACCTGAGTTCAATTTCTCTAGCCACACCCAGGCCTGATTATTGCCACACCTGTTCACAATCAAGGCATCACTTAAATAGGAGCTGCTTGACACAGTAAGGTCCACCAGAAGATCCTTAAAAGCTACACATCATGCCGAGACCCAAAGAAATTCAGGAACAATTGAGAAAGAAAGTAATTGAGATCTATCAGTCTGGAAAGGGTTATAAAGCCATTTCCAAAGCTTTGGGAATCCAGCGAACCACAGTGAGAGCCATTATCCACAAATGGCGAAGACATGGAACAGTGGTGAACCTTCCCAGGAGTGGCCGGCCGCCCAAAATTACCCCAAGAGCGCAGCGACGACTCATCCAAGAGGTCACAAAAGACCCCACAACAACGTCTAAGGAACTGCAGGCCTCACTTGCCTCAGTTAAGGTCAGCGTTCATGCCTCCACCATCAGGAAAAGACTGGGCAAAAATGGCCTGCATGGCAGAGTTCCAAGGAGAAAACCACTGCTGAGCAAAAAGAACATCAAAGCTCGTCTCAATTTCTCCACAACACATCTTGATGATCCCCAAGACTTTTGGGACAACATTCTGTGGACCGATGAGACAAAAGTGGAACTCTTTGGAAGGTGTGTGTCCAAGTATATCTGGCGTAGAAGGAACACTGCATTTCATAAAAAGAACATTATACCAACAGTAAAATGTGGTGGTGGTAGTGTGATGGTCTGGGGCTGTTTTGCTGCTTCAGGACCTGGAAGACTTGCCGTGATAAAAGGAACTATGAATTCTGCTGTCTACCAAGAGATCCTGAAGGAGAATGTCCGACCATCTGTTCATGTACTCAAGCTGAAACGAACTTGGGTTCTGCAGCAGGACAATGATCCTAAACACACCAGCAAGTCCACCACCGAATGGCTGAAGAAAAACAAAATGAAGACTTTGGAGTGGCCTAGCCAAAGTCCTGACCTGAATCCTATTGAGATGTTGTGGTATGACCTTAAAAAGGCCGTTCATGCTCGAAAACCCTCTAATGTAACTGAATTAGGACAATTCTGCAAAGATGAGTGGGCCAAAACTCCTCCAGGACGCTGTAAAAGCCTCATTGCACGTTATCGCAAATGCTTGGTTGCAGTTGTTGCTGCTAAGGGTGGCCCAACCAGTTATTAGGTTTAGGGGGCAATCACTTTTTCACACAGGGCCATGATGGTTTGGATTTTTTTTCACCTTTAATAATAAACACCTTCATTTACAAATTGCATTTTGTGTTTACTTGTGTTGTCCTTGACTATTGTTTAAATTGGTTTGATGTTCCGAAACACTTAAGTGTGACAAACATGCAAAGGAACAGGAAATGAGGAAGGGGGCAAACACTTTTTCACACCACTGTATATATGTAAGACATATATATATATTTGCATATTTTTACATTGGCTCAGCCAGGCAGTCAATCATACGTCGGAAGTTTTTTTTTTAAAACTTCCTTCCTTTGATCAGAGGGGAAAGAAGTGATGAACAGAAATAAACTTTGCAAAGATTGAAAAGAACCTAGTGGAAATTCGATCGATTGATTGTGAAAGACCGGAGAATTTCAGTCATACAGAAGTAAATCGAGTCCAGCGGGAAAATGGAAAAGTTTTATATTTGGTGAGTAGAAAATTAATATGGAATTTGTAGATCATTTTTTAGATGATCAAGGTAAATTAGAATTTACAGGTTTATCGAAACAGGTCTCTGATGCTGTTTTATGGAAATCCATGCATAATCAATGCTTGTAAGCAAATACTGAAATTGAGAAAGCTAAATTTCATTAACGAAACAAAGAGGAAATTACGTAATGTAATGAAGTTAATTACAGTTTTTAATACAATGATATTTGATAAGCCAGAAAAACAAATGATTTGTGTAGTGAATCAAACAGCAAGTCAAAATGTAACTGAAAATATGCAAACACATGAAAATGTATTTATTGAACCTAGTTGTTCAGGTTGTGAAACTTTTTGTACGTATATTGAGCATTTAGAGAATGAAGTAGAATTGCAGAATAATGCAACTTCAAAAAACAAACATATCTCGGTAATTACAAAGAAAGATGAGAAAAAGCAGTCAGATGCAGCAAAATCATCGTTTATACCAGATAATCCTATTGACATACAGGATCCTTCGATGGATGATGTTTGAAAACAGAAACTATTAGAAAGAGTGTCTAGACTTAAGTTGCAAATACATGATCAGCTGATGAAAATATTGAAAGATATCCCGGGGATGTCTTTGAAAGTTTTTGTGATCGTTTCAACTTGAGTGACGAACAAAGGAATAACATTTTTTGTTTATGGATTCCTAGTCACATAGGAAGATGTTTAACCACTTGAGATCCGCGCTATAGTAAAAAGACGTCTACAGCGCGGATCTCAATTTCCGGGACTACGTCTATTGACGTCGTCCCCTTTAAGAGTTCCCCGCGCGCTCCCGGGAGCGCGCATCGGGGAAAATCTGTGTTGGCCGTGTCCGCTGGACACAGCCAATCACAGATCGCTGTAAACGGCCAATCACAGCGGCCGTTTACAGCGCGATCGCCTCCTCCAATGGGTGATGATCTCAAATGTAAACAAATGAGATCATCACCCATTGCCGAACGTGTCTCCTCACACAGCGATAGCGTGTGAGGAGACCGAAGGTTTTTGTGAGTGTGTGAAGTGACAGTAAACTTATAAAAACCCGACCTGTGCCCAGATCTACCCTGCCAGTGCCCAGATCTACCCTGCCAGTGCCCAGATCTACCCTGCCAGTGCCCACCTGTGCCCACCTGTGCCCACCTGTGCCCACCTGTGGCCACCTGTGCCCACCTGTGCACCGCCAGTGCCCACCTGTGCACCGCCAGTGCTCCATCTGTGCACCACCAGTGCCCGCCAGTGCCCCGCCAGTGCCCGCCAGTGCCCGCCAGTGCCCGCCAGTGCCAGCCAGTGCCAGCCAGTGCCAATCGGTGCCCATCTGTACCAATCGGTGCCCATCTGTGCCTCAGCAGTGCCCATCTGTGCCGCCTAAGCAGTGCCCATCTGTGCCGCCTCAGCAGTGCCCATCTGTGCCGCCTAAGCAGTGCCCATCTGTGCCGCCTAAGCAGTGCCCATCTGTGCCCATCTGCTGCCTTATCAGTGCACATCCGTGCAATAAATCAGTGCACAATCTTTATGATTTGCACCATAGCTTGTAGACTCTATAAATTTCACACAGATCATATAATATGCAAAAATTTGGGTTATTTTTACCAAAGATGTGTAGTAGTATAAATTGTGGCCAAAATTTATGAAGAAAAATTGCTAATTTGCTAAATTTTGTCACAGAACCGAAGAAAAATTCATTTTTTTCAAAATTTTCGGTCTTTTTTCATTTATAGCGCAGAAAATAAAAAACCGAGAGGTGATCAAATACCACCAAAAGAAAGCTCTATTGGTATGAAGAAAAGGACAAAAAAATCATTTGGTTACAGTGTTGCATGACTGAGTAATTGTCATTCAAAATGTGAGAGCACTGAAAGCTGAAAATTGGTCTAGGACTGAGGGGGGTTTAAGTGCCCAGTAAGCAAGTGGTTAATCAAATCACCCTATCTTGATAATTATGGAGCTGAAGTTCATAGTAATGCATCTGAAAGACTGCGTCAGTTGTTGAAGTGTATTACTGGGGAAGAAACCCCAACAGCTGAGTTATTGGATTCTTTAAAAGTAACAATACATGATGATCCGTTTCATTTTAGTGAAACATTTGCAAAGGCATTCAAAATGGTTTATGCAGTGGATGAAGAGAATTCCGCATTAATAAGGGCATTTGTTCGAAAATTTACATATTTAGACCCTGCATCAATGGTGTTAGCTAGTCAAAAAGAAACTTTGGATGACGCTACCTCAGTTATACATCTTGCAAGAAGGCAATTGAAGCAGAGTAATTTAAAATCAAAAATTTCTGTCATTCAGAATAGCAATTCTGAAATAGACAATCAGAAGGATGTTAAAGCAGGCAATGCTGCCACCTTCAGGAATGGCAGGGCAAGACAGTTTGATAATAAAAGACAATTACTTGTTTTTTTTTGTCAAAAGCTTGGCCATTATAAATCTCAATGTAGACAGTATTTAAAACATATTGAATTGAAAAACATTGGAAAAGAAAATGGATTAGTATCCAATAAACCTTCTGCCCCACCTTCAACAGAAGAAGTTACAAATTTTTCTCCTTACACCCCTCTGAGGAGAGAGTTAAAAGAGATTGGAATGAATATGAATGCACATTCAACCAGTGATAGCAATGGGTGACAGCCTTTGTTATCTGCCCTATGACAGATAGAGGAAAAGGAAATAATTTATCATTCTCTAGTTCATATTGCCCCTATATTTTTAGACAAGAGTGGTCGCCCTTATTTAAAAGCTAAAATGAATGGACAAAAAATAAAAACTCTTTTAGACACAGGTGCTCAGATTAGTGTCACTGGTTTAAATTTACCTGTTTTATCATACGCAGCAGTTTGTACAATTGTCGGGTTTAATGGAACAGGTGATTCTCAAGCTAAAATGTGTAAAAATTTTCCTTTTGAAATTCCAGGTTATTTGCAAACTGAAGTAGACATGTGGTTCTGTAAGGGATCTGAAAATATAATCGGAACTGATATTTTGTATCAAAGAGGATGGATTATTGATTTAGGCAATGGAGTGATTTGCAAGGGTTCAGCTAATCATAAGCCTGTGGTAATTGATCCAGCTGATTATTCAGAAGTGGGAAGCATCTGTTTAACAGAAGCAGTTGACACCGATTACAAATGGCCTGATACAGGAGAGAATTTGAAGTTAAAACAAGTGATACAGTCACACAAAAAACGTTGGAGTCAAAAAAAGAATGATGTTGGCTTATTTAAGGATATTTTAGTCAATGTCGAAGGAAAGGATCATCCCTTTGTGAAGCCATATAAATAACCACCAGATTCTGATGAACCTGTTTCATTGATCATACAAGAGTTTTTGGAACAGGGTATCATCAGGAAAGCAAATTCGGTAACAAATAAACCAACCACGGGAACTGTTTAAACTGGTTAATCAATCAATGAATCCGGTTTGTCTAGAACCCCCGGAAAGCGAATCCCAGGATTACTGTGACAAACTGTCGGATTTTTTCATCGATAAAGTCAAAACCATCAGGGAAACAATTTGTCAGAAGAAAACATCCAACCTCAGCCAGCAAAAACATAAAGAGGATGTCCGCACCAACATACCGCAACCGCCAAAATTTTCACTATCCCCAATTACCGTAGACACCGCAAAAAACATCATTAATAAACTGCGTGACAGTACCTCACCTATTGACATCATCCCCACAAAACTACTGAAAGAATGCTCCGACATCGTGGCTCCAACCATAACTCACCTCATAAACCGATCATTCCACGAAGGGATTGTTCCCAGCATCCTCAAACAAGGCATTGTCAAACCTCTACTCAAGAAACCAAACCTGGACCCTCAGGATCCAAACAACCGTAGGCCGATTACAAGCCTCAACACCATTTCTAAGATCATGGAGAAAGCTGTAGTACATCAGCTACAACTTCACCTGGATACTCACAAACTCCTGGACCCGCTGCAATCAGGCTTCCGCCCGGGTCATGGAACAGAAACAGCTCTCCTCAAGATTTGGGATGACGCCCTCGAAGCAGCAGATGACGGAGAGCCGTGTCTCCTCGTACTGCTAGACCTAAGTGCAGCGTTTGATACAGTAGATCACAATACTCTACTCGTCCGCCTCACAGAAGTAGCCGGAGTCCAAGACATAGATCTCCATTGGTTCGCGTCCTTCCTAGGAAATCGGTCACAGACAGTGAAACTAGGAAAATTCCTCTCCGAAACTCGGGCAGTCACCTGCGGAGTCAGTCAAGGCTCTCCATTGTCACCCGTTCTCTTCAACATTTACATTCGCCCACTCCTTCAAATCATCAGATGCTCAGATCTCTGCTTCCACTCTTATGCTGACGACACACAACTTTATTTCCGGATCAATGGAAAAAAAGATCACCAACAACAACTTGAAAACTGCCTCAAATCAATAGAGGACTGGATGACCACCAACTCCCTCCAGCTGAACCAATCAAAGACAGAGCTTCTTATCTTACACCCAAATCATAAGCCCGCAACCAAAACCTCCTGGTCTCCCCCAACCGTCTTTGGGCAGACTATCTCCCCAAAGACCAAAGCGAAGAGTCTCGGGGTTATTTTAGACGCACAAATGTCAATGGATGCGCAAATAGGATATGTACGATCTCACCATCTACTGCGCATGCTTCGCAGACTCATCCCTTTTATCCCAAAGAATGACAAAGCAGTGGTAGTTGGAACAATCATTAATTCAGGACTGGACTACGCAAACTCGCTTTACATAGGATTACCACAATATCAACTTGCGCGATTACAACTGATCCAAAACACGGCGGCAAGGCTGATAACAGGAAAAAAACCCTGGGAATCCATTTCTCCTTCACTGAGGAGCTTACATTGGCTAACCGTAAAAAATCGGATCACGTTCAAGACCCTTTGCCTCACCCACAAATGCGTGCATAGAGAAGCTCCGCAATACCTAATGGAGAAAATAAATCATTACACACCAAACCGCAGTCTTCGATCAGCCAACAAAAACCTCCTCCTCGTGCCCAAAGCCCGGTATAAATCCAAGGGTGATCGGAGATTCGCTGTCCAAGGGCCTCTGCTATGGAATGCTCTACCAATCAACATCCGCCTGGAAGAAAATCACCTGGCTTTTAGGAAAAAACTCAAGACCTTCCTCTTTTAGCAGATGATCAAAGCTCGCCACAGCGCCTAGAGGCGATTCAGTTCGCATTGTGCGCTATATAAGTATTTCATTCATTCATTCATTCATTTATGGGTAGTGGCTTAACGAGATGACCCTAGTGCATACAGACTTTTGATTGATCTAAGAATGCTAAACAAATACATACCCTGTTGTTCACCTATTGTAGCGGAAACACCAGATATCATGTCACAATTAAATGCTAATGCAAAAGTTTTTTCTGTATTAGATATTGCAAATGGATTTTTTAGCATTCCTTGGCCAAAAGCTGTCAATATAAATTTTTATTTGTTTTCAAAAATATATCACATGTTTTCACAAGACTTCCCCAAGGCTTTCATAGCTCTCCATCTATATTTCATCAGGCGTTGGCAAATGTTTTATCAAGGTTCTCTAGACCCGTTTGTTTGATTCAATATGTAGATGACATACTTCTTTCAAGTGAAAACGAGGAGGAGCATTTGACTCTTCTGGCAGAATTGCTGACACGTCTGCAGGAAGAAGGCCTAAAGCTGAATACACGCAAAGTTCAGCTCATGAAAAGTGAGGTAAAATTTCCAGGAATTTTGATTGGTCCAGGGAAAAAGCAGCCTTTGCAGGAGCGTATAGAGGCTATTGCATCTTTACCTGTACCAACTACATTCAAAGCATTGAGACAATTTTTGGGATTGGTGAATTTTTCCAGAGATTTTATTGAGTCATTGGTAGAGGAGGCGAAACCGCTATATGACTTGTTAAAACATACAGAGGATAATGAATTTGGTCCCTGGACAGAAGTCCAGCAAAAAGCTTTTGAAATGTTGAAAAATTATTTGCAGTCAGCTCCTGCATTAGCGACAGTGGATAAACAAGCACCATTTGCTTTGCAAGTACATGCTTAAGAAATTGCCATCTCAGCTGTTTTTCTTCAGAAACAGGGAGAAGATTGGATAATTCTTGGGTATTTTTCACGTTTAATTACCCCAGTAGAGAGGGGATTAGACAAATGTGTTCAACAATTAGTGGGTGTGCATTATGCAGTAAAAGCAACAGAGCATATTGTAGGGTTTAACAAAATCATTTTATAAACCCCACATAGTACCTTGAAGTTCCTTTTTGAGAAAAATGTTCCTGGAGTCTCCAATCAAAGATTTTCTCAATGGTTGTTGGCTCTGTCACCTAAACAAATACATGTTGAACACAATGCTAAGTATATCCTTCCTCAGTTGATGGAATACAATGGGCTAGAACATGAATGTTTGTGTGAAGTCCATGATACCCATTCTCCTCTCTTTCATAGAGAGGCAGAGAAAATTGATAAACCTGTATTTGTTGTTAGTTTGAGATATTGTATGTCAGGCAATTATTACAGTGGGTATTCAATTTGGTATCCAAAACGTAATCTTGCCATACAACACAAGTTGCCAGGACATTTTTAAGCTCAACGAGCAGAACTTGAAGCAGTAAAAATTGCATTGACTATTGACAAGGAAGAGAAGAGAGGTTCACTAGTGATTTATAGTGACGTAGAGGTTTTGTGGATTCATCCAATAAGACTCTTGTGCAGAAAGAGACATTAGAAGCAGTTTTTGACCTTGCAGAGAGTAATCCTCTTGCATATGCTATTGTAAAAATTCCAGCACATAAAAAAGTTGATAGTGAGTTATGTAGGTAATAGAACAGCAGATTCATTGGCAAAGGAAGCAGCTTTGCATGGGAAGTTAGTAGTTCAACCTAAAATGGTCTCAATTAATGTTGTGAAGAAAACAGACACACAGATTCCTTAATTTTCAGAGGAACAAAAAAGGGACACGTCACTTTTTTCTCCTTCATCGGTTGACACAGGCTCTTTGGTTTATGAAAACGGGATCTTATGTCATGACTCGGAATTCTATGTCCTGTTATACCACAACACCTACAGGTGGTATTCACTAAATATAACCATGACAGTTTAGGTCACATTGTTAAGCAAAATTACTTGAAATTCTTAAAGAGAAATTCCATTGGGACAAAATGGAGGAGACAGTAGACAGTGGAATTAAATCTTGTCTAATTTGTGGACAGGTGAATCCTAGACCAAAGGGTCAGAAACCTTCTTTGCAAAAAATTCCTCCAGCAGATGGACCTTGGTCTTCTATACAAATAGATTATATAGGGCCATTACCATCAGGAAAATATGGATTCAGGTTTGCTTTGGTGTTGGTGGACATTTTCTCAAAGTGGATAGAGATACTCCCCGTACGCAGAGATGATGCTTTAACAACTGCTAGGATGTTGATTATTCATTAATCATCATTACTTTTTTCAGGAATTAACTATAAAAATCTAACCTGAAGAAATTGCGTATTCAAAAGGAGAAAAGATGTCAGCACAACAAATGAAAAGTGTAAAAGAGAGAAAATGTATCCTCATCACAGGATTCATCTTTTCCCTAGTGACAATTTTATCTGTGGTAAAATATATCACGAACTGTTCCAGTTATGCAGAGGTTAAGGATTGAAGAATTACACAACAAAGATCACGTATTATTCAGAAATAAGAGAGATGTAGACATTGATATCAATGCAGATGAACTAAAAAATAACAATGCTGACATCATTACAAAAGGACAAAAATGATATTGATATTAATGCTCATGATAAAAATCATGATTTTAGATATGTTGATATTAATACAGCAGTAGATTTGTATGGATTTGTATGTGTAGGACAGGGATATGATTTCTGTTTGCAATTGTATTTCATTCACAGCAATAATATTAAAATCAAAGTTAAAATAGAATCCAAAACAAATTTTGATAAAATGCAGGGATCTTATAGACTAAATAACAAAACCGGGACTTTTGAATGTAACATATTGTTGAGGAGTTTCTGGTCTATATATATTTAAAAGGTAATGATTCAACAATATGGTCTGGAGATGTTACTAATACTATGTCAAGATCTGGGAAAATACTTTATTCCTTTGATCAATTTTATTACCTTTTTCAAAGTTTCGTGAAGATATTAAATCCAAAATATTTAAATATAATTGGAGATGAAAAAGGGGACGTTGTAAGAACATGGGATTTTAAAATAACAAGAAAATTTACTCAAATAAGGGTCAAAATTGATATTACCATAGTTGATAGGATTGTTAAAGAAATTAATATTTTCCCACAATCTTTGAAAATTATGGAAGATAAAGATAATTTGCATTTGATATGTAATACAAAAATATCTTTACCTCAAAATTCATTGTTAACTTGGAAAAGGAATGATGAGTTTTTGGGTAGTTTTCTTTACAATTCTACTATCATAATTCATAAAGGAATTTTTGGTAGTGTGAATTGGATCAATGATACATTTGTTTATCAACAAATGAGAGTATCTTTGAATGATACTGGTATATATGAATGTTGCATATCAATAGGAAAGTATCCGGTGAAATGTGTTAAGGCAAGTGTTATTGTTATGTCTCCAAGGAAAACTCAATGTGTCAATAAGTAAAGTTTCTCTGCGAGTCCTTTTCAGATTAACCATTTCCAATCCAGAACTCTTTTGAGAGAGGTAACATTTGTCATTATTTTGTGGAACTTTAATGTTTCAGAATGGAAAATTTCTACAAAGTTTCCACAATGTCAAGGACATTTGGTTAATATGGAATTGGGTATTGAGAGATGGTTTGGAATTAATATTAGAAATGATAACAGAAATAAGCGTGGTATTGTTGAAGGTATTTTAGGAGGGATTGGCACAATCGGGAGTATAACAAATCGTATGGATATTAATACTTTAAAGTCTGATCTAGAAACCGCTGGTTTAGTGGGAAGTAATGGTATTAAAATACAAAGACATTTAATATCAGATTTTAGGAAATATGGTTATTAAAACTGCTAATATCATGGGTCCATCTATTTTACATCTTCAAAATATTACTCTTGATTTGATGATAAGTGAACAACATTCTCATATAGCCAGAGCATGCTTAGAGATTCAAACTGAATATTCCACTAATTTTAAAATAATTGCGCAAGCATTTCAGAGTGGAATAACTCCTCTTGGCATGTTACTATATTTACCCAAAGAATATGCATATGCTATAAATCATACAGATTTATGGGTAAATAAATGGATAGGATGCAAACAGGTCATATGTTATAGTTCTTCTATGATTCCAATAGCCGGAAAAGAACAAATTTTGGTTCCAATCACTGTTTTGGGATTACCTGTCAGCAATACACAATTATTATACTATAAATTACAGTATACAGATTTTGTATTTAACAATGAAAATTCTGAATTAGAACAATTAGATCTGTCATCATGTTTACAATTCCAGTCTAAAATTATCTGTTTACCTAATCAAGATAACAGTATATTTCATTCTTGTTATCATAATCACACATTATGTTAAGCAAGAATAGAAAAAGTTGAAACAATTTTTGAATTAATTACTCGTGTAGATAAAAAGAAGGTTTGTTTTCAGATTATGTCAGATACAGAAAGTGTTAAAACTTTTTTCTCTTCTTGTACAAATACAGGAAACCTAAATCAAGGTTTGTATTGTATATGAGCCATTCTTGCAATAAGTATTAATGGGTTGAGAACAATTTTAACAAATATGTTTATGAAAAATATTAGCGCTCTTCCTACACAGTATAATATTTCCCAAATAGATGAATTTCCATGGGAAAAATGGTTTATTAATAGCTTTGGCTAAGGAATTGCAAAATGCAGAAGTATTGTTTAAACATGAACAAGGTAATTTGCAAGAAATATCACATCAATGGTCAGAATATTCAGGAAGTAATTGGTGGAAAAAATTTAATAATAGTGTATCAATTTGGGGAAAAACTTTGATAACTTCAGCAGCAGGAAATATTTTATCACATCCTATTGTAATTCTTTTTATTATTATTATGTTATTTCTTATATTCCAGTTATGTTTGATGTTTAGAATGAAAAAATTATATTATCGAATTAGAAGTGAAATTAAGAAAGAAGATGATTTATTGCAAAACAAGCTTAAAAGGAGAATGGGTTTTGGAGTTACGAATTCAGTTACACATGACAGAACATTTGGCGTTATTGGATCAGAGTCTGGGTGATTATGACATGTATGTTTTGAATGGATTTATATCTGAAAAATATGATTAGTATTCATATTTCAGAGGGGAATGTTATATTCTTAATATCTAAAATTTCAATTGGCTTTATTATACTTTATTTAGAATATGAATTCTCCATATTGTGTGAAAGAAAACTTTGAATCAATTAATCTCCATATTATCACATGCTGAAACTGAAAAAGTAGACATTTAAAACTTGTCAGGATTTTGATGAATATTGTAAATCTTATTTATGCTTTTAAAGACATTTTCCTATGTAACTGATATTTTGTTTAAAGTCTAAGGCTCCCCTTTCCCCACTTCCTGTCATTAGAATGGTCAGTCTGTGTCTGAAGAATACCAGATGTGAAAAGTAGCCCCCACTTATGAATAGAGGGAGGGTTTATTCTTTTGGCGCAAATTTAGAAGCTTTGAGTTCATATAAGCAAAAGCTAGTAGGAAGACTGCCCCCTTTTGCATCTACACTCAGCTCTGAATACATCCATCTATTTCTGCACACAGACTTTCAGCTATTCTTCAGAATACAAAGGGTTATTCCACCATTTTGTAAAAGGGAAGACAATAGAACACATGGTCTAACTTGAAGAACTCTTTTATACCTTTTAAAACGAATGAACAATACTAGAATTGTATCATTGTACTATTTTTGTAAGTATTATTTTTCTATTTTAGTGTGTACAATAAAACACACATTTTGATTTACGCTGACTCAGAACTAATTAAGGAAATTCGTCTCACAATTGCAAGTTTGTCTTACCAATTATATATATAAGACATATATATATTTTTACATATTTTTACAGCGTAATATCGAAGTTTCCTAAAGGAGAGAAAAAAAACAAAACAAACATGAGAGAAGAAACACATCATATTAACAAGCCATGAACATGAAAATGAAAATAAAGTATAATGTAGTAAAGTATATTATAGCAAAATTAGTACGAAGGCGTAAGTATCAGGTAAGGGGTTCTGTATGTTGATATAACATAGGAGAACCAACATTCATTATCTGAATCTTTCCAAAAGTGTAACATGCTTTCCAGGGGAATTTGTGCAGACACTATTTCAGGTTATAGTAGAATCAAAATCAGGACTTCTAAAATCACATCACATGCCCAGATCTTTTAAATTCTTATAGGTATCGGAAAACTTAAAGGTAAACCAAGTATTTCATGTTTTATGCAAACTAGAGATATTATCAGATCTCCAGCAAATATCAGATGTTTGTAGAAACCAACTCTTGACTTTAACCTAAACAGCATACCACTGGGTTAACATTTTATATGACGTCTCTTGAGTGCAGCTGCTGAGGGAGCATTTGTGTGCCATCATGCAAGCTTGTTGCCATTGTTTGTCAGAGAAGTTAGCTCGCAGGGCCAATTCCCATAGACTCTTCAATCAATGAGGTGCTTTAATTTTCTATTGTTGTAGCCAGGCATAAGATAGTGAAGTAGCCCTTTGGACAGGTTTACCTCATAAACACATCGATTCAAAAGCCTGGTAACGCATTCATTCTGTTTATAACTAATCAGGTAATTGCGTGATTGGAAATAAGACCAGAAAGGAAAGTTTAGCACATAACAATCTTCCTTCAAGAGGCGTAAGCTTTTATTTTACCAGCCTGCACACAATGGGGGTCATTTACTGGATGGTTGAGCTAGCACAGGTTTTTATTTTTGAGTATCTAGTCATATGTATAACCTGAGCTCCCATTCCCTCTCTCCTCCCCATCTACATTATCATTGTTGTATTTTTTCTTTGAGGACATACATTTCAGATATATATATGTTTATCACTGTTGATCAATTAATCATAATTATTAGAGTAGGCAGCACCTTGAGGGTCCTTAATGTTCCGTGTATCTACTGTATGTGTATATACACACACACACATTCTGCCTGCTTTTTTGGCTGAATACATTTTTATTTGCATTTCCTTAAAAATACATCTCTACATCAGAAGAGTGAGAAAACAATCTTGTCTATTTAAGAAAATATGTAGTAAAGAGTAAGACAACAATCTTGTCCATTTAAGAAAATATGTAGTAAAACCAATATTCAAGTAAATCTCTAGACTCAGAGGTGTCCTGACATGGCAATATGCTGTCACAGAGAGCACAAATATATCAAAATGAGGGCATGTTAAACATACCAAAAATTTATTTTGCTTCCTTTTATATGAAACATAGACACAGAAAAAAAAAAGAAGTGGTCCTTGAGTCCTGTGTTTTAGTATTTTTTTGTTTGATTTTTGTTAACTTTTTTGACTGAGTATAGATCTTTTTTTCACATTACCGAGTTTATTGAAAGCTTAATTATAACAAAAAAATTAAATAGCTAAAACAAGTTTTGACTACAAGTAACAAAGCCAAAATATTAAAGAATCATGGAAGATTCAATACAATCAATCTAATACAATCAAAAATACTAAAAGAGGGGCAACCACCAGCTACCAAGCACCTGAAGCTGATGTAACCAAATATTATTTTTTTTGAAATATCACATCCCTTCAAGACTGCCTATGCTGATGCTGAGTGACTGTCCTGTTATGTTGACTGTCTATCCTCTTCCTCCTTCCTCTTGGAAGAACATTTTTGGTTCTGGGTGATGCCACCAGCCCAATTTTTCAGCCCCTGTTTAACAGGGGTATGTAATTACAATTTTTGATGCAATGCTTTGCAGCAGTGCTCATTCCTGCACAACAAATAGAGTATATGGGAGAGGTTGCAGTGTCGTGGCACCAGCACCAGTGCCTAAGGCCCAATTTTTCAGCCCCTGCTTAACAGGGGCATGTAATTACAATTTTTGATGCAATGCTTTGCAGCAGGGCTCATTCCTGCACTCCAACTAAAGTATCTGGGAGAGGTTGCAGTGTTGTGGCACCAGCAAGCAGTGCCTAAGGCCCAATTTTTCAGCCCCTGTTTAACAGGGGCATATAATTGCAATTCTTGATATAATATTTCACAGCAGGGCTGGTTTCTGTGCCCACCGAGAGTAACTGTGAGGACTTATAGTGTTGTGGCACCAGCACCACCACCACAACCACCAAAGGCCCAATTTTTCTACCACTGTTCAACAATGGCATGTAATTACAATTCTTGATACAATCGTTCACAGCAGGGCGCTCCAGCGCCCACCAAGAGTCACTTTGAGGGCTTACAGTGTTGTGGCAACACCAACACCTTGTTCCACCATTTCTGCAGCACATATAGGGCAGGCCCCTACTTTCATAAAATCCAGCTTACAAATGTCTCCTACTTGCAAACAGAAGGAGACAACAGGAAGTGAGATGAAAAAGACGGACGGCAAAACAAATTATACAGGGGTGATAACCCTTCCCTATGTTTTCCAAAAAGCTTAAAAATAGATTTTTTGGCTGGAGCTACACTTTAAAAATGTACCAGTTCAAAATTACAAACAGATTCTACTTAAGACAACAAACCTACACAGTCCTTGTCTTGTTTGCACCGCTTGTATACTACTGTTCTGAGTATATAGGGCCTTGGGGCTCCACACCTTTCCTTTTTTAATATGGGTACAAGGTTCCCCTTAATATCCGTACAAGACCCAAAGGGGCTGGTAATGGGCAGGGGGGGCTACCCATGCCATTTTTCTCAATGATTTTCATCCATATTGCCGGAACCAGATATTACAAGCAGTTTTAAATGACTTTTTTTCATTCATTTTGTGCAGGGACTATTCTAAACACGGGAAACACGTGGCACTTCACAGGCATACTATAGATACCCCCCAGGCATGATATTTAAAGGAATATTTCATTTTTTTGCACTTTAATTGTCATTAAAATCAGTGCTCCCGAAAAAAAGGGCCATTTTTAAAAACATTTTAGGCATTGACCCATGTCCCCTGGGGCAGGAGCCAGGTCCCCAAACCCTTTTTAGGACAACATCTTGCATATTAGCCATTAAAACTAGCACTTTTTATTTCGAACGTTCGAGTCCCTTAGACTTTAATGGGGTTCTAAAGTTCGCAGGAATGTTTGGTCTGTTCCAAAGTTCTGGTGCGAACCGAACTGAGGGGTGTTTGCTCATCCCTAGTGGCAAACTTCTAAAACAGGGAGATAGGGACTGGGACAGCACAAGGCTGCACCTAGTTGTTAGTTAGGGAATCTACGTGTGTAGTAAGCTGACCAGGATTTCTTTTTTCATGTTTCATGTTTCTTTTTGTTGTGCTGTTATATTTGGGTCTTTTCTCCTCTTAGGGGTAGAATACAGTGGCGTAGCGTGGGTTGTTACCGCCCGGGGCAAGGCAAGTAATTTGCGCCCCCCTTAACCTGTGGACTTTTTGCACTCCCTGAGTTGCTTCCTTTCCTACAATAGTACTGACCAACCTGATTCCTACACTGACCTACCAGATTCCTTTGCCGACCACTACACTGACCTACCTGATTCCTATCCTCACCACTCCACTACACTGTCCACTAAACTCCCCTACACTGTCCACCCCACTACACTACACACCCCACCACACTACACTGCCCACCCCCACTACAATGTCCACTAAACTCCACTGCCCACTAAACTCCACTACACTGTTCACTAAATTCCACTACGCTGTCCACTACACTGCCCACTAAACTCCACTACACTGCCCACTAAACTACACTACACTGCCCACCCCACCACACTACACTGCCCACTAAACTCCATTCCACTCCACTACACTACACTTCCCACTAAACTACACTACACTGCCCACTAAACTCCACTATACTGCCCACTAAATTCCACTACACTGCCCACTAAACTCCAATACACTGTCCACACCCCACTACACTGCCCACTAAATTCCACTACACTGCCCATTAAACTCCACTACATTACACTGCCCACTCCACCACACTACACTACACTGCCCACTAAATTCCACTACACTGCCCACTAAACTCCACTACACTGTCCACTAAACTCCACTACACTGTCCACTAAACTCCAATACACTACACTGCCAACTAAATTCCACTACACTGCCCACTAAACTCCATTACATTACATTGTCCACTCCACCACACTACACTGCCCACTAAACTCCTCTACACTGCCCACTAAACTCCACTACACTACACTGCCCACCACACTACACTGCCCACTAAACTCCTCTACACTGCCCACTAAACTCCACTACACTACACTGCCCACCACACTACAGTGCTCACTAAACTCCATTCCACTCCACTACACTTCCCACTAAACTCCACTGTACTGCCCACCCCACTACACTGCCCACTAAACTCCACTACACTGCCCACTAAACTCCACTACACTGCCCACCCCACTTACACTACACTGGCCACCCCACTACACTACAGTGCCCACCCTACTACACTACAATGCCCATGCCACTAACACTACACTGCACACCCCACTTACACTACACTGCCCACCCTACTAATGCTACACTACCCATCCCACTAACGTTACACTGCCAACCCATCTCAACACTACACTGCCCACCCCACTTACACTACACTGCCTACCCCACTACACTGCCCACTAAACTCCACTACACTGCACTGTCAGTCATGCTGCATGTTTGTTCGCTGGCTGAAATGAATGCATGGATGTGGTGTGACTCTCCCTAACTGCTCGCTGGCTGGTGGCTGCTCCCTCCTCTGAGACGACTCACCTGCTCTTTTTCATTGATCAGTTTGCCACAATGCCAACGGGGAACGATGGCGGCAGCTCAAATAAGGAGGCGGGACGGGACTCCAGGAACAGCCTGTGATCACAGACAGGACAGGCCAGGCCCGCCGCAGTTTATTACCCCATTCACCCAATCACTGGGCACCAGCTGAGATTAAACATGGCCGCCGGATCGCAGGGGACACAGAAAATAGTAATTTGGAGGATTGAGGCAAAGTGACACACAATGGTGTGGGATTTCGCCCCCCCATATTTCGTGCCCGGGGGGCCATAGCATCCCCTGCCCCCCCATGCTATGCTACTGGTAGAGTATATTATCTAATACTACATATCCTTTTGTATTTACAGTTTATTTATGTACCCAACTCCTGATGAATGGCATATAGCCATGAAACGCGTTGATTTTCCATGGGGTGCTCAGTCAAGTCTGGCTCATTACCTATTCACTGTCCCATATATACATTTTATACATTCTAAATTCATTGGGTACTATAACTGTAAATGTGTATGTGTATCTTTTTTTTTTGTTTTTACAGCAGCTCTGTTGCATGTGGTGTACCAATGCCTGTTATTAGGAAATATCTTGTATTAAATCTACAATTAATCATGCTCAGGATTGATATTATTCATCTTATTGCCAAATGCTGTTTCTATGACACGTGTACATATTTGTATTTATACCATTTTATCACTATTCATTACTTCTCATGTGCTACCAAACTGACATATATGTATCCATTATGTTCATGCCATGTGTGCATGTGTATATATATATATATATATATATATATATATATATATATATATATATATATATATATATGTGAAGATACTTTTTACTTATTTCATACTATTGTCACTAAAAAATAATGTTTACTAACCACTCTGCCTCCACAAGACAATTGCCTCATTCAAAGTCCCATATTCCTTTCTTATTTACCTGAATCAGGAGGTAATTTAAAGTCCTAAAATCCCCCCTCTCATTTATGTACAATGACAGTTAGTATTCCATATCACTTATCTAGTCTTTCAGATGGACATTACAGTGGGCCCCTTTATTGGTTTATATAAAAAGTAAGGCCCAGAGCATTACCTGCAAGGTAATTAAGTGCAGGGCCAGCATGACAGGGGTTAACGGGGCTTATAGTGAGGAAGGGGGTGGCGCTGTTTCTGGGGATGAAAGTGAAGAGCGGAGGGGGAAGGAGCCGGCATCGAGTTAGTTAGAACGGAAGGGGAGTCACCATTAACACGAGGAGTGAGGGGAAGGAAGTTCCCTCCTGCCCACCCTACAATTTAGAGGATAGGGTGGGGGTATGCAGCAACACAGGTGGTGGGTTGCGGCAATTGGCGGGGAGCAAGATCCTTTTTTGGGTCAGATGGGCACAGCAAAAGGCATGGTGTAGGGACTCGTCTGAGGGACAACTCCCAGTTGGTATATGGGTACCTGATAGTCATCTCAAGCCAAAAAGTAACTAGCAGGTACAGTTATGGTTATGCCTATGGGGAACCTTGCACTTAATTTTGTGTAAAACTGGATATATATTAAAAAGGTTTATTTTGTTAATTATTATGTTAATTATTTTATATTTGGTTAATAAAAATGTACCCCATATCAGTGTCGTGTGGCCAATAGTGAGGAGTGGGGGGGGGGGGGGTAATGGGATAGCAGGCACAAGCCATAGCTAATGTCATAGTCATCAATTTCAATCAGCGCATACAAATATATACTACAAAAGACTTGCAAGCTGAACACCACAAAGGCAAATCACAAATCCCCAAACATGAATACAAAACAATAAAAAGGTGCAGCGCAATAAAAAAAGTTCATAAGCTGATTGAAATGCGGGATGATATTTTAGATAAGCACCTGGTGATAGATGCAGTCTTGAACTAAATCATCTCAGTGACAGGTCCTCCACCATAAGAAATGGATACTCTTACCAGGTGTGTTGGACCACTGAATGAACAAATGTTCAGCAGTGCAAGTTCCCACACATGGGGTGAAGATGTTACTCCAATCCAGCGAAATGACAACCAGGAATCAATCATACAGATTAAAGGATAAAAAAAGAAGGAATGATCTCAGTGCAGACTGTATAGATCGTAATTTATTCCAAAAATATAGTGGCTAAAATGCCGGTATGCAAGAAACTGTAAAGCATAAATCCTTTGTAAGAAGCGGCAGTGTGAATGCTAAAAACAGCGGTATGAAAAACGCACACTGAGTTCAGATGGATCACAGGTGACGACCGTAGACAGTAACTCCTCCGTACGCACGTTATGCCTAGAACTCACTTCGTCAGCAGTGGGTGGAGCTACCACATCACTCGTCATTTAATATATAGTAGCCCAGTGTTCATGGACAGGGCTGGACTGGGACAGAAATTCGGCCCTGGACGTCATCCAGACCGGCCCACTTACGTTTTGAGTGTCCCATCAGCATCCCCTTTACATCAGAGTCCCACCACCAGCTCCTTACATCAGAGTCCCACCACCAGCTCCTTGCATCAGAGTCCCACCACCAGCTCCTTGCATCAGAGTCCCACCACCAGCTCCTTGCATCAGAGTCCCACCACCAGCTCCTTGCATCAGAGTCCCACCACCAGCTCCTTGCATCAGAGTCCCACCACCAGCTCCTTGCATCAGAGTCCCACCACCAGCTCCTTGCATCAGAGTCCCACCACCAGCTCCTTGCATCAGAGTCCCACCACCAGTTCCTTGCACCAGAGTCCCACCACCAGTTCCTTGCATCAGAGTCCCACCACCAGTTCCTTGCATCAGAGTGTCCCCCTCCCACATGTACTCACGGTTCTAAAGGCAGCCTTTCTTCTTCCTCTCTCCAGTCATGTGATAACAAGCGATAGGGGAGAGAGGAAGGAAAGTCTGCTGACCGTGTCTATCTCCCCCTGCAGGCTGGAGGGAGCAGAAAGCCTAATGCTCTCTCCAGCATATCTCGGAGACTGCTCCTCCTGACAGGAGTGAAATCGAAATCACTCACTGTCAGAGAGGAGCGGCTCCAGGACTGCACCAGACCGGCCCACTGAGCCATCGGCCCACCGGGAATCTCCCGGTAGTCCCGATGGCCAGTACATGCCTGTTCATGGATAGCATCATGAGTGCAAGGAATGCCGTGACCGGAAATCCGGGAAACTGACTTATCCATTAGCACAAACAGATACCAAATCCTATGGGGACACCAGTGCGCTTGTAAACAACACAATGTAAACATCACATACTAAAAATCACTCAATTGATGAATATAAAATATAACATATTTGCCAGATCAATACAAAGTGATGAATAATCTAAATACATAGAAATGGCTAAGAAACATACAATATATTTTTTATAAAATACATTATAAAACATTATGAAAATGGACGAAAAACCCGCAACCATCTGAAAAATATATATAAATAAAAAAAATATATATAAAAAAAAAATATGAAGAACACATATGCTGTATCAAATAGCAGGGGGAACTTTCTTATGACCTACTTGTCTGAGATAAAGCAATTGAGGTCAAAGTCGACGTTCAACCCTCCTGGAACCAACACGCACATTTTCGTGGATCAAGAAGGATTCACGCCGACTAAGTTGACGAACATAATTCCCTCCTTTCCAATGCTGGTTAAACCTTGCAAAGCCCCAAAATTGGGTAATTGCAGCTGTCTTTTGTCAGTGTAGGGACAGGACGCTGTGTGGAGCAGGGACAGTCAGTTTAATCACTAGCTAGCCATTACTATTAGGTCCACAAAGGTCCTTTTAAGGACTGGTATAGGTGTACAGTACATAGGGTGCTGGTGCACTGCTGCTGACTGCTGCCAAATTATGCAGCTGTCTTTTATCAGTGTAGGGACTGAGGGACAGTCTGCAAATCACTAGCTACTAGGTCTACAAAGGTCCTTGTAAGGACTGGTATAGGTGTACAGTATATAGGGTTGTGGTGCACTGCTGCAGACTGCTGCCCGATTCTGCAGCTGTCTTTTATCAGTGTAGGGACTGAGGGACAGTCTGCAAATCACTAGCTACTAGGTCCACAAAGGTCCTTTTAAGGTCTGGTATAGGTGTACTATTTGGTGTGCAGTATATAGGTGTGTAATACACGTATAAAATACTTGCACATATAGAAAGCATAGTATAGTGCATTACCACTGTGCAGCATTGTGACTGCTGAGCGGTTCAGCAGTGATACTACAAAGAGTGACAAACGCAATAAAAAAAAAGTATTATAACTGGTGTGATAGACCAGTGGCCCCCAAAAATGACAGATTGAAGCAGGGTGTTATATACCTTCTTACACATACATACTGCACTTCCCTAGAGACTTTTGGCACAGGGTCATTTAAAAAATGACAGGCAGAGGAAGAGGCAGGCCCTTCCGCAGGGGTGGTAGGGGTAGGGCAGGAGCAACAGCCTTGATCCAAAGTGGAAAATTGCAGAAGGTGCGTGCTATTACGTCAAAGGACGCACCAGACTTAGTTGAGTGGCTCACTCAGCCTTACTCTTCTGCACCCTCCTCATCCTCTCGATCTGCACCCTCTTCTTCACCCTCTGCTGTGTGCACCCCCAATGACACTACCACAAACACCACCACAACCACAATATACCTTCCGCTTGAGTCACAGGAATTATTTTCCGATCCATATCAAGACATTTCCGATGCACAGCCACTCTTGGTATTGGATCAGGAAGAGGAGGCAGCAACAACCGCCACTCAGCAGTCTGACGACAGTACCCAGATCAGCCCGAGGAGGAGGTTGGTCCCCAGTGTTGCTGCCTACTCCAAGATCTCTAATTGTAGTGGTGGGGAAGATGATGTTGATGATGACGTGTCTAGTGATGTCACGTGGGTGCCCACAAGAGAGGAAGAGGAGGGGAGTTCAGGGGGAGATATGGACCAGCAGATAGGGAGGAGAAGCAGGAAGAACTTACATTGCACAGGAGGGACAAAGCACACTGTTAATGTATCAGGAGCGAGGCATCAACCATGTATGGTCACATCTGGCACTCCCAGGACGCCGGTACATGGCTCTGCAGTGTGGGCTTTTTTTAACGTGTCCGCTACTGACAATAGTGTTGCCATCTGCAATCTTTGCATAAGTCATGGTAAGCCCAACACTCACCTAGGGACAACCGCCTTAAGAAGGCACATGAGCTGCCATCACCAAGCCGAGTGGGAGCAACGGAACACACAAAGCCACACTCCAGGCTCTCACCGTCCAGCCTCATCTTCTACTTCTCCTTCTCCTTTCTCCTCACAATTGTCCTCCACTCCACCTTCCATCATGCCATCCTCACGTTTTTCTGCAAAAAGGCAGGCTTCCGTGGGCCAAATTTTCGAGCGTAAAAAAAATGATGACGCCGGATAATCCTCTTGCCAACGGTTGATGGCTGGCTTGTCAGAACTGATAGCCCGCCAACTACTGCCATATAAACTGGTGGACTCGGAGGCCTTTAGAAAATTTGTGGCCATTGGAACACCACAATGGAAGGTCCCAAGAAGGAAGTATTTCTCACAGAAGGGCATCCCAGAGCTATATGGCCATGTTCAGCAGCAAGTGTATCTATGGCACACAGTGTCAGTGCCAAGATGAATGGATGGCATTATACTGTAAGTCAAGTAAATCTCCATAGGTAAATAGATACATTCCAAACTGGGTGGAAACAGAATACATTATATGTGAAATGACCAATAGGAGCCCATTCTGGGCTAAGAATATATATTTTTTTTTTCACAACCCTGCCTCTCATCCTCTGCCTCTAACTCATCCAACTAGACATGTTCCACCTTCTCTTGTTAAGCCAGATATACTCACCTAAGATCCCCATCCAGGTTCGTCACCACTGCCGGTCCCAAATGACTGCAAATCCAGTGTAATGGAGTCATAGATCACTGGTCCCCTACTATCCACCTGTGGTGATTTTATCCTTTTCTAGGTCCTGGGAGAAGTCCACCACTGGACATCCAATAGGAAGTGTTCATGTCATTAAGGCACCGGAGGACCAAAATGGGAAGGCAATACATGGATCTTGGCGACAAATTATTCTATAATTTCTTCTGATTATAGAATCCCCTATTACCACCAACTGCCTAGGCCTACCTGCACTCCCGTCACCACCCCCACTAGAAGGGCTGCTCTCCCTGCTGTTAGGGGGAGCAATGACATCTAGGGCTGCCATGAGCAGCTCATACAGGGCGCAGGGGCAACACCCCCCTGATCCATGTGCCCAACCCCTAATCTACATGTAGGGTACCAGATGCATGGATTTAAATGTTTTTGTTTAACCACTTCAGCCCCGGACCATTTTGCTGGTCAAAGACCAGACCACTTTTTGCAATTCAGCACTGCGTCTCTTTAACTGACAATTGTGCAGTCATGCGACGTGGCTCCCAAACAAAATTGACGTCCTTTTTTCCCACAAATAGAGCTTTCTTTTGGTGGTATTTGATCAGGCGTTAAGTGTTCCTAGGGGTGTGTTACTAACTGTGGGGGGCTGGGCTTTCATTTAGTGAACACTGATATTTGCTCCAATCACATGGAGCAGAGATCAGCATCACTAGTTGTTAGGCAGAATGGGGAAATGCTGTTTACAACACCATTCTGCCGACGTACATCGGCGTGCGCCGGTCGGGAACTGGTTAAGCACATGATTAGAGCCTGAGGCTAAATTGGCTTCAAAAATGGTGGGCTGCAAAAAGGGGTGATGGCCCGATTGGTCACAAGTCCTAGGTCCTGTTTGGCCGGGAGGAGAAGCAACTGCCAGGACTCAGGAGACATGAGGAGGAAGCTGCCAAAGCTGCGACCTGGATGGGGTAAGTGCGGGGCTGGCGGGGACCTGGTGGGCAAGCAAAGCAGGGATCGATCGAGCGATAGGGGAGTGGTGATAGTGGCTGGATGGAGGCTGGGGGTAGTTTTTACATTTATTTTGTGGAAATTCTTGTTCGAAATTTGGCAAGCCAAGGCAAATTTCATTGAAGTCTATGAGTAGGTAAATCTTGGTGTTAAATTCTGGCAATTTTTAGGGCTAATAATCAAAACTACTGCAATCATAGGCATAACAAGGGGGACATATCCAAAGCAAGAACTTTTTTTTTAAACTAAAATACAGTGTAACAGTCCTTCACTTGTTCTATAATCTCCTATTGTATATCTTCACTCAATGTCACTTTACACTTTCACGTGATATATATTACATTTAGGAGAGACAAAAAAGACAACATAGGAGGTGCGCATGCAACATGGCTGGTGCATTACCAATGGCAATTTTATGAATAATAAAATCCATAAAAAGTGGGTACTCGCAAAACACAACTTTCAATTGAGCCATAAAAATCACAGGCTGTATGCACATGTGCAGCACCATACCACAGGGTAAGGGCCGGTTCACACTGCAGGCGAGGCGAGGCGAGGCGACACCGACTTGCCTCGCCGCGACCTGCCGCGACCTCAGCGACAACTTGCAGATGACTTCTGTATAGAAGTCAATGCAAGTCGCCCCGAGGTCGCCCAGAAGTAGTACAGGAACCTTTTTTCTGAGTCGGAGCGACTCGAGTCGCTCCTCTCAGAACGGTTCCATTGTACAGAACGGGGGCGACTTGTCACACTGCGGCGAGGCGAGTCGTGTCGCCTCGCATCGCCCGCAGTGTGAACCGGCCCTGAGGCTACTAGACATAATTCTACTTCGATTCCAGTTGCTATGGAGACTGACCACTGGGGAGAGAGGACCCATTACCTGCACTAGGTACCACACTTTACATCTGGCTTCAATGTACCTTGTGCTAGTTCTTGGTTACCCATAGCAACTGCATTCTTTCTCCTTATCTTCTTAGGTTAACCATTGTAGTAGTGTTGCTTCCTACCCTATGTGTGCTTTGCTGACCCAAGTTCTTTCCATATGCCAGAACCAACATGCACTCATTTGAATAACTTCAAACCAGGCTCAGAACAGTGGTTGCATCTTTTTTTTACAAGTCTTTAGCATACAGTTCAACGTGAACAACGCCAATAACCTGACCCTAGCCTTTACAGGTGATGGTCCATTGTTGGCATTCCCCGGGTTACCGGTTCCTCAGATTGACTGCACAACAATCACAGCATTCTCTATCTTGATTAGGCTGAAGCTCTGAAGTCCTGGGAACCCAGTCTTTGCCCTTTTTATACCACAGGTGGGTAGGCTGGATCCAAAAAGTCTGGGAACAGCAGAACACAAATTAACTCTTTCACTCTGAGCCTGGGCCAGCCACTGACTGAACTAGCATACCTGTAGGCAACCCTTGTTAGAGAGTACCTTCAGTTGTACTGGTTCTGGAGTATCCCAAGGCACACCCTTTCCCCATTAACCTTCTTCAAACAATAACCACAAAAAAAAAAAAAAACTTCTGCCTTGTTATTGTGTGGAGAGACTGAAAACTGCTGTGTGCCTGGCTGACGTGCACCCAATAGGGAATAGAACCTGGGACAAACAGTGAGACTGGCTTGGGATCTGTGCTACATACTTACAGTATCTCACAAAAGTGAGTACACCCCCCACATTTTTGCAAATATTTTATTATACCTTTTCATGTGACAACACTAACGAAATGACACTTTGCTACAATGTAAAGTAGTGAGTGTACAGCTTGTATAACAGTGTACATTTTCTGTCCCCATAAAATAACCCAACACACAGCCATTAATGTCTAAACCGCTGGCAAAAAAAGTGAGTACACCCCTAAGTGAAAATGTCCAAACTGTGCCCAAAGTGTCAATATCTTGTGTGGCCACCATTATTTTCCAGCACTGCCTTAACCCTCTTGGGCATGGAGTTCACTAGAGCTTCACAAGTTGCCACTGGAATCCTCTTCCACTCCTGCATGATGACATCACAGAGCTGTTAGAGACCTTGCGCTTCTCCATCTTCCATTTGAGGATGCCCCACAAAGGCTCAATAGGGTTTAGGTGTGGAGACATGTTTGGCTAGTCCATCCCCTTTACCCTCAGCTTCTTTAGCAAGGCAGTGGTCATCTTGGAGGTGTTTTGGGGATTGTTATCATATTGGAATACTGCCCTGCGGCCCAGTCTCCCAAGGGAGGGGATCATGCTCTGCTTCAGTGTGTCAAACTACATGTTGGCATTCTTGGTTCCCTCAATGAACTGTAGCTCCTCAGTGCCGGCAGAACTCATGCAGCCACAGACCATGACACTCCCACCACCACGCTTGTCTGTAGGCAAGACACACTTGTCTTTGTACTTCTCACCTGGTTGCCGTGACACACGCTTGACACCATCTGAATCAAATACATTTGTCTTGGTCTCATCAGACCACAGGACATGGTTTTAGTAATCCATGTTCTTAGCCCTTGTACACACGGTTGGACATTCTGACAACCAAATCCGTTGGATTTTATCAGACGAATCTTGTGCGATGGATTTTGTCTGAAACTGTTGCATACACACGGTCGGACAAAGTTGCTGGACAATCCGATTGTTCAGAACGTGGTGACATTATTTCATTATGATGGGACTACGTTCAGGCTAGTAGCCAATAGCTTTGGTCTAGGAATTTGATCTGAGCATGCGTGGCACTTTGTCCGATCGGAATCATGTTGTCGGAAAATTTTATAGCCCAGCTCTAAAACTTTGTTGGTCGGATATTCCGACAGAAACAGTCCGATGGAGCCCACACACGGTAGGATTATCCGACAACACGGTCCGATCGGACATTTTCCATCAGAATGTCCGACCGTGTGTACAAGGGATTAGTCTGCTTGTCTTCAGCAAACTGCAGGCTTTCTTGTGCTTCATCTTTAAAAGAGGCTTCCTTCTGGGACGACAGCCATGCAGATCAATTTGATGCAGTGTGCGGCGTATGGTCTGAGCACTGGCAGGCTGAACCCCCACCCCACCCCTTCAACCTCTGCAGCAATGCTGGCAGCACTCATATGTCTATTTCCCAAAGACAACCACTGAGCATGTGCACTTAACTTCTTTGGTCATCCATGGCAAGGCCTGTTCTGAGTGGAACCTGTCCTGTTAAACCGCTGTATGGTCTTGGCCATTGTGCTGCAGCTCAGTTTCAGGGCCTTGCCAATCTTCTTATAGCCTAGGCCATCTTTATGTAGAGCAACAATTCTTTTTTTCAGATCCTCAGAGAGTTCTTTGCCCTTTTTGCCCTGAGATGTCATGTTGATCTTCCAGTGACCAGTATGAGAGAGTGAGATTGATAACACCAAATTTAACACACCTGCTCCTCATTCACACCTGAGACACTAATGAGTCACATGGCACCGAAGAGGGAAAATGGCTAATTGGGCCCAATTTAAATATTTTTAATTAGGGGTGTACTCACTTTTGTTGCCAGCGGTTTAGACAACAATGGCTGTGTGTTGAGTTATTTTGAGGGGACAGCAAATTTACACTGTTATACAAGCTGTACACTCAGTGTTTTCACATGAAAAGATATAATAAAATATTTACAAAAATGTGAGGAGTGTACTCACTTTTGTGAGATACTCAGGGCAGGACTTACCATTGGGCTTGACTGGGCTCAAGCCCATGGGCCCCCGCCCATTAGGGGGCCCCACGGGCCCTGCCGAGATACATAGCCGAGTGTACCCGGCTAGGCTCCGCTTACAGTCACGCCCAGTCCCTCCCTATGATGGACATAACACAGGGACTGGTCGTGACTGTGAGCCTAGCCGAGTACACTCGGCTCAGCTCGGGACTGCGAGAGGACCCTAGAGCCACTGTAAGGACATATTCAGGAAAGCCGCGATGACGTCACTCCCGGGCATGCGCAAGGGAGCCGGGACGCGCGGCATTGCGTGGCATCTTCGTCATTGACGATGCCACGCTCAGTGCGCCTGCGCGCCACTGTCTACGGCGCATGCGCCGTAGACAGCGGTGCCTGTCTTCGGGAAAATATCTCCTAAACCGTATAGGTTTGGGAGATATTTCTTGGACCTACAGGTAAGCCTTAATCTAGGCTTACCTGTAGGTCAAAGTGGTTTGTAAGGGTTTACAACCACTTTAAAGTTAGTATATAGTGAAATACATTACTTACAACTCCGTCTGACTACTTAGATGTTGAATTTTAAAAGCAGCAAACTTCTGTCAGATTAGCATACCTGTGAGATGGGTTGCCGCTGCTTTTAAAGTTCAAGATCTAAGTAGTCAGATGGAGTTCTAAGTCCTGTATTTCACTATATAAACTGACTTTACTGTTATAAATACGTGTAAAATGCAAAACTCCGGTGGGTGTAACAACATGTCCGCTTTACCCCTTCTTAGTGTATCCTTACTGTGGACGAGTGTGGGGTGTAGCAAGATGGCGGCAACGGAACACCACTTCCGTATCAAGACTGCAGTGACAAGGCTGCAAATGACACTGGACAAGGCTTCAGACGCATGGGCAAGGCTGCAGATGGACACTGAAAAGGCTGCATTTAAATGTAAGTTTTTTCCTTAAAAAAAGAAACTTCCCTCCTAAAAGTTTTTTTTCCTTAAAATTCCCTAAACTTGGGGTACGTGTTATACACCGGTGCGTGTTATACGCCGATAAATACTGTAATGTATGGAAGGTAGGGCCTGAAATTGACTCAAGCCCAGGGGTCCCCACCACCCTAAGTCCTGCCCTGGAGATACTGTATACCTGTTCATACTGTCGCTAGGTAAATGCAATTTAGTTATGTTAATTACTGCCAGTCAGAATACTGAAGGTGTTTAACACTATCTCTCAGAGTAACATTATGGTCTTATTGATTGTATGATTGCACTTGTTAATTGTTTCTTTTTTAGGCTATATATGGCCTAATAAATCCTTTGAAATACCTTCAAGGTGTGTCAGTAAGTGCTGGGTTACTGAAATGTGTCATCTTCATGCGTGCAGAGAAATCGCAAAACAATTCAGTGAATCTTCCAGGAGTAGTGCTACATATATTTTGATTTGTAAAAATCTGTGTATGGAAACTCTGAACATAAGTGGCTTTTCTTTTCATTATTTTTATACAATTTCTTTAGAAAATGAACATGTAGAATTTAAGTTTTTTATTTATTGATGGATATACAGCAAGAATAAAATGTAATATGCTGTCACAGCTTTAGTTTACTGAAACTCACAGATAACTAGGTATTTAGCACTACATGGGATGTCATTCCAATAACCATTGGCCCACATTTCCACACAGTCTTCATTGTACATGTAGTCATCTGGCTGTAGTGCGCCCCAGTTGGTAAAAATAACCTTTTCACCTGTTAAGTATGTGAATTTTCCTTCTACTTGTGAATCTGTTACACCTAGGAATGCTGGAATTGACCCTCCCTTAGTGTTGATTATCTCTAGTATTGCACTATTTTCTTCCGCATTTCTTGGAGTAGCCAAACTTCCTCCAACTCCTTTACATATATTTTGGGCATCGTTTTGGTTTTCTTTCCGGCCATTAGTCACAAATACTTTACCACCAACTTCTTTAGCACCAACATCAAGAAACAGCATAACTGAAAAAAATAAATAAAATTAGTTAAATGCATAACAGATATGGGAATCTAGACATTTGTAGAATAAAACTTGCTTTAGAAACCATCAGATGTAGTGTACCCATAAACAAAGACGTGTAATGACATGTGACTATATACACCCTCCAATAGCTTGACTAAGATGTGCCCCCACATTTCCTGGAAACACATATAATTATAGTTAGTGAAAGAGATTGGTGGCTACAGTCTTAGCCCTTGTACACACGGTTGGATATTCCGATGGACAATGTCCGATAGGACCATGTTATCGGATAATTCGACCGTGTGTGGGCTCCATCGGACTGTTTCCGTTGGAGTATCCGACGGACCAAGTTTTCCAGCTGGGCTAAAAAAAATTCTGACACCATGATCCGATCGGACTTTGTCCGATTGTGTGTAGAAAATTCCGATCAGACAAAGTGCCACGCATGCTCAGATCAAATTCCTAGACCAAAGCTATTGGCTACTAGTCTGAATGTAGTCCCATCGTAACAAAATTACGTCATCGCGTTCTGAACGATCGGATTTTCCGTCAACTTTGTCTGAACGTGTGTATGCAACAGTTTTGGACAAAATCCATCGGACAAAATCAACGGATTTGGTTGTCAGAATGTCCGACCGTGTGTACAAGGACTTATACTGACACTGTCTTCAAGGGTACCCGATTAAAAAAATCTTTTAAAAACAAAATAAACTAGACATATTTTTTCTGGCATTAAGGTGCCCTGGAGACCATTTACAATAATCATTGTTTGTTATGCCTGTGGGCATTCCAGGTTTGATTTAAAGTGGTGCAACTTAACCACTTCCCAACCGACGCACGCCGATGTACATCGGCAGAATGGCACAGGCAGGCATATTGGCGTACAGGTACATCCAATTTTAAATGCCGCCCTGCCATCGGGACCCCCGTGAGTCCGGTCACGGGTCCCGTGGACTCGATCGCCGTGGACTCGATCGCCGTGGGCATACCCGCAATCGCCTCACGGGGCGGCTGAACTGGGAGATGCCGTTGTAACAGCATCTCCCCGTTCTGCCTAGCAACAAGTGACGCTGATCTCTGCTCCATGTGATTGGAGCAGA
This sequence comes from Lithobates pipiens, assembly GCF_037356315.1. Taxonomy (NCBI): domain Eukaryota; kingdom Metazoa; phylum Chordata; class Amphibia; order Anura; family Ranidae; genus Lithobates; species Lithobates pipiens. Next base: position 246,292,123 of record NW_027507787.1, read on the forward strand.
GATCAGTGTTCACTAAAAGAAAGCCCAGCTCCCCCACAGTTAGTAACACACCCCTAGGAACACTTAACCCCTACACTGCCACCCACTGGTTAACCCCTTCACTGCCAGTGTCATTTACACAAGAATCACTGCATTTGTATAGCAATGATTGCTGTATAAATGACAATGGTCCCAAAAATATGTCAAAAATGTCAGATGTGTCCGCTATAATGTCGCAGTCACAATAAAAATCGCTGATCGCCGCCATTACTAGTAAAAAAAAAAAAAAAATGAATAAAAATGTCATAAAACTATCCCCTATTTTGTAAACGCTATAACTTTTGTGCAAACCAATCAATAATCGCTTATTGCGTTTTTTGTTTTTTTTTACCAAAAATATGTAGAAGAATACATATCAGCCTAAACTGAGGGAAACATTTTTTTTTTAAATATATTTTTAGGGGATATTTATTATAACAAAAAGTAAAAAATAATGTGTTTTTTTCAAAATTGTCGCTCTCTTTTTGTTTATAGCGCAAAAAATAAAAACCGCAGAGGTGATCAAATACCACCAAAAGAAAGATCTATTTGTGGGGAAAAAAAGGATGTCAATTTTGTTTGGGAGCCACGTCGCACAACCGCGCAATTGTCAGTTAAAGCGACACAGTGCCGAATCGCAAAAAGTGGTCTGGTCTTGGGCCAGCAAAATGGTCCGGGGCTGAAGTGGTTAAAGCCTGACTTCAACCATGATATAATACTACTTCAGCACTACTTCTGTGAAATTTGTAACAATTTGATATGACTTCAGTGCTACTTCAGTGAGAGAGGCTGTCCATGTCACAGGGAGGAACCGTGATGTTATGAACAAAAGTTTAACTTGCAAAGGGTTAATATTTAACTTCTTTCAGGCCCAAGTGGTGCTGACACAGGTACAATTTGCAGCACAATTTACATTATAGTCTATGGCAGTGAAATCACGCTAAAGTCCTGAATAAGTAATGCATGAACTACTTCTCAAATTGCATTACTTGAAATCATACCTATTAAGGCCGCGTACACACGGACGGACTGTTCGTCCAACTTTGTCCGCTGAACAGTGTTTCAGCGGACAGTCCGCTCGTGTGTGGGCTTCAGTGGACAGTTTCAGCGGACAATCTGACGAACAAAGTTTTTCGGAATTTCCGTAAGACTGTCCGCTGAAACTTGGTTTGAGCGGACAGTCCGCTCGTGTGTAGGCTTGTTCGGCAAACTAAGTCTCGCGCATGCTCAGAAAGAATTTACACGGCGAAGGTTGCATTGCAGTGTATCGGACGCCAAATTTCTCGTCCCGTCGTACGTGCCGTTCACGTCATCGCGCAAGTTTTCAGCGGACTGTTCGTTCGTCGTGTGTGGTCAAGTCCGTTCATGCTAATTTTGAACGGACTGTTTGTCAAACTGTTTGACGAACCTAGTTGGGCGGACAGTCCGCCCGTGTGTACGCGGCCTAAGATACTCTAATGCCACGTACACACAATCGGAATTTCGGCCTGCAAAAGACCGATGAGAGTTTTTGGTAGGAAAATGCGACCGCGTGTACGCTCCATCAGTCTTTTGCTGGTTGAATTACAGCCAGCAAAAGATTGAGAGCATGCTACCAACTTTTCGGTTGGGAAAAGTTCCTATCCGAAAATGCAATCGTTTGTGGCAATTCTGACGTACAAAATTCCTACGCATGCTCGGAAACAATTCGACGCACGCTCGGAAGCATTGAACTTAATTTTCTCGACACGTCGTAGAGTTGTACATCACCACATTCTTGACGGTCGTAATTTCAGCGAACTTTTGCGGGAACGTGTGTATGCAAGGCAAACTTGAGCGCAATCCTGTCAGAAAAGCCGTCACATCTTTTTCCGATGAGAAATCTGATCGTGTGTATGCGGCATAACAGAAATACATTAGATGCATGTTGTACCTGAAGTCTTACTGATGTGACTAGGGACTAAGTGTGTTCATGATTTCCTATATCTTAGTATGTTGTATCCTTTAAGATGTACATCTAATGCCACGTACACACGACCAAACTTTTTGACAGCAAAGGTCAGATGGAACGAATCCGTCGGACAATTTCAATCATGTGTGGGCTTCATCGGACCTTTGTTGTCCAAAAATCAGACGGACTTGTAACACAGGCAGGCTTCCGTTACATCAGAGGGGGGCGGGGTCACCCATACGTCATCGGGAAGCCCGGGTTTCCCCTTGCGTCAGAGGGGGCGGGGTCAGGTGACGGGTGGCCCCGCCCTCCGCATATAACAAACGTCAGGCCGCCGGGATCACGCAGTGTCTCCTCCGTGGAGACAGAAGATGGATGGATTTGCTGCGCTGATTCAGATCAGCCATCGCTGGACCCCGGAGAGATGATTGTCCGTTGCTGGATAGCAAGAGTGAATCTTTTTTTTATTTTTTTTATTTTTAATAAAGGAATATTTCAAAAGTGTGTTTGTCTTATTTAACTATTTTTTACACTCTCTTTGTGAAATGGTAGAGGTACTTTTGTACCCCCTTACCATTTCAAACAGGGGAGGTGGGATCTAGGGGTCCCCTTGTTAAAGGGGGCTTCCAGATTCTGATAAGCCCCCCGCCCGCAGACCCCAACAACCACTGGCCAGGGTTGTGGGGATGAGGCCCTTCTCCACATCAACATGGGGACAAGGTGCTTTGAGGGGTCAAAGACCCCAAAGCATCCTCCCAATGTTGAGGGCATGTGGCCTGGTATGGTTCAGGAGGGAGGGGCCGCTCTCTCACCCCCCCTCTTTTCCTGCGGCCTGCCAGGTTGCGTGCTCGGATAAAGGGTCTGGTATGGATATTTAGGGGGAACCCGTGACAAATTTTTTTTAATTTGACGCAGGGTTCCCCTTAATATCCATACCAGACCTGAAAGGCCTGGTAATTGAATTTGGGGGACCCCCACGCTTTTTTATTTTTTATCAATGACTTTCAATGAGTGTTCTCTGTATTACAGAGCCGACAATTCATAATAGCTGCGAGTGATTTTAAAGGACTTTTTTTCCTGCATAAATGACACTTTGTGCAGGGACAGTTCTAAGCACCAGAAACATGTGCCCCTTCACAGGCATACTATAGACATCCCCCCCCCCCCCCGTACGAAATTTAAAGGAATATTACACTTTTATTGTTTCACTTTAATCATTATTAAAATCACTGCTCCCGGAAAAAACGGTAGTTTTTAAAACTTTTTTTGCATTGATACATGTCCCCTGGGGCAGGACCCGGGTCCCCAAACACTTTTTAGGACAGTAACTTGCATATTAGCCTTTAAAATTAGCACTTTAGATTTTGAACGTTCGAGTCCCATAGACTTTAATAGGGTTCTAAAGTTCACACAAAGTTTAGGTCTGTTGGCAGGTTCTGGTGCGAACCGAACAGGGCAAATGGGCACAAGAACTGCTGCACCACCAAGTTAAGGAAGTGAGCCAAACAGGGCAAATGGGCAATTATCCCTGTCAGAGGGCAGAAAGGAGGTTGGTGTCATTGTCGCAAACCACCATTCCTGGCTTAAGCTGGTGTGGCGTCAACCACCTCTGAGCCTGCGCCTGCAGAGCTGACAGAATCCCTGCCCCAGTGTGGCTCCTGTCCCCAAGCACACCAGCTCAAGCACTGCATGGCATCTTTTTACCCTTAATCTCCTACGGAGAACCGCTGGTTCCGAGGACAAATCAGCACAGGAAAAGGCCACGGAGAATGAAGTAGAGGAGGGGATGGAGGAGAGAGGTGTGGCAGAATCACCACTAGTAGAATTTTGGAGGCATGGTGGTGGAACAAGCTTCAACACTACTGCACCCTGTCCTGCATTCTTCCCAGCTGCCAGCAGAGTCACCCAATGCGTGGTGAAAGATAGGTAATGTCCCTGTCCATGCCTGATGGACCATGAGTCAGCTTTAATATGCACCTTACTGCTGACCGCCCTGTTCAGCGAGGCATGAACATTGCCTTCCACATGCCGGTAGAAAGCCGGAATCGCCTTCCCTGAAAAAAAGTGGCATTTGGGAACCTGCCACTGAGGTACCACACATTCCACAAATTCAATGAAGGGGCAGAGTCTACCAACTGAAAAGGCAGCAGTTGAAGTGCTAGCAATTTAGCCAAGCTAGCATTCAACCACTGGGCATGTGGTTGGCTGGGAGCGAACTTCTTTCGCCGGCGGAGCAACTGGGGTAGGGAAATCTGCCTGCTAGAAACGGATGGTGTACCGATAGCAAATTGCCAGCAAGTACTTGGCAGTGGCACACCTAATTCTACACCTTCATTCCTCTCAGTGCAGGTTTCTGAGAGGACTGAATATATAGGATATATAGTGGGGTTAGAGATCCCAGCTGATGAGGAGGAGCAAGGAGAGGTCCACCTTGTTCTTTGGTGTGGGTCTTTTAGGTAATGTTGCCAACGGGCTGAATGGGAGCTCGACATATGTCTGATTAAGCATGTGGTGCCCAAGCGCTTGCTGTCTAAACCACGCTTGATACACTTCAGACATATGTTGCAAATAGCAACGGTGCGATCTGCTGCACACATCTCAAAAAAGGCAACCATACCGAAGAACCTTTGGAATAACGTGTGGAGTCACCAGCACCCTGCACTGGTGGAGCTCTGCGGTGTGATGCAGTCCGTTGGCTGCCCTTAAACTGGTTCCTGGAGGGCATCCTGCCTCATTGGAGATGTGCCTCCTCCTCCTCTCTCCTATCAGGCACCCACGTGGAGTCAGTGGCCTCATCATCCCCTCCCTCCTCGTCATTGGAGCAAACCTGGCAGTATGCTGCAGCTGGGGGAACATGACTGTTTGTTGTCCTTCTTGGGCAACCCCTCTCTCTGGGCTCATGTTACTGCCTTTCTCAAGCTGGGTACCATCATCTGAGCCTTCAAAACGCTGCGCATCCTCCTGCAGCATGTACCCGACACTGTGGTCAAACAGTTCGGGGGACTCCTCCAGTGGGACTAGGGAAGGAGTAACTGATGATGACCTTGAGTCAAAGGAATAGGCTGCTTTGGCACCTGCAATGGCAGCCAAGGTAGCCTCGGTGAGAGAGGATGAGGAGGATGAGGATGGCTTGGTCTGTGACTGTCTGCTTCTCCTTGTTGGCCTTCCAGACATACTGTCTTTGATGTACTGTAATTGGTACCCAAGGAATGGCCTGCAGTGAGATGTAACTGCACAAAGCTGGGATGTATATATATACTGATTATAGTGCAGCTCGCTGAATTGCCTGCCTGCTTGTAGTATTATTAGGAAGAAAATAACAGGAATTGTCTGAAGTGAGCTTTAGTTGCACAATGGGCACAAGATGTAGTACACTGACTGAAAATACTGCAGTTGCCAGCCTGTGGTATTATTAGGAAGAGAATACCAGCAATTTAGCTGCACACTGTGCCCAGTATACAGTACACAAATATACTGCATCTAGCTGAATCAACTGCTTGCCTGTGGTATTATTAGGAAGAGAACACCAGCAATTGTCTGCAGTTAGTTTAGTTGCACACTGTGCACAGGATACAGTATACGTACTGAAAATACTGCAGCTGCCTGCCTGTGGTATTATTAGGAAGAGAAAACCAGCAATAGTCTGCTGTTAGCTTTAGTTGCACACTGTGCACAGGAAACAGTACACTGACTGAAAATACTGCAGCTGTCCGCCTGTAAGTATATTAGGAAGAGAATAAAAGGAACGGATCTAGCTAAACTGAATACAGTATATATATATATATATATATATATATATATATATATATACACACACAACACCTGGGATGCATATATATACTAAATACACTGACTGCAGCTAACTGACTCACCTGCTCGCTCTATCTAAAGCAAATTAAATGACACTCTCTCTCTCTCTCTCTCTCTCTCTCTCTATCTCTCAGCACGCCGGAACACACTACACAACGCCGAATTCCAGGTGGCCTTATATAATGTGGGACATGTACTAACTCCCGTGAGGCATAATTGGCCAAAGCCACCTTTAGCCAATTATGGCTCATCGTTCTTACGGCGCTGTGATTGGCCAAAGCATGTGGGTCATAGCGCATGCTTGGCCAATCATCAGCCAGCAATGCATTGCAATGCCGCAGTGAATTATGGGCCGTGACACGCGCCACTCCAATTTGGCGCGAATGGCCCATAATGTTTGTAATTAGACAAACGATCGAATGGCCGATGTTTGAGTCGAACTCGTAGCTCATCCCTACTAAATAGCCAAGCTCTCTGCTAATTTCCCTCTAAGCTCCCACAAAATTTCAGATGCTTTTATGTTGTGTGTCGGAGAACTTGTCAGAAGTTATCATGCTGATAACAGAAGAATGGAGCAGCAGAAAGACACAGCACTTAGACCTTTTGAGAGACATAAGTGAACACTACAGATATATGTGCCTAGATAAAATTTCAGGAATGGGGTTTACAACCACGTTAAATATACGAAACATAAAGTATGAATAAAATACAGAAACTTAGAGGTGGCAACATGTACCAAAATGTATGTTGGGTGCTCAACAATGCAAATACTTTAATAAAAAAATACTCTACTTGGGAGGGCCTACCTCAAGCATCATGAATTTTATTCATTCTATCAATCTCATAACTGGTACACTTTAGGGACTGATTTGAAAAGCACATCTTCATGTCTATATCGGTATTCAGTATTACCACTTTTTGTCCAGGAGGACCATTTCTTCTCTAAGGAAGCGATTTGACTTTCCAAATCTGTAATTTTCTTGATCGCCACATCTACAATTACAAAGACAATGTTTATTAATTTCATCTGAAATATACAACCTGCATGGTACTGCAAAATGATGTGACATATCTGCAGAAAATATTTATATTTATATCTACATCAGGTTAAAATTTGTAATTTGTATAATTTAAGTTAAAGTGTATCTACAGTATAACAAAAAACTTTTCTTGATGTTTTGGATAGTGTGGCATCAGTACTCAGATTCCTTCCATTATTGTCTAATTAAAATGTTGAGGAAATGAGAAGAACTCTCTAAGCCCCTGTACACAGGGTCGGACATTCTGCCAACCAAATCCGTCGGATTTTGTCCTACGGATTGTGTCCGACGGATTGTGTCCGACGGATTGTGTTAGAAACTGTTGCATACACACAGTCGGACCAAGTTGTCGGAAAATCCGATCATTCAGAACGTGATGACGTTATTTCATTACGATGGGACTACGTTCAGGCTAGTAGCCAATAGCTTTGGTCTAGGAATTTGATCTGAGCATGCGTGGCACTTGGTCGGATCAAAACTCTCTACACATGATCGGAGTATGTCCGATCGAACCAGTTGGTCGGAAAATATTTCCAACGTGTTGGAAAATTGGGTCTAACGGATATTCCGACGGAATCAGTCTGATGCATACCACACACAGTCGGCTTATCCGACAACACGGTCCGATAGGACACATTCCAACGGATTCTCTGACCGTGCGTACAAGGGCTAACAGTGCCTGGCTTATAGTATAATCTGACAGAAATTTTAACTTTTCCCTACTCCTCTCTATCCAGAATGAAAAAAAAAAAAAGTTTGGACTATAAATATATTTTAAACTGGTACTCTTTCATGTGTGTATGATACATAGTGGTATGTTATTTTTTACCATAAAATAAATCATTATTATACTGTGTACAATCATAGCCATGCACCTGCATATAGCTTTAGTGGAAATCTATACTTTTGCCACGTACACATGAGCGGAATTCTCATTGGACTGAATCACGATCACACCAAAGTCCGACCGTCTAGAGCGCGGTGACGTACACCAGGTCTGACGAGACTATAAAACGGAAGTTCAATTGTGAGTACGCTTTGGGCCCCTTCTGACAATTTCGTGTTTATCTCGTGTTAGTAGAAGTTTGGTGAGAGACGATTTGCGCTTTTCAGAGTTTTTACAGATCGTTTAATTGTTGTTCAGTTTGTGCTTGTGGGGTTGCTATCTGCTTTTCAGTGCGTGTAATCAGTTTGTATTTGTTAATTCAGTGCGTTCTTGTCTGCTCGTTGCAGATTTTCAGCTCACTCTTCACAGGCCTTGCTGTTCTTCAGTGCGTTTGGTTGAAGTGGTTATAAATCCTTACAAACCACTCTGACCTACAGGTAAGCCTAGATTAAGTAGGTCCAAGAAATATCTCCTAAACCCACATGGTTGAGGAGATATTTACTAAAAGACAGCGGCACGCAGGCGCACTATCGCCGCTAGATAGCATGCCGCTGCTAACTGCGATATGCCGTTAGTGGCGGCTTCCATGTGCATGCGCAGGAGTGACATCATCGCTGCTCCGGCGATGTGAGTGGCCGGAGCAGCGATACCAGGAAGAAGATGGATGCTCTGGACTACAGGGGACAGCGGTGACATCGCTGGCTCCTGTGTCAGGTAAGTGACACATCATGGGCTACAATGCAATGCATAGTAGCCCATTATGCTTTACCTTTGCAGGGAGACAAAGAGGAAGTAAACCCATCAGGGTTTACTTCCTCTTTAAGTTCGTTCTGACCAGCTGACCATTTTGAAACCATGTTGCATGTACGTACTCATCGTAGAGTTTTTGATTTGCTTCGGCTTTGTGTTGGGGTTCATTCCTTGCCCCAAGCCCAGTCCATGAACAGGGTGGGGAGGAGTTCCGAATTTTGAGATTCAAAGTCAGAATTCTGAGATTAAAAGTCAGAATTCTGAGATTCAAAGTCAGAATTCTGAGTTTATAAATATAGTAGTCTCTATTAAGAAGATTTTAGGACCAATGAGCAATAATGTAGTAACACCCACAGACCATCATTCTGCAGACATACATGTCTTCTGCTCTATATATGGATATGTAAATGTATCTTAGTTACAGCACACAGTATAGGGAAGCAGGCAGTGCTGGGTTCTCTGGTTCCTCTACTGTATTATTAGTTTCTTCTTTTTGCTGTCTTATCCTTCTTCTCTGTCATCTTCTCCAACAAGAAGAGCCATGCTGGAAACGTGTGTATTGTGTGTGAGTGGGGGAGACAAAGCTTCCATTGATAACAAAACACAATGGCCAGCGCAGCTCTGCACCCCAACTTGTAGGAAACATTGCACTATTGTCCCTACATGAGGGAATTGTGAATGGCTAGAAGGCAGCACGACAATGTGTTTTATTGTCATTGATAATGGCAATTACTTGTCTGAACTAACAGAGTTGCTTCACCAACAAATTAACCTCATATTAAACATAAAAGCAAGCTCAGCCAGCTTAAGCCCTTGTACACACGGTCGGAGATTCCGACAACCAAATCCGTCGGATTTTGTCCGTCGAATTTTGTCAGACGGATCTTGTCCGAAACTGTTGCATACACACGGTCGGACAAAGTTGTCGGAAAATCCGATCTTTTAGAACATGATGATGTAATTTCGTTACGATGGGACTACATTCAGGCTAGTAGCCAATAGCTTTGATGTATGAATTTGATCTGAGCATGCGTGGCACTTTGTCCGATCGGAATTCTCTACACATGATCGGAGTATGTCTGAAGCATTTTGTCGGAAAATATTTCCGGCAAGTTGGAAAAGTTGGTCCGACGGATATTCCGACGGAAACAGTCCGATGTAGACCACACACAGTCGGAATATCCGACAAAACGCTCCGATCGGACACGTTTCGTCAGAATCTCCAATCGTGTGTATAAGGGCTTAGAGCAGCAGGCTTATATAGGTGAAGACAAGGGTTCTAATCCAGGTGACAATGTATGTATTTATATTTTTTTTAAATATGAGATAGTGAGGGCTTAAATTGTATTTTATCAATATATCAAAATTGATTTCAAGGTATATTAACAAAGACACACTGATATATTGAGCCCACAAAGTTGTAGAATATACTGGCTACTATAAATTAGAGAGTAGAGATTTAGAAGAAAAAACAGTGTATATATTAGGGTGATCAGATGGGAGTATCAGGGGGTCATCTTCAGTTTCCTCCGGGGGCAGGTCACAATTTCAGAACAGATCGATCATAGCAATTACTTGACAAGCTAGCCTGGGACTACTTAGAAGCAGTATTACTGAAAATGGGTTTTGGAGAATGCATATTAAACTTAATAATGTCTTTGTACACAAATCCCAGAGCGAGAGTGTGAGCTAACGGGCTTCTGTCAAACGCCTTCCAAATACGAAACGGAACACGCCAGGGATGCCAATTATCCCCCTTTCTGTTCATCCTCACAATGGAACCCCTTTTACGCAAATTATGCGAAAACACAGATGTCCGAGGAATCACCACAGACAGCAAGGAATACAAGACAGCAGCATTCGCAGACGACATTCTCCTTTTCCTGTCCGACCCCCTCATATCTATCCCAAACCTCCTCAAGGATTTTAACCTATTCCAATACGTAGCACATTTTAAAGTACACTTTTCCAAATCCCATGCCCTAAACATAACCTTAACAGAGAACCAGGTCTCACTATGTAAACAAAATTTCCCATTTATCTGGAAATCAGATGCATTAACATATCTCGGGATCCAACTGCCCTTGAAATTATCAGACCTCTTCCGGACAAACGACCTCTCACTTATCAAAACAATTTCTGAAGATTTCAAAAAATGGAATAAAGCCCACTTCTCCTGGTTTGGGAGAACGGCCATAGTCAAAATGAACATCTTACCACGACTACTCTATCTTCTCCAAACAATCCCCATAAAACTACCCAATTCATTCCTTCTAACCCTTAGAAAAATTACCAGAACATATATTTGGAACCAAAAACACCCCAGAATTAGTTACGAGCAACTAATAAAACCCAAAAACAAAGGGGGAATAGGAATACCCGACATACAACGCTACTATTGGTCGTGCCATCTGCAATGAATTGTTGACTGGCATACCCACCAACAGACTAAAGACTGGGGTGTCATAGAGAACTCATTCTCCCCCCAACACATTAGTGGGACCCTCCGGATCAGAAAAACCCTCCTACCAGAAGCACTCACAAGACACCCAACCATGAGTCCCACACTGGAATGCTCCGAACAAGTCAATCGCAAACTCAAACTATCTAAAATACCAGGGCCGCGCACACCATTACTGTTTAACCCACAATTCCCTCCTGGAATGGGGAAACACCCACTAGCCAAAAAACAACCTGAAACGGGCCTACGTGTACAACATCTAATAATAGATGGTAGACCACTACTTCATGACCATATAAACTCAGCATGGGCCTTACTCAACCTGAGCTTATTGGAATACTGGCAACTCAGGAATTACATAAAGAGTATTCAAAACACAACGGACCTAACGGAGGCCCTAACCAATTTTGAAAAACTATGCTTAAAGAGGAAGTAAACCCTTCCAAACAACTTGGACCTATAGGTAAGCCTAGATTAAGGCTTACCTGTAGGTCCAAGCAATATCTCCTAAACTTATATGGTTTAGGAGATATTTACCCGAAAATGGGCACCGCTGTCTACGGCGCATGCGCCGTAGACAGCGGTGCGCAGGCGCACTAAATGCGGCAAATCCAAGAATGGATTTGCCAAATTTGTCGACTCCCGTGCGCATGCGCGGGAGTGACGTCATCGCGGCTTCGCCGTATGGCAGCGGCGGAGCTGCGAGACGCGACTCCCGTGCGCATGCGCGGGAGTGACGTCATCGCGGTTGCGCCGCTGTGATTCGTCGGAGCTGCGAGACGCCACAAGCAACATGGATGCGGCGGACTACAGGGGACAGCGGCGACTTCGCTGGCTCCTGTGTCAGGTAAGTGACACATAATGAGCTACTATGCGATGCATAGTAGTCCATTATGCTTTACCTTTGCAGGGAAAAAAAGAGGAAGTAAACCCATCAGGGTTTACTTCCTCTTTAAGCCACACCCCACAACGACATGTTATTTCCACGCTCCACAATATGTTAACACTCAAAATTGCTCAGGAATAGCGTGCAAGGCTTGGGAAAGAAATCTTAATGTAGATATGACAGAAGGAATGTGGGAGGAAGTATACCGGAATGTGCACAAGAGCTCTTTGAATGTCTCTATACAAGAGACAAATTATAAAGTCATGACGCGATGGTACCGCACCCCCGCCATACTACACAGATTTAACACATCACATCCAAACAAATGCTGGAGGTGCCATAATCCACCTAGTGACCTCCTGCATATCTGGTGGTCCTGTCCAATTATCCAAGAGTTCTGGAAACAAGTCCATGCACTAACGGAAAAAATTACCTACAGACGTGCTAGAATACTCTCCTGCACAATTCCTTTTGCATCTCCAAAAAACAAACAATACAGCATACCACAAATCACTAACAATACTGTTAATTAACGCAGCAAAAATGTGCATAACCCCCATATGGGGCTCACCAAAAGCCCCCTCCTTGTCAGATTGGTTCAAAAGAATAAACAAAATTGCAGAAATGCAGGAACTAATTGCAATCTCTAGAAATAACCCACACAAATTCTCCAAACTTTGGGCATGCTGGCTTCACTTAAAGAAATCTGAGGAGTACCTTCGAGAAATGCACTCGTGAACACCTTACCCCCTATGCATGCAGCATAACATTTAATGCACATCGGGAAATAAATTATCAAAGAACATCCAACGAACTAAGCAATAATCAAATCGAACATCACACGAACCTCCCCCTGGGAGAAACACGTGAGGAACCCCATAAGGAACAACAATACATAAAAAGTGCCACTTAGGATTGCATAACAACATATAGAATGTGTAACCAAAACGTTGTAACCCTTGCTCAGCACTTGTTCCCATTCTAGTCCCAACCCCCTCCAACCCCCCCCCCCCTCCCCAAAATGGAAAAAAATGACCCTGCATCGGTCGTGTCACTGGATGGAAAAAAATGACCCAGCATCGGTGGTGTCACTGGATGGAAAAAATGATCCTGTATTGGTGGTGTCATTAGCTGGAAAAAATTTTCCCTGTGTCAACGGTGTAGCTAAGAGGAAAATGGCACTGCATCAGTATCAGTGGGGATAAACTACAGCCAATCAGTGAAGGGGAGATATCGGTGCATGCATGTACATTGTAGCACACACACAGATTACCTTTATAGTGCAGAGCCCAGGGCTAAGTCATGAGACATGGTAGTTATCATACAGCTTCCAGGGAGTCTTCTGAAATTGAGAAACTGGCCCCATGTCAATAAAAATCCCCCTAATATATACACAGATTTGTAAAAAAAAATCCCTACTCTCTAATTTAAGCCCCTTTCACACTGGGGCGGTGGGTGTGTCGGCGGTAAAACACTGCCATTTTTAGCGGCGCTTTACTGCCAATTTTGTGGCGCTATTTGCCCACTAGCGTGGAGCTTTTACCCCCCACTAGCAGCTGAGAAAGGTTTAAACCACCGCAAAGCGCTGCCCTATTGATTTCAATGGGCAGGAGAGCTGAAGGAGCGGTGTATACACCGCCCCAGTGTGAAAGGGGTCTTATAGTAGTCAACATATACAACAATTTTAGCAATATGTCTTTGTTAATATACCTTGAAATCAATTTGGATATATCAATAAAATACAATTTAAGCCCTCACTAACTCATACTTTAAAATAAATTTAATATAAAATAAATATATTGAAAAAAAATAAATAAATAAATAAATAAAAAAAAAAAATATATATATATATATATATATATATATATATATATATATATATATATATATGTATATATATATATATATATAACCATAAAATGTGTTCTGAACTGGACTAAAACCCACAGCTTAAACAATATGAGCCTGTCACTCTCACCACTATGCTATCACTTAAAGATTTTTAATTAGTGCTTTTTATGTTTCATATGAGATTAATTCTCAGTGAAACCACTGTACTAGTCCAGACAAGTAATTGCTATGATCGATCTGTTCTGAAATTGTGACCTGCCCCCGGAGGAAACTGAAGATGACCCCCTGATACTCCCATCTGATCGCCCTAATATATATACTGTTTTTTCTTCTAAATCTCTACTCTCTAATTTATAGTAGCCAGCATATACTACAACTTTGTGTGCTCAATATATCAGTGTGTCTTTGTTAATATACCTTGAAATCAATTTTGATATATTGATAAAATACAATTTAAGCCCTCGCTATCTCATATTTAAAAAAATATAAACACATACACTGTCACCTGTATTAGAACCCTTGTCTTCATCCTATATAAGCCTGCTGCTCTAAAGCTGGTTGAGCTTGCTTTTATGTTTAATATGAGGTTAATTGTTGGTGAAGCAACTCTGTTAGTTCAGACAAGTAATTGCCATTATCAATCCGTTATGATAATAAAACACATTGTCCTGCTGCCTTCTAGCCATTCACAATTCCCTCATGTAGGGACAATAGTGCAATGTTTCCTACAAGTTGGGGTGCAGAGCTGTACCGGCCATTGTTTTCTGTTATCTATGGAAGCTTTGTCTCCCCACTCATACACAATACACACCTTTCCAGCATGGCTCTTTTTGTTGGAGCAGATGACAGAGAAGAAGGGTAAGACAGCAAAAATAGGAAACTAATAATACAGTAGAGGAACCAGAGAACCCAGCACTGCCTGCTTCCCTATACTGTGTGCTGTAACTAAGATACATTTACATATCCATATATAGAACAGAAGACATGTATGTCTGCAGAATGATGGTCTGTGGGTGTTACTACATTATTGCTCATTGGTCCTAAACTCTTCTTAATAGAGACTACTATATTTATAAACTCAGAATTCTGACTTTGAATCTCAGAATTCTGACTTTCAAACTCAGAATTCTGACTTTGAATCTCAGAATTCTGACTCTGAATCTCAGAATTCTGACTTTTAAACTCAGAATTCTGACTTTCAAACTCAGAATTCTGACTTTTAATCTCAGAATTCTGACTTTGAATCTCAGAATTCTGACTTTTAATCTCAGAATTCTGACTTTCAAACTCAGTATTCGGACTTTTAATCTCAGAATTCTGACTTTCAAACTCAGAATTCTGACTTTTAATCTCAGAATTCTGACTTTCAAACTCAGAATTCAGAATTTTTTTTTTTTTTCAAAAACATAATTCTGTATTTTTTTTTTGATGGTCCCATTGCTCTTCCATATTATTTCACATAAACACTCATGATCTAGATATTTTATGCAATCCAACCTTAATATCTTCAAATAAATGATTTGTAGACGCAACTATGTGCTCTCATAGATGGCTTTCTCTTTACCTGCATTTGCACTGTCTCCTCTTTCTCCTTTTGCTCCTGATGGCCCCTGTTCTCCTCTTGGTCCAGGTGGTCCAGCAACCCCTGCAGGTCCCTGTGATCCTGGAAGTCCCTGTGGTCCTGCTGGCCCTGGTTAATCAAGTCAATGCATTAACTGACAGAATTTATGTTTTCAATAATAAAACACACAGATATAGGTATATTGAAGAACACCCCTGGTTCTGTGTGCACCAGAACTTGCGAACAGGAAAAAAAATTGTGCAAACACCGTTAAAGTCTATGGAACACAAACATGAAAACTCAAAAGTGCTCATTTTAACCACTTCAGCCACAGAAGGTTTTACCCCCTTCCTGGCCCGAACACTTTTTACAATTTGGCACTGCGCTGCTTTAACTGGTAATTGCGCGGTCATGCATTGCGGTACCCAAACAAATTGTGCTTCCTTTTTTTCCCACAAATAGAGCTTTCTTTTGGTGGTATTTGATCACCTCTGCAGGTTTTATTTTCTGCGATATGAATGAAAAAAAAAACAAATATTTTGAATAAAAAAAAGATATTTTCTTCTTTTTGTTATAAAAAAATCCAATAAACTCAATTTTAGTCATACATTTAGGCCAAAATGTATTCAACCACTTTGGAAAAAGAAATGTCAATAAGCGCAAAAGTTATAACGTCTACCAACTAGGGTACATTTTCTGGAATTTACGCAGCTTTTAGTTTTTGACTGCCTATCTCATTTCTTGAGGTGCTAAAATGGCAGGGCAGTACAACCCCTCACCCCCCAAATGACCTCATTTTGAAAAGTAGACACCCCAAGGAGATTGCTGAGAGGCATGTTGAGCCCATTGATTTTTTTTTTTTTGTCACAAGTGATTGAATAATGACAAAAAAAAAGTTTTTTTTACAAAAAGTTGTCACTAAATGATATATTGCTCACACATGCCGTGGTTATATGTGGAATTGCACCCCAAAATACATTTTGATACTTCTCCTAAGTATGGGGATACCTCATGTGGGAGACTTTTTGGGAGCCTAGCCACGTACAGGACCCCAAAAAGCAAGCACCATCTTCAGGATTTCTAAGGGATTACACTTTTTATTTCAGTCCTCACTACCTATCACAATTTCGCAGGCCATGAAATGTCAAGATAGCACAAAACCCCCCGAAATGACCCCATTTTGGAAAGTAAACACCCCAAGCTATTTGCTAAGAGGCATGTTGAGTATTTTGCAGATGTCGCTTTTTGTCACAAAGTTTGGAAAGTTTAAAAAAGGAAATAAATAAATGTTTCTTTTCTTTGTTCATTTTCAAAAATAAATGAGAGTTGCAAAATACTCACCATGCCTCTTAGTAAATACCTTGGGTGTCGACTTTTCCAAAATGAGGTCATTTGCCCCTCTGAAGGCGGTGATTGGTTTTTGGGGTCCTGAACACGGCTAAGCTCTCAAAAAGTCTCACACATGTGGTATCCACATATTCAGGAGAACAGAAAAATGTATTTTGGGGTGTAATGCCACATATTAGACATATGCGGAAATTCGTACATTCAGGAGGATCTGAAATACAAATTTTTATGCATACCAATTTTGTACGAAATATGAAATTTAGTTTACAAACTTTGGATCCAAATTCCATTACAAAAGAATCGGACAGAATGTTCATTAATTATGATTATTCATTATGATGAAGTTAAAAAACCCAGGAAGTCAGCACAGCACAGGGATGGTGGGAGCCCCTCATAATGATAAATTCATCATAACAAACATTCGTAATTGTTACAAAAAGTTAACAAAACTAAAAGTTAAAAGTCCAGGAAGTCAGCACAAGGATGGTGGGAGCCCCTCATAATGATAAATTCATCATAACGAAAATTTGTATTTCATATGAATCTGAATTGAATTTTAGACACGAATTACGAATACAAATTGATTTTAATATGAAACAGAATGGAACGAAACAAATTTATTGACCGCGCACATGTCTACCACATATGCATATGGCATGTTTGAGCGATATATCATTTAGTGACAACTTCGTGCAAAAAAAAAAGTTTGTAATTTTCTGGAAACTTGTGGCAAAATATAAAATATTCCATGGAATCAACATGCCTATCAGCAAATAGCTTGGGGTGTCTACTTTCCAAAAAGGGCTCATTTGGGGGGAGTTGAAATGTCCTGGCATTTTATGCACAACAGAGAAGCTTATGTTGCGCATCCCCCACTCGTCTAACCCCTTGAACACAAAGCCCTTTCTGATACTTTTTGTTTACATGAAAAACATTTTTTTTTTAGCTGGAAAATTACTTTGAACTCCCAAACATTATATATATTTTTTTTAAAGCAAAGGCCCTACAGCGTAAGATGGTGGGTTATGAAAATTTGTTTTTTACACAGTATTTGTGCATCGATTTTTCAAACGCAATTTTTTAATTAAATTTTAAAGCACACTATATTGACCAAATGTTTGATGAAATAAAAAGTATCATCTTATGCCAAGTACATGGATACCAAACATAACATGTTTTAAAATTGTGCACAAATGTGCATTGGCGATTAACTACATACATTTTTAAAAGCCTTTAAAGCCTTTAAATCCTTTACAGGTTACCACTTTAGATTTACAGAGGAAGTCTACTGCTAAAATTACTGCCTTCAATCTGACCTTCACGGTGATACCTCACATGTATGGTGCAATTGCTGTTTACATATGACACCAGACCAACGCTTGCATTCGCCTTTGCGCATGAGTACGGGGGGACAGGGGTGCTTTCTTTTTTTTTAAACTGTTTCTTTCATTTTTTTATTTATTATCATTTTTATTGTTATCTCAGGGAATGTAAATATCCCCTATGATAGCAATAGGTAAAGGTACCCTTTTTTGAAAAAAATTGCGGTCTTGGTGTGATAAAATGCTTTCCCAATTTCCCAGTGGCACTGTTTATATCCGGCGAAAGTCATGAAATTCTTGTAGCTTACGGTTTCTTAGGCCATAGAGATGATTGGCCTAATTAGCCACTAGGATTGCTTTTACATGAAAGCCAACCACTGGCTGAAAAGAATGATACCAAGATGATAACTAAACCTGCAGGCATCATTCTGTTATAATAAGTCCAGCAACATACCAATACGTTGTTTGGAATATATTGTAATGTTCTTTTTTTCATGCAGCCTGTGAGCTTTATGAAAAAAAGAGATTGTTCGGTGGGTATGCCCACCATTAGAATACTGCCCTTCATCCACTAACTTCTAATGATGGGCATACATGCACCATTTTTTTTTTTTTTTTTAACTGTTGTGATGAAATCACCTCCTACAGCAATGGAGTCACTGATTTACATATCACGAGAGCAAACGCTGTTGCTGTCAAGATGAATAAATCAGTGTTGCAGCTGAATGGCGTACCTGAAAAGCAAACAATGGTAACGATAAAACATTAACTCAACTAAAACAACTTGATTTTTTAACGCAATCTGTGCCTAAAAAATATATGCTGAAAAATTGGGGGCAATCCACTCCTAATGTTAGGAGCAAATCGCTTCTCTACCCCTGCCCCCATGCTTCGTATATATGCTCTTTTTTTTGCTCAAACTTGTCTTGCATACACACGGTCACACAAATGTTGTCGGAAATTCTGAACGCCAAGAACGTGGTGACATACAACACGTACTGTACAATGAGCCGAGAAATATTAAGTTCAATAGCCAGTGCAGCTCTTATGCTTGATTCCGAACATGCGTGGATTTTTGTGGGTTGGAGTTGTGTACACACGCTCAGAATTTCCGACAAAAAGTTGGAAAATTTGAGAACCTGCTCTCAAACATTTGTTGGTGGAAATTCCAACAACAGATATTTGTATGAAGCATACACACGGTTGGACTTTCAGACAATAAGCTCACATTGAACATTTGTTGTCGGAAAATCCTATTATGTGTATATGGCCCAGAAGACATACCATACCTGCAAAGCAAATACAATAAAAAATAGCAAAAATAAAACATTACAGTTCTAAAATACAGTAACAATAGAGATAGAACAATAGAGATAGAACAATAGAGAGCGAACAATAGAGCGGCCAATAGAGAGCGAGCATAAGAGAGAGAACAATAGAGAAGAAAAATAAAACCACTATTTTTTATTTTTTTTATTTTTTCTGTGTGTGTTTTTTTATTGCACTTTTATATAAACTATAAACTCTAAACTTTCCAGATTAGGGTCTCTCAAAATCTTTCGAGACCCTGTGTAAGTGTGCCCTAGGACTGTGCAATGCTGTACCCTATGCTAATACTCCCCTAGTGTGTGGTAGCATTCAAAACATTCACCAATCCAAAGACCAGGTTGGTCAGGACAGGAGGGACAATAAAAGCATCTGTCACGCCTATATACATGCTTTCTACAGACATGACATCTTATTTGGGGTGATCATTGGTTAAGGGTACCAGGAAGGACATCCGGGAAAATGCCTCCCATGCAGCCATCTCACTGTATTTGGTTTGGGAAGTTGGGCCACAGCACCATCTGGAAACAGAAGGGCTGTGATGTTCTCTTCCTGGAATTTAAGGAAGGATCCAGTTCATCCTGAAGCTTTGTATAGCACATAAGCATTCAGCAGAGCCAATTGGAATAAATATACAGACACTTTTTTATACCAGTATCTGGCCTTATGGGCTATTAGGTATGGCGCCAACAACTGCTCGTTGAGGTCCACCCCTCCCATATTAGGGTTATATTCGTGGACACAGAGGGGTTTCTCCATGACACCAGTCGCCGTTTGAATTTGGACCGTTGTGTCTGCGTGAAGGGAGGACAGAAAGAAAACATTCTTATTATCCCTCCACTTCACAGCGAGCAAATTATTACATCTCAAGCAAGCTCCCTCCCCCAGCCTAAGACGGGTAATATACAAGCCACTGGGGTAAGCCCCGGCGATTAGATCGCACAATGTCACATGCCTCAATTCCATGATAAAACAAGTGACTAAAAAGTGTCACGCTTGTGTAATAATTGTCCACATAAGAGCGGTACCCCTTTCCGAATAAGGGTGACATTAAGTCCCACACAATCTTATCAGTGCTACCTATGTGGTCTGGGCAGTTCTCTGGCTCTACGTAACTCTTCCCTCATTAACCATAAAACTATATGTATAGCCTGATGCCCTGGTACAGAGCTTATACATCTTGACCCCATATCTGGCACACTTGCTGGGAAGATACTGTTTGAATGACAAGCGCACCAGAAAACATAATCAGGGACTTATCAATGTAGACAACTTGATCAGGAGTAAACAAGGCTGCAAACTGCTGGTTGATCTGCTCGTATCGTATCCTGATCATGCAAGAACACAGGCATATGGTGAATTGGGTCAGTGCACTAATATGACCGCAACTCACTTTTTTTAGTTATGCCCATGAGGAGGGATAGGCCAAGGAAAGTCCTAAAGTCAGAGACCATAATAGGTCTCCAATCTCTGGCAAGGGTCAACTGGAGATTAGCGGTGATGAATTGAGCAGCATACAAATTGCTTTGGTCGACAAAAGATCTATAGAGCTCTTCCGTGAAAAACAGCAAATAAAAATCAAGTGACGTAAAATCAACTCGTTCCACCTGAATTCTGGGTTGGACAGTGAATGGGGAAAGTACAGGTGCTGCAGAAGTGGTGGACTCCCAATTCAGATTGGCAAATGCAGCAGGAAGGGCACTATGGGCTTGACAGGCTTGTCTTTGTCTTCTTGGTGGCTGCGGGACACTAGTTGTGCTAGCCACCTTACCACCTTGAACTGCACTTATGGGCCTTGCCACGTCACCACCTGTTTACTGCAGTGCTGGATGTACGACCAGGATGTACTAGGCTGCTGATGCTTGCCAGTTCACTAGTACTGGCTCTCTGCTCCATACGAAAGCCCTGTGGTTCTTGCACCTCACCAACAGCAGAAGAGGGTTGGGTACGCCTGACCTTGGCAGGGACCACTACTCCTTCGTCAGAGCTATTTGTCTGTGTGCTGCTGCTGTCTACAGGTTTGTATTCTGTGCCTGAATCTGACAGATGGGTGACTTCCTCATGTAGGACTCTTTTCTAGTGTACCTTCGAATGGACATTTTGGCCTCTAAATTTACTGGTACAACTAGTGAGACTCACAGGATAAAAGAGCACCTGGCTGTCAGTGACTGCTTCAAACGCTACCAAAAAAACTGTTAGCATTCGCAGGGAACAGGCCTGACATCTTGCGAATGCTGCAGTTATGTGTTTAGTGTTTTGTAAACGACAGTGATCGATTGATACTCCAATCGAAACAATGAATCCTAATCAAGCTGCTCCACAAAAACTCACCTAGAGATACTTTATGGTCCTGGAAGTAGCTGTTCTATAGACATGGAGATGGCTGCTCTATGGACCAAGAGGTGGTTGCTCCAAGGGTCTGGAGGTGTTGTCTAAATGGACATGGAGGTGAATGTTCTATGGACTGGGAAGTGACTGCTCTATGAACCTGGATGTGGCATTACTATGTTCCCGGAAGTAACTGCTCTGTGAACTTAGAAATTTCAATGGATCAATGGATCTAGTGGTAGCTGCTTTATAGCCCTGGAGATGGCTCGAACAATTTGCAGCTTCTTTATAAACTTGCCTCATACAGTTTAAGCATTTGACAGCATTAAAATATGTTTTTCATACCTGTTTCTCCCTTTTCCCCTCTTTCTCCATTTGTTCCATTTTTGCCATTCTTTCCAGGAGCTCCACATGTGATAATAGAGTAGGCATTCTCACTTGAGTCATAGCACACTTGTGTGGCTGGTGTCACTAAAGCTACATGAAGCAAAAGAACACCAAGCACCTTCACAATCTGTATATTCCACATTTTTTAGTCTGTAGAGGAGAAAGAAATTTTTTTGTCACTGACCGCCAAAAAAAACTTCAAAACACAATATTATCTGCAGACAAGCAAACTAATTGCACATGGCTCCCGTATTAAAAAAGAGGAACAGAAAGAGATTGAAGATCTATTAGATAGAATTCATAAACTTGAAGTCAAACATAAGATACACTTTCGATTTCGTAGATGCCCAAGAATTGGAGACCCTGCGAATAAATCTGTCACAGTGTCTGGATCAAAAGACTAAAGATAGGTATAGATATTTTGCCCATTGTTTTTATGAGCAGGGAAATAAGTGTGGCAACGCAACTAAAAAAACAATAAGAATCTCACCACATTCATTCTCTGTTGGTAAATAAAAAACAAGTAGTAGATACTCAATTAATAGCGGCAGAATTCCACCATTTTTATACATCTTTATATAATGTTTCCTCTCCTTCTTTGAATGCTGCAATGACTGTGTTGCCATCTGCAGGCTTGGAAGAAATGGAATGTCCAATTACTACAGAGGGATTGGGTAATAGTAATAGCTACATTACCATTAGGTAAGAGCCCTGGGCCGGATGGCTTCACAAATGTATATTATAAAAAATTCCTTTCAACTTTGATACATCCTCTTTGCAATTATCGTAACTCTATCACTGCTTCAAACCCGCTGTCCTCAGAAGCTGTACTGGTCCATGAAAAGAAAATTGAGTAGAATTGGTGCTATACCTTTAAATCAATAATAAGTTTCAACTTACAAAGTCCTATAACCATTGGTGCTGTAAAATTGCTGCTAAGTGAAATATTTAGAAATTATTAATATATGCATGCCGTTTATTGCAAGGTCCCCTTACTAATATAAATTTCAAGTGCACCTTCTGAAAGAAAAAAAAATATATATATATGTGCAATTCTAAACGTTATAAGCCATTAATCAACATTTATAACCCATGCCAGTGATTGTGGCAAAAAAATATAATAAAAAATTAACAAACAGGGGAATTGTAATGTGCAAAAAGTTCAAATCTTCCAATTTCCTTTCCTATACTGTAAGTGTGGAAATATAGACAGATGCTTTATATTATGCAAAACAATTCACGGCCAAAGTTTTTATTTCCAAGTGGTGACATGTGCAAATTCCAGAACAACTGGTCCATGTTGTGGTCCTTCCAAAATCTGGGAAGGATCTACAACAATGTGCCAACTATAGGCCCATATCCCTTCTTAATTCAGATACTAAAATCTTTTCTAAAATATTGGCCCTTTGATTACAGGAGCATGTGGTGAAATTAATTCATCAGGATCAGACTGGCTTTATAAAGAATCGAGAAGCTAGAGATAACACAATTCAAGTTCTTCATATTCTTCACTAGGCTCAAAATGGACCTAAACAAACTCCACGAGCGGTAATATCAATGGATGCTGAGAAAGCATTTGATAGAGTAAATTGCAATCCCACAAAGCTTTTTTAAACGTATGCGCAGAGCCTTTCAGACTTTTGTATGGAATGACAAACATCTTAGACTGGCTTATGATATACTGCGCAGACCTAAGTGGGAGGGAGGGGTCGGGCTTCTTGATATCACTCTATACTATAAGGCCATGTTTCTAGTACGTGTCCTAAATTGGTGTCATGACACAACAAATAAAATATGAGTCTCTTTGGAGAAAACAATGGCAGGTAGGAACTTGACAGGGGCACCTTGGATTCCAAGAGTGTCAAGGGGTCTTTCAGAATGGGCATCTCCCTTAACGTTGACATCCAGTTCGCATTGTGCGCTATACAAGTATTTCATTCAATGAATATAATTGTCAAACTGGCCCCACAGACATCTCCTTTGGCCCCCACGGGGATATATCCTTGGTTCTCCCCAGGGGAAGAACTTAGAACACTGGGAGTATGGGGTACAGATGGGAATACAATGTTTGCCCCAAGGGGTAAATTGACCCCTCTAGGAGCTGACATCATCTCTTGGGAGATCTAGAATAAGATCTTTAAGCTCGTTAACTGCATTTGAAGTGTTATGTTTTTATATCTCAGAATCTGGACGCCTATTAGCTCAAATGTATAGACTGGTCCTTAGTGGGCAATACACCTCAACTCCATATTTTATTAGAGAATGGGGGAGAGAGCTGGGGTGTCATTTCGCATCTTTACAACTTAAGAGATTGATTAAAAGGACCCAAGCATCCTCTATAAGTTCCCAAATTCAGGAGATGTCATATAAATTCTTAAACAGATGGTATCAGACTCCTATGCCTAGCACAGATATACGTGACAAGAGATGATCGCTGCTGGAGAGGTTGTGGACAACGGGGCACATACATCCATATATGGTGTACGTGCCCCAAGATTAAACCGATTTGGGAACCAATTGCACCATGGATTAAACAACTGAGAATTAGACCCATAGAAGTTACTCCTTTACATTTTCTGTTTCATGGGATGCCATGTTCTAAAAAGTTCTATAAAAAAGCATTACACCTTATCTGTTTAATGCAGCAAAAGCATTAATACCAAGGCTCTGGAAGCAGGAGAGAGCCCCCACCTTGATGCAATGGAAAAAGGAGGTTAATGCAATAATGGAGGTGGAATGATGGTTATTTACAGTTAAGGATCAAAAGGATAAGTTTAAAGATATATGGGCAGGTTGGATGTATTACTCAAGAGAAATATCAGCTGACTAGGGTTACTGGTGATCCCCTTATATTGGTTAAAGTATATATAGCAGTAGATTTTCCCCTTAGGTGCACCTGTTATTAGTTAATGGTTATTTATTTTAGTATGAGAAACCCCACATGGGAAAGGTTTTTTTTTTTTTTACAACCAGTTGATGGAACAGATATGAGAGAATTTTCACTGCACATTTGAAGAATTGTAGATGAACAGTGTTCATCCCTAATTATAAAACATTTTTATTTATTTTTTATGCACATATGAGGAAATGGAACGGGGCATCCCTAAATTAAATTTGTTTTATTTCTCCTTCCTTCTTTTGTTGCTGTCTTTCTCTTTTTCACACCCTCTTTCAATGAAGAGAGGCAAGATTTAATGCTAGGAAGGTTTTTGGGTTTTGTTTTTTTTGTATTTTTTTTGTATTTATTTATTTTATTTATGCTATGTGTTAATTGTATATAAATATAAGTAGAAAAAACAAGGTATTTATACACATTAAAATGTGTACAATGTAGATAAAAAAAAGGAATATATGTTGATATATTTTAATGTTCTCCCAATTGGAGATGTTTATTATAGCACTTTGATTCATTAAAAATATATATAAAAAAAAAAATCTTCATACTGGTTTCTCCCTTTTCCCCCTCTTTTTCCATCTGTCTCATTTCTTCAATTCTTTTCAGAAGCTCCACATGTGATAATAGAGTAGGCATTCTCATTTGAGTCATAGCATACTTGTGTGGCTGGTGTCTTTAATAGAGATGGGCTGAACGAACCCCTTTTCTGTTCACACCAGAACTTTCAAACACCAGGAAAGTTCGGACCAGAATAACAACCTCCATTAAAGTCAATGTGACCCGAACGTCAAAAATCAAAAGTGCTCATTTTAAAGGCTTATATGCAAGTAATTGGGCATACAATGGTTATAGGGGTCTGGGTCCTGCCCTGAGGGACATGTATCAATAAAAAAAGTTTGTGAAAAAAGTAATTTTTAAATGAGCAGTGATTTTTTGATTTTTAAAGTGAAAGCATAAAAATGAAAAACTCCTTCCAATATAGTGCCTGGGAGTCCCCTTAGTCTACCTGTAACGTGGCACATCTGTACCATGTCTAGAATCTGCTGCAGCAATAATTGCATTTATGAAGCCAAAAAAATATTATTTTGCTCAGCAACAGCTGGGGAGCCAGTGTGCATGATGAGGCCACAATGAAGTGCACTGGGAACAAGAGAGATTAGAGATTTTTTTGATACATTCTGGTGTCACAGTAACAGGTGTGTAAAAATTGGTCTTTGGGTGTCTGTGGCACCTTATACAGGTACTCTTGATGAAAGGAAGAATTGGCCTTGCTGTAAAAAATCGCAATTCTATGCACCTGTCAAACAGGTGCCGAAAAATTGGTCTTTGGGTGTCAGTGGTGCCTTCCCACCATAACCCTATAGAGGTACTCTTGATGAAAGCAAGAATTGGTCTTGCTTAAAAAAAGTTGCAATGATAGGCATTTGTCAAACAGGTGCAGAAAAATTACTCTTTGGGTGTTAATTGTGCCCATGAAACCTATACCAAAAACATTCTACCAGATGAAATGATTGACCACCCTCAAAGCTAGGCAGTCTCAAAGTCCTGCAGAGATTCCACATCCCAAAAAGACTTAATCAGTGACATCGGCATCAGAGGCTTCATAGCTGGTAATCCAGGACTGATTCATTTTTTATAAAAGTCAAACGGTCCACGGAGTCTGTGGACAGACACGTTCTATGACCAGTAACAAAACCTCCTGCAGCACTGAATGCCCATTCTGAAAGCACGTTGGGCAGTCCAACAACTCATTAGAAAAAGTAAAGTACTAATGCGCTATCTAGAAAATGCTTGACAGTCAATATTAAAAGCTAAAAATATATAAAAAAATATATAAAAATAATATTTTCATATAAAGTGCTTGGTGGAAAGTGGAAAGCAGCTGGACTTCTATAGTGTTACCGGCACCAATAAATCTGTGTATAAATAATGAAGTAGCGCTAACAAAAACAAAAACAAGTGCAAATGTGCTTAGAAATACACTTATTCCTCCTGAAATTGTGCCTTAGCACAAACAATTATAGTGATAAATAAAACGTTCAAAACATGAATAAGTCTGATCCAGTGAATAAAGTGCAATAAAATCCAGTGAATAAAGTGCATCACATCTTCCTATTATTATTCAATTAATTAGATTAAAATTGACCATATTTCAATATTTAAAGTGCATCAATAATCAGTCTAAAAAAATGTTCCCATCAAAAAGTGCATCCAAAAAGTAGTTTGACAATTCAAGGAAATGTTCAGTCTCTTAATTCTATGTGATCAAGCAGAGATGAGGGGGACAGGGACGAATAAGGGAGTCCAATCTAAAATACTGCTATGAATATATTCAGGATCCTCTGCCAGTTGTACCAGCCTCTCACCTTCAAGGAAGACCCCCACGGGTCAAATGGTGCATCAATGGACAACAGTGTGGTCACTTTCTCCTCCTTGATGGCTCCAGAAACAGAAGAAATGATGCCCTGCCTAATGACTGACCACCATGTCCACCTTTGCTTGTGGACACATTTTTTGCTGGCCCCCTTACTGTGCCAAGGGAGCATCTGCCTCATTTATAACATCTGCTAATGATGAAACGCGTCTGTAGGAAAGCACGTAGTGACATTACCACTCAATCTTACTAGGAGGATGGGCTCTGTGTGTTTGTGCCGGCTGGCATCTTTTTAATATGCATGCAATCTTCTACTTAAATGTAAGAGCATTACCTGGCTTTTTAATTAATGCAATTGCCGCAGTATCACGCTATGGTCAGTTTGCTTTCTTTTGGGGCATCAATTTGAGTATAGGAGAGGAAGTGATCTGTATGATCCAGCCCACCGGCACCAGTGTTGACATCCGCAAGCTAAAGGCCTTGGCTGGGTTATAGCCATCTGCCCTTTATGCTTGCCATCTGGTAAGCAGATATCAGTTACAGTGGTTGGGCACTCTCTGGTCTGTGTGTATACACTGTGGTGACATCAAGATTTACAAGTGTTTCATATGGACTTTTCTTATATAGTTTATGGTTTTAAATGGATTTACTGATTGAGACTATTTTTTTAAATTTTTTTCCATTTCCAATGTAAAAAAGTGTTTGGTGCACTTTAATTTGAGTACTCACACTACACGGACACATTCCACGGATACACTATAGTATACTGCAATATAATGCGCCAAACATACAGTGATGCACAGAACTATATATTACTACAGTATATATACTACAGTAACTCCCACAGAAGTAAATGGCGCTTAACTGGCAGTAAGGCTCGATTCACACTAGCGCATTTTTTGATGCATTTTGCAGAAATGCAAGGAAATTTTTTAACATGGGTTCCTATGGAACATGTTCACATCAATGCATTTTTGTGCCTCTGCGTTTTTGGAAAGGGTTGGGAACTTTTTTTCATGCAAAATGCAGCAATTTGCATGTAATAGAAGTCAATGGACCTGCATCAAAAACCGCGTTTTTGCCACGATTTTGCCGCGATTTGCGTTTTTTTTTTTTCTCCATTTTTTTCCCTGTATATATCTGGTTGCTAAGCAACCACAGTGTAAAAAAAAAAAAAAAAAAAACGCAACACGTGGCAAAATCGCCGCAAAATCACGGTAAAAATGCGTGTCCAAAAACGCGGCAAGCACCACAAAAAGCACTGCAAAAACGCCCAAAAGCAACATGCATAGATGTGAATCGAGCCTAACACACAAAACTATATGCCGTTAAACTGACAGTAAAACACACAAAACGATATGGTGTTAAATTGGCAGTAACACACACAGAAGTAAATGACATTAAACTGGCAGTAACGCACGCAAAACGATATGGCGTTAAACTAACAGTAATGCACACAGAACTATATGGCGTTAAATTGCAGTAACACATGCAAAACTATATTGTGTTAAACTGGCAGTAATGCACACAGAAGTAAATAGCGTTAAACTGGCAGTAACGCACCAAACTATATGGCGTTAAACTGCCAGTAATGCACACAAAACTATATGGCATTAAGTTGGCAGTAACGCACAAAGCTATATGGCGTTAAACTGGCAGTAAAGCACACAAAACGATATGGCGTTAAACTGGCAGTAACGCACATAGAACTATATGGCGTTAAACTGGCAATAAAGCACGCAAAACTATATGATATTAAACTGGCAGTAATGCACACAGAAGTAAATGGCGTTAAACTGCCAGTAGTGCACAAAACTATATGACGTTAAACTGGCAGTAACGCACACAAAACAATATGGCGTTAAACTGGCAGTAACGAGCACAGAAGTAAATGCTGTTAAACTGGCAGTAATGCACACAGAACTATATGGCATTGAACTGGCAGTAACGCACACAAAACTATATGGCATTAAACTGGAAGTAACTCACACAGAACTATATAGCGTTAAACTGGCAGTAACGCCCGCAAAACTATATGGTGTTCAACTGGCAGTAACATACAGAACTATGTGGCATTGAACTGGAAGTAACGCACGCAAAAAGATATGGCGTTAAACTGGCAGTAACACATACAGAGGTAAATGGTGTTAAACTGGCATTAACACAATCAAATAGACGGTGCTCAACCATCACTACACTGACGCTATCTGAACTGTCCCTACTCTATCTATACACTTATCGAAAGATTACTGACACGGTCTCACTACACTACACTGAAACTATATGACCTGTCCCTATTCTACACTAATGTATGTATGAATGACTGACACTAAACTAATATTCTACACTGACAATTGATGCAAAATAGCACAGTATAGCACACTAACTAACTGATAGCACACTGAAATCACACTGAAAATGTCTGCCATTAAAAGAATACTTGTATACTGTGGGACGGGAATGAGCCATGATTAAATAAAGTCATGATGACAGTGTCCAATTATGACTCTGACAGCTTTCACTGCTTCAGCCAATTAGGGCTTGCAATGCACTGTTCAGCACCACAATGCATTGTGGTCAGTACGGGGGGTGAAAAAATGGTCGAACGGCTGTATCTCCTCTTTGAATTGGTCATTGGTAAGAATATACTTTTATATTAGTGGTCAGTGAGAAGAATGTCCCTTACATTGGTGGTCAGAAATCCACACTTAAAAAATATTGGTATCATTCGGCTGACTCTGCCAAATGGCACTGGACCTGGAACTATGCAAGCACCATCAGATGGAAGGTCTATCAGTCACATCTCAAGGAGTCCCAAGTAAGCTCTGGAGGAACCCTGGTTAAGAATGGCTGTTCTATACAACTGCTGTGATAACAGATATTATTCTGTATATAACTAGAGGAATAGTCTTTCATATGGAGATTGCTGGGGGCCTCACCACAAATATCTACATCTTTAGTCCTCGTATAAGCTCCAATCAGCTCAACTTAGAATGGGCAAAGTACATGTTGATTTCAAGCCAATTTACAACCAAACTCAACCATCTAAAAAAAAACAATAGACTGAAAAAAAAGAGTACAGTAGATATATTAATCAATAAGATGTTAATGTAATTTTAAAAGTAATTTTCACTCTTTAAATCAGTAACATAACCTCTGATGATCCTGCCATGAAGGTAATTGTTTAAGCACTCTGTTCCTATCTCTTTTCACGGGGCGTTGTAACCCCACCACATGGGTTTCCATCAGAGCATGGTCTACACTTGTCACTATCTGGAAACCTATCCGAGAAAATTCTATACTTAGTGCATGTCTAGTTGGCTACAGAGAGGTTGCAGGAATTATTCTGTGTTACAATGTTACAATTACATAGAAATGCAATCATATAAATATCATTCAAATAGTACCCGAAAGTGTAATTCTACTCACGACTTGAGCACGTAGAAATCTGAATCAGGTGTAGTGCAATAGCTTCAACCTGCCTCTATATATATTGATAAGATGATGGTTTATGTGCATAATCTAAATAAACAAAAGTCTAGAAATATGTATAAACACAGTAAAATATGCAACATTTTAAGGAAATTCTCCCTAGAGTTTGACATTTCCTGTAGAGTTACTTTGTCATGGGTAATAAGGAGGACACCCTTCTGAAAAAAGTGTGGGAACAAGGAAATTGTTCTGTTCCTAACATTGAATGCATGGCATTAATAAGTCTAGTAAATCAGCATAGGTAACTAGATACTTTCTATATGAAATGACCAATAGGAGGAACATTTTCAGTCCAGTAGCTAAATATTCAAAATCTCCATTATGGGCTAACATAATTTTTTCCTCAATCCTGCCTCTCACCCTGATCTAACCCATCCTACAAGACATTTTCCCCATTTAAAGGAAAAAGAAAGTATTTCCAATATCTCACGTTACAGCATCCTACGTGATTGCGGACTCACCTCTTAGCGGTGCAATCCAGAGTTTTTTTGGGTAAAGGACCCCAAATAAGGAAGTCACAACAGGACCATGCAGCTTAATCATGGGAAAATTTTAATCAAAAAACAAAAAACACTGGGTAAAAAACTCCACCAACACCTTCACAAAGTCTAAAATAGGTCTAAAAAGATAATGTTGTCTGGGATAGACGCAACTGTGGGCACCAAATGTTAGTAATGCTACTTTCACACTGGGGACGCAAGAGCGTTGGAACTATAGCGTCACTTGTTTTAGAGACATTTTTTGTCTGCTAGGGGAGTGCTTTTAACCCCCCCACTAGTGGCCGAGGAAAGGGTTAAAAGTGCGTGTGTTGCAGCACTTTGGAAGCGGTGCCCATTCATTTCAATGGGCAGGGTGTTTTGGAAGCACTGTACATGGCGCTCCCAAACCACCCCAAAGATGATGCTTACAGGACTTTTCTCTGTGCTTTAAGACTTAGAAGGGATTTTATTTTCTTACGTAGGTCAAGCAAGAGTGTTTCAGTTTCCAGTGCTAATGATTGTGTATGCTTATTTTCAAGTTCACCTATAGCCCGTGTCAGATCAGTAAGTTCCTTTTCTGCCTCTATTTGGCAGTGCCAGTTTTCATAAATTCCCCCCATATTACACACTTATGGGCTGCCCACACTGTCAGTGGTCCCATCAGTGATGTTTTCCTTAAAGTACAGTTGTATCGCTTCTGTTATCTTTTCTACAGTTGATGTGTCTGTGAGTAATGAGGAATTCAACCTTCAGTTGGGGGCTCCAAGTCGTCAAAGCCCTTGTACACACAGTTGGACATTCCAACAACAAAATCCGTTGGATTTTGTCCTACAGATTTTGTCCGAAACTGGTGTTGCATACACACGGTCGGACAAAGTTGTTGGAAAATCCAATCATTAGTAATGTGATGACGTTATTTAGCCTGGGACTATGATCAGGCTAGTAGCCAATAGCTTTGGTCTAGGAATTTGATCTGAGCATGCGTGGCACTTTGTCCAATCGGAATTCTCTACAAACAATCGGACAAAGTCTGATCGGATCATGTTGTCGGAAAATTTTATAGCCCAGCTCTAAAACTTTGTCGGTTGGATATTCCGACGGAAACCGTCCGATGGAACCCACACAAGGTCGGATTATCCGACAACACGGTCCAATCAGACATTTTCCATCGGAATGTCCGACCGTGTGTACAAGGGCTAACAGTTTTGTGTAATGACACTGAGATCGGTGCATGGTCTGAGAACGTTTTTATGCCTATCTTGGTGGTTCGCAAAAGGTGTAGGTCTCGCTGTGATAAGAAAATGTAATTAATGCATGTAAATTTGTTGTGCAAAGCCGAGTAGAATCTAAAATCTCCACCTGTGGGATAGCTCAAGCGCCAGGTGTCAAATAAAGTGAGTGAAGTCAGAAGTTTTTTAATTTTACGTCGCTTTTTTGTATAGCAAACTGGATTTGCCACCTGAAGTGTCCTGTAGGGGGTTTAGCGCTAAGTTGAAGTCCTTGCAGGACTTTTCTAATGTCCCGCAAGTGCACCACCCAGTGTGAAAGCACTCAGGTGTTCACATTCGGGCAGCATGGGAAGCAGGTTTCAGGCACTTTACAAGCGCTATTTCTAGTGCTAAAATGCCTGAAAACTGCCTCAGTGTGAAAGGGGTCATAATTATTATGGCCCATTCAGGTCTGCAGCAGATAGATATTCAGGTGGATCACCAGATTGGGCTTGTCCTCATCTGGATTTGGAATGTATGCACAATAGTGGGACTGAAAGTAGAGTAGCACAGGGCTGTGGTGGATAGAGTCTCTTGAACCTTCAGCACTGTATAGTATCAGTTATTATGCAAACTTATTAATACTGATGAGAGTCAGTTGGTTCAAACACTCATACAGGCAGCAGTAAAGTGCACGCACACTGTAAGCAAAGTATGGGGTCGTTGGATCTGCTCACCCAACCAATACATCAGTATGTCCACTTCCTGGATCAGAGGAGGAAAGCATGGTCCTCGCGTGTGTGTATATCTCACAGGGAATTAGGTTGGCTGCCAATGTTGGTACTCAATTGCTCTGGTCTCTCGCAGGGGTTAGAGCAGTCTGTAGTCATCTAGTCAGTATGCGTGGCCTGTACTGAAGATGGCATTCACTGCCTCAATAGGTACATCAAGGGTGTGCCAGTGTGGAGCCACGTCACCCGTGATGTCAGTGCATCACTCACGTGGTGTGTTTTCCACACTTACCTTGTTAAAGGATAAATATACCTTTTGGCACATGTTAGATATTCTACCCATATCTAGGTTGGAACTTGTAACATGTTGCAGTAGCTGCAGCCTCTCAACCCCCCCCCCCCCCCCCCAGTGACAGCAGGCAGGCATCTTCTCTTGGCACCCGTTGTCACTGTTTTGAAAATAACATGGCCGTGTGGTGCTCCTCCGGCCTGGACACATCATTCATTCACAGTCCTCTAGGAATGGGAAACTACAAGTCCCAACAGTCTTTGCAGCTGTCGACTCGAAGTTTCCATGAACTACCATGGTGCTGTTGAGCGCTCTGGTAGTTCATTGTCTTTTCCTGTCAGTGTTTATCTTCTTGTATGAGGTATGAGCAGATACACTGACAAGTCTGCAGGAGTCCTTTCCAGGCTCCAAATAAAATAAAATAAAATGTAAATGCACATTTCTTTACCAGCAAAATGATGTGCATTTATTTTATTTATTTATTTTTCATAGGTGAATCTAGCCTTTAAGCCAGATATACTCACCTAAGACCCCCCACAGGTTCTTCATCACCACTGATCCTGGAGGACCATAAATCCAACTGTGATGAAGTCCGAGATCATTGGTCCCCTGCTCTTGCCAGTGATGATGTCATTCTCTTCTGGATCCTGAGAGACCCCACCACTGGACATCCAAAAGGAAATGTCAATGTCATGAAGGCACTGAAGGACCCAAGCGGAAAGTAATCAGAAGAGAAACTCTGGGCTATGGCATTACGTGATAAGGTAAAAAGGGCATTTACTTTTTTTTGATCCAGCAATCAGATAGAGGTGGGTGTGAGAAAGGAGGAAGCAGTGGGCACTGGGCAGTACCCCAGTATAAAATGTAAAAAAATTAACAACGGACAATGCACACAACTGCCTTGATGAAATTACATCAGAAGAAGCCCTTCACTTCAGAGGCGATAATTACTACCTGAGTTTGCTGGTAGTATCAGCAGGTGGTAATTGGCTATCCCCTGAGGGTGTTGGAGTCTGGTTGGAGAGAGTGTGCTGCGCAGTCATGCAGGTGTTTGAGTGCAATCTGCCCCTGTTTAACCTCCTGAGGAGGAGAAGAGTTGACAT
Source organism: Lithobates pipiens (assembly GCF_037356315.1). Taxonomy (NCBI): domain Eukaryota; kingdom Metazoa; phylum Chordata; class Amphibia; order Anura; family Ranidae; genus Lithobates; species Lithobates pipiens. The sequence goes on from NW_027507787.1 coordinate 246,326,598, forward strand.
CATGGCACCCAGGCATTTTACTGAGCACACTTTAAGGGAAGCCCTGAAAAAGTTTAATCTGACAAAGGAGCTTATTCTTGCACTTGAGTTTAGTGTTAGAAACCACAACCCAGCAAAGTCACACAATAGCTGGCATGACAAAATTGTTAGCGGTGCTCCACTTCCTGGGAAAGGCATACTTCCAAATGGTTGCTGGTGACATGGAAGGAACATCACAGGCTTCTTTCTCGCGTGTACTAGAAAGAGTTCATCGTGACTTCCATACCATAGCAGATACTCACATATAGCATATACCTTATATGCCATCATTGTGCAATTATATAAACAGTGGAGTTCATGCCATGGCATCCATGCCCAATGTATTGAGTGCTATTGATTGCACACATGTCCACTTTTTCCCACCCAGTCACAAGGGGCATATACTGTATACCTCAATAGAAAGGGAAATCTTTCCATCATTATCCAAGTGGTTTGTGATGCCGAATTGTGATTGATGTTGTCAGAGGTTTTCTTGTATCTGTGTATGATGCACAGGTGGGCAGGGTCTACTGTGCCCGTGCATGTAGGGTAACACTTGCGCGGAATATGCTTATCAATGTCGCGGACCAGGCAGAGACTGTGGCCATGTGAAAAATCAAGCATTAAAGCAGTTCCCTGACTTAGAGATGAACCTTCACTATGTGCCGTAATAAAGTGCAGAGTTCCTCTGAAAAGTGACTTGTCCCATGTCACTACACCCTGTAACTTGTATGTTGTATTAGAAGCGACATGCTGAGTCTGCACCCACTTCGGCACTCCAGCGTACCTCTGTTACCTCACTCCCAGTAGCAGAATGGGGTCCTGCTGAACACATAGTATATCCCTCATGCATGCTCTCATTCAACCTGCCCTTCCTATACCATGTGACAAGGCCATAAATCTCTGAGATGCTAGTCTTCTCCCAGTTGTCACGGGAGACCTACTGCTTGGGAGGGAGCCAGAACATTGACCCCTTCATTACCAGAGGACCAGTCACCTTACTAGGTACCATGCCTAATGACTGGTTGATTGTAGATTGTTCCTTACCTTTCCCTGACTCTAACTAAAATAGCATAATGGCCCAGGCATACCTACACAAGGTGAGAAACCATATAGGCATTGTGTATGACTTGGATGCTGTCTGTGGCTCCCATTATCTTTAGCGCCGTCTGTGTCCTCACAGGTGGATCTCTAAACCAACTACACGCTCTCCACTCTGACTACCAGCTTGATCAGCTCCCAGTCTCAACACTCCCTCTCTTTATATAACTGGTGGGCCTGCCAAAATCAAAAGCCTAGGAAATAATCCTAAAATGTTTTAACCCCTTTCCCAACCTGGGCTGGCTGTTGGAACTAACTACACATGTTTCAACTTGCCCATACACATATTCTACGATAGTCACAGCTGTAGATCCATATTTTAGGAGATTTAGGCAGGATATCCGTGTCCACCCTCATTCCAAAACTTGAATTGTTAATGAGCATACCTTTGTAGTTCTTCGTAAATCAAATACATATTTTTGGAAGACTGATCTTGGATTCAAATGCTAATATTTGTATATAAGGTCTGCCGGCTTAATAATGCTATTAAGAATTGGCTTGTATATTTTGTTTTGGTGACTTGCATGTTTGTATTCACATTGCAGACCATGCCATGGTTTTCTCAAGTTAATTCAAGCTATTCAGTAGATTCTGATAATGTGATCTCTGTGCTTCTATCCCTACCTATACTTAGCTGTAAAAGATACAAGCTGTAAGATCAGCCAACATTCAATTTTGCTTTCCACAATCCAAATAATATTAATAATTAAATCAGTGTAGCATGCCCTGCTCCCTTAAAGCACTTTTCCACCCTATATCCTTAAAATAGTGAATCCCCAATTCCTTAAAATAAAAACAAAAAAACTCAATATATAAGTAATACCTCCCATTATAATGCATAAAATAGCCAGAACAGAAAAACATTCCCACTCCACTCATATACTGTGACCTTCAACGTGTCCTTTCCATTTACAAGTGCATATGAATACAGAAAATTCCATTACACAATATATTTCGCACAGTGCATCTATAATGTGAGATTTTCAATCAATTCATGCATAATTATAGTCCTTGGTGAACCCAGTGTAAATTCCTACAATTCCAGTACACTATTCACCAGTGTGTGAAATATGCAGTATTTTTTTTTCTTCCACATGTGAGCCCTCTTCTACACCATATGCTTCATATGCTTATGGTGATGCTCTCATTCAGACAGATAATGTCTAGAAGTGTGGCCCACATGTTGTAGCCCACACAGGCATTCTAACATTTAATCATATATGGGATATCCGCACTTCCATAAAAACTTCACACATAAATTATGAAAAATAGCAGCCAACACTATTTGTTTGATTCACAAACAAAAAGCATAAAAAGTCCACATTTGGTACTAAGAATAAATATTAAACGTCTTTAAAGTCTGGAAGAGGAAGAGATGAGATCCCTGCATCAGCTACAGTGTGAATTTGCAGCACACCACACCACAGTGCCAAATCCAATCTCCTTACCAGAAAGAGAATAATTACAAACATGTAACAGAATCTGTCAGCAACTCCAACATCAAGGACGTTCAATGGATGGATATGCATATGTGCTGTGGCAGCATCGCAGGACAGGCTTACATTCATCACCTCTTTCCAAACTCAACTAGGACATCTGATATCCAAGTTCACTCATAACATTCCCCCAATCATGAGACCGGTGTCACAAACAAATGAAAAACACCACATAGTGAAGCCCGTAGAGGAATGTTAAGCAATTTATTAAAGGTTGTACTTCCATAAGAGTAGATAAAAATGAATATTTGGTTAAAATCAAGTATTGCTGTGGCTCAGAGCATGCTTGTTTCTCCAGGGGCCCAGCTAACGCATTTCATCCAATAGCACATTGTCAGAGGCGTGGCCTTATGACACAAGTATGCCTATCTATGTTCATTCCGGATATCGCATCAACCAGAAATTGACACTTGGAACGCACAACATATCTGTCCATGGCTTAAAATTTGCTCCAGATAAATTAAATTTGGGGCCTTTATTGATGTGCAAACGTACATCAGAAAAATAACATCAAAATATATCTTCTCTCTTATCCCCCGAGAGGGAGGGATGCAATTGAAGGTGGAGTGAGACACTCAGGATTGTCCAATGCCTCTCTTTCAATCCACCAGGGAATGAATATACTTCCATGCAGCTTGGTATTTAAAGACTTAGTGATGAAAGACATCAACAAATAAAGGATCAAAAGGGACAGCAGTAATCAAAGGTTTAAAGAGAGTTGGAATCCCTGGAAAGTAGAAAGTAGGTATGAGCTGAACACCCCCCCCCCCCCATTTGGTTCGCACCAGAACATGCGAACAGGCAAAAAATTTGTTTGAACACGCGAACATCGTTAAAATCTATGGGACACGAACATGAATAATCAAAAGTGATAATTTTAAAGGCTTATATGCATGGTATTGTCATAAAAAGTGTTTGGGGACCTGGGTCCTGCCCCAGGGGACATGTACCAATGCAAAAAAAAAGTTTAAAAAATTTCAGTTTTTTCGGGAGCAGTGATTTTAATAATGCTTAAAGTAAAAAAAAAGTGTAATATTCCTTTAAATTTCGTACCTGGGGGGTGTCTATAGTATGCCTGTAAAGGGGTGCATGTTTCCCATGTTTAGAACAGTCTGACATCAAAATGACATTTCAATGCATGGGGGTCCCCCTAAATTCCACACCAGGCCCTTCAGGTCTAGTATGGATATTAAGGGGAACCCAGCACCAAAATTAAAAAAAAAATGGCGTGGGGTCCCCCCAAAAATCACATACCAGACCCTTATCCGAGCACGCAACTTTTATTTTTTCACTTTAAGCATTATTAAAATCACTCCTCCCGAAAAAAACAGCAGTTTTTAAAACTTTTTTTGCATTGATACATGTCCCCTGGGGCAGGACCCAGGTCCCCAAATACTTTTTTTTGACAATATAATGCATATAAGCCTTTAAAATTAGTACTTTTGATTTCTCCTATAAACTTTTAAAGGGTGTTCCCTTGCTTTCGAATTTGCCGCGAACACACAAAATTGTTCACTGTTTGGCAAACTGGCGAACAGCCAATGTTTGAGTCGAACATGAAGATCATCCCTGGTAGAGAGGACATCATAGTCTGCCCTACCAATAAGGTTGGTGGGATTGTTGTGTTAGACAGAACAGCATATGTGGGTGAAATGAACAGAATTTTTTCTGATACTGATACTTACATACCTTTGCACAACAATCCAACCACCAAATATAAAAAAGAATTGACCAAAATCATTGATTCAAGATTGTAGGGATAACTTACTCACAGAAAAAGAGAAAGCTTTTTTGATACCAATAGCACCAAGAGTACCAATCATTTATTACCTTCCCAAAGTCCACAAAAATTAAGCTAACCCGCCGGGGAGGCCTATAATTAGCAGTTTGGACTCTGTTACTTCAAGAATTGGGAAGTATATTAATGTTTTTTTTACAGCCCCAAGTCTCACAAACTCCATCCTTTTAAAGGATTCTGCTCAAGTTATTACATTATGGCTATGGCTGATATTGCTTCTCTCTACACTATTATATCACATCAAGATGGATTTGAAGCAGTGAATATGTTCCTGAAAAGGGACATTAAACTTTTACCCACCCAAAGGGATTTTGTGTTGAGTCTACTTAGGTTTGCCATGTCTGATAATTATTTTTGGCTTGGTGGCTCCTTCTATTGGAAAAATAGGGGAGTCACCATGGGCGCTAAGTTCACCCTGAGCATGGCAAACCTGTTTATGGCTAAGTGGGAGGAGGACATCATCTATACCAACAGGAGCCAGAGCTGGACTCTGGAGGAGGTATATAGATGATGTCCTCCTCCTATGGGACGGTGACCTAAGCTCTTTGTAAATGTTTATGAAGCAGCTCAATACCAACTCTTTGAGTAGTTCCTTGCAATATGAGACTAGCCAAACTAAAATCCATTTTCTATATCTTAATATTGAGATTAGAGAGGGATCTTTAGTTACTTCCATGTACTTTAAAAATACAGATTGGAACGGCTATATAGGACAGGGAAGTTGTCATCATCCCACGTGGCTAAAACCGGGAGATTTAAGCAAGATATCCCTGTCCACCCTGCCTGTGTACATCCATTTGAGGCAGAGTTGTACTAATAAAGATTAATTTTTGGTACAGATCTGAAGAATTGGATGGGACCATAATAGAAGTGGGAAATATGGAAAGGCTGCTATTTTGGATGGTACAGGGAGTCCCAAAGCAGCTAATGTCACCACATTCAAAGACTAAAAGGCTATTACCTATGCCGTAAATGGGCTATATGTAGTTTTTTTTTAGCAATAAAAGTTTTTTTGAGCATAATTAACCACTTCAGCCCCAGACCATTTTGCTGGCCAAAGACCAGATCACTTTTTGCGATTCGGCACTGCGTTGCTTTAACTGACAATTGCACGGTCCTGCAACGTGGCTCCCAAACAAAATTTACGTCCTTTTTTTTCCCACAAATAGAGCTTTCTTTTGGTGGTATTTGATCACCCCTGCGGTTTTTATTTTTTGCGCTATAAACAAAAATAGAGCGAAAATTTTGAAAAAAACACATTATTTTTTACTTTTTGTTATAATAAATATCCACCAAAATATATAAAAAAAAATGTTTTTCCCTCAGTTTAGGCCGATACGTATTCTTCTACATATTTTGGGACAAAGAGAGGGAAATTGGGACTTTAAATGAGGTGGTTGACTCCTGTAGATCAATGCAGAGAAATTTTATTGTAGGAGTAAGAATTTGTCAATACATGATGATAATAAATTCCATAAGTAACCATTATCATATCTGTACATATACATTATATAGTATTATCAGTAGTAGATAAATTTCATGTGAAAAAGTCATAAATAAATATTATCATATTTGTACAAAACTAATATCATCATGTTCACAAATATATACATGATAAGCACATGGCAATCATATGACATAATCGATTCCCATTAAGGCTGGCAGCCTAATTCGTAATTAAAATGATTAAAAGTGTAACATATCCAGATATTCCTGATGGGCACATATCTACATCCATTATAGCCTAATGTGTTTCTGTGTAGGAGCACTTCATCAGGGGGGGATGTGTAGCGAGTATCTGTAGAAAAGGTATAGCGTACAAATTAATTATAATATTGAAGTACAACAGGACAGGACACAACAATGTCATCCACCCTGAGTACTTACATGCCAGTAAACAGCGATGGCATGCAGCAGGAACAGAACCGGAGCCGTAGGAGTGGTCCATCCCAGGAGCTGAGGTGATCATATGCCCCATAGCCAAAAGGAACGCACAAGCTGAAACCCCCAAAAAGGAGACGCAGACCCCTTATGTCCAAAGTGTGACCAAATGGTGGGGAAAACCCAAAATGAATTTTTTGATGTGACCTGTAATGATAAGTAAAGTGACCATGGTTTAGTGAAAAATAATAAATAGGGATAAAAACATGGAGTGTAAATAATAAGGTGAAATGTTGTACAGTGTAAAAGTAAAAATGGTGGTGATATGAACCACCTGAAAAAAGTGTGAAAAAAAAGTCACAATGACCCATATAGTGAAAGGGTAGGGAAGAAAGACCAATGCTAGTAAAGCACTGCCATTGGGTCACATCTGTGTTTGCCTTGTGTGTGAGTGTGAAAATCAAAAAGCTTACCGAAGGTGAACGTGCCATGTGTTTGTGGGGGAAATGGAAAGGGGGAGGGGCCATCACCAACGTCACGCGCTCGACAGATAAGGGGGAGGGGTCCAAGCACGTACGATTCCCCGCCGCCGGCCAGATGAAAACAAGTCATGGCACCGTTGCGGTACCACGGAGTGACGTCACATCAAGCACGGGGCCGTTGGGTCTGGCGCCGATGCATTGTGGACACCCACCCTCCACCTCAAGGAGATGCTTCTACATATTTTTGGTAAAAAAAAAATCACAATAAGCGATTATTGATTGGTTTGCGCAAAAGTTATAGCGTTTACAAAATAGGGGATAGTTTTATGGCATTTTTATTAATATTTTTTTTTTTTACTAGTAATAGTGGCGATCAGCGATTTTTATTGTGACTGCGACATTATGGCGGACACATCGGACATTTTTGACACATTTTTGGGACCATTGTCATTTATACAGCAATCACTGCTATACAAATGCAGTGATTCCTGTGTAAATGACACTGGCAGTGAAGGGGTTAACCAGTGGGTGGCAGTGTAGGGGTTAAGTGTTCCTAGGGGTGTGTTACTAACTGTTGGGGGCTGGGCTTTTTTTCATTTAGTGAACACTGATCTCTGCTCCAATCACATGGAGCAGAGATCAGCCTCACTAGTTGCTAGGCAGAACGGGGAGATGCTGTTTACAATGGCATCTCCCCGTTCAGCCGCCCCGTGAGATGATTGCGGGTATGCCCACAGCGTTCGAGTCCGCGGGACCCGCGACCGGACTCACGGGGGTCCCGACCAGGGAGGCATAAAATATTGGATGTACCTGTACGCCAATATGCCTGCCCGTGGCATTCTGCTGACGTACGTCGGCATGCGCTGGTCGGGAACTGGTTAAGTAACATGTAAAACTATTAAATCGTTAACAGAATCCATCTGTAAAGTTTAATACAAATTGAACGTAATATCGATAAAAGATGTAGCAGGAAAATATCAACAATAACAGTCTTTTCACATATCTTTAACCACTTAAGGACCGCCGTATTGCCATTGTACGTCAGCACAATGGCACAGGCAGGCACAATCACGTACATCTACGTGATTGCCTTCCAGCGGGTGGGGGGTCCGATCGGACCCCCTCCCGCTGTTTACGGCGGTCCGATTCGGTCCAGGAGCGCTCCGTGATGAGGGGATGGCCGTTGGTTTTCGGCCACCCCCTCTGGATCGCTCCTGGCCAATGAGAAGCTTCCTCCCCTGTGTATTGTTTACACAGGAAGGAGGAAGTGATGTCATTCTCCTCGGGGCGGTCTTTTTGACCGGACTACGAGGAGAAGAGTAAAAGTAAGTGTGCACCAACACTACACTGACATGTAGGTACACACAGGCACACAAACCCCCCCCGATCCCCCCCCCAATCGCCCCCCGATCCCCCCCCCGCCCCCCCTCCCCCCCCAGTCACAGTGTCACTGATTGCATTGATCATTTCTTTACTGATCAATGCATTCAGTGTCAGTTGTGACAGTAAAAACTGTCAGGACAGTTAGTGTTAGGTCCAGGGTAGCCCCCTATCACCCCCCAATAAAGATTTAACCCCCTGATTGCCCCTAGAGTTAACCCTTTCACCCCCTTTTGCCAGTGTCACTAAGCGATCATTTTTCTGATCGCTGCATGTGTCGCTAGGTAGCTAGTTATTTTTTTAGGTTCACCGCCAGGTTTTTATATCGCTAGGTACCCCGATATACTACCCAATAATGTTTTTAACCCCCAGATTGCCGCTAGTTAACCCTTTCACCCCCTTTTGCCAGTGTCACTAAGCGATCGTTTTTCTGATCGCTGCATTAGTGTCGCTACAGTCGCTAGGTAGCTAGTTATTTTTTTAGGTTCACCGCCAGGTTTTTATAGCGCTAGGTACCCCGATATACTACCCAATAATGGTTTTAACCCCCTGATTGCCGCTAGTTAACCCTTTCACCCCCTTTTGCCAGTGTCACTAAGCGATCATTTTTCTGATCGCTGCATGTGTCGCTAGGTAGCTAGTTATTTTTTTAGGTTCACCGCCAGGTTTTTATATCGCTAGGTACCCCGATATACTACCCAATAATGGTTTTAACCCCCTGATTGCCGCTAGTTAACCCTTTCACCCCCTTTTGCCAGTGTCACTAAGCGATCGTTTTTCTGATCGCTGCATTAGTGTCGCTACAGTCGCTAGGTAGCTAGTTATTTTTTTAGGTTCACCGCCAGGTTTTTATAGCGCTAGGTACCCCGATATACTACCCAATAATGGTTTTAACCCCCTGATTTCCGCTAGTTAACCCTTTCACCCCCTTTTGCCAGTGTCACTAAGCGATAATTTTTCTGAACGCTGCATCAGTGTCGCTAGTGTCGCTAGGTAGCTAGTTATTTTTTTAGGTTCACCGCCAGGTTTTTATAGCGCTAGGTACCCCGATATACTACCCAATAATGGTTTTAACCCCCTGATTGCTGCTAGTTAACCCTTTCACCCCCTTTCACCAGCGATCACAGTATAAGTGTCACTGGTGACGCTGGTTAGCCAGTTAGTTATTTAGGTTCCCCGTCAGGTTTTTATATAGCGCCAGGGACCCCCATATACTACCTAATAAAAATTTGAACCCCCTGATTGCCCCTAGTTAACCCTTTCACCACTGATCACCGTATAAGTGTTACGGGTGACTCTGGTTAGTTTGTTTTTTATAGCATTTTATATTCAAATCCGGAAGGCAGTGCTTGGTTTTCGGGGTCCCGTACGTGGCTAGGCTCCCAAAAAGTCCCCCACATGTGGTATCCCCGTACTCGGGAGAAGCAGCAGAATTTATTTTGGGGTGTAATTTGACTTCTGCCCATAGCATGTGTGAGCAATATATCATTTAGTGACAACTTTGTGCAAAAAAAAAAAAAGTTTGTAATATTCCCGCAACTTTTGGCAAAATATAAAATATTCCATGGACTCAACATGCCTCTCAGTAAATAGCTTGGGGTGTCTACTTTCCAAAATGGGGTCATTTGGGGGGGGTTTGTGCTATTTTGGCATTTTATGGCCTTCGAAACTGTGATAGGTAGTGAGGAGTTAAATCAAAAATTTGCACCCTTAGAAATCCTGAAGGTGGTGATTGGTTTTCGGGGTGCCGTGCGCGACTAGACTCCCAAAAAGTCCCACACATGTGGTATCCCCGTACTCGGGAGAAGCAGCAGAATGTATTTTGGGGTGTCATTTCACATATGCCCATAGCATGTGTGAGCAATATATCATTTAGTGACAACTTGGTGCAAAAAAAAAAAAGTTTGTAATATTCCCGCAACTTGTGGCAAAATATAAAATATTCCATGGACTCAACATGCCTCTCAGTAAATAGCTTGGGGTGTCTACTTTCCAAAATGGGGTCATTTTGGGGGGTTTTGTGCTATTTTGGCATTTTATGGCCTTCGAAACTGTGATAGGTAGTGAGGAGTTAAATCAAAAATTTGCACCCTTAGAAATCCTGAAGGTGGTGATTGGTTTTCGGGGTGCCGTGCGCGACTAGACTCCCAAAAAGTCCCACACACGTGGTATCCTCATACTCGGGAGAAGTAGCGGAATATATTTTGGGGTGCAATTCCACATATAACCATGGCATGTGTGAGCAATATATCATTTAGTGACAACTTTTTGTAAAAAAATTTTTTTTTTTTTTTTTTTGTCATTATTCAATCCCTTAGGACAAAAAAAATAAATATTCAATGGGCTCAACATACCCATCAGCAATTTCCTTGGGGTGTCTACTTTCCAAAATGGGGTCATTTGGGGGGGATTTGTACTGCCCTGCCATTTTAGCACCTCAAGAAATGAGATCGGCAGTCATAAATTAAAAGCTGTGTAAATTCCAGAAAATGTACTCTAGTTTGTAGACGCTATAACTTTTGCGCAAACCAAAAAATATACGCTTATTGACATTTTTTTTACTAAAGACATGTGGCTGAATAAATTTTGCCCTCAATGTATGACTAAAATTTAGTTTATTCGATTTTTCTTATAACAAAAAGAAGAAAATATCTTTTTTTTTCAAAATTTTCGCTCTTTTTCCATTTATATCACAAAAAAAAAAAATCGCAGAGGCAATCAAATACCATCAAAAGAAAGCTCTATTTGTGGGAAGAAAAGGACGCAAATTTCGTTTGGGTGCAATATTGCATGACCGCGCAATTACCAGTTAAAGCAGCGCAGTGCGAAATTGCAAAAAGACCTCTGGTCCTTAAGGTGTTTATTGGTCCGGAGCTGAAGTGGTTAAGATTTACAAATCTTTGATAAATTAAATAAAGTCTACTACTGTATGAAGGAAGCAAAGGACTCCATTTGCAGCAGGGAAGCAATAGAATTCAAAGAAAAATAGTATAAGATCGAGATGGAAAGTAAACAGATTAAAAAATAAATAAATAAAGGGTCAGAATTGCCCAATAGGGGCCACAGGTACAAATATGTTCTATTAATGGCAACTCATGGATGACAGAGGTAGGATGGTCAAGCTTGTAAATGATACAGCAAATGTTCAGAAGCTCCCTCACCCTGTTGTCAGTCTATCATAAGTTTCTAAATATTTTAATTGAAACCTGGTGGACCATGTTTTGTGGAAATTTGTCAGAAGTTTCAACAGCTATAGCAAGCGTTTCTTCCATTTCGGAAATATGATTTACTGTGCGGGCCCAATCTCTGAATGAGTGTACTTTTGACAATTTCCAGTATTTAGGGATCAAAGCTTTTGCAGCATTCAGGAGGTGTCAAGTCAGAGATCGCTTATATCTATCTAGAGGATAATTAGACATGTGCAAGAGACAACATGCTTGGGTAAACTTAATCTTAGTGCCAGTGATGTAAAGAATTAGTTCACAGATTTTACTCCAATAGAAGGCTATTTTAGGACACTCCCACCAGATGTGCAGCATGTCTTCTCTAACATCTCTGCATCTCCAGCACAGATCAGAAGTCTCCAGGTACAATTTTTTCACCTTCACTGGTGTTGCGTACCACTGTGGTAACAATTTGTAGGAATTTTCTTGCAATCTTATTCTTATTGAGTATGCTAGAATACATGCACTCTCCCACTGTGGGTTTGAGAAGTGCATTTGGAGAGCAGATTCCTATTGGGTTCTGAATCTGGCTGAATCTGCAGTATCTGATTGTTGGAGACAAGAGTACATTATAGAGGTAGTTTTCTTCATCTGGTTGCCAGTCAAACAGATTGATTGAAACGAGGTAGGTTCCCTGACCATATCTCCCTTCCTATTGGAAGAGGGAAGGTAGTCACAAATAGGGATGGGCTGAACAACCCCCAGTTGGGTTTGCACCAGAACTTTCGAACATCGCAAAATTTCTGAACCGAATAACAAACCCCATTGAAGTTTATGAAACTCGAAAAATCAAAAGTGCCTGGCCTTGCTTTCAAAAACTGCAAACAGGTGTGGAAAAATTGTTCTTTGGGTGTCATTGGCATCTTCACACCATAACCCTATAGAGGTACGCTTGATGAAAGCAAGAATTGGACTTGCTGTCAAAATTTTTAATGATATGCACCTTTCAGGTGCAGAAAAATTGGTCTTTCTTTGGGTGTTAATTGTGCTCATGAAAACTACACCAAAAATATTCTTCCAGATTAAATCAACACCCACCATGCTAGGCAGCCTAAAAGTCCTGCAGAGATTCCACATCCCAAAAACACTTTATCAGTGACATTGACATCAGGGGCTTCATAACTGCTGGTAATCCAGGACTGATTAATTTTGATAAATATCAGACGGTTCACAGAGTCTGTGGAAAGACACATTCTATTATTAGTAACAAAATCTCCATTTGCACAGAATGCCCATTTGGAAAGCACGCTAGATGCAGGGCAGCCAAGCAGTTCAGTTGCATACTGTGCAATCTCTGGCCAGTGGTCTATTCTCATGACTCATTAAGCCAGTTAATCGTCATCTGGAAAGTTCTCCATCTGTGTTTTCGCCCTTAGATAATCGTCCACCATGTGATGCAGACACTGACAATGTGATGTGGAAGCTGACAGTTGGGCGACGAGGACTATAAAAATTGTGAAATATATCACTTCTCTAGCACTCCTCTCTTGACCAACACACAAACAAACCAACACACAAACATGCATTGTCACAGCTAACCATCCTTGTGGACTCCTCAAATGGTGTCAGTACAGTGCATGCATCCTTTATGTGCAGCCATTGGCGTGGGGAAAAAAGCATAGAAGCCCTGAGCCTGTCTTTGTGCCATACTCACACATGTACTCTTTGACGGCCCTCTTGAGAAGCTAACGCACTGAAATATATGGTGCTAAACTTGCAATTACACAATGAACTGTACTGCGTTAAACTGAAAATAATGCACTGAAATATACAGTGTTAAACTTGCAGTAATGTACAGAAATGTAATGCGTTAAACGGCATGTAGCTAACTGAAATATGGACAAATTTGCAGTAATGCAATGAAATATACTGTGTTAAATGGTTACTGCACTCACAATGACTAAACTATCCCTACAGTCACACTAATGTAAAGATAAATGGTGGTCGCACTACACTCACACTGACTGAACTATCCCTACAGTCACACTGATGTAAAGATGAATGGTCGCACTACACTCTCACTGAACTATACCTAGATTCACACTAAACTGATATTCTACACTGACAATAGAATCAGAATAGCACACTATAGCACACTAACTGTCTAGTAGCGCTGAAGAGAGCCCTGTTCTATTTCTCTCCACGCTGATATCACAGTGAAAATGGCCACTATTGAAAGAATTATTTTATAGTGTGGGATGGAACTAACAGCCGTGAGCCATGATTGGACAGAGTCATCATGACAGCATCCAATCATGGCTCTGACAGTGCTCTTGCCCTGATTGGACAAAGCCTTCATTGTTTCAGCCAATCAGGTCTTTCAATGCACTGTGCAACAGCACAGTGCATTGTGGACGTTAGGCAGGCCAAACAAATGGTTGAATGCCCTGCCTTCCACCTAAACTTTCAGTGTATCTACTGTATATCTATACACACACACATATATTTTGCTTCTTTTTAGGCTGAATATATTTTTTATTTACATTTCCTTAACAATACATCTCTACATCACAAAAGTAAGAAAACAATCTTGTCCATTTAAGAAAATATGTAGCAAAATCAATATTCAAGTGCATCTCTAGACTCAGAGGAGCCCTCATGTGTCCTGACATGGCAATATGCTGTCACAGAGAGCACAAATATATCAAAATGAGGGCACATTATATATACCAAAAATGTATTTTGCTTAGTTTTATATGAAACATAGAAACAGAGAAAAGTGGCGGCAGAAAAAAAACAAGTGGTCCTGGAGTCCCGTGTTTTAGTATTTTTTTTTTGTTTGTTTTTTGTTTGTAAGTTTTTTGACTGAGTATAGATCTTTTTTTCACATTACCGAGTTTATTGAAATTTTAATTATAACAAAAAAAAAAATTAAGTAACTAAGACAAGTTTTGACTACGGTAACAAAGCCAAAATATTAAAGAATCATGAAAGATTCAATACAATCAATACAATACAATCAAAACGACTAAAAGAGGGGCAAAGTTGTCAAAGCAACAAAATGTTACCTTATACAGAGTACAGATCATCACAGCAAGTGATCAACAAAAGTAAACTATGATCGTATAAAGTATTCTCTCAGCGTAATATCTAAGTTTCCTAAAGGAGAGAAAAAAAAAAAAAAACTTGAGAGAAGAGATGCATCATATTAACAAGCCATGAACTAGATAAAAATAAAGTATAATGTAGTAAAGTAAAATATAGAAAAATTAGTACAGAGGCGTAAGTATCAGGAAAGGTGTCCTGTATGTTGATATAACATAGGAGAACCAACATTCATTATCTTTCTTTTCAAATGTTTTTATTGAGATTTTTAGCAGAGTTAGTTACAACAAGGGTTACAAAACAAAAAAAAATAATATAATAATGTAATAAAAGTAACATAACACAGTATATGAAAAATTAGTACAGAGGCGTAAGTATCAGGAAAGGTGTCCTGTATGTTGATATAACATAGGAGAACCAACATTCATTATCTTTCTTTTCAAATGTTTTTATTGAGATTTTTAGCAGAGTTAGTTACAACAAGGGTTACAAAACAAAAAAAAATAATATAATAATGTAATAAAAGTAACATAACACAGTATAATGTAGTGACAGGGTTTTCTCAGCACAATATAGCATAGAAACAAATAATCCACAATAAAGAATAAAGTAGTATTCCCAAGTATCTAATATTCATAGTCATAAAGGGACTCGAACAAGAGTAAGTCTCTTAGAATTTGTATAATAAAGTCCGTAATATAATTATTGTAAGATTTATAAGTAGCGATATGGATAATGGCCACTTCTGGACCCCAAGACACCCCTCACAGGGATCTATCTGTGTCTTGGAGTACCTAGGCCAACATCCTAAAGGAAATTCAAGCACAGTAGTTATCTTTTATGAAGGAAAATAAAGATCTATTCTTACTCCGCAGCTCAATTCAGATAAACAAACATGTGATATATTTGTCACTTTGCTATGAAATTATTTTTAAAGCCATCCAAAAAAAAAAAAATATTAAAACGCACAGGAGTTCTTTCTTCTATATGATTAAAGAATCAGCATCATCTAAATTGTGGAAGTATAATTTTTGTACCATGTACTCCAAGGTTCCCATAGTTGTTGTTGCTTAATATATAGGGATTTGTCATTAGGAAATAACAATTCATAGGAGTGGTGGAGTTGGGTTAATTCTATAACTTCTGTCATAGTAGGAAGAGAGTCAGTTTTCCATTTTCTAGTTATGGATAGTCTCACAGCTAAAAGTATATGTGTTACTACTTTACGATATTGTTTGGGAATCGTATGTAAATTCATATTCAGAATGGCTAGTTCTGGTGAAAGTTGAAGGACAATACCTGTTGTTGTTCCCCTTGAATTTTGCTAGGATATGTGGAGTCAGGTATTGTCTTTGAACAATTTTTTGTGCCAGTTCCCATAGTGTAACACATGCAGTGGCCCTATATATGCTTCGTAGGGAAGCCATCCATTGTTTAATTGAAAAGTCTTGCCCCAAATCTTGTTCCCATTTAAGGAAGGAAGGTAGTTTGCTGGGTATGTTTTTTTCCCCTAGAATTGGGTATATTGTAGCTACTCCTTTCTGTGAGGTGGCATGGTTATTGAGGAAAGACCATATTTTAACCGGGATTGAAGCTCTGAGTTGTGGATTGTGTAGCAGACACTTTTCTATTTGAATATATGTAGATCGCTCAGAATTCGGAAGCTGTAATTCATTACTTAACTAAGAAAAAGACTTTAATGAGCCCTGTTGGAAGAAGGAACCAAGTTTGATATCCCGACCCAAATTCCAGACGTGTAATTGTACGCCAGGAATTAATGTTGGTATAATTGTTAGAGGAGGGTTTAACACCGTGATTGGAGTTTTATCCCATTTGTATGTGATGATTCTCTGCCAAGAGTGTAGCGTCGCTTTCACCGTTGGTGGGTATTGAGCTGTAATTGTGGACTTAATTTTCCTACTAAGTAACCAGAATTGCATATTAGGCTGTCGTGTGATGTCTTTCTCAATTTGTCCCCATAAAGTTTTAGGAGTAGGCAAGAACCATTCTTGCAATTGGGTCAAAAGAGTTGCGTCATAATAATCCTGTAGATCAGGTACGGTCGCACCACCTATATTTCTATGTTTAATTAGTATATGGTATGCGCAACGGGATTTTTTGCCATTCCATAGATATTTTCCCAAACTGCTTTGTAAGGATTTAAAGTAGTATTTAGGGATACATATTGGAAGGGACCTGAGTTGATATAATAATTTTGGTAAGGTCATCATTTTGAAAGCTGCCAGGCGACCAGCCCATGTAAATTCGAATTTCAACATTCATTATCTTAATCTTTCCAAAAGTGTAACATCCTTTCCAGGGGAATTTGTGTAGACACTATTTCAGGTGATAGTAGAATTAAAATCAAAATTCAGGACTTCTAAAATCACATCACATGGGCGTGGCTTGCGCGCTGAAGAAGATGGCTGCTTAAGCCTAGAGCTCTCCATAGTCGGCCCTTTAACAGCAAAAAACAGGCAGGTATTCTCCTCTAAAAACATACCTGCAGTACTCCTGGGACAGTAGGGGCAATAATGTCTCACAAAAGAGGACAAGAAAGGGGACCAAAAAAGCTGTCATCATTTACATTTAAACAGAGCAGTGAGCTGACTAAAATCCAAGATGGGCGCCGCCGGAGCTGTGAGAAAAAATAATAAAACTCACACAAACCTTTCTGATAGCCATCCACCTGAAATGGATGAGGAATTATCATCCTCATATTCTAATGGCTCCTCTCAACTATCCCCAACATCCCAGGGACCCGCAAAATCGCGGCTGAAGCTGGATTCATCATGTCAGGCAGCTGATACTGTGAACACAGCTCTGCATAGTGATAATGTTATGTCCTCATTACAGACATCTATAGCTGCTTTCCCAACATCAGGTCAGCCAGTACTAGATACCACTAATCTATCCTCCATGATTTATAAATTCTCTCTTGATATGAAACATATGGTAACAGATGGTAGACTGCAATACGTTAAAAACAAAATGGAGGAATGCACTAAAACAGTGAATGAGCTAGTGGATGCATGTACAGAACAAAAAGATGATTCCATGTGGGTCAAGATGAAATTGGCAGATCTCGAGGACCGCTCACGTCGAAACAAAATTAAAATGAGAGGAATACCAGAGTCAGTTCTACCTATGGACTTACGTAACTATGCAAATACACTATTTTCAACATTATTGCCAGAATTATCGCAGATTGAACTTACAATCGATCGTATTCATAGAATTCCCAAACCAAAACATCTAGAAGAATTAATTCCCAGAGATGTTATTCTGCGAATTCATTTTTATCAAGCTAAAGAGCAAATTCTCTCCAAAGCGAGGGAGCTAACTGCTCTGCCACCACCATACTCAGATATACAATTATTCGCCGATCTCTCGCAATTTACACTACAAATGAGAAGACAGTTCAAAACTGTAACAAAGGCATTATCTAATCATAAGATCACATACAAATGGAGACATCCAGCCACTATCTTGACCACTTACAACGGGAAACACTTTGCTATATCTACCATTGAAGATGGCATGCAATTACTCCAAACATGGGGTATTATAGTTGATCTTCCACATAACACCCCTGCCTTGAAGGAAACACCAAATTTGTTCCACTTTGGACAAAAACGTGAACAAAATAAAATTAAATACAAATGAACTACTCCTGCCTGTTAACTCATATGCATTACTGACATATACGGTCTGGTTTGATGCTCAATACCTTACTATTTGAACTTCACCCCCTATCTTGGTCAGCATTCCTTTGAGTGGATTACTGCTGACTCTTGGAAAATATTTTTTTCTTCACTCTTTTATTTTTTTTTCTTCTCTCTCTCTCTTTTTTTTTTTATAATTTTTTTTTTCCCCTTGCAATATATATTGCCAAATAACTACTAATAGAGTAAGAACTCGTTTATTTCATAGGTTTGAAAAAAAAATAATCTACATTGTTGTGTACATGATTTAATAGTAACTATGAACTGATCATATAACAAATACTTAGATATTTAGTTTAAGCGTTATAGAAACTAGAGAATATTCTTTTAGGATTATATAGAATTATAGTAACATATAATTTTGATATATATTAATATGTCTTTCAAAATATTGTCCCCAAATGCAAGGGGACTGAATCACCCAGCGAAACGAACCTCTATGTGGAGGTCTGCCTTATCCTTTAATTGAGACATATTATGTGTTCAAGAGACACATTTTGCTAAAGATGCATCTCCCAAATGTCAACATAAACATTTTCCTCATATTTTTCAAACAAAATTCTCCAAAAAACAAAGAGGGGTGTTAATAGCTATTAGAGATACTATTACATTTCAATTAGATAATTGTATCACTGACCCTGAAGGTCGCTATATTTTTTTGGATTCGTACCATTAACAATATTCAATACAATTCAATATTCAATACACCTTTGTATCTATTTATGCTCCGAATATGAGGCAAATGAATTTCATAAAAAAAAGATAGAGGAGGCGAAGAAAGTTCAAAAAGGATACCTCCTGATATGTGGACATTTCAATTAGATTCCAAACAATGATATGGTTTCTTCTGCTAAGTCCAAACGCTATGCTTCTCCCCTTGATAAGTTGATAACTTTGAATGACTTATTTGATGTGTGGAGATGTGGACATGCTAATGAAAGGGAGAACCCCCAGAAAGCGAATCCCAGGATTACTGTGGCAAACTGTCGGATTTTTTCATCGATAAAGTCAAAACCATCAGGGAAACAATTTGTCAGAAGAAAACATCCAACCTCAGCCAGAAAATACATAAAGAGGATGTCTGCACCAACATACCGCAACCGCCAAAATTTTCACTATCCCCAATTACCGTAGACACCGCAAAAAACATCCTTAATAAACTGCGTGACAGTACCTCACCTATTGACATCATCCCCACAAAACTACTGAAAGAATGCTCAGACATCGTGGCTCCAACCATAACCCACCTCATAAACCGATCATTCCACGAAGGGATTGTTCCCAGCATCCTCAAACAAGGCATCGTCAAACCTCTACTCAAGAAACCAAACCTGGACCCTCAGGATCCAAACAACCGTAGGCCGATTACAAGCCTCAACACCATTTCTAAGATCATAGAGAAAGCTGTAGTACATCAGCTACAACTTCCCCTGGATACTCACAAACTCCTAGACCCGCTGCAATCAGGCTTCCGCCCGGGTCATGGAACAGAAACAGCTCTCCTCAAGATTTGGGACGACGCCCTCGAAGCAGCAGATGACGGAGAGCCGTGTCTCCTCGTACTGCTAGACCTTAGTGCAGCGTTTGATACAGTAGATCACAATACTCTACTCGTCCGCCTCACAGAAGTAGCCGGAGTCCAAGACATAGATCTCCAATGGTTTGCGTCCTTCCTAGGAAATCGGTCACAGACAGTGAAACTAGGAAAATTCCTCTCCGAAACTTGGGCAGTCACCTGCGGAGTCCCTCAAGGCTCTCATTTATCACCCGTTCTCTTCAACATTTACATTCGCCCACTTCTCCAAATCATCAGATGCTCAGATCTCTGCTTCCACTCTTACGCTGACGACACGCAACTTTATTTCCGGATCAATGGAAAAAAAGATCACCAACAACAACTTGAAAACTGCCTCAAATCAATAGAGGACTGGATGACCACCAACTCCCTCCAGCTGAACCAATCAAAGACAGAGCTTCTTATCTTACACCCAAATCATAAGCCCGCAACCAAAACCTCCTGGTCTCCACCAACCGCCTTTGGGCAGACTATCTCCCCAAAGACCAAAGCGAAGAGTCTCAGGGTTATTTTAGACGCACAAATGTCAATGGATGCGCAAATAGGATCTGTAGTCAGTGGATCTCACCATCTGCTGCGCATGCTTCGCAGACTCATCCCTTTTATCCCAAAGAATGACAAAGCAGTGGTAGTTGGAACAATCATTAATTCATGACTGGACTACGCAAACTCGCTTTACATAGGATTACCACAATATCAACTTGCGCGATTACAACTGATCCAAAACACGGCGGCAAGGCTGATAACAGGAAAAAAACCCTGGGAATCCATTTCTCCTTCACTGAGGAGCTTACATTGGCTAACCGTAAAAAATCGGATCACGTTCAAGACCCTTTGCCTCACCCACAAATGTGTGCATAGAGAAGCTCCGCAATACCTAATGGAGAAAATAAATCATTACACACCAAACCGCAGTCTTCGATCAGCCAACAAAAACCTCCTCCTCGTGCCCAAAGCCCGGTATAAATCCAAGGGTGATCGTAGATTCGCTGTCCAAGGGCCTCGGCTATGGAATGCTCTACCAATCAACATCCGCCTGGAAGAAAATCACCTGGCTTTTAGGAAAAAACTCAAGACCTTCCTCTTTTAGCAGATGATCAAAGCTCGCCACAGCGCCTAGAGGCGATTCAGTTCGCATTGTGCGCTATACAAGTATTTCATTCATTCATTCATTCATTCACACATATTTGTCACCACGGCACAATACCTACTCCAGAATTGACTTATTCTTGACAGATAAATGGCTGCTTGACAAGATTTCATCCTCCCATATACATATGGCCATGTGGTCGGATCACGCTCCCATTAGCATGTCTATAACAACCACATCATCCCAACCAAATTCATATATATGGAGAGCTAATAACTATATTCTCCAAAATGAAAATTACTCCACAACACTCCAACAACACCTTACTGAATTCTTTTCAATTAATTTGACGTCTATATCTGACCCAATGATATTATGGAATGCTCCTAAAGCTGTTATGAGAGGGGTGTTTATGCAATTAGGTTCTAAAGCTAAAAGAAAGAGAACACAGAGAATGGATGAACTTACTAAGGAGATAGCCAAAGCTGAGGAACACAATAAAAATTATCCTTCTCCTTTCATTAAAACACAAATTTTCCAGTTACGTAATGAATTAAGAACCCTACTTCTAGAGACACATGAGAAATCCTATAAAAAATTCAGAGCTACCACTTATGCAACAGGGAACAAAGCAGGGAAAACAATGGCATTACGTATTAAAGGTTATCAGTCTAAGACTATTTCCATTCCTCTACCATCCTCACACTAATGAAAAATTGCTTAAGCCTTCTTCAATAGCTGAAGCATTTAGCTCATATTATAATAATTTATATAACATTAAGAACGATGGCGATACCCATCAACCTTCTCAGGAGGAGATTGACACCTTTTTGAAGAGTGTCAAACTTCCATCTATTTCCCCACAACAATTAGAATTTCTCAATTCTCCCTTTACTATCCCTGAAATTCTACAAACTATCCATATTCTTCCTAACTTGAAATCACCTGGTCCAGATGGCTTTACAGGGGAATATTTAAAAAAAATTCAAAGTACTCTAGCACCTATACTATGTGACATTTATAATTTAGCAGCCAATTCTTCATCATTTCCCAATGAAATGCTGAATGCTCTTGTTGTAACTCTTCCAAAACCAGATAAGGAACCATCTTCACCTAAAAATTTTAGACCAATTTCCTTACTCAATTTAGATGTTAAAATTTATGCGAAACTTATAGCCAAAAGACTAGATAGTTTGTTACCCTCTCTTATCCATAGAGATCAATCGGGTTTCACCAAAGGAAGACAAGCATCGGATGTTACTAGAAGAATGATAAATATAATACACCATGTAGAACTCACTAAATCGACATCCCTGTTTCTGTCGCTTGATGCTGAAAAAGCATTTGATAGAGTTCATTGGGGATACCTGTCATCAGTTCTGACTAAATTTGGCTTAACAGGTCAATTCAACAAAGCAATATTAGCCCTGTACTCTGTCCCCTCGGCTCGAGTGTATACTACGGATTCTTTATCTCCTCCATTCCCAATAACAAATGGTACACGACAAGGATGCCCCTTATCCCCCCGAATTTTTAACCTTGTTATTAAACCCCTAGCTGAGAGTATTAGGTCCAACAAAAAAATTCTAGGAGTTACCATTGCTGAACAAGAACATAAAATCAACCTTTTTGCAGATGATGTTGTTCTTATGATTACTGATCCTGTGAAATCATTACTGGAAATTCAGGAAACACTAACTATGTTCAGCAAAGTTTCTTATTATAGGCTTAACGCGAATAAAGCTTGTATATTGAACTTGGGGTTATATGAAAATACTACTAAACATCTTAAATTAAAATTCCCTCATACGTAAACTGAAAGTACAATTAAATATTTGGGTATTCAATTATCAAATTCATGTAAATCACTGTTCCAATATAAAATTATTGCATTTCATAATGCATTACAAGAAAATCTCACTATACTAGCATCCCATGAATTTTCATGGATGGGACGTTTGGCAGCATTTAAAATGCTTCACTTTCCACAAATTTTATACTTTATTAGAACTCCCATTTCCAATTCCGTAAAAAAAATTCCAATCCCTTCAGACTGTTTTCTAGATTCATCTGGCAGGGTAAAAAATCTAGATGTGCTCATTCAAACTTAGTGAAGAAACGTCAATCTGGGGGAACAGGGTATGTGGATTTCTAAGATTATTATTTAGCCTCGGTTCTCACACAGTCTAAGGAATGGTTTCTGTCTCCTCCATCTACAATTTGGGGGAAGATGGAAACTGCTAAGATCCCAGGAAATAATCTATCAATATGGATTCCTTACATGGCACTTGGAGCCAAGATACCTTCTCGCATCTCCCCAAAAATATTAGCAACACTTAAATCCTGGGTTCGATTTCTGCATCTAACTTCCTCACACCCTCTTCCTACCAAAGTCCAAATTCCGCTAAATACTCTACATAATTTCATGAAGACAACCTCATTTACACCATGGATAGAGAAGGGAATTAAATATCTATCTGATCTACTTGATAATGGGGTGATCAAACCATTTCCTACACTTCAAAAGAAATTTCAATTGCAAAATTCAGATTTATTCCTCTACATCTGAACTAAGAATTGCATTTCCAACCTCCCATCATGGACCTATAATGTTCCCCAATCGGTTTGGTCCTTCCTTAAGATCCCCATACATCAACAAAAAGGGATCTCTCTTTTCTATAATCTTCTTCAACAAAAAAGTGTGTTTACAAAGACTATCACTTTAATTAGATGGGAAGAAGACTTAGGATACACCTATACAGTTGACCAATGGGAAAAAGCTTGTAACACCACAGATAAAGCCACATGCTGCTCTACATCATGGGAAGTATCCATTAAATTGACTCAACGCTGGTATCTTACTCCTGAGAAAATATCTAAATTCAACGGCACATTTGACGGCAAATGTTGGAGATTGTGTGGCAAAAAAGGTGATATGTTACATACATTTTAGACATGCCCTAAACTTGAGAAGTATTGGGAACAAATCTTTCAAGTTATGTCTGAAATTACCAAAACAGTCATTCCTCCAAATCCCTCACTGGCTCTGTTATCCATTGATCTTGATCGATATCCTATCCAGTTTAGAGATGTGTTTACACATATTTTGCTGTCAGCCAGGATCAGTATAACGAGGAACTGGAAAAATCCTGATCCTCCTTCCATAAAAGAAGTGATAGAATCAACTCAAACTCATTACATTTATGAATCAATTCTAGCTCTTCGGCCTCACAAAAAAGAACATACTCATAAAATATGGCAGCCATGGTTAAAATGGGCTAGTCCCCAAAACATTGCATGAGTTCTTTGTTCCTAGATAACTTGAATTAAAAAATTATTTACCCCGCTCTAATATTTTAATCTTTGTTTTGTATCTATTAAATGACAGGTTACTATTACTGTCCCTAACACAGTTTAGCACCCATAGGGGTGTTCGGGAATATATTTAGGTTCATCATCTTTGAATTACTTGAATTGGCAGTATATAAATATACGAAGATAATATTTATATTACTTTTGTGTATTGTCTCCACAATGAATGTATTAATAACCTCCCGATTGTTATCTTTAATATCCCTATTATAATTGAGATAATTAATATGGTTTTCTTTATATTATATTTTTTATTATTTTTGGATACTATTATCTATTTATCTAAATACTGTAACTGATCTGTTATTTAGTCATAATTTCTGTCATTTGTCTTGATAAAAATGTAAACTATAATAAAAAATATTAATTATAAAATCACATCACATGCCCAGATCTTTAAAATTAGTATAGGTATTGGAAAACTAAAAAGTAAACCGTGTATTTTATGTTTTATGGAAACTAGAGATATTATCAGACCTCCAGCAAATATCAGATGTTTATGGAAACCAAACTTTGACTTTAACCTAAATAGCACACCACTGGGTTAACATTTTATAGGACATCCCCTGAGTGCGGCTGCTAAGGGAGCATTTGTGTGCCATGATGCAAGCTCGTTGCCATAGTTTGTCAGAGAAGATAGCATGCAGGGTCAATTCCCATAGACTCTCCAATCAATGAGGTGCTTTAATTTTAGATTGTTATAGCCAGGCTAAACATAGTGAAGTAGACCTTTGGACAGGTTTACCTCATAAACACATGGATTCAATATAGTTCAAAGGCCTGGTAATGCATCAATTCTGTTTATAACTAGTCAGGTAATTGCCTGATTGGAAATATGACCAAAAAGGAAAGTTTGGCACATAACAATCTTCCTTCAAAGAGTAAAAGTTCCTTCAAAGTAAGCTATTATTTCACTGTGCCTGCACACAATGGGGGTCAATTACTGAGATTCCCGACAAGTCTTGGGAGGCCACTGGCCATTTGCCTCCTCTCTGCTTTGACAGTTCTTATATAGGCAAGGGGCATGAACACCCGGTTACGTCACCTGTTAGCACCCCCCCTTCTGGTGTCACATGACACATTACACCCTCTCAAAAGGCAATTGCTTGCCTGGGGATACAACTACTACATATTCCACAGTATTCCTCATTTCTGTAGCACTGGGTGGCTGCATACCAAACTTTCCAGAGACGGACCAAATGTTTTTATAGCTCATATGCCATGTATGTATGATGTTATTATTATGTCAATTTCTACAATTTTTGATATCAGTTAGTTTTTTTGCTCAATAACGGTTGTATGGTGAGTGGAGTCATAGACATTTTCAACCGTAATGGTTGGTTGAGCTATTACAGGTTTTTATTTTTGAGTATCAATCATATGCATAACGTGAGCTCCCATCCCCTCTCTCCTCCCCCTCTACATTATCATTATTGTATTTTTTCTTTGAGGACATACATTTCAGATATATATGTTTATGACTGTTGATTAATTAATCATAATTATTAGGGTAGGCAGCACCTTGAGGGTATTAAACTTTCAGTGTATCCACTGTATATCTATACACACACATACATTTTGCTTGCTTATTTGGCTGAATATATCTTTTTTGCATTTCCTTAAAAAATACATCTCTACATCAGAAGAGTAAGAAAACAATCTTGTCCATTTAAGAAAATATGCAGTAAAGAGTAAGAAAACAATCTTGTCCATTTAAGAAAATATGCAGTAAAAAGTAAGAAAACAATCTTGTCCATTTAAGAAAATATGTAGTAAAACCAGTATCCAAGTAAATCTCTAGACTCTGAGGTGTCCTGACATGGCAATATGCTGTCACAGAGAGCACAAATATATCAAAATGAGGGTACCAAAAATGTATTTTTCTTCCATTTATATGAAACATATAAACAGAGAAAAGTAGCAGCAGAAAAAAAAACAAGTGGTCCTTGAGTCCCGTGTTTTAGTATTTTTTTTGTTTGTTTTTTGTTAACTTTTTGAGTATAGATCTTTTTTTCACATTACCGAGTTTATTGAAAGCTTAATTTTAACAAACAAAATGAAGTAGCTAAAACAAGTTTTGACTACAGTAACAAAGCCAAAATATTCAAGAATCATGGAAGATTCAATACAATCAATACAATACAATCAAAAAGACTAAAAGAGGGGAAATGTTGTCAAAGCAACAAAATGCTATCTTATATAGAGTACAGATCATCACAGCAAGTGATCAACAAAAGCAAACTATGACTGTATAAAGAATTCTCTCAGCGTAATATCGAAGTTTCCTAAAGAAGAGAAAAAAACAAAACAAACATGAGAGAAGAGATAGATCATATTAACAAGCCATGAACTACATAAAAATAAAGTATAATGTAGTAAAGCAAAATATAGCAAAATTAGTACGGAAGGCGTAAGTATCAGGAAAGGGGTTCTGTATGTTGATATAACATAGGGGAACCAACAATCATTATCTGAATCTTTCCAAAAGTGTAACATGCTTTCCAGGGGAATTTGTGTAGACACTATTTCAGGTTATAGTAGAATAAAAAACAGGACTTCTAAAATCACATCACATGCCCAGATCTTTTAAATTCTTATAGGTATCGGAAAACTTAAAGGTAAACCAAGTATTTCATGTTTTATGGAAACTAGAGATATTATCAGATCTCCAGAAAATATCAGATGTTTGTGGAAACCAACTCTTGACTTTAACCTAAACAGCATACCACTGGGTTAACATTTTTTTTTTTTTGTAATTGTTTATTTTAAATTTTCAACATCATACAGAAGAAAATATACATGAGATATTAATATTAACGTATCAAGAATGCAGGTATACTTTGATTACAAGGCATACAAAATCTAAACATATAGAGGCATAGCGATGTGATTAAAGTAGTGATCTTCCACCGTATCTTTAAGGGGGTTATAGACAGAATCTGTAAACAGACTATGTAACTTCAAAGAGAGCTTTAAGGAAAAAATAAAAATAGATTTCAGACCTTCTCTCGGGGACATGTATGTATCCAGGTTTATCTAAGTAGGAGCAATCCTATCAGAACCATATGTAGACTCATCCCATGTTGACCAAATTTTAGAAAATTTCTGCATCTTATCCTCCACTACGGCCGTCAAGTGTTCCATTCTGCGTATGTCAGCTACAGTGGTGATCAATTGCGGAAGTGTAGGTGGAGAGGTGGACAACCATAACCTGGGTATGACCCTTTTAGCAGCCAAAAAGATAAAGGACAACAATCTGCGCAAGGCCTTAGAAATACCAGAGAAAGGGAGGCCTAGCAGATAATGCATGGGCGTCAGGGGAATAGGAGTGCCAGCCAGTGTTTCTAACAGATTTTGGACTTGGAGCCAGAACTGGTGGACTAGGGGGCAGTCCCAAAAAATATGGTAGTGAGAGCCGACTTCCCCACCACATCTCCAGCATTGTTTCGAAATTAACCTGTTACGGGCATGTAGAATATCTGGAGTCCTATACCAGTGCATTAGAACTTTGTAAGCAGTTTCCTTGTGGGTCACACATCGAGATATTCTGGAAGTGTGCTCCCATATGTTCCCCCAGTCCACCAGGGAAATATCGTGTTGTAGAATCTGAGACCATTTCCTCATGTAGTGGTGGGTGTTCACCGTCATAGGTATGGCGTCATGTAATATTGTGTAAATAGTAGAGATCAGTCTGGGTTCGTAAGGACCCTTAGCACATAGGCTCTCAAAGTCTGTGGGTTTGTCCAGAGTCAGAGAAGGGGACCTGATAGAGAAAAAGTGTCTGATCTGTAAGTATGAATGTAGAAGCCTTTGGGGGATCTGGTGTTGCTTTTGCAAGGTGGGAAAAGTCAATAAATGGCGTGTCGCCGGGTTAACAAAGTGTCAGAGTTGAAAGAGTCCCGCTTGGGTCCATGGTAGCATACGATCATAGGACAGGCTATCTGGGATGTCTGGGTTAAATAGGATATTTAAAAGCGGTGGACACGGTGAGGATAGGGAAAAGCGGTCATTGCACCTTTTCCAGATATTCAACGTGAACAACATGGGAGCTAGGCATATGCGCCGTAATTGGGGCATATGAAGGGCAGTAGAAGGCCAAAGCATATAGCAAGGATGTACCGGGGCTGTAACACTCATTTCTATTTCTGACCATCTATTTGGGGCCTTCCGGGAGGTCCAGGAGGTAAGAACTCTCAGGTGTGTGGCATAATAGTATTTAATGAAATCTGGGCCTCCGAGCCCCCCCCTATTCCTCCGAGCCAGGACCACTGTCCCCGCTAACCTGTGGGAAGCGTTATTCCAAACAAAACGGAGGCTTCTCCTTTGAAGGGATTTCAACTGTGACATAGGGATAGCCACAGGTAGAGTTTCAAACAAATATAATAACTTAGGGAGGATAGACATTTTAAGGACATTGATTCTGCCCAACAGGGATAGGGGGAGAGATGTCCAGTATGTCAGCAAGCGATTAATTTCCGAGAACAGGGGGGGGGAAATTGGCCTTATATAAAGTATCATAGGAAGCAGTAATGCGAACCCCCAGGTATTTAAGTGAGTGAGGACACCAGTGGTAATTATACTTACTTTGAAGCAAAGATAAGAGGGACGGGGTTATGCTTACAGGTAATGCTTCGGTTTTAGTATCATTAATTTTGAAACCCGAGAGGCTACCAAAAGTGGAGAGTAGGTGGTGAAGGTGTGGTAGGGATGTGTGCGGGTGGGTGAGAGTTAGGAGGACATCGTCCGCGAATAAGGATATTTTATATTCTGCGTTGCGAAGGCAGACTCCTTTAATATCTGAACATTCCCGTATAGCCGCAGCTAGGGGTTCCAGACTGAGGATAAAGAGCAATGGCGATAGAGGGCAACCCTGTCTCGTACCGTTGCTAAGGGAAAACGGACGGGACAGATGGGAGGAGAGTTGTACCTGGGAGGTGGGCTTCGAGTATAGGGCTTGGAGGGCATGAATAAAGGGGCCTGAAAATCCAAAGTGGTTTAGTATCGCAAACATAAATGGCCAGCTAAGGCGGTCAAATGCCTTTTGGGCATCTAAACTGAGTATCAAAGCGGGGTTTTTAGTTTTAGTAAGCAGGTCTATAAGGTCAATTGTGCGGCGAGTATTGTCCCCCGCATGTCTTGTGGGAACGAAACCCACCCTCTCTATGGATCAACGCTGGCAGCAGTAGAGAGAGCCTGTTCACTAGAATCTTGGTAAAGATTTTGTAATCAGAGTTCAATAAGGCTATGGGACGATAATTGTCAGGGAGGGAAGGCTCCTTATCTGGTTTAGGGATAGTGGTTATGACTGCATGTAGGAACGAGGGGTGTGGTATTGTGCCCTGGAGCAGTGAGTAGAATATTGTCAGCAGGTGTGGGGACAGGGATTCTAGGAACGTCTTATAATAGGAGTATGGAAGGCCATCTGGTCCTGGGGCCTTATGTGTGGGGAGATGTTTAATTACGTCAACTAGTTTGTCAGTGGAGATAGGTTGGTTTAAGGAGGAGCGTTGCTCTGGTGAGAGTTTTGGGAGGTGAATAGATGATAGGAAGGAGTCCAACTTGTCTTGTGGGAACTGATCCTGTGTGCCCGTGTTCAGGCAGTTGTAAAGTTTGTTATAATATTCTCTGAATACTCCGGACATGGTCTGAGGGCAGTGCGTTGGTGTGCCGTCTGATTGCATTATATAATCAGGAATGGATAAAAAGGGCCGGGGCTTAAGTTTGTGGACAAGCATCCTATGTGGTTTGTCTGCAAACTCATAGAACTTTCGCTTAGACCATAACATTGATTTTGAAATGTCTTTTGTGTCTATAGCCTTAATGTGGTTGCGAATTGTAGTCACTGCACGCAAGCGATCCACCGTAGGGGAGCGGAGTAACCGCGCCTCCGCGACCTGCAGCTGGGCCACAAGCTCCACCCTCAGCCTAACAGAGTCCCGCTTCAGACGTGAGCCAGCTGAGATGCACTCCCCCCTAAAAACTGCCTTGTGGGTCTCCCACACAGTAGATATATCTGAAATGGAGCCTACATTGAGATGGAAAAACTCCTCCAATCTCTTGAGCAGTCTATCTTTGGTTTCAGCATGTCGCAATAGAGACTCATTCAGTCTCCAGTGGCAAGTTTTAGGTGATGCGTTATGGAGCGTCACATTGAGAGTGATGGGGGCGTGATCAGACCACGTGATAGGCTCTATTTCAGAAGATACCACATTGGGTAGCAAGGGTGCAGTTATTAGGAAGTGGTCCAGTCGGGAATACAATTTATGTGGGGGGGAGAAAAAGGTGTATTGGCGATGGGTGGGATGTTTCACTCTCCATGCATCAAAGAGATTGTGGGAGCGGATTAGTTTGCGAAAGGAGGTGGACAGTTTAAGAGTTTGGAGGGACGGGGTTTGTTGAGAGAGTGCTAATCTATCCCTACCAGGGGACATACACATGTTGAAATCCCCGCCTATGATTGCGAAAGGCTGAGAGAAGGAGCGCAGCCGATCCAATACTCTAGTGAGGAAGCCAATTTGTCCCGTATTAGGGGCATAAATATTAGTTAAGGTAAAGGAGGTGTTCAGGTGAGAACAGTTCAGGAGTATAAACCGACCTTGGGGATCTAGGATCGAAGCAAGGATCCGTATAGGGCATGAACGTTTAATCAAAATGGCTACTCCAGCCTTCCCAGATGGGCTGGAGGCCATAAAAACAGTAGGGTACAGCTTGGAGGCAAATTTAAATGAGCCCTCCGGGCGGAAGTGCGTCTCCTGAACCATTATCACATCAGCCCCTGAGGATTTGAATTCCCGCAGGGCTAGCCAGCGTTTTCTTAAGGAATTCAAGCCCTTAACATTACAGGAAAATATTTTTAGAGCCATAATACATTCATGGAATAATTAGCAGATGATATTGGAATCTGGTACATGTGGTTGGAGTGCTCTGATCTAAGGAGGTCTGGAAGAGGCATATACACATCAGCATTTCCTAGTAACATAATATTGTATGTCAAGTTTACAACCTGCAGCGACATGCAAGAACCAGGACAGGTCAAAAAAGGACCTGGTAAAAACTTTAAAAAATTGAAAAAAATAACCTGAGTAAAATATAGAGAGACAAAAATGAAGAGACAAAAAACAAAAAACATAAAACATGTATCTTGAAAGCCTGAAGGATATAAAATCTTCAGGAAGCCAAGGCAGAATACCTTGGACCTATAAAGGGACATAACAAACATTAGGAGTGGTAAACTATGTACCGCTCCCGCAAAGAATGATTAACCTCGGACTCTTAACATTTGAACAGTGGTCAGACATACCACCATCGACTGGGAGTACAATACCAGCTGGAGGGGCCC
Organism: Lithobates pipiens; assembly: GCF_037356315.1. Lineage (NCBI taxonomy): Eukaryota > Metazoa > Chordata > Amphibia > Anura > Ranidae > Lithobates > Lithobates pipiens. The sequence goes on from NW_027507787.1 coordinate 246,358,125, forward strand.
CGCGGGGGGGGGGGAGGAGGCTCGTTGAGCACTACAGAAATGGGAGAGATTTAAAGTTAGGGGGATGTTCCCCGAAGAGTTCCTGAAGAGGTCCGATAGGTTCCTGGAAACCAAGGGTAAGGAGGTGCAATTCGGACAGGCGCCGGAACTTCAGGCAGGTTGTTTAGGCACGTTGGGGCGTTGCGGTGTGGAGAAGCCTCTCTGATGTCTCCGACGAACTGGGGTCCAAATTGCCGTAGGGGCTTGGAGAGGTTTGGGGGCCAGAGCGGGCGGGGGGAGTTGGAGGTCCTCTTCCGGGACAGGTGGGAGGCCCAAATTGCGAATGAAGGCCTCACATTCATGCAATTCTCTGATAGAGTATTGTGTGCCATCTTTGGATGCTGACAGCCGAAAGGGAAACCCCATCTGTAGGGGATTTGGTGTAGTTGGAGGTGTGCAGTGATTGGTCGGAGGTTGCGCCTTTTGGCCAAGGTGATGGGAGAAAGGTCGCTGAAGATCTGGATCTTAGAGCCTTTGAAATCGATGCGATTTTTATTGCGTGTGGCTGCAGTTAAAGCTTCCTGGCTGTCATAATAGTGGAAACGGACTATAATGTCCCTTGGATTGGATCCAGGAGGAGGTTTAGGGGCCAAAGATATATGGGCTCTGTCTAGACGCCAATCGATATCTGGTATGTGCGGAGCCAGAGTGACAAACAGATCAAGCAAGTATACCCGCAACTCCTTATCACTGACTGTTTCAGGGACTCCACGAATCCTCACGTTTGAGCGACGTTCTCTATTTTCCAAATCTTCTTGTTGTAGTTGTATTTGGGAGACTGTGTGTTTAAGAAATGCGTTTTCGTCCTCCAATACGTGCATGTATTGCACATTCTCATCAAATTTAGATTCCAAAGTGGCAGTACGCTCTCCAAGCTGGTCGATCTCTCCCCTAAGCTCCCAAGCAAGCTTTCCAACCTCTGTAGCTATATTGCGTGTCAAATCCTGTAGGAGTGTCTGTAGTTTCAGGTCCAGGACCGTTACCGTAATTGCTTCGGCAGGATTTGTTTGCTGGGTAGAGCCACCTTTGTGAAGAGAACTAGGTGTGGAGGGCAGGGGGTCGGTGGCCTCTAGTGGTTCTGCCAACGTGTGTAAGGCTGGAGATTGCGATCTGTGTAGGTATCGCTCCATGACGTGTGCAGGACAGGAGGTCGATGGCGGGATAAAGCCTTGATATATATTCTTTTGAAAACCAACTTTGCCCATGTAGTATCCGGAGGGGTCCGGGGGGCAGCTGATAATGACCCTGTGTATGTGAGAGCTTATGAAGCGGTGCAGGGTCCCTTAGGAAAGGAGCGGTATATTAAGCCATACTAAGACATGGTGTCAGCGTTGTTAGTCGCCCATGAGTTCTGCTAGTTTGCGCTGATTCCAACAACTGAAATTATGAAAGTCTCAGGAGAAGGGGGGTATGTCTCTTTAGGGGCTTGTTGAAGAGGCTGTGTAGGGAGAGCTGACTGGTGAATAGATGACTCCCGTGAACTCACCGTAGCCGTCTGCCTTGATGGTCAAGCAATTTCACCCAGACCAGGGGGGGCCACGGAGACTCCGAGCGGAGATGGCGGAGGCCAAGCCAGGTGTAGCCTGGAGAAGGGGCCTTAGCCGGAGCTCTAACCCACTAGGGCGGTAGTCAGGCTGTGAAGAGCCTGAACCCAGGAGGAGGCCGGGTCGGAGAGAGGGCCGTGGAGCCGTGGGGATGGGGAGAGTGTCCAGAACACAGCGGGGCGAGGTCTGGGGAAAGCAAGGGCCCCCTGGGCTAAGACAGTGCCTCACCTGCGGACCGTGGAGCTCACAATCACCGCCTCTTCCTCAGCTGTCTTGGGATCTTGGAGCGTGGGGGGAGAAGATGGCAGCTGTAGTGTCCAGATTCCAGTGAGTGGGCCCCCTGCCAGGTGCTGGGGCAGGAAGGTGTGGTAGCTGGCAGGCTTCACTGGGCCTCGCTAGGCCTCACTAGGCCGCATCCGCGGCAGACAGTCCCGGGGGCCCCACGGACCTCCAGAGGTCCCCAATTAGTGACTAGGGCCGACCAGGTGGCAAGGGGAGCCGAGCAGCCCACCAGGAGGGCCTCCGTTAGTGTGATTGAGGAGGGTGGAGGCCGGGAAGACGGCCGCGGCGTCCTCCCGCCGGCCGCTGTTGTAGGAAAGTGCGGGGACTGGCTGGCTGTACTAGGCCGCACTAGGCAGCATCCGTGGCAGACAATCCCGGCGGCCCCACGGGCCTCTGGACCTTACCGGGCACGGAGTAGGGCAGTCCGGATGGCAGGGAGATCCACTGCCAGGTCCCCCGTTGAAGTGGTGGAGGAGGATGAAGGGCGGGGAAGATGGCGACGGCGGCCGAGGACGGACTAGGCCGGCGTCTCTCTCCGCGGATCCCAGGCCAGTCTCGTCCCAATTTTCTTCCAGGCTGAGGCAGGACAGGTGGTGGGGTGCATAGGCCGAAGAATTGGGGAAAAACGGCCGTGTATGCACCCGGATTGCTGCGGATTACACTTGGCACTCAGGAGCAGTCTGTGAACACGTCCGTCCTGGGTCACTTCCGGGTACGCCCCCTGGGTTAACATTTTATATGACATCCCTTGAGTTTGGCTGCTAAGGGAGCATTTGTTTGCCATGATGCAAGCTCGTTGCCATTGTTTGTCAGAGAAGTTAGCTCGCAGGGCCAATTCCCATAGACTCTCCAATCAATGAGGTGATTTCATTTTCCATTGTTGTAGCCAGGCATAAGATAGTGAAGTAGCCCTTTGGAAAGGTTTACCACGTAAACACATTGATTCAAAAGAGTTCAAAGGCCTGGTAACGCATTCATTCTGTTTATAACTAGTCAGGTAATTGTGTGATTGGAAATAAGACCAGAAAGGAAAGTTTGGCACATAACAATCTTCCTTCAAAAAGGTGTAAGCTTTTATTTCACCAGCCTGCACACAATGGAGGTCATTTACTGAGATTCCCGATAAGTCTTGGGAGGCTACTGGCCGTTTGTCTCCTCTCTGCTTTGACAGTTCTTATATAGGCAAGGGGCATGAACACCCGGTTACCTCACCTGGTGGCACCGCCCCCTTCTGATGTCACATGACACATTACACCCTCTCAACAGGCCATTGTTTGCCTGGGGATACAACTACTACATATTCTACAGTATTCCTCATTTCTGTAGCACTGGGTGGCTACATACCAAACTTTCCAGAGATGGACCAAATGTTTTTATAGCTCATGTGCTATGTATGTATGATGTTATTATGTCGCGTTCTACAATTTTTGATATTCGTTTTTTTTTTCTCAATAACAGTTGTAAGATTAGTGGAGTCATAGTCATGTTCTACCGTAATGGATGGTTGAGCTATCACAGGTTTTTATTTTTGAGTATCTAGTCATGAGCTCCCACCCCCTCTCTCCTCCCCCTTTACATTATCATTATTGTATTTTTTCTTTGAGGGCATACATTTCAGATATATATGTTTATCACTGTTGATCAATTAATCATAATTATTAGAGTAGGCAGCACCTTGAGGGTCCTAAACGTTCAGTGTATCTACTATATACGTATACACACACACACACACACACATTCTGCTTGTTTTTTTGGCTGAATATATTTTTATTTGCATTTCCTTAAAAAATACATCTCTACATCAGAAGAGTATGAAAATAATCTTGTCCATTTAAGAAAATATGCAGTAAAGAGTAAGAAAACAATCTTGTCCATTTAAGAAAATATGTAGTAAAACCAATATTCAAATAAATCTCTAGACTCGGAGGCGTCCTGACATGACAATATGCTGTCACAGAGAGCACAAATATATCAAAATGAGGGCACATTAAATATACCAAAAATGTATTTTGCTTCCTTTTATATGAAACATAGAAACAGAGAAAAGTAGCAGCAGAAAGAAAAACAAGTGGTCCTTGAGTCCCGTGTTTTAGTATTTTTTTGTTTGTTTTTTGTTAACTTTTTTGACTGAGTATAGATCTTTTTTTCACATTACCGAGTTTATTGAAAGCTTAATTATAACAAAAAAAATGAAGTAGCTAAAACAAGTTTTGACTACAGTAACAAAGCCAAAATATTAAAGAATCATGGAAGATTCAATACAATCAGTACAATACAATCAAAAAGACTAAAAGAGGGGCAAAGTTGTCAAAACAATAAAATACTATCTTATATAGAGTACAGATCATCACAGCAAGTGATCAACAAAAGCAAACTATGATCGTATAAAGTATTCTCTTAGCGTAATATCGAAGTTTCCTAAAGGAGAGAAAAAACAAAACAAACATGAGAGGAGAAATGCATCATATTAACAAGCCATGAACTACATAAAAATAAAGTATAATGTAGTAAAGTAAAATATAGCAAAATTAGTACGGAGTCGTAAGTATCAGGAAAGGGGTTCCGTATGTTGATATAACATAGGAGAACCAACATTCATTATCTGAATTATTTCAAAAGTGTAACATGCTTTCCAGGGGAATTTGTGTAGACATTATTTCAGGTTATAGTAGAATCAAAATCAAAATCAGGACTTCTAAAATCACATCACACTCCCAGATCTTTTAAATTAGTATAGGTATTGGAAAACTTAAAAGTAAACTAAGTATTTCATGTTTTATGGAAACTAGAGATATTATCAGATTTCCAGCAAATATCAGATGTTTGTGGAAACCAACTCTTGACTTTAACCTAAACAGCACACCACTGGGTTAACATTTTATATGACGTCCCTTGAGTGCGGCTGCTAAGGGAGCATTTGTGTGCCATGATGCAAACTCGTTGCCATAGTTTGTCAGAGAAGTTAGCTCGCAGGGCCAATTCCCATAGACTCTTCAGTCAATGAGGTGCTTTCATTTTCTATTGTTGTAGCCAGGCATAAGATAGTGAAGTAGCCCTTTGGACAGGTTTACCTCGTAAAAACATTGATTCAAAAGAGTTCAAAGGCCTGGTAACGCATTCATTCGGTTTATAACTAGTCAAGTAATTGTGTGATTGGAAATAAGACCAGAAAGGAAAGTTTGGCACATAACAATCTTCCTTCAAAGAGGGGTAAGCTTTTATTTCACCAGCCTGCACACAATGGGGGTCATTTACTGAGATTCCGAACAAGTCTTGGGAGGGCACTGGCCATTTGCCTCCTCTCTGCTTTGAAAGTTCTTATATAGGCAAGGGGCGAGAACATCCGGTTACCTCACCTGTTGGCACCACCCCCTTCTGATGTCACATGACACATTACACCCTTTCAATGGGCCATTGTTTGCCTGGGGATACAACTACTACATATTCCACAGTATTCCTCATTTCTGTAGCACTGGGTGGCTACATACCAAACTTTCCAGAGATGGACAAAATGTTTTTATAGCTCATATGCTATGTATGTATGATGTTATTATTATGTCACTTTCTACAATTTTTGATATCAGTTAGTTTTTTTTCTCAATAACAGTTATATGGTGAGTGGAGTCATAGACATGTTCAAACTTAATAAATTGTTGTGCTATTAATTTTTTTTATTTTTGAGTATCTAGTCATATGCATAACATGAGCTCCCATCCCCTCTCTCCTCCCCCTCTACATTATCATTATTGTATTTTTCTTTGAGGACATACATTTCAGATATATATGTTTATCATGATCAATTAATCATAATTATTAGAGTAGGCAGCACCTTGAGGGTCCTAAACATTTAGTGTATCAACTGTATACGTATACACACACACACATTCTGCTTGCTTTTTTGGCTGAATATATTTTTATTTGCATTTCCTTAAAAAATACATCTCTACATCAGAAGAGTAAGGAAACAATCTTGTCCATTTAAGAAAATATGTAGTAAAGAGTAAGAAAACAATCTTGTCCATTTAAGAAAATATGTAGTAAAACCAATATTCAAGTAAATCTCTAGACTCTGAGGTGTCCTGACATGGCAATATGCTGTCACAGAGAGCACAAATATATCAAAATGCGGGCACGTTAAATATACCAAAAATGTATTTTGCTTCCTTTTATATGAAACATAGAAACAGAGAAAAGTAGCAGCAGAAAAAAAAACAAGTGGTCCTTAAGTCCTGTGTTTTAGTATTTTTTTTGCTTGTTTTTTGTTAACTTTTTTGACTGAGTATAGATCTTTTTTTCACATTACCAAGTTTATTGAAAGCTTAATTATAACAAGAAAAATGAAGTAGCTAAAACAAGTTTTGACTACAGTAACAAAGCCAAAATATGAAAGAATCATGGAAGATTCAGTACAATCAATACAATACAACCAAAAAGACTAAAAGAGGGGCAATGTTGTCAAAGCAACAAAATGCTATCTTATACAGAGTACAGATCATCAAAGCAAGTGATCAACAAAAGCAAACTATGATCGTATAAAGGATTCTCTCAGCGTAATATCGAAGTTTCCTAAAGAAGAGAAAAAAAACAAAACAAACATGAGAGAAGAGATAGATCATATTAACAAGCCATTAACTACATAAAAATAAAGTATAATGTAGTAAAGTAAAATATAGCAAAATTAGTACGGAGGAGTAAGTATCAGGAAAGGGGTTCTGTATGTTGATATAACATAGGAGAACCAACATTCATTATCTGAATCTTTCCAAAAGTGTAAAATCTTTTCCAAGGGAATTTGTGTAGACACTATTTCAGGTTATAGTAGAATCAAAATCAAAATCAGGACTTCTAAAATCACATCACGCTCCCAGATCTTTTAAATTAGTATAGGTATTGGAAAACTTAATAGTAAACTAAGTATTTCAAGTTTTATGGAAACTAGAGATATTATCAGATCTCCAGAAAATATCAGATGTTTGTGGAAACCAACTCTTGACTTTAACCTAAATAGCATACCACTGGGTTAACATTTTATATGACATCTCTTGAGTTCGCCTGCTAAGGGAACATTTGTGTGCCATGATGCAAGCTCGTTGCCATTGTTTGTCAGAGAAGTTAGCTCACAGGGCCAATTCCCATAGACTCTTCAATCAATGAGGTGATTTCATTTTCTGAATCTAGATTTTTATTAGATTTTAACAGGTATTACAAATGATAATGCGTTACAGTAGTATCAAAAAAAAAAAAACATACATTCGTTGACTAGTCAATTATGGAATCAACCTAGAGTGGGTCAGTAATAAGAGAAAATGTGAGTGATGTAGAATACAGGTGCTTACAAGTAATAGAGATGTTGCCTTGTTGCTAAGTAGTCTGAGGGGGCCTTGGAGCCTCCTCCCGGGCACCCCTTACGGGAGCACTGCTGTGACCAGGAGGAGAGTCCAGCCCCCCTGTGGTAAGTAAAATATTAGTCGTCTAGAACAGAAGGCGCAACTACAAGTATACTATCATAATACGTATGATTGACAACATAACCGTGGTGTATAGGGTAACAATATTAACATTCCTGTATTTAAAAATCTGCGGGCGGATTTTCGATAGTGCTCTCATACGACAATGGAAGGACAGTTTGGCATTTGATCCATGTTGCCCATGGCTGCCATGCCTGGGAGTTATGTGATAGGGTACCTTGGCAACGAGCTATCGTTTGTTCGTAGGTAAAATGCAAGTGGGTCATTCTCACCACTTCTCCCACCGTGGGCAGTGAAGGATTTTTCCATAGTCTAGTGATACATAGTCTGGCTGAGAGTAATACATGTAGAATTGTATGTCTGAGGTGGTTGGGGTATGTATCTAGGTTCAGGGAAAGAAGTGCTAGGCTGGGTTGAGAGATAACAGGCACATGAACTATTTCAGAGAGCAGTTGGAAAATTGATTCCCAGAAGGAAGTCAGTTTGGGACAGCTCCAAAGAGTGTGGAGCATGTCGCCTTTGTCGCCACATTGTCGCCAACATCGGTTATCATGGGGTCTGCCAAATTTCGACAATCTCGTGGGAGTCAGATACCAACGCTGTACTATTTTGATAGTTAGTTCCCAAAGATTAGAGCATTTGGTGACCTTAAATGTGGAGTTATAAGCAGTAGCCCATTGTTCCGAGGTGTAAGTATGGCCTAAATCTGATTCCCATGCAAGCAGTGAGTTATTCTTGATGAAAATACTTTTTTGTCTCAGTAAATTGTAAAAGAGGGAAATGCCTTTACTGATAGTAGGTTGGGTGATTTCATTTTCCATTGTTGTAGCCAGGCATAAGATAGTGAAGTAGCCCTTTGGAAAGGTTTACCACGTAAACACATTGATTCAAAAGAGTTCAAAGGCCTGGTAACGCATTCATTCGGTTTATAACTAGTCAGGTAATTGTGTGATTGAAAATAAGACCAGAAAGGAAAGTTTGGCACATAACAATCTTCCTTCAAAAAGGTGTAAGCTTTTATTTCACCAGCCTGCACACAATGGGGGTCATTTACTGAGATTCCTGATAAGTCTTGGGAGGGTACTGGCCGTTTGTCTCCTCTCTGCTTTGACAGTTCTTATATAGGCAAGGGGCATGAACATCCGGTTACCTCATCTGGTGGCATCGCCCCCTTCTGATGTCACATGACACATTACACCCTCTCAACAGGCCATTATTTTACTGGGGATACAACTACTACATATTCTACAGTATTCCTCATTTCTGTAGCACTGGGTGGCTACATACCAAACTTTCCAGAGATGGACCAAATGTTTTTATAGCTCATATGCTATGTATGTATGATGTTATTATTATGTCGCTTTCTACAATTTTTGATATCAGTTAGTTTTGTTTCTCAATAACAGTTATATGGTGAGTGGAGTCATAGATATGTTCAAACGTAATAAATTGTTGTGCTATAAATTTTTTTTATTTTTGAGTATCTAGTCATATGCATAACATGAGCTCCCATCCCCTCTCTCCTCCCCCTCTACATTATCATTATTGTATTTTTCTTTGAGGACATACATTTCAGATATATATGTTTATCATGATCAATTAATCATAATTATTAGAGTAGGCAGCACCTTGAGGGTCCTAAACATTCAGTGTATCAACTGTATACGTATACACACACACACATTCTGCTTGCTTTTTTGGCTGAATATATTTTTATTGGCATTTCCTTAAAAAATACATCTCTACATCAGAAGAGTAAGGAAACAATCTTGTCCATTTAAGAAAATATGTAGTAAAGAGTAAGAAAACAATCTTGTCCATTTAAGAAAATATGTAGTAAAACCAATATTCAAGTAAATCTCTAGACTCTGAGGTGTCCTGACATGGCAATATGCTGTCACAGAGAGCACAAATATATCAAAATGCGGCACGTTAAATATACCAAAAATGTATTTTGCTTCCTTTTATATGAAACATAGAAACAGAGAAAAGTAGCAGCAGAAAAAAAAAACAAGTGGTCCTTAAGTCCTGTGTTTTAGTATTTTTTTGCTTGTTTTTTGTTAACTTTTTTTACTGAGTATAGATCTTTTTTTCACATTACCAAGTTTATTGAAAGCTTAATTATAACAAGAAAAATGAAGTAGCTAAAACAAGTTTTGACTACAGTAACAAAGCCAAAATATGAAAGAATCATGGAAGATTCAGTTCAATCAATACAATACAACCAAAAAGACTAAAAGAGGGGCAATGTTGTCAAAGCAACAAAATGCTATCTTATACAGAGTACAGATCATCAAAGCAAGTGATCAACAAAAGCAAACTATGATCGTATAAAGGATTCTCTCAGCGTAATATCGAAGTTTCCTAAAGAAGAGAAAAAAAACAAAACAAACATGAGAGAAGAGATAGATCATATTAACAAGCCATTAACTACATAAAAATAAAGTATAATGTAGTAAAGTAAAATATAGCAAACTTAGTACGGAGGAGTAAGTATCAGGAAAGGGGTTCTGTATGTTGATATAACATAGGAGAACCAACATTCATTATCTGAATCTTTCCAAAAGTGTAAAATCTTTTCCAAGGGAATTTGTGTAGACACTATTTCAGGTTATAGTAGAATCAAAATCAAAATCAGGACTTCTAAAATCACATCACGCTCCCAGATCTTTTAAATTAGTATAGGTATTGGAAAACTTAATAGTAAACTAAGTATTTCAAGTTTTATGGAAACTAGAGATATTATCAGATCTCCAGAAAATATCAGATGTTTGTGGAAACCAACTCTTGACTTTAACCTAAATAGCATACCACTGGGTTAACATTTTATATGACATCCCTTGAGTTCGCCTGCTAAGGGAACATTTGTGTGCCATGATGCAAGCTCGTTGCCATTGTTTGTCAGAGAAGTTAGCTCGCAGGGCCAATTCCCATAGACTCTTCAATCAATGAGGTGATTTCATTTTCTGAATCTAGATTTTTATTAGATTTTAACAGGTATTACAAATGATAATGCGTTACAGTAGTATCAAAAAAAAAAACATACATTCGTTGACTAGTCAATTATGGAATCAACCTAGAGTGGGTCAGTAATAAGAGAAAATGTGAGTGATGTAGAATACAGGTGCTTACAAGTAATAGAGATGTTGCCTTGTTGCTAAGTAGTCTGAGGGGGCCTTGGAGCCTCCTCCCGGGCACCCCTTACGGGAGCACTGCTGTGACCAGGAGGAGAGTCCAGCCCCCCTGTGGTAAGTAAAATATTAGTCGTCTAGAACAGAAGGCGCAACTACAAGTATACTATCATAATACGTATGATTGACAACATAACCGTGGTGTATAGGGTAACAATATTAACATTCCTGTATTTAAAAATCTGCGGGCGGATTTTCGATAGTGCTCTCATACGACAATGGAAGGACAGTTTGGCATTTGATCCATGTTGCCCATGGCTGCCATGCCTGGGAGTTACGTGATAGGGTACCTTGGCAACGAGCTATCGTTTGTTCGTAGGTAAAATGCAAGTGGGTCATTCTCACCACTTCTCCCACCGTGGGCGGTGAAGGATTTTTCCATAGTCTAGTGATACATAGTCTGGCTGAGAGTAATACATGTAGAATTGTATGTCTGAGGTGGTTGGGGTATGTATCTAGGTTCAGGGAAAGAAGTGCTAGGCTGGGTTGAGAGATAACAGGCACATGAACTATTTCAGAGAGCAGTTGGAAAATTGATTCCCAGAAGGAAGTCAGTTTGGGACAGCTCCAAAGAGTGTGGAGCATGTCGCCTTTGTCGCCACATTGTCGCCAACATTGGTTATCATGGGGTCTGCCAAATTTCGACAATCTCGTGGGAGTCAGATACCAACGCTGTACTATTTTGATAGTTAGTTCCCAAAGATTAGAGCATTTGGTGACCTTAAATGTGGAGTTATAAGCAGTAGCCCATTGTTCCGAGGTGTAAGTATGGCCTAAATCTGATTCCCATGCAAGCAGTGAGTTATTCTTGATGAAAATACTTTTTTGTCTCAGTAAATTGTAAAAGAGGGAAATGCCTTTACTGATAGTAGGTTGGGTGATTTCATTTTCCATTGTTGTAGCCAAGCATAAGATAGTGAAGTAGCCCTTTGGAAAGGTTTACCACGTAAACACATTGATTCAAAAGAGTTCAAAGGCCTGGTAACGCATTCATTCGGTTTATAACTAGTCAGGTAATTGTGTGATTGAAAATAAGACCAGAAAGGAAAGTTTGGCACATAACAATCTTCCTTCAAAAAGGTGTAAGCTTTTATTTCACCAGCCTGCACACAATGGGGGTCATTTACTGAGATTCCTGATAAGTCTTGGGAGGGTACTGGCCGTTTGTCTCCTCTCTGCTTTGACAGTTCTTATATAGGCAAGGGGCATGAACATCCGGTTACCTCATCTGGTGGCACCGCCCCCTTCTGATGTCACATGACACATTACACCCTCTCAACAGGCCATTATTTTACTGGGGATACAACTACTACATATTCTACAGTATTCCTCATTTCTGTAGCACTGGGTGGCTACATACCAAACTTTCCAGAGATGGACCAAATGTTTTTATAGCTCATATGCTATGTATGTATGATGTTATTATTATGTCGCTTTCTACAATTTTTGATATCAGTTAGTTTTGTTTCTCAATAACAGTTATATGGTGAGTGGAGTCATAGATATGTTCAAACGTAATAAATTGTTGTGCTATAAAAAAATTTTATTTTTGAGTATCTAGTCATATGCATAACATGAGCTCCCATCCCCTCTCTCCTCCCCCTCTACATTATCATTATTGTATTTTTCTTTGAGGACATACATTTCAGATATATATGTTTATCATGATCAATTAATCATAATTATTAGAGTAGGCAGCACCTTGAGGGTCCTAAACATTCAGTGTATCAACTGTATACGTATACACACACACACATTCTGCTTGCTTTTTTGGCTGAATATATTTTTATTTGCATTTTCTTAAAAAATACATCTCTACATCAGAAGAGTAAGGAAACAATCTTGTCCATTTAAGAAAATATGTAGTAAAGAGTAAGACAACAATCTTGTCCATTTAAGAAAATATGTAGTAAAACCAATATTCAAGTAAATCTCTAGACTCGGAGGCGTCCTGACATGACAATATGCTGTCACAGAGAGCACAAATATATCAAAATGAGGGCACGTTAACCACTTAAGCCCCGGACCAATTGTCAGCCTAAGGACCAGAGGTATTTTTACAATTTCGCACTGCACTGCTTTAACTGGTAATTGCGCTGTCATGCAATGTTGTACCCAAACTTCATTTTCTTCCCACAAATAGAGCTTTCTTTTGATGGTATTTGATTGCCTCTGCGATTTTTATTTTTTACAATATAAAAGGAAAAAGACTGAAAATTTTGAAAAAAAAAGATATTTTCTACTTTTTGTTATAAGAAAAATCGAATAAACTAAATTTCAGTCATACATTTAGGCCGAAATGTATTCAGCCACATGTCTTTAGTAAAAAAAAATGTCAATAAACGTATATTTATTGGTTTGCGCAAAAGTTATAGCGTCTACAAACTAGAGTACATTTTCTGGAATCTACACAGCTTTTAATTTATGACTGCCTATCTCATTTCTTGAGGTGCTAAAATGGCAGGGCAGTACAAACCCCCCCCCCCCCAAATGACCCCATTTTGGAAAGTAGACACCCCAAGGAAATTGCTGAGGGGCATGTTGAGCCCATTGAATATTTTTTTTTTTGTCCCAAGTGTTTGAATAATGACAAAAAAAAAAAAAGTTTACTAAAAGTTGTCCCTAAATGATATATTGCTCACACATGCTATGGGCATAAGTGGAATTACACCACAAAATAAATTCTGCTGCTTCTCCTGAGTACGGGGATACCACATATGTGGGACTTTTTGAGAGCCTAGCTGCGTACGGCACCCCGAAAACCAATCACTGCCTTCAGGATTTCTAAGGGTGCAAATGTTTGATTTCACTCCTCACTACCTATCACAGTTTCAAAGGCCAAAAAAATGCCAAAATAACACAAACCCCCCCCCCCAAATGACCCCATTTTGGAAAGAAGACACCCCAAGCTATTTACTGAGAGGCATGTCGAGTCCATGGAATATTTTATATTTTGCCACAAGTTGCGGGAATATTACAAACTTTTTTTTTTTTTGCACAAAGTTGCCACTAAATGATATATTGCTCACACATGCTATGGGCATATGTGAAATTACACCCCAAAATACATCCTGCTGCTTCTCCCGAGTATGGGGATACCACATGTGGGGGACTTTTTGGGAGCCTAGCCGCATACGGGACCCCGAAAACCAAGCACCGCTTTCAGGATTTAAATATAAAACGCTACCAACTGTTAGCGATCGCAGGGATCAGGCCTGACTCTGCAAACGCTGCAGTTATGTGTTTAGTGTTTTGTAAGTGACAGTGATCGATCGATACTGCACTTGGGTGGGCTGGGCGGAGGGGCAAAACGCAGGTGCTAGCAGGTATCTGGGCTGATCCCGCTAACAATGCGTTTTTTTGGAACCCTAAACTGCTGGGGACGCTAGTATAGATCTGATCAGATATTGATCTGTTCAGATACTATACCACTACAGGAGGTGTATGCTTTGCGCGTGGGTGTTAGCGGTACTGGCACTAACCTAGCGCTGCCTGGGGCGACGCAGACCCTATCTGACCCTAAAACCTAATTGATATCACCCGTTGGGTGATCAGGGGATTAAACCTTTATTGGGTAATATATGGTGGGTGCCCTGATGTTATAAAAAGCAAACTAACTAACCAGAGTCACCCATAACACTTATACAGTGATCACTGGTAAAAGGGTTAACTCTAGGGGCAATCAGGGGGTTAAAACCTTTATTAGGTAGTATATGGGGGTCCCTGACGCTATATAAAAACCTGACGGGGAACCTAAATAACTAAATAACTAACTGGCTAACCAGCGTCACCAGTGACACTTATACGGTGATCGCTGATGAAAGGGTTAACTCTAGGGGCAATCAGGGGGTTAAAACCTTTATTGGGTAGTATATGGGAGTTCCTAATGCTATAAAAACCTGGCGGTGAACCTAAAAAATAACTAGCTACCTAGCGGCACCAGTGACACTAATGCAGCGATCAGAAAAACAATTGCTTAGTGACACTGGCAAAAGGGGGTGAAAGGGTTAACTCTAGGGGCAATCAGGGGGTTAAACCTTTATTGGGGGGGTAGGGGGCTACCCTGGACCTAACACTAACTGCTCTGACACTTTTTACTGTCACAACTGACACTAAATTCAGTGATCAGTAAATAAATGATCACTGCAATCAGTGACACTGTGACTGGGAGGGGGGAGCGGGGGGATCGGGGGGGGGCGATCGGGGGATGACAGTTTGCCTATGTGTACCTACATGTCAGTGTAGTGTTGGTGCACACTTACTATGTCCTCTCCTTGCAGTCCGGTCAAAAAGACCGCCCCGAGGAGAGTGACATCACTTCCTCCCTGCCTGTGTTTACACTACACAGGCAGGGGAAGCTTCTCATTCACCAGGAGCGATCGAGAGGGGATGGCCAGAAACCAACGGCCATCCCCTCATCCCGGATCGCTCCTGAAGCGAAAAGGACCACCGCAGCCAGCGGGAGGGGGTTCGATCGGAAACCCCACCCGCTGGAAGGCAAGCATGTACGGGTATGTGCTTGTGCCGTACATGCCATTCTGCCGACGTAGATTTACATGCTGCGATCTTTAAGTGGTTAAACATACCAAAAATGTATTTTGCTTCCTTTTATATGAAACATAGACACAGAGAAAAGTAGCGGCAAAAAAACAAAACAAATGGTCCTTGAGTCCCGTGTTTTAGTATTTTTTTGTTTGTTTTTTGTTAACTTTTTTGACTGAGTATAGATCTTTTTTTCACATTACCGAGTTTATTGAAAGCTTAATCATAACAAAGAAATTAAGTAGCTAAAACAAGTTTTGATTACAGTAACAAAGCCAAAATATTAAAGAATCATGGAAGATTCAATACAATCAATCTAATACAATCAAAAAGACTAAAAGAGGGGCAACCACCAGCTACCAAGCACCTAAAGCTGATGTAACCAAATAATTTTTTTTAAATATCACATCCCTTCAAGACTGCCTATGCTGATACTGAGTGACTGTCCTGTTATGTTGACTGTCTATCCTCTTCCTCCTCCGCTGATATCTTGGAAGAACATTTTTGGTTCTGGGTGATGCCACCAGCCCAATTTTTCAGCCCCTGTTTAACAGGGGTTTGTAATTACAATTTTTTTTTTTTAAATGTATTTTTATTGAAGAAAAAAGATTTTCGTACAACAGATGAATTCGTACACATTGATACAAATAGTCAAGATTGATAATGTAACACCATCAAAGAAAACCGCCTCAGGCGGGAAATAGACTGTTAACATTTCAATACAGCACATCAAAAGGTAAAAAGAAAAAGGACACACCACGAATCTACCAATAAAGATACATAGAAAAACCAAAGGATATATATATCAGTGTGGGAGGGGTTGTGGAGTAGAAATCCCAAGGCCAAACCTGAGAAAAACATTCCCTAGAGTAAATGGCCAAAAAAGTTAAGGTATAGTCTCAGGGTTAACCGTGGAAATGTCCCACTTGTCCCATATTTTAGAAAACTTGGGTAGAGAATCTTGTACCAACACAGTCATACGTTCCATCCTGCGTATATATGCAATAGCAGAGATTAGCTGCGATTGGGACGGAGGGGAGGTGGACAACCAAAGAGTAGGAATCGTTCTCTTAGCAGCTAGAAGAATATAGGCTGTCAATTTCTTGGCGTGTTTAGATAACGCCGCGATAGGCAGGCCTAACAGGTAGTGTTTAGGATCTAATGGAATATCTACCTCCAAAACAGATTGTAGTAGGGATTGGACCATGGACCAAAAAGGCACAATCAAAGGGCAGCTCCAAAAAATATGGTAATGGGTGCCCTCATCTCGTTGGCATCTCCAACACAACTTAGATACGGAATGATCATATTTATGTAACATTTCAGGGGTTTTGTACCAAAACATTAGTATCTTATAGGCCGTCTCTCTCTGCTCCACACATCTGGAGACTCTAGAAGTAGAGTTCCAGATGTCCTGCCATTGGGAAATGGTTAAGGGGGATGGTAAAATTGTAGCCCATCTTCTCATGTAGAGATGTGTGTCTGTGGTGGGTGAGATTGAATTGTGGAGGACACTATAAATAGAGGATATAAGTCCTTTCTGGCATGGGCCTTGTGAGCACAAAGTTTCAAAGGTGTTAGGGTTGGCCAGAGTCAGGTCAGGAGATCTAGAGTGGAAATAATGTTTAAATTGAATGTAAGAAAAAGAGAGTCGATCTGGAATGCCATATTTGTCCTGAAGCTCAGGAAAGGATAGGAATTTGCGAGATACTGGATGCACCAGATGGCGGAGTTGAAAAACGCCAGACCTATACCAAGGAAACATATTCTTCACCGAGAGGCTGTCAGGCATATCCGGATTAAAAATGACATTCAGCAGGGGTGAGCATGGAGAGGAGAGAGAGAACCGTTTGTGACACTGTTTCCATACGGAGAGAGTAAAAAGCATCGGTCCCAGGCATATACGCCTAAGCTGAGCCATAGAGGAGGTCAGATCAGACCATAGCATGGAGCATGGATGGACCGGGGTGACCACGCTCATTTCTAGCTCCGACCATCTACTGGTAGCAAAATATGACGACCAGGAGACAGCCGCCACAAGGTGCGACGCATAGTAATACTTCACGATATCAGGGGCTCCCAGTCCTCCATGAGATCGTGGAGCAAAAACCACTGTTTGGGCAATCCGATGCCTCTTATTCCCCCATATAAATTTAGCAAAGGCTCGCTGAATATTCCTAAGCTGAGGCATGGAGATAGCAACTGGTAATGTTTCAAAAAGATATAAAAACTTAGGGAGTATGGCCATTTTCAATACGTTAATCCTACCCAGGAGAGATAGGGGACAGAACGACCAACCTCTGAGTAGGCCATGCGTTTCCGCTATTAAGGATATATAGTTAGCTTCATAAAGGGAGCCGTACTTGGCGGTCAGGTTAATGCCGAGATATTTGAGAGAAACGGGGCACCAACGGTAGGGGTACGTGGATTCCAAGGAAGCTTGAAGTGCGGGGGGAATATGAATAGGGAACGCTTCGGTTTTAGTCGTATTTACCTTATAACCCGAGAGCCTACCGAAGGAATCTAAAAGAGTGTGAAGTTTGGGAAGGGAGGTTAGGGGTTTCGTCAGTGTGAGGAGAATGTCGTCCGCAAAAAGAGACAGCTTGTATTCTTTCAGTCTGAGGGAGACTCCCCTTATGTCTGAATCCACCCGTATATCTGCAGCCAAGGGTTCTAAGCATAATATAAACAACAAGGGGGATAGGGGGCATCCCTGTCTGGTACCATTACTATGTGTGAATAGCGGGGATCTGTAAGATGCCAGTTGGACTTGGGATGTGGGAGACGAGTATAGGGCATGCAGGGCTGATAGGAAAGAACCAGAAAGGCCAAAGCGCTGGAGCGTTGCAAACATGTAGGGCCATCCCAGCCTGTCAAAGGCTTTTTGTGCGTCTAAACTCAAAACAATAGCCGGGCGAGACATTTTATCGAGTAGATCTATGAGGTCAATGGTACGCCTGGTGTTATCCCCAGCCCGTCTGCCCAGTACAAATCCCACCTGGTCATTATGAACCAGGGCGGGGATCAATAAGGAAAGCCTATTAGCTAAAATTTTGGTGAAGATTTTATAGTCGGAGTTGAGTAAGGCTATGGGTCTGTAATTATCTGGCAGTGTAGGGAATTTACCCGGTTTTGGGATAACTGTGATATGTGCGTGGAGAAACTGAGAATGCGGAATAATGCCCCTTTGCAGGGAGGTAAAAAGATTAAGCAGATGGGGGCTCAGTGTCGGGAGAAAAGTTTTATAATAAACATAAGGAAGCCCGTCAGGACCCGGGGATTTATGGGACGGAAGGTCTTTTACAACCGCAGCCAGCTCCTCCGGTGTAACGGGGGCATTTAGGGTGTCCACTTGTGGGGAAGACAACACTGGTAATTTTAAGGAAGCACAGAAATCATCAAAGCTACCTTGGGAGAACTCATGGTTAGGGTCAGAAGCTAGGCAGTTATATAATTTTTTGTAAAAAGTGCCAAATACTTTAGACATCGTCAAGGGGCAGTAAGTCGGAGTGCCGTCCGGCTGTAGCAGGAGGTCAGGATAGGAGTGAAATGGACGGGGCTTAAGCTTGTTCACCAACATCCTATGAGGCTTGTTGGCAAATTCATAGAACCTCTGTTTAGCCCAAAGCAGAGCCTTAGAACACTTGTGCATATCTAAGGATTTTAACCGTTCGCGGAGAGAGGTCACTGTGCGAAGACGCGGCACCGATGGGGAGGACACAAGCAGAGCTTCAGCTTTTTGCAATTGCGAAAGGAGGTCTAGTCTCTGCGCTGCCGAGTCCCGCTTAAGGCGAGAGCCAGCCGAGATACATAATCCTCTAAAAACAGCCTTGTGGGCCTCCCAAAGGGTGGACACGTCCCGCACCGACCCTTCATTAAGCTGAAAAAATTCGGCTAACCCGTGGGATAGATGGGTTTCAGTAACCGGATCGCGGAGGAGAAACTCGTTGAATCTCCAGTGGCAGGTCTTAGGTGTGGAGAGGGTGAGGACGAGGTCGAGCTGGACCGATGCGTGATCAGACCACGTCATGGGATTTAACTCCGAGGCCACTGCCGACGTTAGAAGAGGCGCCGAAACAAAGATGTAGTCCAATCTAGAGTACATCTTGTGTGGGGGAGAGTAAAAGGAGAATTGCCGATGTGTAGGGTGTTTAATCCTCCAGGTGTCTAAAAAGTTATGAGACCTAATGAGCTTGCGAAACGCAGCGGATTGACATCCGTTTTTAAAGAGGGATTGTCAGAGAACAGGGTCTGCCTATCCTTCCTAACAGACATGGCCATATTAAAGTCCCCGCCAAGGATCATGAATGGCTGGGCATAGGTGCCCAGGCTGTCCAAGACCTCAGTGAGGAAGTGAATCTGGCCTGAGTTGGGAGCATAAACATTGATTATAGTAAGAGAACGAGATAAGTAGTCACAGTCCAGGAGGATGTATCTGCCCTGAGGATCAATAAATGAGGACTTAACCCGTAGCGGGCATGTCTTTTTAATCAGTATTGCCACCCCGGCTCTACCAGAGGGGTCGGAGGCCATAAAAGAGACCGGAAAATGTTTGGCTGCAAATTTAAGAGATCCCCCCGGGCGAAAGTGGGTCTCCTGGACTAAGACCACATCCGCGTTGGAGGACCTGAACTCCTTCAAAGCCAACCAGCGCTTATGGATTGAGTTCAGGCCCTTAACATTGTAAGTAAGTACCCTCAAAGCCATCGTATAGAAATCAGAGAAAGCTTAAGATACCCGTAATATACATATAAAAAACGGACATAACCATACCAACCATGAAGAAATCGGGACTCGCGGTGTGTCCTAGAAGTAAAAGGCAAATGAAGACATATAATAACAACAATGTGATTATAAAGTGTAGTAGAGTGCATCCAAATTGAACAAAAGATGAAAAAAAGGCAGAAAAATAGGCCTAAAAAATAGAAAAAAAAAACATTACTAATAGAAAAAAGGCCTGGGGGGTAAAAACCACCCAGGAGTCCACAGCCGTAGCCGTGGAACCAAAGAAGGCACATCAGGGGTTCCAGCTCATCTGGAGAGACCCCGCCCCCTTCCAGCAAAAATTACAGGAAATAAGAGCAAAACACTGTAGTCCCAACAACCAAAAAAGAACAGGGGCAGTGGAAAATAGAACCTGTAACTAAAGTTGCAAATATCCCTTGTTAAAGAGGAAACATGGTGAGATAGGGGCCGAGGCCGAGATCAGCCAAACATAACACATGGAAGCTTCCATCAGGGAGGGAGTCTAGGATGCAGGTTACGCTGAGGGGTAGAAAAGGATTTCTGCGACTTCTGGCGTGCAGGGGTCCAGATCCGAGCAGGAATGGAGGAGGGTCTGGGCGTCGTCGGAAGCGGCATGGGATCCTCGTCTAGAAGCGGTGGTAGGCCCAGGTTACGTATGAAAGCTTCACTCTCCTGAAGATCTCTCATAGAGTATTGAATCCCATCTTTAGTAGCAGAAAGGCGGAAAGGAAACCCCCAACGATATGGGAACTGATGATTTTGCAGATGGGCAGTCACGGGGCGAAAGCTGCGACGTTTGGCAAGAGTAATAGGGGATAAGTCACTAAAAATTTGTATCTTGGCTCCTTTAAATTCCAAACGGGATTTGTTCCGGGTGGCAATGGTCAAAGCCTCCTTGCTATCGTAGTAATGAAAGCGTACGATAATGTCTCTAGGGTTGGCTCCGGCAGGTGGTTTTGGGGCCAGGGATCTGTGGGCCCTATCCATTCTCCAGTCTATGTCCGGGACTTTAGGGGCAACAACGTTAAAGAGGCTGAGTAGGTATGGTTTGATCTCCCCCTCACTAATAGCCTCCGGGACGCCTCTGATCCGAAGGTTTTGACGAGGTTCCCTATTCTCCAAATCTTCCTGTTGGGATTGGAGCTGAGAGACCGATTATTTCAGACCGGCGTTGTCTTCTTCCAAAACGTGGACATATTGTATCAGGTCATCAAATTTGGTTTCCAGGACATCAGTCCGTTCTCCAATCTGGGCAAGCTCCCCCCGCAGTTCATGGGCCAGCTTACCCATTTCCTTAGAAACATTACTCGTCAAGTCTTGTAGGAGAGCTCGCAGTTTATCGTCAAGCACATCAACTGTGACTGGGGCGGACATTGCGTCTGAGTGGCTGTGTGACAAGGAATGTGGACTGTCGTGCGCCGGTGCTTGGGATGCCACTTGTGCGTACGTGAAAGAACCTGGAGAAGGGGCTGGGGAGGCCGGCCTGCTTAAAAATCGATCCAGAGTCTGTGTCTGTGAGGGCCGCAAATCCGGGGACGTAGACTGAGGAAGGTGTTTCGGCCCGTATTTCACCATGAGGCGTTGGGACTAGGCGTATATTCAGTTACATGCGGTGGTTCCCATAGAAAAGTAGCGACTGTGAGCAGCACGGGAGCATTGGAAGGCGGCTAAGGCCTACGTAGGATGATCACATGGCTGTCAAACAAGTGGGACCCAAGATGAGACCCAAAGATAGTATGCTGCCGTTCAGAAGGCCCGAACCAACCGTGGGGGGGCGGGGGGATGGAGCAGGAGTGCAGGCCGCAGCAGTTCCAAACAGCCGGGGGGGGGGGAGATCCAGACACCACTTCCCCACTGGGTTAAATAAGGGGAGAAGGCACAAGGTAAGGCAAAAAACCAGGGTAAGTAGCAAGCAGGTGCAGGCCACAGGCAGCAGGAAAAGGTGATGGGTGAACCAAGATGGCCGCTGAGCAGGCCAGGGGTAGGTGCAGTGCAGGAGGATGTGACCGGTGAATGCAGGCAGACACTCAGGAGGGTTGGCAAACTGGACTGAGGCAGGGGCAATGCCTGTGCTGGCTGGGGCAATAATCTGGCCACAGGAGAGGGCAGGCACGCTGCTGGAGGCCTCGGGTGTAGCAAGATGGCCGCCGGAGCTCACCTGTCCAGCTGGGGTCTGGGAGTCCCTTTAGGCATCTGAGCGGTGATCAGCGGTGGTCTGGCGCAGGAGAGGCTGTCCCGAGGGGTCCACGGTAGGCGACTGCTGCAGTCCCGGCTGAGGGGGGACCCAGGATGTACCGTCCGGAGGCTCCGGGTAACGATGTAGGCCGCAAGATGGCGGCGTCCGGCCTGTCTCGCCGCCTGCCGCCGCAGGGCGAAAACGGCGGCGGATCCAACAAAAATAACGGCTCCGTCCGGAGCTCCGATGTCCCACCGGCGGGATGGAGAGGTCGGCGGGCAAAACAGGGATGCGGTGGACGAGGATGGGGTAAGATTGAGCTAGGCCTCGGCGGAGCTCTCCCCAGACACGTCCGATGTCCTCGACTTCCGGCCACGCCCTAAGTAAAAATTTTCAGTAAAAAGAATACACTAGCGTTAATTTTAGGGCACTCAAAAGCAATATATTAGCCACGTTTTTGGCAAAATATGAAGGATAAGGTTGCACTGAGTAAAAAGATACCCAGCATCCTGATGCCATCCAGTGTGTTTGCCAGGGATAGACACTGTAATCGTAATTACAATTTTTGATGCAATGTTTTGCAGCAGGGCTCATTCCTGCACAACAAATAGAGTATATGGGAGAGGTTGCAGTGTCGTGGCACCAGCACCAGTGCCTAAGGCCCAATTTTTCAGCCCCTGTTTAACAGGGGCATGTAATTACAATTTTTGATGCAATGCTTTGCAGCAGGGCTCATTCCTGCACTCCAACTAGAGTATCTAGGAGAGGTTGCAGTGTTGTGGCACCAGCAAGCAGTGCCTAAGGCCCAATTTTTTAGCCCCTGTTTAACAGGGGCATGTAATTACAATTCTTGATATAATATTTCACAGCAGGGCCCGTTCTTGTGCCCACCGAGAGTAACTGTGAGGACTTATAGTGTTGTGGCACCAGCACCACCACCACAACCACCAAAGGCCCAATTTTTCTACCACTGTTCAACAATGGCATGTAATTACAATTCTTGATACAATCGTTCACAGCAGGGCGCTCCAGCGCCCACCAAGAGTCACTTTGAGGGCTTACAGTGTTGTGGCAACACCAACACCTTGTTCCACCATTTCTGCAGAGCATATAGGGCAGGCCCCTACTTTCAAACATCCAACTTACAAACGTCTCCTACTTGCAAACAGGAGACAACAGGAAGTGAGATGAAAAAGACGGACGGCAAAACAAATTATACAGGGGTGATAACCCTTCCCTGTGTTTTCCAAAAAGCTTAAAAATAGATTTTTTGGCTGGAGCTACACTTTATTTTTATTTTATTTTTTATTTTTTTTTAAAAAAGCTTTATTGAAAATAACAAATGGAGTACAAAGTAAGGCATGAAAAAAATTAGAAGAAAACATATAAAAGGGATTACAGACATATCCCAGGTAAGATACAATGTCAATAAACCACAGTGACAAGGAGCATAATATTCAGATAAATGCTTATAATCAAAGGTACATTCCAGTTCCCTATGTAGAAAGGGAACTGAAGGGGGGGAGGGAGGGGGAGGAGGAAGCGAGAATAGGCAGAGGGAAGTAAGAAAGGTGGATGTCAGTAGAGGAGCAGGGTTAGTACATAGTTAGTAAACATTGTTGTCTGTCATCATGTCAATCACATCACAGTGGGTTTAGGTTATTCTAGGAGAGTGTAATTCAGTAAGGGTACCTCAGCATGGGGGTTATCACCGGGGGGGAAGATTACAATTCAATCAGGTGCAGGGTTTAGCTCTAGGGTCAGAGAGCCAGGGCTTCCAGTAGCTATGGAATTTACCCAGGGACATTTGCGATTTTGCAAAAAGGTGTTCCATCAGCAGGTGTTCATTTAAAATAACAATGACATTGCCGATATTGGGAACAACGGGTTGCTTCCATTGGCGGGTTATAGCTAGCCGAGCTGCTATGAGAATTTGCGTAACAATAGGTCGGAAATGTGGAGGCCAGGCCAAGATGTCAAGACCAAATAAGGCCATCTGCGGGGTGATGACACGAGACAAACCAGTTAATCCATTGATGAAATTAGTGATGTCCGTCCAAAAAAGTTTTATGAAGGGACATCCCCACCAAATATGAAGTAAGTGTCCGTCTGCGTTGCAATTTCTCCAACATTTGCTGGAGTGAGTAGGGAAAATGCGGGCGAGTTTTATAGGTGTATGATACCAGTTGTACAGAATTTTAAGGACAGTCTCCCGGTGGGATATATTTCTTGAGTATCTGGTTGTGAAGTGGATTGCTCGATACCAATCTGTTGATGGAAGATGAAAGTTCAATTTGGCCTCCCAGTGGGTAATAGCCGGAGGGTTGGCGGGTTGAGACTGCTGGACCAGAAGGGTATAAAAGCAGGAGATGCCGCGGATTTTGATGTTGGACGAGGAAAGAAGCTGTATGATGAACTTGGTGGAGGTGCAGGTGGACGTTGGGATTGAGGCGAGGATGTGGCGTACTCTCAGGTATATGTAGAAGTCTTTGTGAGGGAGAGAGAATCTACTAGTGAGTTGTTGAAAGGAGAGGAGCTGGGAGGCCTGAAACAGGTCTCCTATAGTCCGAATGCCATGCGTTATCCATCTTTGCACAGGTAAATCTGGGGAGAGGAAGGTAATCGCTGCGAGGGGTAATTGGCGGAGAGCATGAGGGTGAATTCCCCCTGCGTTTTGTAGTAGGGATTTCCAATTAGTCAGAGTTGCGTTCAGAGTGGGTAGAGAGGATTCATTGGGGTGATAGCCCATCCATACAGCAGCCAGAAGGTGTGAAGGGGCTTGTGTAGGTCCGTTGCTTCAATGAGGGTCCAAGGCAGTAGTGAAGACATATCCCAGAGTTTCTTGGATTGGTCGAGCAATGTTGCTTTATAATACAGTTTAAGGTTGGGCACTCCCATGCCGGCAGACTTCGTTGGTGTGTAGAGCGAGGAGGCTTTAACTCGTGGTTTGCGGCCTGACCATATGAATTTGTTAAGCAGTCGTTGTAGACCAGCTATGTCAGATTGAAGCATTGGTATCGGTAAAGTTCTGAACATATAAAGAATATGTGGTTTTGCCTGCCCAGGAGGTCTGTACCTGTAGGAGCGAAGTGGTAAGAGCCTGTAGTTTCTGGGTGAGCCCAGCTAAGTTAGTACGCAGTATTAGAGAGGCGGGGGAGGTCAGCTGTATGCCCAAGTAGGTCAAAGAGGAGTTGGGAGCCCAGGAAAACGGGGATATCGAGGAGATATTGAATTTGAGCTGCGGGGGTAAAGATATCCCTAGCATGGCAGATTTAGAGTGGTTTAGTTTGTATAGGGAGATAAGACTGAATTGCTGTAAAAGATCACATAGCGGGGGCAGAGAGCACAGGGGATCAGTGAGCCAATGGAGCTACACTTAAAAAATTTACCAGTTCAAAATTACAAATAGATTCTACTTAACACAACAAACCTACACAGTCCCTGTCTTGTTTGCACCGCTTGTATACTACTGTTCTGAGTATACAGGGCCTGGGGGCCCCACGCCTTTCCTTTTTTTTTAATATGAGTACGGGGTTCCCTTTAATATCCGTACAAGACCAAAAGGGGCTAGTAATGGGCAGGGGGTCTACCTATGACATTTTTCTGAATGATTTTCATCCATATTGCCGGAACCAGATATTACAATAAAACCGCAAGCAGTTTTAAATGACTTTTTTTCATTCATTTAGTCCCCGGACTGTTCTAAACACGGGAAACACGTGGCACTTCACAGGCATACTATAGACACCCCCCGGCACGATATTTAAAGGAATATTTCACTTTTTTTTTGCACTTTAATTGTCATTAAAATCAGTGCCCCCGAAAAAAAGGGCCATTTTTAAAAACATTTTAGGCATTGATCCATGTCCCCTGGGGCAGGAGCCAGGTCCCCAAACCCTTTTTAGGACAACATCTTGCATATTAGCCATTAAAATTAGCACTTTTTATTTCGAACGTTCGAGTCCCATAGACTTCAATGGGGCTCTAAAGTTCGCACAAATGTTTGGTCCGTTCGAAATTTCTGGTGCGAACCGAACGTGTTTGCTCATCCCTAGTGGCAAACTTCTAAAACAGGGAGATAGGGACTGGGGCAGCATAAGGCTGCACCTAGTTGTTAGTTAGGGAATCTATGTGTGTAGTAAGCTGACCAGGATTTCTTTTTTCATGTTTCATGTTTCTTTTTGTTGTGCTGTTATATTTGGGTCTTTTCTCCCTTAGGGGTAGAATACAGTGGCGTAGCGTGGGTTGTTACCGCCCGGGGCAAGGCAAGTAATTTGCGCCCCCCTTAACCTGTGGACTTTTTGCACTCCCTGAGTTGCTTCCTTTCCTACAATAGTACTGACCAACCTGATTCCTACACTGACCTACCGGATTCCTTTGCTGACCACTACACTGACCAACCTGAATCCTATCCTGACCACTTCACTACACTGTCCACTAAACTCCACTACACTGTCCACCCCACTACACTACACTGCCCACTAAACTCCACTACACTAGACTGCCCACCCCACCACACTACACTGCCCACCCCACTACACTGTCCACTAAACTACACTGCCCACTAAACTCCACTACACTCTTCACTAAATTCCACTACACTGTTCACTACACTGCCCACTAAACTCCACTACACTGCCAACTAAACTCCACTACACTACACTGCCCACCCCACCACACTACACTGCCCACTAAACTCCATTCCACTCCACTACACTACACTTCCCACTAAACTACACTACACTGCCCACTAAACTCCACTACATTGCTCACTAAATTCCACTACACTGCCCACTAAACTCCACTACACTACACTGCCCACTAAATTCCACTACATTGCCCATTAAACTCCACTACATTACACTGCCCACTCCACCACACTACACTACACTGCCCACTAAATTCCACTACACTGCCCACTAAACTCCACTACACTGTCCACTAAACTCCATTACACTACACTGCCCACTAAATTACACTACACTGCCCACCCCACTACACTGCCCACTAAATTACACTACACTGCCCACTAAAATCCACTACATTACACATTCCACTCCACCACACTACACTGCCCACTAAACTCCACTACACTGCCCACTAAACTCCACTACACTACACTACACTGCCCACCCCACTACAGTGCCCACTAAACTCCATTCCACTCCACTACACTGCCCACTAAACTCCACTGTACTGCCCACCCCACTACACTGCCCACTAAACTCCACTACACTGCCCACCCCACTTCCACTACACTGCCCACTCCACTACACTACAGTGCCCACCCCACTACACTACAATGCCCATGCCACTAACACTACACTGCACACCCCACTTACACTACACTGCCCACTCCACTACACTGCCCACCCCACTTACACTACACTGCCCACCCTACTAATGCTACACTGCCCATCCCACTAATGCTACACTGCCCACCCCTCTAACACTACACTGCCCACCCCACTTACACTACACTGCCTACCCCACTACACTGCCCACTAAACTCCACTACACTGCACTGTCAGTCATGCTGCATGTTTGTTCGCTGGCTGAAATGAATGCATGGATGTGGCGTGACTCTCCCAAACTGCTCGCAGGCTGGTGGCTACTCCCTCCTCTGAGACGACTCACCTGCTCTTTTTCATCGATCAGTTTGCCACAATGCCAACGGGGAACGATGGCGGCGGCTCAAATAAGGAGGCAGAACGGGACTCCAGGAACAGCCTGTGATCACAGACAGGCCAGGCCCGCCGCAGTTTATGACCCCATTCGCCCAATCACTGGGCACCAGCTGAGATTAAACATGGCCGCCGGATCGCAGGGGACACAGAAAATAGTAATTTGGAGGATTGAGGCAAAGTGACACACAATGGTGTGGAATTTCGCCCTCCCCCCCATATTTCGTGCCCGGGGACATAGCACCCCCTGCCCCCCCCCCCATGCTATGCTACTGGTAGAATATATTATCTAATACTACATATCCTTTTGTATTTACAGTTTATTTATGTACCCAACTCTTGATGAATGGCATGTAGCCATGAAACGCGTCTATTTTCCATGGGGTGCTCAGTCAAGTCTGGCTCATTACCTATTCACTGTCCCATATATACCTTTTATACATTCTACATTCATTGGGTACTATAAGAGTCGGTTCACACTGCAGGCGATGCGAGGCGACACCGACTTGCCTCGCCGCGACCTGCCGCGACCGCAGCGGCAACTTGCAGATGACTTCTGTATAGAAGTCAATGCAAGTCGCCCCGAGGTCGCCCAGAAGTAGTACAGGAACCTTTTTTCTGAGTCGGAGCGACTCGAGTCGCTCCTCTCAGAACGGTTCCATTGTACAGAACGGGGGCGACTTGCCAGAGCGCGGCGAGGCGAGTCGTGTCGCCTCGCATCGCCCGCAGTGTGAACCGGCTCTAACTGTTAATGTGTATGTGTATCTTTTTTTTGTTTTTACAGCAGCTCTGTTGCATATGGTGTACCAATGCCTGTTATTAGGAAATATCTTGTATTACATCTACAATTAATCATGCTCAGGATTGATATTATTCATCTTATTGCCAAATGCTGTTTCTATGACACGTGTACATATTTGTATTTATACCATTTTATCACTATTCATTACTTCCATGTGCCACCATATATAAATATAATATATATATATATATATATATATATATATATATATATATATATATATATATATATATCTTTCAGATGGACATTACGGTGGGCCCCTTTATTGGTTTATATAAAAAGTAAGGCCCGGAGCATTACCTGCAAGGTGATTTAGTGCAGGGCCAGCATGACAGGGGTTAACGGGGCTTATAGTGAGGAAGGGGGTGGCGCTGTTTCTGCGGATGGAAGTGAAGAGCGGAGGGGGGAGGAGCCGGCATCGAGTTAGTTAGAACGGAAGGAGTGAGGGGAAGGAAGTTCCCTCCCACCCGCCCTACAATTTAGAGGATAGGGTGGGGGTATGCAGCAACACAGGTGGTGGGTTGCGGCAATTGGTGGGGCGCAAGATCCTTTTTTGGGTCAGATGGGCACAGAAAAAGGCATGGTGTAAAGACTCATCTGAGGGACGGCTCCCAGTTGGTATATGGGTACCTGATAGTCATCTCCGAGTTGAGGATTCCACAACTGGAAGCCAAAAAGTGACTAGCAGGTGCAGTTATGGTTATGCCTATGGGGAACCTTGCACTTCATTTTGTGTAAAACTGGATATATATTAAAAAGGTTTATTTTGTTAATTATTATGTTAATTATTTTGTATTTGGTTAATAAAAATGTACCTCATATCAGTCGTGTGGTCATTACTGAGGAGTGGTGGGGTAATGGGATAGCAGGCACAAGCCATAGCTAATGTCATAGTCATGAAAGGCAATCAGCGCATACAAATATATACTACAAAAGACTTGCAAGCTGAACACCACAAAGGCATATCACAAATCCCCAAAC
Source organism: Lithobates pipiens (assembly GCF_037356315.1). Taxonomy (NCBI): domain Eukaryota; kingdom Metazoa; phylum Chordata; class Amphibia; order Anura; family Ranidae; genus Lithobates; species Lithobates pipiens. The sequence continues at coordinate 246,387,580 of NW_027507787.1, forward strand.
ATGAATACAAAACAATAAAAAGGTGCAGAGCAATAAATAAAGTTCATGAGCTGATTGAAATGCAGGATGATATTTTAGATAAACACCCGGTGATCAGTGGCGGCCCGCCCATAGCTGGCGCCCGGGCGCCGCCCCCCCTCCAGGCAGTCACAAAAAAAAAAAATTTTGAAAAAATAAATATATATTTTTTTTAAATGGCCCTTTAAAAAAAAAAAAATGAAAAAAAGTCCTTAAGTGCACTGTGTACGAGCGCCGGACACAGTGCAGCGCTGGACATAGTGCACTATGTGAAGCGCCACGTCAACGCAATCACAAGATTGCAGACGGGGTGCTTCATTTGCGGGGTTTTTACCCGCCTTGTGGCGCAATTAAAAGTGCCGATCTGCATCCGCCCGGCGCCCATAGGTTTACTATGCTATGGGCTTTGAGTGACAGACTAGTTAGTCTGTCACTTCCGGTCTTCCCCTGTGTCAGACCAGTGCGCCGAACGGAGGAGCAGAGGAGCAGAGGAGCAGAGGAGCAGAGGAGTGAACTCCTGCGCTATGAAACAACAACAAGGTAGATGCTGGAAATCCACAGGAGGGGGGGCAGAGCTGAATGATTCCACTGACAGCCAAACGAGGCACAGCAACACCAGTGGAGATATTAGGATCACTGACGATCACACAAGGCCGGTCTCCTTATTTCTACAGGATGGATGGAGGGGGAGGTTTCACACGGGCTGTGAGTTTGTCAAGTGCTGATCGTCACAATGCTTCTATTATCTCCACTGGCGTTGCTGTGTCTCGGTTTGGCAGTGTCAGTGGAGGCTCTTGTGAAACACACAGACCATATGAAGCCTCCCCCCACCCACCCATCCCTCTGTCCCTGATTCATCCCACCCACCATCTCTCTGTCCCTGATCCATCCCACCCACCCACCATCCCTCTGTCCCTGATTCATCCCACCCACCAGCTCTCTGTCCCTGATCCCTGATTCATCCCACCCACCCACCATCCCTCTGTCCCTGATTCATCCCACCCACCATCTCTCTGTCCCTGATCCCTGATCCATCCCACCCACCCACCATCCCTCTGTCCCTGATTCATCCCACCCACCATCTCTCTGTCCCTGATCCCTGATCCATCCCACCCACCCACCATCCCTCTGTCCCTGATTCATCCCACCCACCAGCTCTCTGTCCCTGATCCCTGATCCATCCCACCCACCCACCATCCCTCTGTCCCTGATTCATCCCACCCACCAGCTCTCTGTCCCTGATCTCTGATCCATCCCACCCACCCACCATCCTTCTGTCCCTGATCCATCCCACCCACCATCTCCCTGTCCCTGATCCATCCCACCCACCCACCATCCTTCTGTCCCTGATCCATCCCACCTACCATCTCTCTGTCCCTGATCCATCCCACCATCCTTCTGTCCCTGATCCATCCCACCTACCATCTCTCTGTCCCTGATCCATCCCACCATCCTTCTGTCCCTGATCCATCCCACCTACCATCTCTCTGTCCCTGGTCCATCCCACCCACCATCTCTCTGTCCCTGATCCATCCCACCTACCATCTCTCTGTCCCTGATCCATACCACCATCCTTCTGTCCCTGATCCATCCCACCTACCATCTCTCTGTCCCTGATCCATCCCACCATCCTTCTGTCCCTGATCCATCCCACCTACCATCTCTCTGTCCCTGGTCCACCACACCAACCATATCTCTGTCCCTGATCCATCCCACCCACCATCTCTCTGTCCCTGATCCATCCCACCATCCTTCTGTCCCTGATCAATTCCACCTACCATCTCTCTGTCCCTGGTCCATCCCACCCACCATCTCTCTGTCCCTGATCCATCCCACCAACCATATCTATGTCCCTGATTCATCCTACCCAACATCTCTCTGTCCCTGATCCATCCCACCATCCTTCTGTCCCTGATCCATCCCACCCCTCCATCCCTCTGTCCCCGATCCATCCCACCCATCCATCCCTCTGTCCCTGATCCATCCCACCCACCCATCCCTCTGTCCCTGATCCATCCCACCATCCTTCTGTCCCTGATCCATCCACCCATCCCTCTGTCCCTGATCCATCCCACCCACCCATACATCTGTCCATGATCCATCCCACCCACCATCCCCCTGTCCCTGATCCATCCCACCACCCCTCTGTCCCTGATCCCATCCCACCCACCACTGATCCAACTCCCCACCCCACCTCCATCCCTCTGTCTCTGATCATCACCATCCCTCTGATCCCACCACCAAAGGCAAACATGTAAGATATTGCATTATTGCAGTCACTAAATGTGATGACTGTATTTGTTTTATTTTATTAGGCTTTCTTGTACTTCATTGTCTGCGGTGACCTCTGCCTATTGCTGTTTCCCGAGCACCTTTTTTGTGTTTCCTGTTTTTTTTTCTCTGGTGAACGAGGAGTGTGGCTGGGCTGTCAGACATATTGATGTGTCATTAGAACCTGGTGTATAATGTAGAGCCTGGTATATGATGTACAGAGCCCTGTCTATAATGTAGAGCCTGGTATATGAAGTATAGAGCCCTGTGTATAATGTAGAGCCTTGTATATGATGTACTACAGGGGACGGAGTTGGTGGATTCTATAATGGGTGGGGCTTATGAGAAGTGGGATGGGTCAAAAGTGTGGGCGTGGTCTAGCGCCCCCCCATCTTAAAACTTCACCAGCCGCCACTGCCGGTGATAGATGCAATCTTGAACTAAATCATCTCAGTGACAGGCCCTCCACCATAAGAAATGGATACTCTTACCAGGTGTATTGGACCACTGAATGAACAAATGTTCAGAAGTGCAAGTTCCCACACATGGGGTGAAGATGTTACTCCATTCCAGCGAAATGACAACCAGGAATCAATCATACAGATTAAAGGATAAAAAAAGAAGGAATGATCTCAGTGCAGACTGTATAGTTCGTAATTTATTCCAAAAATATAGTGGCTAAAATGCCGGTATACAAGAAAATGTAAAGCATAAATCCCTTGTAAGAAGCGGCAGTGTGAATGCTAAAAACAGCAGTATGAGAACCGCACACTGAGTTCAGATGGATCACAGGTGACGACCGTAGACAGTAACTCCTCCGTGCGCACGTTACGCCAAGAACGCACTTCATCAGCGGTGGGTGGAGATACCACATCACTCGCCATTTAATATATAGTAGCCCAGTGTTCATGGATAGCATCATGAGTGCAAGGAATGCCTTGACCGGAAATCCGGGAAACTGCCTTATCCATTAGCACAAACACCTAACCAAATCCTATGGGAACACCAGTGGGTTTGTAAACAACGCAATGTAAACATCACATACTAAAAATCACTCAATTAATGAATATAAAATATTTGCCAGAGCAATACAAAGTGATGAATAATCTAAATAAATAGAAATGGCTAAGAAACATACAATATATTTTTATAAAATACATTATAAAACATTATGGAAATGGACGAAAAACCCACAACCATCTGAAAAATATATAGAAATAAAAAAAAATATATAAAAAAAATATGAAGAACACATATGCTACATCAAATGACAGGGGAACTTTCTTATGACCTACTTGTCTGAGATAAAGCAATTGAGGTCAAAGTCGACGTTCAACTCTCCTGGAACCAACACACGCATCTTGTGGATCCAGAAGGATTCACGCCGACTAAGTTGACAAATATAATTCCCTCCTTTCCAATGCTGGTTAACCCTTGCAAGGCCCCAAAATTTGAGACATTTGGGGTCTCTGTTAGAGCTGGCCTCACGTTCGCCCGGCGGTCGCAGCAAATTTTTTGCGTGTTCACGATTCGCCAAACCGGCGGACTATTGGCGCTGTTCGCCCGGCGGACATATGCGTTTACATTGTGAAAGAACTTTGACCCATGATGACACATCCATCATGGGGTACAGGACAGCCAATTGAGACATTTCAGCACATGGACAATTGGACATTCCCCCTACCTTATAAATAGACCTGATCTGGCGGCCATTATACATTCTGTCTTATGTCAGTGTAGGGACAGGACGCTGTGTGGAGCAGGGAGAAACTGTAGTGACACAAATCACTAGCAATTAGGTCCACAAAAGTCCTTTTAAGGACTGGTACAGGTGTACAGTATATAGGGTTCGGTGCACTGCTGTGCTGGTGATTGCAGCTGTCTTTTGTCAGTGTAGGGACCGGATGTTGTGTGGAGCAGGGACAGTCAGTTTAATCACTAGCTAGCTATTACTATTAGGTCCACAAAGGTCCTTTTAAGGACTGGTATAGGTGTACAGTATATAGGGTGCTGGTGCACTGCTGGTGACTGCTGCCCGATTCTGCAGCTGTCTTTTATCAGTGTAGGGACTGAGGGACAGTCTGCAAATCACTAGCTTCTATATTCCCAAAGGGTCCTTTTAAGGACTGGCATAGGTGTACAGTATATAGGGTGGTGGTGCACTGCTGCTGACTGCTGCCCGATTCTGCAACTGTCTTTTATCAGTGTAGGGACTGAGGGACAGTCTGCAAATCACTAGCTACTAGGTCCACAAAGGTTCTTTTAAGGACTGGTATAGGTGTACAATACATAGGGTTGTGGTGCACTGCTGCAGACTGCTGCTCGATTCTGCAGCTGTATTTTATCAGTGTAGGGACTGAGGGACAGTCTGCAAATCACTAGCTTCTAGATTCCCAAAAGGTCCTTTTAAGGACTGGCATAGGTGTACAGTATATAGGGTGGTGGTGCACTGCTGCTTATTGCTGCCCGATTCTGCAGCTGTCTTTTATCAGTGTAGGGACTGAGGGACAGTCTGCAAATCACTAGCTACTAGGTCCACAAAGGTCCTTTTAAGGACTGGTATAGGTGTACAGTATATAGAGTTGTGGTGCACTGCTGCTGACTGCTGCCCGATTCTGCAGCTGTCTTTTATCATTGTAGGGACTGAGGGACAGCCTGCAAATCACTAGCTACTAGGTCCACAAAGGTCCTTTTAAGGACTGGTATAGGTGTACTATTTGGTGTGCAGTATATAGGTGTGTAATACACATATAAAATACTTGCACATATAGAAAGCATAGTATAGTGCATTTCCACTGTGCAGCATTGTGACTGCTGAGCGGTTCAGCAGCGATACTACAAAGAATGACAAACGCAATAAAAAAAAAAGTATTATAAATTGTGTGATAGACCAGTGACCCCCAAAAACGACAGATTGAAGCGGGGTGTTATATACCTTCTTCCACATACATACTGCACTTCTCTAGAGACTTTTGTCATAGGGTCATTTAAAAAATGACAGGCAGAGGAAGAGGCAGTCCCTTCCACAGGGGTGGTAGGGGAAGGGCAGGAGCAACAGTCTTGAGCCAAAGTGGGATTATGTCAAAGGATGCACCAGACTTGGTTGAGTGGCTCACTCAGCCTTACTCTTCTGCACCCTCCTCATCCTCTCGATCTGCACCCTCTTCTTCACTCTCTGCTATGTGCACCCCCAAAGACACTACCACCAACACCACCACCACCACCATATACCTTCCGCTTGAGTCACAGGAATTCTTTTCCGATCCATATCAAGACATTTCTGATGCGCAGCCACTCTTGGCATTGAATCAGGAAGAGGAGGTAGCAACAACCACCACTCAGCAGTCTGACGACAGTACTCAGATCAGCCCAAGGAGGAGGCTGGTCCCCGGTGTTGCTGCCTACTCTGAGATCTCTAATTATAGCGGTGGGGAAGGTGACGTCGATGATGACATGTCTAGTGATGTCACGTGGGTGCCCACAAGAGAGGAAGAGGAGGGGAGTTCAGAGGGAGATATGGACCAGCAGATAGCGAGGAGAAGCAGGAAGAACTTACATTGCACAGGAGGGACAAAGCAGACTGCTAATATCCAAAAAATAGATACACCAATCACGTTCCCTCCAAATAGTGTATCACCACAGTGCTCCAATCACTACCACCCTAACCTAAGCTGCTACTTAAATAAAAATTCTATCGAATAGGTGCACCGGATATTGTTTCTTTTTAATAGAAAAAATAGCTAATGCCACGTAGCGCTATAAAATGTGAATAATTTAACTCTCACTATATACCTAAATTACATATATTCACACAAGTGAAACTAACAATATATATAATCACATATAAATATGCAATACAGAATATGAGTGCTATAAGTGCAATTACTTTAAGTGCCACCAACTTTGTATACATAGAGATATATAAATCTTCATATATCTATGCTTAAGTGTATAGTGAAACCCACTAACCACACAAAATAATCCAAGAAGGACAACGGTAATAAATGACATCACCATAAAAAATTATATATTTAAAATGTGAATCAGTCCAATACAGGTAATCCACGTGAGAGTGATGATTAGTGTCCAAAACAACTTATTTGCTCCTTCACCACACCTTCTGTGAATGTGAAACCCCCATTGTGAGTACACTCACCAGCTAATAAGCCTCACACTCACGTGTTTGGCCAATAAAACTTTAAATCCTCTTAGAAGATGAACGCTATGGGGCATCCCAGTATCGAAGCCTGTATCCCTGGATCTCTTCTGGTTAGAAGTGTACATGTATATACCTCAAAAGGAATGACAATGGAAGCCTCCAATAGCGTTAATAACGTTAAAAAACTTTAATCATTAAAACCAATCTCTATGCACTCACATGAACAGTGAAAAAATATAAGCCAAATCAAAGATCAATCCACTTCACACTTGAACTTCAACAGGTGCTTGAGTATGCCGGGGCATTGGTGGTCACGGCGGACCTCTATACAGGGAAACGGGTAGCTACTTCTCACCCCTCCTCACGCGTCCCGCCTGGTCCCACCCAGCAGGTTCGTGTTTCAGTTAGAGCACCTTAACCAGCTTCCTCCGTTCCCTCCGTCCAGCGTCACCTCCCGCCGTCACATACTCAAGCTAATTACTCAATGATGTTTGCCAGATAGCCACGCCCCCGACATGTTTCGTCATACCCAACTTATTCATGGGATTGAGTAATTAGCTTGAGTACGTGAATATATGTAATTTAGGTAGATAGTGTGAGTTGAATTATTCACATTTTATAGCGCTACGTGGCATTAGCTATTTTTTCATTTAAAAAGAAACAATATCTGGTGCACCTATTTGACAGACTGCTAATGTATCAGGAGCGAGGCATCAACCATGTACGGTCACATCTGGCACTCCCAGGACGCTGGCACATGGCTCCGCAGTGTGCGCTTTTTTTAACGTGTCCGTGGCTGACAATAATGTTGCCATCTGCAATCTTTGCAGTCAACGCATAAGTCGAGGTAAGCCCAAAACTCACCTAGGGACAACCGCCTTAAGAAGGCACATGAGCTGCCATCAGCGAGCCCAGTGGGAGCAACAGAACCCACAAAGCCACACTCCAGGCTCTCACCGTCCAGCCTCGTCTTCTACTTCTCCTTCTCCTCTCTCCTCACAATTGTCCTCCACTCCACCTTCCATCATGCCATCCTCACGTTTTTCTGGAAAAAGGCAGGCTTCCGTGGGCCAAATGTTTGAGCGTAAAAAAAAAGATGACGCCAGATAACCCTCTTGCCCAACGGTTGACGGCAGGCTTGTCAGAACTGATAGCCCGCCAACTACTGCCATATAAATTGGTGGACTCGGAGGCCTTTCCAAAATATGTGGCCATTGGAACACCACAATGGAAGGTCCCAGGAAGTAAGTATTTCTCACAGAAGGGCATCCCAGAGCTATATGGCCATGTTCAGCGGCAAGTGAATGTATCTCTGGCACACAGTGTCGGTGCCAAGATACATCTGACCACAGAAACGTGGTCTAGCAAACATGAGCAGGGAAGGTATATCACTTTTACTGCCCACTGGGTGAACCTTCTGACGGCCGTCAAGCATGTAACCCGTGGCACCCATGTAGATTTGGTTTACCGCCACGGATTGCATGCAGGCCTGCCTCTTCTTCTCCTCCTCCTACTCTATCCTCCTCCCTCTCCTCCTCGCCTGACTCCTCCTTTTCCGCTGCTAGCGTCTCTTCCGCTGCGCTGCCCAAGCTCCCCAGAACCTATTCAAAATGCCAGGTGAGACGTTGCCATGCTGTGCTGCGTCTGTTGTGCCTGGAAGCCAAGAGCCACACTGGCCCTGCACTCCTTTCAGCTTTGCGTTCACGGGCAGATCAGTGGCTAACACTGCTTAATTTGACAGTTGGTAAAGTGGTGTGTGACAACGGTGTCAATCTGCTTAGTGCATTGAAACAGGGCAAAATTCCACACGTGCCATGCATGGCACACAACTTAAACTTGGTCGTGCAGTGATTCGTTGTCAAATACCCTGGGGTCCAGGACATCTTGCAGCAGGCAAGGAAAATCTCGGCCCATTTCAGAAGATCTTACACGGCCATGGCTCACCTTGCTGACATTCAGTGGTGACACAATCTGCCGGTCAGACGTCTTATTTGCGATTGCCCGATGCGATGGAACTCAACCTTCTATTGCTTGATAGGCTGCTCCAGCAGAAACGTGCAGTTAACGTCTACCTGTACGAACTCTGTGGCAGAACAGGTTCTTGGAGCTTGTTTTTTTTTTCACCGTGCCAGTGGCTGCTCATGTGCGATGCATGCAGACTTCTGCGGCCATTTGATGAGATCACCAAACTGGTCAGTCGCCGTCATGGCGCCATCAGTGACATGGTACCTTATGCCTTCTTTATGGAGCATGCATTGCATCGTGTCATTGATCAAGCCATGGAGGAGCAGGAGCAGGAAGAGGAGGAAGTCGCAATGCTGATGAAAGGAGTCAAAGGAGAATGGTGCTGGGGCGGATGAGGAGGAGCAAGAAGAGCATGCTTTAAACCTTTCTGGGATCCCTGTTGTTGTGCGTGGATGGGTAGAGGAGAACGAGGAGGATGACATTATCCTGGATGATGAGCAGGAGCCAGGCCACCACACTGCTTGCAGTTTAGTGCAAATGGGGGCCTTCATGCTCCAGTGTTTTAACAGGGACCCCCGTATAAAAAGTATAAGGGTCAACGACCAGTACTGGGTGGCAACGTACTTAGATCCAAACACAAAATGGCGGAAATGTTACCACCGTCAAAGAGGGCTGCCAGAATGGAGCACTTCCAGGCCTTGCTTCGAGAAATGCTGATTATGCTTTTGCATGTGCTGGCAGAGGAGGAATTCACACTCCCAGAGAAAGAGTTGTGGGTACCAATCCAACAGCGCCTGCAAGAAGAGGCGGTTTGAAGATGTGTTGGTGACTTCTGATATGAGGTCATTCTTTCAGCCGACCCATCGACAGGTGTCATCCGGATCCAGCATCACGGAACGCCTAGACTGACAGGTGTCCGGCTACATTGGGTTAACGGCCGATGTGGACGCTCTGAGGAGTGATGAACCCCTGGACTACTGGTGGGCAGGCTTGACCTCTGACCAGAGCTTGCCCAATTTTCAATGGAACTGTTGGCTTGCCCCTCGTCCAGTGTCCTGTCTGAAATGACGTTCAGCACAGCAGGGGGGATCGTGACCGATAAGCACACTCGCCTAGCTCACGACAGTGTTGATTACCTCACATTTCTAAAAATGAATGAGGCATGGATCTCGGAGGAAGTCAACACATGTGACCAGTAGACCATGTATATCTCTATTTATTTAACCACTTGGGATCCGCGCTATTGCAAAATGACGGCAATAGCGCGGACCCACATTTTCGGGACTACGTCTATTGACGTAGTCCCGGTTACGAGCGGCCTGCGCGCCCCCTGAGGGGCGCGTGCGGCGCGCTCTGTGATCGGCGAGTCCGTGAGACTCGCCTGATCACCGATCCGTGTAAGGGGTCGATCCCGACCCCTTATCACGTGATCAGCTGTCAGCCAATGACAGCTGATCATGTGATAAAACGGAGCCGGTAATCGGCTAGTATTCCTCCTCGCGCTGACAGCGCGAGGAGAAAAAAAAAAAGCCGATCGCCGGCGGCCGTGTTCGGGACATCAGTCCCGATCACGGCCAGCAATTTAAAAGGACACCTGCCCCCTGCCAGTGCCCACCTGCCACCCGCAGTGCCATCCTGAAATAAAGTAAGTGCCCCCCTGTCAGTGCCACCCAGCAGTGCCCATAGTGCCCACAGTGCCACCCAGCAGTGCCCACAGTGCCACCCAGCAGTGCCCACAGTGCCACCCACAGTGCCACCCAGCAGTGCCACCCACAGTGCCACCCAAAATCTGCCTCAGGTGCTGCACCCCAGTGCCGCCCATCAGTGCCCAGCAGTGCCGCCCATCAGTGCCCAGCAGTGCCGCCCATCAGTGCCCAGCAGTGCCGCCCATCAGTGCCCAGCAGTGCCACCTATCAGAGCCACCTATCAGTGCCACCTATCAGTGCCCATCAGTCCCATCTATCTGTGGTACCTATCAGTGCCCATCCGTGCCACCCATCCGTGCCACTTATCCGTGCCACCCATCCGTGCCATCTTATCTGTGCCCATCTTTGCCCATCAGTGCCGCCTTATCTGTGCCCATCGGTGCCGCCTTATCTGTGCCTATTAGTGCCGCCTTAACTATGCCTATCAGTGCCCACCAGTGCAGCCCATCAGTGCCCACCAATGCAGCCCATCAGTGCCCACCAATGCAGCCCATCAGTGCCCACCAATGCAGCCTATCAGTGCCGCCTAATCAGCGCACTTCAATGAAGGAGAAAAATGACCCGTTTGCAAAATTTTATAACAAACTATTAAAACATGATTTTTTTTTTTTTGCATCTTTTTTTGTTTGTTTAGCAAAAAATAAAACTCCGAGCTGTAACTAAATACCACCAAAAGAAAGCTCTATTTGTGGGAAAAAAATGATAAAAAATTCATTTGGGTACAGTGTTGTATGGCCGCGCAATTGTCACTCAAAGTGCATCAGCGCTGAAAGCTGAAAATTGGTCTGGGACTGAGGGGGGTTTAAGTGCCCAGTAAGCAAGTGGTTAATCAAGCACACAGACCTTTTTTCTACCTTTGGCTCACTTCCTTGTACAAAAAAAGCACACCGTACTATATGCCCATACCCTCCTGTTTGAAGAGGTTGAGCGGTGTCATATTTTTGGGGCCCAGCAGCGAGTTGCTGGTATCAGTGCTGCTGTCAGTGCTCTCTATCTCGGTGCTGGTGTCAGTGCTCTCTCTCTATCTCGGTGCTGGTGTGGTGTCAGTGCTCTTGATCTCGGTGCTGGTGTGGTCTCAGTGCTCTCTATCTCAGTGCTGGCGTCAGTGCTCTCTATCATGGTGCTGGTGTGGTGTCAGTGCTCTCTATCTCGGTGCTGGTGTCAGTGCTCTCTATCAGGGTGCTGGTGTAAGTGCTCTCTATCTCGGTGCTGGTGTCAGTACTCTCTATCACAGTGCTGGTGTCAGTGCTCTCTATCTAGGTGCTGGTGTCAGTGCTCTCTATCTCGGTGCTGGTGTCAGTGCTCTCTATCTCGGTGCTGGTGTCAGTGCTCTCTATCACAGTGCTGGTGTCAGTGCTCTCTATCTCGGTGCTGGTGTCAGTGCTCTCTATCTTGGTGCTAGTGTCAGTGCTCTCTATCTCGGTGGTGGTGTCAGTGCTTTCTATCACGGTGCTGGTGTCAGTGCTCTCGGTGCTGGTGTGGTGTCAGTGCTCTCTATCTCGGTGCTGGTGTCAGTGCTCTCTATCACAGTGCTGGAGTCAGTGCTCTCTCTTTATCTCGGTGCTGGTGTCAGTGCTCTCTCTCTATCTCGGTGCTGGTGTCAGTGCTCTCTCTCTATCTCTGTGCTGGTGCTGGTGTCAGTGCTCTCTATCTCAGTGCTAGTGTCAGTGCTCTCTATCACGGTGCTGGTGATCATCTCCTGCACCCTCTTCATAGCCTACCCTGACCTTTCCTCTCCTCCATGGCCTTCATGCGCTCCTAAATTGTCAAAATTTCACAGATAAAAAAAGAATGCTTGTCGTTGTCGATCCCAGATTCACTTCATACTTTTGTTATGTCAGTGTCCATGTGGTGGGACTATGTGTGCACAGCTAGTAAGTATTTTGTGGCTGAAAATATGACCTGTAGGTTTTTAAGGTTCGCCTGCCATTGAAGTCAATGGGGCCCACCGTGAACTTTGTGGTGCGTAAACTTTTGGCCGCGTTCGCGAAAACGTCCCGTCGGAAGTTCGTCCATCTCTAGTCTCTATTGTGGCAATATCTGAAATGCTTGGAGACATTATGAGTCCTCAAGCCTTTTTGATGTTGTTAATGTGCTTGGCGATAGGGATGCTGAGAGGTCTAGAGGTCCTCCCTAATTCATCCATCTGAACTCAGTGTGCAGTTCTCATACCGCTGTTTTTAGCATTCATGCTGCTGCTTCTTATAAGGCATTTATACTTTACATTTGCTTGTATACCGGCATTGTAGCGACTATATTTTTGGAATAAATTACGATCCATACAGTCTGCACTGAAATAGTTCCTTCTTTTTTATTCTTTACTATGTATGATTGATTCCTGGCTGTCATTTCACTGGATTGGAGTACCATCTTCACCCCATATGTGGGAACTTGTGCTTCTGACCATTTGTTCATTCAGTGGTCCAACACACTTGGTAAGAGTATCCATCCCTTTAATGGTTTAGCTACAGGTCCTCACCAAACATTCCTACAGTCTTGGCTCTTGTGTAAGCTCCAGCCAGCTTAAATTGGAACCAGGAAAGGCATATACTGACTTTAAGCCAATTTCAAACTAATGCAACCAACCAAAAATTCAATAAGCTAACAAAAAAATGATTTAACCCCAATCCCTAAGGTATCATATAAAATTTTAACATGTTAATGTAATTTGGAAAGTAATTTCCAATCTTTTTAAATCACCAATTTTTAGTACTATAACCCCTGCCATGAAGGTCCTTGTTTAAACACTTCCTATGCTGTCCATGTCTCTGTGCTCCTGCTCTGCCCCCACATAACATGGGGTTCCAACAGAGTATGGTCCACTCTTGTTACCATCTTGAAACCTATCCTGAGAAAAATATAGACGGAAAACATCCGATCAGACCGTGTTGTCGGGTAATCCGCCCGTGTATGGGCTTCATCTGACTTTTTCCGTCGGAATGTCCAATCAACAAAGTTTGAGAGCTGGATATAAAAAATTTCCGACAACATGATCCGATCGGACTTTGACGTTTGTAGAGAATTCCGATTGGACAAAGTGCCACGCATGCTCAGATCAAATTCCTAGACCAAAGCTATTGGCTACTAGCCTGAACATAGTCCCATCGTAACGAAATAACGTCATCACATTACGAACGATCAGATTTTCCGACAACTTTGTCCGACCGTGTGTATGCAACACCAGTTTTGGACAAAATCCGATGGATTTTGTTGTCGGAATGCCCGACCGTGTGTACAAGGACTAAGAGAGGCTAGGATGTGGAATTCCCTTCCACAGGCGGTGGTCTCAGCGGGGAGCATCGATAGCTTCAAGAAACTATTAGATAAGCACCTGAAAGATCGCAACATACAGGGATATACAATATAATACTGACATATAATCACACACATAGGTTGACTTGATGGACTTGTGTCTTTATTCTACATCATCTACTATGTAACAATGTAACTATGAATGGATGACATTATACTGTAAGTCAAGTAAATCTCCATAGGTAAATAGATACATTCCAAACTGGGTGGACACAGAATACATTATATGTGAAATGACCAATAGGAGCCCATTCTGGGCTAAGAATATTTTTTTTTTTTCACAACCCTGCCTCTCACCCCCTTCTAACTCATCCAACTAGACATATTTTCCCTTCTCTTGTTAAGCCAGATATACTCACCTAAGATCCCCTTCCAGGTTCGTCACCACTGCCGGTCCCAAATGACTGCAAATCCAGCTGTGTAATGGAGTTGTAGATCACTGGTCCCCTACTATCCACCTGTGGTGATTTTATCCTTTTCTGGGTCCTGGGAGAAGTCCACCACTGTACATCCAATAGGAAGTGTTCATGTCATGAAGGCACCGGAGGACCAAAATGGCAATACATGGATCTTGGTGACAAATTATTCTATCATTTCTTCTAATTATAGAATCCCCTATTACCACCAACTGTCTAGACCTACCTCCACTCCCTTCACCCCCCCCACTAGAAGGGCTGCTCTCCCAGCTGTTAGGGGGAGCAGTGACATCTAGGGCTGCCATGAGCAGCTCATACAGGGCGCAGGGGCGCCGCCCCCCTGATCCATGTGCCCAACCCCTAATCTACATGCAGGGTACCAGATGCATGGATTTAAATGTTTTTGTTTAAGCACATGATTAGAGCCTGAGGCTAAATTGGCTTAAAAAATGGTGGGCTGCAAAAAGGGGTGCTCTGCGCCCAGGGCCCACCTAGTTGTGTGACATTAGCATATTAATATTCACTAATGTCTTCCTGTTTCTCCTCCCGGCCAATCAGGAAACCTGATTAGCCGGGAGACCCAGGACCAGATTGGTCACAAGTCCTAGGTCCTGATTGGCCGGGAGGAGAAGCAACCGCCAGGACTCAGGAGACATGAGGAGGAAGCTGACGAAGCTGCGACCTGGATGGGGTAAGTGTGGGGCTGGCGGGGACCTGGTGGGAGAGCAAAGCAGGGATCGATCGAGCGATAGGGAAGTGATGATAGTGGCTGGGTGGAGGCTGGGGGACACCCCCCCCCCCCCAAGAAAATTGAGCACCAGCCGCCACTGGACATGAGAATATACAATAAAGCAAGTGTTACTCCAGGAGTAGTTTTTACATTTATTTTGTGGAAATTCTTGTTTGAAATTTGGCAAGCCCAGATTTTCAGGCAAATTTCATTGAAGTCTATGAGGAGGTAAATCTTGGTGTTAAATTCTAGCAATTTTTAGGGCTAATAATCAAAACTACTGTGATGATAGGCATAACAATGGGGACATATCCAAAGCAAGAACTTTTTTTTTAAACTAAAATACAGTGTAACAGTCCTTCACTTCTTCTATAATCTCCTATTGTATGTCTTCACCCAACTGAGCTCCCAGTCTTTCACTAGACTACCAGATCTGCTTGCCACTGGATCCCCTGTGTGCTGCCCCAATAGGAATAGAATTTATATATATTGTTTTCCTAACCATTTTTCTATGGACGTTTAAGTTCACATGCTGCCATCTAGTGACCTTTTGTGGTAATGCACTTGTTTCTCAAGTTTATTTTCCCTTATGTTATGACACACTTCCTTTGTATGTAATGCTCCCCGCTTCTTCCTTTGTTTTTGTACTTCCTGTGTCATCAATGCACCAATGCAGCTATTAAGCATCATGTAGCAGGGCAAATGTATTCTGCATTGTAAGCTGCAGACAATATCATCTTTTGACCGCACAATACCACAATCTGTTGTATCCTGTCATCTGCTGTATCCTGATGTTCAGAATAAAAGCACCTCTGTGGATGGAATCCGTTTTGGTGAGTTCAAGCTATCTGATGAGTATTGTCCTCAGTGATTATACCTTTTACAGGCCAGGCATAGAGGTCTCACAAGGGATAATCCCTTCACAACAATCCTCACACATCTCAAACACCTCCTATGATGCTGCCCCCTCCTGTCCCTCTGCCCACCTCCTGTGATGCATGCCCCCCTCCAGTCCCTCTGCCCACCTCCGGGGACGCATGCCCGCCTCCTGTTCCTCTGCCCACCTTCGATGACGCATGCCCACCTCTTGTCCCTCTGACCACCTGCGGTGATGCATGCCCCCCCCTGCCCAACTCCAGTAATGCATGCCACCCTCCTGTCCCTCTGCCCACCTCCTGTGATGCACGCACTCTCCTGTTTCTCTGCCCACCTCCTGGGATGCTGCCCCCCTCCTGTCCCTCTGCCCACCTCCTGTGATGCTGCCCCCTCTCCTGTCCCTCTGCCAACCTCCTGTGATGAATGCCCCGCTCCAGTTCCTCTGTCTACCTCAGGGGACGCATGCCCCCCTCCTGATCCCTCTGCCCACCTCCGGTGATGCATGCCCGCCTCCTGTCCCTCTGCCCACCTCCAGTGATGCATGCCCCCCTCCTATCCCTCTGCTTACCTCCTATGTTGTATACCCCCCTCCTGCAACCCTGCCCACCTCCGGTGATGCATGCCACCCTCCTGTCCCTCTGCCCCCCCTCCTGTCCCTCTGTCCACCTTCTGTGACACTGTCCTCACCTGTCCCTGTGCCCCCTCCTGTGATGCATGACCCCCTCCTGTCCCTCTGCCCCCTCCTGTCCCTCTGCCTACCTCTGCCTAGTGGTGATCTTCAGGTGGATGGGGTGGGCATAGACTGCCAACTACACCGAATTGTGGGTGGGGCCACTCACCCTAGACGTGGGGGTACCTTTCGCCATGAGCTCGCTCCTCAATGCCCGGGACCAAGCAGGGACTGCGGTTATGTGAGAATCAAACATTAAGACAGTTTCTGACTTAGAGATGAGACATGTCAATGTGTGAAGTAATAAAAGTACAGAGTTCCATGTCATTTCTGTCCCATGTCACTTTACACTTTCACGTGATATATATTACATTTAGGAGAGACAAAAAAGACAAAATGGGAGGTGTGCACACCTGGTGCATTACCAATGGCAATTTTATGAATAATAAAATCCATAAAAAGTGGGTATTCGCAAAACACAACTTTCAATTGAGCCATAAATATCACACACTGTATGCACATGTGCAGCACCATACCACATGGCAAAGCTGACAAGTTTCACGGGCGCACCCCCTTCCTCAGAGCTCAAGACACCACTGAGCCTGTGCCCTCCACATCAGTCCAGTGTACCTCTGCCACCTCACCAGGGCAGGACTTACCATTGGGCTTGACTGGGCTCAAGCCCATGGGCCCTGCCCATTAGGGGGCCCCACGGGCCCTGCCGAGATACATAGCCGAGTGTACCCGGCTAGGCTCCGCTTACAGTCATGCCCAGTCCCTCCCTATGATGGACATAACACAGGGACTGGGCATGACTGTGAGCCTAGCCGAGTACACTCGGCTCAGCTCGGGACTGCGAGAGGACCCTAGAGCCACTGTAAGGACATATTCGGCGACCCAAATGACATTCCGTCTCCGCCATCTTTCTACACCCCACACTCGTCCACAGTAAGGATACACTAAGAAGGGGTAAAGCACACATGTTGTTACACCCAACGGAGTTTTGCATTTTGGACGTATTTATCACATTAAAGTTAGTATATAGTGAAATACATTACTTACAACTCCGTCTGACAACTTAGATGTTGAATTTTAAAAGCAGCGAACGTCTTTCAGATTAGCATACCTGTGAGAAGGGTTGCCGCTGCTTTTAAAGTTCAAGATCTAAGTAGTCAGACAGAGTTCTAAGTCCTGTTTTTCACTATATAAACTGACTTTACTGTTATAAATACGTGTAAAATGCAAAACTCCGGTGGGTGTAACAACATGTCCACTTTACCCCTTCTTAGTGTATCCTTACTGTGGACAAGTGTGGGGTGTAGCAAGATGGCGGCAATGGAACACCACTTCCGTATTAAGACTGCAATGACAAGGCTGCAAATGGCACTGGACAAGGCTGCAGACGGATGGGCAAGGCTACAGCTGGACACTGATAAGGCTGCATTTAAATGTACGTTTTTTCCTTAAAAAAAGAAACTTCCCTCCTAAAAGTTTTTTTTTCCTTAAAATTCCCTCCTAAACTTGGGGTACGTGTTATACGCCGGTGCATGTTATACGCCGATAAATACTGTAATGTATGGAAGGTAGGGCCTGAAATTGACTCAAGCCCAGGGGCCCCCCACCACCCTAAGTCCTGCCCTGCACCTCACTCTTTGTGACAGAATGGTGTCCCGCCATGCATGAAGTGTGAACCTCATGCCTGCACTTATTAACTCCTTCCTAGTCTGTGATCAGACTAAGGCTACTAGACATAATGCTACTTTGGTCCCAGTTGCTATGGAGACTGACTGCTTGGGAGAGAGGACCCATTACCTGCACTAGGCACCACACTTTACAACTGGCTGCAATGTACCTTGTGCTAGTTCTTGGTTACCCATAGCAACTGCATTCTTTCTCCTTATCTTCTTAGGTTGTTAGAGAGTACCTTCAGTTGTATTGGTTCTGGAGTATCCCAAGGCACACCCTTTCCCCATTAACGTTCTTCAAACAATAACCCCCCCCAAAAAAAAAAAAAAAAAATTCTGCCTAGTTATTGTGTGGAGAGACTGAAAACTGCTGTGTGCCTGGCTGATGTGCACCCAATAGGGAATAGAACCTGGGACAAACAGTGAGACTGGCTTGGGATCTGCGCTACATACTTACAGTATCTCACAAAAGTGAGTACACCCCTCACATTTTGTAAATATTTTATTATACCTTTTAATGTGACAACACTGAAGAAATAACACTTTGCTACAATGTAAAGTAGTGAGTGTAAAGCTTATATAACAGTGTAAATTTTCTGTCCCCCTAAAATAACTCAACACACAGCCATTAATGTCTAAACCGCTGGCAACAAAAGTGAGTACAACAAAAGTGAAAATGTCCAAACTGGGCCCAAAGTGTCAATATTTTGTGGCCACCATTATTTTCCAGCACTGCCTTAACCTTCTTGGACATGGAGTTCACTAGAGCTTCACAGGTTGCCACTGGAGTCCTCTTCTACTCCTCCATGATGACATCACAGAGCTGTTAGAGACCTTGCGCTCCTCCATCTTCCATTTGAGGATGCCCCACAAAGGCTCAATAGGTTTTAGGTGTGGAGACATGTTTGGCTAGTCCATCACCTTTACCCTCAGCTTCTTTAGCAAGGCAGTGTTCATCTTGGAGGTGTGTTTGGGATTGTTATCATATTGGAATACTGCCCTGCAGCCCAGTCTCCGAAGGGAGGGGATCATGCTCTGCTTCAGTGTGTCAAACTACATGTTGGCATTCTTGGTTCCCTCAATGAACTGTAGCTCCTCAGTGCCGGCAGCACTCATGCAGCCACAGACCATGACACTCCCACCACCATCCTTGACTGTAGGTAAGACACACTTGTCTTTGTACTCCTCGCCTGGTTGCCGCGACACACGCTTGACACCATTTGAACCAAATACATTTGTCTTGGTCTCATCAGACCACAGGACATGGTTTTAGTAATCCATGTCCTTAGCCCTTGTACACACGGTCGGACATTCTGACAACCAAATCCATTGGATTTTGCGCGACAGATTTTGTCTGAAACTGTTGTATACACACGGTCGGACAAAGTTGTCGGACAATCCGATTGTTCAGAACGTGGTGACGTTATTTCATTATGATGGGACTACGTTCAGGCTTGTAGCCAATAGCTTTGGTCTAGGAATTTGATCTGAGCATGCGTGGCACTTTGTCCGATCGGAATCATGTTGTCGGAAAATTTTATAGCCCAGCTCTAAAACTTTGTTGGTTGGATATTCTGACGGAAACAGTCCGATGGAGCCCACACATGGTCGGATTATCCGACAACACGGTCCGATCGGACATTTTCCGTCAGAATGTCCAACCGTGTGTACAAGGGCTTAGTCTGCTTGTCTTCAGCAAACTGCAGGCTTTCGTGTGCTTCATCTTTAAAAGAGGCTTCCTTCTGGGACGACAGCCATGCATATCAATTTGATGCAGAATGCGGCGTATGGTCTGAGCACTGACAGGCTGACTCCCCACCCCACCCCTTCAACCTCTGCAACAATGCTGGCAGCACTCATATGTCTATTTCTTAAAGACAACCGCTGAGCATGTGCACTTAACGTCTTTGGTCATCCAAGGCAAGGCCTGTTCTGAGTGGAACCTGTCCTGTTAAACCGCTGTATGGTCTTGGCCACTGTGCTGCAGCTCAGTTTCAGGGCCTTGGCAATCTTCTTATAGCCTAGGCCATCTTTATGTAGAGTAACAATTCTTTTTTTCAGATCCTCAGAGAGTTCTTTGCCCTGAGATGTCATGTTGAACTTCCAGTGAACAGTATGAGAGAGTGAGATTGATAACACCAAATTTAACACACCTGCTCCTCATTTACACCTGAGACACTCGGCTCAGCTCGGGACTGCGAGAGGACCCTAGAGCCACTGTAAGGACATATTCGGCGACCCAAGTGACATTCCGTCTCCACCATCTTTCTACACCCCACACTCGTCCACAGTAAGGATACACTAAGAAGGGGTAAAGCACAACAGAGTTTTGCATTTTGGACGTATTTATCACATTAAAGTTAGTATATAGTGAAATACATTACTTACAACTCCGTCTGACTACTTAGATGTTGAATTTTAAAAGCAGTGAACGTTTGTCAGATTAGCATACCTGTGAGATGGGTTGCCGCTGCTTTTAAAGTTCAAGATCTAAGTAGTCAGACAGAGTTCTAAGTCCTGTATTTCACTATATAATTATTTCACTATATAAACTGACTTTACTGTTATAAATACGTGTAAAATGCAAAACTCCGGTGGGTGTAACAACATGTCTGCTTTACCCCTTCTTAGTGTATCCTTACTGTGGACGAGTGTGGGGTGTAGCAAGATGGCGGCAACGGAACACCACTTCCGTATCAAGACTGCAATGACAAGGCTGCAAATGACACTGGACAAGGCTGCAGACAGATGGGCAAGGCTGCAGATGGACACTGAAAAGGCTGCATTTAAGTTTTTTCCTTAAAAAAGAAACTTCCCTCCTAAAAGTTTTTTTTTCCTTAAAATTCCCTCCTAATAGAGAAAAATTTTAGTCTTTATGGTTCCTGGTCAGGAGTGTGAGTCTGGTAGGAAGGTAGAAAGGGGGGGTGAGTCTTGAGTGTTTTTTTTTTTTTTTTGGGGGGGGGGGGGAGTGTGGTAATACACGGCGAGAAGGAGTGGAGAAGGGATATGTGGTATATATGTTGTGAAAATAGTGGAATAAGGTCACTAAGAAGCCCCCTGAATAACACCTGGGTAGGTGGGGGGAGGGTCGGTGTCAGGAGGGGTGGGAAGGGAGGGGAAAACAGGGGGAAGGTTGGGGGGAAAAAAAATATGTGTGTACTAATGAACGGGGCTCAGGAGATAACTCAAATAAAGAAAAGATATAAAATACTGGGAGGTAAAAAACAAGGAAAACTGATTGGTTACACGGGGAAAAATTGTAATAAACAATTATATAGCACAACTCACATTAGGAGATATATAATAGATGAAATAGCGGTGTTGGTTAGAAAATATGTCATCTTAGTGGGGATCAAGGTCTTGGAAGCCTGGTTTAACTCAATAAAGAAGGTAGCGAGGAGATGGAAGGTACTGGGATATAAGGAGATTTCAATCTCTGTTTTTTTTAGAAATATCCCCCGCCTTGTTATCTCCTTCTTTCTCCTTGATTTTCTCTTTTTCTGTCTGTTTACTTTGTGAATGCAGGATGGGAAAATTAAGATAGGCTCCTGGAATGTGAGGGGCCTGGGAACACAGGTGAAACAAAAAGCGGTGTTTTCTATGATGGAGGGATACGGAGTTGGGTTGGTCTGTCTGCAGGAGACTCACTTAATTAAAGATACAATACATCGGCTGCAGAATAGAAAATATCAATATCAATATCATTCTGTATACTCGTCATATAGTAGAGGGGTGAGTGTCATGGTAAGAACAGGGGTGAATTTTGCTTGTAAGCGGGTCATCCAAGATGAAAGGGGTAAATATATATTTTTACATTGTTTAATTGAAAATAGAGAATGTGTGCTGGCAAATATCTATATTCCTCCACCATTTAAAATGGAAGTGTTGTTTAAATTATATGAATTCTTACTGGGGGTAGATGGAATTCCTATTATAATAGTAGGGGATTTCAATACAGTTTTAGATACCAAAATGGATAGATTCCCAGAAAAGATACTGGTGGAATCAGCTGGGCATGGGAGGCTGGGTCAATACATGGAAGAAGTAGGACTACTGGATTTATGGAGAACGGGGAATCCGGGAGCCAGGCAGTATACTTGCCGTTCGGCCTCGCATTCCACGTTGTCCAGAATAGATATGACACTGGGGAATGACCTGGCCCTACAGCTGGTGGAAAAGATTGAATATCAGCCCAGGGGCATATCAGATCATTCCCCAGTGACAGTAACCTTAAAAATTAGTGAACGAAGGGGACAGAAGGTATGGAAATTGAACCCTCTTTGGTTAGAACTAATAAAAAAAGAGTCAGAAGAAGGCCCAGAGAAAATCCAGGTGGAACTAAAAGAATTCTTAAAAAACAACCGAGGCACAGTAGCACCAGGGATATTATGGGATGCTCTGAAAGCATTTTTGAGGGGGCTCCTGATTCAATCTATAGCAAAAATCAATAGAAAGTCAAGAGAGCAGGAGGCAAGTATAGGGAGAGAAGTGTTAGAGGCTGAAAGGAACTATATCAGTGACCCTACCCTGGGAAAAGAAAAAATGTGGCTAGATAAACAAGAAGAATTTAGGTTAATGGCTTTGAAAAAAGCAGAGTTACAACATATGTTCTCTCGTCAAGTCTCTTTTGTAGAAGGGGAAAGTATGGGGAAAATGTTAGCACAATTAGTGAAGAGTAATTCTGGTCCATCTTCAATACCGGTGATTAGGACAATGGAGGGGGAGGTTACAACTGAAACTGGGAGTATAGGTCAAGCATTTAGAGAATATTATAAAAAATTATACACCGCACAGAAAACAGGGATGGATGAGCAGATGGAGACATTTCTGGGTCACCTAGAGGTACCATGTTTGAAACAAGAAGAAAGAGAAGAATTGGAAGCCCCAGAACTTCAGGAAGCAGTTGCAAGCATGTCAAATCAAAAATCGCCCGGGCCAGACGGACTCCCGATTGAAGTATATAAAAATTTTGGCGAGATACTGCTCCCTGAACTTCTGGAGACACTAAGAGGAGTAGGTGGGGAGGGCAAATTGCCCATATCAATGATGGAGGCAATCATAATTTTGCTGTATAAGGAAGGCAAAGACCCATTAAATGTAGCAGCGTACAGACCAATTTCTCTCCTGTGCACTGATGCAAAGATACTGGCTAAGGTATTAGCAACCAGACTTAACCGAGTTATAGCAAGATTAGTGCACATGGACCAAACAGGATTCATAGCCAATAGGTCAACCAGCATGAATATTAGGAGAGCTTTTTTGAACTTACAGATTCCAACAGATAATGATACCCCGGGAGCAGTTGTGGCACTAGACGTAACAAAAGCATTTGACAGTGTAGAATGGGGATACATATGGAAAGTATTGGAGAAATTTGGTCTGGGTCCTTCCTTTATTGGTTGGATTAGGATGCTATATGATAAACCTAGTGCAAGACTAAAAATCAATAATGAGCTTTCCGATAAAATAGAGCTGGGGAGAGGAACGAGGCAGGGGTGTCCATTGTCACCCCTACTCTTCGCTCTCGCTATAGAGCCCTTGGCCTGTGCAATTAGAGCAAATCGGGAGATAGTTGGTTTTCTGAGAAAAACTGGGGAGGAAAAAATTGTGCTTTACGCAGATGATATTCTGCTATTTCTGGGAGATATGAGACATTCATTGATAAAAGCAATAGGAATAGTGCAGGAGTTTGGTGGTTTTACTGGGCTGGAGATTAACTGGGAAAAGTCGGAATGTCTCCCTATGGACCCAGTTGATCAACAAACAGCCCTAGGAGTACCCCAAATGGTAATAGTGGACAAATTGAAATACCTTGGAATTACCCTGACTAAGGATCCCAAGCAATTTATAAGTTATAATTTAGCCCCCCTATTAGTTAAGTTTAAACAAAAAATTGTTATATGGAGGCGACTTCCTCTATCGGTGGCTGGCAGATGTAATCTGATAAAAATGATTTGGATGCCCCAACTTCTTTATATACTGCATAATACTCCGATATGGATTAACAGAAGTTGGTTCAATAAGATCGAGATGTTGTTTAGGGAATTAATATGGAAGGGAGGACAGGCCAGATTGCGACTGCGGATGCTTCAGCTACCGGTAGAGGAAGGAGGCTTCGCAGTCCCATATCCGGAGTGTTATTTTTGGTCAGCACAACTTCAACAGTTAGGGGGAATTGAGGTGGCGAATGGAGGAACTCCAAATGGGAGACTGGTCTTAACAGCCTCACCACATAGGACGCTGATCGAGACCCTAGAAGCAGACTCATTCCAGTATAGATGTCCTACAGTAAAAATGATGTTAAAGATATGGCATATGGTTAAAAAAAAATGGGATATAGGGAAATAACAAAGTACACCCCTCTATGGAATAACAAGAAGCTACAAGAATTATGGCGAGTCGGTAAAATCTTAGAATGGGAAAAATGTGGCATTGAAAGGTTGAACCATTTATATAGAGGCACGGGTATCAAAACCTTTGAGGAACTGCAAACAGAATTTAAGATACCACAAAACTCATTATATGCATATATACAAGTGAGGCATGCTATAAAGACACAGTTTGGAAACCTGTTATTGGTGTGGGAAGAATTGCCGTTGATACAACTGGTAGCGCAAGCAGGACCCACCAAAGGATTAATATCAAAACTCTACTCCCACTTAGATAAACAGATTAATTGTGAGAGGAAAAGTAGGGTTGAGAAGGAGAAATGGGAGCTAGACGTAGGTAATATAACACAGTCACAGTGGAAAACGATTCTAGAGTCATGCCCAAAGATCTCGGTCTCTCCCCCCCATAAGATATCACACCTGATGGTGATTAACAGAGCGTATTAGACCCCCCAGAGACTATTTAGATTTGGTAAAAGAGCAGACGATAGCTGTCCTAGGTGTGGGGGGATGGGAAACTTAATACATATGCTCTGGAAGTGTCCTAAACTATTCCGATATTGGAAAGGAGTAGTAGAGACATTAAGTAGAATCTTCGAGACAGTAATAGAACTAAACGCTGTGGTGTGTATTCTAGGATACAGAAATGAGAGAGCAGAGAGAAAGGGAGTAACCACTGTAATTTTAAGATGTTTATTTGAAGCCAGGAGGATGATCACTAGGAGATGGCAATCAAACTTAGCCCCCACAGTAGAAGACTGGGTGAGAGCTGTAAATGAGTATCTATGTAAGGAGAGAGCAGTATACGCAAAACGAAATAACTTAAAAGAGTTTAACAAAAACTGGCAAGATTGGTTAGAGGAGATGCATACCCCAATATAAATTATAAGAACTAAAGGAAGATGAGGTGGGGGGGGGGAGGTGGGAGGGAGTAGGGAAGAGAGGAATAGGGGAGTTGGTATCACTTTAAGAAATTAACCTTAAAGGGAAAGGTGAAAAGGAAAGAAGAGAAATGCATGGAAGGGCAAAAGTATAAATACAGCACTTGAGGGGAGGGGAAGGGGGGAGGAAGGGATAGAAAGGGAGAAAAGGTGGGGGGGTTAATTAAATAGGAAAAATGAAGGTAGTGAAAAATAGTTGAGGAGGGATGTTGGGGTGTTATGGTATTGTTTAAAATATCGTTTTCATGTTGTTATTTATTTTTGGAGTATGGGCACATATACATGACCCCCCCCTTTCTTAAATCCCAGACTCTGGAATGGAAGGAACCTGTACTGGATTATTGGTAACTTCGGGTTATTGTTAAAATGATTAAAAGGATGTCTATATAAGATATGAAAAATGTTCTAATAAAGATTAATATTAAAAAAAAAAAAAAAAAAAGAAAAAAAAAATCCCTCCTAAACTTGGGGTGCGTGTTATACGCCGAAAAATACTGTAATGTATGGAAGGTAGGGCCTGAAATTGACTCAAGCCCAGGGGCCCCCACCACCCTAAGTCCTGCCCTGGAGATACTGTATGCCTGTACATACTGTCGCTAGGTAAATGCAATTTAGTTCTGTTAATTACTGCCAGTCAGAATACTGAAGGTGTTTAACACTATCAGAGTAACATTATGGTCTTATTGATTGTTTGTATAAGTGCACTTGTTAATTGTTTCTTTTTTAGGCTATATATGGCCTAATAAATCCTTTGAACGACCTCAAGGTGTGTCAGTAAGTGCTGGGTTACTGAAATGTGTAATCTTCATGCGTGCAGAGAAATCGTGAAACAATTCAGTGAATCTTCCAGGAGTAGTGCTACATATATTTTGATTTGTAAAAATCTGTGTATGGAAACTCTGAACATAAGTGGCTTTTCTTTTCATTATTTTTATACAATTTCTTTAGAAAATGAACATATAGAATTCAAGTGTTTTATTTATTTATGGATATACAGCAAGAATAAAATGTAACATGCTGTCACAGCTTTAGTTTACTGAAACTCACAGATAACTAGGTATTTAGCACTACATTGGATGTCATTCCAATAACCATTGTTCCACATTTGCACACAGTCTTCATTGTGCATGTAGTCATCTGGCTGTAGTGCGCCCCAGTTGGTAAAAATAACCTTTTCACCTGTTAAGTACGTGAATGTTCCTTCTACTTGTGAAGAAGTTACACCTAGGAATGCTGGAATTGACCCTCCCTTAGTGTTGATTATCTCTAGTATTGCACTATTTTCTTCCGCATTTCTTGGAGTAGCCAAACTTCCTCCAACTTCTTTACATATATTTTGGGCATCGTTTTGGTTTTCTTTCCGGCCATTAGTCACAAATACTTTACCACCAACTTCTTTAGCACCAACTTCATGAAACAGCATAACTGAAAAAAAAAATAATGATTTAAATGCATAACAGATTTGGGAATCTAGACATTTGTAGAATAAAACTTGCTTTAGAAACCATCAGATGTAGTGTACCCATAAACAAAGACATGTAATGACATGTGACTATATACACCCTCCAATAGCTTGACTAAGATGTGCCCCCACATTTTCTGGAAACACATATAATTACAGCTAGTGAAAGAGATTGGTGGCTACAGTCTTATACTGACACTGTCTTCAAGGGTACCCGATTAAAAAAATCTTTTAAAAACAAAATAAACTAGACATATTTTTTTCTGGCATTAAGGTGCCCTGAAGACCATTTACAATAATCATTGTTTGTTATGCCTGTTGGCATACCAAGTATGATTTAAAGTGGTGCGACTTAACCACTTCCCGACCGGCGCACGCTGATGTACGTCGGCAGAATGGCACAGGCAGGCATATTGGCGTACAGGTACATCCAATTTTAAATGCCGCCCTGCCATCGGTACCCCCGTGAGTCCGGTCGCAGGTCCCGCGGACTCGATTGCCGCGGGCATACCCGCGATCGTCTCACGGGGAGGCTGAACGGGGAGATGCTGTTGAAAACAGCATCTCCCCGTTCTGCCTAGCAACAAGTGATGCTGATCTCTGCTCCATGTGATTGGAGCAGAGATCAGTGTTCACTAAAAGAAAGCCCAGCCCTCCACAGTTAGTAACACAGCCTTAGGAACACTTAACCCCTACACTGCCACCCACAGGTTAACCCCTTCACTGCCAGTGTCATTTACACATGAATCACTGCATTTGTATAGCACCGATTGCATTATAAATGACAGTGATCCCAAAAATTTGTCAAAAATGTCCGATGTGTCCGCTATAATGTCGCAGTCACAATAAAAGTCACTGATCTCCGCAATTACTAGTAAAAAAAAATAAAAAATTTATAAAAATGTCAACTCTATAACTTTTGCGCAAACCAATCAATAATCGCTTATTGTTTTTTTTTTTACCAAAAAATATGTAGAAAAATACGTATCGGCCTAAACTGAGGGGAAAAAAAATTTTTTTTATATATTTTTGGGGGATAATTATTATAACAAAAAGTAAATAATAATGCGTTTTTTTCAAAGTTGTCGCTCTATTTTTGTTTATAGTGCAAAACATAAAAACTGGAAGGGTGATTAAATACCACCAAAAGAAAGCTCTATTTGTGGGGAAAAAGGGCGTCAATTTTGTTTGGGAGCCACGTCGCACGACCGTGCAATTGTCAGTTAAAGTGCCACAGTGCCGAATCGCAAAAAGTGGTCTGGTCTTTGGCCAGCAAAATGGTCCGGGGCTGCAGTGGTTAAAGCCTGACTTCAACCATGATATAATACTACTTTAGCACTACTTCTGTGAGATTTGTAACGATTTGTTATGACTTTAGTGCTACTTCAGTGAGAGAGGCTGTCCATGTCACAGGGAGGAACCGTGATGTTATAAACAAAAGTTTAACTTACAAAGGGTTAATATTTAACAGGCCCAAGTGGTGCTGACACAGGTACAATTTGCAGCACAATTTAAATTATAGTCTACGGCAGTGAAATCACACTAAAGTCCTGAATAAGCAATGCATGAACTACTTCTCAAATTGCATTACTTGAAATCATACCTATTAAGATACTCTAATGCCGCGTACACACGATCGGAATTTCGGCCTGCAAAAGACCGATGAGAGTTTTTGGTAGGAAAATGCGACTGCGTGTACGCTCCATCAGTCTTTTGCTGGTTGAATTACAGCCAGCAAAAGATTGAGAGCATGCTACCAACTTTTCGGTTGGGAAAAGTTCCTATCTGAAAATGCAATCGTTTGTGGCAATTCTGACGTACAAAATTCCTACGCATGCTCGGGAAACAATTCGACACAGGCTCGGAAGCATTGAACTTCATTTTCTTGACTCGTCGTAGAGTTGTACGTCACCACATTCTTGACGGTTGTAATTTCAGCGAACTTTTGCGGGAACGTGTGTATGCAAGGCAAACTTGAGCGGAATCCTGACAGAAAAGCCGTCACATCTTTTTCCGATGAGAAATCTGATCGTGTGTATGCGGCATAACAGAAATACATTAGATGCATGTTGTACCTGAAGTCTTACTGATGTGACCAGGGGCTAATAGTGTGTATTCCAGATGTCACAACTGGAGACCAACATGAGAAAGCACAATGTTACATAGTTACTTACATAGTCAGTAAGGCTGAAAAAAAGACAGTTGTCCATCCAGTTCAACCTGTGTAGGTGTATGCGTATCAGTGTCTGTCATGATTTCCCATATCTTTGTATGTTGTATCCTTTAAGATGTACATCTAATGCTACGTACACACGACCAAACTTTTTGACAGCAAAGGTCAGATGGAACGAATCAGTCGGACAATTTCGATCGTGTGTGGGCTTCATCGGACCTTTGTTGTCCAAAAATCAGACAGACTTTAGAAATAGAACATACAACTTATGTAGGCATGGGGCGGGACATGACGGCACATTCCCGGGGCATGCTGGGACGGTGCCGTCATAAGGGGAGGGGTCACCGTGTGACAACCAACGGCCAGGCTTGTCGGGAAGAGGCCCTTGTCCTCATCAACATGGGAACAAGGTGCTTTGGGGTGGGGGGCCCCCCTTCCCCAAAGCACTCACCCCCCATGTTGAGGGCATGCGGCCTGGTATGGTTCAGGAGGGGCCGCTCGCTCATCCCCACCCCCTTTCCTGACCGGCCGGGCTGCATGCTAGGGTAAGGGTCTGGTATGGACCTTAGGGGGGACCCCCACGGCATTTTTTTTGCAAGGTGTCAATCTCGCCGATAAAATTGGCGAGATTGACTTCCTTTTCTAGTCCTCAACTAGAGTAACTCATCATGTTCAAAATGAACGGACTTTAGTCCATGTGTGGGCAAGTGTGGGCAAGTCCATTCATTTAGAAGTCTGTCATAACTCCATCGAAAGACCGTCGGACCTAGTCTGCCAGAAAGTCCAGTCATGTGTGAGCAAGTCTGTTCATTGGGAAAGTCCGTTGGAACTCCACCAAAAGTCAGTCGGGAAGTCCATCGGACCTAGTCTGCTGGAAAGTCCGGTCATGTGTACGCGAGATAAGAGTCTTTTAAAAATATCCATACTCCAGGCAGTCGCCACCAATTGTGGGAGAGAGTTCCAGATCCTTATTGCCCTATCAGTGAAGAACCCTCTATGCACTTTAAATAGGGAGTCCACCTGAAAAAAAATGTTAAAAGCTAGCAGCTACAAATACTACAGCTGCTGACTTTTAATAAATGTACACTTACCTTTCCTGGGGTCCAGCGATGTCGGCAACCGAGGGCGATCGATCGATTGGCTCGCGGCTGCTGCCGCCGCCATTCTCCGTGAGGCAATCAGGAAGAGAAGAATTTTGGCTTCACTTCCCCGTTCCCTACTGCACATGAGCGAGTCGTGCAGAGCAATGGGAATGGTCCGCTCTGTCTCTGGGACCCGTGTGTGTCCCAGCAGGTGGGACAGGAAAAGGCATAGACTTCCGTGGGAGTCTATACCCGGAAGTGGGTGCAAATACCTGTCTTAGACAGGTATCTGCACCCCCTCCCTCCTGAAATGTACCAACTGTGGCACCGGAGAGGGGGGGTTTCGATGAGCGGAAGTTCCACTTTAGGGTGGAACTCCGCTTTAAGGTTAAACTGCCTCTCCTCCGGTCTCATTGTGTGCCTCCATGTCCTTTTAAAATCCCTATGACTTAATAGTTTATTTCATATGCTGGGATCCCCATTGAGATATTTGTAGATTGCTATCATGTCCCCTCTTAAACGTCTCATCTTCAGCGAGAATACATTTAGTGTTTGCAGTCATTCCTCGTAATTGAGGTCCTCCAGTTCCCGTATTAGTTTCATTGCACTTCTTTGGAATCTCTCCAGCTCCAGCACATCCCTTCGGAGGACTGGTGACCGGAACTGGATGGAAAACTCCAGATGAGACCTAATCAGAGTTTTATAAAGAGAGTCCCAGAGCAAAATGCCAGAAGAAATAGGCGCAGGCACGGCATTCCAGTGCTGGACAGTTGCCGCTTTAAACGGTTGGGACACTTTAAGAGCGGGAGAGGGGAGGAACTGGGGGCAGAGCCTGGGCTAAGGAAGTGAGATGGTTAGGGGAAGTGACGTGCAGTCACAGAGCGGAGGAGAAAGCGTTTCCCACCCACCCGCCCTAAAGTAGGGTTTAGGTAAAGGGAAGTTGTGTGGTAAGGCAGCTCTTTGGGTTGCTGGGAGAGGAGATCGGAGAAGTACATGTGTAAAAACATGCTGTACCCATCCATGTGATGGGAGTGGTTTATGGTACTTCCAGGTACAGGGGGTACCTGGAAGGGTTAAAAGGGGTAGGTCACTGTTAGGTTTGATAACGACTCAGAGTCAGTGGATTCCAACTGGAGGCATAAGGTTGAAGTTAAAATAGGTGGTAGCAGTGACCAGTGGGTGGGCATTTCCCCCACCCAACCAGGAACCAGTTTAAAAGTTGAAGTGTTGGTAATGTTAATTTATGTTATTTATTAAAGTTTATATTTGTTAATAAAATAAGGCCGGATGGCCATTTACTCCAAAGCCTAGTTGGGTCTTTTGTAAAGAGGGTTTTGGAGGGTGGTATGTGGGCATGGGGTAGTAGGCATTAGGTTACTGGGCCTAAGTCCTACAAGGTCAAGTGTCAGGATTATAATTTTGTCCCTAGAGTATATCCCCTTTTTTATGCATGCTAATATTCTGCCTGCTTTGTTAGCTGCAGCTTGGCACTGAATGCTGTTGCACAATAAGTTATCTATTATCACCCCCAGATCCTTCTCCATCCTTGATTCCTTCTCCCAGCTGTTCTCCACCTAGTGAATATTTTTAATTTATGTTTTTTGACTCCAAGTTCATTTCTTTACATTTCTCCACATTAAACCCCATTTGTCATTTGTCTGTCCACTCCTTTATTTTATTCAGGCCATTCTGCAAAATGTCCTGTTGAGAGTTCATTACTCTGATTATCTTTGTTTGATCTGAAAAAAACTGGGACTGAACTAGTTATCCCATACTCTATATCATATATGAATATGTTGAATAGAATTGGTCCCAAGACAGAACCTTGGGGTACCCCACTAACCACTCGAGACCAATCTGAGTACATGTTATTTATCACTACCTTTTGGACCCATCCCTGTAACCAGTTTCTTACCCAAGCACAAACCCTATGGTCCAAGCCTGCGTACCTCAGCTTGTAAATTAAGCTTTTATGGGGGATGGTATCAAATGCTTTTGCAAAGTTTAGATACACCACATCCACAGGCCTCCCCCTATTTAGATGGCAGCTCACCTCCTCATACAATGTAAGCAGATTGGTCTTGCAGCAACATAACCTCATAAACCCATGCTGATTACCACTAATGATATTCTTCTCCTCAGTAAATCTTTGGATATAGTCCCTAATCATCCCCACCAATAATTTACCCTCTATTGATGTTGGGCTGACTGGCCTATACTTCCCAGGAATATGTCTCTGGCTTTTTTTGAATATTGGTACCATGTTGGCTTTTCTCCAATCAGGAATCAACCTTTGGCCTGGCTAATTATAACAACCTTTGGCCTGGCTATAACTTGATTGAGTTCTCTGAGGACTCTCAGGTGTAAGCCATCTGGTCCTGGTGATTTATTTGTGATAAAGCGTAATTCCACTTTAGTTGAGAAAAAAAACATTTCCCTGTGGGTGATCTATGTACATTGCAAGAATTATAACAATCTTTGCTGCAGATTCCTACCTTTTGTTATTGGCTATAACTTGACTGAGTTCTCTGAGGACTCTCAGGTGTAAGCCATCTGGTCCTGGTAATTTATTTGTGTTAAAGCGTGACTCCACTTTTGTTGAGAAAAAAACATTTCCCTCTGGGTGATCTATGTGCATTGCAAGAATTATAACAACCTTTACTGCAGATTCCTACCTTTTGTTATTTTGAAGTAATCCATGTGTGTTTGTCTGTG
This sequence comes from Lithobates pipiens, assembly GCF_037356315.1. Classification (NCBI taxonomy): domain Eukaryota; kingdom Metazoa; phylum Chordata; class Amphibia; order Anura; family Ranidae; genus Lithobates; species Lithobates pipiens. The sequence goes on from NW_027507787.1 coordinate 246,420,150, forward strand.
CCTCTGTATTGAGTGGGTCTAATGGGAGTGGTTTCATAATTAACTGTCAGGTGTGCAGCTGCAGGGCACTAATGGGGAAATCATCTGGGCCTGTAACCCTTTAGACATGTTCCTTTGGGAATTATCTCACCAAAAATGTTGCAGGGGATGCCTGAAATCTGACTTGTATCTTAGGAAGACTTCTGGCAAAATTGATGAGCCAATCACACAAGCAGGAAATTATGTTTCTGGGGAGTGTCCAGTATGCATCTGTCATAGGCATGTGCACAGGGTGTACCAGGTGTGCCTGGGCATACCCTAATGCCCATGCACACCCCAAGGCTTTTTTTCCTGTCAAAATGTGTGATGTCCTGTACACATAACCAGTTTTCCCATCAGAATCAACTCTGAAGGTTTTTCCGACAGAGTTCAGACGGAATTAAGCTGACTTGCGTACACATGATTACACCAAAGTCCGACCGCCAAGAACGCGGTGACGTATAACACGTACAACGGGACTAGAAAAAGTAAGTTCAATAGCCACTGCACCACCCTTTGGGCTCCTTCTGCTAATCTCGTGTTAGTAGAAGTTTGGTTAGAAATTATTTGCGCTTTTCAGACTCCTGCTTTTTCAGATCGTTTCACTGCTGTTCAGTTTGTGCTTGTGGGTTTGTGTCTGGTTTTCAGTGCATGCAGTCAGTTCGTATCTGTTTTTCAGTGCGTTCTTGTCCACTCGTTGCTGATTTTCAGCTCGCTCTTCACAGGCCTTGCTTTTCTTCAGTGAGTTCTGTTAAAGTGGTTGTAAACCCTTACAAACCACTTTGACCTACAAGTAAGCCACGATTAAGGCTTACCTGTAGGTCCAAGAAATATCTCCTAAACCTACACAGTTTAGGAGATATTTACTAAAAGACAGTGACAGCTGTCTATGGCGCATGCCTGTATGTGTGTGCATGTGTCTGTATGTGTGTGCGTGTGCATGTGTCTGTATGTATGTGTGTGCATGTGTCTGTATGTATGTCTGTATTATGTACGTGTGTGTATGTATGTCTGTATGTGTGTACATGCATTTGTCTGTATGTGTGTGTGCGTATTTGTGTGTGCATGTGTCTTATTGCTCAAATGAATTTTAATGGTTCTAAGAACCAAAAACTAAAACAATGTCCCCTTTTTATACACAGGATGAGCTCAGCCAGGAGGAGGGTCTGAAAAGTGGCAGCCAGGAGGAGGCTGTGCCCAGTGGTAGCCAGAAGGAGGCCGTGCCCAGTGGCAGCCAAGGGGAACCAGTTTCCAGTGGCAGCCAGGATGTAATTTGACGCCCGCCCAGGATGAGAGATCCCATCTGCGGGCGTCATATTACTATGGGTGGGTAGGGAAGTGGTTAAAGAGAGTGTGGAGTTTTAGTTCGGTAGGGAAGTGGCTTTCCAGTATCCATGGTAACAAGGCTAATGAGAGATTTGTGAAAAATCTTCCAGTCTAACCCAATCTTTTGTGGATCCATGAAGGTTCCAGTCCAGAATTCTGGTCAAATGCACTGCTTTATAGTAGTTGATAAGGTCTGGCAGGCCTATTCCTCGTAGGTGTTTGGGTAAGGCTAGTTGTGAGTATTTAATCCTAGGTTTGCGACCTCCCCAAATGAAGTTGGAACAAATGTTTCTGTAAGTTGTGAAGAAGGTCAGTGGCACATGAATAAGGACAGTCTGTAGCGTATATATTGGATTCTTGATAAAACATTTTCAGAATTTCTGCCATTCCGAAGCATGAGAACACCGGTCTATTACAATTTTTGAGGTGTTCTGTAAGTTTGTTTAGTATCGGTAAGTAATTTTTCGTTTCAAAATTTTTATTATCAGTTAACAGAAGATTTACACAGTACGGTGCAATCAAAATTCAAATAGAACAATGGATAAATAACAAGCGATCAATGATATTGCATCCTATTCTTAATAGAACAGTTTCAAGGAGAAAAGAAGAACGCGTCGCTCAAATCAAGGTGGAGAGTAATTGTTTAGTTAAACAATCGGAAACCCAAACATTCCGGAGTCACCGGGGTTGGAGAAATAAGTTACTCCCAATAATAAGAAATATAATGTACAGGGGAGTACAGGTACTGCTTGAGCAAAGTTTTCAGGTATAGGGAAGAAAAAAGAAAAGAACAATTAGACTAGGAACAAGGATAAGAGTAGTGGGGGAGGAAGGAGAGGGAAGAAGAGAGAGAAGCGAGAGAGAGAAAGAGAGAGATTGGTCGATCGGTCCGCACGGACCCAGGCCGCCATGCACTGAAGATGGTCTCATCTGAATGAGTAGTTCAGGGTTCCAAGAGATTGGGGTCTAAATCAGGGGGAAAAAAGTGCTGTATCCAAGGCTGCCAAACCCTATGAAATCGGGACATGCGGTCTAAGATTTTTGCTTCAATCTTGCAATGGATCATGGCCTGTGTGACCCTGTTTTTAAGTTCTGCTACAGGGAGTGTCGGAGTCTTCCAGGCTCTAGCTATCGTTTGTTTAGCCGCTGTGGTTAGCTGAAGGAATAGGGATAACTGACTGCGGGTACAATTTCGGGGGGTGTTAAGTTAAGTAGGGCTAGAGATGGGTCCGGTGACAAGGAGTCCCCCATGAGTACTGACGCCATCTGAAATGTCGCTATCCAAAATCGTTGGGCAACCTGGCACGACCACCAGATATGGACATGAGTGCCTGCTTCACTACAGCCTCTAAAGCATGTAGCGGGGTACCCAGGGACAAACTTAGCTTTTCTGGCTGGGACCATATACCAACGCATAAGAACTTTAAAGTTAGCATCCCAGGCAATAACATTTTGGGAGGCTTTACTGGTATTGGCCCAAATCGTAGTCCATGCATCAGCATCCAGTTCTATACTGAGGTCTGTAGACCATCTAGTGGCATAAGGCGGAAGGGATGCGGGGGGAGAAGAGAAATGAGAATATAATTGAGAGATAATACCCGGGGCATGCGGGTCAGAGTCACATATTTTCTCATAAATTGACATGTGGTCGTGTGCGCTAACGGGTTTGGGCATCGAGTTAACAAAGTGGGCAATTTGTAGGTAACGGAAACTTTCGCTATTGGGAATGTGAGATTGGGTTTGCAAAATGGGGAAAGCTTTGATGCGCCCATTTTTTGTTAAGGTGCAGATTCGGTCCAGGCCCGCCCGAGACCAAGCCGCAAATAGGCTTGGCTCGGAGAAGGCCGGGCCAAACGATGGGTGTCCAAAGATGGAAAGTAAAGGCAGGTGCTGGGATTTGAGCCGAAAAGACTTGTGGATCATGTCCCAGACTTTAAGGGAATGCAGTGTAACCGGATTAGTGGGGTTGCCTCTCTGCGTGGGGGGGGAGCCATAGGAGATTGGATATGTTTAAAGGGTAAGTATCTACGGCCTCAAGACTAACCCATATCGGTATTTCCGTTTTCGCATGGTATAAGGTGAGTTGGGCCAGCTGAGCTGCATAATAATAGTAGCAAAAGTTGGGCACTCCTAGTCCGTCCTGTGTTTTGTGGCGATAAAGGGTAGATTTAGTGACTCTGGGTCTGGTAGCTCCCCAAATGTATTTAAGTACTTTGCCCTGCACTAGGCAGTGGTAATAGGGTGGGATTCGGATCTGGAGGACCCGGTATAAATAAAGTAGTTTAGGTAGCAGCGACATTTTGACTGCCACGATTCGACCCAGCCACGAAACACAAATCGGTTGCCAGGCAGCCAAGAGATTAGTCAATTTCCGTAATAAAGGGAGATAATTATATTGAAATAGGTGCGAAGGGTCTTTTGTTAAGTGAATACCTAGGTATGGAATAGAGGATGTGGACCATTGGAAAGAGAAATTGTTACGGAGGAGGCTGAGCTCATACCTCGGCAGAGATACGTACAGGGCCCTAGACTTGGCTTGATTGACGTCTAAACCTGAAATTTCGGTACATTTCTCCAACAACCTGCATAAGCTAGGCATGGTGGTATGGGGGGCCGTAATGAACAGCAGGGCATCATCTGCAAACATGCATATCTTATGGGTTGTGCTTGCTATTTCCAACCCCCTAATGTTGGGATCCGCTCTAATTAGTGCAGCCAAGGGCTCGATAGCTAACGCAAACAATAGGGGGGAGAGGGGGCAACCCTGTCTTGTTCCTCATTGGATGGGGAAATATTCTGATCTGTAACCAGCATACCTCACGTATGCACGAGGTTGGGTATATAGGGCTCCTATCCAATTAAGGAAGTGAGGACCAAACCCCCAATGACGTAGTATGACCTGGAGGTAAGACCAAGACACTGTGCCAAATGCTTTACGCATGTCCAACGAGAGCAAGTGCATGGGGATTTTACGGGTTCTAGCAATATGTTGCAATAGAACGACCCTCCGAACATTATCGCTGGCTTGTCTCCTGGGGATGAACCCCACCTGATCCTTATGTACCAACTTCCCTATTAATGGGTTTGGCCGAAGTGCCAAAACTTTGGCTAAAATCTTGATATCAGTGTTAAGTAATGATATCGGCCTGAAGTTGGACCATAAAGTGGAATCTGAATTCGGTTTAGGGATCATCGATATAATGGCCGTTAACGCATCTCTGCCAAGGGAGTGCTGCGGAAGGAGGGAATTAAAGGAGCTAGTAAGAAGGGGAGAGAGTATGTGAGCAAATTTCTTATAATAAGTCGCCGGCAGTCCATCTGGGCTGGGTCTTTTATGGGGCTTGAGGGATTTGATAGCCGCAAGAACTTCTATATTGGAAATAGGTGCTTCCATTGACTCACGGTCAGTGGTTGAAAGGTGAGGGAGGGATATCGTATGGAGGAGAGAGTCAGCTCGAGCGCTAGAGAAGGGGGCGCCGGGTTCATATAGTTTAGCCAAAAAGTTTAGCCAAAAAGTTTAGCCAAAAATTCTGATAAATTCTGATAAAATTCTTATAGGATTGCTAGTCAGCCCGCCCTGTGCTAGCCGAAGTTTAATAGGTTTAAAGGATCTCTCAGGTTGCCGCAGGCGCATAGCTAGGAAGGTATCGGGTTTATTTGCTTTGGTGTAAAGTGTATGGGCTGATTTGCGGATTGTCTTATCTGCCTCCTCAGCTAGCAAGAGATCCAAGGCAAGTTTAGTTTTGTCTAGGGCAAGTCTATTGGTCTCTGTGGGGACGGACTGAAATAGGAGAAAGTGGCGCTGAAAATCATCTTCTAGTTGTTGTAGCTGGGCTTGTCTATCTCTTTTGAGGTGGGAAGATACCGAGATGCAGGTGCCCCGTATAACTGGTTTGTGGGCTTCCCAGAGTAGAGTAGGGGATATACCCGGCGTGTCATTATTAGACACATAATCATTAAGAGCTGTTTGGATGTCTAAACAGTAAGATTGGTTTGACAGTAGGGTTTCACTCAGACACCAAGTTCTGTCTGAGTTTCATGGGACAACTGAGGAAACAGTCGTGATCAGTGCGCAGTGATCAGACCAGGTTATCGGGTGGATGCGAGAATGTAAAAGGGTGGGTGCAGCAGATATCGGGATAAAGATGTGATCGATCCTCGAGAAGGATTTATGTGGGTTCGAATAAAAAGTGAAATTTTTCTTGAGGGGATTACATTCTCTCCATGTATCAATAAGCGCTGCATGTGCGAGTTGAGTGCATAGACGTTTAGAGAGAGAAAAATGTTCTGATGCATATGGGGACCTGTCTAAATGTGGATGTAGAACTAGGTTGGTATCACCACATACAAACAACGCTCCTTTAGCATGTGTTTTGATTATCTGTAGTAAATGTGGAAAAAATGGGTTAGGATTTGTGTTGGGGGCATAATAGGACACAAAAGTGACCTCTGTGTCCTGAATATGTCCAGTGACTAATAAGTAACGGCCCTCAGGGTCTCTGATTTCAGATATTAAAGAGAACAGTAGGGAGTGATGGAAGGCTAAAAGGACTCCCCTATGCTTTGTGGCGGAAGAAGCGGTATATACTTGGGGAAATTTGGCATTGAAAAATGTGGGTGTGGTGTTGGCGGCAAAGTGAGTTTCTTGCAGAGCAACTACCTTAGCTTTCAGCGAGAGAAAGGTTCGAAAAGCTTTGACCCGTTTATTAGGGGAATTGAGCCCCTTCACATTTAGGGATAAAATATTCAAGGGAGCCATAGGGATCGGTGAAGGGGAGCAAGCGATAGCGGCTCCAGGGCCGCGCGCACCGACCGACCACGGTGAAAGAAAAGAAAAGAAGAGAAAGGGCAGAGAAAGATTAGGAATAGAAAAGGGAACAGAGGTAAGAAGAAGAGGAGAAAAAAGATGAAAAACGTTGCACGGAGCAGGATGATCCGAACCGTCCAATCAGTGGGTGCGACAACCAACCCGTCAACTAGCCAGTCAACCGGAGGTCGCATCATCAAAGGGGGGAGCAGTGACAGCTCACCGCTGCGAACCTGACAAGTACACATAAACATTTGCTATCAGAAAACAGTTTCTATAATACAACACGATTCTAAAATAGACTAATTCGAGAATGTCTAAAGAGAAGAATAGTAAAACATTGGGGGTACCAAGTGACGGAGAGCATATTGACCCTGCTAGGAATAAACAGAATTTGAGGGGTAGTGAAATATCAAATGAAAAGGAAGGGGGGTAAGGGGTAAGGGCACGGATAGGGATAAGGATGGGAATAGGGATGGGAAAAAATAAAAGGGAGAATGGGATGGGAACGAGGATGGAATGGTCAAGGGAATAGGTATAGGTACAGGCAACATAAGCATCATAATCAATTGTTATAGTGTGATTAGCTAACTCTCAGGGAGCGATCTGGCTCCGAGTCGCCAACTCGCAAGTCCGGGTCAGATCGTCAGCCCGTGGAAAAACAACTAGGACGACTAAGAAATATAACTTTAACTACTTTAGTGGGGTTATTATCAAACGTACAGTGATAGTACATAAAGATTCCAAAACAGCATATGGTATAGTAGTTCTATGCAGTCGAGAGGGGAGGGGATCAAGGGGGAAGAGAGATATAGGGTAGTAAGGAAGCAGTGTAGGGTGACAGACAACAAGGATTACATTGCTAACAGATAAACCATGGTGAAGCGCATCTCAGAAAAATATCTGATACCAGGTAGAAAACGTGCCCACCTATGTCAAATAGCTGTGACATAAAAATAGTCATAATGGCGTAAAAAAAAAAAAAAGGGGGGGGGGGGGTAGATGGCATCAAAAAAGGGAGAAAGTCAGCCCCTAATAGAAAGTCAAGGTTCTCAGAGGAAAATTAGAACATCCAGGAAATGTCATACTCAATGTCCAACAGGGACAGTAGTGTGGTTAGATTCATGTTGGTAGTCATCCCAGTTCCCGAGGCAAGCCAGGATATGGCTAGGAGGGCGAGGAAATAAAAATATAAGCGATTGGATAAAGAGGTTCAGCGAGGTACAAATACCTTGGGGCTAGGAAAGCCCAAACCAGATGGACGTTTAGGTGTGCCTCGCCGGATCGAGGATGAGCCCAAGAGGTCATGTTGATTTCTCTTCAGAGTGGCTATGTAGGGGTGAGGTGCAGCCCTTGCTGGGGTTCGAGGCATCATAGTGTCGGCTTGGATAGATGGGGCTGACGGAGCAAGCTGGAGGTTTTCCAAGAGGGTCTGGAGGGTCGCTGGTGTTGAGCAGGTGTGCTGTTGTCCCTGGTATGAGAAGTAGAGAGCAAATGGGAACCGCCAAGCATATTTAATTTGGTGTTGCTGAAGAATTTGTAATTGAGGCTTCATGGCACGCCACTTCGCTATGGTCAGCGGGGCCAAGTCTGTATACAGCTGGTATGTGTGCCCTTGAAACTGAAGGTTATTTTTATTACGGGCTGCGGCTATGAGTTGTTTTTTTGTTCGGAAGTAATGCAGTTTAATGATTATATCCCGAGGGGGACCGTCTGCTTGGCGTCTGGTGAGTGCCCTGTGGATGTGATCAAATTCTAATCTTTCGATCGATATGGAGGGGGACAACTCTTGAAAAAGGGCTGTCGAAAAGGATTGGAGGTCATCTATTGATTCGGGGATTCCCCTCAGGCGCAGATTCGATCTCCGTGAGCGATTCTCAGCGTCCTCGAGTCGGGAGAGCAGAGCGGCGTTCTCTTCTCTAAGGGCCTCCTGCTCTTGTGCCAATTTGCGCAGACTGAGTTCAGTGTCATCAGCCCTAGTTTCTAGGTCAGCTGTGCGCTGGCCTAGTTCACGTATCTCACGAGTCAGCCTATCAGTTATCTGATCCGACGTGGCTTTTAGGGCTTTTTTAAGCATTAAGTCCATATGTGCAAGAAAATCAGCCTGTGACATACCTGAGGCTTGTAGTGTAGGGGAAGCCGGAGGTTCCAGCCCCTCTTCATCTTCCTCGCCGCTGCTTCCATGGTTCTGGGGGAGGCCGTGCTGTTGTGAGGCAGCAAGGGCTTTCGCCGCCATCTTGGTGGAAGCGCGCGCTAAGGCTTCTTTAATAGGCTTCGACTTCTGTTTCCCTCTTTGTCCCGTTAGAACCATCCCGGGAGGAGGGCGGAAGGATGCCCGAGGTTCTCCGCTGGGTGTAGAACCGGCTGTAGCTAAATCGGTGCTGTATAGATCCCGGTATCGCAGCGGTGGGTACGGAGCTCTAGTGGATTGCGTCCGCCATGATGAGCTCCGCGCCCCCGGTAAGTAATTTTTCATGTATAAGTTTTGATAATTTGGCAGGAAGTTGTATTCCTAGGTAAATGATTGCCTCCAATTGAAACTGGAAGGGGAAATTTGCTTTGCAGTGTGCAACCAAGGGCGAATGCAAGGAAATAATAAAAGCAAAATATTTAGTGAAGTTAATTTTAAGGTTGGAAATCAGGCCGAATTTTCGAAATCCTTCAAGTAGAACTGGTATTGTGATATGTGAATTTGTGAGAAATAGAAGAATGTCATCCGTGTATGCGGCTAATTTGTATCCACTCTGGTTGTCAGAGATACATTTAATGTCGGTAATTTGCGTTATGGAGCATAGTAGGGTTTCAAGTGTGAGGACAAAGAATGGGGGAAAGGGGGCTTCCTTGCCTTGTTCCATTGTGGATAGGGAAGACATTCAAAGGGTGTTATTTACTCTAATTCTGGCTGAAGGTTTGGTGTATTAAGGAAAATTGTTGCCCATACTTACCGTAATTTTCCTTTCCTGGATCCTCCCCATGTCAGCCTACTATGGGTCAGCTCCGCCCCCTCTGACCCCTCCAAGACACACCAGTGTTCAAAAAATACCCACCTCGTGATGGATAAACTGGGTCAGAAACCTCTGGCTGACATAGGGAGGATCCAGGAAAGGAAAATTACGGTAAGTATGGGCAACAATTTTCCTTATTCCTGGACCTCCCCATGTCAGCCTACTATGGGATGTAGCAAGCTTTCTAAAAAGGGAGGGAAGACAAAAAATAAGCCAAACCCTCAATGCTACTCAAATTTTTAATGGGTGACAGCCGTCATAATAACCATAGAGCCAAATGTCTCCTCAGACGGGCAAGCCAATTAAGCCTGTAATGCCTAATAAAAGGTGTTGAGCATGCTCCAGTTTACTGCTCTGCAAACTACCTCAGGGGCGACCTTTGCGTATGCTGCCCAGGATGCTGCCATACCCTTCATCGAATGTGCTTTGATCTCTGAAGGAGGAGGAAGGCACAGAGTTTTGTATGCAATATGCATGGTCTTTGACAAATCTGTAAGAAAAAACTCTGGATGTTGCCTGCATACCCTTTTAGGCCCCATTGGGGAAAAAACTACAGCTGTTCTGCTTTTAGACCATTTCAGGTAGGCTGAAACCGCAGAGCCCAGGTCTAACCTACTCCACTCATCATCAGCTGTATCCGCCGGAAAGGCTGGGAGAATGACCTCCCAGTTCATATGAAATCATATGGCAACCTTAGGTAGTAAGCTTGGAATCGGCCTAAGGACTATCATGTCTGGGAGCACCAAACAATATGGTTCTTTAGATGAGAAGGCGCACAACTCGGAGACCCTTATGGCCGAGGCAACAGCTAGTAAAAAACAAAAAACTGTTAAAAGAAATAATGAACAAGAGAAAGCTTGATCAAATGGAGGAACCAGCGATGTTCCCAAGACTAGTGTTAAGTCCTCTTTTTGCAAAAATGATTTCAATGGAGGTCCAATTTCCATGGCTACCCCTAAAAATCAGATCGCAATTTGAGCTGTTTGAGGCAAATTTGAAAAGCTGGAACACCCTGTTCAAGTCTATGGGAGAAATCTAAAGTGCTAATTTTAAAGGCTAATATGCAAGTTACTGTCCTAAAAAGTGTTTGGGGACCCAGGTCCTGCCCCAGGGGACATGGATCAATGCAAAAAAAAGTTTTAAAAATGGCAGTTTTTTCAGGAGCAGTGATTTTAATAATGATTAAAGTGAAATAATAAAAGTGTAATATTCCTGGTAATTGAAGTTAGGGGAACCCCACGCTTTTTTTTTTTTTTTTTTTATCAATGAATGAATTGTTGGCTCCGTAATACAGAGAACACTTATTGAGTGTTCTCTGTATTACGGGAGCCGACAATTCAAAGTGATTTTATAAGACTTTTTTCCTTGTGAAATGACACTTTGTGCAGGGACAGTTCTAAGCATGGGAAACATGCGCCCCTTCACAGGCATACTATAGACACCCCCCAGGTACGAAATTTAAAGGAATATTACACTTTTATTGTTTCACTTTAATCACTATTAAAATCACTGCTCCCGGGAACCGAACCTGAAATGTTTAACACACAAGACAGCGGTTCCACCTCTCCTTGTAGCTCACCTACAACAAGGAGCCCTGTGAAATCCAAACCCAGATTAGATCCGGAGATCTCCACACAGAGCAACAGGTACTCTGCACTAGAAATGGAGGTGAGTGGTGCACACAACAGTGACTCGGCTGCACATTATCCAGCAGACCCGATCGCCATGTTTCCAACTACAGGGCAAACGCTATCAGATACCACATTAAAAGATATGCTCATGAGTCCTCCCCACGGGCCTTTATCCCAGCAGGCGGCCGTCCTCCCTGTACTCCCGGCGGCCATCTTGGGACTCCCAATGAAGCCACAGATGAACTACACCCAATGCTCGGAGGCCTTTCCGCGCTTGCTGCGCACGGCCTCGGACCCAGGCATGGCGGGGTTGCATTCAGGGGCACTAGACTATGCAGGGGGAGATGAGGACTTCCCATCCCTGACCAATCGGCCCTACCTGTCCCCACCCTATGGGCGCGCGGATGCCACCACCACCAGCGGATCCACCCGCTCGGGCCCTCCCTCACCTGGGGCACTGAGATCCCCGAGACTGGGGCGCCCGGACTTACCGCCCCCTCATGCTGCAACGGCTCTCTCCTATGCCCAGGTGGCCAGCACTTCGGCCAGGGCACCGTCACCACAGGTCCTGGAGGGGGGCCGCCTGCTCCCACATGGCCCGGACTGGACTGAGCCCTGGGAGGAGACACCTGCCTACCCGGCCACTCCGAATCCTCCCTGGAGAGCGGATTGTCTCCCCCGGCACCCACCCGATGACTTCCAGCGGGCCCGGGGACAGGAGATGCACCCCCCGCTGCCCTCCCCATGGCACGCATATCTTCAAGCGATGCCGACCAAGGATGATTTCAAACAACTAATAGAGGACGTGAAGTCAACCTGCAGATCTGAGATCCAAACCCTCCAGTCAGGTCTTAAACATCTAGCTGACAGGGTGGAGATGGCGGAGGAGGAAATCCAAGAAACAAAACTGGCTGTCCACCGTACCCAGGTTCAGGGATCGGAACATCGCACCCTCCTCAGGGACATGCAACGCCACCTGGAGGACCTGGATAATCGGGGGCGCAGGAACAACATTCGTGTCCGAGGGATTCCTGAAGCGGAGGGCCAGGAGGATGTCCATAATGTCCTGCGATCGTTCTTCAATGATGTCCTCGGGGAGGCCCACACCCATAATATTGAAATGGACAGAGCACACCGAGCACTGCGGCCTAAAGGCTCCACGGCCAGGCCCCGTGACATTATTTGCAGGCTGACTTCATATCCACTGAAGGAAGATATCATGAGGCAAGCCCGCCTCGTCCGCAACGTGACCCACGGCGAGCACAAGTTCAGTTGTTTCCGGACCTATCCTGGGTCACCCTGCAGAAACGCAGACTACTCCAACCACTGCTGCGTATCCTCCAAGACGAGCACATCCCATACCGCTGGGGATTCCCCTTCAGCCTTACAGCCCGACACCAAGGCCGGACGGCGATCTTGCGATATCCGGAGGACTTAAAGGCTTTCTGCGATACTTTGGGGCTTAAAGCCCCCCAGCTTCCAGACTGGGACCTTGTCACAACCCCCCCTACACCTCCTACAGTGTGGCAGACCGTTCCTTCATCCAAGCGCCTCCGCGGTCCAGAGATGTCCCCCAGAGGCAGAAGCAATCCACAACGCAGGTCGTGAACGTGTTATTATCGGGCCTGATCAGTTACCTGAGGAGACACTAGTTTCTTATTGTTCTCCCCTGGGCTTGTTGCTGCCCTCCCCACTGGAGCTACCCTGGCCATAGGCCACGTACATAATGCCTCTGGCATCTTAGCCACAGATTTTTTTTGAACACTATGGGCTAGTCTCGGATGAGACTTTAGAGAGATGGTAGCCGTGTATCTTTTACCACCCCCCCTCTTAGACTGCTGAACTTTTAATACAAGCAGTTTCTAAAGGTCTTGTATGTTTGTCTCTGGGTTCCCCTGGGCCCCCCTGGCTCACCCTACCCGAGCGGGGCTGGTGGGTCTCACGGGAAGCCGGTTAGACCTAGGCCAGCTGGCCTCTACGTGTCCACTGCTGATGTTATTGTTCTTTATGTTTGGTTTTACTGTTCTAAATGTTTTTCTCTTCTTCCTAGCTTTTCCTCACCCCTCCCCATCCTGTGATGGTAATTGGCTCCACAGCATTAGTCGTCTACACGCCTGGATCACCTCCCGTGCGGTGCCTCGCTGTCTGGAACGATTCCACCTGCATCAGATGAGTATATACGCCCCCCACCCCAATACCCATGACTAAGATTCTGTCATTGAATGTCCACGGTTTAAATTCCAACCGTAAAAGGCAGCTGGCATTGGGGGAATTTAGGCGGTCGGGAGCGAGTATTATAATGGTGCAGGAAACTCACTTTGATCGAGAGGGCTCTTTTGCGTTCGCATCCAGATATTTTCCGCAGCATTACCAAGCATCGGGTCCCCATAAACGAGCTGGTGTAGCCATATTGATTAAACAAGGTTCCCCTTTTACGTACTCGTCCCATTACGCCGACCCCCGAGGTCACTTCCTCATCCTCCGGGGACGGTGGCTAGACAGGGAGATTACACTTTGCGCAATATATGTCCCAAATGCTAAGCAGATAGGATTTCTGAATGGAGTACTGACCCGCCTTTTCCTAACAGACCACGGGGTGTTGGTGGTGGGGGGGGACTTTAATCTTACCCACTCGTTGCTGTCGGATCGTCAGGGGGTGGGCCCCAGGGCTCCTACCGCTCAGGCGCTTAGGGACTCGAAACAATTCTGACAACTCACTAGACGGTATGCCCTATTTGATGCCTGGCGGGCCCTCCATCCTGGCGATCGACAGTACACATTCTATTCGGCCCCCCACCGCACCCACTCCCGCATTGATTACCTATTTGTCAATGGTGCTGCCCTGTGCATGACCCACACGGCGCAGATTCTACCAATTTCATGGTCGGATCATGCCCCGGTGGTATTGACCCTGGATCTGGGCTCCCTGTACCTGGCGTCTCAATGCGTTCCTGCTCCAGCACCTCCCCTCGAAAACAGAACTCCTTACTACCCTGCAAAATTATCTAGAGGAAAATGACACTGGAGAAGTGTCCGTGCCCACTTTGTGGGAGGCCCATAAGGCGGTATTGAGGGGCAGATGTTTGGCCCTCTCCTCTGCCATGAAGAAGGATGTGAAGGCTGTGCAGCTACACACGGAAAGGGAGCTTAGAACTTTAGAGAAGCGTTTGCAAAACGCCCCCACCCTAACTCTCCTAAAGAAAATCACGTCCCTCAGGGCAACTTTAGCTGAACTCGCTCTGGGTCGAGTTGAACAGGCCTTACTTAAGTTGAAGCAGCTGTTCTATGATAAGGGTAATAAGGCCCATACACTCTTGGCGAGAAAGTTGAGGGACAACGCTTTGATGTCGACCCCACACCAGATTCAGGACAGATCGGGCCGATTGGTCTCTCACCCTAGAGACATTGCCCAATCCTTTGCTGACTTCTATAGGACCCTCTACAATAATCATGACATCCCGACCAATCCTCCCTCGCCCGATCTTGCCGCGCGAATGCAGCAGTATCTAGACCATAGTGGAATATCAAAGCTCCAAACAACAGATTTAGACTCCTTGAACTCCCCGATTACACAGGAGGAAATAGAGCAGACCGTCAAATCCCTACCCAATCGTAAAGCCCCAGGCCCGGACGGTTTTCCGTATGAGTATTACAAGGCGTTTCTTCCGTCCCTGCTCCCCACTATGTGCAGGCTGTTTAATGCATTCCTGCAGGATACCCCGATCCCACGGGATATGCAGAGCTCCTTCATTACGGTAATCCCTAAACCGGGGAAGGACCCCGCCATGTGTGCCAGTTATAGGCCAATAACCCTGCTGAACTCTGACCTCAAAATCTTTACCAAACTCCTATCTCTGCGCTTAAGCGTGGTCCTTCCGTCCCTGATCCATAAAGATCAGGTGGGCTTTGTCCCCATGCGCCAAGCAGGGGATAATACCAGGAAGATCATAGATTTGGTGGAGGTGGTGAACAGGGAGGGAGGCCAGGCCTTGCTGTTGGGTCTGGACGCAGAGAAGGCGTTTGACCGCCTGGGGTGGCCCTTCCTGTTTGCCACGCTTCGCCACATAGGGATCAGAGGACCCTTTTTCAGGGCTATCCAGCACCTATACCTGAACCCTACGTCCCAGGTCAAGCTCCCCTTTGCCCTCTCTACCCCACTACCTGTACATAATGGCACCAGACAGGGGTGCCCGCTCTCGCCCCTGCTCTTCACATTATGTGTCGAGCCCCTGGCGGCCACTATCCGGAGAAACCCGGACATTAAGGGCATAATGGTGCGAGACAGGGAGTTTAAAATCTCCCTGTTCGCAGACGATGTTATACTCTCGCTGATACAACCCAGAACCTCCCTCCCTAACCTTCACAGGGAACTGGAACACTATGGGGCCCTGTCGGGATATAAAATAAATACCTCTAAGTCAGAGGCACTCCCAATTAACACCCCGGTAGAGGAGGTAGCACGTCTCAAATCCAACTTCCCCTACAGCTGGAGGACTAAGGCACTGCAGTACCTAGGGATTTATATCACCCCGCAGTACTCCACGCTCTATCAGGCGAACTTTCCTCCCCTTCTCCATAACATTAGAACCCTCCTCCAACAGTGGAAGAAACACCATCTCTCACTCCTTGGGAGGATTGCGTCTATAAAGATGACGATCCTCCCGAAGCTATTATACCTCTTTCAAACCCTACCCATACCAGTCCCCTACGGCCAACTGAATCACTTACAGGCTGACTTACTGAACTTCACGTGGAACTACAGAAGGCATAGGATCCCGCGCTCTGTATTGGAGGCAGCCCGATTGGATGGCGGCCTGGCTTTCCCTAACCTCACTAAGTATTACCAGGCGGCACAACTACGGGCAGTAACCTCTTGGTTTACGCTCCGGACATATAATAAATGGACCGAGATAGAGAAGTTATGGCTCGCCCCGATACACCCCAATAGTCTGCTATGGAATACGAACGCGGAGGTAGAATCTGCACGGCTTCTAGGCCCGATGGCACTACTCCGAAAGCTCTGGAGCGCACTGTCGCGGCAACATGAGCTATCATCAGAAAGCTCGCTCCTGACCTCGTTTGCCTGTAATCCCAAACTGCCAGATAGCCTGACTCATCGGATGTCCTCACCGTGGACCACTAGAAACCTTTTCCATTATGGCCATCTGGTAGATCCCTGCACCCGTGAACTGCGTTCCTTTGCTGACTTACGGTCCAAATTTGATCTCCCGAAGCAGGTTTTCTACGGGTATCTCCAAATCCGACACTATGCCTTGACATTTGCACCGAGCCTGCAATTCTCCACTCCGACCCCCTTTGAAAACCTCATCTTGGCAGGCTCGACCCAAAAAGGTCTGATCTCGGACATCTATACAATACTGAATGACAGGCCCATTATCTCAGCGGGCAAGCACAAATATATGCTTAAGTGGGAAAAGGCACTGGGTGAGGAGATACCCGTGGACCAGTGGAGGGTCATCTGGTTTTAGGCATCCAAGTCTTCGATATGCACGCTCTATAAAGAAAATATTTATAAAATACTCTACTTCTGGTACATGACCCCTGATGTAATCCACGCCATCCATCCGGCAAGCTCTGATCGCTGCTGGAGATGCCTGGGAGACAGGGGAACATTGTATCACATATACTGGGAATGTCCACTGATAGTACCCTACTGGGAGTCAGTACGTCAACTCCTGACTCACCTCTTAGAGAGGGACGTCCCCCTCACCCCTAAATTTTTCCTGCTAGGGCTGTCGCCCCTGAAAATCCCGGCCCCACAGGGGAAACTGGTCAGGCACATTCTCACGGCAGCTCGCTGCCTAGTGGCACTGAACTGGAAGCGCCGGACCCCTCCACTGGAGGGAGCACTATATGCTAGGGTTAAGGAGGTAGAGACAATGGAGAAGATGACAGCGAGGATGCAGGACCGCCTGGACGCACACAACCTGATTTGGGAACTGTGGCACCGCCGAGAGGATCCTAGTAATCCAAAGGCAACCCAGGTATTTGCTGATGTTGGTTGAGCCTTCCATCTCCCCCCTCCCTCTCCCCCCCCTCTTTTTACTTTTACCCTTTATTTTTCTCTCTCTCCCTCTTTCTCCTACTTTCTTCTTTCATCTATCTCTGTCCATGGGTATCCTCTTGGGACCCATGCGACCGCTTATTATGCCGGCAGGATGATACGTTTGACTGTGATTACATAGGTTGTATATATAGCCTGCGCTGGACAATCTTGCGAAGTGTATACTGGCACATGGTCTGTGGATAGATAGTGACACAGTACTTGAAAAATTAGATGTTACATGTTTTTCCCGATTGAAAGTTTTATATTGTTGATCGAAAGCACTTCAACTGTATGTCGAATATCTTTCAATAAAACGTTATTGATAAAAAAAAAAAAAAAAAAAGATATGCTCATGTCCCTGAGAACATCACTACAATCAGACATGATGTCATGCTTCCAACAATGCAGAGCAGAGATCACTGAGCTTGGGGACAGAGTGCATCAAGTTGAAACGAGAATGTGCGATGTCACCGCATCCTTTAATACACTCATGTCCCAGCAAGATTCTATCTCCAAAATACAATCAAAATTAGCAGACCTCGAGGATCGTTCTTGCAGGAATAATTTGAAAATACGTGGCATACCTGAAAGCGTGGCAGCACAACAGCTCCAGTCATACGTTACCGACCTTTTTCATGCCGGAGCACCATCACTATCTCCGCTGGATCTTAAGATAGACAGGATCCATAGAGTGCCCAAACCATCCTTATTGCCACAAGAGGTTCCAAGAGATGTGTTACTCAGGGTTCATTTTTTCCAAACCAAGGAGCTAATTTTAGATGTCTTCCACAAAGCGGAGAACCTCCCAGAAACGGCCGCAAATCTACAAGTGCTCCCGGACCTCTCACAGCACACATTGCAACTGCGGCGCAACATGGCGACGTTTACTAAAGCACTGCAAAATCACAAAATAGTATATAAATGGAAATACCCGGCTAAACTCATCGTCTCTTACCAGGGCTCTAATCACCTTGTCAATTCGTTGGATGATGGGTTACAGCTCCTCCGACAATGGCAAATTATATAATCAGATACGAGCACGGATCCACCTCCACAACACAAGACTCCACCTGGTAAATTACAACCAGAATGGCAACCCAAGCATCAAAGACGATCCAGCTCACGACGCACCTGAGTTAAGGATATAAGTTCCTACCTACAAGCTTACATTAGGATTCCCCGAATGCTTATGGTACCGTCCACCGTACCTTAGCACCCACTGCTTGGGCAGTTATTCTGCCTGGTCCATTTGGACTTTGTTCAATAGTTTTTTTGAGAGTTTCTTTTTCTTTTTTCCTCCTTTTTTTGTTTTTTGTTTTTTGAAGTTACAACTCGGCGGTTATGCTCAAGCTCAAGCTACTCCATATATCTCCAGCTAGGGAAACGGGAACTGCTGTTTTCTCGATCACACAACTTCCTAGCCACCGTTCCTGGCAGTCATCCCGGATATTGACTGTCTCAAGGGAAAACTTTTACTTCATCACTGATCCCTATACAACTCACTATAGGCTTCCTGACTTCGCCAACGATACAAATTTATTTTTTCAACAAAAAATGATAAAGTGCCATATCTTCCCTAGACGATGCCGGCATCAATTAACATATCATTTAACTGTTTTGAATGACCGTTAAACTTCTATCAATCAATGCGAGAGGCCTCAACCACCCGGCCAAGAGAAGATCCCTCTGGAAGGAGGCTATCCAACACAAAGTGGACATCCTGGCAGTTCAAGAGACTCACTTTCATAGCTTAGCCACACCCAAAAGTTCCCACCCAAATTTCCCGCATGTTTTCTTGTCCTCTACTACAACTAAGAAGAGGGGGGTAATGCTGGCTATAAGAGACACCATGGCGTTCGAATTAAAAGACTCCTTTATTGACCCAGAAGGTCGCTTCATCATACTGGTCTGTATTATAAATAAGCTTCCTATTACTTTAACGTGTGTATATGCTCCCAACTCGCATCAACTGAAATTCGAAAAGCGGGTTATCAAGCAAATGTCAAAAATGTGAGCGGGGAGCATATTAATATGTGGGGATTTCAATATGATTATAGATGATAACTTAGACACTTCTTCTCGAGCCAAACAGCGTGGCACGAATTTCCGGGATTTTCTTATTAAAGAGGAATTGTATGATGCTTGGCGCTGTTTAAACGCAAATGATAAATCGTTTACATATTACTCCCCCAGACATAATTCGTACTCCAGATTGGACATGCTTCTTGTTGATAAGGTGCTGTTGCAGAGAGTCTCCCACTCTACTATATACGACATAACGTGGTCAGACCACGCCCCTGTGGTCATACAGATAGAGGGTGGGAGTGCCTATGCTACAGCACGCTTATGGAGATGCAACGATTACTTAATTCAAGACCCAAAACTTCAAAAAGCCATTGCCCAACAGCTAGAAGAGTTTTTTCGTTTTAATACTCCCAATGTCACAAATCCCTTCAACAATTGGAATGCCCACAAAGCATATATCCGTGGTATCCTTATTAAACTGAACTCAGGAGTATATAAGGCACGCTCAGCTAGGGTCACGGATCTTATTACTGAAATTCGTAAACTAGAGAAGGAAAACCAAACCGCACCTACAGTAGCTCTAGCCTCGAAACTAGCCAACACACGTTTCCAACTCAGGGAATTATTTAGTATACAACACGATCAATACATGAATAAGCTCAAATTAAACTATTATGCCAATAACAACAAAGCAGGCAAATTTTTAGCCAATCGACTTAAAGAACATAGATCCAAAACAGTAATCCCGCACTCGTACTACCCTGACACCTCTAAAAAAATAGAAAACCCACATGAAATTGCAAATGCCTTTGCAGATTATTTCTCGTCACTATATAATTTAAAAGATGACCCCAAAACCACTCAGCCATGTAGAACAGATATCGATGGTTTTTTATCTAAATTGAAATTGCCCTCGCTTTCAGAAACCCAACTTCAAGCACTAAACGACCCCTTTTCCACAGCAGAATTGGAAAAAGCTATAAAGTCCCTCCCCCTCAACAAAGCCCCGGGGCCGGATGGCCTATCCAATGGATATTACAAAGCCTTCAACCATATATTATCTCTGAACCTTTTACCACTATTTAATGAGGCCAGGATAAAAGGCACCTTTCCACCAGAAATGCTCAAAGCATATATGATTACCCTACCAAAACCAGGTAAACCCCCGGATGTTCCAGCTAATTTTCGCCCCATATCTATTTAAACGGAGACGTCAAGCTTTATGCAAAAATGCTAGCTAACAGGCTACAGTATATGATATTATACCAGAACTGGTGAAACCAGACCAAACAGGCTTCACCAAAGGTCGTCAGGCATCGGATGCCACCAGACGCCTTTTAAATATAATCCACCAGGCAGAAACTTGAAAAACGCCTTCTCTGCTTCTATCTGTGGATGCAGAGAAGGCGTTTGACAGAGTCCATTGGGGATATATGGAAGCGGTTCTACGTAAGTTTGGATTCCAGGGGGAGTCGTTATCAGCCATACTAGCCTTATATTCAAGCCCAGCAGCGCAAGTCTATACGTCAGGACTACTGTCAAAAGAATTCAAGATCACGAATGGGACCCGCCAAGGGTGTCCGTTATCGCCATTCGACCATTCGAACCCACCCTCATATCTCAGGCTTTAAGTACCACCAGACCACTCATGTAATCAATCTTTTTGCGGATGACGTGATTCTCCTTCTTACAAACCCTACCGCTTCATTACAATTCACACACGATGTCCTCAGTAGATTCGGCAGCTTGTCATATTACAAAGTTAACTTCAACAAGTCCTTAATACTAGACCAGGGCATTCACCATCCTGCTAGAGAACATTTAAAAAAAAAACTCCCATATTTATGGGCAGAGAAATCTATCCCCTATTTGGGCGTTCAACTATCGGCAAAAATATCACAGATAGCTGAGACAAATATTAAACTCCTACTTTTAGATATACGGAAAACATTGAACACCATGGCCAAAACTGAACTATCCTGGGCAGGCAGAATTGCATCCTTCAAAATGTTTATCCTTCCTAAAATATTGTACGTTTTCAGAACCCTCCCCATCCCATTTAAAGCATCCCATTTCCATGAATTAAATAAATCCCTTAAATTGTTTATTTGGGATGGGAAAAGAGCCCGCTGTTCCCACAAGATTCTTATGCGACACAGAAAGGTGGGTGGGATGGGTCTCCCGGATATAAAAGACTATTATTGGGCATCCATCCTAGCTCAAGCCAAAAACTGGTTTAATATACATCCCTCTCCTCTATGGGTGAATATAGAAGCAGCTGTTAACAAAGTATATCCTTTAAGTTTATTACTGATTGCAGACTCCTGGAAGCCGTTAACCGTAATGTCCCTTTCCCTGACCACCAAAGCCACGTTGCTAGCATGGAGATACTTTTTGGCTCAACCAAAAAATGATAACTCATTTACCACCATAAAAATCCCATTGCAAACAC
Organism: Lithobates pipiens; assembly: GCF_037356315.1. Taxonomy (NCBI): domain Eukaryota; kingdom Metazoa; phylum Chordata; class Amphibia; order Anura; family Ranidae; genus Lithobates; species Lithobates pipiens. The sequence goes on from NW_027507787.1 coordinate 246,441,481, forward strand.
TTGGGACACTACTCCCTTACAGTCATATCACCAAATGGATAGAATTGGGAATAGAAGGAGTAGAAAAGCTTCTAGATAAAGGCATTCCTCTAACATTTCAGACCCTACAATCTAAATACAAATTACCTGCTTCACATATCATGTTATATAAACAAATCTCATCATTCTTGGTCAAAAACCCTTTGCCGAAAATCAAAATAAACACCCGTGCGTGGCGTTTTTTTACGACTAAACAGGACAAATGTAGAGGTATATCTTTTATCTATAATTTACTTCAATCTAAACAAGAATTTATTAAATCCCCAGCGATACTATCATGGGAGAACGATCTAGGTACAACCTATGAAACCGACCACTGGTGCGATGCACTACGATACAACTACAAGGCCACAAGCTGTATTAGCCATTGGGAACTAACCCAAAAAATACTAACAAAATGGTACAGGACTCCTTTTCAACTGGCCAGGATGTTCCCCACACACTCCATATTATGCTGGAGAAATTGCGGTACCCCCGGGACAATCCTACACATATTCTGGCAATGTAAAAACCTAACTAGTTACTGGAGGAAAATATTCACCGTTCTCGCTGATATCACTGGGATAATACAAACACCAGATCCAGCACTAGCAATCCTCCATATAGGCATACACAATTACCCTACCCAATTCAGGTTAGTTGTTATTCATATTTTAATCACCGCAAAACTAGTCATAGCCAGACACTGGAAAAATACCCTCTCTCCGAACCCCTCAGAAGTAATGGCACAGGTGAATCTTAACTATCACTATGAAAGACTATTGTCGATCAGGAGAACCTCTTGCAAAACTTTTGACAACAACTGGAAATGTTGGAAAGATTGGTACGGGCGTTGAAAACATCACCCTTTCCCTCTTCCCTTATCCCCCCATTCCCCTTCCCTGACACCCTTACAACTATATCATCTACAATAATAGCACTAAAGTAAGAAGTCTGTTAATTGTTTAGGTAGCCGAGACTTTACTGCAACTTGTCTTAATAGCTGGATTCCAATTTGTTTCACTTCCCTTTCCCATGTCGAACCTCCTCCGGCGAGGTGAGATCCCAGATGGGGCGCTAGAGGAGGCTAGATAGGGTCCTATAACGGGACAACCAGCTGGATTGGGCACCGATACCATTCATAACAGTAAATGGAAGTATCTTACAACAAGAGTGTCCTCTGCCAAGTAATGTACTGTATGATGTAGATTGTTATAATGCAATAACTGTTCATAACTGTATTCAGTATTATCTGATTGTATCTGTTAAACCTCAATAAAAAATATATTGAAAAAAATAAATAAAAAATCACTGCTCCTGAAAAAACGGCAGTTTTTAAAACATTTTTTTGCATTGATCCATGTCCCCTGGGGCAGGACCCAGGTCCCCAAACACTTTTTAGGACAGTAACTTGCATATTAGCCTTTAAAATTAGCACTTTAGATTTTGAACGTTCGATTCCCATAGACTTTAATAGGGTTCTAAAGTTCACACAAAGTTTAGGTCTGTTCGCAGGTTCTGGTGCGAACCGAACAGGGCAAATGGGCACAAGAACCACTGCACCACCAAGTTAAGGACGTGAGCCAAACAGGGCAAATGGGCAGTTGTCCCTGTCAGAGGGCAGAAAGGAGGTTGGTGCCATTGTCGCAAACCACCATTCCTGGCTTAAGCTGGCATGGCGTCAACCACCTCTGAGCCTGCGCCTGCAGAGCTGACAGAATACCTGCCCCAGTGTGGCTCCTGTCCCCCAAGCCCACCAGCTCAAGCACTGCATGGCATCTTTTTACCTGCATGCTTGCATAGCCCCTTAATCTCCTACGGAGCACCGCTGGTTCCGAGGACAAATGAGCACAGGAAAAGGCCAAGGAGGATGAAGTAGAGGAGGGGGTGGAGGAGAGAGGTGTGGCAGAATCACCACTAGTAGAATTTTGGAGGCGTGGTGGTGGAACAAGCTTCAAAACTACTGCACCCTGTCCTGCATCCTTCCCAGCTGCCAGCAGAGTCACCCAATGCGTGGTGAAAGATAGGTAATGTCCCTATCCATGCCTGATGGACCATGAGTCAGCTTTAATGTACACCTTACTGCTGACTGCCCTGTTCAGCGAGGCATGGACATTGCCTTCCACATGCCGGTAGAGAGCCGGAATCGCCTTCCGTGAAAAAAAGTGGCGTTTGGGAACCTGCCACTGAGGTACCACACATTCCACAAACTCACGGAAGGGAGTAGAGTCTACCAACTGAAAAGGCAGCAGTTGAAGTGCTAGCAATTTAGCCAAGCTAGCATTCAACCACTGGGCATGTGGTTGGCTGGGAGCGAACTTCTTTCACCGGCGGAGCAACTGGGGTAGGGAAATCTGCCTGCTAGAAATGGACGGTGTAACGATAGCAGATTGCCAGCAAGTACTTGGCAGTGGCACACCTAATTCTACACCTTCATTCCTCTCAGTGCAGGTTTCTGAGAGGACTGAATATATAGAATATATAGTGGGGTTAGAGATCCCAGCTGATGAGGAGGAGCAAGGAGAGGTCCGCCTTGTTCTTTGGTGTGGGTTGAATGGGAGCTCGACATATGTCTAATTAAGCATGTGGTGCCCAAGCGCTTGCTGTCTAAACCACGCTTGATACACTTCAGACATATGTTGCAAATAGCAACGGTGCGATCTGCTGCACACATCTCAAAAAAGGCAACCACACCGAACAACCTTTGGAATAACGTGTGGAGTCACCAGCGCCCTGCACTTGTGGAGCTCTGCGGTGTGATGCAGTCCATTGGCTGCCCTTAAACTGGCCCCTGGAGGGCATCCTGCCTCATTGGAGATGTGCCTCCTCCTCCTCTCTCCTATCAGGCACCCACATGGAGTCAGTGGCCTCATCATCCCCTCCCTCCTCGTCACTGGAGCAAACCTGGCAGTATGCTGCAGCTGGGGGAACATGACTGTTTGTTGTCCTTCTTGGGCAACCCCTCTCTCTGGGCTCATGTTACTGCCTTCCTCAAGCTGGGTACCATCATCTGAGCCTTCAAAACGCTGCACATCCTCCTGCAGCATGTACCCGACACTGTGGTCAAACAGTTCGGGGGACTCCTCCAGTGGGACTAGGGAAGGAGTAACTGATGATGACCTTGAGTCGAAGGAATAGGCCGCTTTGGCACCTGCAATGGCAGCCAAGGTAGCCTGGGTGACAGAGGATGAGGAGGATGAGGGTGGCTTGGTCATGCACTCTACCAACTCTTTGGCATGTTGTAGCTCAACACAGCCAGCTGATGAGAAAAAGGACAAGCATGCCCCACGGCTATGTGCTGATGAGGATGCACCGTGTCCATGACCAGCACTGTTGCCTCTAGACACAGAGTCTACTTGCCCTCTTTTATTGGCCTGTGACTGTCTGCCTCTCCTTGTTGGCCTTCCAGACATACTGTCTTTGATGTACTGGAATTGGTACCCAAGGAATGGCCTGCAGTGAGATGTAGCTGCACAAAGCTGGGATGTATATATATATATATATACTGATTATAATAATGATAAAGAATGGTGTTGCGCTCCACATAAAAACTAAATTAAATCCAATAATAGTGAATAAATAATCGCATACAAAATCTAAAAAGCACACCTATGCGATTATCACAAAACAATTGATTTAAACTGTATCAATACCCTATATACATAAAATCATTTTAAAGTGACCAGTAAAATATTCAGGTAGTACACATATTCCTAGTATCATTTATAAGGTGACCAGTATAAGTAGTACACATATTCCTAGTAAAGTGCAAGTGAAACAATAGGTAGCGGAATCGCAGATAATAATAATAATAATCCAAAAGAGTGTGCAATCCAAAATGTGTCTCAATCCATAAAAGTGCATCCAAGTGAAAAAAATATATACGTTTAAAAAATTGTATAAAAGTAAGATCCAATAAATAAATAAACAAAAAAAATAAAATAAAAAAAAATAAAAAATAAAAATAGATATAAAACACATTCCAAAAAAAGATTCTTAAAGTGTCTCTATTTGTAGAAAAAATAGCAATCCGTATCAGGTCATGCAAATAAGTGAGTCCACACTGTGCTGTGTAATAGACTAATTCTGTGAACAAACACGGGATAGTTCCACCGGTGATCTCACAACTCCTCAAGACGGCAATTCACTCCAGGTACTCAGCCATGGACCACAGATCAAACCCGGAAAAAAGAAGAGGGGCTCCAATAGTGAAGTAATATCAAACAGGTTTTATTGTAAAAAGGACAGCGACGTCCGGGGTACGAACGAGGAGTCCGTTCGTTTTTTAGCTGTAATTTTCGCTCTTAATTGTGCTACTAAATGTGAGTACCCAGGACTATGTGCTTTTTACAATAAAACCTGTTTGATATTACTTCACTATTGGAGCCCCTCTTCTTTTTTCCGGGTTTGATCTGTGGTCCATGGCTGAGTACCTGGAGTGAATTGCCTGGGGGGTCTATATCAGCTGAGGACATACACCTTAACCATTGGAGCGTATTGCTGTTTAACTGACAGCAGTGAGGTAAGGTACCCACTGCACTCAGTGTGTGAGCACCCGTCTTGAGGAGTTGTGAGATCACCGGTGGAACTATCCCGTGTTTGTTCACAGAATTAGTCTATTACACAGCACAGTGTGGACTCACTTATTTGCATGACCTGATACGGATTGCTATTTTTTCTACAAATAGAGACACTTTAAGAATCTTTTTTTGGATTGTGTTTTATATCTATTTTTATTTTTTATTTTTTTTATTTTATTTTTTTTTGTTTATTTATTTATTGGATCTTACTTTTATACAATTTTTTAAACGTATATATTTTTTTCACTTGGATGCACTTTTATGGATTGAGACACATTTTGGATTGCACACTCTTTTGGATTATTATTATTATTATCTGCGATTCCGCTACCTATTGTTTCACTTGCACTTTACTAGGAATATGTGTACTACTTATACTGGTCACCTTATAAATGATACTAGGAATATGTGTACTACCTGAATATTTTACTGGTCACTTTATAATGATTTTATGTATATAGGGTATTGATACAGTTTAAATCAATTGTTTTGTGATAATCGCATAGGTGTGCTTTTTAGATTTTGTATGCGATTATTTATTCACTATTATTGGATTTAATTTAGTTTTTATGTGGAGCGCAACACCATTCTTTATCATTATTATAATTTGAGGGGAGGGTTTGCACCTGTCAGTGTTTTGCTGCAACCATATTAGCTCTTTTGTTTAACCATTGTAGCGCGAGGATAACCAACAATTACCATATACTGATTATAGTGCAGCTCGCTGAATCGCCTGCCTGCCTGTAGTATTATTAGGAAGAAAACAACAGGAATTGTCTGCAGTGAGCTTTAGTTGCACAATGGGCACAGGATGTAGTACACTGACTGAAGATACTGCAGTTGCCAGCCTGTGGTATTATTAGGAAGAGAACATCAGCAATTTAGCTGCACACTGTGCCCAGTATACAGTACACAAATATAATGCATCTAGCTGAATCAACTGCCTGCCTGTGGTATTATTAGGAAGGAAACACCAGCAATTGTCTGCAGGAAGCTTTAGTTGCACACTGGGCACAAGATGTAGTACACTGACTGAAAATACTGCAGTTGCCTGCCTGTGGTATTATTAGGAAGAGAACACCAGCAATTGTCTGCAGTTAGCTTTAGTTGCACACTGTGAATAGGATACAGTACACTGACTGAAAAAACTGCAGCTGATTGCCTGTGGTATTATTAGGAAGAGAACACCAGCAATTTTCTGCAGTTAGCTTTAGTTGCACACTGTGCACAGGCTACAGTACACTGACTGAAAATACTGCAGCTGCCTGCCTGTGGTATTATTAGGAAGAGAAATCCAGCAATAGTCTGCCATTAGCTTTAGTTGCACACTGTGCAACTAAAGCTAATGGCAAAAGGAACGGATCTAGCTAAACTGAATACAGTGTGTATATATATATATATATATATATATATATATATATATACACAACACCTGGGATGCATATATATACTAAATACACTGACTGCAGCTAACTGACTCACCTGCTTGCTCTATCTAAAGCAAATTAAATGACACTGTCTCTCTTTCTCTCTATCTATCTCTTAGCACGCCTGAACACACTACACAAGGTCGAATTCCAGGCGCCCTTATATAATGTGGGACGTGTACTAACTCCCGTGAGGTATAATTGGCCAAAGCCACCCTGCCTTTGGCCAATTATGGCTCACCGTTCTTACCGCGCTGTGATTGGCCAAAGCATGTGGGTCATAGTGCATGCTTGGCCAATCATCAGCCAGCAATGCATTGCAATGCCGCAGTGAATTATGGGCCGTGACACACGCCACTCAAATTTGGCGTGAATGGCCCATAATGTTTGTAATTCGACAAATGGTCGAATGGCCGATGTTTGAGTTGAACTTATGTTCGTCTCAACCTAGTAGCTCATCCCTACTAAATAGCCAAGATGCTTTTATGTCGTGTGTCGGAGAGCTTGTCAGAAGTTATCATGCTGATAACAGAAGAATGGAGCAGCAGAAAGACACAGCACTTAGACCTTTTGAGAGACATAAGTGAACACTACAGATATATGTGCCTAGATCAAGTTTAAGCAATGGGGTTTACAACCACTTTAAATATACGAAACATAAAGTATGAATAAAATACAGAAACTTAGTAATCTAATGACTGGTACACTTTAGGGACTGATTTGAAAAGCACATCTTCATGTCTATATCGGTATTCAGTATTACCACTTTTTATCCAGGACCATTTCTTCTCTAAGGAAGCGATTTGACTTTCCAAAGCTGTAATTTTCTTGATGCTCGCCACATCTACAATTACAAAGACAATGTTTATTAATTTCATCTGAAATATACAACCTGCATGGTACTGCAAAATGATGTGACATATCTGCAGAAAATATTTCTATTTATATCTACATCAGGTTAAAATTTGTTATAATTTAAGTTAAAGTGTATCTACAGTATAACAAAAATCTTTTCTTGATGTTTTGGCTAGAGTGGCATCAGTCCTCAGATTCCTTCCATTCTTGCCTAATTAAAATGTTGAGGAAATGAGGGGAACTCTCTAACAGGGCCTGGCTTATAGTATAATCTGACAGAAATTTTAACTTTTCCCTACTCCTCTCTATCCAGAATGAAAAAAAAAAAAAGTTTGGGCTATAAATATATTTTAAACTGGTACTCTTTCATATGTGTATGATACATAGTGGTATGTCATTTTAGTTTTCCCATAAAATAAATCTTTATTATACTGTGTACAATGATAGCCATGTACCTGCATATAGCTTTAGTGGAAATCTATACTTTTGCCACGTACACACGAGAGGAATTCTCATCGGACTGAATCACAATCACACCAAAGTCAGACCGTCTAGAGCGCGGTGACGTACACCAGGTCCCACGAAGTTCAGTTGCGAGTGCCCTACCCTTTGGACCCCTTCTGCCAATTTCGTGTTTATCTCGTGTTAGTAGAAGTTTGGTGAGAGACGATTTTCAGACTCATGTTTTTCAGATTGTTTAACTGTTGTTCAGTTTGTGCTTGTGGGGTTTGTATCTGCTTTTCAGTGCGTGTAATCAGTTTGTATTTGTTAATTCAGTGGGTTCTTGTCCGCTCATTGCAGATTTTCAGCTCACTCTTCACAGGCCTTGCTGTTCTTCAGTGCGTTTGGTTGAAGTGGTTGTAAATACTTACAAACCACTCTGACCTACAGGTAAGCCTAGATTAAGGCTTACCTGTAGGTCCAAGAAATATCTCCTAAACCTACATGGTTTAGGAGATATTTACAAAAAGACAGTGGCATGCAGGCGCACTATTGCCGTTAGCGGCATACCTCTGCTAACGGCGATATGCCATTCCATGCACATGAGTGGGAGTGAGGTCATTGCTGTCCCCTGTAGTCCGGAGTGTCCATCTTCTTCCTGGTATCGCTGCTCCGGCCACTCACAGCGCCGGAGCAGCGATACCAGGAATAAGATGGATGCTCCGGACTTCAGGGGACAGCGGTGACATCGCTGGCTCCTGTGTCAGGTAAGTGACACATAATGGGCTACCATGCAATGCATAGTAGCCCATTATGCTTTACCTTTGCAGGGAGACAAAGAGGAAGTAAACCCATCTTTAAGTTCGTTCTGACCAGCCGACCATTTTGAAACCATGTTGCGTGTACGTACTCGTCGTAGAGTTTGTGCTTTGCTTCGGCTTTGTGTTGGGGTTCATTCCTTGCCCCAAGCCCAGTCCATGAACAGGGTGGGGAGGAGTTCATGGATGAAGAATTGGTTGCTCCAGCGTGACCAATTCTTTCACATGCCTTTGCTTCGTGAGATCCGTGAGAATAATCCTGATGATTTCAGGAAATTTCTCAGAATGACGGACCCCGTTTTTCACCATCTGTTGGCTTTGCTGACCCCTTACATCAGCAGGCAGGATACCTGCATGAGGCAAGTCATTGGCGGTACTTGGCGACTGGGAGAAGACTGCCGGACCTCAAGTTCTCGACAGGCATCTCCCCCAGGCTCTGGGGACCATTATCCCAGAGACCTGTTCTTCCATCATTCAGGTCCTGCAGAAGGACAATATTAACGTAAGATTTATCCTTTAACATCAAATTTTATTGTATTTAATGTTTGCTAATGTATTGTATTTCTTTCCTCAATCCTTTATTACCATGAACGCAATATGCTGTGAATGTCCCCTTTGTCTTCATGTATGCTGTAATATTTTAATGCTCCTTTTTGTCCTTTATGCCTATTTGCCTTCACTAGGGATGAGCTTGGTGTTCAAGTTGCATGCTTGGCCAATCACAGCGTCGGCAGCGAGGAGAGCCATGATTGGCCACAGGCAGGATGCCTATGGCCAATCATAGTTCAGGCTGTGTAGTACACGCCCCACACTATATAAGGCCGCCAGCGCGGAGGCCTTGTGTAGTGTGTTGGCATCTGCAGGAGTTAGTGGGTGTTTTCTGTGTACCTTCAACGCAGTATACACCGTCCGTTATCCACCTATTTAGCATTCTTGCTCTTCTGTAATTGAGCTATCAGCCATCTGCAGGAGTTTCTGGGTGTTGTATGTGTGGCCTGAGCACAGTATACACCATTATCCACCTATATAGCTAATTATATTGCTCTTCTGTTATTGAGCTATCAGCCATCTGCAGGAGTTTCTGGGTGTTTTCTGTGTGACCTGAGTGCAGTATACACCATTATCCACCTATATAGCTATATTGCTCTTCTGTAATTGAGCTATCAGCCATCTGCAGGAGTTTCTGGGTGTTGTCTGTGTGCCCTGAGTGCAGTATACACCATTACCCACCCATATATCTATATTGCTCTTCTGAAATTGAGCTTTCAGCCATCTGCAGGAGTTTCTGTGTGTTGTCTGTGTGCCCTGAGTGCAGTATACACCATTATCCATCTATATAGCTATATTGCTCTTCTGTAATTGAGCTATCAGCCATCTGCAGGAGTTTCTGGGTGTTGTCTGTGTGACCTGAGTGTAGTATACACCATTATCCACCTATATAGCTAATTGTATTGCTCTTCTGTAATTGAGCTTTCAGCTATCTGCAGGAGTTTCTGGGTGTTGTCTGTGTGACCCGAGTGCAGTATACACCATTATCCACCTATATAGCTAATTATATTGCTCTTCTGTAATTGAGCTATCAGCCATCTGCAGGAGTTTCTGGGTGTTGTCTGTGTGACCTGAGTGCAGTATACACCATTATCCACCTATATAGCTAATTATATTGCTCTTCTGTAATTGATCTATCAGCCATCTGCAGGAGTTTCTGAGTGTTGTCTGTGTGACCTGAATGTAGTATACACCATTATCCACCTATATAGCTAATTATATTGCTCTTCTGTAATTGATCTATCAGCCATCTGTAGGAGTTTCTGGGTGTTGTCTGTGTGCCCTGAGTGCAGTATACACCTTTATCCACCTATTTTGCTCTTCTCTAATTGAGCCATCTGCCATCTGCAGGAGTTAGTTGGTGTTGTGTGCCTCCAGCACAGCACAGTATACACCGGTATCTACCCTTTAATTCCTGTTGTTCTATAATAAAGGCATCTACAGGAGTTAGTGGGTGTTGTGCGCCTCCAGCACAATATACACTACCCAATTGCTGGTTTTCCCATCTCCCTTCAGGCCATTACTATGTCTGGAAGGCCAACAAGGAGAGGCAGACAGGCACGAGCTGATAAAAGAGGGCAAGCAGGCTCTATGTCTAGAGACAACAGTGCTGGTCATGGACGCTTGACCAGATATATGTTGATCTGCCATGCAGCTCGTTGGCAAGCGTACCTCAAAGATCCACACCAAAAAACAAAGCGGACCTCTCCTTGCTCCTCATCAGCTGTGATCTCCAACCACTCTAGACCTTTAGTCCTCTCTGAAACCTGCGCTGAGAGGAATGAAGGTGTAGAATTAGGTGTGTCACCGCCAAGTGCTTGCGGGCACTCTGCTAGCAGTACACCCATGTCCGATTGTAGCAGGCAAATTTCTCTGCCAGAGCTGCTGGACCTTCAAAAGAAGTTTACTCCCAGCCATCCACATGCCCAGCGGTTGAATGCTAGCTTGGCTAAATTGCTAGCACTTCAACTCCTACCTTTTCAGTTGGTAGACTCGGCTCCCTTCCGTGAGTTTGTGCAATGTGCGGTTCCTCAGTGGCAGGTCCCCAAACGCCACTTTTTCTCACGGAAGGCGATTCCGGCTCTCTACCGGCATGTGGAAGACAATGTCCTTGCCTCACTGGACAGGGCGTTCAGCGGTAAGGTGCATATTACTGCTGACTCATGGTCCAGCAGGCATGGACAGGGACGTTACCTGTCTTTCACGGCCCACTGGGTCACTCTTCTGGCAGCTGGGAAGGATGCAGGACAAGGTGCAGTAGTGTTGGAGGTTGTTCCACCACCACGCCTCCAAAATGCTACTACTGGTTGTGATACACCTCTCTCCTCCACCCCCTCCTCTTCTTCTTCCTCCATGGCCTCTTCCAGTGCTCTGTCCTCGGAAGTAACAGTGCTCCGTAGGCGTTCAAGGGGCTACGCAAGTACGCAGGCAAAGCGATGCCATGCCGTGCTTGCGTTGGTTTGTTTGGGGGACAGGAGCCACACTGGGGCAGATATTTTGTCAGCTCTGCAGGGGCAGGCCGAGAGGTGGTTGACGCCATGCCAGCTTAAGCCAGGAATGGTGGTTTGCGACAATGGCACCAACCTCCTCTCCGCCCTCCAACAGGGACAACTGACCCATGTGCCCTGTGTGGCTCACGTCCTTAACCTGGTGGTGCAGCGGTTCTTGGGCAGGTACCCGGGCTTACAGGATGTCCTGAAGCAGGCCAGAAAAGTCTGTGTGCATTTCCACCGATCATTTAATGCCTGTGCTTGGCTGGCTGAGCTCCAAAAGGAGTTGAACCTGCCCAAGAACCGCCTTATATGTGACATGCCCACCAGGTGGAACTCAACGTTGGCCATGCTGCAGCGGCTGCACACGCAGCAGAGGGCCATCAATGAGTACCTGTGTGACTACGGCACCAGGACAGGGTCAGGGGAGTTTTTTTTTCTCACCACGCCAGTGGGGCATGATCAGGGATGCATGCACTGTCCTGTCACCGTTTCAGGAGGCCACAAGGATGGTGAGCAGTGACAGTGCATGCATCAGTGACACTGTACCTCTTGTCCACCTCTTGGAGCATACGCTGCGTGGAATAATGGACAGGGCACTTGAGGCAGAACAGAGGCAGGAAGAGGAGGACTTCCTTGCCTCTCAAGGCCCCCTTTATCCAGACAGTGTTCCTGCTGTGCCACTCATCACACAGGAAGAGGATGAGGAGGAGGTGGAGGATGATTGTGTCAGCATGGAGGTGGAGGCTGGCACTCAGCATCAGCAGCAGCAGCAGTCTTGTAGGGATGATTTACAGTCCCAAGAAACCCGTGGATTTGGACGTGGCTGGGAGGAGGTAGCTGCGGATCATGTTGTCCTTAGTGACCCAGAGGACTAACGACCGAATGCCTCAGCTGACCTACGCTGCATGGCCTCCCTGATCCTGCAAAGCCTGTGGAAGGATCCTCGTCTTCTTCGAAAAAGGAAAGGGACCATTACTGGCTGGCCACTCTCCTTGATCCACGGTACAAGGGTAAGGTTGCCGAACCTTATCTTGCCATCGCAGAGGGAGCAGAGGATGAGACATCTCCGGGAGGCCTTGCAGAAAGGTCTGTGCATCGTGTTTCCAGAAACTGGGAGGTTACAAACTCCTGGGCCTGGACAACTTGTTGCTGAGGCATCCGTCAGAAGGAGCGGTGGAAAAGGTGACCGTTCAGACAATTTTTTAGTCCACAGCCCCAAGGTATGATCGGTTCCAGCAACCATCACCAGCGTCTGATTAACATGGTGCAGGAATACCCAGGGGCAAGGTCAGACTTGGACACCTTTCCCACCGAAAATCCTCTGGCTTACTGGGTCTTGAGGATGGATCACTGGCCAGAGCTTTCCCAGTATGCAATTGAGCTACTGGCCTGTCCTGCATCCGTCAGTGCTGCTGGTGGCTTTGTTACCGATCAAAAGGTGCGCCTGTCCACTGACTCGGTTGATCGACTGAACTTCATAAAGATGAATCAGTCTTGGATCACCCACAGCTACCAAGCACCTGAAGTTGATGTAACGAATAATTGTTTTGAAATATCACATCCCTTCAAGACTGCCTATGCTGATGCTGAGTGACTGTCCTGTTATGTTGACTGTCCATCCTCTTCCTCCTCCACTGTTCAACAATGGCATGTAATTACAATTCTTGATATAATCGTTCATAGCAGGGCGCTCCGGCGCCCACCAAGAGTCACTTTGAGGGCTTACAATGTTGTGGCAACACCAACACCTTGTTCCGCCTTTTCTGCAGAGCATATAGGGCAGGCCCCTACTTTCAAACATCCAACTTACAAACGTCTCCTACTTGCAAACGGAAGGAGACAACAGGAAGCGAGATAAAAAAAAGATGTACGGCAAAAAAATTATACAGGGGTGATAACCCTTCCCTATGTTTTCCAAAAAGCTTAAAAATAGATTTTTTGACTTCTGCTACACTTTAAAAATGTACCAGTTCAAAATTACAAACAGATTCTACTTAACACAACAAACCTACACAGTCCCTGTCTTGTTTGCACCGCCTGTATACTGCTGTTCTGTGTATATAGGGCCTGGGGGCCCCACAACTTTTCTTTTTTTAATATGGGTACGGGGTTCACCTTAATATCAGTACAAGACCCAAAGGGGCTGGTAATGGGCAGGGGGGCTACCCATGCCATTTTTCTCAATGATTTTCATCCATATTGCCGGAACCAGATATTCCATTAAAACCGTAAGCAGTTTTAAATGACTTTTTTTTCCATTAAATGTCATTTTGTGCAGGGACTGTTGTAAACACGGGAAAAACGTGGCACTTCACAGACACCCCCCAGGCATGATATTTAAAGGAATATTTCACTTTTTTTTTACTTTAATTGTCATTAAAGTCAGTGCTCCCGAAAAAACTTCAGTTTTTCAAAACATTTTAGGCATTGACCCATGTCCCCTGGGGCAGGAGCCAGGTCCCCAAACCCTTTTTAGGACAACATCTTGCATATTAGCCATTAAATTTAGCACTTTTTATTTCGAAGGTTCAAGTCCCATAGACTTCAATGGGGTTCTAAAGTTCGCACAAATTTGCGGTCCGTTCGAAAGTTCTGGTGCGAACCGAACTGGGGGGTGTTCAGCTCATCCCTAGCCTTCACTAATCTCCCCAGCATGCTATGCTGGGCACATATCCACCTAGTCTAGTCACTTAACAATGTATTTTGTCAGCTCCATTGTAGTGCTTTACCCTAACCCCCCCCCCCCCTTAAAATGTGTCCAAATGGTATGTGTATACTTAAATTAATCTATAAGCACCCCTAAAAATGTTTCCAAATGGTCTGTGCATCCTTAGATTAATCTATAAGCCCCCCTTAAAATGTGTCCAAATGGCATGTGTATCCTTTCAATTAATTTATAAGCCCTTCCCTTAAAATGTTTCCAAATGGTCTGTGTGTCCTTAAATAATTCATAACCCCCCCCCCCCCCCCTTAAAATGTGTCCAAATGGTCTGTGTGTTTAAATTAATTTATAAGCCCTCCCTTAAAATGTGTCCAAATGGTATGTGTATTCTTGAATTCACTTATAAGCCCCCCCCCCCCTTTAAAATCTTTCCAAATGGTCTGTGTGTCCTTAAATACATTTTTAACCCCCCCCCCCCCCCCCCACCTTAAATGCCCTTAAATGTTATGAATGGGCCACCTGAGGGGGTGAGGAATCTGATAAGTGGGCCTTATATTTTAGTCTTTAAATAATACTTAGAATAAAACAAAAGAGGTAAATGCTGCGCTAGAGAAAACAGTCAAATAATACAAAGCTGCCAGCACCGTAAAGACTGATACCAAACTCCAAATAGAAAATAAAAAATATAAGTGCAGCGCTAATTAATGATAAGAGAGATTAAAGTGAAAAATCCTTAATGTTCTCTATCATTTAACATACACCTATGATAAAAGTTATAGATCCTTCATTAAATTGTAAGTGGGCAAACTTCCAAAATCTGCAGGGAATTAAATAATTATTTTCCCCACTGTGTGCACACAGTGGACAGAGCATCTGTTTGGATGGAGCTAGAATCTTGTGCCATGTGCTTAATCCAGACAGTGATAATCTTGGAAGACAGAAGCAATGTCATGTTGCATGAAAGGGTCCTCCAAAGAAAAGAGAACTTGGCACACAGGCTTATTCACCATGAAGACCACGAGGGTCTTGTTAAGAGTATGCAATACAGGCACTGGCCACATGAGTAGGAAACATTCCTAGATAGGATAGCATTGAGCAATGCAGGTGAGATTTTGCTGATCTAAACTCCCACCCAGAAAGAGGAAGAGGTGTGGTTTGAAGCTTCAGTAACCCCATTGAAAACAAAGTGGCTCAGGAACAGTGTGCACTTAGGACATGCAGTAAATACCTGGTTTGGGCAGGCACACTAGGCACCACAATGGGGAGGCGTGTAGACCCAGTAATGCCAACAGAGGCACACCATTGAAGCCTACGTTTACTCAATTCAATAACAAAATCAGTACAAGGGATATTACTTAACTTTAGTGTGATGTGTTCCTTTTGCTGCTGTGTCTTGGTTTTTTAGAAATCTTCCTCCTCTGATGTCCCCCCAACCCCACCGCCATAATCTTCCATTACAGTAGTGGTTAAAAGAACTGAGGGAGCTCTTCAGGCACTCATCTAGAGTGCTCACCTATGCCAGCCCTTTCTGCCCCACTGCTCCATTCTTAAGGCCCATACACTCGATCAGACTTTTCGACAACAACGGTCCAACGGACGTGTTTTATTGGACAATCCGATCGTCTGTATGCTTCATCGGGCAATTGTTGTCGGAATGGTATGTGTATTCTTGAATATGTTGAGGACATGTGGCCTAGTATGGTCGGGGGGGGGGGGGGGTGCGCTTACCAGTGTCTGACGTTTTTATAGCTCTAGCGCTGGAGCCTCAGAGTGCGCTGGTCCTGGGGTTTATTGGAGCTTAAAAACCCTTTTGCCACTTACAGCTCAAAAACACCTGTGTGTGTGAGGCCATTGAAGAGGCGTTTTTAAGCTGTAAAAAAAGCTCCAAAACATGGCTGTAAAAACGTCCATGTGTATGAGGCCTAATACTGAATTAAAATAAAGCAACATGTAATTATGTGAGCAAGAAACTTTCCCTTTCAAGAAAAATGGTCTTTTACCTGGACCCATGCTGTCTCCTCTTTCCCCTTTCGGTCCTTGTGGTCCTGTCAGTTATGAAACATATTTAATGAGAGAGTTAGTGAAAAAAACTGATAAAGTTATATCTTTATATACTGAGTTATATCTTTATATACTGAGTGCAGAAGAAGGTCAAAATAAACTACATCCTACAAATATCCTTTAGTCGAAGATCTTTATTTTAACCAGAGGTGTCGAATACAGTGTAGCGGTGCCCCCGTGGGGTCGCTGAGTACAGTAGTTCCACATTCACCTCCAGTCACACATTTCTAGACAATGAACAGTCCATCAGCTTGTTTTTGTGTTTTTTATATGAAGGATTAAATGTGGAAGGGGAAAAGGGAACATGGGATGCCCAAGTAATTGATCTTCTCAGGTGAACAAGGTATTTGGAATCTGAATTGGAAGTAAGAGTAAACTCCACTTTCTCTAATGCTCAATGCTTGATTCCTGGTACAACTAGCACATGGCTAGGCCCCACTCTGAATAAGGCCTAGCAATTTAAGATCCACCATTTGCTGGCAGGGGTACACAGTCCCCTTTGATGTAGCAACCAATGACAATGAAAAAAAAAGAGTACTTGTGCTAGCTGTAACAGTCCTGTGCAAGTCCCGCCAACCCTCCTGGCTGCAGCAACCTGTCTGGAATGCCAGTAACACCACAGTCTCTCCCTCTGCCTCTACATCCAATCCTGGCATGTCTCTCCCAGATCTTCTCACTGTGCGTGTCATTCACCGACCCGGATGCATCCCTCCTGATGATTTGCCCGGCAATGTTCCCCGCTGTCCTTCTCCTGCTTCTGTTCAGGACACCCTTGATGTGGGTTGTATGAGAGGTCCCTTTACAGCTCCCGACCTCTGGCCCAAAGCCACCCCCCCCCCCCCCCAGATAGGCCGCGACAGCCTAACACTCCATAAATCAGTACTTCCACCCGACAACTCCTCCCACAGCAGGCTGATCCTAAGTATATATATTAGAAGCCTGCCCTCTGCCAATGTAAGCTGTTGTGGAATCATGTGGTTCAGCCCTATGAGTGCCCCAAGCACATCCTGTCAGACCAGGGCCCCGATTTCCCCAAAAAAGGTATTTTCAGAGTTGTGTTGATTAAACAGAATTTGTAAATCCCACATGCCTCCCTACCATCCACATGGCAATGGGGTCTGGGAATGCTTTAATCACAAACTGTTGGGTATGCTGTGGACCCTATAGCATGGGGAGACCACTGGCACTAGCACATAGGGGAACATTGTCTGGGCCTACAAGAACATATCCCTTCTTCCTCATGTTTGGATGTAGGGAGAGGCTCTCTGCGCTGTTGAACACACCAAAGCAAGCTGCCCTCTAAAAGCCCAAGGAATGGGTGCAAGAGCAGTGGGAAAGGCTGAGAAAGGCTCAACAGCAGGTTCTTATCAGGAGGTGGCCGAGGAAGCCACCCTGGAACTGTTGCCACTGTAGCTGGGAGATGGAGTGCTAGTGAAAAACCCAACATTTTAAAGGGGAGTAGACTGGAAACATTGTGGGAGACCACCCCATACCGGGTAGAGAAACAGCCATTCTCACTGCTATAATTATACAATGTGGTGTCTGAGGGCCCTGAAGTCAACAGGATGCATCTCCATCAGAATCTGTGTATGGGGTGGAGACAGCTCCATTAAGCCCCCTACAGACTCACAGGATTTTAATCCTGCGAATATTCCCCTTGTTAAAGAGGTCCAGTTGAGTGGTATCAGCCACCCATCGACATGATCCCCACTGATTATCCCAGGTCTGAAGATGAAACCACTGCCGCTTCTTTAGAAGATCACTTAGCAGAGGACTGGGAAAGTTCTAGGAGTCCTGAGGAACTTGTGGACTCCTGTGAGGACACTAATGAGAGCTCAGGTGAGGGTACCCATGATAACTCCCAAGCATCTGAAGCTCCTGGGCAAGCTCAAGTAAATGACAATCCTGATGATGAGCTGGAGGATTCCAGCGAGTGTTGCTGCCCTATTTGGTCTAACCGGGGGGCAACTGCTGGCCAAATATTCTGTTGTATAACATACTGCTTGTTGTTGTTGTGTTCTTTTCAGTTAACCATCTGTTTATGCTGTCTAATCTCACTGTTTTATTGTGTTTTGTGAGAAGCGATGCTGAGGACTGCATCTGCCAAAGCCAGGAAGTGTAGGCAGGTGTAGATTGACCTTCTTACACAGGTGGCACTGCTGCATCCACCATGCAGGGACAGTAAATTTCAAGAGGAATAGGCATTCCTCATTTCTCTTAGGCTTTCATACGTGTCATTGGGTGGGCTGCTGTCAGAAAACTGCCACCCAGGTAACCTCTGTGGCCATCTTTAGTGAGGGCAAAACTTAAAAAAAGCTCTACCTCACTGCCATTGTGAGTGTGGCTAGGTTAGGGACAGTAACCTGCTTGACAGGGGGAGTGTTTCTAGCGTAGGGAAAGGTTCCAGAGGAGTGACAGCACAGGGATCGTCATCAGAACTCAGAAGTCCCACCTACTGCTCTGAGTGTTGCCACTTGTTTCATACTGCTGGATAGACTCTGTTATTGTATCTGGAATGGTCTGACAATATAACTTTGCATTTCCAAACACAGTGTGTGCCGTGAGTTTCCTCTGGGTCCCTACCACCTGGGCCTTTCCCCACCCCACAGCCTACGGGGTTTAGAAACAAATCATTAAAATATCCATGAGAAAACTAAGCCATGCTTTTAGATTGATTTTCATTTAAAGTCATACAAATCATTCATGTAAGAAGAGAGGGTTCCCCTTAGTGGGACAAGTTCCCAGTTACCTGGTACCCCATTGGCTCCTCTGTCCCCTTTTGCTCCAGGTGGTCCGGCAATTCCTTGTAATCCAGGAGGACCTAATCAGTCAAAAAAGAATAAAAGCTAAAGTTGAATCTGCTTAGTTTTTGACCCCTCTGGTTCCTCCTTTACCCGCTCAAAAAATGTGCAAATAAAGTTTTTAAATGCAGTTGTAACATTAAATATAGAATAAAATGATATTTTTCTTAATTCAGTGGTCAACAGTTAGACAGATGTTTTGCAATTAAACTGAACTTAACATCCAGAGTTAAGAATTTACCTGAAGCCCCTGTGTCACCTTCTACTCCCTTTAGTCCTGTTGGCCCCTGCTCTAGGGTTGCCAAATTTTATTCAAGTCAAACCCTAACACTTTAGACGGGCACAGCAATTTATGTGTAAACTACATATATTTTGCAATTAAATAACATTTCTAATCATATGAAGTTAATAACAAGAGTCCCCTTTACATCAGAGTCCACAGAGTTCCCACTTTATATCTGAATCCACAGATTTCCCCTTTTACATCTGAACTCGCAAGGTTCCCTTTCACTGTAAGGGGAGACTCTGTAGACTATGGTGTAAGGGAGAACTCTGGGGCCTCTAACATATGGGGTGCTCTAGGGACCATGATTTAAGGGGGAACACTGAGAACTCTGATGTACAGAGAAGACTCTGATGTAAGGGGAACCACTGTGGCCTCTGGTGTAAAGGGGAACTCACCCCTTGGCAGTCAGAACCTCTCATCCAGATGTATCTAAGGCTGCTGGACTTAACATTTCCAGCTCCCACTTTCCTTTTCTGAGGCACGGTGCCGGGGTTTGGGATCTCCTGTCTGTGTGTGTGTTTGGGGGGAGGGTTTGTTAGTGTTGGCTTTGGGCACTGTGAAAGAGTAACGGTCTCAGCTTAGACAACTGCAGCCAGCAACCCTGCTGGGAAGCCATAGACCAGTCTAAATAATATGTCTGGGTTTCAGGCAGTCTGAAACCTGGACGCATGATTCCAAACCCGGACTGTCCAGGGGAATCCTGGACAGGTGGCAACCCTACCCTGCTCTCCTCTTGGCCCAGTTTCTCCAGTTTACCCTGGTGGTCCAGGCAGACCTGGTTTTGAAATACAATTAAAGTGTTAAAAGTGGACCTCTCATCAGATATAATTTTACAAGTTAAGCAGGGTTGTAACTACAGATCTTGGGGCTCGATAGCAACATTTTAATGAGGCCTTTCAGCGATCTAATGCACAAACATTTATTTCAGTGTACACAAATGCAATTTAATCTACATATTTTGCAAAAAATAAAAGATGATAGTGTCGAATAGATAGATACCAAACACGTCAAGCATAAAAACTGCGTGTGCCTGTGAAATGGCACCAAATTCCTGTATTCAGTCCAGCTTACATCGCTGCTGTGGCTACTGATCCCAGCACTACCTCTTCAGGTACTGCCAACCCAGCTGGCTTCAGCTGCCCCTTTCACTAGCCCTCCAGGCAGTGGTGACTGATGATCAATATTTTTGGGGGGGCAGCAAATCAATGCTCCCCAAAACCCTCATCCCAGGAAATGGACGGGAATGCAGAGATCCCCCCATGGGAGACGGACAGTAATGCAGTGACGCCCCCCCTCCTGCAGGAGATGGATGGGATTGCAACAATCACACTCCGCGGAATGTGGCACCGATCAGAGGCCTACTTATCTTAGGGAGGAGGCAGATCAGGCAGACATGGATCCGGCCTGCAGCTCCTCCCTCTGGGGCCAACGCTTCTCCGTGCCTTGACTGCCAGTGCAAGTGACTGCCTGGCAAGGGGATTCCCTCCCCTATCCTGGCAGCGCACTGCGTACCCACAGAGAGGGCTCGGCGTGCCAGCTGTGGCACGTGTGCCATAGGTTCGCTATCACTGTACTAGAGGGTGCTACAATCTCTTGACAGCTCATCAGTTTATAAACCATAAATGAGGGACCTTGTGCCCTCTATTCTCCTCAAAAACGTAAAAGTGTCCGGGCAACGCTATAGCTGCCCAGATTACTTTTAAACAAAAGGTGGTGTAAAACCCATTTGAGTAA
Source organism: Lithobates pipiens (assembly GCF_037356315.1). Classification (NCBI taxonomy): domain Eukaryota; kingdom Metazoa; phylum Chordata; class Amphibia; order Anura; family Ranidae; genus Lithobates; species Lithobates pipiens. The sequence continues at coordinate 246,462,205 of NW_027507787.1, forward strand.
AAAAGTTTTCTCATAGCCAGTGTAGAAATACTGGCAGTGTTTGTGTTTACTACACTGTCTATGATAAAACTTTTTTACTCAAATAAAACAAAACAAACGGATCTACTCGATGCGGAGTCTGTTTACTTCCTTTTTATGTACTGCTGCTATTTTTGGATAAACGAAATCTGAACCAGAGGTGGAGGTGCTGACCTGAGTGATGGAGTAAGGCTTTCTAAATTCGTCTTTCGGGTGAGTTTAACCCCTTAGGGGGACGTGGGGAGCACCGTGTGGAGGAGTTTGGTGTGATGTGCACTTACTATCTCCTAATACTCACAAAACTCACCCTATTTAGCTCTCTTATGGACTTATGGTCTACTTTCAGTACATCTGTTGTAGTATGAGAAACTTTTAGCAACACTATTTTGAGTATATGGGAATGTATATATTTTAACTATGTACATGTATGTCAATTTGATATGTTGACTGGAGCGCTGCTTAGATTACTGAAATCTGATTGCTTTCTAATGTTTTGCAAACGTTTTTTTTAATCATTTATATATTTTAACTTCTGCAATCAATAATAATTCAGTAATGAATCTGGGTTGTCTATGTTTAGATTACTCTAACCCCCTTAACAGTGCCACTTCCACCACCAGGCCTCAAAGCAACTGTGAGGGCTGCTATGGCTAGTGTAGAGTGTGAGTCTGCTTAATAACGTGTTGGTGTAATACTTCCAGAAAACGTGAAGGGAGTTCCCACTTGTCCAGAATCATGGCTCCCAATTGTCCCTTATTTGGAGGGACTGTCCCTGATTTGGAGCAATGTCCCTTTTTCCCTCTTTTCTCCTCATTTGTCCCTCATTTTGGCCTGATCTATATAGTTGTATATAAAATGCACTATTTATCTTTCAAAAAGTGTTTCCCAGTGCTAAACCTTCATCCAATTTCTAAATTGCTGCATTTATAAATTTTAAAAGCCAATATAAAGGAATGGTAGTATAAAAAAAAAAAGTTCTTGTGGATTTATCTAATCTTTTCTTTTTTTTTTTTTAAAGTTAAATCTCCTTTAAAGGGGTGTGGCAGGGGTATAGCCCATACAAACATACTTTTGCTAGTAGGTGTCCCTCATTCCCATTTTTAAATGTTGGGAGGTATGCAGAATCCAGCTTGTGAAGTATTAGGCTACAGATCGTTATTGGTATTAAAATTGTGTTCATTGTTACCTGGTTCCCCCTTTGCTCCATTTGCCCCATTCAAGCCTGGTGGACCGTTCTTCCCGGGAGCTCCACATGTGATGATGGAGTAGGCATTCTCATCAGGGTCTTTGCATATCTGTGTTCCTGGAGTCACTAATGCCACATGGAGCAAAAGTAGACAAAGAACCTTCATAATTGACATATTCCAATTACAGCTGATCTGTATGAGAGAAAGAAACACCTGTGGCTACTATTACAGCAAATAAGTTCATGTTCTGCTCTAGGACGTCTACTACAGGTCTATTCTAGGAGAACTAAAGTCATTCCAGGACATCTAGGGCTAGTCTGGGACATCTAGAACACTCAAGGACATATAGGGCTACTCAAGGACATCTAGGGCTACTCTAGGACATCTAAAGCTACTCTTGGACATCCAGGAACAATCCAGAATATCTAGGGCTACTCTAGGACATCTAGGGACCCGCAATGACATTTAGGGCCATCCCAGGCTATCTAGGGCTACTCTGGGGCATCAAAAGCTACACTAGGACATCTAGGACCCCTCCAGGACATCTTGAACCACTCCAGGACATCTGGTTCTACTCTATGACATCTAGGGCCTCTCCAGAACATGTATGGTCACTCCAGGACATCTAGGGATACTCTAGGACAACTAAAGCTACTCTAGGACATCTAGGACAAGTCAGGTCATCTAATGCCACGTACACACGAGCGGACTGTATGGCATACTTAGTTCGTCATACAATCTGACGGACAGTCCGTCGTACTTTCCACTGAACGGACTTGACCCTTGACCACACACGGATGCACAAACAGTCCGTCGAAAGCTTGCGCGATGACGTGTACAGCACCTACGACGGGACTAGAAATAGGAAGTCCAAGACACAACAAAGCAACCTTCCGCCGTGTAAATCCTTTCTGGGCATGCACCATTCTTAGTCCGTCGAACTAGCATACTGACGACCGTACTGTCCGCTGAAACCAAAGTACGACGGACAGAATTTCGAAAAAACCAAAATACTTAGTACGCCAGACTGCACGCTGAAAAAGTCCGCTGAAGCCCACACACGAGCGGATTGTCCGCTGAAATGTGTTTCGACGGACTAAGTACGCCATACAGTCTGCCCGTGTGTACGCGGCATAAGAATACTCTAGGATACCTAGCGCAGGCAATTGCTCTCCCGTTGCTTATAGTCACATTCTGTTTGTTCTCCTGCCATACTGTTCGCTCACCCAGACAAGGTGAAATATGTGGTACTTTTTTTGTTGTATTTTTTTTTGCGGTGCAGTGCCAGATTTTTTATAGTTGCATTGGTCCAAATAGGATCTATGTAAGTATGCATGTTGTCCATTAGGTTCAAATAGCTTTCTGTTGTTGGAAAATAATATAATCAGAGAGTGTTTTTTCAAAACATGAGAAAGGGAGAAGTGGGGGAGTAGAGCATGCAGAATGCAGTTGAGATCACACATGATTGAGAGACTGTACTGAATATAAACACGGGGGTATAGTTACAAAAACATTTACCATGCTGATTTCTTAAGCATTCGCACAGGTGCAAAAAAATGATTGCCGCATTGCTTGTAATATCATTATCTCCTATGATTGTCAGCGCCATCTAGTGGCCATAATGCAGCATTTTACCTAAAATACCTCAATCAAAAAGATATTGCATTATGGCCACTAGATGGAGCTGATGATCTTAGGTGATAATCATTTTACAAATAATGCAGCTCTCATTTGTTGTGTCCTAATGCTTAAGACACAGCAATATCTTATATCTAGACCCCTAGGAAGCACTGTTTTATTTAATGATCATTTATTTTGTGAAAAAATCTACTTGATAAACAGGAAAAGTCACTGCAAATTATTTATATAGTTCACTTATTATGATTTATTACATTGCTTTATTAGGTATTTATGTAAGTTAGTGTTTAGAACACTGCAGATTTTGATTTATATTTATATACTAAAATTAAAGTTTTTGTGTCCGAAGTTCAGCATTAATGATATCAGTTCAGATCATGGAACTGCTGTGGGTCCAGGATCAGAAGGGAACCAGAGCTATCTGGCTAAGCAGTCATTTATATAGGTAACATTAAGCAAATACATTCGGATTGCATCAACAAGTATCTAAACCCAAAATAAAAAATATCATATTGCAGCTCACTAGTCATTATTCTGTATGCGATGACTGCCTTTGTTTTTTTTACTCAGGCCTTTATCTTTATTTTCACCTGGTGATCCTGCCAGTAACACACTTCCTATCATATGGAGAGCATGCTTATTTACTGTTCTGTAAGTGATGACAGCTTTGTCACCCTGTGGCAGGACTACAGAACACCCCCCACCCCTCTACTTATCTCCGTACCATGGGGGGAAGTGCTCTCTAGTGCACAGAGGTGGCTGGGTACAAAGTAAAAACTGCTTCAGTGTGAAAGTGGTCTTTCGGGTGATCAGTGGGAAAAATGCTCCTTACAATAGTCATCACTCGTCAGTGGGAAGAATGCTCCTTACCAGTAGGGATGAACTTCGTGTTCGAGTCGAACATACGTTCGACTCGAACATCGGCTGTTCGCCCGTTCGGCGAAGTCCGAACATTTTGGTCCGTTCGCGCCAAATTCGTGTGGCGCTCACGGCCCACAATGCACTGCGATGGCGCAGTGCATTGCTGGCTCATGATTGGCCAAGCATGCACTGTGAACCCGCATGCTTGGCCAATCGCAGCGCCAGCAGCGAGGAGAGCCATGATTGGCCACAGGCAGGATGCCTGTGGCCAATCATAGCTCAGGCTGTGTAGTGCACGCCCCACACTATATAAGGCCGCCAGCGCGGCGGCCTTGTGTAGTGTGTTGGCGTCTGAAGCAGTGGATGTTCTGTGTACCTTCAACACAGTACACACCGATCGTTTTCGGCCGATTTTCGATCTTGCTGTTGTGTAGTGGTTGTTGTCTGTGTGCCCTGACCGCAGTATACACCACTATATTCACCTCACCTATATAGCTAGTGATCTATCTTTTATAATAGAGCTTGCAGTCAGTAGTGTTAGGAGCTTGTGCATGCTGTCTGCGTGCTCTGTACCCAGTACATACCGCTATATCCACCTACATAGCTCTTCTCTATTTGAGCCCACTTGCCATCTGCAGGAGTTATTGGAAGTTGTGTGTGCCTCCAGCACAGCACAGTATACATCTGTATATACCCCTTTATCTCTGGTGTTCTATAATAAAGGCATCTGCAGGAGTTAGTGGGTGTTCTGTGTACCTTCAACACAGTACACACCGATCGTTTTCGGACGATTTTCGATCTTGCTGTTGTGTAGTGGTTGTTGTCTGCGTGCCCTGACCGCAGTATACACCGCTATATTCACCTCACCTATATAGCTAGTGATCTATCTTTTATAATAGAGCTTGCAGTCAGTAGTGTTAGGAGCTAGTGCGTGCTGTCTGCGTGTTCTGTACCCAGTACATACCGCTATATCCACCTACATAGCTCTTCTCTATTTGAGCCCACTTGCCATCTGCAGGAGTTATTGGAAGTTGTGTGTGCCTCCAGCACAGCACAGTATACATCTGTATATACCCCTTTATCTCTGGTGTTCTATAATAAAGGAATCTGCAGGAGTTAGTGGGTGTTGTGTGCCTCTAGCACAATATACACTATCCAACTGCTTTTTTACCCAACTCCCTTCAGGCCATTACCATGTCTGGAAGGCCAGCAAGGAGAGGCAGACAGGCGCGAGCCGATAAAAGAGGGCAAGCAGGCTCTGTGTCTAGAGACAACAGTGCTGGTCGTGGACGCGGTGCATTGTCATCAGCACGTGGCCATGGGACACTCTTGTCCTTCTTTTCGGCAGCTGGACATGTTGAGCCGCAACATGCCAACGACTTGGTAGAGTGGATGACCAAGCCCTCTTCATCCTCCTCATCCTCTCTCACCCAGTCTCAGGGTACTAGCAAAGCAGCTGCCAATGCATCATCTTCCCTCCTCTCAATGTCATCATCAGTGACTCCTTCCCTAGACCCACCACGTCCTCCTGAGGAGTCTCCTGAACTCTTTGAGCACAGTGTTGGGTACATGCTCCAGAAGGATGCCCAGTGTTTTGTAGCCTCTGATGATGACACTCAGCTAGAGGAAGGCAGTAGCGTGAATGCAGAGAGAGGGGATGCTCAAGAAGGACAGCAATTTGGCAGTCATGTTCCACAAGCTGCAGCATACTGCCAGGATTGCTACAGCGATGAAGAGGGAGGGGATGATGAGGGCACTGACTCCACATGGGTGCCTGGTAGGAGAGAGGAGGAGGAGGAGGAGGAGGCACATGTCCAACGAGGCAGGATGCCCTCTGGGGGCCAGCTTAGGGGCAGCACACTGACTGAATCACACCGCAGAGCTCCGCCTGTGCAGGGCGCTGCCTCTGCACGTTATGCTAAAAGTTCTTTGGTGTGGGCCTTTTTTGAGACGAGTGCATCAGATCGCACCGCTGCTATTTGCAACATATGTCTCAAGCGTATCTCGCGTGGCCAAAACATCAGCCGCTTGGGTACCACATGCTTGACCAGACATATGTTGACCTGCCATGCAGCTCGTTGGCAAGCGTACCTCAAAGACCCACACCAAAGAACAAAGCGGCCCTCTCCTTGCTCCTCATCAGCTGGCATCTCCAACCCCACTAGACCTTCAGTCCTCTCTGAAACCTGCTCTGAGAGGAATGAAGGTGTAGAATTAGGTGTGTCACAGCCAAGTGCTTCCGGGCACTCTGCTAGCAGTACACCCACGTCCGATTATAGCAGGCAAATGTCCCTGCCCCAGCTGCTGGACCGGCGAAAGAAGTTCACTCCCAGCCATCCACATGCCCAGCGGTTGAATGCTAGCTTGGCTAAATTGCTAGCACTTCAACTGCTGCCTTTTCAGTTGGTAGACTCGGCCCCCTTCCGTGAGTTTGTACAGTGTGCGGTTCCTCAGTGGCAGGTCCCCAAACGCCACTTTTTCTCACGGAAGGCGATTCCGGCTCTCTACCGGCATGTGGAAGGCAATGTCCTTGCCTCGCTGGACAGGGCGGTCAGCGGTAAGGTGCATATTACCGCTGACTCATGGTCCAGCAGGCATGGACAGGGACGTTACCTGTCTTTCACGGCCCATTGGGTCACTCTTCTGGCAGCTGGGAAGGATGCAGGACAATGTGCAGTAGTGTTGGAGGTTGCTCCGCCATCACGCCTCCAAAATGCTACTATTGGTTGTGAGACACCTCTCTCCTCCACCCCCTCCTCTTCTTCTTCCTCCATGGCCTCTTCCAGTGCTCTGTCCTCAGAACCAGCGGTGCTCCGTAGGCGTTCCAGGGGCTACGCAAGTACGCAGGCAAAACGATGCCATGCCGTGCTTGCGCTGGTTTGTTTGGGGGACAGGAGCCACACTGGGGCGGATGTTTTGTCAGCTCTGCAGGGGCAGGCCGACAGGGGGCTGACGCCACGCCAGCTTAAGCCAGGAATGGTGGTTTGCGACAATGGCACCAACCTCCTCTCCGCCCTCCGACAGGGACAACTGACCCATGTGCCCTGTGTAGCTCACATCCTTAACCTGGTGGTGCAGCGGTTCTTGGGCAGGTACCCCGGGTTACAGGATGTCCTGAAGCAGGCCAGGAAAGTCTGTGTGCATTTCGGCCGATCATTTAATGCATGTGCTCGGCTGGCTGAGCTCCAAAAGGAGTTGAACCTGCCCAAGAACCACCTTATATGTGACATGCCCACCAGGTGGAACTCAACGTTGGCCATGCTGCAGCGGCTGCACACGCAGCAGAGGGCCATCAATGAGTACCTGTGCGACTACGGCACCAGGACAGGGTCAGGGGAGCTCAGATTTTTCTCACCACGCCAGTGGGGCATGATCAGGGATGCATGCACTGTCCTGTCACTGTTTGAGGAGGCCACAAGGATGGTGAGCAGTGACAGTGCATGCATCAGTGACACTGTACCTCTTGTCCACCTCTTGGAGCATACGCTGCGTGGAATAATGGACAGGGCACTTGAGGCAGAACAGAGGCAGGAAGAGGAGGACTTCCTTGCCTCTCAAGGCCCCCTTTATCCAGACAGTGTTCCTGCTGTGCCACCCATCACACAGGAAGAGGATGAGGAGGAGGAAGAGGAGGAGGAGGATGATTGTGTCAGCATGGAGGTGGAGGCTGGCACTCAGCATCAGCAGCAGCAGCAGCAGTCTTGTAGGGATAATTTACAGTCCCAAGAAACACGTGGACTTGTACGTGGGTGGGAGGAGGTAGCTGCGGATCATGTTGTCCTTAGTGACCCAGAGGACTCCGGACTGAATGCCTCAGCTAACCTACGCTGCATGGCCTCCCTGATCCTGCAAAGCCTGCGGAAGGATCCTCGTATTCTTCGGATCAAGGAGAGGGACCATTACTGGCTGGCCACTCTCCTTGATCCACGGTACAACGGTAAGGTTGCCGACCTTATCTTGCCATCGCAGAGGGAGCAGAGGATGAGACATCTCCGGGAGGCCTTGCAGAAAGGTCTGTGCAACGCGTTCCCAGAGACTGGGAGGTTACAAACTCCTGGTCCTGGACAACGTGTTGCTGAGGCATCGGTCAGAAGGAGCGGTGGAGAAGGTGGCCGTCTGACTGATGCTTTCAGACAATTTTTTAGTCCGCAGCCCCAAGGTATGATCGGTTCCAGCAACCATCGCCAGCGTCTGATTTACATGGTGCAGGAATACCTAGGGGCAAGGTCAGACTTGGACACCTTTCCCACCGAAAATCCTCTGGCTTACTGGGTCTTGAGGATGGATCACCGGCCAGAGCTTGCACAGTATGCAATTGAGCTACTGGCCTGTCCTGCATCCAGCGTTCTTTCGGAACGCACCTTCAGTGCTGCTGGTGGCTTTGTTACCGATCACAGGGTGCGCCTGTCCACCGAATCAGTTGATCGACTGACCTTCATCAAGATGAATCAGTCTTGGATCACCCACAGCTACCAAGCACCTGAAGCTGATGTAACCGAATAATTTTTTTTGAAATATCACATCCCTTCAAGACTGCCTATGCTGATGCTGAGTGACTGTCCTGTTATGTTGATTGTCTATCCTCTTCCTCCTCCGATGATATGTTGGAAGAACATTTCTGTTTCTGGGTGATGCCATCAGCCCAATTTTTCTGTCCCTGTTTAACAGGGGCGTTTAAGTACAATTTTGGATGCAATGCTTTGCAGCAGGGCTAATTCCTGCAATAAAACTAGAGTATATGGGAGAGGTTGCAGTGTCGTGGCACCAGCACCAGTGCCTAAGGCCCAATTTTTCTGCCCTCTTTAACAGGGGCATTTAAGTACAATTTTTGATGCAATGCTTTGCAGCAGGGCTAATTCCTGCAATAAAACTAGAGTATATGGGAGAGGTTGCAGTGTCGTGGCACCAGCACCAGTGCCTAAGGCCCAATTTTTCTGCCCCTGTTTAACAGGGCCGTTTAATTACAATTTTTGATGCAATGCTTTGCAGCAGGGCTAATTACTGCAATAAAACTAGAGTATATGGGAGAGGTTGCAGTGTCGTGGCACCAGCACCAGTGCCTAAGGCCCAATTTTTCTGCCCCTGTTTAACAGGGCCGTTTAATTACAATTTTTGATGCAATGCTTTGCAGCAGGGCTAATTACTGCAATAAAACTAGAGTATATGGGAGAGGTTGCAGTGTCGTGGCACCAGCACCAGTGCCTAAGGCCCAATTTTTCTGCCCCTGTTTAACAGGGACATGTAATTACAATTCTTGATATAATATTTCACAGGAGGGCCCGTTCCTGTGCCCACCCAGAGTAACTGTGAGGACTTATAGTGTTGTGGCACCAGCACCACAACCACCAAAGGTCAATTTTTCTACCACTGTTCAACAATGGCATGTAATTACAATTCTTGATATAATCGTTCACAGCAGGGCACTCCTGCCCCTGTACGCCTGTATACTGCTGTTACGCCTGTATACTGCTGTTCTGAGTATATAGGGCCTGGGGGCCACACGCATTTCCTTTTTTAATATGGGTACAGGGTTCCCCTTAATATGCGTACAAGACCCAAAGGGGCTGGTAATGGGCAGGGAGGGCTACCCATGCCATTTTTCTCAATGATTTTCAACCATATTGCAGAAACCAGATATAACATTAAAACCGCAAGCAGCTTTAAATGACGTTATTTCCGTTAAATGTCATTTTGTGCAGGGACTGTTCTAAACACGGGAAACACGTGGCACTTCACAGGCATACTACAGACACCCCCCAGGCACCATATTTAAAAGGAATATTTCACTTTTTTTTCCACTTTAATCGTCATTAAAATCAGTGGTCCCGCCAAAACGGCCGTTTTTAAAACTTTTTTTTGCATTGACCCATGTCCCCTGAGGCAGGAGCCAGGTCCCCAAGCCTTTTTAGGACAGTATCTTGCATATTAGCCGTTAAAATTAGCACTTTTAATTTCGAACGTTCGAGTCCCATAGACTTCAATGGGGTTCTAACGTTCGTACGAATTTGGGGTCCGTTCGAAAGTTCTGGTGCGAACCGAACCGGGGGGTGTTCGGCTCATCCCTACTTACCAGTGGCGGCTGGTGAAGTTTTAGGATGGGGGGCACCAGACTCCGTCCTTTTGATCCCTACCACTTCTCATAAGCCTCACCCCTTAGACAATCCACCAACTCCGTCCCCTGTATTCCAGTTGCTTCCACCCATAGTGTCAGGAGTAGGGATGAGCTTTGAGTTCGAGTCAAACTCATGTTCGACTCGAACATTGCCTGTTCGCCTGTTCAGCGAACAGTGAACAATTTGGGCTGTTCGCGGCAAATTCGAAAAAGCCAGAACACCCTATACAAGTCTATGGGAGAAATCTAAAGTGCTAATTTTAAAGGTTAATATGCAAGTTACTGTCCTAAAAAGTTTTTGGGGACCTGGGTCCTGCCCCAGGGGACATGGATCAATGCAAAAAAAGTTTTAAAAACGGCAGTTTTTTCAGGAGCAGTGATTTTAATAATGATTAAAGTGAAACAATAAAAGTGTAATATTCCTTTAAATTTCGTACCTGGGGAGGTGTCTATAGTATGCCTGTGAAGGGGCGCATGTTTCCCGTGCTTAGAACTGTCCCTGCACAAAGTGTCATTTCGCAAGGAAAAAAAGTCTTTTAAAATCACTTTCCATTGTCGGCTCCCGTAACACAGAGAACACTCAATGAGTGTTCTCTGTATTAGCCGACAATTCATTCATTGATAAAAAATATATTTTTTTTTAAAAAAAGCTTGGGGGTTCCCCTAAATTCAATTACCAGGCCCTTCGGGTCTGGTATGGATATTAAGGGGAACCCCGTGTCAAATTTGAAAAAAAATTGACGTGGGGGTCCCCCTAAATATCCATACCAGACCCTTCAGCTCTGGTATGGATATTAACGGGAACCCCGCATCAAATTAAAAAAAAAAGGACTAGGGTCCCCAAACACTTTTTAGGACAGTAACTTGCATATTGAGACAAAAAAGAAAAATGGACGATAACACCCCAATATGGGGTCAGAGGGCGCTGATCACCCCTGGTATATTGAGAAACAGAAAAGACAAAGATATCCCCGAATGGGGTTTTTTTGCCAGCATATATTACCTGTAAAGGCTTAATGGTATGTATGTATGTATGAGTAATGACGTATGACAATTTATTGAAAGTAACAAATGTTTATTAATAAAAAATGAGGATTAGACAGGTGACACAGTGGTCAGGGACTGAGCTCAACTATGCGAATAAAAATATAGCATATTACAAATGTAAACAGAAATACAATTGTGATACTTAAACTATGATGTAACCTAAGGTACAATAAAAATAGATAATGTAGACCCTTTACGCGTTTCGACCCGCTCGGGGGTCTTCTTCAGAAGGTTTTTATCTATTATAGAAAAGGGGAAGACAAATATAAATATACATATATACCCATACATGATGCACTGTGCTAGACTAGAGACAATCTGCTGTAGGCAGAATGTACATCAGACATTGCATGGCTACATACTGACAATCAAATAGTATATATTATACAATAAATACCTATATCATTCACATAGGGAATCCTCTTTAAAAGACAGAACTGGAATCCGCCACTTCTCCCGTATCCTTCACAGATGCGCCAGACTTGTGTAGTTGGAAAAGAAAGTCGCTGGCTCCACCCAAAAGGGAGAGCAAGGAAACTAGGTCCGAGGGGTAAATGGCTTACAGGGGATCATATCATATTACTACCTCCAATCAAAAATAGTGGAGGAGAATATAGGTATAAGTAGCCACAGGTGGGAGGGGGGATTTGACCTACAATGAAAAGGAAAAAGAAATATAAAATGTATATGTATGTAAAAAAACCCCATGTGGGAACTATCGCCTCTGTATGGGGAGATAGGTAATATACCCATATACGATATCCAAAGTACATGGGTATAAAGATAGATCCTATTATTTAGTATAGGGTACTATACAAAAATAAAGTGTAGGTAAGTGCTGGGAAATGAGGGTGAAGAGTACCCAAAAAGAAACCAGCAAACAAGAAACACCAAGTGGAGAAAAGAGTGAACAAATGGAAGTGAACAGAGAAATATAAACGCACCATGTGCAGAATCAAACGTAATACAACGTGACTATAGTGAGGAAAGAAAAAGAAAAAATGTGAGAAATCACAAGAAGTGCTACAAAGTGTAGTGTGCCACAGCTGAACAGGAGTGGTACTGAGATTAGACTGTGTATATATACCTGTACGTAATTTCAAGTGGATACACGTTAAAATCACGAAGCCCAGGAGGGGCAGTATGATGACAGTAGTGAAAGGATAATAAAAAAACGGTGGGCTTAGCAGCGGAGCCCCTCACATTCCTATGTTAACATAGGACAGAAGGGGTTTTGTATCTGCAAGTGAGTGAAAAATAATAATATTAAACTCCTACAAGCAGAGTTATATGTAAAGCAATAAAGCAATTGTAGGAAAGCATAAGTGAGATGGTTCAGTGACTTACCCTGACGTATAAAAACCGTGCAGGTGCTGTCTTGCGGCAAAGGAAGTGGAGTGGCAGTGTGGGAGGGTGGGGTATATATACCCCATGTGTAATTTGGCTCCTTAAATGAGGTCAATCCCCCTTAGCAATCTTCACCTGTTGCGCCATGACCTTATTGGTCGCCATATTGGCCGACCGGATGTGGTCCCCTCGGCGTTCCGGAAGTGACCTTCCCAACATGGCGGGAGGTGCACGGTAACGTCGCACCGGCGTGACGTCAGCACGTCGCGTCGCACGCGTATGACGCGCATGCGCAACGAGGTGCCGAGTCCGGTACCGTTCCGGAACGCCGCCGACCAGATGTGTTGTCCCGGGGTAACGGGTGGTACCTACCCGTACATATCCCGGGACCGAAAGGGGGGAGGCATGTGCGCATCAGTGCCGCCCCCCTCTTCTGGTCGTGAAGCCATGCCCGAAGGGTCCGCCCTATATTCAGCAAAATGAACCACAAGTGACAGCAAATGGCGCCCTCTAGTGGAGGAAAAGGGAAATGCACCCGGACTTTCCGTCATAAAATATATGGGACAAATACCACATATTATAAATAAAGAATAAATACCATTAAGCAAAAAAATAACAAAAACATTTCATAAAGAATATATATATATATAAATATATGCTTTACAGGTAATTCGGGTATACATGAGAAGAAGAAAACCACTGGTGATTACATAGAACATGGCCGACCAATTATAGGATAATACAATATATATTCCATAATCCGTTAGTCATGTCACACATGTGCACACGCATGTCCCTCAAGCACGGAACAAGTATAAGTATAAAAAAATTAATTAGTCAGACATCTCAGAGGATAATTAGTGAGATGGCTGTATATATAGGCATGTGCACGTGTGCGACACGTCAACTATATGAATGACCCAAGGGGCCACAGAAAAAGCCAAGCAAAAGAGTAAAAAAAGATAAAAAGACTAAAGCTAGGGGAGGGCCAAAAATATCTTCGGATTTAAAGGGAGACATGGAGGACATGTGGTATACTCGCTCAACATTATTGTGTTTTGCCTGAAATGAATCCTTTCAGAAATGGAGCGAATGATATAGCTTCATTCAAGCCTGGGGAGATCGTCGCATTTAGTTTAAAGATCCATCTCTGTTCGAGTTGGAGAAGGGCCTTGTTCCAATCTCCTCCTCGACTCGGGATATGTATGCGATCTAAAGCAACAAATGAAATTAAAGGCATCTTGTAATTATGTGTAGTTACCACATGTCGTCCAAGGGGTACATAAAAATTCCCAATCTCCATATGATAAACATGTTTAGCTACCCTTTTGTGTAGTTCCAACTTTGTTTTTCCTACGTAGTACGCCCCACACTCACATTCCATGAGATACACGATCCCACGTGTCTGGCAATTGACAAAGTGGGACGGACGGAATGTTCGGCCATTCGGAAGACGAAAGATTTTGTCACGTTTGATGTACTTACAAGAAGAGCAATGCCCGCAAGGGAAAGAACCCAAAACTGAGCAGTGCCCTGCTCGCTTCGCTTCATCTCTGTATTCGCTTTGTACCAGTTTGTCGCGTAAAGAGGTGGCACGTCTATAAGTAATAGAGGGATATCTCGAAACTAGTTTTCCAATTTTTTGGTCATCTTTCAATATAGGCCAATGTTTCTGGAGGATGTGACGAATCGGAGCATGCTGTCGGGAAAAACGAAGGATGACCCTGGCGGAACGTGTGCCAGGGCCATCTCTCGCCGTCCCAGGATGCAAAAGGCTGCTGCGAGATTGGGCTAAAGACCGATTGTACGCCTTGCGTAAACATGATCGGCTATACCCACGGGCTAGAAGTCTAGTCTGTAGTTGGGCGGCTTCAACCCTGAATAGGACATCATCCGAACAGTTCCTGCGTAGCCGCAGGTATTGGCCGTAAGGTATAGACTTTTTTAGAAATGTTGGATGGAAACTGTCTGCATGGAGTATAGTATTCCCAGCAGTGCTTTTACGGTACAAGGTGGTGGAAATTGAGTTAGTGGGGGAACGCCCAATTTTGATATCCAAAAAGGTGATCAGATGATAATTATATGACATGGTAAATTTTAGGTTGTACTCGTTAATATTAATTAGAGAGATAAATTCAAGTAGCTGATCTTCCGTACCCTCCCATATGACGAGAATGTCGTCGATATAACGCCGCCACAGATGGATGTGGCGCGTGAAATCGACGAGTCCCTCATCAGATAGGAGGGATTCCTCCCACTCCCCCAGGTACAGATTGGCGTAGGCCGGGGCACAGCATGTGCCCATGGCCACGCCCTGCACCTGGAGGTAGTGGGAGTTATTAAATACAAAATAGTTGTGATGTAAAATGTACTCCAATCCCTGGATGATAAAATCATTCAAGGTCTGATCGTGCAACCCCCTGTGTTGTAGGATGTTCCGTATAGCTGCAATCCCCTTGCTATGGGGTATCGAGCTATAAAGGGCTTCTACATCAATGGCAACTAGCCAGGCATTGGCCGGTAGCGTTACATTATCAAGGATCTGCAGTAGATGTATAGTATCCTTGACATATGACGGCATCTCTATTACGAGGGGTTGCAAGAAGGAGTCAATTAATTTACTAAGGTTTTCAATTAACCCCCCCCTGCCCGAAATTATGGGTCTACCAGGTGGATGAGAGGGATTTTTGTGAATTTTGGGGAGACAGTAAAAAGTAGCTTCCGTAGGAAACTTAGTATTGATGAAAAGATATTGGTCCCGGGTGATACTTCCCATTTGTAGTGCTTTGTCTATCAATTCATAGAATTGTTGATGGAAGGTTAGTATTAGCCTAGTGGGGATAGTTCTATACCAGTCAGCATTGTTCAGTATGTCCTGGCACATGCTGACATAATCGGCATTGTCCATTAACACCACATTTCCCCCCTTGTCCGAGGGTTTAATGGTGATGTTAACGTTGTTCCCTAGTGATTGAATGGCTTTGTACTCTTCACTACTTAGATTCTTGGGGTAAATTTGCTTACGACGAAGTTTGGAAATGTCCTTCAACACTTGTTTAACGAAAATCTCAATACATGGGTTTAAACTCAAAGGGGGGAAGGAAGCTGAGGGTTTCTTTAGAGATGAATGGTGTTTCCCCAAGTCAGTAGTATTTCCTAGGAGAGACTCCAAATCAACCAAATCAATCAGGTCCAGAGTGTTGTTTTCCTCGTATAATAATGTTAGATCACGTAGGGCTCTAAGTTCTCTCATGCCTAACTTGGGTATCTCACGGTCCTCTCCATCGACATTCTCCTTCACATGCAAGCTCTGAAGAAGTAGCCTGCGTGCGAAGAGTTGAATGTCGGTTGTCACCTCAAAGATGTCAAATTCTTCCTACGGGCAAAAAGTAAGACCTCGTAAAAGTACATTTATTTCTGTTGGGGTCATACTATAAGATGATAAATTAATTACACTCATGGATTCGGTGGGATTCTGGTAACAAAAGTGTCCAGATTGCCCAATCCCCTGTTGTTTGGGGGAAGGGGGGGCCCCCGTATGGCATTTAAAGTATTAGATTTAATCTCGGGGTACCTGTTCCATAGTATTTGTATCCCCCCTATGTTGTAGTGTATTTATGACATCCTGAGTGACCGATCTATTAGCATACCCATTAGGTGATTCATTTGCAGATCTGGTCCCACTGGAATTCGGTATCGGGGCCTGTTTATTATCAGATTTTGTTTGAGTCTCCCCAATGTTACGTTTCTTTCTTTCTTGGTCGGGTGAGTCTCTATTATAGTTTCTCTTAGGTTTCCTACGCCCTTTGTTCGATATAATGGATTTAGAGTGACCAGTGGGTGCATTGTTAGATTGCAACGCGTCCACTTCCTTAGTGTGAGTATGTTTGGTTAAACTACCTTTTGAAGTGGATATGTTAGTATTCCATTTATAGGCCCGACCTTCGGAGAAGGTCGATTTATCCCTCCAAAACTTAGTTTCCTTTTTGCGCAGAATGTCACGATTAAAGGTCTGCAGGCCTTCATCAAGTTTGGTCCGCAGATCCGAGAAACGTGTACTGCGCAAGAAGGGTGTGAGGGCAATTTCCAAATTGTTAATCTCACCATCAAGGGTTACCATTTGTCTATTGTATTCCCTGATGAGAATAACCATCATTTGTTGTGAACATAATTTAAGATTCTCTTCCCATTCTATCTTACATTCGTTACCGATGTGATCCATATTTGGGAAGATCTGGACCCGAAGTCCTAAAGGGTTAATATTATTTTCAATATATCTCTCAAACATTTTGATATGCCAAAAAAGTGCTGACTTTTTTTCCAAAACTTTCGTAAATTTTGAAAAAAGAGTAGAGATTTCTGTCTCTGCTCGATCACCATTTTCAAATTCGATTTCATAACTGGACATTAGATTGTTCCAATCATCCCCTTGAAAGCTATTCATGTTGACAACAACGGACAAAAAACAATCGACAAAAAACAGTGCCAAATTCAAATGGTAATAAACCAAGTAAAGCTCATGTCCCGGACCTCATATGTTACATTGTGGTTCATTTTGCTGAATATAGGGCGGACCCTTCGGGCATGGCTTCACGACCAGAAGAGGGGGGCGGCACTGATGCGCACATGCCTCCCCCCTTTCGGTCCCGGGATATGTACGGGTAGGTACCACCCGTTACCCCGGGACAACACATCTGGTCGGCGGCGTTCCGGAACGGTACCGGACTCGGCACCTCGTTGCGCATGCGCGTCATACGCGTGCGACGCGACGTGCTGACGTCACGCCGGTGCGACGTTACCGTGCACCTCCCGCCATGTTGGGAAGGTCACTTCCGGAACGCCGAGGGGACCACATCCGGTCGGCCAATATGGCGACCAATAAGGTCATGGCGCAACAGGTGAAGATTGCTAAGGGGGATTGACCTCATTTAACCACTTTCAGACCGGACCATTTTGCTGGTAAATGACCAGAGGTCTTTTTACACTTTGGCACTGCGCTGCTTTAACTGGTAATTGCGCGGTCATGCAATGTTGTACCCAAACAAAATTTGCGTCCTTTTCTTCCCACAAATAGAGCTTTCTTTTGATGGTATTTGATTGCCTCTGCGATTTTTATTTTTTGCGATATAAACGTAAAAAGACCGCAAATTTTGAAAAAAAATGATATTTTCTACTTTTTGTTATTAGAAAAATCCAATAAACTCAATTTTAGTCATACATTTAGGCCAAAATGTATTCAGCCACATGTCTTTGGTAAAAAAAAAGTCAATAATTGTATATTTATTGGTTTGCGCAAAAGTTGTCACATCTACAAACTAAGGTACGTTTTCTGGAATTTACGCAGCTTTTAGTTTACGACTGCCTATCTCATTTCTTGAGGTGCTAAAATGGCAGGGCAGTACAAAACCCCCCCAAATGACCCCATTTTGGAAAGTAGACCCCCTAAGGAAATTGATAAGAGGCATGTTGAGCCCATTGAATATTTTATTTTTTTGCCTCAAGCGATTGAATAATGACAAAAAAAAAATTTTTTTTTTTTTTTTACACAAAGTTGTCACTAAATGATATATTGCTCACACATGCTATGGGCGTATGTGAAATGACACCCCAAAATAAATTCTGCTGCTTCTCCTGAGTATGGGGATACCACATATGTGGGACTTTTTGGGAGCCTAGCCGCGTACGGGGCCCCGAAAACCAAGCACCGCCTTCAGGCTTTCTAAGGGCGTACATTTTTGAGTTCACTTCTCACTACCTATTACAGTTTTGAAGGCCATAAAATGCCAAGATGGCACAAAACCCCCACAAATGACCCCATTTTAGAAAGTAGACACCCCAAGCTATTTGCTGAGAGGCATGTTGAGTTCATGGAATATTTTATATTTTGCCACAAGTTGCGGGAAAATTACAAACTTTTTTTTTTTTTTTTTTTTTTTCACAAAGTTGTCACTAAATGATATATTGCTCACACATGCCATGGGCATATGTGAAATGACACCCCAAAATAAATTCTGCTGCTTCTCCTGAGTACGGGGATACCACATATGTGGGACTTTTTGGGAGCCTAGCCGCGTACGGGGCCCCGAAAACCAAGCACCGCCTTCAGGCTTTCTAAGGGCGTAAATTTTTGAGTTCACTTCTCACTACCTATTACAGTTTTGAAGGCCATAAAATGCCAAGATGGCACAAAACCCCCACAAATGACCCCATTTTAGAAAGTAGACACCCCAAGCTATTTGCTGAGAGGCATGTTGAGTCCATGGAATATTTTATATTTTGCCACAAGTTGCGGGAAAATTACAAACTTTTTTTTTTTTTTTTTTTTTTTCACAAAGTTGTCACTAAATGATATATTGCTCACGCATGCCATGGGCATATGTGAAATGACACCCCAAAATAAATTCTGCTGCTTCTCCTGAGTACGGGGATACCACATATGTGGGACTTTTTGGGAGCCTAGCCGCGTACGGGGCCCCGAAAACCAAGCACCGCCTTCAGGCTTTCTAAGGGCGTTACAGTTTTGAAGGCCATAAAATGCCAAGATGGCACAAACCCCCCCCAAATGACCCCATTTTGGAAAGTAGACACCCCTAAATTTAGGGGTACACTAGTGAGACTAGGTAATAAATGGCGGGTGCCCTGAAACTATAAAAAAAATAACTAACCAATCAGCGTCACCTGTAACAGTTATATGGTGATCACTGGTGAAAGGGTTAACTAGGGGGCAATCAGGGGGCTTTATGCGGTAGTATATGGGGGTCCCTGGCGCTATAAAAAGCTGCGGCGAACCTAAATACCTACCTGCCTAACTAGCGTCACCTGTGACACTAATACAGCGATCAGAAAAACGATCGCTTATTAGGCTGGGTTCACACTGGAGCGATGCGGGAACGCCACGAATGCGCGGCGGGTTCCCGCATCGCATGCCTCCCGGCGGCAGTTCACACTGCCCTATGCGAACTGCTGGGAGTGTCAGTGAAATGTTACTGACACCCCCAGATCAGTTCGCATATCGCAGTGCGATCTGCAAACTCGGATCGCATGGTGTGAACACCCATGCGATCCGATTCTGCTGCGGGCCAAAAAAAGGGTCCCGTGCGAATTTGCGGCGGGTGCGGCGGGTGTGGCGGGTGCGGCGAATGGCTGAACTCGAATCGCACAGAGATCGGATGTGATTTGCACTGCAGTGCGGTGCGAATCACATCCGTTCTCAAACCGCTGCAATGTGAACCCAGCCTTAGTGACACTGGCGACGGGGGGTGATCACGGGGTTAAACCTTTATTGGGGGGGTTAGGGGGGTACCTTAGAACTAAAGGGGGCTAACCCTAACTGCCCTAACAGTTATTAGTCACAAATGACACCCGCCGGGTGATCAGGGGGTTAAACCTTTATTAGGTAATAAATGGCGGGTGCCCTGAAACTATAAAAAAATAACTAACCAACCAGCGTCACCTGTAACAGTTATATGGTGATCACAGGTGAAAGGGTTAACTAGGGGGCAATCAGGGGGCTTTATGCGGTAGTATATGGGGGTCCCTGGCGCTATAAAAAGCTGCGGCGAACCTAAATACCTACCTGCCTAACTAGCGTCACCTGTGACACTAATACGGCGATCAGAAAAATGATCGCTTATTAGGCTGGGTTCACACTGGAGCGATGCGGAAACGCCACGAATGCGCGGCGGGTTCCCGCATCGCATGCCTCCCGGCGGCAGTTCACACTGCCCTATGCGAACTGCTGGGAGTGTCAGTGAAATGTTACTGACACCCCCAGATCAGTTCGCATATCGCAGTGCGATCTGCAAACTCGGATCGCATGGTGTGAACACCCATGCGATCCGATTCTGCTGCGGGCCAAAAAAAGGGTCCCGTGCGAATTTGCGGCGGGTGCGGCGGGTGTGGCGGGTGCGGCGGGTGCGGCGAATGGCTGAACTCGAATCGCACAGAGATCGGATGTGATTTGCACTGCAGTGCGGTGCGAATCACATTCGTTCTCATAAACCGCTGCAATGTGAACCCAGCCTTAGTGACACTGGCGACGGGGGGTGATCACGGGGTTAAACCTTTATTGGGGGGGTTAGGGGGGTACATTAGAACTAAAGGGGGCTAACTCTAACTGCCCTAACAGTTATTACAGTCACAAATGACACCAATGCAAAAAAAAAAAAAAAAAAAAAAAAATGACATTGGTGTCACTGTGACTGGGGGGCAGGGGTAATTGGGGGGGTGATCGGGGGGTAAAGGGGGGGTGTGAGTGTGCCTGGCATGTTCTACTGTGTGTGTAGAGTGTTGGTGCAACTTACTGAACCGCTCTCCTCCGTGTCGGAACGAAAAATACCGACACGGAGGAGAGAATACATCACTTCCTCTCCTGTGTTTACATTACAGGAGAGGAAGTGATGTCACCGGGGATTTCTATTCGTCGGGAGCGATCGCGAGGGGGTGGCCATGAATGAATGGCCGTCCCCTCGTCCGGGATCGCTCCCGTACGAATACCGACCGCCGCAGGCACCGGGCGGGGGCCCGATCGGGCCCCCGACCCGCGGGAGGCAAGGGACGTACATGTATGTCCTTATGCCTGCCCGTGCCATTGTACCGACGTACATCGGCGTGCGGCGGTCGGCAACTGGTTAAGGAGCCAAATTACACATGGGGTATATATACCCCACCCTCCCACACTGCCACTCCACTTCCTTTGCCGCAAGACAGCACCTGCACGGTTTTTATACGTCAGGGTAAGTCACTGAACCATCTCACTTATGCTTTCCTACAATTGCTTTATTGCTTTACATATAACTCTGCTTGTAGGAGTTTAATATTATTATTTTTCACTCACTTGCAGATACAAAACCCCTTCTGTCCTATGTTAACATAGGAATGTGAGGGGCTCCGCTGCTAAGCCCACCGTTTTTTTATTATCCTTTCACTACTGTCATCATACTGCCCCTCCTGGGCTTCGTGATTTTAACGTGTATCCACTTGAAATTACGTACAGGTATATATACACAGTCTAATCTCAGTACCACTCCTGTTCAGCTGTGGCACACTACACTTTGTAGCACTTCTTGTGATTTCTCACATTTTTTCTTTTTCTTTCCTCACTATAGTCACGTTGTATTACGTTTGATTCTGCACATGGTGCGTTTATATTTCTCTGTTCACTTCCATTTGTTCACTCTTTTCTCCACTTGGTGTTTCTTGTTTGCTGGTTTCTTTTTGGGTACTCTTCACCCTCATTTCCCAGCACTTACCTACACTTTATTTTTGTATAGTACCCTATACTAAATAATAGGATCTATCTTTATACCCATGTACTTTGGATATCGTATATGGGTATATTACCTATCTCCCCATACAGAGGCGATAGTTCCCACATGGGGTTTTTTTACATACATATACATTTTATATTTCTTTTTCCTTTTCATTGTAGGTCAAATCCCCCCTCCCACCTGTGGCTACTTATACCTATATTCTCCTCCACTATTTTTGATTGGAGGTAGTAATATGATATGATCCCCTGTAAGCCATTTACCCCTCGGACCTAGTTTCCTTGCTCTCCCTTTTGGGTGGAGCCAGCGACTTTCTTTTCCAACTACACAAGTCTGGCGCATCTGTGAAGGATACGGGAGAAGTGGCGGATTCCAGTTCTGTCTTTTAAAGAGGATTCCCTATGTGAATGATATAGGTATTTATTGTATAATATATACTATTTGATTGTCAGTATGTAGCCATGCAATGTCTGATGTACATTCTGCCTACAGCAGATTGTCTCTAGTCTAGCACAGTGCATCATGTATGGGTATATATGTATATTTATATTTGTCTTCCCCTTTTCTATAATAGATAAAAACCTTCTGAAGAAGACCCCCGAGCGGGTCGAAACGCGTAAAGGGTCTACATTATCTATTTTTATTGTACCTTAGGTTACATCATAGTTCAAGTATCACAATTGTATTTCTGTTTACATTTGTAATATGCTATATTTTTATTCGCATAGTTGAGCTCAGTCCCTGACCACTGTGTCACCTGTCTAATCCTCATTTTTTATTAATAAACATTTGTTACTTTCAATAAATTGTCATACGTCATTACTCATACATACATACATACCATTAAGCCTTTACAGGTAATATATGCTGGCAAAAAAACCCCATTCGGGGATATCTTTGTCTTTTCAGTAACTTGCATATTAGCCTTTAAAATTAGCACTTTAGACTGTGAACCTTCGAGTCCCATAGACTTTAATAAGGTTCTAAATTTCACACGAAGTTTAGGTCTGTTCGCAGGTTCTGGTGCGAACCGAACAGGGGGGTGTTCAGCTCATCCTTAGTCAGGAGTATACAGCTCAGCCTCACAGATCAGGGTATACAGCTCAGCCTCATAGATCAGGGTATATAGACCCCCATGAGTACAGACCTCCCCAGGAAAAACCATACCATCAGCACAGACCCCCCCAGTACAAACCCCTCCCCCCAACATCAGCACAGACCCCCCCACCCTCCCCGGACAAACCACCTCTCCACCATTGTATAAATATAATTCAAATAGTACCTGAAAGTGTAATTCCATTTACCGACTTGCTCACATAGAAATCTGAATCAGGTGAAGTGCAATAGCTCCAATGTGCCTCTATATATACTGATAAGATGCTGGCCTACGTGCCAATCTAAATAAAAAAATTCCTCAGGATGATATTTCCTTTAGATTAACTGTGTAATAAAGATCACAATCTTTTCCTGAAAAATGTTTGAGTATAATGAAAGTGAACATTTTTCTGCTCCTTACATTGCTTGTATAACATTTTATACAGTAAGTCTAGTAAATGAGCAAATCCCAAACTGGGTGGACACAGGATACATTATATGTGAAATGACCAATACGAGATACATTTTCAGTCCAGTAGCTAAACCGTTTAACCACTTAAGCCCCCGGAAGAATTGGCTGCCCAATGACCGGGCCATTTTTTGCGATTCAGCACTGGGTCTCTTTAATTGTGCGGTTGTGCGACATTGTACCCAAAACAAAATTGACGTCCTTTTTTCCCCACAAATACTGTATTTAAAATCAGGGGAAAATCGTGGGTGCCTGTTGTACGCTGATCCCCCGACGATGGTGAGCTTCTCGGCGGCTTTCAGCCATTCTCGGTGAGAACAGGTGAGAGCCGCCGAGAACGGCCGAGAGCCACCGAGAGCTACCGAGCGCCACCAAGATACACAGGACATCCAGCTCTGTATCTCAGCGGCAGGGCTGGGCTTACCATTGGGCTTGACTGGGCTCAAGCCCATGGGCCCCATTCAATAGGGGGCCCCACGGACCCCGCCCATTTAAGTTTTAAATATCTTCATATTAGTTACAATTTAATTATCGTTTTATCTATTTTTATTGCTTTTATTAATCTCCTGGTTCGTTTTTAATTATTACATTGTTTACTGTGTATATGGTTGTTTCCGCACATCCGGCCACTTCCCTTAAGCATGTGTGTATATATATCTGACCTTGTGAATGATCAGCTAGATCGGACGAAACAGCGAATGCTGTGAAACGCGTCATCTCATTGGCCACAATGTCACTTCCGGTCCGCGGTGTTTGTGTTCCATATTGGAACGCACTTCCGGCTTCTGTCTTCCGGTTCACGGACGCCATCGATACTGCACGGCGTGTATCGCCTACACTGCCCTTGAGACATACAGAGCATGGAGAAGAGTTACCACCACCATCACTTCTCATCATCTTCCTGTGGTGCTTCTGAGAATGATCGCTTACATCGTGGACCCAGGACTAATACCAGGACAGTATCCCCCACTTATACGCTTATATATTATCTACTTTTGTGAGTAGCCA
The DNA here is from genome assembly GCF_037356315.1 of Lithobates pipiens. Taxonomy (NCBI): domain Eukaryota; kingdom Metazoa; phylum Chordata; class Amphibia; order Anura; family Ranidae; genus Lithobates; species Lithobates pipiens. The sequence continues at coordinate 246,486,256 of NW_027507787.1, forward strand.
TTTGGCTGTTTTGTCTTGTCCAATTAAACAGAAGTTCTTTAATACTGCACTGAGTCTGGTGCACCTTGTCCTTTTCTATTTCTGTTTTATAGAGCTGTGCTTCGCTCTCCAGGTTGCAGCCATCCAAGCAATCCTAATGATTGTTCTTATACATAATATTTGGGACTATTTTAGGACTATATGGAATTGTTCCTTGCGCCATCTCTCCGTTTCTCTTATCTTGAGGTTTGCTGATTGGCTATTGGCAGTTATGTATCATTTTGTTCTATTTAAAGTAATGTATAGAAGGTAGGGCCCGAAAGTGACTCAAGCCCAGGGGCCTCCACCACACTAAGTCCTGCCCTGCTCGGCGGCACCATTTTTAAACGGCAAGGCTGCAAATTACATTGACAAGGCTGCAATGGACACTGGCAAAGCTGCAATGGACAATGGCAAGGCTGCAATGACAAGGCTGCAGATGGACACTGACAAGGCTGCATTGATGGGCATTTAAATGTAAGTTTTTTCCTTAAACTTCCCTCCTAAAAATAATTTCCTTAAAATTCTCTCCTAAAGATGGGGTGCGTCTTATATGCCGTTACATACCGTAACTTTCTTTTGGTGGTATTTGATCATCTCTGTGATTTACATTTTTTTGCGCTATAAACAAAAAAGTACGAAAATTTAGAAAAAAACACAATATTTTGTGCTTTTTGCTATAATAAATATCCACATTTTTTTTTTTTAAGTGTTTTTTTTCCCCTTAGTTTAGGCCATTATGTATTCTTCTACATACTTTTGGTAATAAAAATCGCAATAAGCGTGTATTGATTGGTTTGCACAAAAGTTATAGCACCTACAAAATAGGGGATAGATTTTATAGCATTTTAATTATTATTTTTACTAGTAATGGCGGCGATCCACGAATTCTTTTTTTTTATTTTTTTATCGGGACTGCAACACATTTTTGGGACCATTTATACAGCGATCAGTGCTATTTAAATGCACTGATTACTGTAAAAATGTCACTGGCAGGGAAGGGATTAAAACTATGGGGCAATCAAAGGGTTAATTGTGTTCACTAGGGTTGATTCTAACTGTAGGGGGAGGGGACTGACCTAGAGGAAATGAGATTGTGGTTCCTAGCTATTAGGAACTCACAATCTCTTTCCTCAAAGAACAGAACAGGGACGTGTGTTTACACACACACACACACACACACACACACACACACACACACGTCTCTGTTCAGCTTCTCGTGCACGCGATTGCTTGTGGGCGGTGGTGATCACGACCGCCGGTCATGAGCATCAGCACCCCCGCGATGCAGCCTGCTATCCCGCTTAAAGAGACCGATGTACAGCTACGACGGTTCGCAGATCGTCCTGACTTGCCGCCGTATAATGAGCAAGTGGTTTTTAAAGCCACATTCTTTGCAAAAATTATATTTTTTTCCCCAATTCTTTCTCTCATTCCCTTCGAACCCAGTGGCGTCTGGTGGTAATTGTTTTTTTTCTTTTTGGGGGCGGAGGCCACGGCAAAACCATGCCAGGTTCCCCCTCCCCATCTATGCTGGCTAGAACTTCTCCCACGCTTCACCGGCGGCTTCCCCAGCTCTCTGTGGTCATTAGACATGTGCATTTCGTTTCATTCCGAATCGAAATTCGGACGAATTTTCATTATTCGGACATTCGGATGCATCCGAATTACCAAATTACAATGCTAACGAATTCAACCGAATTTGGAAAATATTTCCAAAAATTACCCGAATTTGGGGCCACGTATCTCGAGGCCACTTATAGCTAGAAACCCCAAATTTATAGTATAACTAGCACTACAACATCTCCAAATTTGGGGTGTCTAGCTCCAAGTGACCCTGAGTTAGGGGGCCCCAAATTCGGGTCACAAAATGTCAAGCACTTTTCTGCAGCAGAGAATGACATTTTGTGACCTGACTTTGGGGTCACGTATCTCAGGGTCACTTGGTGCTAGAAACTCCAAATTGGTGATTTTGTAGTGCTAGTTCTACTATGTTTGCATACCAAATTTGGGGTTCCTTGCTGCAAGTGGCCCCGAGATACGTGGCCCCAAAGTCAGGTCGCAAAATGTAATTCTCTTCTGCAGAAAAGTACTTGACATATTGTCCATATATCGGGGTCACTTGGTGCTAGGAACCCCACAACTTGTGGCAGGTGACGTGGCATGTGGACAATCCAAAACTTGGTCATGTGGCACTCGTGGCAGGTCACGTGGCACTCGTGGCTGGCCACGTGGCACTCATGGCAGGTGTCATGTGAAGTGGACAATACACAACTTGTGGCAGGTGATGTGGCAAGTGGACAATACACAACTTGTGGCAAGTGACGTGGCAAGTGGACAATGACATACAGCATATGTACTTGCCTTGCGATCGACATCCGTGACTTCTTCAATCAGGCATGCTGACAACTTCATTGATGTGATAAATTTAAATGAAATAAGATATGTGTGTTTTTTTGCATTGGTACACTGCAAGTATGAGAAGGTGATGTGACAGATGTATATAAGTAAGTAACTAACCATCTTCCAAAATTTCTAATTCAAATAGAAAAGATTAGAAAAAAAAATTAATAGAATAAAATAGAAAGAATATACAACCATCTTCTGAAATTCAAATTTCAAATAGAATAAATTTGAATTTTGAATAGTATGAATTCACATTTTTAAAGAAAAGATTATAATAAAATAGAAAATAGACTAGAAAAACGATAGAGCAGAACAGAATAGAATATATTATATTTTATTCTGTTCTGTTCTATTGTTTTCTAATCTATTCTTTTATATTCTATTAAAATCTTTTCTATTAAAATCGAAATCATTCTATACGAAATTCGAATTTCAGAAGATGATGGTTTTATAATATATATATATTTCTTTCCGACATTCGAATTTCGTATATAGAATGATTTAGAATTTGAATAGAAAGATTAGAATAGAAATAGAGAATAGACTAGAAAACCAATAGAACAGAATAGAATATATTATATTTTATTCTATTCTGCTCTATTGTTTTTCTAGTCTAATCTTTTATATTCTATTAAAATCTTTTCTATTCAAGTCAAAATCAGTATATACTAAATGTGAATTTCGGAAGATGTTTTTTTTTTTATTTCTTTTGCAGATTACTATTTGTTTCCATAAGATCTCCTGCAGACTATTAGCATCTATATCTTTTTTTGCAGATCTCCTACAGACTATTAGTATCTATTTTGTTTTCTCACCAGATCTCCTGCAGACTATTAGCATCTATTTCTTTTCTTTTTTTAGCAGATCTCCTGTAGACTATTAACAGCTATTTCACATCTTTCTTTTTTTTTTGCAGATCTCCTGCAGACTGTTAGAATCAATTAAATTTTTTTGCAGATTACTATTTATTTCCATCAGATCTCCTACAGTATAGTAACATCTATTTCATTTTATTTGCAGATCTTCTGCAGACTATTAGCATCTATTTCATTTTTCTTTTGTTATTTTGCATTTTGCCTATCACATCTAGCTGACGATCAACAGCCACAGGAGATAAGGCTACTGAACCACCACTGCACCCAGCCAGCGCAGAGACTGACTCTACAGGACTTCATGATGTGCTTCATTTACCTTACCGAGATGTAAGTGCTTTTATGCCTTGTTAAAAATAGGATTTTTATAACAGCTTACCTGTAAAATCCTTTTCTTGGAGTACATCATGGGACACAGAGCACCATAGTAATAACTATGTGGGTTATACGCCACCTTTAGGTGAATGGACACTGGTACTCCAAAAAAAACACAAGTCCCCCTCCCTATATAACCTCTCCCATACCGGGAGTACCTCAGTTTTTGTAGCATGATGTGGGTGGGATCTTTGTGTCCCATGATGTACTTCAAGAAAAGGATTTTATAGGTAAGCTGTTATAAAAATACTATTTTCTTTATCGTACATCACGGGACACAGAGCACCATAGTAATAACTATGTGGGATGTCCCAAAGCTATGCCACCTGAGGGGAGGGAGACACAAAGCGAAACAGCCGCCGCCAGGTGTGAGGACCTATACTGCTGCCTGCAGCACACTGGGCCTGAAGGCGGTGTCCTCCTGCCATCTTACATCCGTTTGATAGAATCTTGTGAATGTATGTACTGACGACCAAGTAGTGGCCTTGCAAATCTGAGCCACAGAGGCTTGGTGATGCACTGCCCATGAAGCACTGACTGCCCGGGTAGAGTGCACTTTAATCTGAAAGGGAGGAACCTTTCTTTTCAAACCATAAGCCTGACTAATCACCTGACGAATCCATGTAGCAATAGTAGATTTCAATGCTGCCTGGCCCTTTCTGGGAACTTCTGGCAACACAAACAAAACATCAGTATTCCGTGTCTGAGCTGTCGCTTTCAGATACATATCTGAATATATACATATAACCTTTCCCTTCAAAGAAAAGGATGCGTCCGAGCCCGGAAGACTCCAGTGTATATGCTGTTTGTTCGTTTCTTCAATTGTAAGTGGATATTATATTATTCTTAAAACTATTTTTTAAATACTACACCATGGAGTCCTCTGCTTGCCTTTCCATGCTTTTGAGTGCTGCCAATCTGAGAGCTTTTATGTTTATAATTCCGAAGTTTGATCGCCCCCCCCCCACAAAACCCATCTGGTTGCGTTGGATTAGAGAAGGTATGAAATCTGCTAATTGTTGGCTAGGAGCTTGGCATATACTTTAATGTCTGTGTTTAATAAAGATATGGGTCTGAAGTTACTTGGTGTTGTTGGATCTTTTTCCAGGTTTTGGTAAAGTGACTATGTACGCTTTTAGCATCTCTGGGGGGAATGTTGCTTCTTTAGAAGCCTTTGTGAAGACCTTTTGCATGGGTGGAGCAAGTGTATTTTGTGAAACCGTCTGGTCCAAGTGATTTGCCATTGGCGATTGTTGACCCAATTTCAAATGTTGTAAATGGGGATTATTATGATTCTCATGTAGGCCTTATGGGCATTCCAGAGTGTGAATGGGTTATCTATGGAATTTTCATTGTTCTGAAAGAAGAATAGGAGGTGTTGAGATATTTCTTTGGAGGTTTTTGGTTCTTGTAACAATCTTATGTAGCGGCCATAACCCTCGATTTGGCGGCCTTGACTTTTGGGCTTATCGGTTACTTCCGCTTCCCAGGGTTAGTACCCAACAACTTTTGACGCTGACACCATAAAAGTCCTTTAGGCCGCGTACACACGGGCGGACTGTATGGCCTACTTAGTCCGTCGAAACACATTTCAGCAGACAGTCCGCTCGTGTGTGGGCTTCAGCTGACTTTTTCAGCGTGCATTCTGGCGTACTAAGTATTTCGGAATTTCCGTAATTCTGTCCGTCATACTTTGGTTTCAGCGGACAATCCGCTCGTGAGTAGGCTAGTTCGACGGACTAAGAATGGCGCATGCTCAGAAAGGATTTACACGGCCGAAGGGTGCTTTGCTGTGTATTGGACTTCCTATTTCTAGTCCCGTCGTACGTGCTGTACACCTCATCGCGCAAGCTTTCGACGGACTGTTTGTGCATCCGTGTGTGGTCAAGTCCGTTCATTCGAAAGTATGACGGACTGTCCGTCGGATTGTATGACGGACTAAGTAGGCCATACAATCCGCCCGTGTGTACGCGGCCTTAGAAAGGTTTTTATTTGCAGGGGTAACATCCAACAAACACAGTTTCGTATGGGAACTGAGGGCAAGGGTGAAGAAACTCAGACACCTTGAACTGCTAGTCATCAGAAAGTCTCTAATACAACCCAGAGAGTAGCCACTCGCAGCTGGGCGCTTCAAGGCTGAACAAATCTCTAGCCAGAGTTTATGGCAGTCAGCCATTTGATCCGGAACTTACAAAGTCTTTGACCTTGAATAAAGCTTGCAACTGAAAATGAAAAGGAACCTTTCTTCGGTACCTGGAACGTTCTCTGTCTCCTTGGCAGTACTGGAAAAGTGTGGATTCATTAGTGTCCTTGACAACCCAGCAACCAGTCACTTCTTGAGATGCCAGCTTGTTGGCCCTCCTCCGAAGAGTCCTCCCCTGACCGCTTACACAGGCTTCGGTGCCCTTCCAATTTGAGGGCACACCCGAACGCCTTGAATCCTCCTTCAGTTACTGCACCTCGGACCAGCCGGGTTCTGAGACAGGGGAACAGATGGATCCTTACCCCAGACCATGCGGGTCTAATGGGGCTAGTCAAAACGACCATGTTGCGTGGCGGCACACGCTCCCTTGACCGGGACCCCTCGCTGGGCTACCCGGTCCAGATACAGGAACAGGCAGCTATGGCCTCACGAACGACCCTGAACATGTGACTCCAACATCTTAAGTACCCTTCCCCAGACTCCTCAGCGGGGCCAGATGCATCCACTGATTGGCTCCGGGGAATGCTGATACCTAAAGCGTCCAACCAGGCCTGGTTCTGGGCCTTTCATGTGCACCTAACTGTACACATGGCCAGGCAGAACTCTAACACAGCCCAGCCAAACTGATGCCAAAGTTAAACCTACACAATCAGCCCTCAGAACCCCTTTACTGTTCTGCGGAAAAACTAAATTTGTACATAGCAGACACCTTGTCCAAAGTGTCACCGCTACACATCCCCCCCAGTCATTTAGACGATGTCCCCATCATCTAGGCAAAAACCAGGGCAAAAATCCTATCCTATTTTTAAAAAAAAAGGAAAAAACAGATGCGGTACCTGAGTTTTTCGTAGGTATTGGGAAAGGGAAGAAAGGGAAACACATTTAAAACATTTAACATTTTCACAACACATTTAAATGCTGTACATATACCACCCAGCTAAACAGACTAACCCACCCAATCTCCAATGAGCTTGACAGTCGATCTCGGTGCATCCTAAAAAAGAAAAAAACACAACATACAAGGCAATACTGTACACTATACATTTTGTTTTAAAGAGTGAAATTCCACTGCTGCTTCAATGGAATTTCCTTCTTCAAAGACACATAAAATTCTTTTTTTTTCTTTGTTTCTTTCCTTCCGAATCACGCCACCTAGTGGTCAGAGCCGCTGTAACTGCAAGTCTTTTAGAAACCAGAATGCTGTGAGCTAAGAGCCTGTAGAACTTTACATGTAGTTTCCTGTAGCAAACACCTGCCTATCTACCCCACAGTCCTTGTAACTTGCAGAAAGATATCGCAAAAACTGAAGACACAAAGAAGTTCTTTTTGCGAAAATTTAAAAGACTTGACTCCAGGAACAATTCACCAATAAAACCATGGATCGGGCAAAATTAGGTCTTTTCCTTGTGCATCTACGGTAGTGATAAAGTATATAGCACTCTCTTTATCCAGTCTGCAGATCACAACTTGTCACAATAGACATGCCAACCATAGTTCCAATGCAACAGACATCCTTGGAATCAGTCAAACATTTTCCGGACGAAAAATGTCTTCCGCAGTGGCTTTTAGACCTTAACCACTTGCCGACCGCCGCACGACGATGTACGTCCTATTTTTGAAGAGGGATATCTCGGTAACGGCAGCAGCTGCTGCCACAACCGAGATATCCATCTCTTCAGGCGGCGGTCGGCTGTACGATAACGGTGGTCTCCGCGGCGGATTCGCCGTGAGATCACCGCTATCGGCGGTGGGAGAGGTGCCACCCCCCTCCTGCCACCCTCCCGCACCTTCCGACGCTTACCGGAGCCGTCGGTAGCGGCGGAGGCGATCGGGTCCTTTCGTCTGCTGGGCATAGAGAAAAGTGAGGCTAAGATGGCCCCCAGTCGTCTCTATACCATAGGAGGGCGGAAGCGACGTCAAAGCGTCACTTCCGCCCATACCTCTTAAAGGTATATTTTTTTTAGATGTCAGATTTTATTTTATTTTTTTTTAAAATTTTTTTTTGCATTTTAGCCCAAATATGAGATCTGAGGACTTTTTGACCCCCCAGATCTCATATTTAAGAGGACCTGTCATGCTTTTTTCTATTACAAGGGATGTTTACATTCCTTGTAATAGGAATAAAAGTGATTCATTTTTTTTTTTTTTTAAAACAGTGTAAAAATAAATAAAATCAATTAAAATAAATAAGAAAATTTTTTTTTTTTTAAAAACACCCCGTCACGACGAGCTTGCGCACAGAAGCGAGCGCATACGTGAGTAGCGCCCGCATATGAAAACAGTGGTCAAACCACACATGTGAGGTATCGCCGCGATCGGTAGAGTGAGAGAAATAATTCTAGCCCTAGACCTCCTCTGTAACGCAAAAAATGCAACCTATAGAATTTTTTAAATGTCGCTTATGGAGATTTTTTAGGCTAAAAGTTTGACGCCATTCCACGAGCGGGCGCAATTTTGAAGCGTGACGTGTTGGGTATCAATTTACTCGGCGTACCATTATCTTTCACAATATAAAAAAAAAAATTGGGCTAATTTTACTGTTGTCTTATTTTTTTATTCAAAAAAGTGAATTTTTTCCCAAAAAAGTGCGCTTGTAAGACCGCTGCGCAAATACGGTGTGAAAAAAAGTATTTCAATGACCGCCATTTTATTCTCTAGGGCAGTGATGGCGAACCTTGACACCCCAGATGTTTTGGAACTACATTTCCCATGATGCTCACCTACACTACAGTGCATAAGCATCATGGGAAATGTAGTTCCAAAACATCTGGGGTGCCAAGATTTGCCATCACTGCTCTAGGGTGTTAGAAAAAAAACAATATAAAATGTTTGGGGGGTTCTAAGTAATTTTCTAGCAAAAAAAACTGTTTTAAACATGTAAACACCAAGTCTGAAAAAGAGGCCTGGTCCTTAAGTGGTTAAGGTGATCCTGGACATCTTCCGTACGCCACTCCTTCCAAATCTCTCCCACCATGTTCATGACTTCCCTGAGCACATAAGGGAGTTCAAGTCCATACTCTGTTGCCACCCGCTTGTGAAAGTCTCAGGGGCCTAAGCAACCCCGTCATGATCGGGCAGTGTCTATGCACGGAAAACATTTAGAACTAAGCTAAAAGCTTTTAAAAGTTAAAACCTTTACTCACGGCAGTCTGGGTTCAAAATACCAATCGTCTCCCTCGTCGGAGCCGGTCTTAGTTGGTGAACCAGGCGAGGAATCTCCAGCAGGCCAATAACTTCCCACAGCATCATTCACAGCTCCCCAATATATATACAGAATACTCAAGCGCTGATGGAAAAAAAATATATATATATATATATATATATATATATATATATATATATATATATATATATATATATATATATATATATATACCAAAAATTACTTACTGAAAATAGCTGCACCTAAAAACAGTGATCCCTCACTTGTGCAATATTAAAATTATATAAAATATATTAGTGCGCTAAATTCAATCCTAAGTATTCAAATCAAATCAAATATTATTAGGGAGGAGGAGCCAAGTGGCGTTGAGCCTTCGGTGTGCAGAGAGGCTGTGAGGAGGAGTACAATCTGACGCTCTATCTGAGGTTTATGTTTTTAACTGGTTTCGTAAGTAGGATTACTAAAGGCAGTGTAGTATCATCCTGTGTAACACACTAATAACTAATAACACACTATCCCTGGTTCTCTTTCCTTTCTTACATGTCCGCTAATGGTGGAGTAAGATAAAGAGGAAGGAAAAACGCTATATAAGCTATAGGCAGCGATGAGAATGTGTACGATCAAAATGACTGAGGCTGAAAAGACATATTATTAATTGCAGATTATATATGAAGTTTTGAAGAGATCAGCGCACTATGTTATGAAGCTGGAAAGAGACTAGTGCACAGAAATGAACTGTACCTGATTGCAGAAACATTGGATGTTCAAGTGATGAATGAATTTGTTGGATTCATTTGGTTTTGCTTGCACATTGTGTATAATTAGATATTGAGCAACAGGATTTTTATGCACAAAAGGCACTTTATTATTTATATTTTTTTAATTGTATGGATTAATTTGGTGTATATTCATCATCCTTTAAGCACGCATAGCACTTTACATTTGCATTGAGTATATGTAGATAATCACATGGATTCATTTGGTTTGCACATATCCTAATGCTGCGTACACACGACCGGACTTTTCGAGGGACTAGGTCCGATGGTCTTTCCGACAGACTTTCGGCGGATTTCCGACGGACTTTCCGAATGAACGGACTTGGCCACACACAATCACACCAAAGTCCAACGGATTAGAACGTGATGACATACGACCGGACTAGAATAAGGAAGTTCATAGCCAGTAGCCAATAGCTTGCCCTAGCGTCGGTTTTTGTCCGTCGGACTAGCATACACACAAACGCATTTCTCAGTCCGGCGGAGTTCCGGTGGGAAAATTTAAAACATGTTCTATTTCTAAAGTCCGCCGGATTTTTGGCAAGCAAAGGTCCGATGGAGCCCACACACGATCGAATTGTCCGACCTTTGCTGTCAAAAAGTCCGGTCGCGTGTACGTGGCATTATGCACGTAAGCACTTTATAATTACGTGGATTAATTTCGTTTGCACATATCCCTATGCACGTTAAGCACTTTATATTTGCATTGATTATATGTAAATAATCACATGGATTAATTTGGTTTATACATATCACTTTTACATATTTATTATTAAGAGATTTATATGCACAGGGATTCAATAATTTATTGTGAATGCTCAGATCATTGAATATTCATATTGAGTATTTATACAATAATATTTGAATTGATTTGAATACTTAGAATTGAATTTTGCACACTAATATATTTTATATAATTCACAGCTCCCCGTGGTAGGCATTTAAACACTTTCCCCCAAATATCTGGTCTAGGGGTGCAGAAGGCAGGCCTGCCTCTGCAGTGGCGAAGGTTGCTTTAGAAACTGGTGCTGCAGCAGCAGATTTCTCCTGCGGGGTCACGTCCGTGACTTCTGTAAAAGTCTCTGGTACCTCAGAAGGGGCAGTATCCCTTCTGGCATTCTGAGCCCTAAAGGACGATGCCGGGGCATACCCGATGGACTCCTCAATGGAGATACCTGTGGCCCAGTCATACTGGAAGGCCTGGGGTTGCACAGTGGGTTGTTCGACCTTGAATATGTACTCGCCGCACTTCCGACACCTGGTGAACGGCCGAGGGTTTTCGACCAACCCATCACACCTTCCGCACAACATTCCGAGGGCCTCGACATCCCTGATGTTGCACAGAATGAACCGCCCCTGCAGCAGTAACCGAATGCCCGTGTCCACGATCACTGTGCCGGGCATCTGCATACTTGCTGGACCCCTCACCGTAGGCATCCTGGGTCCGGGTGCTGACTGCACGTGCGGAAGCCAGTGCATTCTGAAAAACTTTTTCTCCAAGCTTCCGATAAAAAAAGTAAACAGCTTTTTCCTGATGTAGCCTCCACCGAAGTGACGTGGTTGTATATGTGGGAAAATCTGCAACCTGTCAAAAACTCCAACCATGTTTGATGGCACAGTGGCAGCGTTTGACGGGCACGGTGGCTGCTTTGTATCGTGTATGTTAAAACATGTGCATTGCTTTAGTAACAAGGGATTGTATACGAAGGGCGCGCAGGCACAGTGAAGTTGGTGTATTTGATTTATTCAGGGGTAATCAAGAGGTAATCGCAGGTTAATGAAAGGCCACGCAGGCGCAGTGTGGAGTTGGCGTTTTTGATAAGAAGACAACGTGAAGCAGGCTGCTCTCATGCATGTGCAGTACATTCGGTTGGAGAATTTGATAAGTTGGAACTTATGACAGAAGACCGGCATTGCAAGTGTGGGCACCCAGCTGTGACAGCTTGCAGCTTCACAGCCGAGTGCGCACTGCACATACATGAGTCACGCTGTCCTGAATGTCCAGGCAATCTTCTGGGACGTGTGACGTGTCCCAGAGGTTTCACGGAGGGAGGGGGAGGAGGAGGAGTCGCCTAGGTAGCGAGGCTGGAAGTGGGAGATGGGTACCTGTCAAAACTAGGTACCCACTCCCCCGCCCCCCAAAAAAATGACATGGCAATGTGGCATGTCAGGTAGTTAGGACTCCTTAAAGTGGAACTTCAGTAATTTTTTCAGCTTTCAATCTATTAAATCTGCGACTGCCTGCATCAATCAACTAGAAGAACTGGGTCTACAGCAACTGATAAAGACTCCCACGCATGGGTCAGGACACACCCTGGACCTCATTTTCAAACAGAACATCGACGTCAACATACTCGACAACATAACTCTGCCATGGACGGATCACCACGCCATCAAATTCAAAATCACTACCAACATCACCAACGCAAAACGGAAACCTGTAACAACGCACTGGACCAGATCGCATAAAAAACTGTACTCCGAAGCCTTCAAAACCACTCTGTCCAAAAAAATATCTACAATAACTTTAAACCACTCTACGGAGGAAACACTCAACTCCCTGAACAAAGCATTACTGCAATCAGCAGACTCGGTAGCACCAAAACGCAGGGCTCTCATCAGGAAGAAAAATGCTGGATGGTATAATAGCTCCCTCTCCGTACTAAAGCAAGAACGCAGAAGAGCGGAAAGAACATGGAGAAGAAATCCCACTGAGGAAAACCTATTTAACTACAAAGGTCTCACAGAGAATTATCGGAAAGCAATCTTCAAAGCCAAAAAGGACCACTTCTCATATACAATCTCAACGGCCGCAAACCAACCACGGGAACTGTTTAAACTGGTTAATCAATCAATGAATCCGGTGTGCCTAGAACCCCCAGAAAGCGAATCCCAGGATTACTGTGACAAACTGTCGGATTTTTTCATCGATAAAGTCAAAACCATCAGGGAAACAATTTGTCAGAAGAAAACATCCAACCTCAGCCAGCAAATACATAAAGAGGATGTCCGCACCAACATACCGCAACCGCCAAAATTTTCACTATCCCCAATTACCGTAGACACCGCAAAAAACATCATTAATAAACTGCGTGACAGTACCTCACCTATTGACATCATCCCCACAAAACTACTGAAAGAATGCTCCGACATCGTGGCTCCAACCATAACCCACCTCATAAACCGATCATTCCACGAAGGGATTGTTCCCAGCATCCTCAAACAAGGCATCGTCAAACCTCTACTCAAGAAACCAAACCTGGACCCTCAGGATCCAAACAACCGTAGGCCGATTACAAACCTCAACACCATTTCTAAGATGATGGAGAAAGCTGTAGTACATCAGCTACAACTTCACCTGGATACTCACAAACTCCTGGACCCGCTGCAATCAGGCTTCCGCCCGGGTCATGGAACAGAAACAGCTCTCCTCAAGATTTGGGATGACGCCCTCGAAGCAGCAGATGACGGAGAGCCGTGTCTCCTCGTACTGCTAGACCTAAGTGCAGCGTTTGATACAGTAGATCACAATACTCTACTCGTCCGCCTCACAGAAGTAGCCGGAGTCCAAGACATAGATCTCCAATGGTTCGCGTCCTTCCTAGGAAATCGGTCACAGACAGTGAAACTAGGAAAATTCCTCTCCGAAACTCGGGCAGTCACCTGCGGAGTCCCTCAAGGCCCTCCGTTGTCACCCGTTCTCTTCAACATTTACATTCGCCCACTCCTTCAAATCATCAGATGCTCAGATCTCTGCTTCCACTCTTACGCTGACGACACGCAACTTTATTTCCGGATCAATGGAAAAAAAGATCACCAACAACAACTTGAAAACTGCCTCAAATCAATAGAGGACTGGATGACCACCAACTCCCTCCAGCTGAACCAATCAAAGACAGAGCTTCTTATCTTACACCCAAATCATAATCCCGCAACCAAAACCTCCACCAACTGTCTTTGGGCAGACTATCTCCCCAAAGACCAAAGCGAAGAGTCTCGGGGTTATTTTAGACGCACAAATGTCAATGGATGCGCAAATAGGATCTGTAGTCAGTCGATCTCACCATCTGCTACGCATGCTTCGCAGACTCATCCCTTTTATCCCAAAGAATGACAAAGCAGTGGTAGTTGGAACAATCATTAATTCACGACTGGACTACGCAAACTCGCTTTACATAGGATTACCACAATATCAACTTGCGCGATTACAACTGATCCAAAACATGGCGGCAAGGCTGATAACAGGAAAAAAACCCTGGGAATCCATTTCTCCTTCACTGAGGAGCTTACATTGGCTAACCGTAAAAAATCGGATCACGTTCAAGACCCTTTGCCTCACCCACAAATGCGTGCATAGAGAAGCTCCGCAATACCTAATGGAGAAAATAAATCATTACACACCAAACCGCAGTCTTCGATCAGCCAACAAAAACCTCCTCCTCGTGCCCAAAGCCCGGTATAAATCCAAGGGTGATCGGAGATTCGCTGTCCAAGGGCCTCGGCTATGGAATGCTCTACCAATCAACATCCGCCTGGAAGAAAATCACCTGGCTTTTAGGAAAAAACTCAAGACCTTCCTCTTTTAGCAGATTTATCAAAGCTCGCCACAGCGCCTATAGGCGATTCAGTTCGCATTGTGCGCTATATAAGTATTTCATTCATTCATTCATTAAATCTTCTGCCCTTGTTATTTTAACTTTGGATAGTAAAACATTTTTTTATGCCAGTAAATACCTTATACAGCCCACTTTCTGTTTCTTGTCTGGTCATTAGCCTAGGCTTATGATATCATGCACAGCTCTCTCTCTCGTGAGAGTTTACCAGGAAGCGAGGGGAGAGTGAGTCATAAGAGGACCAATGAGAGCTGCAGAGCTGCAGAGCTAGAGGTGTGCCTCCTGTGTAAATCCAGGAAGTGAACAGGCAGCACCTTCACCTGCTCACGGTTAAAATAGATGCAGCCAGACTGGAGGGAGATTAGGGAGGGAGTGACATTATATATAAAATATATAAAATAATATGCAAAGTGTTTGGAAGGAAGCTTCAGAATGGCAAAGATGTTTTTATTTTTCAAATTATGTGAGCAGACTGCAGTTCGTCTTTAAAGTGGAAGTTCCACTTTTGGGTGGAACTCCGTTTTAATTAACAAAAAACAGACACTAGCTAAGTTTTGACTACAGAACAAAGCCAAATAAATAAAGAATTATGTAAGGTATACAACCATACAATCAAAAAGCCTAAGAGAGGGGCAAAGTCATCAAAGCAACAAAATGTTATCTTATATAGAGTACAGTTAATCACAGCAAGTGATCAACAAAAGTAAATGATGATCGTATAAAGTAATATTTAGGTTTATAAAGGTAAGAGCAAAAAAATAAAAAACAAACAAAAGAAAATAAATAGATTATATTAACAAGTCATGAATAGAGTTGAGTGGACACCTGGATATTGGGGTTTGACGGGTTTGGCCGAACTTTGCAAAAAAGTTTGAGTTCGGGACCCGAACTTGATCCCGAACCCGAACCCCATTGACGTCAATGGGAACCCGAACTTTTGAGGACTAAAGTGGGTTTAAAAAAGTAATGGAAAGGGCTAGAAGGCTGCAAATGGCAGCAAGATGTTGTTAAGAGCATGGCAAGTGCTCTGCAAACAAATGTGGATAGGGAAATAACTTAAAATAATATAAAATACATAAAAATAAAAAATAATAATCTTGACCTAAGAGGACGAGGTCCAAATAGAGTAGGAGGTTGAGGTGGCGGTGTAGGTGGAAGTGGCGGTGGAGGAGGACGAGGTAACACTGTTTTTTTTTTTTTTTTTATAACAATAGATTTTTATTGAAAATTTCCACAAGAATAGCAGCAGAGAAGTTTAACATCATAAATACAAGCAAACTGTAGTATGGTCATATGGCATTGTGAATTCAGTCCATACAAGCAATAAACATTTAAGTTACATTATTTCTTTAATGGAGACCAGATTCCTGCCATAGCAATTATATATGTTACCCACTATGTGATATGAAACTATTAGAAAGAAGAGAAATAGCGATCTAAGTGTGTATGAATATAATAACCACTGGGTAGTCTCCAGAGAGTAGGAGTGAAACATTTAGGTAGGGAGCATGCGATCCTCCAACCCGAGCGCCCCATCTGGGATCTAACTGCGCCCGAGCCAGTGGACCGCACCCCCCCCCCCCTTTGTTATGGGCCGTGAATAGCTCTACTCTTGGGTATCTAGCAATGCACATTAATTAGTTAACTACATAATAGGAATCCGTAGTTAAACTTTGTTTCTCTTGTACCAATTCAGCCACAGTTCCCATTCTTGGTAGGCCTGCCTGTATTTGCCTAGAGAGGAGGCAAACATCAGTTCGTAAGAAATGTGTAAGTGCGTTGTCTGGAGAATTACCAAGAATGAAGGCGCTACCAACGTCCTCCATCCCCTGGCTATCTCCAGCCGTACACTCAAGAGAATATGTGTTATAGTTTTCCTTAAATGAGGACGTAATTTGTCTATACCTAGAGATAGAATGGCTAGACCTGGGCATGGATGCACAGTGGTGTTTGAAAGTTCGGATATTGTTTTAAATATGGCAGTCCATATGGGTTGTATTAGCGGACAGTCCCAAAAGATATGAATGAGTGTGCCTCTATAGCCACAGTTCCTCCAGCACAATGGTGAGGCTTGCGGGGTATAGCAGGTGATTTTCGAGGGAGGTACCACCTCAACAGCAACTTCTGGTAAAGTTCCCACAAGTTGGCGCTTCTGGTGGTCTTGTAGGTAGAAGATATGGCAATACGCCATTGATCGTCGGTGAATGACTTGGATAAGTCTAACTCCCACGATCGCATTGAAGGGGTTTTAATAAATATTGTTTTCTGCTGTAGAAGACTATACATTAACGAGATTCCCTTAATAGATGTGGTAGGGTTATTGAAGTAAAGATAGACCCTCCACGGTAAAACAGTGGATGGGTCGGGAAGTGTTGAAAGTAGGTGGGAGACTTGATTATAGGTAAAAATGTCATCCTGTTGTAATCCGAATTCCAACTGTAATGCCCTAAAGGTTTTCGTTCCTGGTCCTATTTGTAATGCGGTAACCGTAGTAACACCTTTGGTTAACCAGTGTTTAATTTTTAAGTTCGGGATTAAGAGTTGTAGGCTAGACAGGTTTAGCGGAATGGATTTCGAGGGAGCATCGTCTAGTGGGGTGCAGAGTAAGATTTTCCAAGCCTCTATGGCTGCCACCATAGGTGGAGAAATGTTGGGGGGTAACGCGGGCATGAATCTAGCTGCTAAGAGTAGATCCAGTGGGTTCCTTTAAGGGCATTGGAAGGTTTTCAACTCGATCCATCTAGTGTTGGCTTTACCTAAAAACCACTGTCTGATTTGGGCTAGACACGCTGCCAGATAGTAATCTTTTAGAGCGATATGTCCAAGCCTCCTACCAATCTGGACTTGATGAGTTTGTGAGATGCACACCTAGCTTTCTTCCCCTGCCACAGAAAATTGTTCAGCATGGATTGAGCTTTAGTAAAGTATATGTTTGGGACTGGAATAGGGAGAGTACGAAACAGGTATATAAATTGAGGGAGAATTGTCATTTTTAGAGTAGCTAGTCTGCCGGACCACGTTAGTTCTATTTTGGATATAGAGTGGAGTTTGGGTTCTAAGTGTTGGAGAAATGCTGTGTAATTCGCCTCAACTAATTGTGCGGTTCTAGCCGTTAGTGTAATGCCTAGATACTGTATCCCATTGGAGTTCCAAGAATAAGGGTACGTTTTCTCTAGCCGAGCTTGAATGGTAGGGTTGATGCCCAGGCTAAGAATGTGGGATTTGCTTTCATTAACCTTATAGTAGGATACTCGGTTGAACAAAGTCAAAGTTTCAGAAATCGCAGCCAGGGAAGACTCCACTTCCGTCCTGATCAAAATGATATCGTCAGCAAATAAGCTAATAGTATGGGTGTCTGCGCCAGCTGGGAAACCTCTAATTTCAGGGTGTCCTCTGATATATATAGCTAGGGGTTCCATTAACAGGTTGAATATTAACGGGGAGAGTGGGCACCCCTGCCTTGTGCCATTAGAAATTGCGAAAGGTGTGGATAATACCCCGGATGCATTAACTCTAGCCGAGGGATTAGAATATAAAGCCAGAATAGCTGTGAGTATATTACCACTAAAACCAAAGGCCTCCAGGACCCTTGTCATGTAGAGCCAGTGTATGCGATCAAAGGCCTTCTCCGCCTCTAGAGTCAGAAGCAGAGAAGGCCTTTTCTGTCTCTCGGCCATGTGGATGATATTAAGCATTCTACGAGTGGCGTCCGACGTCTGCCTGCCCATGGTGAACCCTGTTTGATCCAGATGAACAATTGTGGGGATTATTTCAACTAAGCGGAGAGCGATTAGTTTAGCATACAGCTTCACATCCGTGTTGAGGAGCGAAATCGGCCTGAAATTAGAGGGGGTGTCAGGAGTCTTCCCTGGCTTGGGTATAGTAACAATTATTGCTTCTAACATTTCAGGAGGGAAAGAGGCAGAGGCGGCCGCATCATTAAAGACTTTCACTAAGTAAGGGGTCAGCATTGGAGCAAATTCTTTATAATATTCCCCTCCAAATCCATCCGGTCCCGGAGATTTATTTAATGGTAAAGCGGCAATAGCTTTGTGGATGTCGGTATCAGTAAATGGTTCGTTTAAGGATTGCAATTGGGCGGGCGTCAGTTGGGGAATGGAAATGGAGGAAAGAAAGTTGTTAATTGTGTCTAATTGCGGTTGGTGTGTCAAAGGGTCCTTTTTAAGGTTGTATAAAGATTCGTAATAAGAGCTAAATGCATCCGCTATTTGTGTGGGGTGGTACACCTTTTGCTTAGTCACAGGGTGAACTATGAAAGGAATTTTAGATTTATGTCTGTTGCCCCTCAAATTGTGCGCTAGGAGTTTACCTGCTCTGTTAGCATGCACATTGTAGTTCATCTTCATTCGCTTGGATGATTTTTCGAATTCCTCTAGGAGCAGGAGCCTAAGATCATGTCTGAGTTGGGACAATCTTTCAGATAAGGCCTGGGTGGTGTGAAGTTTGTTTTGTTTTTCTGCGTCTGCAAGTGCTTTAGTTAGATCATTAAACCGCTGCAGCCTCTGCCTCTTTGCCCTCGCCCCCAACTGTACCATAATTCCCCATATAAATGCCTTATGGGCATTCCATAATACACAATTATCAGTAACTGAACCATCATTATGATCAAAAAATTCCTGAAGGCTGATTTGAACAGTGTTTCTAGAATCTTTCTGCTGGAGAAGATAAGAGTTTAGTTTCCATAATGGACTCCTCTGTACAGCTGTTGGATCGGCAATGGACAACACCACTGGGGCATGGTCCGCCCAAGATATTGTGCCAATAGAGACAGATTTTGACATTAATAATACTCTCTGATCAACTAGAAATAAGTCTATTCGTGTGTAGACCCGGTGGGGTGAAGAGAAAAAAGTGAAATCCCTTTCAGCCGCATTGAAGCAATGCCGAGCATCATATAAATTGTTGTTGTGGATGGAGGGTAGTAGTTTAACCGCATTTCGGTTGGAAGTCGAGGTCGAGTCACATGTCGGGTCCGGAGTGGCGTTAAAGTCTCCGCAGAGTACTAATAAACCTTGTTGGATCTTCCGGATCTTCCTAAGAAGTTTGTTAAAAAAAATTTACTTGGTGCACATTAGGGGAATATACGGTGGCGATTGTGTAGGTGGAAGAGTTCACATCACAGACCAGAATCAAGAATCTGCCGTTTGGATCTTTAACTTCTAGATGTACCTTAAGCGCCACTGTATCTCTAACAGCTATGAGAACTCCTCTAGACTTGGAATCAGCGTTGGCAGTGAAGACATGGGGGTAGCTTCTGTGTGAGCATTTGGGGGAGTCGAAGAGCTAAAGTGTGTCTCCTGTGCGCAGATAATATCACTATTATGGAGCAAAGCTTCCCTCCATAGGGATTTCCGCTTTGTGGGATGATTAAGTCCTCTAGTGTTGATAGTGAGGATTCTCAAAGCCATATGTCTAGGGATCTATGTGCTGAGATGTCGCGTTGATAAAGACCTGAGGTGGCGATGCATTAGACAGTAGGAAATTGGGGGCTTAACAATGATGACTGTCCCATAGTCAGTAACAAAAGGGGTGTACTCACATTGCCGATCATAGAAGCAAGGGGTCCTCCTGAAGGATCATAAGAAGTAAAATTCCAGTAGTCCGGGGTCTCTGTCATCATGGTCTCCTGAAGGGGTACAAAGGGTCCTGCTTTCGGTGCAGGTAGCCATCTCGTGGAAAGAAAACAAAACATATTAGGAAAAAAGAAGAGAAACAAGCATGTAGAAACGAAAAAAAAAAACATAACCAGTGCAACTGAGCACCAAACAGGGTGCTCCACTTAGGGAGTAACAGGTCACCAGCAGTCAGCGGGAAACTGCTGCTATTTTTGGGGGTTTAGTCCGACCGTACAAGTCACGGCCCTACACTCCAGGGATTCAAAGTTACTAATGACCATCCGATAAGGTCATGTATGAGAACGAGCGTTCCTTCCAGTGACCTCCTTCCAGTCCTTGTCCACCTGTCTAGGAGTGCTGGTGGCTGGAGGAGTAACCACATCCTCAGGCAGAATGTCCCATGCTCGCAGGAGAGCTATACCCTCCTCTATAGAAGAGATCGCATATGTGCGATTTTCTCGTGTCACTATGAGCTTCGTGGGGTGACCCCATTTGTATGCAAGTTTGTGGTTCCGGAGAGCTTTTGTAACTGTGTTCAGGTTCCTCCGTTTCTGTAAGGTGTATTGGGATAGATCTGCAAAGAATTGCAAGTTCTGATACTGTGGGGGAGTAGCATCCTGCTTTCTCATGTACATCATGAGGCTTTCTTTAACGTGAAAGAAATG
The DNA here is from genome assembly GCF_037356315.1 of Lithobates pipiens. Classification (NCBI taxonomy): domain Eukaryota; kingdom Metazoa; phylum Chordata; class Amphibia; order Anura; family Ranidae; genus Lithobates; species Lithobates pipiens. Next base: position 246,506,983 of record NW_027507787.1, read on the forward strand.
TAGGCAGAGGAGGACATCCCGTGGTATTTGCTCAGACAGGTGGGAAGGTTTGGGCAGCCGGTGTATTCTATCAATGGTAACGTCGAGATCAGTGAGCTCAGGGATAAGGGTTTGAAAAAGCGTTTTAGCATAAGGGTGCAGGCCAGATTGTTGCACAGATTCGGGGATACCCCTGATTTTCAGGTTGTTTCTCCTCGACCTGTCTTCCAAATCGGCCAATTTCGCCCTAACCCATGCAGTGTCACTTTCTTTTTCCTCATATCCATCGACCAAATCGTTGATCGTATCAGCGTATTCGCCCATTTTCACTTCTATGTGATCTACCCTTTCACCCAGCTCATGTATATCCCGATTGAATTTGTGCATGCAGGATGCCATGTCAGATTGTATGGTACTTCTAAGGGACAACAGCATGTCTTTTAACACAGTGTCCATCACAGGTTGATTCTGCGTAGGGAAGGATTCGATCGATTCCGGCATGTCCCTCGTGTCATCCCCAGACTCGGAGCCTGGGCTATCCAATTCGTGCGATCCGTTGCCCTCCAGCCTAGGTCTGGACTTAACTGGGCTCCGGGTCGCTGGGGAAGGTGGGGAGGGGGGCCGGGAATCGGGTGAGTATGTAATTTTAGAAGGATTCCCTTTCTTAGTGTGATGTTTTGCTGGGCCTGCGGGGACGGAGTAGGCCTCGGCGGCATCTTGCTTACCCTCCATGGCTTTCGAGTGGAAGAAGTCCGTTAAGCGTTGCGGGCGCCTCGGGTTACGCCATTTGCCAGGCATGTTCACGGCTGTTGCCCAGGCTGAATCGCCGGTTTTTGGGGTGGAATCGTTGGTCGGATGGTTCGCTAATAGCCGCTTAATCCCTGAAGCGCCGGAGCTCTGGATCTATGCGACCATCCAGCTCCGCTGCAGGCCACGCCCCCGTAACACTGGTTTTTAATTACATTTTTTTTTTAAATTAGGGTACACCCCAAAAGTGTGAGAAAGATAAAAAATACAACAATGGCTGGGTAAGGCCGGTATACATGTCTATTCTGCACAAGGTACGGACAAGTCCCGTGGGATCCATGCATGGTTCATTTTAATGAACGTGAGCTTGTCCACATTGGCTCTGGACAGGCGGCTGCGCTTGCCTGTGATAACGCCCCCTGCCGTGCTAAATACACGTTCAGATAATACACTGGCTGCAGGGCAGGCCAGCACCTCCAAGGTGTAAAGGGCAAGCTCAGGCCATGTGCCAAATTTGGAGACCCAGAAGTTGAAGGTGACAGACCCTTCATTCAGCACGTGTAGGTGTGTGCACACATACTGCTCCACCATGTTGGTGAAATGCTGCCTCCTGCTAACACATTCCATATCAGCTGGTGGTGCTGGTTGTTGTGGCGTGCTGACAAAGCTTTTCCACATTTTGGCCATGCTAACCCTGCCTTCTGAGGTGCTAGCGGTGCCCCGGCTGCATTGACGACCTCTTCCTCCTCCTCTGTCTTTGCCTTGTGCTTCCACTGTGCCCCCACTGTAAGGTGGGAATGCCACCAGTAGCATGTCTACCAGTGTGTGCATGTACTCGCGCATCTTACAATCATGCTCCAGTGAGGAAATTAAGGACGGTACGTTGTCCTTGTAACGGGGATCCAGCAGCGTGGCCACCTAGTAATCAGCACCAGTTAGAATGTGGGCAACTCGATGGTTGTTGCGGAGACACTGCAGCATGTAAGCGCTCATGTGTGCCAGGCTGCCCAGAGGCAAACAAAAGCTGTCCTCTGTGGGAGGTGTATCGTCTGTGCCCTCTATATCCCCCAGCCACGCACCAGTGATGCCCATGAGCTGGTCTGGGTGCCACCCTGCTGTGAACATGGTTCCTCCTCCTCCATCTCCTCATCCTGCACCTCGTCATCCTCCAGAACTTTGCCCTTGCTGGACAATTGTGTACCTGCCGTTTGTTGGTGCAGGAACCCACCCTCAGAGCCACTTGTGAATGACTGCCCTGAAAGCCTTGGAAATGATCCCTCTTCCTCCTCCTCCTGTGCCACATCCTCTTGCATCATCGCCCAAAGTGTTTTTTCAAGGAGGCATAGAACTGGGATAGTAAGGCCGAGAACGGCATCATGAGCACTGGCCATGTTGGTGGAGTACTCGAAACAGCGCAACAAGGCACACAGGTCTCGCATGGAGGCCCAGTTATTGGTGGTGAAGTGGTGCTGTTCCGCAGAGCGACTCACGCGTGCATGCTGCAGCTGAGACTCCACTATCGCCTGCTGCTCGCACAGTCTGGCCAGCATGTGCAAGGTGGAGTTCCACCTTCTGGGCGCGTCACATATGAGGCGGTGAGCGGGAAGGCTTGAGTTACGCTGCAGAGCTAACAGGCGAGCAGCAGCAGGGTGAGAATGGAGAAAGTGCGCACAGACGGCCTGCACTTTCTGCAGCAGCTCTGGCATATAGGGGTAATTTTTAAGGAACCTCTGTACCACCAAATTCAGCACATGCGCCAGGCAAAGAATGTGCATCAAACCGGCTAGGCCCAGAGCTGCTACGAGATTTCACCCATTATCACACACCACTAGGCCGGGCTTGAGGCTCACTGCCACCAACCACTCATCGGTCTGTTGTTCCATGTCCCTCCACAACTCCTGCGCAGTGTGGGTTTTTTCCCCCAAACAGGAAAGTTTTAAAACTGCCTGCTGTCGTTTACCCCTGGCTGTGCTGAAGTTGGTGGTGAAGGTGTTACGCTGACCGGATGAGGAGACGGTAGAGGATGAGGAAGCGGAGTAGGAGTAGTTAGTAACAGGAGGTAAACTGAAGAGCCCTGCAATCCTCGGTGGTAGAAGGACATGCGCCAAACTGCTATCCGCCTCAGGCCCAGCTGCCACTGCATTTACCCAATGTGCTGTTAGGGAGATATAACGTCCCTGACTGTGCTTACTGCTCCACGTATCGGTAGTTAGGTGGACCTTGCCACAGATGGTGTTGCGCAGTGCACACCTGATTTTGTCCCCCACTTGGTTGTGCAGGGAAGGGATGGCTTGTCTGGAAAAGTAGTGGCAGCTGGGCCCAACATACTGTGGGACAGCCAATGCCATCAGGCTTTTAAAACTCTGCGTCTCCACCAGACGGAATGACAGCATTTCAAAGGCCATGAAATTAAATGCTGTCATTCAGGGCCAGGGATCGCAGCTGGGTAGGGGGGTACTTCCTCTTCTGCTCCAGTGTTTGGGAGATAGAGAGCTGAACACTTCCATGGGACATTGTGGAGATGGTTGGTAACCCAGGTGGTAGTGTTGCTGGCAGATCTTCTTTTTGCGGGGTGGCAGGTGCCACTGTCACTACAGAGTTGGATGAAGAGGCCGAGACTGCAGCAGAAGAGGAAGCAGGAGGAGCCAGAGACCTTTCTTGGTTTTGGAGGTGTTTACTCCACTGCAGCTTGTGCTTTGCACTTAGATGCCTGGACATGCAGGTTGTGCTCGGGTTGAGAACATTTATGCCTCGCTTCAGGCTCTGATTGCACAGCGTGCAAACCACTCGTGTCTTGTCATCAGCACATTGTCTGAAGAACTGCCACGCTAAGGAACTCCTTGGACCTGGCTTTGGCGTACTGTCTAGGGGACAAACACTCCGCTTTTGCACCCTGCTCCCTCTTCTGCTGTGCTGGTGGCTCTGTGCGACCACCGCTTCTTCCTCCGAACTACACAGGTCACCTGTATGACATTGATTCCATGTGGGGTCGAGGACCTCATCGTCCTCCACATCATCTTCCACCCAGTCTTCACCCCTGCCCTCCTTGTCAGTCTGCACAATTACGAAAGCAGCAGCAGTTGGCACCCGTGTTTCTTCATCATCTGAGACGTGCTGCGTTGGTCCTCCTATGTACTCATCTTGAAACATAAGTGGTTGGACATCGGTGCATTCAATCGCTTCCACTTCTAGGGCAGGGCTAGGTGGATGGCCCTGGGAAACCCTGCTAACAGAGACATCAAAAAGCAGAAGAGACTGCTGCTTGATTTGGGGCTCAGACTGCTTGGCTGATTTCCAAGGAGGTGAGGTGAAAGACTTATGGACATCGGCTGCAGGTGCCAACTCTGATTTTTCAGCAGGAGACTGGGTGGGAGACAATGTGAAGGAACTCAAGATACACTATTAATGGCCTCCCCTCTAGTATATCATCACAGCGCTCAAACACCCCTCCCCCCAGCTGCCACTTAAATATTTAAATATATATCTCAGAAGGTGAAAAAAGAGAAAAACTGACAATAGCAATACGAGAATCACCTTGTGGCGCTTAAAAGAAGAGAAAACTGCTGAATAACAGTGTACTACAGTGTTCAAAATAAACCACGTGAAAATTATAAACGCATGTGCATAAATACAGTACAATAAACATTGAAGTAAATTGTGATTAAATATCCACAAATAATAATAAACAATCACATATTGGTGATGAAGTAAATATGTGACAGAAAATAAATAAGTAGAAAAAATAAATAAAAATATAAATAATATTCTACTAGTAGTGATCTAATATCGATGTGAGCAATAGTGATCAAAGTCCCCAAAATAATTTTTTTTCAAAGTTCAATAATCAAGCAGACACAATTATTTTCAAATATGAAAATTATAGTGGTAGTAACATTAGTTCAAAAGCTCCTTTTCCAGTGAAAGTTCTACAACAAAGTGTCCATAAAACGAAAAGCCTCCACCGCACCCTTGGTGTTCATGCCCCCCTTATTTAGAACACTCACCAGCAGTATTGCCCAGCACTCTCGTGTCGGGCAAAAATCGCTTTTAGTAAATAAAGATGATTAATATTTCTCCAGCCAACTCTTGTAACAGACTTCGCAGCAGAGGGTAATGATTTAATATCTAAGGCCGCGTACACACGGGCGGACTGTTCGCCAACTTTATCCGCTGAACAGTGTTTCAGCGGACAGTCCGCTCGTGTGTGGGCTTCAGCGGACAGTTTCAGCGGACAGTCTGACGAACAAAGTTTTTCGGAAATCCCGTAAAACTGTCCGCTGAAACTTGGTTTGAGCGGACAGTCCGCCCGTGTGTAGGCTTGTTCGTCAAACTAAGTTCCGCGCAAAGGATTTACACGGCGAAGGTTGCATTGCAGTGTATTGGACGTCGTATTTCTCGTCCCGTCGTACGTGCCATTCACGTCATCGCGCAAGTTTCAGCGGACTGTTCGTTCGTCCATGCTAATTTTGAGCGGACTGTCCGCTCAAACTGTTTGACGAACAAAGTTGGGCGAACAGTCCGCCCGTGTGTACGCGGCCTCAGAATTACCTCGGGGAGACAAAAGAGACTTCCCATAGTGCAAAATTGCAAAACTGTTTTTAATCTCAATAAAAGAATCGATTAAAATCACACTCACATGGATCAAATTAAAAGCAGGCACTTCAAATAGACATTCCACTTATCAATCAGGAGATCCTTCCCTCATAGGCATTGGTGAGCACTCTGGAAGCAGGCTAGGTTAATACCAAAAAGCACCGTCTCTATATATGGTAGCTGTGTGGTACCTGACAGCAGACAACCAAACTTGAAAGCAGCACCAAAAAGTAATGTCCAGCAATATGCAGCAAACACTGCAAAATTATATATTTTTTTGCTCTAAATGGGTCTTTTTAGAATAGCAGAATAGAGCAACAGTATCTAAAGGGTGTATCTCACACGTACAGATACAGACTAGGCCGCAATTTAAGATTTTTCACCAAAATGTGTTTTTTTGAATATCAAAATAGAGCAACAATAGTGCAAAAATAGAGCACCTAAAGTGTGTATCTCACACAAACAGATATGCAGGAAACACTGCATTTTTAATTTTTTTTGCCCTATATGTGTTTTTTTGAATACCAGAATAGAGCAACAGTATCTAAAGAGTGTACCTCACACATACAGATACAGATTAGGCCGCAATTTAAGATTTTTCCCCTAAATGTGTTTTTTTATGAATAGCAGAATAGAGCAACAGTATCTAAAGGGTGTATCTCAAAGGTACAGCTATGCAGAAAATGCACCCAAAATTTTTTTTTTGCCCTAAATAAAACTGAATAAAATAACGGTATCTAAAGTGTGTATCTCACACGTACAGATATGAAGGAAACACTACAAAATATTTTTGCCCTAAATTGGTGTTTTTAGAATAGTAGAATAGAGCAACAGTATCTAAAGGGTGTATCTCACACGTACAGATATGCAGAAAAGGCACCAAAAAATTTTTTTTGCCCTAAATAATATTTTTTTAAATAGCAGAATAGAAGAACAGTATCTAAAGTGTGTATCTCACACGTACAGATATGCATAAAACGTTGCCATAATTTTTTTTGCCCTAAATATATATATTTTTTTGGAATAGCAGAATAAAACAACAGTATCTAAAGTGTGTATCTCACCAAATACAGATATGCAGAAAACGCAGCAAAAATGGGATTTTTATATACAGCTTACCTGTAAAATCCTTTTCTTGAGAGTACATCACGGGACACAGGAGCTTCATTACATAGTGGGTTATATAGGCACCTCTGGTGATTGGACACTGGTTAACCCCAATTAAGGAGAATTCCTCCCCTATATAACCCCTCCCAAATGGGAGGCACCTCAGTTTTGTAGCAAAGCAATAAGAAACCACGTAAAACCCCAGAGGGGCGGGAGCCCTGTGTCCCGTGATGTACTCTCAAGAAAAGGATTTTACAGGTAAGCTGTATATAAAAATCCCATTTTCTTGATCATACATCACGGGACACAGGAGCTTCATTACATAGTGGGATGTCCCATAGCAATGCTCAGATTGAGGGGAGGGAGACACAGATCATAAATATAGACCGCCAGGGACCGGAGGACCTAAACTGCAGTCTGCAGTACACTGCGCCCGAAGGCGATATCCTCTTGCCCTCTGACATCCACCTGATAGAATCTGGTGAATGTGTGGACTGATGACCAAGTTGCAGCCTTACAGATCTGAGCCAGGGAGGCCTGGTGATGCACTGCCCAAGAAGCACTTACAGCCCTCGTTGAGTGCGCTTTCACTTGAAAAGGAGGAATTTTACACTATAGGCCTGAGAAATAACCTGTCTAATCCACCTTGAGAGAGTGGATTTTGACGCCGCCTGGCCCTTCCTAGGGCCTTCCGGCAAAATAAACAAGCAATCAGTTTTCCTTATCTGAGCATTTGCTTGAAGATATATACTGATTGCTCTAACCACATCCAAAGTGTGCAAAGATTCTTCTTCTGCGGACTGTGGGTTTGGAAAAAAGGATGGTAGGATTACGTCTTGATTCAAATGGAATCCCGAAACCACCTTAGGTAGAAAGGACCTGTTGGGACGCATGACCACCCGGTCCTTATGAATAATTAGATACGGCTCCTTGCTGGAAAGAGCTGGGAGCTCTGATACTCTTCTAGCCGTAGATATGGCTACCAAGAAGACCAATTTTTTAGTCAGGAGAACTAATGAAGCCAGATCCAAAGGTTCAAATGGTTGCCCCTGCAAAGCCGAGAGAACCAAATTCAGATCCCATGGGCATACCGGAGGTTTGACTGGCGGTCTTATCCGCATGGCCCCCTGGATGAAAGCTTGCACCAGGGAATGCGATGCAAGTGACTTCTGAAAAAACACTGACAGGGCTGAAATCTGCACCTTGATAGTGCTTATGGCCAAATTCATTTCTAGGCCTGACTGTAGAAAGGCCAAGATCCTGCTAATGACATACTTTCTAGGATGCCATTTCCTGAGCTCACACCAGGAAACATATGCCCTCCAGATCTGCCTGGAGGCCGGCTTTCTGGCATTGACCAGAGTAGAAAGGACTGGCCCCAAAAGGCCACGGTCTCTCAGAATGTGGGTCTCAGCAGCCAAACCGTCAAATTCAGACTACGTAAAGCAGGATGGTAAATTGGACCCTGTGAGAGCAGATCTGGCCGGAGAGGGAGGATCCATGGCCTGCCTACTGCCAACTTCATGATCTCTGTGTACCATGGTCGCCTGGGCCAAGCCGGGGCTACCAAAAGGACCGATTTTGTCTCCCTCTTGACTTTTCCCAGGAACCGCGACAGAAGCGGACTCGGGGGGGAAGGCATAGATCAGATTGTACTGATCCCAGGGAACTGTCAGAGCATCTGACCCCTGAGCAAGTGTATCTCTTGTCCTTGATACGAAATTTTTCAGTTTCCTGTTGAACCTGGATGCAAACAGATCTACGTCTGGAGTACCCCACCTGTGACATATGTTCCGAAACACATCGGGGTGTAGAGCCCATTCTCCTGGGCACAGCTGCTGGTGGCTCAGAAAATCCGCCTGCCAATTTTCCACTCCTGGAATGAAGACTGCAGAAAAGGCATGGAACATGCTTTTCTGCCCAGACAAGTATGCAATTCACCTCTTTTTGCTCAACCAGACTCCTGGTACCGCCTTGGTGATTGATATAAGCCACTGCTGTGGCATTGTCGGACTGAACCCAAACAGGGAGACCTCGTAGTCTGTAAGACCACTTTATGAGAGCCATATAAACTGCCCGGATCTCCAGGACATTTATGGGCAATAGCTTCTCGATCGCAGACCATTTCCCCTGCGAACACGTCTCCTCCAACACTGCTCCCCAGCCTGTCAGGCTGGCATCTGTCGTGATAATCTTCCATGGAAGAGGAAGAAAAGTTTTGTCCTTCAGCAAATTCTTGGTTTGTAACCACCAAACGAGACTCTTGCATGTCCCTGGGGATAGACACCTAGGAAGATCCAAGGATTGGGGCTTCCTGTTCCAAGCCGCAAGGTTGCATCTTTGCAGAGGCCTTGAGTGGAACTGGGCGAATGGGACGGCCTCGAAGGAGGCGACCATTTTCCCTAACAGTCTCATGCACAATTGAATGGGGGAAGATCTCCTGCCCAGAATTAGGCGCACCAGATCCCCAATGGCCAAGGCCTTTGGCCTTGGAAAAAACACCTTGCCCTGAGCGGTGTCAATGATCATACCCAGGTATTCCAACCTGGTGGCAGGCTGTAGGGATGACTTTTCTAGGTTTATGATCCAACCTAGGCGTTCCAGGTGTTCTAGCGTTCTGGTGACGCTGTGGTTCAGGAATGCTACTGTTTTCTCCATGAGAAGCAAATAGTCTAGATAAGCCATGACGGCTATACCCTGAGCTCTTAAGTTTTCCAAGAGAGGGTCCAGAATCTTTGTGAAGACTCGAGGGGCCGTAGCAAGCCCGAACGGCAAGGCCACAAATTGAAAATGGCGCTGCTCTACCGCGAACCTTAGAAATTTTTGGTGTGCGGGAAAAATTGCCACATGGAGATATGCATCCTTTTTTTTTTTTTTAAATAATTCATCTTTATTGAGAAAATTTTTCGGTACGAAATAACAATATGTCCCACATTTCACAGAAATCATCATTTCATACATATATAATACAATGGCGAGGGCGTACCCAAACTCCCGCCGGGTTCGCCCTACACCCCAATCCCTCCCCAACCCCCCCCCCCCTCTTCGAGCACACGCTGCTAATACCAACCCTTCCTATAATGGTTGGCTGGTTGGGGAGTAATAAACACTCATTGGGACACAAGGCAGTGAACCGGGGAAGCCGGAGAGAGAAATCTGTCGCCCCCAGCCCATCCGGCATACACTAACCCACCCTCTCAGGGGACTCCCCTACGGGATATCCCATGTCGATCAACCAAGGATTCCATATTGCTCCAAATTTTTTAAGATTGTTTTGTTTAATATACGTTGCTCTCTCACACCAAATGGTGGCGTTAATTGTGTTGACCCATTGTTCGATTACCGGGGGGTTTTTAGCTTGCCAATTTATGGCTATCAGCCGTCTGGCCTGATACAGACATCTCAGGACAGGTAACTTAATTAGAGGGGGAATATTATCCTCTTCAAAAATCCCCAATAGACATATCCTAGCCTCTGATTTCAAGTTGATCTTATAAATCTTGTTTATTCTGAGTACTATTTCTAACCAGTACCCATACAGTTTTGGGCATTTCCATACCATATGCAGAAGGTCCCCCGTTGCCCCACATCTGGGGCAGCTATCACTGGGTTTCTTACCCATTTTCCACAATTTCTGGGGAGTGTAATATACCCTATTTATAAGAAACAGGTGTGATACCTGCTGCGATGGGGATATAGAGACCAATCTCCCCTGTGTAAGAATCTTGTCCCATTGTTCCTGGGTAATCGGGCCCACATCTCCTATCCACCTCCTCCTGCTTTTATCTAGGCCCTCTCCCTTCAGGATCCTACCCCTAATCTTTGTATAAAATCTGGAGATCTGGCCTTTTTCTTGTCTATGGTCCATGAGTCCCTGTAGCAGGGGGATTTCAGTCCTTTCAATCTCCAGCGATCCAAATTGAGCTTGAATACCATGCCTCAACTGTAGATATTTATAGAACGTCTTATTAGAGACATCGAATTCCTGTCTAAGAGTTTCAAAGGTTTTCATTACATTCCCTTCGTATAATTGCACCACCCTGTTGATGCCCTGGCTGCCCCATTCTAACGATCTATCTATTTTATTTAGTTCGGATAGATAACGGTTATGCCATAAGGGCGTATAAATAGTTACTCCCACATATCCCATGCTTTGTTTTACCTTATGCCACACCTTCCTCATTAGTATGTTAGTAGGGCCTCTATGGGCAAATGAGTTAGCCTCCAAGGCTTCAAGCACTAAATTGTGGGGTGTCCCAACCATCATCAATTTATGGTTTGGCGACCCTCCCTCTTGGAGCCCTGCCCCCTCTAAGTGCTGGAGTTGTGCTGCTAAGAAATATGCTCTCAGGTGGGGTATGGCCAATCCTCCCTCCGCTACGGGAAGCTGCATCGTCTGAAGCCCGATCCGGGCATGTCCCTTTTTCCAAATTAGGTCTCGAATAAGAGAATCCATTTTTGGAACCATTTCTGGTTAATCCAGATTGGGGAATTGTGTAGGATATATAATATTTGGGGCTGCCAGATCATTTTTATTAAGTTGCAGCGTCCCGCAACGGAGAGAGGGAGACCACACCACCTATTAAGTTTCTGCTTCAGTTTCGTTAGTAATGGTACTAAGTTCTCATTAAGATACTGGTTCACTTCCCCCGAGATCCAAATACCTAGGTACTTCAGTCTAGACACTGTCTCTAGACCAATAACCGTCGGTGACGCCCATTGGACCCCGGATCTGGATAGCGGCAAAAGGGCTGATTTGCTCCAGTTAATTACAAGGCCAGATTGTTGACCAAACTCCCCCATCATCTGCACTACCCTGTTCAGGGTTGAATCCACGTCTCCAATAAAGAACAGGACATCATCCGCGAACAGGGCAATTTTATCTTCCTCTACTCCACGCTGGAATCCCCGGATGTCCGGGCTTGATCTGGCCAGGACAGCCAGGGGCTCCATGGCTAGTACAAACAAGAGGGGAGACAGTGGGCACCCCTGTCTTGTACCTCTCTCCAGCTGAAAAACCTCAGAAAACTCAGTTCCCATCTTAATTTTTGCCCTGGGTCTATTGTATAGTAATTTTATCCATTGGGTAAAATGAGGACCAAAACCAAACCTCTCCAACACTCCCCACAGATAGTCCCATTCCAGGCTATCAAAAGCCTTAGTCGCATCCAAGGCCAGGATAGCTCCTGACCCATCGTTGTCCCTGGGAGTTTGAATATTTAGGAAGACTCTTCTGATGTTAGTGCTGGTTGACTTGCCTGGAATAAAACCTGACTGGTCTGGGTGTATAAGTTTGTGGATGTATTTATTTAGGCGGGTTGCTAGGGCCTTGGCTAGGATTTTGATATCTGAGCACAGCAGAGATATTGGCCGATATGATGAGACCTCCTGTTGATCCTTCCCCTCCTTGAGTATTAGAATTATATTAGCTTCCAGCATCGAGGGGGGAAGTTCCCCCACCTCGAATGCATGGTTCAATGTTTCCAAGAGTTCCGGCAGTAGCACTTCACCGTAGCGCTTGTATATTTCTGCCGGCAACCCGTCTGGGCCTGGAGATTTATAATTAGGCATTGCGGCTACTGCTTCTTTTAACTCCTCTAGCGTAAGTGGTAGATCAAGACTCAATTTGTCCTGTTCTAGTAGTGTTGGAATTGCTGCTTGGAGTAAAAAGTCAGTGGCAAAGCTGCCTTGACCCCGCAATGCTGATTTATATAAGTCGTTGTAGTAGTCATGGAGTACTCCCATGATTGCAGGGGGGCTAGAAATGAGATCGCCATTTGGTGACTTAATCACCTGGACTGTTGTAGGCGAGCTATTAGTTTGGACCAAAAGGGAGAGGGCTCGTCCCACCCTCTCTCCTTCGCCAAAATAGTGCTGGCGTTGAAAAATTTGCCTATTCTCTGACTTTTTTAAGAGGGACATTTTATAGACTTGTTGGCTATCAAGCCACGCCTTCTGGCTTACAGGGGATGGAGCTTCTATATATGCCCTCTCCGCCAGAGCAACTCTATTGCGTATTACTAACTCCTGTTCTCGAGCTTTCCTTTTAATTATTGCAATTTGTTGAATTAGTGTGCCTCTAATATAGGCTTTTAGGGAGTCCCAGACCATTCCGGGTGAAGCTGAGCCCTTGTTTATTTGAATAAATTCCCCTATCTTATCTAGGAAGGGGGAGGAGCCATCCATTAACTCCAACCAGCCAGGATTTATCCTCCACTCCCCTAGGCCTGTTCTGGTGCCCAGGATCACAGTCATGGACAGGGGGGAATGGTCTGAAACCCCCCTTGCCCCATATTCTATTTCCTGTACCACCTCTACTGCCTCTTTATTGCCCAAGGCCATGTCAATTCTTGATAGTGTGTGATGGGTCCTAGAAAAGCAGGAGTATTGTCTCTCCTGAGGGTGTCGTGTTCGCCATAGGTCGCACAATCCTATTTCGGACAAGAATCCCTGCAATCGCCCTGCTCTAGCCCCGTCGGGTTTGGGAAACCTATCCAGGCTCCCATCTAGTATTTCATTAAAATCGCCTAGTACTATCCACGGGACTCCCGGCTTATTCAGGCAAAACACCAACAGTTTATACATAACCTCCAGCTTAAAGGGCGGGGGGATGTAAATGTTGGCTAGAATGTAGTGTTGCCCTCTCATGAGACCATATAGAAAGACAAATCTCCCCTCCTCATCAATAGAGGACTCTTTACACAGGAAATCCGTACCTTTCCTAACTAAAACGCTCACACCTCTTGAATATGATGTATGGAAGGAGTGGTAATAAGATTGGAATCTCCGATTGTTTAGCTGTGGTGCTGTGCTAGGGGTTAAATGTGTCTCTTGTAGAAAGAGTAAACCAGGGCCGTCTCTCTCTGTTTCAATCATGACCGCTGCTCTTTTCTTTAAATCACCCAGCCCCCTCACATTCCATGAAACAATGCTTACACTATTCATAAACCTTGGTAATTGCCAGGTTAATTGGGGGCAGGGGGGGAGAAGGGGATGCCCCCAACAGGTCCCCTCCCCTCTCCCACCCATATTCCCCCTCAGCCCCCCATACCCACAGCGTGTGCTCGAAGTTCCCCCCATCCCTCCCCCCCCCCCCCTCCCACCCCTGCCCACCCAACACCCTCCCCCCTCCCACCCCCACTCCTCTTCCCATCAGGGCATCCCCTAGGGGTTCCTACAGTGGCCCTCTTATACATTCACCCCGGAGCTCAGGGCGCCCTACCCCGCCTCCCCACCCCTCTATTACACCTAGAAACCCGTCTTGTCTGTTTCCGCCCCTAATATTTACCCAGGACCGTCTAGACCCATCGTTCGGTTAAGGCCATCTCCTAAAACCGCAAGGAGGAGGAAGAGAAAAGAAGAAGGAAAAAAAAAAAGAAGAAGGGGGGAGGAGGAGAAGGAGGGGGCCTGCATCAAGAAAATCACTAGCAGGTAACCCATCCATACACCTCCTTCACTACTTCAACCTACATAAACCCTAATTTCAAAACAACAGCAAATTATACCATTTCCCCGAGTGGCAATATTTAGTGCTTCTTATCACCTAAAACCTTTACACGTGCTAAACTAGTGACACTATTGTTCATTTCACCCAAATATGGTGAGGGAAAAGAAAAAAAAAAAAAAAAAAGGAAGAAGGGGGGGGGACCAAACATAACCTCCACCTTTCTAATAAATATCACATTAGTTAATTAGTGTCCCTAGTGTCCCCTAAATTGCTAAATACGCCAACGCTAGACTATAAATCCATTTGTGCTTATAATAATATGCATATAGTGTCATTTTTCCTTCATGTCAATCTCGTATTTACTCTCCGTATAACAGTATCCCAATTTGCATAAAATACCACTACTAAACTTGTGATTCTATTAGTGCATTCAATCCTATTAATTAGTTGCTACTTCCTATAAGTCTCAGGTTAAACTCGAAAAAGAGAAAAAAGAAAAAAAAAAAAAAAAAAAAAAAAAAAAAACAAGAGGGGAAGAAGAGGCAGGAGGAAGGGGGAACCATGAGGGATCCCCAGCTGGACGAACCCAAAAACGCTGGAAAACACTAAAGGTCCCCTTTATGTTCCTCGAGCCACCGCCTCGCCTCATTTGGGGTACTAAAGAAAAAGGTTGAACCCAGGGCGGTCATACGTAATCGGGCCGGGTATAATAAAGCATAAGGTATATTGTGTTCTTGAAGGGTTCGCTTAATAGGGATAAATTCTGCCCTCTGCTTCTGTAGGTCTGGTGAAAAGTCCGGGTAAAATGACACTCTAGTCCCCTTGTAGAGAATGTCCCTTAATTCTCTGACCCTTCTCATCAAGATAAGGCGATCATTGTAGTTCACGATTTTCAGTATAAGCGGCCTAGTGCGGCCCTCTAGTGGCCTAGCTCTAATTGGCACTCTATGTGCCCTTTCTATAGCAAAGAGTGCTGAAAAAGAGTCGTCTCCCAAAATTCTCTAAACCAGTTTTCCAAGAAGGCTATAGGGTTAGAGCCCTCACTCCCCTCTGGTAGGCCAATCAGGCGTATGTTGTTCCTGCGGTTTCTGTTCTCTATTTCATCTATTTTTGATGACTGGCTGGTAATCTGTTTCTGTAGCCCAATTATTTTTTGCTGAAGTGGATGAAACTCGTCCTCAATCGTGCTTAGTCTTTCCTCAAGTACTGTGGTTCTCTCCACGGTATTGCTCAACAATTGACCCATGGAGTGTAAGTCCATCTTAATGCTAGTTAGCTGATTGTCCAGGCCGCGGATAGAGTCTTTACATTCATTGACTGCAGCCAATATATCCCGCAGCGTAGGTTCACCTTCCCCTGCTGATGGAGATATTGCTGGGCCTATTGCATTGTGCATTGCCGTGTCCTCTGCTAGCGCCGGATTATTTGCTTTATTTCCGATGGGTGACGCGATAGGATTTGATGCTAGTTGGCTAATGCTTCTCCTATCCGAGGACGCCCCTTGTGACCTTGCTTGCCCAGCTATCTGATGGTGTCCTTTCCTGGTTGGTGAAGTTGTATGAGCATAACGTTCGAGTTTTGCAGCAGCTGCCGCTGAGGCCTGGCTAGCTTTTTCTTTGCCCGCGCGGGTTTTTAAATTCCCGTCGCTATGTAATGTGTCCTCCGTAGCCCTTTTGCTAAGCATGGTCTTCCCCTAGGAACGGTTTAGCAGGTAATATAGCGATGATATAGAGGTTATATACCAAAGGTAGGTAGGGCCCTTAAGTCTCTCTAGCCTCTGTGTGGTTTCAATGGAATACAATGCAAATAACTCAGCGCCCTTGGTCCAAGTGCTCACCCACCTCCGGATCAGTATGATCACAGACCTTGGTTCAATGTGGTTGCCGTGTAATACCAAGTAGCCTGAATTATACAGTGCCTTTGATCTCTTGCATCCTTATTTCGACCTTCAGCAATCCGAGCCAATAATTGGGGTTTTGCTGGTCAGGGGACAGGTAGGGAGGAGGAGGGGGGGTGTTAACTGCATATAGACTTAATTGTCACCAGTACTCACACCAAATAAGCCTTGCCACCTGCGTTTTAACTTATGTTGCACTCTCCTCACCCCCCCCTTGTTGCCCCGTGTTACCGCTTAGCCTGGGCCGTTGCCACAGGCTACTGGAGCGCTTCGCTTCGTTGCTCCGGCTTCCGAGGTCTCCGGTCTTTAAGCAGGTTTCAAAACGCCCGCCGCCGCACTGCGATGCGTATACAGTCTCGCGATGGCTCGAACCGGCGGCGTGGGTTCCCTTCGAATCCTCTCGGCTTCCCTCGGCAACCTTCGGTCTCTGTCGGGGACTTTCGGGGACGCTGTTCGCTCTACACTGCTCCACGGAAGACGCTGTAGAGAGATCTCGCGATAGCTCGGCCCGCCGCGGGAACTTCCACCGCCAGCCTCAGGAACACGGACACCACTCCTCTTCAGGCGGCCACCGCTGATTATTGCAGGAGAAGAAGAGACAAAACGGGCATGGTATGTGCTGCTTCTACTCAAAGTTGAGCATTGCCTCTAGGCTTCTAGCGAGGGAGCAGAGGGAGACGAGGCCCGGGCGTCCGCTCACTCACTCACTCACTCTCTCATCCGACCACGCCCCCGGAGATATGCATCCTTGATATCTATTGATGCCATAAACTCTCCCCCTTGCAGGGAGGAGACCACAGTTCGGATTGACTGCATTCGGAAGGACCGGATGCGTAAAAACCGGTTCAGATCCTTCAGATCTAGGATAGGTCTGACACTTCCATTTGGCTTCGGAACGGTGAAGAGATTTGAGTAAAACCCTGAACCCTGTTCTTTTGGGTCCACTTCTACTATCCCAGGGGGTGATAGTAAGTGATCTAAGGCCAGAAATAGCGTTTTTTGCTTTACTGGATCCCTGGGGATCCTGGACCTTAGAAAGCGAGAAGGTGGAATCTCCGAAACTCTAGCCTGTAGCCCAGAGATACCGAAGAGATCACCTACTTGTCCCGGATCTCTTCCCACCAGGCTCCTGCAAACTGCAGGAGCCTTCCCCCCCACTCGGCCGAGCGGGGGCGCCCCTTCACAAGGAAGCTTTTGGGCTCTGCTTAGCAGGCTTTCGCCCCCAAGTCTTTTTCTGCCCCTGGGCCCGGCCCTGAGCCTTTCCTGTAGAGGAGGGTTGAGAAGGCCATCGCCACTGCTTAGAGCTTGATGCTCCGTGAGAGAGAGCATGCCTGAATGAAGGAGGCTTGCTCCTTTTGACTGGAAGGAGAGCAGATTTACCCCCTGAAATTTTTTGGACGAATTTGTCTAATTCTTCTCCAAACAAACATTCCCATTTAAACGGGAACCCAATCAAATGCTTTTTGCATGACAGCTCAGCGGCCCAATTCTTTAGCCATAGGGCCCTTCTCATGTGTACCAACATGTGGGACAAACGTGATGCTTGTTGGACAGAATCCAAAATCGCATCAATCATGAAGCACAGAATATGAGGCAATTCTGCATACTTCTCTACTTCCTCGCTGGGAAGGAGCCCAAGCATCTGTTTAACCTGTTCCTTGAGGAACTGACACAACCTCATGGCTGCGACTGTAGGTTGCACTACAGCGCTAGTCATGGAAAAGGAGGCTTTCAATAAGGTTTCCAGCTTCTTATCAGTTGGATCTTTAAATACCTGAGCATTATCCAAGGGACAAGTCAGGTTTTTATTCACGCAAGAAACAGCCGCATCAACAGATGGGACCCCCCACTTCTTGGTGAAACTTTCCTCCAGAGGATAATGCATAGAAAACCTTTTAGGAGGAGCAAACAGTTTATCAGGATGTCCCCAATCCTCATACAATTCATCCATTAAGGGATGAATTGGAAAGGAATAGGCAGTCTGTGGGGCTTTCCTGACTCCCAGGGAAGAAACAGAGGACGTAGCGACTTCAGCAGCAGGCATTCTGAATGTGGTACGCACCAATTCAGTATAATACTGCACCTGTTTTCTGAGCGCCTGGGAGGAGGGGACTCTCTCTTCTTCCTCTGATTCATCCAACTGCTCAAGATACCTGTCCCAAGACAGGGATCTCTCCTCATTTTCAGAAGAATCATCTGAGAGAGGAATTTCAGCAGAGGGAGGGGATCTACCCCTTTTCCTGCTATCTTTCAGGGAAGCAGAAATAAAATTCATTATTCTCCCTTCAAAACCCTCCAATGTAGCCCTAAGGGAGTCCTCAGTGACATAAACCGGGGCTGGGACATTAGGAGAGGCTGCAAAACCTGACAGGGGCACTGACTCATCTTGAGAGGCTGGCTCCAGTCTTGCAGGGGGGATGGTAACTTACAGGCACTTTTAGAACCCCTGGACCTAGGCAGTGATTTACCAGTGCCTTTGCTACCTCCCCCTGAGACCCTCTTACGAGGAGACATAGTCCTAAGCTACAAAGCAGAGGTACTAGTACAAGTGCAATCACTGTTGTACTTAAAGTCTCACAATAAATATATATGCTTAAACTGCACAACCTGATGCTGAGTAGGTGTCTTAGGTTTGCCTGGATCCAATCCCCTTGGATGCTTACTGCCCACAGCTCCTGTGTCTCCACTTACAGCCCCCTGACGCTCTGGGCTTTTTAAATCTGCCGCCTGGTGCCTGCGCAGTACAGCGCCATGCACACTGATGTGCATGGCTCACAACCACACTCCCCCTCCTCCATTAGGCCGGGAACGCGCCCGGCGTGTGTGCACGAGGACCGCAGGATCCAGGGGGGAAAGGAGAACTCCACCGGAGCTGCGTGGGACCCCCAGACTACGTGGGACCCCTGTGTTACCTTGTTGTGGCAGAGACTGCAGTGGAGACGTGAGACAGCTGGAGAACCAGGCTTCACTGAGCGTGTGTACTGAAAGGCATGTAAGTATGCATCAGGCTGCTCTTACTCCCTCTAGTGGTGGAAACCAGGTAAGACATACAACTACTCAAAATTAAGAAATCCATCATATAATTACATATATATAGGATTAACTTCCCTTACATGTCCTCGCCGCAGGAATTGCTGAAACAGACAAATTCCAGCCTTCACCCATCACGGTGGGCAGTGTTAGCCAACCTTCAGGTTTATCTGGGGCTCTTTATAGGAAGAGGCTCCTACCTGGACCATGTAAAAGACTCTGCCAGAAACTTTTGTGCGCTCTGTATAAACAGTACACCAAGTCTGGTTTTCCCAGAGCCCAGTCTTCCAAATAGAGAGGACTTACAGGCCAAACCTCATTTCTTCGGCTGACGAGGCCCGGGTACCAAACCATCTTGGGAGTCAAATATCGGCCCGAGGTATGGATCCGGTTTGCTGTAGCCCTTAGACCCTCGCAGGGACCTGTACAGAGCTAAAGTTTTACGTGACCAACCACCATAGACACTGGCGAAAAAAAACGGAGGTGCCTCCCATTTGGGAGGGGTTATATAGGGGAGGAATTCTCCTTAATTGGGGTTAACCAGTGTCCAATCACCAGAGGTGCCTATATAACCCACTATGTAATGAAGCCCCTGTGTCCCTTGATGTATGATTAAGAAATATCTTTTTATTGCCCTAAATGGGTGTTTTTAGAATAGCAGACTAGACCAACAGTATCTAAAGGGTGTATCTCACAGTAACATATGCAGTGCTGGTGCACTGAGCTTGCATAAACTGCCCGCCAACACCAACCTAACAGATGTATAAAAGTTATCTTTTCTCTGGCACTGGGCTCAGGGCAGTGAAAAAAGATTGTGCACTGCACCCACCAGAGGCGTTGCTAGGTGTCAAAAAGACCAGGGGCTTCAGCCCAAAGGCCGATAGTGGCACCGCGGAGGGACTCGGGGTGGTCGTGTCGCGGGTGTGTTTGGCAGAGAGATGGGGTTGTGTGGCGGGGGTAAGCTAACTTGCTGGTTGCTGCCTGGCTTACTAGTGCTGCCCATCAATGATGCATCGATGTATGACTCACCTACCTGACACACACTGACCTCACCTACCTGAAATACATACACTAATGGACAGTACAGACATACATACACTGACCTCACCTTACCGGCTACCTGACATACATACACTACACTGACCTGGCTAACTGACATACACTGAATTCACCTAAGATGAGTATTATATATACCTATATTTAAGTCAGTATTAATCGTATGCAAGGAGCAAAAATAGAATATATGCATGGGCATTGCGCACACATATTCCCTTTGTGCAATGCACACACCAAAACACATTGGCAGAAGAGTAAACTTAGACTCAATTAAAAAAATATGCATACAAAATTTCTTAATAAGTTGTATTTTTATTATACTTAAAACAAAGTCATCAACATCCAATATATGGGTGGGAGAGAGACAGAGTCACGCTATGTCTCCTCTAATATTAAAAAACACAACTAGAAACATATAGTAGAGTATCCCCTCCCACAGAATTAGGTATATTAAATTATAATATCCAACACTGTGCATGAAAGTTTACCCTGTATTGATGCCCACCATATACTCTAAAAAGTCTGAGAGTGAATCCCCTCTTGTGTGCTCACACTGCTAGATCGTACTATATCAGGCCATTACAAAATCCACAAAGGTAAGTAAAGGACAACAACATTTAATAATAGAAATAATAATACATAAAATATAAGAAATTAACCACATCAATACCAGGCACTTAAACACCTTCCCGCCCAGACCAATTTTGAGCTTTCAGCGCTGTCGCAATTTCAATGACAATTGCGCGGTCATGCTACACTGTACCCAAATGAAATTTTTTTCATTTTTTCCCCACAAATAGAGCTTTCTTTTGGTGATATTTTATCACCTCTATGGTTTTTATTTTTTGCTAAACAACTAAAAAAAGACAGAACATTTTGAAAAAAAAAATTTTTGTTTCAGTTTCAAAACCTTGTAAATAAGTATGTTTTCTCCTTCACTGATGGGCACTGGTGGGGCGGCACTGATGGGCACTGATAAGTCAGCACTGATGAGGTGGCACCAATGAAGTGGCACTGATGAGGTGACATTGATGGGCACTGATATGTGGCACTGATAGGTGGCACTGATGGGTGACACGGATGGACACTGATAGGTGGCACAAATTGGCATGGATAGCTGGCACAGATGGGCATGGATAGGTGGCACAGATGGGCATGGATAGGTGGCACGGATGGGCATGGATGGGCACTGATAGGTGGCATGGATGGGCACTGATAGGCGGCATTGTATTGTACTGATGGATGCCAATCAGTGCCAAACAATAATGCATGCCAATCAGTGATGCCCATTGTGGGCACTGATTGGCATACATCATGGGCACTGACTGGCATCCCTGGTGGTCTAGGGTGGCATGCCTGCTGCTGGGCATCCCTGGTGGTCTGGTGGCGTCCCTGGTGGTCCAGTGTGCAGCACAGACCCCCCCTCTCAGAGGAGCAGCCAATCGGCTCTCCTCTACTCACGTCTGACAGACGCGAGTGAGGAACAGCCGATCACTGGCTCTTCCTATTTACACTGTGATCAGCCGTGATTGGACACAGCTGATCACGTGGTAAAGAGTCTCCGTCGGAGACTCTTTACCGAGATCATAGTTGAGGGGTGTCAGACTGACACCCCGCAACAATGATCGCCGTGATGTGCACCCCCGGGGGCTCGCAGTGGCTCAAAATCTTGAGGACGGTCTATGACGTCTTTGCTGCCGTCATTTGCTAAGACTTTGCTGCCGTCATTTGACAATGGGCGGGTGGCAAGTGGTTAATGTAGACTAGAATATAAGTGTCTTAAATATCGTATATCGTATATAACATCCAACGTTAATCAAGGATCAATAAAAGTCCAAAAATAGTGCAAAACTGTATATCTCTTGTGCCCATAAAGTGCAGAGTGCAAAAAAAAATAATCCAAAAAAGATGTGCAAAATAAAAATTGTATATGCAAAAAACTGTAAAAAAAACAGCAAAGCAAAGCTTTTTTATATATGCCACATTATGCCCTGTACACACGAGCGGACTTTTCAACATCCAAAGTCCGAAGGACCGAGTCCGTCAGACTATCCGATCGTGTGTGGGCTGCAACGGACTTTTGATTCGCCAAAGTCTGACGGACTTTAGAAATGAAGCATGCTTCAAATTTTCCCGAAGGAACTCCGCCGGACCCGGTCCCCTTCGAAAACTCCGCTCGTGTGTATGCTACTCCGACGGACTAAAACCGACGCTAGGGCAGCTATTGGCTACTGGCTATGAACTTCCTTATTTGAGTCAGGTCGTACGTCATCACGTTCGAATCCGTCGGAGTTTAGTGTGATCGTGTGTGGCCAAGTCCGTTCGGCCGAAAAGTCTGTCAGAACTCCGTCGGAACTCCGGCGGAACTCCTTTGGAAGTCTGTCGGACATAAGTCCTCTCGTGTGTACGGGGCATAAGGCTACCAGCTATATAAATAATGCGCTCAGTCAATATGTATCAGTTCACAGGAACCATGAGGTAGATCAAAAACAGATTATAGGTGAGTCACCTATAATCTGTTTTTGATCTACCTCATGGTTCCTGTGAACTGATACATATTGACTGAGCACATTACTTATATAGCTGGTAGCCTTATGTGGCATATATAAAACAGCTTTGCTTTGCTCAGTTTTTTTCACAGTTTTTTGCATATACAATTTTTATTTTTTATTTTTTTGCACTATTTTTACATATTTTTTTTTGCACTCTGCACTTTATGGGCACAAGAGATATAATACTGATTTGCACTATTTTTGGGCTTTTACTGATCCTTGATTAATGTTGGATCAGAGCTAATCCTCCAGGCTCCAGCCTCCAGCTAAGTTATTAATTATGCTTACCAAGCCCTCCTGCCGCCGTTCGCGTCCCCACAGCGCCACACTGCACATAAGCGAGGAGCGTCGGCGGTGCCGCTCTGCGCATGACCAAGGAGCGTCGGCGGCACCGCACTGCGCATGAGCGATGCATAATTATAAAATAAATGTACCAGACTCTGGGCTTTTCGGGAACATGTTCGGGGGTTCAGCCACTGCTAGCCACCCCCTACCGATGCCCCTGGCACCCACACAACAAAATCAAGCTAGATCACTGAGTAATTTGATTTCTGAATCAGGACTCCTATCTAATTTTTTCCCTCAAAGCAGCAGCAACCTTTCCCTACAAAGCAGAGTGACGTGCTGTGCTATGTGCCTATAGCTTATATAGATGCTGGGTCACATGCTGCACTGGCCAATTTAGTAGGCATGGCTATGATGGCTTCTAAGGCACACAAGTTTAACAAATGTTGATTGGCTGCCCTGCAGCTTTTTAAAATGTGCCATTATATTGCCTAACACCGAAATTGAACCTGAACATACAGTAAATTGTTCGGGTTCGCTCAACCCTAGTCATGAACAACATAAAAATAAAGTATAATGTAGTAAAGTAAAATATAGCAAAATTAGTATGGAGTCATAAGTATCAGGAAAGGGGTTCTGTATGTTGATATAACATAGGAAAACCAACATTCTTCATCTGAATCTTTCCTAAAGTGTAACATCCTTTCCAGGGGAATTTGTATAGACAATATTTCAGGTGTTAGTAGAATAAAAATGAGGACTGCTCAAATCACAAAGTGCCCAGATCATTTTAATTAGTATAGGTATCGGAAAACTTAAAAGGAAACCATGTATTTCATGTTTTATGGAAACTAGAGATATTATCAGATCTCCAGCAAATATCAAATGTTTGCAGAAACCAACTCTTGACTTTAACCGGAGCGGCATACCACTGCGTTACATTTTATTTGATGTTTCCTGAGTGAGGCTGTTAAGGGAGCATTTGTTTGCCATGATGCAAGCTCTTTGCCTTTGTTTGGCAGAGAAGTTTGTTTCCCAGGGCATTAACATAGACTCTTAAATCTATGAGGTGCTTTAATTTTCGATTACTGTAGCCAGACATAAGATTGTGAAGTAGCCCGTTGGACAGGTTTACCTCGTAAACACATCAATTCAAAAGAGTTTAAAGGCCTGGTAAAGAATTTCTTCTGTTTATAACTAGTCAGGTAATTGCACAATTGGAAATAACCAGAAAGGAAAGTTTGGCCGGGGCTGAATAATTCAATAAGACAATGGCCCAAAACACTGCTCAAAATCTACTCGGCCATTTATGCAGATGAACAAGCACAATGTTCTGGAATGGCCATCCCAGTCCCCAGACCTGAATATCATTGAACATCTGTGGGGTGAAATTAAACTGCTGATCCAAACACCCAAATATTTATAAATAACAATCATGGAAATTGTCAGGGGTTCCTAAACTTTTGCATACAACTGTAGCTCCACTTCATTATGACCGATGAATGTATCTTAGCTGGATCAGGAGGCTGATCAGCAATTTGCTGATGTCCTTGTCTTCTCCACTTCGGATGCAGGATCTATGTGGGGTGTTCTTACAGATGGAATTAAAAAAAAACCTGAGAAATTAGTAGCTTAGCATGGTTTGACTATCCCATCCATCTAGCAATTGTGGCATAACATACTTGTAACACTTCTTAGAACCACTGAAAGGACTCAGAGATTTGCTTTGTGGCACAGGGACACTACTTTGATCAACAAAGGGGATCTGGCTTAAACACTACTCTGTTCAGGAGAATGATTTAAAAGGACTCCCTGACAGACCTTTTTTTTAATTTTTCATTAAATTGTTGTGTGTAATCTTTTCTATTTAATAAATCAATTATATAAATCACAGTGTCCTATGTCTGGCCCTCTTGGTAGAACTTTCTTCCCCCTCTTTTGTTATATATGATTTTAGGGTTGCTAGGATTGCATCTTTTGGTTATCCACTCAGATGAAAGATTGATAATTTCTTGTAAATTATAGCTTAATTTAATAGTATTTAACAGTTGATCCAGGCATCCAATTATTTTTTCCCTGACAGACCTTGCAGGTGCCCTTTAATTTATTATGTATTCCTAGTGATGGGTAAAGGGAAGTCTACTTAAGGTAAAAAACAACAAGGGAAGGTTGTTCCCTGGACTCAGAAGGCTGGACAGGTATGTATCCAAAGCACACCAAACCCAAGACTTCCTTCACATCTGAATGCTGGCATGTTAGCTGTGAAAAAGCACCCTTTACACCTGCATGCAAATGCATTAAAATAAAGTGAAAAAGAGCTTGGAAAACACCTGATCGTACCTACTCCATTAATATCAGGTGTACTACCTGATGTCTGAACCCATACCCCACTCCAATACCACTGGGTGCCTTTTGGTGTTAGTAAGGGATACATTAAACAGAACCCTACTACAGGAGGTTAAGTCTATATAGCAGGAGCAGAACACTCACATTGGTTTGCTACGACCAGTTCTGCTTAAAGGGGGATATGAAGAAAACATATACAGTATCTCACAAAAGTGATTAAACCCCTCACATTTTTGTAAATATTTTATTATATCTTTTCATGTGACAACACTGAAGAAATTACACTCTCTACAATGTAAAGTAGTGAGTGTACAGATTGTATAACAATTTGCTGTCCCCTCAAAATAACAACACACAGCCATTAATGTCTAAACCACTGGCAACAAAAGTGAGTACACCCCTAAGTGAAAATGTCCAAATTGGGCCTAATTAGCCATTTTCCCTCACGGTGTCATGTGACTCATTAGTGTTACAAGGTCTCAGGTGTGAATGGTGAGCAGGCATGTTAAATTTTGTGTTATCGCTCTCACTCTCCCATACTGGTCACTGGAAGTTCAACATGGCACCTCACGGCGAAGAACTCTCTGAGAATCTGAAAAAAAGAATTGTTGTTCTAAATAAAGATGGCCTATACTATAAGAAGATTCCCAAGACCATGAAACTGAGCTGCCGCACGTTGGCCAAGACCATACAGCAATTTAACAGGACAGGCCTTGCCATGGTTGACCAAAGAAGTTGAGTGCCCATGCTCGGTGTCATATCGAGAGGTTGTCTTTGGGAAATAGATGTATGAGTGCTGCCAGCATTACTGTAGAGGTTGAAAGGGTGGGGGGTCAGCCTGTCACTGCTCAGACCATACGCCGCGCACTGCATCAAACTGGTCTGCATGGCTGTTGTCCCAGAAGGAAGCCTCTTCTAAAGATGATGCACAAGAAAGCCACAAACAGTTTGCTGAAGACAAGCAGACTAAGGACATGGATTACTGGAACCATGTCCAGTGGTCTGATGAGACCAAGATAAACTTATTTGGTTCAGATGGTGTCAAGCATGTGTGGCGGCAACCAGGTGAGGTGTACAAAGACAAGTGTTTCTTGCCTACAGTCAGCATGGTGGTAGGAGTGTCATGGTCTGGTGCTGCCGGCACTGGGGAGCTGCAGTTCATTGAGGGAACAATGAATGCCTACATGTACTGTGACATACTGAAGCAGAGCATGATCCCCTCAATTTTGAGACTGGGCTGTAGGGCAGTAGTCCAACATGATAACGACCCCAAACACACCTACAAGACGACCACTGCCTTACTAAAGAAGCTGAGGGTAAAGGTGATGAACTGGCCAAGCATGTCTCCAGACCTAAACACCTATTGAGCATCTGTGGGACATCCTCAAAGGGAAGGTGGAGCAGAGCAAGGTCTCTAACATCCACCAGCTCCGTGATGTCGTCATGGAGGAGTGGAAGAGGACTCCACTGGCAACCTGTGAAGCGCTAGTGAACTCCATGGGGTAGTGCTGGAAAATATTGGTGGCCACACAAAATATTGACACTTTGGGCTCAATTTGGACATTTTCACTTAGAGGTGCACTCACTTTTCTTCCCAGTGATTTAGACATTAATGGCTGTGTGTTGAGTTATTTTGAGGGGACAGCAAATTTACACTGTTCTACAAGCTGTACACTCACTACTTTACATTGTAGCAAAGTGTCATTTATTCAGTGTTGTCACATGAAAATATATAATAAAGTATTTACAAAAATGTGAGGGGTGTACTCACTTTTGTGAGATACTGTAGAACTGTAAACCTATTGAGTTAGGTATATGGGTCAGATAACTTCTGATACTGCATCTTCGGGTAATACCCATATAAACGAAAGTTCTTACTACAAATGGTAATTTTATAACTTCTTCCAGTGTCATACAACCCTACCGGGTTACAAGCACAGGGAATGCCTCAGGTATGCCTGAATGTAAGGGACTGAATTTTGACCTCTGAAGCTTCTGCAGCCAGAATTACTGGCCCCTTCTGTGTCCATAGGAAACTAAGGTCTGAAAAAAAAGTGATACATGTATGATTAATATCATAAATATAAATATCATAGACAACAATGTTGTGTATTTCTGAAGTGCAGCTAGATAGACCATCACAGAAATGACAAGACATGAGCTTCAAAGTCCCGAATTTCAAAAGTGCAACAAGCTATGGCTATATAATAAATATACATAGGAAAGACACAAACAGTCTTCAGTGTTGCATATTCCGATGTGCAGCCAAATGTAAAAAACAGAAAAGACACAGAAACTTGTAGTGTTGTGCATTTCTGAAGTGCGCCAAAAAAAAAAAAATCAGCAATATAAGGACAGAAGGACACAAACTTCAGAGCTGTGTTGCTCGACAAGGTACAGCCGTATAACCAATATGAAAACAGAAAAGGTTCAACGTTGTGCCTTTCTGATTAGTAACAAAGTGTGGTCATAACAGAAAAACACTTAACAAATTTTAATGCTGTGTGTTTCTGATTATCAACAGCGTGTAGTCGTATAACCAACAGAAGTGTCGTTAGCAATTCCAATGCTGTACCTTTCTAATTAGCAACAGCGTACAGTTATATAGCAGAAGTGTCACTAGCAACATTAATGCTGTGCATTTCTGATTAGCAGCAGGGTACCGTCTTTTGATTGGCAAACTTTAAATGCTGAAAATATTTTATTTTGGGTGCACAGCAGGCCTTCCATTTGATGACAGCTGCAATTATTAACCACCCCTGCATGTTTTTGTCACCGGGGACTCCTGGGGTGAAGATCTGGGAGTTACCTGTACCCATGTACATGCTTTTAAAATATACATCTTCTGAACATCTGTAAGTTTTGTTTGTGTTTTTGATACTGCATATTATCATACATTATGCCAGCAGAATTCTGGGAGGCCGTTAATTAACGGCCTCTCAGAGTTAAACAACCGCCCTGAAGCCGTTAATCGGCAATGGGCAGTTGTTAAGTGGTTAAAGCTAGATCACTAGCTATATAGGTGAGGTGAATATAGTGGTGTATACTGCAGTCAGGGCACAGACAACAACCACTACACAGCAGCAAGATAGGAAATCAGCCAAAAACGATTGGTGTGTACTGTGTTGAAGGTACACAGAACACCCACTGCTTCAGATGCTAAGTAACACACTACACGAAGCCGCCTCAAAGGCGGCCTTATATAGTGTGGGGCGTGCACTACACAGCCTGAGCTATGATTGGCCACAGGCAGGATGCCTGTGGCCAATCATGGCTCTCCTCGCTGCCGGCGCTGCGATTGGCCAAGCATGCGGGGTCACAGTGCATGCTTGGCCAATCATCGGGCAGCAATGCACTGCGCCAACGCAGTGCATTATGGTCCGCGCGCGCGTCACTCGAATTTTGACGCGAACGGCCAAAACGTTCGGAATTCGCCGAACGCACGAACAGCCAATGTTCGAGTCGAACTTACGTTCGACTCGAACACGAAGCTCATCCCTAATAATTATCTACATACGTCTTTCAAACATCTCTTGACTAAATTTGTGCCTTAAAAGTCCACCACATAGGGGATCCTCTTCTCTTTTCTTGAAACGTTAAATGCTGTGCATTTTGAATTAGCAACAGTCATAAAACCAACAGAAATGGCATTAAAAACTTCAAAGCTGCCCATTTATGAATAGCAACAAGGTACAGTCTAATGCCCTGTACACAAGGTCGGAAATTCAGACGGAAAAGGTCAGATCGGATTATATTGTCGGTAAATCCGATCGTGTGTGGGCTCAGACTTTTTCCGTCGGAAATTCCGATAGAAAAAATTTGAAAGCAGGATCTCAAATTTTCCTAAAAAAAAAATCAGATCAGACTTTTTCCGATCGTTTGTAGAAAGTTCCGAAAGGACAAAGTGCCACGCATGCTCAGATCAAATTATGAGACCAAAGCTATTGGCTGCTAGCCTCAACGTAGTCCCGTCGTAACGAATGAACGTCATCACGTTCCGAATGATCTTTTTTCCGACCGTGTGTATGCAACGCCAGTTTAGGACAAAATCCGTCGGAAAAAATCGGACGCATTTTGTGGTCGGAATGTCCGACCGTGTGTACAAGGCATTAAAGCGGTGTTCAAATACTGCAGCTACTGACTTTTAATATATTGACACTTACCTGTCCAGGGCGCCCGCAAAGTCGGGTCCCAAAGCCGATTTGTCCCTCGGCTCTCGGGTGGAGGTGCCGCCATCAGCTGCCTTGTGGCTTCACTCCCTGGTTCCCTACTGTTCATGTGCGAGCCATGCTGCATATCTTCACTGGTCCCTGCTGTCTTCTGGGACCTGTGTGTCTCCCAGAAGACAGCGGGGGGGATGGGGGAGTAGGTGCCGGACGTCACTGTGGTGATCTATGCCAGGAAATGGGAGCTAATACTTGTATTACACAGGTGTAGTGGTACCCCCCCTAAAGGCTGCTGATTTGGTTACTTAGCAATCCGCCAATCACCCTGCTGCCAGGCTCCCCATGATCATTTAAGACAAGGAACAGTCATTTGCATGGTTTTGTTACGTTTATTGCAGGATACAACTTGGATGGAACAAGGGTTTATATGAGATGCCCATAGCCATTGGTGTATTGTACAATAATACTGAATAGCCTTGGCTTGAAAATTGTTGTACATCTAGTATTCTCAGCAAACTATTGAAACACTAAGCCCTTGTACACACGGTCGGAGAATCTGTCGGAATGAGTCTTATCGGACCGTGTTGTCAGATAATCCGACTGTGTGTGGTATGCATCGGACTGATTCCGTCCGAATCTCCGTCCGACCAAATTTTCCAACATGTTGGAAATATTTCCCGACCAACTGGACTGGTCGGACATACTCCGATCATGTGTAGAGCATTTTCATCGGACCAAGTGCCACGCATGCTCAGATCAAATTCCTACATCAAAGCTATTGGCTACTAGCCTGAATGTAGTCCCATCGTAACGAAATTACGTCATCACGTTCTGAAAGATCGGATTTTTCCCTAACTTGGCACGACCGTGTGTATGCAACAGTTTCGGACACAATCCGTTGGACTAAATCCGACGGGCAAAATCCGACGGATTTGGTTGGCAAAATCTCCGACCGTGTGTACAGGGGCTGACACAGCCTCTCCCCAAAGAATCAATGAGTTAGACAGCCACACAGTCTTTGGAAGATTTAACCAATGTGCTAACCAGACCAGAGATAACACAGTATTTCCCCCGATGGCCTGACACATGGTAATTGGCGGACTACTGTTCCCAGCCAGTCCTTTACTATCAATTCTGCGTTCCCCGGCCACAGCATTCAGCCCTATTCTCGATAACTTCACTTGTTCTGTTCACACTGAACTTTGACTACTTGGCCGTTTTGTGTCCCTAGTCAGAGAACACCGATCTACTCTCTTCCGCTTTGCTGTTACTCCTTCTGTATTGAGCTTGTCCAGCATTCAAGCCCTGTGTTCCCCAGTCCCAACAGCCCGATACTTTTTCCAAAGACGAAGATCTTTATCTAGAGCTCCTTCCTAGTGGTTACATCCCTCCTAATTGGTCAGGGCTCCTCACATGAGCGGCCTGCCACTCAGACTTCAGGTCCCTATTCCAGAACCATCTTCTGAAAGCAGGGGAGGCATCTCCGAATCCGAGCACAGGTGACCACACCCACCACTACACTGAACACTCCCAATCTCAAAATCAAAACAGACAGGCCCAGCGCACAGCATAAGCCTGCCTAAATTTACCTACACATCTCCTGAAAATCATATTCTAGCACCTACCTTTAGGTAGAGGGTGCTACACAGGTATCTTCTCCCTCCTCCCCCCTGAAAGGTGCAAAATGTGACACCGGAGGGGGGAGGATTCCAAAAAGTGGAAATTCCATTTATGGGTGGAACTCCGCTTTAAGAACAACAGAGGTGTCACTAACCAACTTTCAATGCTGTGCATTTTCGATTAGCAACAGCGTATAGTCATATGACCAATCAGAAATGTTACTAACAACTTTAAATGCTGTGTATTTCTGATTAGCAACAGAGTACAGTCCTAAGAATGACAGAAAAGTAGCTAACAACTTTAAATGCTGTTCATTTTATATCAGCAATAGCATACAGTCATAACAGAAAGGTCACTAGCTATTAAAATGCTGTGCATGGGCGCATGCGCGAGGCTTCCAAGATGGCCGTGATCATCTAAAGCTCCGCTGCCTCGCGGAACGACGGAACCCCTACCGCACGACACGGCCACCCTTCCGCTTACCGAGCTGTAGGGACAGACTCCCGGAGAGTTGGGGCACATAACCGAATGACCGGGGGACCGGCTAAACGCAGCCTGGGCCTGCTGTTCGCATCACTGGACGTGTGGGAGAAATCCAAGATGGCCACCGCAGCACAACTCCTATCCCAGGACCACAGATCCACAGGCTTGGCGGATTTCAGGTCAGATACAGACTTTCCTCCTCTCCACACCACCCCAGGCAACCTCAGGGGCCCACCCAAGGAGGCCACGCCGTCCCCGGCCTCCACGGTCTCCCTGCTGGAACGCACCCTCCAGGAATTCCCCCCATCCCCCGCGGGGACACACAGGGCTGCCCAGGCTGCCATGGCCTCACATGAGGCTGCTCATGCAGACCCAGTCTCCCACATGGATGCCCTGTTTGGCAAATTCTCTGAACTGTTGGAAAGGGGCCTCTCCCAAACTGCCATGAAAATCACGGGGGAATTAAAAGCTGACTTTATTAACCTGGGCTCCCGGATCGAAACGATCGAGCATAAAATGGAGGATACAATTGCCAGATCCATCCAAAACTCCAGGCACATTTATTCAGTGCAGGAGCAATTAGACCTAGCCATGGCCCGTATTGATGACCTTGAAAATAGGTCACGCAGATACAACATCAGAATCCGAGGGCTTCCGGAATCGATAACTGATGTGTCCAAGGCAGTGCATGACCTCATTACTCAGCTAATCCCTGACATCCCAGCTCCTAAACTAGAACTCGACAGGGTCCACAGAACCCTTGGCCCTCCTAGGAAGGATGGCACTCCGCGTAATGTACTGGCCAAGCCACACCATTTTTCGGTGAAAGAAGAAGTTATGAAGAGAGCCAGATCCCTGCAACACGTCACATACCAGGGCCACCAGGTTCAGATCTTTGCGGACCTCTCCCCCTCCACCATACAGAGACGGAGAGCCCTGAAACCCCTCTTGCTTGCACTGTCACAAAGAGACATAAAATACAAGTGGGCATTCCCATTTGCGGTCAGGTTCACGGATAAAGGGAAGACATATGCTTTCTCCACATTCCCCGAGGGGGAAAAGCTCCTCACCAGGCTAAAAATTATTTCTCAAGAAGCTGACATGGACACTTCTAACTATGGCCAGGGCTCACACAAACGGCCCACACCTAACAGCCCACAATCCCCGTTGTGGACCCCCGGAAGAGCCAAGAAGGTCAAGGACAATGCACCCACCTGAGTAACATTCAGGCCCCCACTTCGACTCTCCATTGTGTGTCTGACCGTCCGAGGTCCTGGAGAGGGCCAGAGGACTTTTCCCCAACCATTGGAAGTTTGGTCCTCTACCCTTGTTGCCCTCCCCCTTCCTAGGACCTGTGCTACCCCTTTCCCCCTTGCCTTCAAGAGCCCTGGATGCTATGCAGTCTTCCATCCGCCTTCTGGACTGTCCACAACCCCTTACATTATCTGCACCCCCTCGAAATAGGCCCTCCGGGCTTCTTAATGGACACTATAGAGGGCTGCAGTCCCCAGCACTATCCCCGGATATGTAACCTCACTTTATGGTTGATGACCAGCTTGTACTGATCAGCCCCAGTGTCTCCTAAACACTAAGTTTGGCCGTGCCTTAAGTTCTTTATTTTTGTTAACTTTTATTACTGTATACTGTTGAATCTACAGATCGGGTTGTTTCCCGACTAGGGGTCCCCAGTTCCGCGAGGGACCACTTGCGCAACTCCCCCTCCCTCGGTCTCTCTCGGGTGCCTGAGGGTCGGGACATCTGACCTTATGGGTCAGCTGTTTACACTGTTCTTTCCCAGGATTTCGGGGGGGTGTGTCCTGCCCTGATCTCCTCTTTCCTTCCACAGGAACTCTTTCTTTCCTTGCCCTATCTCTTTCTGTCTCCCCACTAGGTGGTAAGCTACTCCTGTTGAATGTTTGCATGACTCTGTCGTTTTTTCAGGTATGGCTGAGCTAACCCTGTCGGCAATGTATTCCACGAGAAAAATCACAGGCCGTCAATCCCAACACTGTTGCCGGGAACCCCGCCACTGACTGGGTAAGTGAGGTCGTCTTCAGATGCTGGGCTCCCCCTCTGCTCCATGGCTGATCAACAAGCTGTTAGGCTTAAGATAACTACCCACAACATACAGGGCCTTAATTCCCCCGTCAAACGTAGAAAAGCTCTTGATTACTATAAATCCCTGAAACTGGATATAATCCTACTTCAGGAAACGCACCTTCCTGTCCGGTATAGTCCCAAGTTCCTTCACGCCCACTTCCCTCAGTTCTACCTAGCCAACGCAGAATCCAAAACCAAGGGGGTGGCCATCCTGATAGCCAAAACGTGCAAATTCAATAAAAGTTTTGAAAAGGCGGATCCGGAGGGCAGGTTTTTACTTGTAAAGGGCACTGTGGGAGACTACCTTTATTCCCTGGTCTCCTACTATGCCCCGAACACGGGTCAGGTCAAATTCTTTGAATCCCTGCTGCGCGCCCTTGCGCCTCTTTTAGAGGGGACGGTTATTGTCGGAGGGGACTCTAACGTCGCCTTTGATCAAGGCCTCGACAAATCCTCCTCCTCTCATGCCCAATTAACCCGGCCCACGAAGGCAAGCCTGCGGACCGCCAAATTGCTCCACGCTTATGGTTTATCCGATGCTTGGCGGGAATTAAACCCCACAAAGAGAGACTATACCCACTTCTCAGCACCACACCAATCCTATGCAAGGATTGACCACATCCTCGTCCCCTCTTCGCTCCTACCCTGGGTGCTCAAAGCCTCCATCACTGACACGGTGGTCTCGGATCACTCTCTGGTAATAGTGACGGCCCTCGGGGGTTCGAGTGGGACACACCCCAGACATTGGAGGTTAAACGAATCTCTCCTGTCAGAGCCATCACGAATTTTGGATCTTGACAAAGCACTGCAGGAATATTTTTCTATTAATGCGACACCTGAAGTCTCCCCCGAAACCCTGTGGGCGGCGCACAAAGCATTTATTAGGGGAAAACTCATTCAACTAGGAACTCAAATAAAACGGGAAAGGCAATCAACCATCCTTCAGCTAGAAGAGGAATACTCTAGACTCAGGGCTCTTCACAAACGGGACCCCCTTCGCACCCCCACCTCCTTGCTTGACAAGACTCGTTTAGAACTCAATCTCGCTCTTACCATGAAAGCAGAAAAATCGGTTAGGTGGTCTGGCCACAAATTTTATTCACAGGCAGATAAAATAGGCACACTCCTGGCTAATAGACTCTCCCCTAGAACCAAACTAAGCACCCTCCCTCGGATCAGAAGTGCAGGACGCCTGCCCACGTCTAACCCGGTCACAGTTCTGAATGCCTTTCAGGACTTTTACACCTCTCTTTACAGCAGTCCTCCATCTCCCAAAGCAAACCTTCTTCCACAGTTTTTGGAGGGACTCCCCATCCCTGTCTTGTCGGACGCTCACAAACAAGTCATGGAAGGCCCCTTTCAGGCGGAGGAGATTTTGGGAGTCATAAAGGAACTCAAAAAAAGCTCCGCCCCAGGCCCCGATGGTCTTTCGATCCCTTATTATAAAGCCTTTGCCAACACGCTTGCCCCCCACCTGGCCAATCTCGGCAATCATAAAGCTATTGGAAGCCCCCTAGATCCCCACCTTAACACGGCGTACATTACGGTCATACCCAAACCTGATAAGAACCTGGAGGATGTCAGTAACTACAGGCCGATATCCCTCATTAATAATGACCTCAAAATTCTTACGAAAGTCATGGCCAATAGGCTGGCCTCTTTTATCGGACGCTATGTCCAGAAGGATCAAGTTGGATTTATACCTGGCAGGCAGGGACCTGACCAAATTCGGAGGGCGGTTGACATTATCTCCATTCTGCAGTCTAATTGGGAAGGGGGACCCAAACAATCTGGCTTTCTCCTTTCCTTAGATATCCAGAAGGCTTTCGATTCGGTCTCCTGGCAGTACATCTTCCAGCTCTTTGACAGGTGGGGATTTGGGGCTCGCTTCCTTGGCTTACTACGGGCCTTATACTCTCAGCCGAGGGCCCAAATTCGACTTCAGGGATACCTATCCACTCCCATTCCCATTACTAGAGGGACTAGACAAGGGTGCCCCCTTTCACCCCTGATATTTGCAATAGCCATTGAAACGCTAGCGATAGCAGTCCGCCATAATATAGACATTGGAGCTGTCCAGTGTGGCAGCCAAACGCACAAATGCAGACTCTTTGCAGACGACATACTGTTATTCCTTACTTCCCCCCTCACAATCTTGCCCAATTTATCTTGAGTACTAGACGACTTTGCCAAGGTCTCAGGCTTACAAGTCAATTATTCTAAGTCTGTGGCACTGAATATTTCTCTTCCCACCCACCAAGTTATCTCAATGGAGTGACACTGCCATCAAATATTTGGGTGTCTCCCTTACACCTAAGACGGAGATGTTGTATGCTCACAAATACCCCAAACTATACAGACAGTTGGAATCTGATCTCTGTTCATGGTCTAAACACGAACTGTCCTGGCTTGGCCGGATTAACTCCATAAAAATGACCCTTCTTCCCAAAATCTTATACTATTTCCGAGCCCTCCCCATACCGGTCCGGAAGGACCATCTATGCTCTCTGCAAAGCAAAATACTGAAATATATCTGGAGCAACAAAGGGTACCGTCTGTCGCAAAACACGCTATTCCTGCACAGACGCAGGGGTGGGTTGGGTCTGCCTAATCTCCACAAATATTACCTTGCAGCTCGCCTGGCCCAACTCTCCACGCTCTACTCCAAATACGAGAAACCGGATTGGCTGTCCATTGAACGCTGCTCTGTACCCTCTTTTACACTAGATTATCTATTGTGGTGCCCACCCAAAGCCAGGCCGCCCATCATGTCTCCATCCCTCTCTCACTCCTGTGCCCTATGGGACGGTCTCCGCAGAGAGCCTTCCCTGGTCTCCACTTTAAGACCCCTTGCTCACATCTTCCGAAATCATGATTTTCCCCCTGGCCTGAATATTGAGGCCTTCAGGTGGTGGCTGGACAAGGGACTATACCGGATAGGTCATTATTTCACTTCAAGGGGTCCAATTTCCCTTGCCTATTGTATTGAACACCTAGAGCTACCAGACTCAGAGAGGTTCCGCTTCCAACAAATATCGCATTTCTTACACTCGCTTTGGAAGAACAAGCCCCTTCCTCCCCCCTTTACTGATTACGAAGCCTGGTATGGTAGGATCGGGGAGCAGAGGGGCGGTATTTCAGTGATCTATGCAGCTCTCACTGCCCCAATGGGCAAATCCCCCTATATGACAGCATGGGAGTCTGACCTTCAGACCTCTGGCAGTCTTGAAACCTGGCAGCTGGCCCTAGCCAGATCCTTTCGTGGGATCCAAAACGTCTCATTCATGGAGGCTAGCATCAAATTGATAACCAGGTGGTACCTCACTCCAGCCAGGCTGGCCAAAATTTATCCCACGGCAAACCCCTTATGTTTTAGGGGGTGCCAACTTCGTGGCTCCATGATCCACATCTGGTGGGAATGCCCTAGGCTTCGTTCGTTCTGGACTAAAATCTTTAACTTGATTCACAGGGTCACAGGCTACCAGGTTCCAAAAACTCCTGAGGTTGCGTTGCTCAATGCCCCTGCTCCTTTGTTGCCTGGTTACACTCAGAAACTAACCCATTTTATCCTCTTAGGAGCCAAAATTGCGATTGCCTCCGCCTGGAAGCAACCCAGACCCTCCTTTCTCGCAGTAAAGAGGAAGATATCCTGGATAATGTCCCAAGAAAAACTGTCAGGCATTCTGTCGGATACCATGCCTAAATTTAGAAAGGTGTGGGACCCTTGGGCTCGATACATGGGAATATCCCTTCTGCCGGGAATGCCCCCAGGCTCTCCCCTAGCGACCCGATCTCATCCTTAAAGCTCTCCCTCTCTTATTGAGTGCTAAGCATTCTGCCACTGTACCCCACCACCCTTTTCGGAAATAGCTTACCCCTTTACCCCTCTGTTTTCCTCTTTTCTTCCTCTCTTCTCTCTTCTGTCCTTCTTGATTTCCTGTTTTTATGGTTTGCTCAACAGAGCTATAATTGACAGGTTCACCGTACAGACAAATTGTTTGCAGAGGCGCCCACTGTGGACAGCTCATCGAATACTTTCTCCCTTTGAGAGGGGGGACCCGGGAGAGTACCCCCCCACCCTGACACAGCAAGCTCCCTCTTAGGGGTGTTGGGGTGGGGGCTCCTGGTTGCTCCCCCCCACAGATAACTTGGATGGGCTCCTCACGGGGGGTGACCCTTAGTTTTATTGATTAGCCCCTCGCTATGGCGGGGCAGGATGTTTGTACTTATTTGCCATTTTCTGTTTTCCACAACTGTCTTCTTTTATTATTACTTGCACTGTGACAGCGGGCTTGCCCTGCTGAAGATTGTTTGTTTTACTGGTATGTTATTGCAAGTGCCTTTGTCATAAAATAAAATCTTTTGAAAGTAAAATGCTGTGCATGTCTGATTAGCAACAGGGTACAGTCTTATGATCAACAGAAAAGTCGCTAACAACCTTAATGCTATGCATTTCGGATAAGCAACAAGGTACAGTATCATTTACTGTAAAGAAGGGGGGTTACTCCTGCGCTAGTACAAAAAAGGGGGGTGAAGACAAGGTTGCTGCAGACACCGTCGGGGTCAAACACTACCCGTAATAGATAAAATACAACAAAGGATTGGTGTTGCGCTCCTTGATAAAATTATGTTCAAAAGAAACGATTTTACCAGTCATACAATATAAAGTGTAAATGAACAGAATATATAAAATTTAAAGTGCAATAAGTGTCACAGTGTGAATTGTGCCAAGCAATAGATCTAAAAAATAACTAAAATCCACAATTCTAAACAAGAGGTAATTGGTGCAATTTGACACATAAACTAAATGAAATCAATAAATCTCTTATAGATGGAATGCTAAAAAATATTAAAATTAAATCAGTGGCATAAGGTTTAACGTGTCCATGTAGTGGGTAAATTGCAGAGTGCCGAGTGCTGGTGTTCTAAAAAAACATCCAATAGCAATAGGCAATCTTCCGTGACTTTTCAGTGAAGTGAAGCTTCAGTGTATATAACACCCGCAGGTGTACTAAATCGTTACCTTACTGCTGTAGGGTAAACAGCATTGAGAGTTATGGAACAAATCACTCATTGTCCATCTGCCTGTGTCCGTCTGCCTTGGACACAGGCAGACGGACACTGGAAGTGTAATCAAGAAACGAGCCCGGCTTTTGTTTTTACATCGGTCGCTTTTCTTATTGCAAATATGAGTAAAGTATTGTTATTTTTAAAAATAAATACAACATTTTTAAAATGCTACACCTAGAAGGCTCTATATAGCCTCTTTTATATACGGACCTGTGTACATCTGAGCACCATCTGCTGGTACTATACTGGAAAGGAGGCTCATACACACACTGATGATCCATAGGAGGGATGCGCAAGGACCCCCCCCCCCCCCCCCCCACACTACTACCTGAGTGATTTGTTCCATAACTCTCAATGCTGTTTACCCTACAGCAGTAAGGTAACAATTTAGTACACCTGCGGGTGTTATATACACTAAAGCTTCACTTCACTGAAAAGTCACGGAAGATTGTGTATTGCTATTGGATGTTTAGACTGGACTATGGCTTCCCAACAGGGTTTCTGGCTGCAGTTGTCTAAGCTGAGAGTGTCTGTTAAACTCTTTCACACTGCCCGAGAGAGGACTTGATCTGCACCTATCCCCCCACCCCTACCCCTTCATGTCTGCCCACACTCCAATCCCCAGTGCTGTGCCTCAGAAAAGTTGGGGCTGGTAATTTGAAGTCCAGCAGCATCAGATACATCTGGATGAGAGGTGCTGAATGCCAAGGGGTGAAGGAGCTCACCATGCACCCCTGTCTGTGAATAAAGTCACCCCCTTCTCCCTCCTGCCTCTGAGTGAGTACACTAAGGCAACTCAAGGTTCTCAGAGCACCCCTTACATCAAAGTTCCCCTTTATACAAGAGGCCACAGTGTTTCCCCTTACATCAGAGTCTACTCCATACATCAGAGTTCTCAGTGTTCCCCCTTAAATCATGGTTCCTAGCACATCCCTTATGTTAGAGCCCCCAGAGTTCTCCCTTACACCAGAGTATACAGAGTCCCCCCTTACAGTAAAAGGGAACCCTACGAGTTCAGATGTAAAAGGGGGACTCTTGTTATTAACTTCATATGATTAGAAATGGTAATTAATAGCAAAATACATGTATAGTTTATACTATGAAAACAATTGCTGTGCGCCGCTAAAGTGTTTGAGTTTGACTTGAAGAAAAGGTGGCAACCCTAGCTACAGCCCACCCTTGGGATGAATTAGAAGTATAAATTGTTATCCTGCAACCCTTAATTAACTGGTTTCTGGTTCAATCCTCTATGCAAGAGCTACATATACTAACCTGTATCCAACGATTGCTTGTAAAACGCCCTACAAGTGTCTGATTGCCTCCAGGCTAAGATTGTAACCACCTCTTGTTGAGGCTGGCTTAAAGCGGAGGTCCACCCTAAAGTGGAGCTTCTGCTCATTGGAACCCTCCCCCCTCCGACGCCACAATTGGCACCTTTCGGGGGGCAGGGGGGTGCAGATACCTGTACAGTACAGGTATCTGCACCCACTTCTGGCATAGATATCTGCAGAAGGTACGCCCCTTTCCGCAGAATCTACGCCCCTTTCCGAAGGTCCCTCGCTGCCTGCTGGGAAACACACAGATCCCAGAGACAGCGGGGACCATCCTTATTGCGCAGCACGACTCGCGCATGCGCAGTAGGGAACCGGGAAATGAAGCCGCAAGGCTCCACTTCCTGATTCCCATACCAAAGATGGCGGCGGCAGCACCCGAGAGACGATCGAGAGATCGGCTTCGGGTGCCGACATTGCGGGCACGCTGGGCGGGTAAGTGTCATTATTTTAAAAAAGTCAGCAGCTGCAGTATTTATAGCTGCTGGCTTTTAAAAAAAAAAAAAAACGGCGGACTCCCGCTTTAATTGATCTCTAGGTCTGTGCTCGTTAAGATCTTAGATGCTTGGGAGGTTTGGCCTCGCTCCCACGTGTGTGTGTGTCTGTGTGTCTGTCTAACTCAGCATTTCTCAACTCCAATCCTCAAGGCGCCCCAACAGGTCATGTTTTCAGGCTTTCTATTATTTTGCACAGGTGATTAGATCAGTTTCACTGCCTTAGTAATTACCACAGCCGTTTCATCTGAGGGAAATTCTGAAATCATGACCTGGTAGGGCGCCTTGAGGCCTGGAGTTGAGAAACACTGATCTAACTACACCCTACACTTACTTTGAAAGTGGTAGAACAACAGCTATTGTTACCGTAGAGTACTCACCTACCTTTAATGCCGTGTACACACGACCAGACTTTGAGGGACTAAATCTGTTGCGGATGCAGGAACGATACAGCATGCCTCAAGATGGTGCCTGCAGCCCTGCTTCTCCTTTACCACAAACTGCACAGGACATCTCTGCTCCACTTCAGGTCTGTAAGTACTCCCCACTTGTCACAAAGGCTGACTTAGACAAGAGCCTGGAGTCTATTTACAGTAAAATAGCCACCAAGTTCCAAACAGATTTGCACAAAAGCACGAATACCCTAACACAGGAAATCTCCGCTTTAGGAGCCCGTACTGATTGCTTAGAAACTAAGCATGATGAACTCAGTATAGCCCATAATAACCTCTCTAGAGAATTTGAATCCCTTACTGCGACTGTCTCACAATTACAGTCCCAAGTCGAGGACCTTGACAATCGCAACCACAGGAATAATCTCAGGATCAAAGGGGTTCCTGAGACCACCCCTGACCTTATCCATGCTATGCACAAATTATTCCAGTCCCTCCTGCCAGAACATGAGCTGGATTCTTTTACCTGTGACCGTATACACCAGGCACTCCGCCCGAAACCCCCACCTGATAAACCCCCTTGAGACATTGTCGTCTGTTTAAAGGACTTCCTCATTAAAGAAGAGATCCTTATCTTCTGTATGATGTTGAAAATTTAAAATAAACAATTACAAAAAAAAAAGAAGAGATCCTTAGGGCTGCCCTCAACTCTCACAATATCTCCCTGCATGGTACAAATATATTTAGACATATCTCCTGCAACCCTGGACAGATGCCTCAGGATGAAGGAAGTGACCACAGTGCCAGCAAATGCACACATTCGCTACAGATGGGGCTTCCCCTTTAAACTCTCAGTTCCCCATAATGGCACAACATATACAGCAATTACAATCTTGTCAGGACAGGAAAATTTTAGTTAAATTGGGCCTCCTAGATGCTGAAGTCCTACCTCGTCCACCCTCCACTCCCAGGCCAATGTCCATCTGGCGCACACCCTCTCCGAGATGTGACCGCAGATGCCTCAAACAGGACTCTGGCCAAAAAGTCCATCAAAACTGAATGCAGGCACTTTGTCGTCATCATTAGGGATTCTTTCCCAATGCTCACATTGAATCCTGACTATCCTCTGGAGTTTTCTGAGATCTAAGCACCATTTAATGTCCGTTTTTGGAAGTTTTGGTATCCAACTTATCCTATGTTGCACACTATCTCTTACTACTTTATTCAGCAAACCTCCGGACTACCATGAAGGTTTGATCTCCCCATCCCAGATGACTTTTATACCCCCTCACATTATACATTCCAAATACCCGCATATTTTGCCATTTATGCAACCCGCATCCTGTTTGGCTAAGTACTAACCAGCCCCCTTTTTTTTTCTGGGGGGATTGGTTACATCCTCTATTCTTTTCTGGTATGGTAATTTTTCCAGGACTTCCGTTGATATCTATAAGATACTACCCTCAGACTCTTAGTCATGGAGACCACCCATATCAATTTGTTCTTGCATGCACACATAATGTGTTATTTTCTTACCTAGTAGGCTATTTCGGTGGATATCGATGCTATGCTACCCCACTCCCCTCATATCTTGACTTCTTATGGAATTCTGGATATGACCTTAGGAGTTAAGGGCGCTTTTGTCTCTTACATATATAACTTCGCTGTTTCAGGTTCTTGCTACTTGCAACCTGACCCGTCAAAAATCCAGCTCTTAATCATTATGCTGGTGGTTTTTTTTGTTGTTTTTTTTCGGTTGAACTGTTTCAAGTTATGTTTTTGTTATTTCACTTGCCGAAGCATTTCAGTCACAGTTTATCTTGCAATGGTCTTAATACTGTATATTGTATAAGGTATTGCCAGATTGGCATTCTCCTTGTGAAGGGGGGTTTTGAAGCTGTACTGACATTGCCGCTATCCCCTTCAGGTGAGCTTAAAATATTTTCTTTACAGAAATGGTGATAACATGTATTACACATAACATGCAGGGCTTTAATTCTCCCCACAAATGAAAAAAAAAGCTTTTACTAACTATAAGAAACTGCGAGCCCAATTTATATTATTACAGGAGACTAATATTGCCTCTAATAAACACCCAACTTTTTTCCATAGATCATATAAGCAAGCTTTTTATACCCTGTACCAATCCAAATGTAGAGGGGTGGCGATATTTTTACATAATTTATTCCCCCTAGAGGTGAAACAGGTCTATAAGGATCCAGACAGCAGGTTCCTTATAATCAAGGGTTTAGTGGCTGGGAGGGAACTCACAATAGCAAATGTATACACCGATAATGTAGCGCAAGCTGCCTTTTTCGCCTCCTTTAAAATTCTTAAACGATATTCTTCAACACACGTTTGTAGGTGGAGATTTCATCCTGATGGCCCATCCCCAGATAGACAGAAGCACTGCTTCCCAGCTCAATTCAGCTTTCCCTACATCACTAAGCAAAACACTACAGTCATTCCAATTATCCGATGCATGGAGAGCACACAATACAGGTGCAAGAGATTTCACCTTTTTACTCTCACCCCCATAACTCTCTTGCTAGATTATATTACATCTATTGTACACCCATCATTCTGGCTAACTCCACACACTGTGCTATTCACCTCTGCCCTTGGTCTGACCACAACATGGTTACCTTAGCTACCTCCTTAATTGGCCTGTCAAACACCCCCTACTCATGGAGATTGAACGATTCCCTCCTCACTGACCCTTTAATACGACAAGAAATTTCTACTTCTATTCAGGAATATTTCACTATAAATGCCTCTCCAGACAGTACCTAGCCCTCCCATAGTACTCTCTGGGTTGCCCATAAGGCAGTTTTGAAAGGCTGGCTCATTAGTATAGCATCCTGGAAAAATAAAGAACGCTGGCAACAAATTTATT
Organism: Lithobates pipiens; assembly: GCF_037356315.1. Lineage (NCBI taxonomy): Eukaryota > Metazoa > Chordata > Amphibia > Anura > Ranidae > Lithobates > Lithobates pipiens. The sequence goes on from NW_027507787.1 coordinate 246,550,574, forward strand.
CTTTAACCACTGAGTTAGACAAATGACACAAAATTCAAATAGGGAGCCCGTTGAGGTCTAACGTACGTATAGTAGCTCAGAAAAGACTTGAGCTGGATGCCCTATTATCAGCTAAGACTGAAAAATCTCTTTGTTGGTCCAGGGCCAGATTTCTCCTGCATAGCAACACTGCATCCTCTATGTTTGCCCATAAATTGAATCAAAGCCCATCTCTATAAACTCCGTAATTCAGCCGGTAATGTAGTCTCACACCCCAAGGAGGTTCTGAATATTTTTTGAAAATTTTTACTCTATCCTCCCTCCCCTACCTATCAACATCACACACAGACTCCCTTACAGCTAGTTACTACAAACATTATGCCTCTATTTTAGTTCCATGCCTTACAACTATGTTTAACAAAATTCTCAAGGGAGACCGGTTCCATACTGAAATGACCTTGGCCAACATGTCCCTTCTTCTCAAACCCCTTAAGGATCATCTGCTCCCGCAAAATTATAGACCAATATTGGTCATTATAATGACCTCAAAATCTTTAGTCGGGCCCTAGCTAACAGACTTACCAATATTGTTGAATCTCTGACCTCTCCTGACCAGTCGGGTTTCATTCCGAACAGATTAATCACTGATAATATCCTATTGACACTGAACTTCCTCCAGGATGCTAATCTACACAAGAAACAGGTCCTTTAATTGAGTCTAAATATTAATAAAGTGTTCAATAGCGTACTCTGGCCTTACTTATTCCCTATCCTACAACATATGGGTTTCAGGGATGAATTTCTGACGGGTATACAAGCCTTTTACCACCACCCTAAAACAAGAAATAAACTGCCGGGTTGTAACTGAGTTTTTCTTTCTTATTGTTTGCTCTAGCATTAGAACCCCTATCAGATAACATCCAGACATATCAGGATACCCGTTGGCATACACCCCCTCTAAACTCTGCATGTATGCAGATGATGTCATGCTCTTTCTAACCCAACCCCAAATCTCCCTACCAAATTTATTCGCCTTACTATCCAAATTTGCCTCTATTTCTGGACTTACAGTAAATGTAACAAAATCAATTGCACTCCTGGTTAATATACCCCCTGCTCAGTGTGAGACTGTCTGGAAATCCTTCCCATTTCATTGATCGACAGATAAAATACTCTATTTGGGCATCTATATCACACCACAGTGGTCCTCCATTTTCGCAGCGAACTATCCGGCATGTGAGTCCTGTCTTCGGAATATGCTTAAATCCTGGAGCACCTACCGTATTTCATTTCTTGGGAGAGTCACGGCAATCAAAATGACCCTTCTACCAAAACTTTGTATCTATTCAGAGCCCTACCTATCATTACCCCAAATCCCCCATCCAGACTTTAGGCCATGTTTCCTGGGGCTTCTGGACTATGCTTCAGGGGCTGTCAGCTCCCAGGTACCTTTAAGCATATATTTTGGGACTGTGGCCTTCTTTCTCCAGTTAGGAGAGGGGTGACAGACAGCCTCTGCAATATCTGGTACCCCTCTACAACTCAAAATCTCCATGTGCCTACTTGGAGCTTCAATCCCGGGTATCTCCCGGGTATCTCCATAAGGAAGAATGTCTTATACACACTATCTGTATAGCTACCCTATGGTCCATTGCTCTGCACTGGAAGTCCCCTACGGTACACCTGTCCTCTGTTCTAAACAGAATGTATTCCATTATGCTAATGGAGAGGACTTTGTATATGCTATGTGATAAAATGCACTTGTTCGACAGCAGGTGAGAGGCTTGGAAGGCCCACAGGAATGTTTTCCTGCCACAGGACTAAATGCCCGTCTGGGTTACCAGAACTCACAGAATTAATACGCTCAGGTATACCTTCCACCTACGCTTGAAAGAAAAGAAAGAAAGTTATGTCAGTTATTAATGATCAGTAATTTATTTTTCTGATGACTTTTTGTATTTTTTCGGAATTTTGATTTTTTATTTTGATTCCTAAAAATGTCCTAATAACATTCAGTTAATATTAAGTATAATTATTATTATAATTTTACTTGCCTCAATAAAAAATGTTTGTAAAAAAATAATAATAAATAGTTGTATTAATCACGGGGGACTTTCACCCCCTTCCTGACCAGGCCAATTTTCAGCTTTCAGTGCTGTAACACTCTGAATGACAATTGCGCAATTATGCAACACTGTACCCAAATGACATTTTTTACACTTTTTTTCACACATATAGAGCTTTCTTTTGTTGGTATTTAATCACCGCTGTTTTTATTTTTGCTAAATAAATGAATTTCTCCATCACTGATGTGTGCTGATGAGGCTGCACTGATGGGCATTGACAGGCTGCACTGATGGACACTGATAGGCTGCACCGATAGATGAACACTGATGGGCACTGGTAGGCGACACTGATGGTCACTGCTAGACAGCACTGATGGGTGCCATTGATCCAGCTTCTGTTGACATCGCGATCAACACAGTGGTGTAGTGGGAAGCACTCTCACCTAGCAGTAAAAAGGGTCCCTGGTTTGAATCCCAACCATGACTCTACCTGCCTGGAAAATAAATTATAGTTTGAAACGTGCAGTGGAACAAATGTGGTACAGGAACAGTGAAAGTCTTGTGCTGTCTATATTCGTGATGGAAATTTCACCAGAACTGCTGTCCCTACTAACTTCCACCAAAAGGTGGAGTCAGAGATGAAAAAGTGTGATATGGTAGGTCTTGGCGCTGCTCCTTATGGCTGATGGAAGTGTGTTATAATCTCTGTGAATGATAATCTTGTGTGAGGGAGAAGACCCCTAAGGTTAATTAGATAAAATACCACTAACACTGCAACTATATATGTCTTATCCTTTGTCCTAAAAAATTCTTATTTTTATGTGTTAGAGGCTCGGTCTGTGTTTGACTATTATCCGTATTGTTCGTATGGTCTTCCAAAACCTCTCCCTTATTTAGGCCCAATATTAGCAACCAATGTTCCTTTGTTTAAAAACAAAAAACTTTTTATAGGATTGATCTGTGTTAGAGCCTCTGGAGTTTTTTGTGTGAAACAACTCTAGTGATAAAAATAAATAATTTCCTATATGACCTTTAATTGAGTGATTTATACTTATAAATCTCTGCAAATAAATGTGCTTCTAGAAGCGCCAAAAAATCAAAAATAAAACTTACAGACGTTGTGAAAAAAATGTATATATGGTTACAACCATGGATGATTAGTTAACCTATTGTCACCAACTTCTCACGTGCTTACATGCACGGGAGATAGATAGGTGTAAATATTTTAAGTGTCACCTCTACCATTCTATTTTCATATATAAAGTGACTAGTCCTTTTCATACAAATCGTGCGTGATCCGTGCTCCTATTGCCAATGCCCTCACCGGAACCTCTTATCCCTCAAGGGGTATTACGCAATCACAGTAATTTTTATATATTATATATTTTTATTTGCTTGTTTCGCTTGTATATCTCTTATAGAAATATGAGTAGATTATTTGTTATAATAAAATCTTGGTTTTAAAAACGGAACTACACTATGGGCATTCCCTTCTCTTCTACGTGGTGAATATATGAGACCAATACAAAATAGTGCCATTGCACCGAAGCCTAGAAGCCCCCGAATTGCTACACAGTGGCTACCTGCCTGGAGTTTGCGTGTTCTCCCTGTGCCTGCGTGGGTTTCCTCTGGGTACTCCGGTTTCCTCCCACACTCCAAAGACATGCTGGTAGGTTAATTGGCTTCTGTCCAAAATTGGCCCTAGTATATGAATGGGGACCTTGGATTGTGAGCTCCTTGAGGGTAGGAACCGATGTGAGTGTGCGATGTACAATGTACAGGGATAGGGAAAATTGTAGATGCTCACTCAGGTTGAACTGGATGGACTGGTGTTTTTATTCAACCTTACTAACTATGTAACTATGTAATCTAACTCTAATGCCCCATACACAAAGTCGGACTTTCTGATGGAAAATGTGTGATCAGAGCTTGTTGTCGGAAATTCAGACCATGTGTAGGCTCCATTGGAATTTCCGTTGCACAAAGTTTGAGATCTGGATCTCAAATTTTCCCGACAACAAAATCCGTTCTCGTAAATTTCCGATTGTGGGTAGACAATTCCGATGCACAAAGTTCCACGCATGCTCGGAATTAAGCAGAAGAGCAGCACTGGCTATTGAACTTAATTTTTCTCGGCTCGTCGTACGTGTTGTGCATCACCACGTTCTTGACATTCGGAATTTCCGACCAACTTTGTGTGACCATGTGTATGCAAGACAAGTTTGAGCCAACATCCGTCTGAAAAAATCCCATGGATTTTGTTATCAGAATCCGATTGCATGTACGCGGCATAAGATGTTTGAAATAAAAGACTTCAATTCATGTAAGTCTACCTATGTAGTATATGCGATTTAATGTATATTGGTCGCACAAAACGCACTTTAGGTAAACGTGTATTAGAACATATCAATGACATTAGGATTGGTTACAAAGAGCAAAGCATCTCAATGCACTTTAAAATTAAACATAACAGTGACCCCTCAGGATTAAAATCCTGAGAAAATGTATTCTGATTGGCGAGGCAGTAATAGAGTAAGGGTATTATCTAAATGTGAAACAAAGTGGATTTATTTAACTGATACCCTGAGTCCAAGAGGAATGAACGTCAAGCTAGATTTAAATTGTTTTATTAGTGATTACTAAGTTTTTTATCAAATTGTATTAATTGCTAATTTTTTATATTTGGAGTTGGTTTTATGAATTTTATTGTGATATATAATTTTATAGATTTATGTTTTATTTATTTAGTGAATGAATATATTATAATTTGCATTTTACATGTATGACCCATTAATCTGTTTCCATAGTATAATTATGTATATTATTCTGATATATATTATTCTGTTTTACACATGATGTCGTAATGATATACATAGGGGGTATCATGTATCAACATAGGTTTAAGAGTCTAACATGGTGATATGCTATTATCATATATGTAGATTATATACACTCAAATTATCTAGGATATTAATATTGCATTTAAGACACAATTTAATGCATGTGGGAGTAGCATTAGATATTCATAGGATGCTATATACTCCAACATATTTCTGGTCTAGGAATCTAATCAACATAGCTAAGGGACAGTCAACATATACTATAAACATAAGTTAATTAAACAACGATCTACCTGGATGACTCAGTGCCCACCAGAATATTCAGCACCAAGCCCTTACACCATGGATACAAAGTACATAACACATCATAAACATAAACATCCCACAATGGTTAGATAATAAAGTGTACAGTGGTCACAATATCAATCACCTCTGCATGAGATGATCAGACAGACAGAAACAATAGGTGACTTAATTAGCACAATTAACAATATGTGCAAGATCCTTAGAAAGCACACTATGGGAGAGATCTACTTACAATAAACACATTATAGCAGGAGACCCAGACAGGTGGCTTGAGCTGATGCTATTAACATCTGCTATGAGTCTCACAGTGTGAAGCAGATATTGTTGGTAGCGAGGCATCTAGGCCCTAAACATGGATTCTGTGCCTAGATTTCCAGAGCCTGTGTGTTTTGGGTAGAAATGAACTTCAATCAGAAACAAGACCACTCCAATGGTCCCCCAGGCATACACCTCCCAAAGAGTAGTGTTCCCTTAAAAGCCAGAGCCCATAGTCAGTGGGTAAGAGTCCTCTCCAAAAGCCCCTATTCTGGCTGGGTTTGTCATACCATACAAAAAAATTTAAAACTTATAGATTTACTTAACCCTGATTCCACCTACCAGCCACAATTGCCCAAATCATGTCATACCGTCAATATAGTCAGTCCAGATATTTCATTAGCTTTACTTTCATGTTTTCCCACAAAGTCTATTCAGCCCAAGACCATTTCCCTTTTTCTCCATCCCTGCACATATAATAGCACAGCAGTACTATAACAGTCAGCGAGAGTCTGACAGTCACTGCCATAGTAAGTCAGAATCCTAATTTTAAATACTCTGGCATCACTTCTGATTTCTTCTATGTCTTAAAACATAAATCATATATATATATATATATATATATATATATATATATATATATATATATATATATATATATATATATATATATATATATATACACACACACACACACACACACATACATATATATATACACATATACATACACATATATATTTTGCTTCCTTTTAGGTTGAATATATTCCTACTTGCGTTTCCTTAAAACAATACATCTCTACATCACAAGAGTAAGAAAACAACCTTGTCTATTTAACAAAATATGTAGTAACAAGTACATCTCTAAGATCAGAGGAGCCAGCATGGAAATATGCCACCAGAGAAAACAAAAATATATCAAAATGAGAGCATGTTAAATATACCAAAATGCATTTCGCTTTCTTTTATGTAAACATAGAAAAGTGAAGGCAGAGAAAAAATCAAGTGGTCCAACGAATCTGCCGTTATTTTTTATTGATACATGGTTTTAGTATTTTTTTTGTTTGTTTTTTTTTGTAGTATAGATTTATGTTTGTCCCAAGCGTGGGAAGTCTATTCCAAGCATCAACTACCCTTTCAGTAAAATAATGCTTTCTAAGATTCTTTTGAACTTTTCTCCAGTTAGTTTGAGGACATGTCCCCATGTTCTTGTTTTTAGATTCGTATTGAAAATACTGCCCTCCTAAACCTTATTCACCCCCTTGATGTATTTAAAGGTTTCAATCATGTCTTTCCTTTCCTCCAGACTGTACATATTAAAGCGGAGTTCCACCCAAAAATTGAACTTCCGCTTTTCGGATTCCTCCCCCCCTCCAGTATCACATTTGGCACCTTTCGGGGGGAGCAGATACCTGTGTAATCCAGGTATTTGCTCCTACTTCTGGGCATAAATCTCTGCAGTATCCACAGTGATCTACCCCATGTCTGACCCCTCCTCTGTCCCCCACGCTGTTTTCTGGGAGACACACAGGTCCTAGAAGACAGCAGGGACCAGTGAGAATGTGCATGCGCAGTAGGAAACCAGGCTATGAAGCCACAAGGCTTCACTTCCTGATTCTCTTACCTAAGATGGCGGCGCCTCCACCCGAGAGCCAAGGGACAGATCGGCTTTGGGTGCTGACATCGAGGGCACCATGGACAGGTAAGTACCCATATATTAAAAGTCAGCAGCTGCAGTATTTGTAGCTGCTGACTTTTAATTTTTTTCTGGCGGAACTCCGTTTTAAGTTCCTGAAGTCTCTTTCCAAATGTTTTATCCCCAAACCTTTCATCATTTTTATTACCTGTCTCTGGACTCATTCTATCTTATCAATATCTTATTGTACGTGAGGTCTCCATAACTTCCCACTCACTGCTGGTTATCCCTCTAGTGATATAAAGATATATATATATAAAGGAATCTGGTCCTTCTTCCCCCTTACTGGTGACACCTCTAATAATAACTAAAGATCTATATAGGGGAATCAGGGCCTCCTTCCCCCTGCTGGTGACCTCTCTAGTGATTAAAGGTGTAGTTAGAGGAATCATGACCTCCTTCCTCCCACTGGTGACCCCTCTAGTGATAGAACGTTTACATACCTTCTCCACTCCCCAAAATTACAGACCCCTCGGGGCTTTATTATGATTGTATTTAAAATGTTTGGAAACACAATGCCTTGTGAAACCATTCTTAATATTGCAAATATATACCCTTATTCTTCCATGTAACTGTTTAGAAGTGTGACGCACATATTGTAGCCCACATGGGTATTCTAACATATAAAACCACTTCTGTTGAACATGATGAAAAATACTTCAAAACATAGTGTTTCCCTGTAGCTGTTGCCGTAAACTTTGCTTCTTGCAATGCTGCCCCTGACCTCCTTGCATGCGTAAGACTTTCCACATACGTAGAAGCCTTACTGCCTGGGGAACCGAAAGATAAGTTGTTTAGGAGGATCTATCACACTTTCCACTCTTTTATGTTTCAGTGTTGGTGTCTTACTATATATACATTTAGGGTATTCTAGTAGGATAGTGAGCAAATGTTGATCTTTCCTTAAATTAAATCTTTCTTGTACCATTTTTTTTTTTTATACATTTTTCTATTTTCAGATATTGAAAATTGGAGTCTAAAATAATTGGTCTCAGAATCCTTCCTATTGGAGCCTTTCTTCACTGAATCAACTAAAAGTTCCTTTCTTTCCATAATTCTTACTTTGACAACCTGTTGAGAAATAAATGCTTTATCATAACCTTGTAAATATGTTTCCTTGTTCTTACAGATAACTTTCTATCAATGATTTACTGATAAATCTATCTCTGATCATGTGTGCCTGCACTAGGTAGGTTTGCTCTTCTATACAATTTCTGAGAAATTGAATAAAGTGGCACTTTGGAATGTTCCCTAGCCACATATGATGAAGGCAACTTCCTCGAGGAATATATGCATTTCTGTCAGAGGGTTTGAAATAACTATTTTCCATATGCTGTTTCCAGGAGAGTTTTATATTCTTGTTATTTGTGTCCATCTTCCTTTTGAAGTCTTCCAAGTCTTCCAAGATTTCCCTGTGTACTTCCCTTATGAACAGGGTATCATTATGTAGCACCTAGCCCACATTTCCAGGGGCCTAGTGATGAACCTCAGAGACAGGGAGGGCTGACATACTTCCTCAGGTTGCAGGTTACTAGGCATAAGGGGAAGATAGAAATTGGGCGGCAGTCACTTTTATGCTTGAACAGAGAGAAGTTTATTTCTCATAACAGGAAAAATGTGGGACCCTCTTATGCCGCGTACACACGACAGGACTTAAGTCCGGCAGACTTTCGACGGAGTTCTGACAGAGTTCTGCCGGACTTTCCGATTGAACGGACTTGGCCACACACAATCACACCAAAGTCCGACGGATTCAAACGTGATGACGTATGACTGGGCTAGAATAAGGAAGTTCATAGCCAGTAGCCAATAGCTGCCCTAGCGTCGGTTTTAGTCCGTCAGACTAGCACACACACACACACACGGGCGGATTTCTGGGTCCCACAGAGTTCTGGCGGAAAATTTTGAAGCATGCTCCATTTCTAAAGTCTGTCAGACTTTTGCGAATCAAAAGTCCGTTGCAGCCCACACACGATCGAATAGTCTGCCGGAATCATTCCGTCAGACTTTGGATGTTGAAAAGTCCGGTCGTGTGTACGGGGCTTTAGTCAAAAACAGTAATGATCAGCAGACAGGCAGGCTCCTCAAAAATCAAAAGTGCACATTTTAAAGGCGAATATGCAAGTTATTGTCCTAAAAGGTGTTTGGGGACCCGGGTCCTACCCCAGGGGACATGTATCAATGCAAAAAAGTTTTAAAAACTGATTTTTTGGGAGCAGTGATTTTAATAATGCTTGAAGTGAAAAAATATTCATTTAAATATCATACCTGGGGGGTGACTATAGCATGCCTGTAAAGTGGCGCACGTTTCCCATGTTTAGAACAGTCCCTGCACAAAATGACATTTCTAAAGGAATAAAAGTCATTTAAAACTGTTTGCGGCTGTAATGCAATGTCGGATCCCGGCAATATGGATGAAAATTATTGAGAAAAACAGCATGGGTAACCCCCCAGCCCATTACCAGGCTCTTTGGGTATTGTATGGATATTAAGGGGAACCCCGCACCCAAATAAAAAAAAGAAAAGGCAGGGGCCCCTGGGCCCTATATACTTTTTATATACTCTTGTTCTTAAGTTAAATCTGTTTGTAATTTGGAACAGGTACATTTTATAAGTGTAGCTCCAGCCAAAAAAAAAAATCTATTTTTAAGCTTTTTGGATAACATAGGGAAGGGTTATCGCCCCTGTAACATTTGTTTTGCTGCCTGTGCCCCTGTTCAGCAGATTTCACCTCACTTTCTGTCACAATGACAATTGAATTTAGAAAATTTGGGGTTATTAGGGAAACAAGGATTGGTAATAAAACATCAGCAGAAACACCTTTTTACCATATTAACTCTTACAGGAGAGAATTTTCATTCCTAGGGGTAGATTTCCTCTCACATCCTGTTGTCTTCCTTCATTTGTAAGTATGAGTCGTTTGTCAGATGTTTGAAAGTAGGGAACTGCCTGTATATACATACTATACAGCCTGCCCTATATACTCTGCAGAAAATTGTGCCTTAGGTGTTGATGGTACCAAAACACCGTAAGCCCTCACAGACACTTTTGGTGGGCACTGGAATGGGCCCTGCTGTGAAATATTATATCAAGAATTGTAATTACATGCCCCTGTTGAACAGAGGCAGAAAAATTGGGCCTTTGGTGGTGGTGTGGTGGTGGTGCCACAACACTGTAAGCCCTCACAGTCACTCTTGCTTGGCACTGGAAGGGGTCCTGAGGTGAAATATTATATCAAGAATTATAATTACATGCCCCTGGTGAACAGAGGCAGAAGAATTGGGCCTTTGGTGGTATGGTGGTGGTGCCACAACACTGTAAGCCCTCACAGTCACTCTTGCTTGGCACTGGAAGGGGTCCTGAGGTAAAATATTATATTAAGAATTGTAATTACATGCCCCTGTTGAACAGAGGCAGAAAAATTGGGCCTTTGGTGGTGGTACCACAACACTGTAAGCACTGACAGTTACTTTTGGTGGGTGCAGGAACGGGCCCTGCTGTGAAATATTAGATCAAAAATTGTAATTATATGCCCCTGTTAAACAGGGGCAGAAAAATTGGGCCTCAGGCACTGGTGGTGGTGCCCTGAAACAAAAATGTTCTTGGAAGCTATGAATATGAACATTGAGGAGGTATAGGATAGTCAGCATAACAGGATGGTCACTCAGCATAGGCAGTTTTCAAGGGATCTCACATTCATAGTAAAATTAAATGGTTACATCAGCATCAGGTGCTTGGTAGCTGGTGATCCAAGACTGATTCATTTTTAGGAAGGTGAGCCGATCCACTGAGTCTGTGGACAGGTGCACTCTTACTCTTTGATCACAGTGGATGATGGGACTGTGACATCATAATGGGTGGGGACATCATCCGGCGATGTCCCTATATAAGTCGCCGCGGGCCTGTCGTGGCCAGGGACAGCGACGAGGCAATAGCTCAAGAAGAGAAGAACAGAAGAAGAGAAGAAGAGAAGACAGCGGCAGCGGCGACAGAAGACCGGGCCACCGGGCCACCACTTGTAAAAAAGAGCCAGAAGAAGGCACGGAGGCCCAACAAGAAGAACCGAAGAGGGGGACAAGACCCCCGAAGAGGGTGGCAAGACCCCCGAAGTCGGAAGAAGAGGGCGGCGGCGACGAAGAAGAAAGTCGGGCTCCTCCGCTAGTGAAAGAGCTAGCAAAAGAGCAGAAGATAGCGGAGGAGTCCAGCGAGAAGACCCCCAAAGACGGAAGAAGACCCCCGGAGCTGTGCAATAAACTATTTTAACCCTTGCGTGTTGTGTTTTTTTACATTTTTTTTCACAGGTGAATGGGTAGGGGTACATTGTACCCCATACTCATTCACATAGGGTGGGTGGCCGGTATCTGGGGGCCTCTTATTAAAGGGGGCTCCCGGATTCCGATAAGCCCCCCGCCTGCAGACCCCAACAACCAATGGCCAGGGTTGTCGGGAAGAGGCCCTTGTACTCAACATGGGGACGAGGTGCTTTGGGGTGGGGGGGCCGCGCGGTCTTTTAAGTACTGTTGCCAATGGACTGCTTGGGAGGTTGACATATGTCTGGTCAAGCATGTGGTGCCCAAGCGGCTGCTGTTTTGGCCACGCTTAATACACTTCATATGTTGCAAACAGCAACGGTGTGATCTGCTGCACACGTATCAAAAAAGGCCCACACCAAAGAACTTTTCAAAATACGCAGGGAGTCAGCAGCGCCCTGCACATATGGAGCTCTGTGGTGTGATGCAGTCGGGTGGCTGCCCTTAAGCTGGCCCCTGGAGGGCATCCTGCCTCGTGAGATGTGCCTTCTCCTCCTCTCTTCTATCAGGCACCCATGTAGAGTCAGTGACCTCATCATCCTCGTCATTGGATCAAACCTGGCAGTATGCTGCAGCTGGGGGAACATGACTGCCAGTTTCTTGTTCTTCTTGGGCACCACCTCTCTCTGGGCTCACGTTACTGCCTTCCTCAACCATCATCGTAGCCTTCAAAACACTGCACATCCTCCTACAGCATGTACCCAACACTGTGGTTGAACAGTTCGGGAGTCTCCCCCATTCATGATGGTGGAGATAGGGAAGGAGTGACTGATTACATTGAGCCAATGGAATAGGCTGCTTCGGCAGCTGCATTGGCAGGCAAACTACTCTGAGTCTGGGTGACAGAGGATGAGGACAGTTTAGTTATCACTTCCTGATTCCCTTACCGTAGATGGCGGTGCCTCCACCTGAGAGCCGAGGGACAGATCAGTTTGGGATGCAGACATCGCGGGCACCCTGTACAGGTATGTGTCTATTAAATTAAATGTCAGCAGCTGCAGTATTTGTAGCTGCTGACTTCTATTTTTTTTCTGCTGGAACTCCGCTTTAAGTTCCTGAAGTCTTTGTTTTATCCCCAGATCTTTCATTATATTTGTTACCCGTCCCGGACTCATTCTATCTTATCAATATCTTTTTGTACGTGAGGTCTCCAAAACTTCCCCCTGCTGGTTATCCCTCTAGTGATATAAAGATATATATATAAAGGAATCAGGTCCTCCTTCCCCCTACTGGTGACACCTCTAGTGATAACTAAAGATCTATATAGGGGAATCAGGACCTCACTCCTCCTTCTGGTAACTCCTCTAGTAATATAAAGATCTATATAGAGGAATCAGGACCTCCTTCCTCCTGCTGGTAACCCCTCTAGTGATAGAAAGATCTATATAGAGGAATTAGGAACATCTTTCATTGCCTGGTGATGGTCATGCACGCGACCTGTATGCTTTGGCCAATCACAGCACAATGTACTAAGAGAGCCATGACTGGCCAAAGGCAGGGTACCTTTGGCCAATCTTGGCTCAGGGGCCAAGTCCACACCCCACTCTATAGGGAGAGGGGAATGGGGCAGAGAGAGGGGAGATAAGGAGGGGGCAGAGAGAGGGGGGCAGGAAGAGGGGTTTTAGGGGGAGAGGGAAAGACAGAGGGGAACAGGGAGAGACAGAGGGGGGCAAAGAAGGGGGGGCATAGAAAGGAGGACAGAGGGAGGGGGCATGTAGGGGCAGAGAGGGGGGAGAGACAGAGGGGTGCAAATAGAGGGGGTTGGGTGGCATAGAAAGGGGGGCAGAGAGAGAGTGAGGGGGATGGGGGCAGAGAGAGGGGGACAGGGAGAGAGAAGAGCAGAGAGAGGGTCAGGGTCTGGTCAGTGACAGAGTTCAGCTCACTCACTTGGATGGTCCAGGGGGATTCACAGTCAGCGGCTTTAATGTGGCTGCCGGCTTTCCCCCGATGCCCACACACTGACAGCAGGGTTGATCCAGAGGATGCAGCGACAGCAGCTGCCAGAGGACCTTTGTCCCCGCCCATCACCATGACCTATCTGACAGCTATCACAGCCAGTGGCAGAGCCAAAGGAAGTGCTCCAAATCCCTGTTGGCTCTGTGCTGCAGGTGGTGGGCGGGCCGGCAATGATAAGAAGCCTGCAGTTTCAGTAGCAGCAGAGAACCTGACCTGAACACTGCCGTTCACAGCACACTCCCATCGGCCCAGTCAGCCCCTGAATTGCTGCCCCTCTCAAATTGTCCCCTCTGTCCCATGGACCGACTGGGACCCATGGTAGGTCCTGCCCTGCTATACAGGGTACGCAACAATGACATGATCGTTTTTCTGAAGTTCTTCTGAGCCCTGCCTATCGTAATGACTTCACAGATACTCCCATCTGATGGATTGCAACCCTATTGGATTTTTTCAAAGATAGGAGGAGTCCTAGCCACATCACGCTTAAATACGTCTCCATATAACCTATTGCTATTCAGCATGTGGACATTCTGCTGTTCTCACTCACTGGCGATCCCAGGCCAAACCTGAATCAAGTCCATAGCTGGTTGTCAAAACATCAAGTTAACAATATTCATAATGGCTCTTATCAGGGTACTGGAGGTGGGTAAATATAATAAAGACAGCATGTCTGCAATTCATTCTTCATAATATGCAGGCTTACCATACATTTATTTTTATACATTGGTGCATTACTATTATTCCCCTAACACCGTAAAAAAAAAAAAAACACACACTTTTATTCCTAACATAGATAATTTAACAAAAATTCAGAACTGTATATAAAAAAATACTGTATATGTAAAAACATATACAAAATGGTTAAAATGTAAATCCAAAAACAATCTAAAAACATGACTATGCATTTTCATAACTCTAAAAATCTATAGGACACTTAAAGAGGAAGTAAAGGCAATAAAAAAAAATGCAACCTGCAAGGCAAAGGCATAATGAGCTAGTATGCATAGCATACTAGCTTATTCTGAATAACTCACCTGAGAACGAAACCCCCAAAGCGGTCCTCTGTCTTCATCTTCGCCGCTGCCATGTATCCCAGAGTGACTTCCAGGTCTCGCTGCTCTGGCGCTGTGATTCGCCGGAGCCGCGATGACATCACTCCCGGACCATAGACATCGGTGCTTGTCTTTTTCTAAATATCTCCTAAACCGTATAGGTTTAGGAGATATTTCTTGGACCTACAGGTAAACCTTAATCTAGGCTTACCTGTAGGTCAAAGTGGTTTGTAAGGGTTTACAACCACTTTAATGACACAATAAAATGCACTGATGCAGATCCCCATAGAACCTCCTTTTAGATGAAGGTAAAAGGTGTTTTTCTACAAAGAATCTTTGAATCAAAAATCCACCATGATGCTCTTTGACTCAATTTCTGAATTCAGTTCCCACCTCTTTGGTGTTTACATACGTTCTCTACTCCCCAAAATTACAGACCACTTGGGGCTTTATTATGATTTGTTTTATGTAATCAATGCATTGTGTGTGAATGGTATAGGGGTAATGATATGGTAATGCCACTCTTTATGTCCCTGCAATGCTATGTAAAAGCCAAATATGAGCACATCAGTCAGCATTACACTTCTAGCATATTCAGATTTCATGGGAAATATCCAATGTTTGGAAACACAATGCCTTGTGAAACCATTCTTAATATTGTAAATGTGTTTTTTATTCTTCCATATAACTGCTTAGAAGTGTGGCGCACATATTGTAGCCCACACGGGCATTCTAAAATATAAACCACTACTTCTGTTGAACATGATGAAAAATCCTTCAAAACATAGTGTTTCCCTGTAGCTGTAGCTGTAAACTTTTCTTCTTGCAATGCTGCCCCTGACCTCCTTGCATGCGTAAGACTTTCCACATGCGTAGAAGCCTTACTGCCTGGGGAACCGAAAGGTAAGTTGTTTAGGAGGATCTATCACACTTTCCACTCTTTTATCTTTCAGTGTTGGTGTCTTACTATATATAAAGTTAAGGTATTATGGTAGGATAGTGACCAAATGTTGATCTTTCCTTAAATTAAATCTTTCTTGTACCATTTTTTTTTTTTTATACATTTTTTGTTTCAAAATCCTTCCTATTAGAGCCATTCTTCACTGAATCAACTAAAAGTTCCTTTCTCTCCATAATTCTTACTTTCTCAACCTGTTCAGAAATAAATGCTCTATCATAACCTTGTAAATATGTTTCCTAGTTTTTACAAGTAACTTTCTATCAATGATTTACTGATAAATCTATCACTCATCATGCGTGCCTGCACTAGGTATGTTTGATCTTCTATACAATTTCCGAGGAACTGAATAAACTGTCAATTTGGAATGTTCTCTAGCCACATTCAGAGGGTTTGAAATAACTCAATCTTTTCCATAAAATCTTCCAATCTTTCCCTGTGTACTTCCCTTATGAACAGGATATCATTATGTAGCACCTAGCCCACATTTCCAGGGACCTAGTGATGAAGGCAAGGAGGGCTGACATACTTTCTCAGGGTTAAGGTCACTAAGCATAGTGGGTGATGTACAAGATAGAAATTGGACGCCAGTCACATTTATGCTTGAACAGAGAGAAGTTTATTTCTCATAACAGGAAAAATGTGGGAGAAAAATGTGTGAGAGAGGGGATAGGGTACAGGACCCCCTTAGTCAAAAACAGTAATAATTAGTAGACAGAAAATGGTGAGATAAGGTAGACATCAGTACAGGAAAAGAGCCTTTAAGCTGAACCAGCACATCTGTATTTGTAGAATAAGCTGTCTCCTATAGTAACTGAACTTAACTCACAGAAGGTGTAGGAATTCTATGGATGGTATCATCTTGAATAGGGATGAGCCGAACACCCCCCCCCCCCCCCGGTTCAGTTTGCGGCATGTAAATCTAGTTTTGCCTCAGAACAGTAGGGGTTTTGGGAGTTAATTACAGGTTGGCCTTACCATCAGTCTGGCCAGGCTGTGTTTGGAAATTCTGCCTGGTCATGTGAGCGGTGAGGCGCACATGACAGGCCAGAACCAGGCCTGGTTGGATGTTTGCGTATCGCCCTTCTCGGAGCCAATCAGTGGGAGTCTGGGAAGGGGTACTTTTTTTTTTATACTTTATCTCTTTATTAGATTTTCTTTACCATTTAAAACATACTATACAACTGTAAGGGCTTACCTAGATTGGAGTCCATGTTGCAGAGATGTATGCTCACCCTTGCAAATAAACACAGCCCACAGTAACAAACAGATAAGCTACCTGGGCTGTGAATCTGTGCATGGGGGCTTGACAGGAATTTGCCAAAGGATTGTCCAGGTAAAGCCGTAGTCAGGGATTCCAGAAGACAGAATAAACGATATACAAGCCAGGGTCGGTAGCCGGGGTCAGTCTTGGAACACAGGAACCTTTGGCAACAAGAGACAATGAACTGACCAAGCCCTCAGAGTGAGGCAGTGTTTTATACCCTAGCTGATTAGGTAACCTGCCACAGCTGATCCAAGAGTGACAGGTACAAACAGAATTGCCCACAGTACTTATGCAAAACTAGACATGGCTGGAAAGCAGGCAGAATAGAACTGAGGTGTGGCTCAGAGGTAAGGTAACGGGAACAACTACTGGCAGTCATGAGTTCAATACCACCCAGAGCCACTTGAGGCGTGACTACACCTGGCTGTCCAAAATACACGGTAGGGACCGTGACAGTTCCCTCCCCTTAGGAATGCCCTCAGAGCATGGAACATCCCATTTCTTTTGGGCTTTCTTAGTTTTAGAAGTTCCAGTTGGGTAGACTTTCGTCGCTCGCAAGGCTCTTTCGAAAGTCTTCAGGTCCTGCTTACGGACTATGGTGCCATTTGAGGCATACGTACAGTCAGGAGATAGCGGGATCACCGGCACAGGAACTTCAAGCGGGAACACCGGCACAGGAACTTCAAGCGGGGACACCGGCACAGGAACTTCAAGCGGGGACACCGGCACAGGAACTTCAAGCGGGGACACCGGCACAGGAACTTCAAGCGGGGACACCGGCACAGGAACTTCAACTGGGGAAACAGGCACCGACACTTCGAGCTGGATAGCAGGCAGAGATTCAGGGACAGCAGGAAGGATCCTAGAAGTACCCACTTGGAGAACCTTAGACCGAGGTGGGCGAATTGGACAGAGAGATATAAGATGCCCTCTCCCCCCACAGTAAAAACAAAGACCACAGTCTCTCCTCCGCTCTCTTTCACCTTGTGATAGCTTGGGCCGGATGGCCCCTATCTCCATGGGTTCTACGTCTCCCAGGGAAGGTGTGCGTGTGACCTTAGGAGCGTCTAGGCTTTGTGGGGTAAGGACTTCAGCTTCATGACTTGGAACATACTGTGATGGTATGGAGTCGTATCTGTACCGGGTACTTCTGTCCTTGGATGCCCGCAGGCCACGTGAGCAAAGAGTAGACTTGGGAACTCTGGTCTTAGAAACACGAATGTAAGAATCCAGAGCAAACATGAATGCCTCCCAGCTATCCAAGACTGGACTCCTTTCCTGTAAAAGCTGATGAGCCCATGTTTTGCATTGTCCAGTGAGCAGGTTGATGGAAGCACGAATCTTAATAAAGTCAGTGGCATAGGTCCTAGGCTTAAGGGCAAACAACAGCTCACAATCCATCTTAAAACAAAAGAAGGATGCACGATTACCATCAAACTTCTCAGGCATCAAAACAAACGGTTCTGGACATGCAGGTTCCAGGGTTGGGTGTACTGTGCCTCTAAACAAACGGACTTCTTGCTGCAGCTCAGCAATGGTCTGGCCCAAGCTGGAGACTTGTAGAGCAAGGGAGGTGAGCATCCTGTACATCTCTGCAGACTCCCTGTTGGTCAGTTCATTATGTAAGAGCTTACCTAGATTGGAGTCCATGTTGCAGAGATGTATGCTCACCCTTGCAAATAAACACAGCCCACAGTAACAAACAGATAAGCTACCTGGGCTGTGAATCTGTGCACGGGGGCTTGACAGGAATTTGCCAAAGGATTGTCCAGGTAAAGCCGTAGTCAGGGATTCCAGAAGACAGAATAAACGATATACAAGCCAGGGTCGGTAGCCGGGGTCAGTCTTGGAACACAGGAACACAGGAACACAGGAACACAGGAACACAGGAACACAGGAACACAGGAACACAGGAACACAGGAACACAGGAACACAGGAACACAGGAACCTTTGGCAACAAGAGACAATGAACTGACCAAGCCCTCAGAGTGAGGCAGTGTTTTATACCCTAGCTGATTAGGTAACCTGCCACAGCTGATCCAAGAGTGACAGGTACAAACAGAATTGCCCACAGTACTTATGCAAAACTAGACATGGCTGGAAAGCAGGCAGAATAGAACTGAGGTGTGGCTCAGAGGTAAGGTAACGGGAACGACTACTGGCAGTCATGAGTTCAATACCACCCAGAGCCACTTGAGGCGTGACTACACCTGGCTGTCCAAAATACACGGTAGGGACCGTGACAACAACATTAGCATATAAAGTATATAAAACAAAGGTTCCATACAGATTTCATATAGCCCTTTTACATCCTTCCATTCCCCACATTCATCTCGTTCCCTCACTCACTCAAGCCCACTCCTCACACTATTTCTCACTAACAGACCTTGTCCTATTAAATATCCACACCTATATTCATTTTCTCATACCACAACTTCCATATCCTATCAAATTTTTTGATACCACCCTGTCTTATATATGCTACCCTTTCTTTGAGAATAACCCTATTCATATTCTGTAGCCACTCTCCACTAGTAGGGGGTGTTGAGGACTGCCATTTCTGGGCTATAAGTTTCCTGGCTTGGAAGAGACACCTTACTTTTGCTAATTCCTTGTTTTTGGGGTCCCCACCTCCCTTGATCCATCCCAGTACGCACCCCATAGGTTCCACTTCTACTGCCATCTCAAATACTTGGTTAATTATCCTCACTACCTCGCTCCAGTACCTATGTAGCTTGGGGCATCTCCAGAACATGTGGATCATATCTCCTTCTGTCCTTCCACACCTAGGACACGCCGCATCCCGCCTTCTACCAAACTGAAAAAGCCTCTTGGGAGTGTAGTATGCTCTGTACAGCAGATATAGGTGAGAAAGCTTTTGAGGAGGAGAGATAGACACCCACGGTGCCAACTCAAGAATCCTCCCCCATTGAACTTCCGAGATGTTTCCCACATCTACTTCCCATTTATTCCTATTCCTTTGCTCTTGCGTTCTTACTTGAGTCTTCTTACACAGATTTAGATAGATTTTAGATATTAGCCCTTTCCCCGATTTTACTCGTAGTATATCCTTCATTACTGGGATCTCACACCATTCTATTGCCTCCAGCCCAAACTGTTTTTCCAAGGCGTGCCTAACTTGCAAATATCTAAAGAAAGACTTCTTCGGGATTGCAAACTGGTCTCTTAGCTCATGAAATTGTTTCAAATTACCGTTATGATAAATCTGGTGGATAAACTTTATACCGCATCTTTCCCATTGCCTTATTTGTCCTATTTTTTGTATCTCATTCAACTAATTATTATTCCAAAGGGGGGAGTACTCCGTAAATCCTCTATATCCCAATATACTTTTAGCTACCTCCCACACCTTTGTCATCAACCCCAGAGTAGGAATATCTCGCTCAGAGATCCCTGACTCCAGTGTCACTGCCAATGTTCTACCAAATAATTGTTCTAAAGGGGTTTTCTTCTTCCGACCTTCATCCTCTAGGCCCTCTCCCGCCAGATGTTGCAGCTGGGCCGCTAAGAAATAGTTGAATGGATGTGGGAGTGCCACTCCCCCTCCATTGCTTGGGAGTTGAAAAGTTTTTAAACTGATACGCGCTTGACCCCCTTTCCAAATCAATTCTCTAAATATAGAGTCCACCTTATAAAACCATTTTTTGTATATCCATACTGGAGAATTGTGAAGGACATATAAAAGTTGTGGTAAAACTATCATTTTAATTAGGTTACATCTGCCTGCTGTTGACAAGGGTAATTTCTTCCAGATATTGATTTTGTGTTTGAGTTTAGATAACAGTGGGACCAGATTATTCGCTATATACTGTTTGGGATCTTTAGTGATGCAAATACCTAAGTATTTCATTTGAGTCACCATCTGGATATGTGCCGCTTCACAAGGTAAGGGACTATCTAGGGGGTCAACAGGCAATATACAGGATTTCTCCCAATTTATCTTTAGTCCTGCCAGATGTCCAAAATCTTTAATTCTAAGCATTACTTCCCTTATAGAATGCTGCATCTCTCCAAGAAGTAGGAGCAGATCATCTGCAAATAATACTATTTTTTCTTCCTCATTTCCTCTCCTAAATCCCTTTATCCCCGTATTTAATCTAAGGGACACTGCCAAGGGTTCGATTGCCATGGCAAACAATAGGGGGGACAAGGGACACCCCTGCCTCGTTCCTCTCTTCAATCGAATCCCGGCCGAACTATCATTATTTATTCTTATCCTCGCTTCCGGGGATCTATATAGCATTTTCACCCATTTTATGAATACCGGACCCACATGGAATTCCCTCAAGACCCTCCACAAATAGCTCCACTCTATAGTATCAAAGGCCTTGGCGGCATCTAAGGATAGGGCAGCTCTCTGGCCATCCCCATCCGCTGGTATTTGAAGATTTAAAAAAACCCGCCTTATATTTATACTTGTAGAGCTACCAGGAATAAAACCTGATTGATCGGGGTGGATGAGCTTCTCTATTACTCTATTTAACCTAGCCGCCAAAACCTTTGCTAGGATCTTTACGTCTAGATTCAATAGAGAGATGGGTCTATATGATGAGGGGTCGAGGGGATCCTTATTTTCTTTCGGTATCACTATTATTGTTGATTCCATCATTGAAGACGGGAGCTCTCCCGTGTTCAATGACCAGCTCAAAACTTTTAACAGTTCAGGCATTAACACCTCGCCAAAATGGCGGTAAACCTCCACCGGGAGGCCGTCAGTGCCTGGGGCTTTTTGTCCTGCCATTTCCTGCACCATACACCGAATCTCTTCTATTGTTATAGGGCCATCAAGGGTGTCACTATCTTCCTTAGAGAGATGAGGTATTGTCAACTCCTTAAAAAATGTATCCATTTCTTCCTCCTTCTCAGCCTGGTTAGAGTGGTAAAGATTCTCATAGTAAGCTCTAAATCTCTCTAGTATGTCTAGCCCGTTTGTGGATATCCCCCCTTCTACCATACTAATCCTTGTTACCATAGAGGGTGCTGAGTTTGTTTTCACTAAATGTGCTAGCATTCGGCCAACCCTTTCACCTTCCCCGAATACTTGTTGTTTCTGGAATACATATTTGTTTTCTGCTTTCTCTAGCATTATCTGACGGTATTTCTGTTGCGCTTTCAACCATTGTCTCTGATTATCGAACGTTGGGGCATTTATATACTGTGCTTCTAATTCTTCCACTCTCCTCGAGGCAACTTCCTCTCTTTCCCCAGTTTTTTTTTTTATTTTAGATATCTGTTGTATCAAAAGACCCCGAAGATAGGCTTTTAATGTATCCCAAATGATCCCCGGCGAGGCCGTGCCTGTATTCAGATCAACATATTCCCTTAATGCGTCAAGTAATTCTTTGGGTTCTCCCATAAGCTCCAGCCACGGGGGACTAAATCTCCACCCTCGTTGCTGGTTTCCTCTCCCTATCTCCAAAGAGGCCATTATTGCCGAGTGGTCAGATAAATTCCTTGGCATATATTTTATTTTACTTACTAATCCCACTGCCTCATCATTCCCCAAAATCATGTCTATCCTTGACAAGGTTGAATGTGTCGTAGATAGGCACGAAAAAACCCGGGATTTTGGGTTCTGGATTCTCCAAATGTCTTTCAGTCCCATTTCTCCCATAAACTGTAAAAAACGACCTTCTGTCATACCTCCTTGTTGTAGCCTTCCTTTAGGGAACCTGTCCATTGCTTTATCAGTAACCATATTAAAGCCCCCCACAATTATCAGTGGGGTTCCCGGCCTATCCAACACAAACTCAACCAGTGCATATAGGACATCCATGGAAGGGGACGGCGGTATATAAATATTAGCCAAAATCAGGGTTTTTCCCTCTATCATACCGTGTAAAAAAACATACCTCCCCTGATCATCAATCTTAACCTGAAGGCAACTAAAGGGTATCCCTGCTTTAATCAGGATACTGACTCCCCTAGAAAAGGAGGTGTTTACTGAATGATATTGAGTAGGGTATTCCCCCCACCCTAATTGTGAACTAGAAGAATTTGTGAGGTGTGTCTCCTGCAAGCAAAAGAATGTTACTCCATGTGACCTAGCTATTGACCTAACCGCCATCCTCTTCCTCGGGTCTCCCAAACCTCTAACATTCCATGAGTATAAAGTGAAGCTTTTCTCTTTTAACCTTGTGGATTCACTCATTGATAATTATAGTGTCCCTCCTTATTATAAAATTTGTGTAATCCCCCTTTGTCATTTAGTTCTATGTGGTCATCTCTTACCCATTGTTCCGTTGTGGTAAAATATTTTTTATACAGTGCTCTTCTATTTATAATGTATTTCTCCCCTCTTTCTCTACAACCTATATACCAATCACTCCTTATAGCCCCTCCCTCCCCCTCTCTCCAATCACACCTATCACCCACCTCACACACTTCTCCTATTACCTCACTGGGCGCCTTCTGGGGCCTTCTAATGTGACCTTCCCATACAAAAACATCCCACCCCATTTTCCCATGGGTTAATCCCTCCCCTCTCCCCCTCCCCTCCTCCCCCCCCCCTCCCCAGAAACCCACCAAACACAAAATGTGTCCCATACATCAAACATAGGCGGAGAGCAGCACGTTAACCCCCCTATGTAAAGGGGTGTCATACGTGTCGGTCCCCTCCTTCTCTATCTCTCCCTCCCCTCTCTTCTCCACCAGTAGTGAAAGCAACTTTTTACCAATTATCCCCCCCCCCTCCCCCCTCCCACTCCCCACTACAACACAGATGTACCTGTATTCCCCCCCCCCCCAAAACAGGGAGAGAGGAGGGAGGGGGGAGGAACCAAGAAAAAAGACAGACACAGCAATCATTTCTACAGTCTCTGGGATTGGGACTCCAACCACTCCTCAACACTTCTAGGGTTATCAAATATTCTTGCCCCTTCAGGGGCGTTTAACCGTAATCTTGCTGGATATAATAAAGCATAAGTCACATTTATCTGGCGGAGTTTACGTTTTACTTCCCCAAATTTGGCTCTCCTTCTTTGGAGATCTGGCGAAAAATCCGGGAAAATCGATACTCGGGAGCCATTATATACAATCTTGCCCATCTCTCTAGCTCTCCGTGTAATAGTCTCCTTATCTTTATAGAACAATAATTTAGCCAGGAGTGGTCTTGGAGGAGCACCAGTCTGTGGGGGTCTTGCGGGGACCCTATGTGCTCTTTTGATAGCCAAAAATGGTGAAAAAATATCTTGACCAAACATTTCTCCAAACCATTTAACCAAAAAAGCTATGGGGTCTGATCCTTCGCAGTGTTCTGGCAAGCCTACTATCCGAATGTTTTTCCTCCTCATCTTATTCTCCATTTCGTCTAGTTTACTTTCCTGCTTGGTCAGCTGATCTCGCATGGACCTGACTTCCCGTATCAAGGGGGCTAGGTCGTCCTCCACCTGACTAACTTGACCCTCTAAGGCTGTAGTCCTTTCCTGGATTTTTTGAATGTCCTGTCTAGCATAGGATAATTCTTCCTGGATGGTGATAAGTTGAGCACTCATTCCTCCCAGGGATTCTCTGCATAGGTTTACTGCCGCTAGGACCTCTTTTAACGTTGGTTCAGGTTCAGATTCCAATACCGCCCGGGGCCCCTCCTCACGTGGGCCAAGTGCCCCTTGCAAGTCCACAGCAGTAGTCTGACCCCGAGTGGTCTCCGCATCCTCACCTTCCTCCAATGCCATCTCAGGGTGATTTAACCCGTGACTTTTCCTAGTGCCCTTGGCCCCTGATAGCCTGTTAGTTTGATTTTGTTGACCCTGTTGGGTGCCTTTCAAAGGGGTCTGACTAAGCCCCTGGCCGGGATTATGGGCATATTTTTCTAATTTTGCGGCCGCGGCTGCCTGGCTTGCTTTCGTCGCACGATGCGACGGCATAGTGGCTTTTACCGTTTGTGTAAGGCTAGTATACAAAAATAGGAGCACTTGGTATCCTTCTCAACCCCGAATCCAATCAAGTAATATGCCAAAAGGAAAAAAAATATAAAGGGGGGAGAGGGGAGTATAACCCAAAAAAGTCAGTAATCCTCCCTTCACCTTTGTTTTCTCTCAAGGCAATTGGTGATTTATCTATATAGACTCAAGCAGGTGTATAGACTCAAGCAGCAAGCAGATATATAAAACAGGATTGGAAAAAAGTATAGAGGTCAATTCGGATTCAGTTTACCCCCTGTCCCATAGTAATTTTCATAGCGTGGTATATTACCCCAGAGTTAATCAACCCCTGGGGGAGGATAATGCCTCAATAAGACAGCATAAGTCTGCTTAAAGCCGTTCCACTCGATATTTAGCAACACTGGCAGACTTTTAAAGATAAGTTGATGACTCCTCCAAATGAAGCAGTTCCTTATGTTATCTCTTCAACAGGCTGCTTAAACGTCAAAGCTGGGGCAGAGGGAACACCAAACAAGCCAATGTATAGGGTGGAAGTTTAAAGATCTATTCAGCGTCCTTTCAAATCATATAGAATCTTTATCACAGTTCATAGTCCAGTTCAAAAAGCTCACTGGATGATACACACTCACCACCCTGTTTCACCGCTGTTTCTCACCCCTCTCTCCTGAGGTCGCCTGCCTGCTTCACATGTCCTGTTTCACTGGGTGTAGGGATGTTGAGAGAGCCTGCTCCTCTCCCTCCTTGTTTCTCCAGTCTCCACATTCCAGTCCCGAACCGATCGTCAGGTCCGGTCGTTCTACGGACGACAGGGAGAGAGCCGACCCGTCCGGTGTTCAACCCACTGCCGCTGAGTCGCAACCTCCGCCGTACGGCAGGATGACAAATGGAGGAAAGAGAGGATGTCTATTCGGCGTGGGGTTCGTTCGGGCTATTATCCATCTGCATATGAGCGGGGGTGGCGAGGGAGGACGCCACTCAGCATGGAGACATGGAGGGGAGAGCGAGACGCTGGCTCACTCGCACGCGCACAGCCTCCTCCTGCATCCAGTCACGCCCACCATGGTAAAATATTCGGGAAGGGGTACTTAAGAGGTGTGGGTCACGTGTTGAGGAGAGGAGTTCGTGAGGCCCGTGTGGTCTGTTCTGGTTCCAGGACCAGGTAGCCCCGTGAGGGGTCCCGGTCATGGGGTGTTCGACATCCCACAACATGTTCCTGTTAGAGGCCCCTAGTAGACCTGCCTGGTCTGGGGCAGGGATCCGTCTGTTCCCGAGTCTTGGAACCGGCTGGTCCGAGGCACAGTAATTGAGGGAGGATTCAAGGTGTCCCGGTGTGCTCTCAGCTTGGAGAGGCGCCACAGCTCATGGAAGTGACCGGGGGAGGACTCTTTGGAGGAGGGCCGGCAAGTGGCATCCAAAGAAGTGCCTGGTTACTGAGTTGGGAAGGACATTGACGAATCCACGCTTTTCTTTGCTTACCTGGGAGGTGCCAGAGCCTAAAGAACCAGAGTCTATTGCTTGTGCAGCTGTCTCCATGTACCCTGGTGTTTTGCGCAGCCTTGCCGAGCCTTGTACACTGCTCCGGGTGCCTATGTATCCACTGCTGTACCTCAGAGACTGGAACCATGTCTCACGGTGCCCCCTGATGACACGGTTTCGTCGGAAGTACCTTGCGTCACTTCCGCCTGTTGGAACACACAAGCCCCACCCCTACGCCGCACGCTGAGACCGGAAGAGCCACATAGGTCACCGGCATGGCCGACCAAGCGTCTCTCATCATCTGGCCCAGGAATAACCTGAGATACCACAAGTGGCGGTACTGTGCTGTAGGGGGATATGGCAGTAGTCACCTGGGGTCCTGCTCTCTCTGAACTAATGGCAGCAGTGGGGCTAGCATCACACTCAGGACTGAGGGATGCCCAGGCAGAGGAGAGTCAATGCCAGGGGCTCTCCATAAGCCAGTCCTAAGACATGGAGCTCCCTTGGTTCCTTAGCGTACTCCTTCCTGTCCGGCAGGAAACACAATAACTGAAGAGGGAGGAGGAGCCCTATGTCTCAGAGGCTGTCCTGGAAGATGAAAGGAGAAATTATAATTTTAGCAAGGAATGGGGCTTTAAAAAAACACTTGCTCGTTATACGGCAGCAGGTCGGCACAATCCCGCAAACCGTTGTAGCTGTACATCGGTCCCTTTAAGCGGGATAGCAAGCTGCATCGCGGGGGTGCCGATGCTCATGACCGCCGGTCACGATCACCACCGCCTGTAAGCAGTCGCGGGCACGAGAAGCAGAACAGGGACATGTGTGTGTGTGTAAACACACACGTCCCTGTTCTGTTCCGTGAGGAAAGACATTGTGAGTTCCTAATAGCTAGGAACCAAGATCTCTCATTTCCTCTAGTTCAGTCCCCTCCCACTACAGTTAGAAACACACTAAGGAACACAAGTAACCCCTTGATGGCCCACTAGTGTTAACCCCTTCCCTGCCAGTGACATTTTTACAGTAATCAGTGCATTTTTATAGCACTGATCGCTGTATAAATAGTGCCAAAAATGTGTCAAAAGAGTCCGATGTGTCCGCCATAATGTTGCAGTCCCGATACAAATCGCAGATCGCCGCTTTTACTAGTTAAAATAATAATAATAATGCTATAAATCTATCCCCTATTTTGTAGACGCTATACCATTTGCGCAAACCAATCAATATACGGTTATTGAGATTTTTATTACCAAAAACATGTAGAAGAATACATATTGGCCTAAATGAAGGAAAAAAAATCACTTTAAAAAAAAAAAATGTGGATATTTATTATAGCAAAAAGCACAAAATATTATGTTTTTTTCATAATTGTCGCACTTTTTTGTTTACAGCACAAATGATAAAAATCTCAGAGACAATCAAATACCACCAAAAGAAAGCTCTATTTGTGGGAAAAAAAGTACATCAATTTTGTTTGGGTATAGTGTGGCACGACCGCGCAATTGTCAGTTAAATTGGCACAGTGCCAAATCGCAAAAAATGGCCCGGTCATTGGGCAGCCAATTCTTCCAGGGGGTTAAGTGGTTAAACGGTTTAGCTACTGGACTAAAAATGTATCTCCTATTGGTCATTTCACATATTATTATTATACAGGATTTATATAGCGCCAACAGTTTACGTAGTGCTTTACAACTTGATGGTAGACAGTATAAATACAATACACTTTAATACAGTAGGAATCAGAGGGCCCTGCTCCTTAGAGCTTACAATCTAAGAGGGAAGGTCAAAAGATACAAGAGTTAATAAGTGTGGGTGATGTGCTGATTGAGAAGATAAATGTACAGTTGGATTCAAAGCTTTGCGGTGACATTGGTTAGGAAGGGGCGTATCTTGGTGGTTGAGGCCACAAATTTTAGATAGCAATAGGATGTGGGGTGGAAAGGTTTGTTTGGAGTCCAGGATTACACCTAGGACCTTGGTGTGTGGGGGGGGGGGATAGGTTGATAGTTGAGCCATTGGTATTGACAGAGAAATCAAGGGAAGCGGCACCTGAGGGAGGAAATATCATGAGCTCGGTTTTGGATAGGTTGAGTTTGAGGAAGTGATGTGACATCTAGGCTGATATGTCTGCTAGTAAGTTGGTAATGCGTGAGGAGACGGAGATGGAGAGAGCTGGGGGTGGAGAGATAGATTTGGGTGTCATCAGCGTAGAGATGATATTTAAAGCCGTGGGAGGCAATCAACTGACGCAGGGAGGTGGTGTATATTGAGAAAAGGAGAGGTCCAAGAACAGAACCTGGGGGGGACCCCAACGGAGAAAGGAAGAGGAGAGGAGGAAGTAGAGTTGTAGGTGACACTGGAGGAGCGGTGGGATAGGTAGGATGAGAACCAGCGAAGAGTACAGTCACGGAGACCAAAGGAGTAGAGTTTGTTAAGGAGGGGGTGGTCCACTGTGTCAAAGACAGCAGAGAGATCCAGGATAAGTAGTACAGAATAGTGTCCACTGCTTTTAGCCATTAGTAGGTCATTTGAGAGTTTAAGGAGAGCAGTTTCTGTGGAGTATTGAGGGCGAAATCTAGACTGAAGGGGATCAAGAAGTTTTTTTTTTTTCCAAATATTTTATTGAATAAAGAAGAGGATACAGAAACAGTAAGCATACATGAAGATATATAATAATCAAAAAAGTAACACAGATTGGTATGGCCCGTATAGAACAAAGATAATACGGGGCAAATTACAATGCGAAATGGAGCTTAGTATTGCATTAATAACAGCACATAGATAGGAAATGACAAGCATATTTGTGTAATGGGGTCTAGTCGGTATAAGTTATGAGGACCAAGAAGAGTCAGCTCGTCGAGGTTCTCATCAGATAGATCTCAGGGGGCGGGGCCAAGCTAGTGGTATGAAGGGGGGTGAATCATCTATATTCAATGCATGGAGCATAAAATAGTACCCGTAACGAGGATAGGGATGGGGTGGGCGGGAAGGGTAAAGACAGAGGGGTAGTAGGGGTTAGGAAGGAGGGGGGGATAAAGGATCCGTTCACCGATGTTCTCCTTGGCAAAAACGGGGCATATAGAAACGCACAGTAGCATGCAGTAGGTCAGGTCTTTTGTGGCTTGGGTCCGGACAAAATTGGCAACATGTAAATAAAGGAGAGATATGAGAAACGGTCAATCATGGCATGAGTAACAGGGTAGATTAGATGTGTATGGGTCTTAGTGGTATTGCCTGAAGGGGCAGCGGAGGGTGAAACAGGGTTCGGCGAATTATACTAAGTGACTTTGTATGCGGATATATTCGGGTGTAGTTTTAAAGTGTTTCCAACACGCCCATTTTGTGTTATATTTGGCAGGGGTATCTCTTGCTATGTGGATTAATTCCTCCATTTCTGAAATTCTGTTTATTCTATGGAGCCAGTCTTTAATAGAAGGGACAGTCTGAGACTTCCAGTGGGTCGGTATGCATTGTTTGGCTGCATTGATCAGGTGGATAGTTATTGATTTACGATAGGACGTTTGTGGCAGAGTAGTGTGATGTAGTAGGAATTGGGCCGTTGTATAAGGTAGTTCGTATGTCGTAATGTCCTTAATCAATTTATGGATAGACCTCCAGAAGGGTTGGAGCAGGGGGCAGGACCACCAGACGTGAAGTAATGTACCTCTATGTTGGTGACACCGCCAGCAACAGTCCGGGACAGAGGGGTCCCATTTGTGTAGTCTGTCTGGTGTTCTATACCATCTCGCTAGTATTTTGTAGCCGTTTTCCTGAGTGGAAACGTTTACAGAGCCTTTGTGGATATTGAAGAGGGCTCTTTCCCAATCTTCTGTCGTAAGGGTGACATCCAAATCTTTCTCCCATGAGGAGCAAAACTTGGAGGTTGTGACGTCGTGATCCCGGAACAATAGGGAGTGCGTCTGGGATATAAGATGTGATAAGGGTGTAGTCGAAGAGCATAGGGTCTCATAGGGCGTTAGTTCACGGGAGCAGTCTGTTTTTTTCCTTATTGACTGTAGGTAGTGGGTGATTTGTTGGAATGTCCAGGTTGGTATAGGTGGTTTTTGCATAATAGTAGCTATTTGGGCTCGTGTCAGTGGGTATCCGTTCTTGTAAAAGTGTTGCATTAGAATTTGTGGTTGTGACCAGTGTGCTTGAAGAAAAGTTTGGTGTGATCCCGGTTGGAAGTCGGGGTTCAGGTTCAGTGGTGTCAATGGCCCCGGGATGGTAGAGAGGGTGGTGTGTGCGCACTGTTTCCTGAAACAGTGTAGTGTTGGAGCTAGGAGTGGGTGCGTTTTGATTTCCTTGATGCTAAGAGAGGACTGGATCCATGGTAAAGATCTAAGTGGAAGGGACGTGAATGAGGATTCTAAGTGTACCCAGTCTTTGTTATTTGTGTGGATATTCCAATCTATGATCCTTGTCAGATGTACTGCTTTGTGGTAATTAGAGAGATCTGGGAGTCCTATGCCACCGAGGTGTTTGGGCAAGGATAGTTGGTCATATTTAATTCTGGGTCTGTGGGAACTCCAGAGGAATCTGGTACACATGCTTCTGTAAGATCTGAATAGAGCTTGGGGGAGGTGTATCGGCAAAGCCTGAAGGGTGTAAAGGATTCTTGGGAGTACGTTCATTTTTAATATTGCGGCTCTACCAAACCAGGAAAATGTCGGCTTGTCCCAACGTTTCAGGTCAAGCGTGAGTTGTCGTATCAGGGGTAAATAGTTCCGTGCGTAAAGATCTGTCAGGTCCGTTGTAATTTTTATACCTAAGTAGGTGATGTGGTCGTCCTGCCAGTGAAATGGGAAGTTGGCTTTACAGAGGGTGACATCGTCTGGGGGAAGGGAAATATTGAGGGCATAGGACTTGGTAAAATTTATCTTGAGGTTGGATAAATGGTTGAAATTTCGAAATTCTTGCAGGAGAATTGGAATTGTGGTATGGGGTTGTGTTAGGAATAGTAGGATGTCGTCAGCAAATGCAGCCAGTTTGTATTCCTTAACTTTAGTTTGGATACCTTTTATGTCAGGGTTTTGTCGTATACTATTCAAAAGCGGTTCTAAGGTAAGTATGAAGAGGATGGGGGATAGTGGGCATCCCTGTCTAGTTCCATTGCGTATGGGGAAGGCATTCGACAGGGTGTTATTAACCCTGACTTTGGCCGTGGGATTGCGGTAGAGTGATTGAATGAAAGTGGTTAATCTAGGTCCGAGGCCAATGGTTTGTAGGACAGCTTGCATGTAATCCCATGCCACCCTGTCGAATGCCTTCTCCGCATCTAAGGACGGGAAGAAACCCTTTTGTTTAGAGCTTGAGATGAGGTGATGTAGGTTAATGGCTTTAATGGTATTGTCCCTGGCTTCTCGGCCAGGGACAAACCCTACCTGGTCGTTTTTAATGAGGATGGGTAACAGGGGAAGGAGTCTATTGGCCAATATTTTCGCGAACATTTTGATGTCTGCATTCAATAGGGAAATAGGTCTATAATTGGCAGCTTGTGTGGGATCTTTGTCTTCTTTAGGGATCACCACGATGTGAGCCTCAAGCATATCAGCATTGAGATCACTGGAGGTGGAGAGGGAGTTGAAGGCTTTCCTAAAAGGGAGTTGTAGAATGTCAGAGAAGGCTTTGTAGTAAATCGATGATAGTCCATCCGGACCAGGGCTTTTACCAGACTTAGTTTGCTTGAGTGCTGTATCCCATTCTAATTGTGAAATAGGGCTATCAAGTTCCTGAAGTGTTTCTGTTGATGGAAGTTGAGGACAGTATTTGTGCAGGAATGTCGCAATGTCCCGAATTCTGGCTTGGGAAGGGTGGTGGGGTGCGTGTGGTCCATCAAGGTTGTACAGTTTGGTGTAGAAATTTTCAAATTCCCTAGCAATCTCTGTGTTCTTCGTGTAGATATCACCTGAGGAAGAGCGTAGGTTATGTACGGTATATTTCGCATGTCTAGAGTGGAGGGCCCTGGCCATAAGGTGACTGCTTTTATTACCGAATTCATAGAATTGCTTTTGGGAAAACATATAGTTTTTCCTGATGGATTTACCCAGTTCTTCCTTAATGGAAGATCTGGTTTCTAGAAGCTCCTGAAGGGTCTGCGAGGCTAAAGTTTGTTTATGAGTTGCTTCTAGGAGTTTTAGTCTGTCGAATCGTTTTTGGAGGCAAATTTTTTTTCTTTCCTGATTTTAGCGGACAATGAGATCATCTTTCCTCTTATTACGCATTTGTGGGCGGCCCATTGGGTCATATTGGATGTGTCTGGAGTGTCATTTTCTTTAAAGTAGTCTACTAGGCACTGTCTTAGTTCTGTCGTGTGTATCGTGTCTGTAAGTAGAGAGGGGTCTAGTCGCCAAATTCGTGTATATGTCTGCAAGTCTGGGAGTGTTAGTGTGACTGAGATAGGGTGGTGGTCTGATAAGGTCATTGGTTCTATACTTGAAGTCGTCAGGTACGAGAGGTCAGGTTGAGTCAAGAAAAGGTAGTCAAGTCGCGAGTACCGGTTATGGGGGGTGGAAAAAAAGGTATAATCTTTCTCTTTAGGATGCAAAGTGCGCCAGGTATCATGCAAGGAAAGCTTTTGGAGGATCAGTTTTATTTGTCGGAGGGCGCTGTATGGAAGGTGGGACGTGCCTGTTGACGTGTCCATGAGTGGGTTTAACGGGGCGTTAAAGTCTCCTCCTAGTAGTAGTATGCCGGACTGAAAGTTGAGCAGATTAGTGAGGACTTCTCTGAAGAAAGGCACTTGTGCTTTGTTGGGGCTGTAAATATTAGCGAGGGTTATCGGCTTTTTGTGCCATGTACCTTTGAGGAAGATGTATCTACCCTGTTCATCAGCTAGAGTATCTGAGATTTGTATGGGGACATGTTTTGATAGTAGTATTGACACGCCTTTAGATTTAGAATTTGGTGTTGTTGCGTGGTAGCCATGTGGATAGTAATTATTGGAGAATTTTGGTGTATTTTGGGTGCTGAAATGCGTCTCTTGCAGAAATATTACATCTGCTTTCAGGCTTTTCATGTGGATCAGTGTCTGTTTTCTTTTTTCCAGAATATTTAGACCCTTTGCGTTTAGGGAAACTAATTTAAGCTTAGGATGGATGGAGGTAGTGCGGGGAGAGGTCATCGTTGTAGACCAGTGACGTCCCCTACTAAAGAGCACTGGTATCTGAGAGCAAAGCAGTGATATCGGAGAACAGCGGCGAGCAGTCAGGGGGAGGAAGAGGTGAGAAGTAGAGGGAGAGGCAAGGAAGGGGGGAGAGGGAGGGATGTATTAGGGAGCTCCGCGGGAGCTAGGGTAGGCCCAACTGTGTATTCAGAGAAGTACACAGCTGGAGAAATATAAACAGAAACTGGGGTCGGGGTAACTTGATTAGCTACACCCGACAAAAATATTTGTCCAGGTTTGGTCAGGGATGTCTTAAATAAAGAGCCCTGTGGGTGGGGGTGGTTGGTGTTGAAGTCGAGTCAGTTCAGTGTCCAAGTTCCCGTGAGGTCAAGGTGTTAATATATACGACTATCCAGTGTACACAAAGTGTGCATTATGGAGGGGACTTTGGTGGTAACCTTGTCGACAAATTATAAGAAGCGGGGACAATGAAGGTAGAATTGTATAACAGTGGAAAGAGTATTAGGAAGTCTAAAGTTCTGAAGTTCAGCACGTCTTTGGCAAGTTTAGACCTCAGGGGTTACCGGGGGGGAAAGGCCTCTAGTGTACAAGTGCGACTGAGGAAGGTATGGCGGTAGGGGATACACATCCGGACGTGGTCCAACAGGTTAAAGAGACCAGCATGTGTTCTGGGTACATGGGTGGGCTGGGTTAGTATGTGTGCGGGGGGGAGGTTGCCACTATTTGGTGTACAGCTGATCAGAAAGTACATCTTAACAGTAGGATCATAGGAAGGTGTCGTGCAGTAAACAATTTGAGCAGAGCAGTCGAAGGCCTACAAATATAGCTGCCTCTGGGTTAGACATTAAGATTCGTAAACGGCGTAGTGCAATTACAAAATTAACCTATAACAAGAAACTGTAATCTTCTCACCGCACCTGCTTCTCTTAGTTGTATCACAGAAAATACTAACTTACAAACAGAGTTTCGTAAAATGTGTGAAGCATGTATATATAACAGGAGAGAAAAAAGCAATTAACATAGTGTATTCAATATGCAGTTCAGAGGCAGTCGGTCTCTAGCAAAGGGGAGGGAGACTATAGATCAAAGCTCTCCCCAAAATGAGGGAGCTGGAAAATGAGGTTCTCTGAGAGAGGTGCTGTGACACTGGGTGTCCGGTTCTAACGCATATGTCCCAGCGGGGGGTGGGTTAATTATGGGTGTTTTAAAGGACACACCGGGGTCTACGGTGTGTGGGGAGGAGAGAGACCGAATCCCTCGAGGCTAGTGACGAAGGAGAGATGAAATAGAGCACCAGGGAGAAGGAGTTTAGGGGGGAGTTGGAACAGTGAGGCATAGGGAAGATGTTCATGGTGACAGTACGTCCGACAGAACCGGCATAAATCCACGAACGTTAGTTGGATAGTCTCCCACGATCATCGTATTGTGTCCATTACCTTCCCGATGTGGGGCTGACCGGGCGGTTATAGTGTGTTCTTCGGGGGAACGTTTATGCGTTCTGACCGGGGGGTCAGGATACTGGTGGGGAGCGAAAAGGCTTACTCACCGATCCTGTCGGAAAATTCAGTGAAGGCTAATCGGAGAGTCCGTATTTTGATGTGCACATGGGAGGCAATGTGGTCGTCGTGGAAGTGTTGCATTCTCATGTGGGAAGCCAAGTAGTCGTGAGGACCTTCGGAAAAGAGATCGTAAATGATCCGCTCTGTCGAATTGATCGACGAATGCCCGGGGGACTGTGGAAGTTCAGGTAAAGCAGGTTAGGTTTGCGTCGTGTATGGTATCTTCCGAAAACATCTTACGAGCGTCTGTGTCTCCTGTAGTCCGGAGAGGCCGAAGGGCTTTGGTTTCGCAGGTTGCCTGAAGGACGTGGAGAAGTTGGTAGATCGTCGGCGGCGGCCGATGTTAAAATTACCAGCCTCATTTACACCATCCATGGAGGTAACCCTGGGTATGGTAGGTAAGCGAAAGTCACTGTACCAGTCCGAAACATCCACTGAGGGCAGGTTGAGGACAGTGCAGAAGTGATCTAAATCCTCAGGCACACAGAGATTGACAGTATGGCCGTTGGCTGAAGCTGACAGGCAGAATGGATATTTCCAACGGTAGGGTATAGCTCGAGACCGGAGGACATCCAGTAGTGGCTTCAATTCCCACCTCCGTTGGAGAGTGATGGAGGAAAGGTCCTGGAAGATTTTTATTTCAGCTCCATGGTGCAGTATTCTGCCTCTCTCTCTTGCTTTTCTCATTATTTCTTCCTTTACAAGAAAGTCCGTGAGGCAGCATATCACATCTCTCGGCGGTTCTGCTTCCCTTCCCCTGGGGCGGAGAGCTCTGTGAATGCGCTCGAAGGTAATCACTGTATCCGGTGGTCTGTCTAGCAAATCATTGAGGATGAGAGACACTTTGCGGGACAATTGTTGTGCCTCAAAAGATTCTGGGAGGCCTCTCACCCGTAAATTGCGGCGTCTCCCTCGGTTGTCGAGGTCCTCCAAATGGCGGTTAATTTCTCTGAGGTGAACCGCATGTGATTCCGAGACCTGTTGAACGTGACAGAGTGCGGATTCTTGGCGGGCCTGTGTTTCCTCTACTTCTTCCACCCGTATAGCCATCGTGTGGAGATCCGCTCAGAGATGGCTGCCGAAAGTGTGGATTTAATTTCAGCCGCTACTGCCCGTAAGTCCGCAATGCTCAGAGCCTGAGATGTCGGTGGAGTAGCGGCGGGCGCCGGAGGGCTGCGGCTCCGTGATCTGTGTGCGGGCCTACTTGCTGGTGGGGCCTCGTGCGTTGCGGCCTGTGAATCCGGTGCGGTGCCACGGGATCTGGCTCTGAATATCTCCGGAATGTGCTGGGCTAGCGAGGGTTCTTGGCTCCTAGATGGTCTGGAGCTCGCCGGGGGGATATTCTGCTGTGTACTCCCCATGATAGGCGGGTAGGGAGTCGTAGTGTAAGATTGCTGGACCTCTGGGAACGGGAGAAGAGAATTAAGCGTCCATCTTCTTCAGGCACCAAGCCACGCCCCGGGATCAAGAAGTTTATTCATGTTCAGATTAATGAGTTGTAGACCAGTCTTTCATGAAGTTTGGAGGAGAAGGCGAATAAGGAGATCGGACGTAATTTGTTAAGATTGGTGGGGTCCAGTGAGGGCTTTTTAAGTATGGTGGAGACTAGCGCATGCTTTAGAGAGTTTGGGAAGATGCCACAAGAGAGGGAGAGGTTGAAAATGTGAGTTAGAGAGTATAGAATTGAGTCAGAGGGTGAGCGTAGCATTTGCGAGGGAGTAGGATCCAGGGGGCAGGTGGTTAGATGAGTGTTAGATAAAAGTTTAGCAACCTCATTAATAGTAGCAGGGTTGAACGAGGGAATTAATGATTGTATCTGTGGACATGGGTTGTTGCATGGGGGAGGTTTTTGCGCATTGGAGATCTCCTCATGAATTGTATCAATCTTAGTTTTGAAGTGATTGAGCAGTGAGTGAGTTGGTGGGTGGAGGCAGTGGAGGACAGAGTAGAGTGTTGAAGGTAGAGAAGAGTTGATGTGGAGTGGATGAGAAGGTGTTAATAAGTGTGATAAAGAAGGTCTGTTTGGCAGTGCGAAGGCAGGAATAGTATTTTAGGAGGGCAAATTTATATTGTGTGAAGTCTTCCTGGAACTTATGCTGCGTACACACAATCAAACAATCCGGTGGAAAAGTCCGGCGGACTCAAGTCAAATCACCCCGTGTGTGGGCTCCGGCGGACTTTTTTACCCAAAAGTCTGGTGGACTAAGAAAGTAGTTTTGCACCAAAGTATGTCCGTCGGACAATACGGCCGTGTGTGTGCTAGTCCGCCATACTTTTGAAATGAACGGACTTTCCCGCGCACAGAGAAAAGTCCGTTCATTTTGAGCGCGGCTCCAGGTAGCCAGGAACCAACGAAGGAAGTGCCGCTGGCCCAGTCACCTGGTATGGAGTTAAAGGGGAAGACCCCCTAGGTCCATATCAGGGGGGCTTCCCCTTTAACTGGGTTGCGTGCTCGGATAAGGGTGTGATATGGACCCCCTAGGTCCATATGAGACCCTTATCCGAGCACGCAATCCAGCCGGTCAGGAAAGGGGGTGGGGAGGAGCGAGCGCCCCCCCCCCCCACTGAGCCATACCAGGCCGCGTGCCCTCAACATGGGGGGTGCTTTGGGGAAGGGGGGCCACGCGGCCCCCCCACCCCAAAGCACCTTGTCCCCATGTTGATGAGGATAAGGGCTTATCTGAATCCTTGAGCCCCCTTTAATAAGGGGGCCCCCGGATCCCAGCACCCCACCCTATGTGAATGAGTATGGGGTACAATGTACCCCTACCCATTCACCTGTGAAAAAAATGTAAAAAAAACACAACACACAAGGGTTAAAATAGTTTATTGCACAGCTCCGGGGGTCTTCTTCCGTCTTCGGGGGTCTTCTCGCCGGACTCCTCCGCTATCTTCTGCTCTTTTGCTAGCTCTCTTACTAGCGGAGGAGCCCGGCTTTCTTCTTTGTCGCCGCCCTCTTCTTCCAATTTCAGGGGTCTTGTTCCCCTCTTCGGGGGTCTTGTCCCCCTCTTCGGTTTTTCTTGCCGGGCCTTCGCGCCTTCTTCTAGCTCTTTTACAAGCGGTGGCCCGGTCTTCTATCACCGCCGCCTTCTGTTCTTCTCTTCTTCTGTTCTTCTGTTCTTCTCTTCTTGAGCTGTTGCCTCGTCGCTGTCTCTGGCCACAATGACAGGCACGCGGCGTGCGGTGACTTATATAGGGACAACGCCGGATGATGTCCCAGCCCATTATGATGTTGATGTCACAGACCCAGAGGATGCTCGCTCATCCCCACCCCCTTTCCTGACCGGCCAGGTTGCCTGCTCGGATAAGGGTCTGATATGGACCGGGGGGGGGGGGGAACCCGGCTACGTTTTCTGAGACTTCTGGTGTCATCTGTTTGCCAGGGTTGTAGCAGTCGGGGTCTAATTCTGCGTGTAGTGAGGGGGCAAGCTTGTCTAGGGAGGAAGACAGTGAGCTGTTGTAGATGAAAATGGTTAGGTTGGGGCAGGACAGGGGTGAGATTTTTTCATAGATCAGTAGCAGAGTAGATAAGAGAAGGTTTGAGGTGGTGAAGGTTTCTACGTGTAGCTGTTAGGCAGTTGGAGGGAGAGGAGGTGGAAGACAGGGAGAGAGCAAAACTAATAAGGTGGTGATCAGAGAGTGGGAGAGGATTGTTGGAAAGTTTGCACAGAGTGCACAGATAGGAGAAGACAAGGTCAAGGGTGTTGCTATTAGAGTGAATAGGAGCCTGTATCCATTGCTTCAGGTCAATCGATGAGGTTAGACTGAGAAGTTTAGAAGTAATAGTAGGGTTAGTGTTAATGGGGATGCTGAAGTCACTGGGAATAATTGTAGGGATTTCAGAAGAGAGAAAGTAGGGTAGCCAGGCAGAGTCAATTCATCAAGGAAGGCTGATACTGGTCCAGGGAGCCGGTAGATGACAGCAATTGTTAGAGAAATAGGAGAGAATAAACAAATGCAATTCGTCTCAAGAGAGGAGAATGTCAGAGAGGGAGGGTGGGTGAAGTACCTGATAGGTGCTACATGGGGCTAGAAGGATTCCCACTCCACCTCCCTTCCGTCCACTTGGTCTGGGGGAGTGAGTTCAGAGAAGGCCACCATGGAAGAGAGAAGCAAAAGTAGTATCTGATTCATGAAGCCAGGTTTCAGTAATGGCAAGTAGGTTAAAGGAATTTGTGATAAAGATGTTGTGGAGGGCGGTGAGTTTGTTACAGACAGAGCGTGCATTCCAAAGGGCACAGGAAAAGAGGGGGCTGGTTTTGGAAAGAAGAGGAATAGAGACCAAGTTATGTTGTGGCTGCTGTCAGAGGGTGTAGGGGGATGGGAGCATTGGGCAAAGACATATGATGGTGGCCCTGGGTTTGGGGATATGTCACCAGAGGTTAGGAGAAGCAGGAGGGTGAGGGAGGTAATGTGGGAATGTGATTTATATGAAGGGGCATGTCTCAGAGTACTGGAGGTTTTATCAGTATATGGATGTAGAATGAGCAAGAGTTGGCAGGAGCAATAGAAGGGAGAGGGCAGAAGGCAGGGTGATATGTATATGCAGGGGGTGGAGAAGAGGGGTGAAGGTAAAAGAGTTGGAGGAGAGAGTGTCAGAAGCAGTGGTAGAGAGCACATGTTACAGAGTAGAAGGAGAGACAGGGTCACCTGCGGTCTGTTAGGTGCTTTTCAGTG
This sequence comes from Lithobates pipiens, assembly GCF_037356315.1. Lineage (NCBI taxonomy): Eukaryota > Metazoa > Chordata > Amphibia > Anura > Ranidae > Lithobates > Lithobates pipiens. Next base: position 246,589,999 of record NW_027507787.1, read on the forward strand.
CAGTTTGCTATATTTGTTTGCTTTGTGCAATCGCTGAAGTGCAGAGATTGAAGTGCATATCACTTAGCCCTTGTATATACGGTCGGAGATTCCAACAACCAAATCCGTTGGAGTTATTCCGACGGATTAATTCCGGACCAGGTCCGGAAGTGATGTTGCATACACACGGTCGGATTAAGTTGTCGGGAAATCCGATTGTACATAACGTGATGACGTTATTTCGTTACAACAGGATTACATTCAGGCTAGTAGCCAATAGCTTTGGTCTAGGAATTTGATCTGAGCATGTGTGGCACTTTGTCCATCGGAGTAGGCTACTGTGGCAGCACGCAGGTAAAGTCACCTGGTTGTATCCAGGATGGGAAATATGTGTGCCCTAGATTCAGGCTTTATGCAGACTTTTACAATTAGAGGGGAAGAGTTAATGAGCCCAGCTGAAGTAAGTGGGCTCATTAAGACCTCTACAAAAAACCCCAGCATGCTTAGGGAGATGCTCCATCCTGGAACCAGTTTTGTGTTGTATAGACTGGGGAGTGTGACACCTGTTCTGTGCGGTGAGTTAACGCCTGTGTGGCAAACCTCTACAACAGAGACAGAGACTGGTGCAGCACAAGGCTGCACTCAGTTGTTAGATAGGGAATCTAAGTGTGTAATTAGAGGTCAAGCTGACAGGATTTATTTTCATGTTTTATTTTTGTTTGGCTGTTATATGTTTCACTGCATGTAGCATAAATAAACTGCATTTTTTGTTTTTTTTGCACCTACAACGCTGTCTGCTGTGCCTGATTTTGTGTTGTGAACCCATCCAGGGGGTCACACACACCCGCTGCCGAGCTAACCCCTCACAGTTGGTGGAGAATTTTGGCAGTTTTTATTTTTTATTTTTATTTTTTTAAGGCCAGCATGGAGGAGATACTGAGACAGCTGGCTCTAGCAAATGCAAATCAGCAGCAAACAAATGCGGGTTTACAAAAGAGCCTTGCAGCTCAACAACAGAGCCTTGCAGCCCAGCAGCAGACAAATGTAACTTTGCAGCAGAGTCTGGAAGCTCAGCAGAAAGCCCACCTGCAGAGTTTGGAAGCTCAGCAACAAGCCCAGCAGCAATCTGAAGCCCGCTTCATAGACCTGTTGCAGAAGCAAGAGCAGAGTTTTCAACAGCAAATAGAGACATTAATACAGCAACGTCCGCAGACCAATGAAGCAAGTGGTTACAATAATACCGCATCCTTTGGTGTGAGCCATTTACTGACAAAAATGACTGGAGAGGATGATCCGGAGGTGTTTTTGACCACATTTGAAAGGACTGCTGAAAGGAAAAAGTGACCTAAGGAGCAATGGGCTGGACTGGTGGCCCCTCTGTTAACTGGGGAATCGCAGAAAGCTTATTATGACCTAGAGCCTGACCAAGCAAAAGACTATGTGGTGCTAAAAACATAAATATTGGCACGGCTGGGTGTCACCCTGGCCGTCCGGGCTCAGTGTGTGCATAATTGGACTTTTCAGGTTGGAAAACCCCCCAGGTCTCAAATGTATGATCTCATTCACCTGAGCAGAAAGTGGCTGCAGCCAGAGACTTTGACCGCACCAAACATTGTGGAACGTGTGGTTATGGATCGTTTCCTGAGAGCTCTTCCTACTGCCATCCAAAAATGGGTAAGCCATGAAGACCCAGAAAATGCAGATAAACTTGTGGATCTGGTTGAGAGGTACTTGGCTACAGAGAACCTGACCACCTCTTCCAGGGACTCACGGACTTTCTACCCTAAGACCAGATCATCCCCAGTGGCGGGTAAGATGACTCCAAGGGGTGAGGGTGGAGAGAGTGAGAGGGTGGGAGTTCTACCTAAGGTCTGGCGGGAGCAGCCCAGGAAGCCCAGGCTGCAAGAGGCAGCGAAAAAGATTATTTGCTACCGCTGCCGGCAAGAGGGACATATTGCAGCCAATTGCCCCATTGTGGATGAGCCTATGCAATGTGACTTTATAAGGGAGAGACGACAGTTGCATGCACTGCCATTCGGGGACCTGAGGCCGCGTACACACGGGCGGATTGTCTGCCCAACTAAGTTCGTCAGACAATCCGACAGACAGTCCGTCCAAATTTTGAATGAACGGACTTGACCACACACGATGAACAGACAGTCCGCTGAAAGCGTGCGCGATGACGTACGGCACGTACGACGGGACTAGAAATAGGAAGTCCAAGACACAGCAAAGCACCCTTTGGGCTCCTTCTGCTGACTTTGCGTTAGTAGAAGTTTGGTTAGAGACGATTCGCGCTTTTCAGACTTCAGCTTAATTTGTCCGTTCACTGCGGCGCAGTCTACCTGTGAGGTTTGTATCTGTCTTTCGGTACGCGTGGATCAGTTGTACCTGTTATTAGGCGCTTCTGGTCCACTCGTTTCTGGGTTTCAGGTCGTTCTTCATAGGTCTGGCTGTTCTTCAGTGCGTTCAGTTGAGCTTGTTTGTTCAGCCGACCGTTTCAAAGCCATGGAGAGTGGACGTACTCGGGAACGAGTTCGTGCTATATTGGGGCTTGGTGTTGGGGTTAATACTTTGACCCGAGCCCAGTCTGTGAACAGGGTGAGGAGGAGTTCATGGACAAAGAATTGGTTGCGCCAGCGTGACCAATTCTCGCATATGCCTTTACTCCGTGAGATCCGTGAGAATAATCCTGATGATTTCAGGAATTATCTCAGGATGACGGACCCCGTTTTTCACCGTCTGCTGGCTTTGCTGACCCCTTATATCAGCAGGCAGGATACCTGCATGCGGCAAGCCATCACTCCGGAGCAGAGGCTCGTCGCCACGTTGCGCTACTTGGCGACAGGGAGAAGCCTTCAGGACCTCAAGTTCTCGACAGGCATCTCCCCCCAGGCTCTGGGGATCATTATTCCAGAGACCTGTTCTGCCATTATTCGGGTCCTGCAGAAGGAATATATGAAGGTAAGTTTGTTCTTTTAATATTGCATTATATGAATTATATGCATTGTATGTTTGTATTCATTTCATCATGACTTTTAATATCCATGACAGGAATATGATGTGAATCTCCCCTTTATATGAATGCATGCATTTTGTTTTGTTTTTTTTGTTTTTTTTTTTGTTTTTTTTTGTGTCATTTTTTTTGAGCTTTTTACCTTTTTGTGTCCCACGTGCATATTTGCTTTCACTAACGTCCTCAGCATTCAATCCTGGGCCCCTATACACCCACAGCTGAGACTGTTCTTCTCTATAATTCATATTGTCAGCTCCATTGTACTATTTTACTGCCCCCCCCCACCCTTTGTATACTCTTTGTATACACCCTTGTGTGTGTGTGTGTGTGTGTGTGTGTGTGTGTGTGTGTGTGTGTGTGTGTGTGTAGATATATAGATATAGATAGATAGATAGATAGATAGATAGATAGATAGATAGATAGATAGATATGGTTTGTCAACTCATTAATTAGTCACCCCACTCTAATTGGTTCCAGGTATTGACTACTCATTAATTAGTCCCCCCACCGCACTTTAATTGGTTCCAGCTATTGTCTACTCATTAATTAGTCCCCCCACCCCACTCTAATTGGTTCCAGCTATTGTCTACTCATTAATTAGTCCCCCCACCCCACTCTAATTGGTTCCAGGTATTGACTACTCATTAATTAGTCCCCCTACCCCACTCTAATTGGTTCCAGCTTTTGTCTACTCATTAATTAGTCCCCCCACCCCACTCTAATTGGTTCCAGGTATTGACTACTCATTAATTAGTCCCCCCACCCCACTCTAATTGGTTCCAGGTATTGACTACTCATTAATTAGTCCCCCCACCCCACTCTAATTGGTTCCAGCTATTGTCTACTCATTAATTAGTCCCCCCACCCCACTCTAATTGGTTCCAGCTATTGTCTACTCATTAATTAGTCCCCCCACCCCACTCTAATTGGTTCCAGCTATTGTCTACTCATTAATTAGTCCCCCCACCCCACTCACTCACCTAACTTATGTCCCCTGGTCCATCAGAGGGCTGATTAATCTGTGAATTGGGCCGCCTATATTTTTTTTATTTTGCAGAAAAAAAAATTAGATAGATAGATAGATAGATATGGTTTGTCAACTCATTAATTAGTCACCCCACTCTAATTGGTTCCAGGTATTGACTACTCATTAATTAGTCCCCCCACCGCACTCTGATTGGTTCCAGCTATTGTCTACTCATTAATTAGTCCCCCCACCCCACTCTAATTGGTTCCAGCTATTGTCTACTCATTAATTAGTCCCCCCACCCCACTCTAATTGGTTCCAGGTATTGACTACTCATTAATTAGTCCCCCCACCCCACTCTAATTGGTTCCAGCTTTTGTCTACTCATTAATTAGTCCCCCCACCCCACTCTAATTGGTTCCAGGTATTGACTACTCATTAATTAGTCCCCCCACCCCACTCTAATTGGTTCCAGGTATTGACTACTCATTAATTAGTCCCCCCCACCCCAATCTAATTGGTTCCAGCTATTGTCTACTCATTAATTAGTCCCCCCACCCCACTCTAATTGGTTCCAGCTATTGTCTACTCATTAATTAGTCCCCCCACCCCACTCTAATTGGTTCCAGCTATTGTCTACTCATTAATTAGTCCCCCCACCCCACTCTAATTGGTTCCAGCTATTGTCTACTCATTAATTAGTCCCCCCACCCCACTCACCCACCTAACTTATGTCCCCTGGTCCATCAGAGGGCTGATTAATCTGTGAATTGGGCCGCCTATATTTTTTTTATTTTGCAGAAAAAAAAATTGCAATATTTCTGTTTAACTTTTGTTCCAAAATGTTTTTGAGTTTTATTTGTTATGAATTGTTTTTATTTAATGACTATTTTTTTTTTTCCTGTGTTTGACTCCCCAGTTTCCTTCCACGCCACAGGAATGGCAGACTGTGGCTTCCCAATTCGCTGCCCGTTGGGACTTCCCCAACTGCGGAGGGGCGATCGACGGGAAACATGTGAGGATTGTGCCCCCACCCCATTCGGGGTCCTACTATTGGAATTATAAGGGGTTCCATAGTGTGGTGCTAATGGCGGTGGTGTCGGCACAGAGTGACTTTCTTTATGTGGATGTGGGGAAGAACGGCCGGATGTCTGACGGAGGAGTCTTTAGGCAGACCGAGTTCTGCCACCGTCTCATCACTGGTGGCCTGGACTTGCCACCAGATGCCGAGAATGTGGAGGGTCTACCGTTTGTGTTTCTAGCTGATGAAGCGTTCGGTCTGAGTGACCATCTTATGAAACCCTTCCCCCAAAGGACCCTCACCCCGGAGAGGAGGGTTTTTAATTACCGGCTGGCCAGAGCAAGAAGGGTTGTGGAGAGTGCCTTTGGCATTATGGCCAGCCGGTTCCGTCTGTTACTGACAGCGATCAACCTAGCAGAATATAAACTGAACTATGTGATTCTGTGCTGCTGCATTCTGCACAATTTTCTCCGAAAACTTTCAGGGAACCAGTACCTGCAGCATATTGGGCCTGAGGCCGGACTAATATTTCCAGAACTGACAGGGCTGGATCATGCCCTTCCTGGCTTAGCCCCCCAAATAGCACGTGAGGTGCGTGACCGCTATGTCAGCTATTTTAATGGTAGGGGGGCTATTCCAATGCCAGCTGAGCAATAAAAATGTATTTTTCTTGAAATATGTATTGTCTGTTCAAATATTTAAGTTTGGTTCTTGTTTGCTTGTCTCCTACATTCTCCTAATTCAGGGATATGCAATTGGCCAACCTCCAGCTGGTGCAAAACTACAAGTCAATCATGCCTCTGGGTCTCATGCTTGTGGCTGTCAGTCTTGCTATGCTTCATGGGACTTGTAGTTCTGCAACAGCTGGATTTCCACTAATTGCATATTCCTGTCCTAGTGCATTTGTATTGCAAAGTGGTTTTTGCCAATAGTAAATAAGGCCCTTTGTGACAGAAAACACAAAATTACTTCCCAAACTGGTATTGAGTATTGAAAGAAGAAGACACACACACACACATCTTTTTTTTATGGAATTTTTAATAGTGCACATTCCAACCAGTGCCTCTTTTTTAGATATTTTTCTTTTTGTTTTTTTTGTTTTTTGGTAATTTTTTTTTTTTTTTTTGGAAACATATAAATATATAGATATATCTATATATATATAGAAAATAAAATTATAAAACAAATACATAAAATCGTATTTTTAACTATTTACATAAAACAAGGGGTAAAGCCAAATTTTGAAGATGCACACCAAAAATTGGTAATGTCAACATGTGCTATGTACCATCATGAGTGATCAATGGACGCGTTTGGTGTTTGCAATCCCTTCCTCTCACATACTAGAATGAGGAAGGGTTTGCAAACACCAAATGCGTCCATTGCGATCCTCTGATGGCACATAGCACATGTTGACACACCTTGTGCATCTTCAAAATTTGGCCTCTAAAAACAATGTTCTAAAAACATTAAAAACTTTTTGGCAAGGAAATGAAGAACATGATCTTCCGTTTTAGGGAAAAGGGGCTTAGATTCTCCCTAAAACATCGATCATGTTCTTCATTTCCTGCCTCATAGTGTCCAGTTGTCTCTGCATTTCATCGATCTTGCCATTCCAGGCCATGATCTGCCCAATCAGCCTCTGGGCACTGTCTGTGGAAAATGGCTCCGCGGCTTGTCCTTCCACAACCAGATCATCACCTAAAAACATGTGTAGATAAAAAATTGGTTAAAATATACAGCCATTAATTGTTTACCTTAAGCTGGGTTGTCAGACCCTCTCTTTGTGGGGTGTGTATCTCCACCACCTCTTCCTCCTCCACATCTAGCCCTGGGCTGGGCTGATCCAGCTCGGACACGGGGCTTGGCTGCTCCATCTCTGACACGGGGCTGGGCAGCTCCATCACGGACACGGGGCTGGGGCTAACTGCCCAATCAGGCTGGTGAGGTCGGGGGGTCCTGGGCTGCTCCGCCTCTTGTCTGAGTCTTTGTTCCCCTATGAGAATGAAAAAACAAACAAAAAAAGGTATACTTTTAAGCATAGTGATATTTGAGTTCAGAAATTGGAATATGAAACATTGGTTTGAAGTGGTGTACAATTATTAGCTGGTTATTACAAGCTCCTAGTTTAATACATCATTAAAATGACATTTTTTTAGTTAGGCTGTGTTCAGACTGCTGCGATGTGCGAACGCTGCAAATCTACTGTGGTTTCACGCATCGCATGCCTCCCGGAGGCAGTTCGCACTGCCCTATGTGACCTGCTGGGAGTGTCAGTGTAAAGTTTTATTGACACCTCCAAATTAGTTCTCATATCACAGTGCATGACCAGTGTATAACCTAGGTGACTTCTTCCCCTTTCAATCTTTAACACTGCTACGCCCCTTAACTTCTAAACACCCCAGAAACTGAGACCACACCAATCTGGAGTAAAACATGGCCGTAGCAGCCAATTATCTTTATTATAAAATTATTCAAAATAATTAACATAAATAACATAAATAACATAAATAACATAAATTAACAAATCTAAACTCAAGTATTAAGGCACTTCCTCCCTTAAACTCCTCCCGTTGGTCTGTGCTAAGATAAACCCACCAAACACCATCATAAAAAACTTCCGGCACTGCGGTCCCCAACTCTAATAGACCTCAAGCTGACAAACTAGCTCAGAGGCCAAACACTGACCGCAGTGCACCTAATACCAACTTCAGCTAAAAACCCCTGTTAGCTGTACACCACCGACGGGTACTATACCACCGATAGGTCCCGCACTCTTCGATCACTGGGGTAAATCCTTCATCTGCACAGACCAACACCATGCCGCTGCCACGACAGCTCAACTGAAAAAGAAAGCAAACACGTTACTAAAAACAACATCCCCCCCAAAGCTAAGGGAGGGAGGGTGGGAAGCTCGCTCCTACTCTGCAGACTGAGGAGGGGAGGAGCCGCCCCCTCTAAACTATACTTCTGCTCCTCCCCTCCCAGAATGAACCCTGTACCGCCCTCTCAGTCCCTGTTAACCCTGGTCATGCCCCCTGCGCCTACTCTGTTGAGTTCTGCTCCGGGCTTTCTTGACCAGTGTATAACCTAGGTGACTTCTTCCCCTTTCAATCTTTAACACTGCTACGCCCCTTAACTTCTAAACACCCCAGAAACTGAGACCACACCAATCTGGAGTAAAACATGGCCGTAGCAGCCAATTATCTTTATTATAAAATTATTCAAAATAATTAACATAATTAACATAAATAACATAAATAACATAAATTAACAAATCTAAACTCAAGTATTAAGGCACTTCCTCCCTTAAACTCCTCCCGTTGGTCTGTGCTAAGATAAACCCACCAAACACCATCATAAAAAACTTCCGGCACTGCGGTCCCCAACTCTAATAGACCTCAAGCTGACAAACTAGCTCAGAGGCCAAACACTGACCGCAGTGCACCTAATACCAACTTCAGCTAAAAACCCCTGTTAGCTGTACACCACCGACGGGTACTATACCACCGATAGGTCTCGCACTCTTCGATCACTGGGGTAAATCCTTCATCTGCACAGACCAACACCATGCCACCGCACGCAAGGGCAAAACCTTACCAGTGTGTGCCCTGCCACACCCTCAATGCCCTCTGAATGCCATCCTGAATACCCAGGGACCATAAATCCGTCCCTACATCATTCAGGTGCACCCCATCTCTCCTAAGGTAGCGCCAAGTGTCCACCTCCAACTCCAAGTGCCTCACCGCCAACCCCCCATTCCTGACCACAAAACCACTAATCTCTTTATTGATCTTCTTTCTGGCCCTGTTAATTTTGTCAACGGACCTTGCGAACCTCCAGGACGTACGACCCACCATGTCCGACCACACAATGAGCATGCGTGGGAAGGCAAGGCGGAGCTGGCAAAAATCAAGCTTAATGGCCTTCACTAAATCCAGCATGGTTGAAACACCCAAGTCGTTGCCTCCAACGTGCAACACCAGCACATCAGGAGGCCCGCCCAGGCGCGCAATTCTATGCACTTCCACCACCGCCCTGTCCCATAGCATGCCCGGCACACCCAGCCACCGTATAACTGCATCCTGCCTGGAAAACCCGAGTTGACGACCGTCCGGGCGGGCATCCCCCCATCTGGCCCCCCAACAAACATATGAGTGGCCAACTATCCACACCAACCCCTGCCGTCCGCCTGTAAGAAAAAAGAGAGAAGACATACGCCCAACGTCAATAAGAAAACACCAAACAGCACAACCCCCCTAACAGTCCCCTCCTGAAGTTAAACCAATAAATGCGGGCGTACGTAAGACAGGAACTGCCGAGATTCCCATCGCCCAATGCGCTTTACCGCCGCTTCATCCAAACCCCACCTAACCGCTTCCGTCGCCGCCCCTATACGGAAAGAATGCGAAGAGAATTTTTGCTCCCCCAAACCCAACGCAACCAGGCATCGCTTAAAAATTGCCGTAAACTGAAAACGCGAAAGCGACCGTCCATCCTGATGCACCAAAAAGGACCCGCCCACAACCGGACGCACACTCAAAAAACTGCACACCAACCCAATAGGGCACAAGGGCGAACCGGGAAGCGCAAACACTTGCACCATCTTACCCTTGCCCCGCTGATCCGTTTTTGACCGGCTCACCAGAATGGACAGCCGGTCACTCTCACACACCACCTCATCCAATCCCAGACCCCCTTGTTGCCGCTGGGACGGGCTCACCAACTCGCTAACCCGAAAAGCCCCAAAAAACGCCAAAGCAAAAGCCGCCCTAAACAAGGCCACCTCATAGCTCGAAGAACAAATCCCAGAAAGCTGCGTCAGCAACTCCCCTAACAGCGTGAACGAAACCGGGCGCCTAGCATCCCTGCTAGGATGTGCGCGTCTATAACCCTTCATGGCCTGCCGCACCCAAAAATCCTTAGTCAAGTCAGGTAAACCCCGCATCTTGAACCAAAATGCCAACCCAGCCAACTTTTTATTAAGCCCTGACACGGAAACCCCCAATTCCAAATTCCTGGAAACAAAATAAATCACCAGCAAACGGAAGTCCCGATCCTCCCGACCCCCAGCAACCTGCTCCACGAGGGCGGCCCATTCCGCCCACACTTTACTATACGCTGACCACGTAGTCTCGCTCACCGACCGCCTGATCCAACCGGCTATTCCTCCATAGCAATCTTCCACAGCCATTCCGGGCAAGGGACCCCACGTTCCTCCGCCCCCGGTGCCAACTCCCAAAACCTGTCCCACTGGAAGCGAGACAAAGCATCAGCGATAACGTTCTCCACCCCCGGAAGATGTACAGCATACAGAAAAACGTTTAACTGTAAACAGCGCAGAACCAGGTGCCTGAGCAACCTGACCACCGGCGGAGACGCCGCAGACACCCGGTTGAGCACTTGAACCACCCCCAGGTTGTCCCCATGGAAACGCACTTTCAGATTCTGAAACTCCTCGCCCCACAATTCCACCGCCAGCACCACCGGAAAGAGTTCCAGCAGCAACATGTTCTTGACCAGGCCCGCCGCCTTCCACGACTCCGGCCATGGCCCCGCGCTCCACTTTCCTTGGAAAAAGGCCCCAAAACCCGCCGCCCCTGCAGCGTCTGTGTAAAGCTCCAGGTCAAAGTTGCTGACCGGGCCCGACATCCACAGCGCCCTGCCATTGAAGTTAGCCAGGAACGCGTGCCAAGTCGCCAGATCCTCCCTATGTGCTTTCACCAGACGCACATAGTGCTTGGGTGAAGTAGCCCCCGCGGTGCTGGCCGACAGCCGTCGGCAAAACACCCTCCCCATGGGCAGTATGCGACACGCGAAGTTCAACTTACCCAACAATGATTGCAACGGCCTAAGCTGAACCTTGCGCAGCCCTAGCATCCCACGAATGTCATCCTGCAGCGCCTTCAGTTTGTCCTCCGGCAGCCTACATTCCATCCTCTCCGAATCCAAAACAATACCCAGGAAACTCAACACCGTGCGCGGACCCTCCGTCTTGTCCGGCGCCAAAGGAACTCCAAACTTCTCGGCAACATGCTCCAACGTAGCCAACAACACCGCGCAAACTTCGGAAGCAGGCGGGCCCACGCAGAGGAAGTCGTCCAGGTAGTGTATTACTGAATTCAGTCCCGCGACGTCCCGCACAACCCATTCCAGAAAGGAACTGAATTTCTCGAACAGCGCGCACGAGACGGAGCAGCCCATAGGCAAGCACCGATCTACATAAAATTCCTCCTGCCACTTACAGCCCAGCAGGCGGAAGCTATCAGGATGTACGGGAAGCAAGCGGAAAGCCGATTCAATATCAGTCTTTGCCATCAGCGCCCCTCTGCCATATTTCCGAACCCAAAAAACTGCCGCATCAAACGACGTATAAGACACCGCACAAATGGCGGGATCAATGGCGTCGTTCACCGACCCACCTTTTGGATACGACAGATGATGAATCAGCCTGAATTTGTTGGGCTCTTTCTTGGGCACCACACCCAACGGCGAGACCACCAAATTCGGAATAGGCGCCACCGAAAAGGGGCCCCCCATGCGCCCCAACGACACTTCCTTTCGCAATTTGTCCGACACCACCTCCGCATGTTGCAAAGCCGACCGCAGATTGCGGGCCAAGGGGGCGCTACACCCAACTGCGCCGGAATCCGAAACCCCTCCGCAAACCCCTGTGCCAGCAATTGCGCCGCCTCCCGATCCGGATAGCTAGCGAGGAAAGGCAACATCCTTCCCACCCTCACCGGCGTGGTCCCCTTTTCCCACAGCATCACTGGGCCTGCCTTTTCCTTGCTTAAAACAGCGGGACAAGGGATGTCCCCCCCCACCACAGCCGGAGCACTCATGCTTGTACTTGCATGACCCTCCGAACTTGCAGGAGCCCTCGTTGTACTGCCAGCACACCCCTTTTTTCCTTGTGGCCGATTGTCCGGAGGCAGCGGACCCACCGGCCCCACCCTGAAAAAACTGGCTGGGCGACCGCGCTGAGGTCATAAGGTGCATCCACAAACTGATGTCCTTATGATCCCATCTTAAAGACGGGCGAATAGCCCTCCGCTGACTAAATTGTTCGTCGTAACGCAACCAAGACGTTCCACCGTAGACGCGATATGCTTCTCCCACGGCGTCCAGGTAGCAGAAAAGGGCCGAACAGTGCTCCGGGTTCCTTTCCCCTATCACGCTTGCCAATATGGCGAACGCCTGCAGCCAATTCACAAACGTCCGAGGAATGAGCCTATATCTCCTCTTCTCCTCGTCCTCCGGCCTAACCCTATCGAGATTAAACTTTTCCAATGGCAGGAGAGCGAAAATCTCCACGTATTCGTCCTTCCAGATCTTCTCCTTAACTTCCGGCCTCAGATGGGCCCCCAGGGGCCCCTCGAAGCACACATAAACCTCGCATTTCGCCGCATCCGCTAGGCGAACCAAGTCCTGCTTTTTTGCGGTGTCAGCGGTGGCCCCCCCCTGGGTGTCCCCTCCACCCCTTGATCAGCCACCGTCGCCGCCGGGGCGGCCGGCGCCACCACCGGGGCGGCAGGCGCCGCCGTCTCCACCGACATGCCCACCGCACCCCCCGACCCCCCCCAGTACCACCAACCCCCGAGCTCGGGCCCACCCACGCCGCCATCGGGGGAAGACCCCCGCCCCCGTCCGACTCAAAACGCCGGACCAACTCCTTCAGACCCGCCAGGAACCCCTGCAAACCCGCGTCCCCCACCTCGCGGCCGGACGCCAATGCCTGCGGAGTGGCCGGTGCGGTCCCCGATGGCCGCCCCTTGCGGACCCGCCCCGCCCCCACCTCCCCCCCCACATCAACATTAAAAGCAGATAAAAAATGTAAGGACTCACCGTGTTGCCTGGATGGAGCCCCACCAGCCGAAGGTCCCGAGTCCACCACTGCCGGACGCTCCTGCTGCCCATCGTCGTCCGACCGCGACAGCTCCCCCTCCGAGCGACTTTCCGGGAGTTCCTCTTCGCTAGCAGACTGCCCTCCAGCGGACGCGTCGCTGGATGACGGGGATCCGCGGACCTTCCTTTTCCTCCGCAACGCACCAGATCCGCATGCCGACTTCTTCACCGACTTTCCGGGACCGACCCTCTTGCTGCTGCCCGCAGTGCCGCTCCAGGCCACTGCCCAACGCCAGCACGACTCCACCGCCAGCCTGCGCCCGGTGACCCCCAGCCGGAGTCCCCTGCCGCTTGCCAGTCCCAGAGGGGCCACCTGCTGTCTGTCCCTGCAGCCCAGCAGCCATCTTCCCCTGCAGTCCACCGGAAAGCCCCGCCGCCGCCATGCCTGGAGTCGGGGCCCTGTGGTCCTCACGTGGCCTCCCCACCCTTCCAGCACCAGTCTTCCCCCTGCCAGGCTCCCCCACCACCTTGCCGGCCTCATGTATCCTCTTCCTGGAGCTCCCCCCGCCAACGGCGCCGCCGTTCGCGTCCCGGGCGGGCCAGAGGGGGGGGGGTGATGACCCCCACCGCGTGCACCAACAGTCCCAGGGAGGGGGGAGAAAGGGGCGGGGTCCGGCGAGAAACGGTCCGGAGGCCGCTCGCGCCGCGCTCGCGCCGTCTCCCGGCGTCTCCCGGCCGGGCCGCACTGCCGCTGGGGTCGACTCACCCAGCGCCGCTGCTAGCCGTGCCTCCAGCCATCCAGGGCCCCTGGACGCCGATTCAGCCTTCAGCCGGGCGAAAAGATCTTCCACCGCTGCCATAGCTCCACTAAGCTCGCTCCTACTCTGCAGACTGAGGAGGGGAGGAGCCGCCCCCTCTAAACTATACTTCTGCTCCTCCCCTCCCAGAAAGAACCCTGTACCGCCCTCTCAGTCCCTGTTAACCCTGGTCATGCCGCCCTGCGCCTACTCTGTTGAGTTCTGCTCCAGGCTTTCTATCTTTAAACTCGGACAGGAATCGGACCACATGGTGTGAACACCCATGTGATCCGATTCGGCTGTGGACTAAAAAAAGGGCCATGTACAAGTTTGGGCCGGATGCGATGCGAATTCAGCCATACTATATGTATGGCTGAAATCGCATCACACAGAGATCAGAGCACTGCAGTGCGGTGCAAATCACATTTGATCTCGTACATTGCAGCAATGTGAACCTAGCCTTTAACCAAACTGTGATACTTTATATCTTTTGTCCAAGTTTCACAGACGGACACACTCGAATCATCCCCTGGAGTACCTGTGTGTGATTATGTCAAAAAATGTTCTATGATGTCCCAAACTACACTAAATGATTCCCAGTCCAGATGTTGAACCAGCATTTTATCTATCTATCTATCTATCTATCTATCTATCTATCTATCTATCTATCTATCTCATTTTTTTATTGAGACTACATTGCACTGAATAAATTTATGAAACTTTATTAAAAATGTATATCCTAAATTGAGTGTAACAATTCAGTTTATCATGAACAATACAAAAAAATTAATAACTAATTAAAATCTAATCCAACACCAGATAAATTTACACCATATACAAATTCATGCTATTTACGCCCACATATACGAACAACCATATGCGCTCATTACATGAACTATTGACTACACGAACTATCAAATTCGCCATATTTACATACAATACCTACACGAACGATTACGATTAAATCGCCAGATTAACATATAATACCTATACGAACGATTATGTCCGACAGTCACGATAAACGCGGAGTTTACTCACTTTTTTTCAGGGCCTTTTTAAAGCGATGATATTGGTCCGGCTCCCTGGACTTGATGTCGGAACATCGTTTCCGGAGCTGGTCCTTGCCTCTTCGTACCCCAAATTTGCTATGCAAAGTTGTGACGACCATGTCCATGATGCCGCTTTTGCGGATATTGGGTTTGGGGTACGGCCCATTATCCCCATCATAGTCCTCCCTTCTCAATATAGCCACCATCTCCACCATCTCTTCAAAGGCCATGTTTGTGGCCTTATATCTCTTTCTTTCTCCGGAAGCATGGGGTTCAGGGCTTTCCTCCGCGCTGCTCATTGAATTTACGTCCGCCATTTTCACCTATCAATCTCCCACAGCAGGACGAGGGTAAAAGGGGCGGGGAAATACGGTCACACGGAACGTCGGGGCGGGCGACGCAGGCGGAGCTTGAACGCATGCGCTGTATATAAAGCGCTGCCGCGAGACCGTACGCTTGTCCGAACGGAAGCAGCGAGTGCTACACGCGACGGTAAGATAGTTATCGTTTTATTTTATTTTAATTTTAAGCCTGCGTTAGGAATGTGTATAGTGAAATTTCATCTTATTGATGGTTAATTGATTTTTATGTGGGTTGGTGTTTGAGTGGGGTTGGTGTTTTGTGTGGTAGTGTGGGGGTGGGGGTGGGTGTGTGTGTGGGGGTAGTGTGTGTGTGTGTGTGTGTGTGTGTGTGGGGAGGTGGGTGTATGGGGGGGTAGTGTGTGTGTGTGGGGGGAGGTGGGTGTATGGGGGGGTAGTGTGTGTGTGTGTGTGTGGGGGGGGGGGGGGGTAGTGTGTGGGGGTAGTGTGTGTGTGTGTGTGTGTGTGTGTGTGTGTGGTAGTGTGTGGGGGTAGTGTGTGTGTGTGGGGGGGTAGCGTGTGTGGTAGTGTGTGTCTCGCCTACATTGTCACAATATAAATAGTGTGCATTTGGTCTGAAATTTTTTTTGTTTTTAAGTATTTATTTATTTATGTATTTTTTTTTTTGTTTTTCAGAAATCGAAATGCAAAAATATAATCCAGACCCCTTTAAGGAGGAGGCCTTCCTCTCTACATTTATTGATATAATAGAGTCACACAGGAGCCTTTGGGATTCCAAACACCCACAATATTCTAACCGTCTTGGCCAGAGGAAGACACTGGAGACAGTTTTGACGTTTGTGAAAACCCGACTCCCCCAGGCAGACACTGACTTTGTGAGCAACAAAATTCAGAACCTGCGTAGTGTGTATAGGCGGGAGCGCAAAAAGATCCTAGAGTCCCAAACATCAGGATCAGCAGCAGGTCAGGTCTATGTACCTAGGCTGTGGTATTATGACAAGCTGCGTTTTCTGCATGACACGTCAGAAGCCAGGCCGTCACTTTCTACTCTTCCGTCTACCCTTCCCTCCACCCTTACCTCCACCTCAGGTGAGCCATCCCTGGAAGATCCAGACCCTTCCTTGCTGGACGAAGTTGATGCGCCCAGCTGGAGCCAGGTATATTTTAGTTTCTAAAGTTTGGATTGCTCAAATATTAATCATGTAAAGTTCAATGTTTGAATTGCTTCCAAATCTAGGATTTCATCACAAATTAAATTAGATATAAGGATACAGTAGTTTCCACAAATGTGGCTCAAATCTTGGTGAACTGATGGAAAAATGATGGTGTCAAAATGATAGCCTTTTGTATTTCAAGACAAATGTATTTGCAAGTGAGAACTGTAAAATTGTTAGTGATTGATGATTTCTAAATATAGACATATTTTATTTATTGATTTCTTTGTTTTTTTACACAGGATGAGCTCACCCAGGAGGAGGCCGGGACCAGTGGTATGGAGGAGGAGACCAGCCACACGCAGGAGCTAGCTGGGCCCAGCAGGAGTCGGACCGAAAGCCAGGTCCCTCCCCTCCGCCTAGCCAGCAAAAGGCCCAGGAGGATGACACGTACAGAGGAGGAGTCCTTGGCACTTATACGCCAAGCCACCCAAGTGCTGAGCAAACCCCCCAATCCTGAGGAGGCCTATGGTACTTATTTGGCTAGTAAGTTACTAGAAATGGAAAAAGCACAGCGCAACTTGTGTGAAGCCATTTTTTTTTATGCCATTCAACGGGGTCTGAAGGTTGAGCTAACACCGACCACCAAACTGTATAACGCAGACCCTACTGCTCCTCCTCCTCCTCCTCCTATCACAAGTCCACCACCAGAGGCACAGCCTCCAGTGAAGCGTGGAGGGAAGGCAAGACGGAAGAGGCGGAAGTGACTGCCTGGCTTCAGTCTGCTCTGAAAGAAGACGCAGGCTGTTGTAATACCACAGTCTGGGGACATAGATCTCATCTGCTGCTGTTCCTGGTCTTTGGGATTCTAGGACCATGTTGTGCTCCCTATTTACATGTTACACAGGTTCTGAATTTTGGTGGCCACTCACTTGATGTGTGCCTGGGGGACAAAAGGCTTCACAAACGTCAAAATTGTCTCCAGTGTTGCCTCCCTCTTGATTTAGTTTTGTTCTGACAAAAAATAAATATTTATTATTTCAAAAAATATTGTATGTTTTTTTTTTTTTGGCTTAAAAAACAGAGTTTATTTGTGAGTAGGCAGGTACATGTCAAAAGACTCTGGGGGTTATTTACAAAACACACGTTCATGTAAATATGCTAACTTCAAGTGCATTTTTTAAAGCACTGCAAGTGCACTTGGAAGTGCAGTCGCTGTAAATTTGAGGCTTAACATTTGAAATGAGGGGAAGCTCTGCTGATTTTGAACATGCAATCAAGTGTAAGCTAAAATGCTGGTTTGGGTATCTATCTATCTATCTATCTATCTATCTATCTATCTATCTATCTATCTCTACTTACATAGTCCTGCTTGGCCAAAAAAAATGCAAGTCCATCTTGTTTCAAACCCCCCCCCCCCCCACAAAAAAAAAAAAAATAAATAAATAAATAAATTAACTGACAATAGTAGTTCCAAAAATATATAGTAATAGATAAATTCTATAATTAAAAAAAAAAAAAAAATATATATATATATATATATATATATATATATATATATATATATATATATATATATATATATATATATATATATATATATATATATATATATATATATAATTTTTTTTTGTTTTTTAATATATATATATATATATATATATATATATTTTTTTTTTTTTTTTTTGGTTTTTTTGGGGGTTTTTTTTTTAAATTATGTTTTAATATATTTTTCTAAAATTGGAAGATTAATCATAGGATGAGGATGAATAAAAACATTTGGTATAACTCTGTGTGAATATAAGCAGCAAAGCTACTTCACTTTTCTTGCATTACGAAGAAGAAAAGAACGGGCTATATTAAAAAACCACAAAATTAGCAGCATGACGAATATGCTAGCTTCAATACGAACACTAGTTTTACAAGACCGAGCGCTTCCGCCCTGTCCGCCCTGTAAATCCTTTCTGGGCATGCGTCATACTTAGTCCGTCCAACTTGCCTACACACGAGCGGACTGTCCGCTGAAACCAAGTTTGGACGGACAAAACCAAGTTTCAGCGGACAAAATTACGGAAATTCCGAAAGACAAAGTCCGTCAGACTGTCCGCTGAAAAAGTCAGCTGAAGCCCACACACGAGCGGATTGTCCGCTGAAACATGGTTCAGCGGACTAAGTTGGGCAGACAATCCGCCCGTGTGTACGCGGCCTAAGTGACCCGGTACTGTGGTCTTTCAGGGCCAAATAACAGGGGCACTTTAGAGAGGATAATCATCACATAACTACCATTTATGTCCCTCCCTCTCCCAATTTACCTGCTGGGGGTCAAGCAAAACTCCACTCTTCTTATTTTAATTATTATGATCAGGACTAATAAATACCTTGTGTAAAAATGAATGCAGCATTTCCTACCCCACTTTTAAGTACACAATGGGGTTTATTTACTAAAGATGGAAAGTGCAAAATCAGGCTCACTTCTACATTGAAACCAATCAGCTTCTAACCCTAGATTTTTCAATTAAGCTTTGGTAACAAAACCTGGAAGCTCATTGGTTTCTATGCAGAAGTGAGCTTGATTTTGCACTTTCCAGCTTTAGTAAATAAACCCCATTGTGTACTTAAAAGTGGGGTATGCCTGTAATTGTTTCCAGCCCTAGGCCCTTTTTCATATTTACCAGACAAACCTTAACTGCTTTGCTAAAAAAAGGCTCTGATTTACATACACTAACTCAAGCTCAAATGACACACAAGCAGTTGTATAGGTCGGAGGAGCATTACACATTACCCCTATGCTGCTCTGAGTGGTTCAATTACAGGTTGTCTGAAAGCAAATGGGTTTCCGGTGAGCCATTTGTTTGGAAAACCAAGAATGCTCTTTGACACGTGTCACAGGTTAACCCAGCAATTCAGGGGCCCTGTCACCTTGCTTGTACAGTCTTAGAAATTGGCTTCTAGGCCTGAAAACTGCATAATGAGGAGGGGTCACATGGTCCCCCATACCTGGAAGGACTAGGTATTCTATGACCAGGGCCGCTGATAAGGCAGTACAACCGGTCCTTTAATACTGGGCCCAGGCCTCATCAGCTAAACAGGGGGGGTCCCTGTTTAGCTGATGAGGCCTGGGCCCAGTACTAAGTACTGTTTTTTTTTATTGTTCATTTCTGCCTAAATGGATTTTACTAGACCACATCCCCCTCCTACTTTCTTGCCAGTAATACAATTACATATCCCTGGGCACCATCGGGTCAACAGTGAGGCCCAGAAGGTGGGAGCAAAGATTTCATTTTTGTGGAGTGTCGCTGTGTTTACTGCACTTTGAGAGGTGGGGAGAGGGGTGTAGGTGGAGTTTGGGGGGAACCCAGTCAGGAACCTGTATGGAGCCCCATGATTTCTAACAATGGCCCTGTTTATGGCAGCTGGAATAAGTGGAGTAACTATAACTGGGTCAGGGATTTTAAAGAAGACCACTTCATTTTCCTGGAATAGGCAAGGAGATAGGTTCTCTATAAATGTTCACAAAAAAATAATATGTATATATATACATATATTTTTTAGGGATATATAATATTAATTTAGGAATGTAAAATTATTAAAATAATTTAAAATAATACTGACCCATAGAAACCAGACTTATGTGTCATTAAATACTGATCCATTTGTCCACATCCAGAGCCCTCCATTATTCTCTCTCTTCAGGCCAATCCAGTAATCTGATGAGCCTTTGAATCGTTGAAGAAACTCCTGGTGGGAAAAAATTAAAGTAAATTTTAGGACTGATAACACAAGCTGGCTGGGTGTGATGGGTTTGTGTCCTCGGGACAATCGTTAAGGAATAGGGATGAGCTTCGTGTTCGAGTCGAACATACGTTCGATTCAAACATCGGCTGTTCGCCCGTTCGGCGAATTCCGAACGTTATGGGCCGTTCGCGCCAAATTCGTGTGGCGCTCACGGCCCACAGTGCACTGCATCATCGCAGTTCATTGCTGGCTCATGATTGGCCAAGCATGCACTGTGACCCCGCATGCTTGGCCAATCACAGCGCCAGCAGCGAGGAGAGCCATGATTGGCCACAGGCAGGATGCCTGTGGCCAATCATAGCTCAGGCTGTGTAGTACACGCCCCACACTATATAAGGCCGCCAGCGCGGCGGCCTTGTGTAGTGTGTTGGCGTCTGAAGCAGTTAGTGGGTGTTCTGTGTACCTTCAACACAGTACACACCGATCGTTATCGGCCGATTTTCGATCTTGCTGTTGTGTAGTGGTTGTTGTCTGCGTGCCCTGACCGCAGTATACACCGCTATATTCACCTCACCTATATAGCTAGTGATCTATCTTTTATAATAGAGCTTGCAGTCAGTAGTGTTGTCTGCGTGCTCTGTACCCAGTACACACCGCTATATCCACCTACATAGCTCTTCTCTATTTGAGCCCACTTGCCATCTGCAGGAGTTATTGGAAGTTGTGTGTGCCTCCAGCACAGCACAGTATACATCTGTATATACCCCTTTATCTCTGGTGTTCTATAATAAAGGCATCTGCAGGAGTTAGTGGGTGTTTTGTGCCTCCAGCACAATATACACCTGTATCTACCCTTTATTGCTGTTCTCTAATAGAGCCATCTGCAGGGCTTAGTGGGTGTTGTGTGACTCCATTACAGTATACCCCTTTATCTCTGGTGTTCTATAATAAAGGCATCTGCAGGAGTTAGTGGGTGTTGTGTGCCTCCAGCACAATATACACTACCCAACTGCTGTTTTTCCCAACTCCCTTCAGGCCATTACCATGTCTGGAAGGCCAGCAAGGAGAGGCAGACAGGCGCGAGCCGATAAAAGAGGGCAAGCAGGCTCTGTGTCTAGAGACAACAGTGCTGGTCGTGGACGCGGTGCATTGTCATCAGCACGTGGCCATGGGACACGCTTGTCCTTCTTTTCGGCAGCTGGACATGTTGAACCGCAACATGCCAATGACTTGGTAGAGTGGATGACCAAGCCCTCTTCATCCTCATCCTCTCTCACCCAGTCTCAGGGTACTAGCAAAGCAGCTGCCAACGCATCGTCTTCCCTCGTCTCAATGTCATCATCAGTGACTCCTTCCCTACACCCACCACGTCCTCCTGAGGAGTCTCCTGAACTCTTTGAGCACAGTGTTGGGTACATGCTCCAGGAGGATGCCCAGTGTTTTGTAGCCTCTGATGATGACACTCAGCTAGAGGAAGGCAGTAGTGTGAATGCAGAGAGAGGGGATGCTCAAGAAGGACAGCAATCTGGCAGTCATGTTCCACAAGCTGCAGCATATTGCCAGGTTTGCTACAGCGATGAAGAGGGAGGGGATGATGAGGGCACTGACTCCACGTGGGTGCCTGGTAGGAGAGAGGAGGAGGAGGAGGAGAAGGAGGAGGTGGAGGAGGAGGCACATGTCCAACGAGGCAGGACGCCCTCCGGGGGCCAGCTTAGGGGCGGCACACCGACTGAATCACACCGCAGAGCTCCGCCTGTGCAGGGCGCTGCCTCTGCGCGTTATTCTAAAAGTTCTTTGTTGTGGGCCTTTTTTGAGACAAGTGCATCAGATCGCACCGCTGCTATTAGCAACATATGTCTCAAGCGTATCTCGCGTGGCCAAAACATCAGCCGCTTGGGCACCACATGCTTGACCAGACATATGTTGACCTGCCATGCAGCTCGTTGGCAAGCGTACCTCAAAGACCCACACCAAAGAACAAAGCGGACCTCTCCTTGCTCCTCATCAGCTGGCATCTCCAACCCCACTAGACCTTCAGTCCTCTCTGAAACCTGTTTTGAGAGGAATGAAGGTGTAGAATTAGGTGTGTCACAGCCAAGTGCTTCCGGGCACTCTGCTAGCAGTACACCCACGTCCGATTATAGCAGGCAAATGTCCCTGCCCCAGCTGCTGGACCGGCGAAAGAAGTTCACTCCCAGCCATCCACATGCCCAGCGGTTGAATGCTAGCTTGGCTAAATTGCTAGCACTTCAACTGCTGCCTTTTCAGTTGGTAGACTCGGCCCCCTTCCGTGAGTTTGTACAATGTGCGGTTCCTCAGTGGCAGGTCCCCAAACGCTCACGGAAGGCGATTCCGGCTCTCTACCGGCATGTGGAAGGCAATGTCCTTGCCTCGCTGGACAGGGCGGTCAGCGGTAAGGTGCATATTACCGCTGACTCATGGTCCAGCAGGCATGGACAGGGACGTTACCTGTCTTTCACGGCCCATTGGGTCACTCTTCTGGCAGCTGGGAAGGATGCAGGACAAGGTGTAGTAGTGTTGGAGGTTGTTCCGCCACCACGTCTCCAAAATGCTACTATTGGTTGTGACACACCTCTCTCCTCCACCCCCTCCTCTTCTTCTTCCTCCATGGCCTCTTCCAGTGCTCTGTCCTCAGAACCAGCGGTGCTCCGTAGGCGTTCCAGGGGCAAGTACGCAGGCAAAACAATGCCATGCCGTGCTTGCGCTGGTTTGTTTGGGGGACAGGAGCCACACTGGGGCGGATGTTTTGTCAGCTCTGCAGGGGCAGGCCGAGAGGTGGTTGACGCCACTCCAGCTTAAGCCAGGAATGGTGGTTTGCGACAATGGCACCAACCTCCTCTCCGCCCTCCGACATGGACAACTGACCCATGTGCCCTGTGTAGCTCACGTCCTTAACCTGGTGGTGCAGCGGTTCTTGGGCAGGTACCCGGGCTTACAGGATGTCCTGATGCAGGCCAGGAAAGTCTGTGTGCATTTCCACCGATCATTTAATGCCTGTGCTCGGCTGGCTGAGCTCCAAAAGGAGTTGAACCTGCCCAAGAACCGCCTTATATGTGACATGCCCACCAGGTGGAACTCAACGTTGGCCATGCTGCAGCGGCTGCACACGCAGCAGAGGGCCATCAATGAGTACCTGTGCGACTACGGCACCAGGACAGGGTCAGGGGAGCTCGGTTTTTTCTCACCACGCCAGTGGGGCATGATCAGGGATGCATGCACTGTCCTGTCACCGTTTGAGGAGGCCACAAGGATGGTGAGCAGTGACAGTGCATGCATCAGTGACACTGTACCTCTTGTCCACCTCTTGGAGCATACGCTGCGTGGAATAATGGACAGGGCACTTGAGGCAGAACAGAGGCAGGAAGAGGAGGACTTCCTTGCCTCTCAAGGCCCCCTTTATCCAGACAGTGTTCCTGCTCTGCCACCCATCACACAGGAAGAGGATGAGGAGGAGGAGGATGATTGTGTCAGCATGGAGGTGGAGGCTGGCACTCAGCATCAGCAGCAGCAGCAGCAGTCTTGTAGGGATGATTTACAGTCCCAAGAAACACGTGGACTTGTACGTGGCTGGGAGGAGGTAGCTGCGGATCATGTTGTCCTTAGTGACCCAGAGGACTCCGGACCGAATGCCTCAGCTAACCTACGCTGCATGGCCTCCCTGATCCTGCAAAGCCTGCGGAAGGATCCTCGTATTCTTCGGATCAAGGAGAGGGACCATTACTGGCTGGCCACTCTCCTTGATCCACGGTACAAGGGTAAGGTTGCCGACCTTATCTTGCCATCGCAGAGGGAGCAGAGGATGAGACATCTCCGGGAGGCCTTGCAGAAAGCTCTGTGCAACGCGTTCCCAGAGACTGGGAGGTTACAAACTCCTGGTCCTGGACAACGTGTTGCTGAGGCATCGGTCAGAAGGAGCGGTGGAGAAGGTGGCCGTCTGACTGATGCTTTCAGACAATTTTTTAGTCCGCAGCCCCAAGGTATGATTGGTTCCAGCACCCATCGCCAGCGTCTGATTTACATGGTGCAGGAAAACCTAGGGGCAAGGTCAGACTTGGACACCTTTCCCACCAAAAATCCTCTGGCTTACTGGGTCTTGGGGATGGATCACTGGCCAGAGCTTGCACAGTATGCAATTGAGCTACTGGCCTGTCCTGCATCCAGCGTTCTTTCGGAACGCACCTTCAGTGCTGCTGGTGGCTTTGTTACCGATCACAGGGTGCGCCTGTCCACCGAATCAGTTGAACGACTGACCTTCATCAAGATGAATCAGTCTTGGATCACCCACAGCTACCAAGCACCTGAAGCTGATGTAACCGAATAATTTTTTTTTAAATATCACATCCCTTCAAGACTGCCTATGCTGAGTGACTGTCCTGTTATGTTGATTGTCTATGCTCTTCCTCCTCCGTTGATATCTTGGAAGAACCTTTCTGGCTCTGGGTGATGCCATCAGTCCAATTTTTCTGCCCCTGTTTAACAGGGGCGTTTAATTACAATTTTTGATGCAATGCTTTACAGCAGGGCTGATTCCTGCAATAAAACTAGAGTATATGGGAGAGGTTGCAGTGTGGTGGCACCAGCACCAGTGCCTAAGGCCCAATTTTTCTGCCCCTGTTTAACAGGGGCGTTTAATTACATTTTTGATGCAATGCTTTGCAGCAGGGCTAATTCCGGCAATAAAACTAGAGTATATGGGAGAGGTTGCAGTGTCGTGGCACCAGCACCAGTGCCTATGGCCCAATTTTTCTGCCCCTGTTTAACAGGGACATGTAATTACAATTCTTGATATAATATTTCACAGGAGGGCCCGTTCCTGTGCCCACCCAGAGTAACTGTGAGGACTTATAGTGTTGTGGCACCAGCACCACAACCACCAAAGGTCAATTTTTCTACCACTGTTCAACAATGGCATGTAATTACAATTCTTGATATAATCGTTCACAGCAGGGCGCTCCAGCGCCCACCAAGAGTCACTTTCAGGGCTTACAATGTTGTGGCAAAACCAACACCTTGTTCCGCCATTTCTGCAGAGCATATAGGGCAGGCCTCTACTTTCAAACATCCAACTTACAAACATCTCCTACTTGCAAACGGAAGGAGACAACAACAAGTGAGATGAAAAAAGATGTACGACAAAACAAATTATACAGGGGTGATAACCCTTCCCTATGTTTTCCAAAAAGCTTAAAAATAGTTTTTTTGACTGGAGCTACACTTTAAAAATGTACCAGTTGAAAATTACAAACAGATTCAACTTAACACAACAAACCTACACAGTCCCTGTCTTGTTTGCACCGCCTGTATACTGCTGTTCTGAGTATATAGGGCCTGGGGGCCACACGCATTTCCTTTTTTTAATATGGGTACGGGGTTCCCCTTAATATGCGTACAAGACCCAAAGGGGCTGGTAATGGGCAGGGAGGGCTACCCATGCCATTTTTCTCAATGATTTTCAACCATATTGCAGGAACCAGATATAACATTAAAACCGCAAGCAGCTTTAAATGACGTTATTTCCGTTAAATGTCATTTTGTGCAGGGACTGTTCTAAACACGGGAAACACGTGGCACTTGACAGGAATACTACAGACACCCCCCAGGCACCATATTTAAAGGAATATTTCACTTTTTTCCACTTTATTAAAATCAGTGCTCCCGCCAAAACGGCAATTTTTAAAAACATTTTAGGCATTGACCCATGTCCCCTGGGGCAGGAACCAGGTCCCGAAACCCTTTTTAGGACAGTATCTTGCATATTAGCCGTTAAAATTCGCACTTTTAATTTCGAACGTTCGAGTCCCATAGACTTCAATGAGGTTCTAACGTTCGTACGAATTTGGGGTCCGTTCGAAAGTTCTGGTGTCGAACCGAACCGGGGGGTGTTCGGCTCATCCCTATTAAGGAACAATTTTATTGGATTCTTTACTACGCCCAGTTAAATGCCAAACTACGGGGTGGTTGGCCACAGTCCAGTTTCTCCAACCTGCTTCCAATAACTTTTTACTGTCCATGTGTCACCAAGCAATGCCGCAACTAGACATGATCAGGTGACAACCTTTTTTCAGGAATACAATTCACATATAATTCACATATAATAGAAATCTGTGTGCTGACAAGAGATAACATAGGTGAACTTTGTGGGACACCTTCTACACTAATGTCTTTCAGCTGGGTCATCCAAGGCCTACTAGAAGGTCCTATTCTCAAGAAATTGCTGTTGGGTTCATGTCACCGTGTGGTCCTGAGGTGTACACTTGATATACAGGTTTGCAGGATTCAGTAAATCTACAGTAGTAGTTGAGGCTACCCAAATTCATCATGGTTTGCATACATTCTCTAGCATAGGGGGCTCCAAACTTTCTAAACAAAGAGCCAGGAGTAGAAAATGCCCCAGTGTCAGTGAAGCCGCGTACACACGGGCGGATTGTATGGCCTACTTAGTCCGCCGAAACACATTTCAGCGGACAGTCCGCTCGTGTGTGGGCTTCAGCGGACTTTTTTCCGTAATACTGTCCGTCATACTTTGGTTTCAGCGGACAATCCGCTCGTGAGTAGGCTAGTTCGACGGACTAAGAATGGCGCATGCTCAGAAAGGATTTACACGGCGGAAGGTTGCATTGCTGTGTATTGGACTTCCTATTTCTAGTCCCGTCGTACGTGCTGTACACGTCATCGCGCAAGCTTTCGACGGACTGTTTGTGCATCCGTGTGTGGTCAAGTCCGTGAGGAATAGTGCCCCATCATTGGTATCAGTGGGAGGAATAGTGCCCCATCATTGGTGTCAGTGAGAGGAATAGTGTCCCATCATTGGTATCAGTGGGAGGAATAGTGCCCCATCAATGGTGTTAGTGGGAGGAATAGCGTCCCATCATTGGTATCAGTGGGAGGAATAGTGCCCCATCATTGGTGTCAGTGAGAGGAATAATGTCCCATCATTGGTATCAGTGGGAGGAATAGCGCCCCATCATTGGTGTCAGTGGGAGGAATAGTGTCCCATCATTGGTGTCAGTGAGAGGAATAGTGTCCCATCATTGGTGTCAGTGAGAGGAATAGTGTCCCATCATTGGTATAAGTGGGAGGAATAGTGTCCCATCATTGGTGTCAGTGGGAGGAATAGTGCCCCATCATTGATATCAGTGGGAGGAATAGAGTCCCATCATTGGTGTCAGTGGGAGGAATAGCGTCCCATCATTGGTGTCAGTGAGAGGAATAGTGTCCCATCATTGGTATCAGTGGGAGGAATAGCGTCCCATCATTGGTGTCAGTGGGAGGAATAGTGCCCCATCATTGATGTCAGTGGGAGGAATAGTGCCCCATCATTGGTATCAGTGGGAGGAATAGTGTCCCATCATTTGTGTCAGTGGGAGGAATAGTGTCCCATCATTGGTGTCAGTGGGAGGAATAGTGTCCCATCATTGGTGTCAGTGGGAGTAATAGTGTCCCATCATTGGTGTCAGTGGGAGGAATAGTGCCCCATCATTGGTGTTAGTGGGAGGAATAGTGTCCCATCATTGGTGTCAGTGGGAGGAATGACTCATTATTGATGTCATGGAGAGGAATAGTGCCCCAAGGGTCGGATAAAAGGCAAGCAAAGGGCCCCATCTGCCCCTCGGGTCATAGTTTGGAGACCACTGCTCTAGAAGCTCATTATGCCTCATGTAATAAACTAGTGACTGATCATTGGAACGGGTCAAATCTTCCCCCAAACCCAGAAGAACCCATCATGGTACGAGGTCACTCAAACCTGAGTTTTCACCCAGACAGACATACACACCAATCAACTCACCAGCTCTTCCTGGGAACTGATAAGGGCGAGTGATGCATTGTGGGAGACACAGAAGTCCTGGCTGTTTTGCCACTCATTATATTGCTTGGAGAAATAATAACATTTCTTTCTGTACCAGATCCAGTCATCTTCACATGGAGCTTCAAGGATGACCTCTGGGCAGGCGTCGTACTTCCCTGAAATGGAAAAATACACGAGTTTTACATTGGCGCGGGGGAGGGGGGGTTCATCAATGAGCCGCATCTCAGGGGGACAAACATCAGCTTGGTTCAATTTTTCAAACTAGCATTGGTGGGGCAAACATATTATGAAGGGGGAAGGTTTTGCTGAGTTTTCTAGAAATTCAAATTCCAATTTTGGAAAGTCAGCTAAAATCTGACTGGTGCACAAATAGAAATAGATAGATATATTATTGTATCTAAGCAGTGTAAGTACCTGACAAATGTGATATTTCTGCAACGGCATGTGTGTGACCCCATCTGGCCGCTACTGCAGCTTTTTGGGGGGCAGGGGGGCAGTCAGTGTGTGCTACAACTGACTCAACTGCCTATTTTTACCAGATGAGCGCTTTTTAATATGTGTGTTATGATTATCAGAATTTTTTAAAACAAGTATGTTTTATTTCAGGCAGTGAGATCCCTTCTCTTTTTTGCTATCTTTGAACCTTGAATGTGTCCTGAGGAAGCCTAGCGGTGAAACGCGTTGACGCACAAGGGCTCACTGCCTACTTTTAACTCTCGAATGCTCTATCCATGCTATGTATTGTTTTTTCAATGAAACATTGTTATTTTTCTATACCTCTCTATTGTTTTCTATGCCTATAAAGTCCGACCCAGGGCTACTTAGCAAGTATCCCTTTTCTTTTTGTTCCCCTTCAATTTACGGATGTGTCTATGTGAGCTCTCTCTTTCTTACTTATGCCTATTTTTACCATCCCCCTGGCCACCCATGTAAATAAACCCTAAAAGAAGAAGATTTTGATTTGGTCCAATGGGCAATGTGAACGCTTTCATTATAGAGCGCTTTTCATACATTATGCCCAGCAACCCATGTCATTGTGTGATGTCCCTTACATAACAGTGTCCTTCTTAGCCCATATACACACGGTCGGACATTCCCGACAACAAAATCCGTCAGAGTTTTGTCTGACGGATTTTATCCGAAACGGGTGTTGCATACACACGGTCGGACAAAGTTGTCGGAAAATCCGATCGTTCGTAACGTGATGACGTCATTTAGTTACGACCGGGCTACGTTCAGGCTAGTAGCCAATAGCTTTGGTGTAGGAATTTGATCTGAGCATGCGCTGCACTTTGTCTGATCGGTATTCTCTACACATGATCGGACAAAGTCCGATCGGATCATGTTGTTGTAAAATTTTATAGCCCAGCTCTAAAACGTTGTCGGTCGGATATTCCGACGGAAACAGTCCGATGGAGCCCACACACGGTCGGATTATCCGACAACACGGTTCCGATCGGACATTTTCCGTCGGAATGTCTGACTGTGTATACAAGGGCATATGGGCTCACCTCTGGTGGAATGAACTGTCCACAGTGCTGCAAAAAGTACAATGTTGATCAAAGTAAATGCCAATATTAGATATTGAAGACTCTTGCCAATGTGTTTTTTGGTACCTGCAAAACAATAAAAAAAAACTGAAAAAACTTCAGATATACATTATAGTGATACAACAAAACACACATGGAGGCTTCTTTCAGAAAGAATGGACTTGTAGAGCGTCTGTCAACTCTTTCACAGCTGTCCTCATTAAGGAGGTTTATACTTTTTTTTTTATTATTATTATTTTTTTTTTGGACTGATGTGAAAGTGACAGAAATCTTCCTACTTACTTCATATTTTATGGTTGTCGGAAAAAACAGAAACGAGTGGAAAAACCTCTAAATAGCCCTCGGACAGCAATAACAAGACATATTTAGTTAAAGCGGTTGTAAACCCTCACATATACCCAGTGAAGTGACCAGCCTCAGGTGATACATAGAGATGAAACTAATCCTCCTGCATAAGTTGTACTGGTTTATGTGCAGTCTTATACCCTCTACAGCAGTGGACGTCAACCCCTGTCCTCAGGGCCCACTAACAGGCTGGGTTTTATGTATTACCTTGGGGAGATGAAAACTAGAATACTGCAATCACTGAGCAGCAAATGATATCACCTGTGATGTATTTCAGTTATCTTGCAAACCTGGCCTGTTAGTGGGCCCTGAGGACAGGAGTTGATGACCGCTGTTCTACAGCCATTAAAAGTGATGAATTTTTAAAGCTTGTCTGAGCTGTCAGAAAAAAAAAAAAGGTGGCGGGGAGCTGAAGTTACACTCTGCAGAGCTCAGTGAGGAGAGCTCTGAGAGCTGATTGGAGGGAAGAGACACACCCACCTTCACAAAGCACACAGGAACAGAGCTGAGGCTGTCAATCTGCTGGGGGTCCCCCCTTTTTCGGCCATTAGTGGGGATTAAAACCGCCCCACCATCAGCCGGAATACAGCCGCTAAAACGATGGAAAAGTGGCGACTCCCACGCCTCCCCAGTGTGAAAGGGGCCTAAGTGCTCTGGATTGCGACAAGTACAAACTTTAGAGCAGTGGCATCCAAACTGTGGCCGGGGGGTTGGATGTGACCCTTTGCTGGCCTTTATCCGGGCCTTGGGGCACTGTTCCTCTCACTGATACAAGACACTATTTCTCCCAAAGACGCCAACGGCGGGTGACTATTTCTCCCACTGACATGAATGTCCAGCCCCACTGAAGTCCGAAGGACAGTAAACTGGCCCTTTGTTTAGAAAGATTGGAGACCCCCCCTGCTATAGAGGGGTATGCTTTGTTTATATTTCACGTCTGAGGTTTGCAACCGCTTTAAGTTAAGAAAGATATAGAACCTCTGTCAGGAGTTTACTGATTTTATAAAATACAGGCAGCACCAGAAGGCCAAACAGATGTTAAAGTCCAGATGTAGTATACATTCAATCCCTACACATTTCCTGGGTTCTGAGGGCCCCACTTCATCAGGGCTTAACAAGATTGGACAAAAGGGAATGCGGACAGTAGGGGGTGAGTATCTTCACAGAAATTGCACCATCAAGATGATCCCCTCCTACTGCTGGGGCTCCCGTTTGTCCAGCTAGAGTCTAGGTATGATCTCTGTTGTGTACTTACATTGGCACAATATAAGTAAGTATATCTCACACCTAAGAGATCATCGGGCAAGTTTTAGTAGCTGAACTACTACATTGATCGCCAAAATCTTCTAAATCCAGTGCCTTTTGCAAAGTATCCATAGGGGGTTGCTTGCTAGGCACCACTGCCATTCATAAAACGTTCTGTATTTTTTTCTATAAATAAAAGACTATCTCTGATTGGATAAGGTAGTGGGGTGGGGCGGTGACATCATAATCTGCACTTCATCCAATCAGGGAACACCTTGTGTTAATTGAAAAACGCAAGGTGTTCTGTGAATGGTGGCAGCGTAGAGTGAGGGACCCTCTTTGGCCACTATGCAGAAGGGCAGCCACTCAGCAGTGGATCCAGGAGATTGCGGCAGTCAGTGTAGTATCCATGACCACAGTGATTTTCAACTGAGAAGATGAAATGTAATTACCTCAACACGATGCTGAATGTATAAGGCACCACAGACAGTGAGGTCTCCGATAACCTCAGTCAGGTTTCTTTGACTTAATAGCAGCCCTGCTCTTCTACCCTGCACTCCCCCTCCCTCTGAGAGAGAGGTGGTCTCCCCCCAGCAGGTCAACACCCCCCCTTTACAGTGACAAATACTGTGATCCAATCAGCAATGTTCACGCTTCAAGCTGATTGGAGCACAATGTGCAGAGGGTGTGTCAGATTGGTAGGGATAGTCCATTGCTCATACAGAAGGTGCAGAGGTCCTCACCTTCAGCAGCATTATTACGTCACAAATAAAAGAAAGACTATTACAGGTGTAATTATTTCTTTTTCCCCGACTTTGTCTAGGCTGTAAAAGCTTAGGGGCTACAACTGAGCTTTACATTTCCTCAACCAACAATCCCCCGGTTCTTACCATGTCTTGATAAATCCTGCAGAGTTTCTGGTTTGGAAATGACAAATTCGAGGTATTGTTCTTCCACCGTAATTTCTCTCATTGGGCAGAGGAAAACTTCTTTATTACTCCGTTGAGTTTTTGTTACGATCTATAAAAGAGAAAAATCACTTAGGAATGAATGGGATTTCCACATGAAAATGCACGTGTGTTCATGGGAAGAATGTGGACATCAGTGAAAACACACTTAGCCCCTGTACACACGGTCGGAGATTCTGCCAGCCAAATCCGTCGGATTTAGTCCGACGGATTGTGTCCAAAGCTGTTGCATACACACGGTCGGACTAAGTTGTCGAAAAATCCGATCATTCAGAACGTGATGACGTAATTTCGTTACGATGGGACTACATTCAGGCTAGTAGCCAATAGCTTTGATGTAGGAATTTGATCTGAGCATGCGTGGCACTTGGTCCGATCAAAATTCTCTACACATGATCGGAGTATGTCCGATCGAACCAGTTGGTCGGGAAATATTTCCAACATGTTGGAAAATTGGGTCCGACGGAGATTCAGACGGAATCAGTCCGATGCATACCACACACAGTCGGATTATCTGATGACACGGTCCGATAGGACACGTTCCAACGGATTCTCCGACCGTGTGTACAAGGGCTTACAGTATGAGTAAAACACATACTGTATCTCCAACCACAACCATAAACTGGGCTCTCCCATTGATCATGTAGTCCAGTGCCCTGAGAGAAAAATGGGGGCAAACACCAAGGCCAGTGGGTAGGTGGGGTGGGGGGGGGGGTCTAGGCTGCATTTTAGGTCTGTTTTTGGGTATAATAGATGAAAGGTGAGATAACCTACACTGGATCTTTAGTACAATAGTACATGTTCACTTTAAAAAGACCCCATCACTTCAGCAATTCAGACATTCCAACTGAGCCACTGACCTCTCCAATGATCTTGCACCATTGTCTCCTCCATCATAGCCAACCCAACATACTCAGTGAAGGAGAAGGGATCTCACCACTCCAGGAGCACACATGCAGGCTGTAAACTGTCTCTTCGGTTGGGAAGCCACAGGTACTGGCTATTACCACTAGCAACAGACAAAAAACAAGCTCTGGACTGCCGCACTCTTCAGAAGACCACTTTCTTTTATTGGAAAATCACATCACAGCTCAACAAACACACCGAACAAGGAAAAATTGCTGAGTCGTCAATTTTTCCTTGTTCTCTGTGTTTTTTGAGCTGTGATGTGATTTTCCAATAAAAGAAAGTGGTCTTCTGAAGAGTGCGGCAGTCCAGAGCTTGTTTTTCATTTTTCGTCTGTTGCCAACATACTCAGTGCTTTGGGATATGGAGGTGTTTAGACAGTATATTAACCTAGCAGCCAATCACAGGGCTATAAAGGATGGATAGACCCCATTTTTCCCTGTAGGCTCCAACACCAGGTTTGGGTAGCAGCTGCAACGGAGGAAGGAGCAGTGGGGTAGCACTGGAGAAGCAAGTATTAATGTGTCAATGGCCTTGAATGGGCAATTATGGGACAGTGCCTTTTAAAGCTGAACTCAATAATTGATAAATAAACCTGCCCTTGAAGTGGGCCCCTCCAGCACTGCAAGAGTTAAATGCTCAGTAAGTCTAGTGGTAGAAGAATAAAGTGTAATACTTACCTTTTTCCTCACCCTGGCAGGCTCCAGGGCTCTCCTCTTCTATCCAATGCTCCAGATTGTGGTCAGGCCCTCTCCATCCTCACATGCAATGCAAGGTTTCGCATTGTACTAGAATGATGTCAGCAGTGGACCACTGGCCGGAGCACCAAGAAGTAAAGGCTCTGGTGGACCGGTTGCACAGTTGGGAGCAAATCTGCCAGAGCGAGGACTTACACAGTTAAGTACAGAAATTCGTTTGGTTGAAAAAATGCACAAGTCCATCTAGTTCAACCAATAAAAGGTAAAAAAAAAATGAAGATAAGGATTACACTTTAACCCTTTACCCCAAGACTTAATGAGCATTTAACCCTTTTCATGGGGAAGGAACAACTGGAAGGGATATTTTATTTTCTGCCTTAAGTATTGCATGGAGGAAACTGTAATTCCCAGTACACGCGATCGGACTTTCCGACAACAAAACCGTGGATTTTTGTTTGAAGGTTGTTGGCTCCAACTTGTCTTGCATACACACAGTCACACAAATGTTGGCCAACAATTACGAACGTAGTGACGTACAAGACGTACACGATATTTCCATTACGAGCGCTAGTTATATCTCCGGCTCCTACTTGATTCCCGAGCATGCGTGGACTTTTGTCCGACGGACTTGTGTACTCAAGACAAACATTTGTTGGCGGAAAATTCGAGAATCCGCTAGCCAACATTTGTTGGCGGAAAGTCAGACTACAAATGTTCGATGGAACATTCACACGTGCTATGACTAAGCACTGTGTTCGGTGTGAAACATGTCAGCGGCTGTGCAGTTAGTCTGTTTACCAGCCTAGATGCTATGATTTTAATTACATTTTTGAAATAAAGTTGAATAATTCGGAGTGCGGCTATCCAGCTACATCTTTTCTACTTCAGTTCTTGGAACATGCACACGGTTGGACTTTCCTCCAACAAGCTCACATCCAACATTTGTTGTCGTAAAATCTGATCGTGTATACGGGGCATAACACTAACCTCCCTGGTGGTATTCCCGAGTCTGGCTCGGGGTGGAATTTCAATACCATTATCGGTAACCCCGGGATCGCATTGCAGGATACAGAAAAAGTTACTTACTTTGTGCCCTGTATCCTGCGATGTCTCCCCGCTGTGTGTGCGAGCTGTCTCCTCGCTCGATTCACACAGTGCCCGAGTGCCGCCGAGCTCCGTTCCCTGCGTCTTTGCGACGCACGGGAGCGGAGATTGGCGCCAAATTCAAAAAAGTCAAAACATAGTACATATACAGTACACTGTAATCTTACAGATTACATTACTGTATAAAAAAAAATACACATTCCCTTTGTCCCTAGTGGTCTGTCCAGTGCCCTGCATGCACTTTTATATTATAAATACAGTTTTTTCTGCCTGGAATTTGGAGATTGTCCATAGCAACCAAAAAGTGTCCCTTTATGTCAAAAGTGGTTTTAGACCAACTAGAAAACAGCGATAATAAATTCGAATCACTCGCAGAATTGAGCGATAGCGATTTGTGGGGAGATCCGTCATCAAACACTAAATCTAATGACAGCGACAATTCTGCAGATGAGCAAATTTCAGTGTTTTTGATTTGATTACATTATTGAATAATTTTTATTATTATTATTATTAAATTATTATTTGCTATAATTATTTATAGTTATTTATTATATTATAATTTATGAATTTGTGTTTCAAACTTTATCATACCCGGGATGTCTGCTAAACTCTGGTTTGGACAGATTTAAGTGAGTTATTCCTAAGAATTACAGGCCTACAATATAAAACGCCAAATTTCCATGCAAAACAATTGTACCGCTTTCAGCACCTAAAATCAGAAATAATCATACCACCAGGCAGGGGCGGACTGACCATTCGGGCGCTCGGGCACTGCCGAGGGCCCCATGCCACCAAGGGGCTGCATCAGGGTTGCCAGCCTCAATAAAAACAGGGGCAGTATGTAAAAATCTGTGTTTTTAAAAAAATCCCAAGATTATAGCTGCCCCGCCTCTCCAGTACCTTTTCAGTGTGTGTATGTGTATTCTGTGTGTGTATACTGTGTGTGTGTGTATATTGTGTGTCTGTGTGTGTATACTGTATGTGTGTGTATACTGTGTGGCCCCATAATCTATTGCCTGGGGGCCCCATAATCTCCTATTGCCTGAGGGCCCCATAATCTTCTCCTATTGCCCCCATAATCTCCTATTGCCCGGGGGCTCCATGAGTTGTCAGTCTGCCCCAGCCACCAGGGAGGCTAATGCCGCGTACACACGATCGAATTGTCCGGCGTACTTAGTCCAGCAAACAATCCGGCCGATAGTCCGGCGGACTTTCTACCGAACGGACTTGGCCACACACGGACACACAGAAAGTCCGGCGATTGCTAGCGTGATGACGTGCAGCACGTATGACGGGACTAGAAAAAGGAAGTTCAATAGCCAGTAGCCAATAGCTTCCTTTTCGTACTTGCTTCTGAGCATGCGTCATTCTTAGTCCGCCGGACTAGCATACTGACGAATGTATTGTCCGCTGAAACCCAAGTCCGGCGGAAAGATCGGACTGCAAAAATACTTTATAAGTCCGCCGGACTTTACGCTGAGAAAGTCCGCTGAAGCCCACACACGAACGATTGATTGTGTGTACGTGGCATTATACATACTCCATCAGCTTTCCATTACTTCCAATACAAATCAAATGATCCATTCATAATCATTGTCCAATATACATTTTTTTTTATCAATGTATAGACATCTAAATACGTAAACCAGAAAAAATAAAATAAAATTACACTACTAAAACCAAAAACACACCAGCAATTTTTTACAAGGAAAACCTTATGGAGACCGGAGCAACCAGATTTTATCATTATTTTAGATCAGTGATGGCGAACCTTGGCACCCCAGATATTTTGGAACTACATTTCCCATGATGCTTATGTACTCTGCAGTGTAGGGGAGCATCATGGGAAATGTAGTTCCAAAACATCTGGGGTGCCAAGGTTCGCCATCACTGTTCTAGTTAATAAAATAGTTCTCAGGCACAATGACAAAAAACATTTCACAAGCAGCAAAAGCCAGCATTGCATTCTTTGTACTGTACTGTAAACATAGCCATGCATTGGGGGAGATTTACTAAAACTGGAGCACTCCGAATCTGTTATACTTACCTCCACTGTGCAGCTTGTTTTGCACAGAGTGGCCCCGAACCTGCTCTTCTGGGGTCCCTCAGCGGCTGTCTCTGCTTCCTCCCGCAAGTACTTCTCACATTCATGCGAGCTCCCTCACATGGTGAGAAGCACCTGCGGGCACGCTCCCGTAATACAGCCGGCGGCTATAGCCACTCGCTGTATAACACGGCCCCGTCCCCAGGCGCGCCGCGTCATTGGATGTGCTTGACAGCAGCGTGAGCCAATGGCTGCGCTGCTTTCAATCCATCCACTCCAGCCAATCAGCGGCCAGGCTGAGCAGTGAAGAGGATGTCGGAGGCGAGCGCGGGACTTTCGAGGGGTCAGGTAAGTAAAACGGGAGGGCTGGGGGCGCCGGCACTGTCAGATGTTTTTTCACCTTAATGCATAGAATGCATTAAGGTGAAAAAGTATTTACCTTTACAACCCCTTTAAGCTTTGACAATAAAACCTGGAAGCTGATTGGTTTCTATGCAGGCAGGGGTGTCGGGAGGGGGTGGCTGAAGCCCCGAATGTGACCCCCTAAAGCCCAGAGTGTCAGCTCTGCAGGGTCTCCATTGGCAGCCCCGAGCGTCGGGACCAATCTGATCCCAAGCGCCGCTGAGTGTGGCCGAGTGTGGCCAAGTGCCATAGCAGGTCCCGCCTTCTGGAGCCTGCACGTCTATGATGGACATCCCACTGGTCCAATGCTGGGACCGCGGGACGTGTGACGTCCATCATAGGTGCTGTTGGATCCAGAAGGAGGGAATTACAAAGTGACTGCCGCACCACATCCCCG
This sequence comes from Lithobates pipiens, assembly GCF_037356315.1. NCBI lineage: Eukaryota > Metazoa > Chordata > Amphibia > Anura > Ranidae > Lithobates > Lithobates pipiens. The sequence goes on from NW_027507787.1 coordinate 246,627,372, forward strand.
CTTGGCGCTCAGGCGAGCCGCTCTCCTCTCCTCCTCGGCTCCTCCTCTGAGGACTGGCTGCTGTGACACCGCACACTGAGGTAGGTCAGACAGTGTAGGTAAATGTCAATGTAGGCAGGTCACTGTATGTAAATGTCAGTGTATGTAAATGTCAGTGTAGGTTGGTCAGTGTATGTTTAATGTCAGTGTATGTTAAATGTCAGTGTATGTAATTGTCAGTGTATGTTAAATGTCAGTGTATGTAATTGTCAGTGTATGTTAAATGTCAGTGTATGTAAATGTCAGTGTATGTTAAATGTCAGTGTAGGTTAAATGTCAGTGTAGGTAAATGTCAGTGTAGGTAAATGTCAGTGTAAGTAAATGTCAGTGTAGGGTAAATGTCAGTGTAGGTTGAATGTCAGTGTAGGTTGAATGTCAGTGTATGTGTAGGTCAGTCAGTGTAGGTAGGCCAGTGTATGTAAATGTCCAGTGTATGTAGGTCACTACCGTCAGTGTAACGGCCCAGCCAAAAAAACCTGCGTCGCGTACAACATCCTCGCCCCCCCCCCCCATTTCCAGCCTTGGACTTTGGGCTGAAGCCCCTGGTCCTTTTGCCACCTAGCAATGCCCCTGCACCAGACTTTGCACTCTCCATCTTTGATAAATCTCCCCCCTATGTGAGATTTCTTTTGTTTAGCCACACGAGCTGAGTGAAAGAAATAGCTTGATTCCCCCACCACGCTAAACAGCATGGATGGAGGAATGTGCAGCATCAGCCATTGCATGCTGACAGCCAGCACCATTGGGTATGTGGGGAAAGCACTAGTCATAGTACAGCTGAAACCTCCAGATGTAGACAGGTGCGCAGGCGCAGGTGTGCGGGTGCCTGTCGTGCAGTATGCGCACGAACATGCGCATTTGCGGGCACCAACGGAACTATTTATCCTGCCACTTTATAAAACTCTGGTTCAGACACATCTGGAGTTCTGGTCACCAATCCTCAGAAAGGATGTGCTGAAGCTGGGGAGAGTCCAGAGAAGGACAACTAAACTAATATGGGGCTGGAGGACCTCAATTTTGAGGGACGACTACAAGCACTAAATTTATTCTCCATGGAGAAGAGACGCATGAGAGGAGACATGATAGCGAATACAAATATCTCAACGGTGATCCCAGTGTAAGTATGAAACTTTTCAGTCCCATGGAGTGTAATGCCCTATACACACGGTTGGAAATTCAGATCCAAAAAATCCGTTCGATTTTTTTTCCGACGGATTTTGGCCTAAACTTGTCTTGCATACACACGGTCGCACAAAGTTGTCGGAAAATCTGATCGTTCGGAACAGGGTGACATACAAATGGTACGACGGAACTACATAGAGGCCAGTACCCAATAGCTTTCGTCTCCAAATTTTTTCTTAGCATGCACGTGGCACATTGTACGTCGGAATTCTCTACACACAATCGGAGAAAGTCTGATCGGATTTTATTGCCGGAAAAAATTTAGATCCAGCTCTCAAACTTTTTGCGTCGGAAATTCCGACAGAAAATGTCCGATGGAGCCCACAAATCCAATCCAGGGACAAAACCAGGGACAGACTTGGTCTGGGGACAGTGTCCTCAATCTGGGGACTGTTCCTGGAAACCGGGGATGTCTGGTCACCCTAACCTAAAGGCATATGAGTGGGGTGAGGGATGCCAGCCCAAGGGAGCTGGGCCAAACCTTCCCCAAGAAAGAGACCCCTACAGAACTATGGCCCAGTGAAGGCAACTGTGGCAGGATCTGACCCCACTGCTGATGGTGTCACACCTTATAACCTCAATGGGCGAATGGGGCACCTCACCACAGAACCCTCTAGATGTGGTCAGTCGTGGTCAGGGATAGGATGCATGAGTGGGATAGACAATGCAGGTCTCTGGTAGCTGAGCCAGAAAAATAATTCATCAGCTACAAAGGGAATATCCGATGGTCCATCTTGTAAAAAAAAAAAATTCTCCTAAGCCGGCAAGTGAGACGATCATAAATCCGTGTATGGGGAATGCTAAACAACCAGCAGATGGTAATATCAACAGGGCACGTAATACATCCTCATGGGGTACATGTGAGCACCGACAAACCCCTAGCAAGCAGGACCGTCTTAATAGCATCATGGGCCCCTGGGCAAAGTAATGCTCTGGGGCCCCTACAATGGAGACAGTGCAGGTAAACAGACATCAAGTAGGTAGGAGGCAGACAAGCAGAGCTTCCCCTTTTGGGTGGAGCTCCACATTAACTACATGAATAATCATACACACACATCTACTGTATATATACATACACATAATACACACACATCTACTGTATATACACACACACACACATATATACTGTATATATACACACACATATACTGTACACACACACACCTACTGTATATATACACACACCTAACACACACACACACCTACTGTATATATACACACACACATAACACACACACACACCTACTGTATATATACACACACACATAACACACACACACCTACTGTATATATACACACACACCTACTGTATATATATATATATATATATATATATATATATATATATATATATATATATACACACACACACATAATACACACACACATATCTACTGTATATATACACAAACACATACATATATATATATATATAAATATATATATATACACACACACACACACACACACACACACATACATATATAAATACACACAAATATAAACACATGCAAATATAAACACATGCAAAAAGCCTTTTAACTGGTTGCCGACCGCCGGCCGTCAAATGACGGCCAGGCGGCACACCTATTGTGGCGGGAGGACGTCATATGACGTCCTCCCGTTTAAACAGGGAATGCGCGCGATCGTGCGCGCGCATCCCTGTTTCTTCGGTGGCGGCGTGTCACGGAGACACCGCTTGCCACCGAAGGGGGTGAACAGCCATTCGTTATGGCTGTTTACCACGTGATCGGCCGTGATGAAGTCACGGCCGATCACAGATGGTCACACCCCGAACGTGCACGGCGCATGCGCGCGTTCGCGAGCGCGCTGCGCGTGCACGTCGGTGGCGGCGTGTTCCCCGGGAACACTGCTCGTCACCGACGCTGGTAAACAGCCATTGGCCGGCTGTTTACCCACGTGATCGGCTGTGATCCTTTCACAGCCGATCACTAAAATGTAAACAAACCGCGGTAACGGGATGTTACCGGGTTCTCCTCCTCACACACCGATCGTGTGTGAGGAGGAGATTGCGGTAACATCTCGTTACCGCATACAGTGTACACCAATCACACTGATTCCCCCCCCCCCCAATAAAGAGGACCTGTCACCACCCCTCATAGTACCTGTCAATCACAGTCCATCAGAGTACCTGTCACAGTCCATCAGAGTATTTGAGTACCTGTCCCAGCCCATCTGAGTACCCAAGTACCTGTCCCAGCCCATCTGAGTACCCGAGTACCTGTCCCAGCCCATCTGAGTACCCGAGTACCTGTCCCAGCCCATCTGAGTACCCGAGTACCTGTCCCAGCCCATCTGAGTACCCGAGTACCTGTCCCAGCCCATCAGAGTACCCGAGTACCTGTCCCAGCCCATCAGAGTACCCGAGTACCTGTCCCAGCCCATCTGAGTACCCGAGTACCTGTCCCAGCCCATCTGAGTACCCGAGTACCTGTCCCAGCCCATCTGAGTACCCGAGTACCTGTCCCAGCCCATCTGAGTACCCGAGTACCTGTCCCAGCCCATCTGAGTACCCGAGTACCTGTCCCAGCCCACCTGAGTACCCGAGTACCTGTCCCAGCCCATCAGAGTACCCGAGTACCTGTCACAGTCCATCTGAGTACCCGAGTACCTGTCACAGTCCATATGAGTACCTGTCACTGCCCTTCAGAGTACCCAAATACCAGTCACCAAACCATCAGAGTACCTGTCACCAGGCCATCAGAGTACCTGAGTACTTGTCACCAGGCCATCAGAGTACCTGAGTACTTGTCACCAGGCCATCAGAGTACCGGAGTACTTGTCACCAGGCCATCAGAGTACCCGAGTACTTGTCACCAGGCCATCAGAGTACCCGAGTACCTGTCACCGTCCATCAGAGTACCCGAGTACCTGTCACAGTCCATTAGAGTACCGAGTACCTGTCACAGTCCATTAGAGTACCGAGTACCTGTCACAGTCCATTAGGGTACCCGAGTACCTGTCACAGTCCATCTGTGTACCCGAGTACCTGTCACAGTCCATCTGTGTACCCGAGTACCTGTCACAGTCCATCTGTGTACCCGAGTACCTGTCACAGTCCATCTGTGTACCCGAGTACCTGTCACAGTCCATCTGAGTACCCAAGTACCTGTCACAGTTCATCTGAGTACCCGAGTACCTGTCACAGTCCATATGAGTACCTGTCACCGCCCTTCAGAGTACCCAAATACCAGTCACCAAACCATCAGAGTACCTGTCACCAGGCCATCAGAGTACCTGAGTACTTGTCACCAGGCCATCAGAGTACCTGAGTACTTGTCACCAGGCCATCAGAGTACCTGAGTACTTGTCACCAGGCCATCAGAGTACCCGAGTACCTATCACCAGGCCATCAGAGTACCCGAGTACCTATCACCAGGCCATCAGAGTACCCGAGTACCTGTCACCAGGCCATCAGAGTACCCGAGTACCTGTCACCAGGCCATCAGAGTACCCGAGTACCTGTCACCAGGCCATCAGAGTACTCGAGTACCTGTCACTAGGTCATCAGAGTACCCGAGTACCTGTCACCAGGCCATCAGAGTACCAGAGTACCTGTCACCAGGCCATCAGAGTACCCGAGTACCTGTCACCAGGCCATCAGAGTACCCGAGTACCTGTCACCAGGCCATCAGAGTACCCGAGTACCTGTCACCAGGCCATCAGAGTACCCGAGTACCTGTCACCAGGCCATCAGAGTACCCGAGTACCTATTTGCAGCCCATGTCTCATAGAATATATGTTGGGGTTTTTGCTTTCCAAAATGGGGTCATTTTGTGGGTAATTTCACTGTCCTGGTGGTCCAGGACCTTCAAAAGTGTGATGGGTAGGAATGAAATGATATGTGTCATTTATGCTCCTAGAACACCTGAACGTTCTACTTCAATGTTTGGCCTCTCTATGTGGCCAGGCTGTGTAAAAGTCCTACACATGTGGTATCACCATACTCGGGAGGAGTAGCAGAATGTATTTTGGGGTGTAATTTTTTCTATATACATGCTATGTGTTAGAAATATCTTATAAATTGACAATTTTGTGTAAAAAAAAAATGCGTTTAAATTTTTTTCCACATATTCCAAAAACTTCTGGAAAAAAATGAACCGTTCAAAAGACTCATTATGCCTCACAGATTATACGTTGGGGTGTTTGCTTTCCAAAATGGGGTCATTTTATGGGAAATTCCATTGTCCTGGTACTCCAGGGCCTTCAAAAGTGTAATAGGTGGTTGAGAAACGAGATGCGTAATTTTTGCTCGTAGAACGTCTGAAGGTACTACATCAATGTTAGTGCTCTGTATGTGGCCAGGCTGTGTAAAAGTCTTACACATGTGGTATCGCCGTACTCGGGAAGAGTAGCAGAATGTATTTTGGGGTGTAATTTGTTGTATGCATATGCTGTGTGTGAGAAATAACCTGATAATATGACAATTTAGTAAAAAAAATAAAAAAAAATAAAAAATCTTCATTTTGTAAAGAATTGTGGGAAAAAATGACAACTTAAAAAAACTCACCATGCTACTTACTTAATACCTTGGGATGTCTACTTTGTAAAAAGGGGTCATTTGGGGGGTATTTGTACTTTCCTGACTTGTTAGTGTCTCAAGAAATGAGGTACACCTGATGTACTGAAGGCCTCATCAGAAGTGATCAATTTTCAGTGATTGGCACCATAGTTTGTAGACTCTATAACTTTCACAAAGACCAAATAATATATACTAATGTGGGTTATTTTTACCAAAGATATGTAGCAGTATAACTTTTGGCCAAAATTTAGGAAGAAAAATTACTAATTAGCAAACATTTATGACAGAAACCAAGAAAAATGCATTTTTTTCACAAAATTTACGTTTTATTTTATTTATAGCACAAAAAATAAAAAACCCACTAGTGATTAAATACCACTAAAAGAAAGCTCTATTTGTGTGGAAAAAAGGAAGCAAGTTTCATATGGATACAGTGTTGGATGACTGAGTAATTGTCATTCAAACTGTGAGAGCGCTGAAAGCTGAAAATTGGTCTGGTCAGGAAGGGGGTGTAACTGCACTGTATTGAGGTGGTTAAAAAACTGCAGTACTTTATCTAATTGGAAGGTCAGGTAAATTGTTTTTTTTTTTAGCAGCAATGAGAAACAAAATAATTTGTAAAAATTCCTTGTGTTTATTATCCAGAACACAAGTTAAACATCATTGGGTGCAAAATATGTTTATAATAAGAGCTCTGGTATATAAAGTGCAGAAGAGTTCCAGGTAGAAGAAGGTGCATATATCATTTACAATTCCTTTATAAAGTGATTCTACTAAATTCAAATAGATTTCCATAACATTTAATTCATATGACCATATGATATACACAATACCCCAACGCATTTCAACCTTGGAAAAAATGATTGCGGTCTTCTTCAGGGGGGTTATTTTCACATTTCTGCAAGTATATCGAAAAGGACAAATTTTAACATTTCATTTAATTCATATGAATTAAATGTTATGGAAATCGATTTGAATTTAGTAGAATCACTTTATAAAAGGAATTGTAAATGATATATGCACCTTCCTCTACCTGAAACTGTTCCGCACTTTGTACACCAGAGCTCTTATTATAAACATATTTTGCACCCAATGATGTTTAACTTGTGTTTTGGATAATAAAACAAAGGATTTTTTACAAATTATTTTGTTTCTCATTGCTGCTTAAAAAAAAACAACCCACGGGAAATTTACCTGACCTTCCAATTAGATAATGGGGTGTGCGGCTATCTCACATTCTCCATGCGCCCCCCCTGAAAAGAGAGGAGGAATTTAGGGACTTTTAGGAAGCCTAGACCTGGTAAGGTCACGTATTTCCATCCCTGTGGGACTTTAAATTAAGTCATGACCCGGTAAGGTCAAGTATTTCCATCCCTATTATATCAAGATAAAAGGGGAGCAAGGAAATTGGGACTTTATATGAAGCACAAGATAGCAATGGACTCATTTAACGTCACTGTGTTTACTATGTACTTTGATACCAACAGTGTGTGTATGTTTATTAGTTATTCACATGAATAAAACTCCCTTGTTCAGCCTGATTACCTTTTTGCTATCACGTGCTTCATATAAAGTCCCGATTTCCTTGCTTCCCTTTTTTCTCCCCCCACAGGGTTGAAAGGAAAAAATAAATAAAATAGTGTGTATAAGGCTTAAAGGGGTTGTAAAGGTAATCATTTTTTCAACTTAATGCATTCTATGCATTAAGGTAAAAAAACAAACAAAAAAAACCCCGACAATGCCAGCCCCCCCAGCCCCCACGTTTTACTTACCTGACCCCTCCAAAGTCCCGCGCTGGCCCCCGACATCCTCTTCGCCGCTCAGCCTGGCCGTTGATTGGTTACAGTGGATGGATTGAAAGCAGCGCAGCCATTGGCTCGCGCTGCTGCCAATCACATCCAATGACGCGGCGCACTGGGGCCGAGTGATACAGTGAGCGTTTATTGAGCGTTTATGGCCGCCGTTTATGAGCGTTTATGGCTGCCGGCTGTATCACGGGAGCGGGCCCGCAAGCGCTCCTCACCATGCAAGGGTGCTCTCATGAACGTGAGAAGTCCTTGCGGGGGGTGAAGCAGAGACAGCCTCCGAGGGACCCCAGAAGACCAGGTTCGGGGGCCACTCTGTGCAAAACGAGCTGCACAGTGGAGGTAAGTATAACATGTTTGTTATTTTAAAAAAAAAATGAAAATGACCTTTAGTGCCGATTCACACAGGGGCGACTCAGATCCGACTTCAAGTCGCTCCAAGTCACCTCAGGTCGCACAACATGTAGAAATCAATGTAAGTGAATGAGAGCTGTCTTAAGGCACACTACTGAAGTCGCTCCGACTTCAGAAAAGGTTCCTGTACTACTTCAATCTGACTTGTAGGCGACTGGTACCCATTGAATTCAATGGAGGTCGCCTCCAAGTCGGATCTCTGATCTCAGAGGCGACTCTCAGAGAATTATCAGCTCTCAAAAGGAGTTCCCCCCTGAGAGCTCATTCTCTGATTGGCCACGGCAAGTCGCCTGGCCTGGGGCGACTTAAAGTAGTGTTGTAAGTCGTGTCCAAGTCGCGTCCAAGTCACGTCCAAGTCACGTCCAAGTTGCCTCCAAAAGTCGTGTTGCCCCTGTGTGAACCGAGCCTAACAACCCCTTTAGGCTCCATGTACACTAGAGCTCATAAACTGCAGTTTATTGGAGTTTGAGCGTTTTTTTTAAAAGCCCATAAATTCCACTCTGTTAGCGTATGTGTCCATGTACACATGGACGTTTTTTAGCTTTAATGAGCAGTGGAATTTATGGGCTTTTTTCTAAACGCCAGAAATTTGCGTTCAAAGTGCCTTTTTTCACTGCGAAAAAACGGCAAACGCTGATAAACGCTTATAAGCGCTCATAAACACTCTTTAATTAGTGTTCGGCATTCTATTTTTTCAATGCATTGTGGGAGTTTGGACTGCACTGTGGGATTTTTTTGGAGTGTCCTCCTAACGCTAATAAACGCTCATAAACGCTAGTACAAAATGCTGTTAAAAGCACGTTTTTCAACCAGCGTTTTTTGCCAGCAATCTGGCATCCAGAAAAAGCTTTTTTGAGCTTCAGTGTGCATGGAGCCTTAAGGGAAACTTGTCTTTGTAAAGGCAAAAGGCACTTAGCTGAATGAATGAAGTCCGGCTGGGTTTAATTGTTTAACCCACGTGCAAGCAAAAATCTATTTTATTTCCGAAAAACTCCTTCCACGTGATTCTGTAATTCTTTGGAAACAAATTTCCACTTTGCTTCACTCCGTTCTCAAAGATAAATGAAAATTCACATGGAAAGTGAACACGTTCTACGACTTTTGTACATCATCCTCGGAGGAAACATTTCATCCTGTCCGGTGTCCCTATACACTGACCAACAGATAAACAATAAGAGCTTTCTAAAGCCCCATACACACTATCAGTTTTTCTGCTGAGTTTTTCCTTCGGATTTACCAAAACCATATAATATGAGGTCAAACCTTAGGAGTTTCAATGTGTATGCAATCAGGCAGGCCCTTCTACTACATGGTTTTGGTAAATCTGAAGGAAAAACTCAGCAGACAATCTGATATTGTGTACGGGGCTTAAGGCCGCGTACACACGGGCGGACTGTCTGACGGACTTGGTCCGCTGAAACGTGTTTCAGCGGACAATCCGCTCGTGTGTGGGCTTCAGCGGACTTTTTCGGCGGACAGTCTGGCGGCCTAAGTCTTTCGGAATTTCCGTAATATTGTCCGTCCAAACTTGGTTTCAGCGGACAGTCCGCTCGTGAGTAGGCTAGTTCGACGGACTAAGTATGGCGCATGCTCAGAAAGGATTTACACGGCGAAAGGTTGCATTGCAGTGTATTGGACGTCCTATTTCTAGTCCCGTCGTACGTGCTGTACACGTCAACGCGCAAGCTTTCGGCGGACTGTCTGTTCATCGTGTGTGGTCAAGTCCGTTCATTCGAAAGTAGGACGGACTGTCTGTCGGATTGTCTGACGGACTTAGTTGGGCAGACAGCCCGCCCGTGTGTACGCGGCCTAAGTCACAATGACTCAGCAAGTATGAACTTCTTAAATAAATGATATTATATTCTGCTCTATGTACAAAGATCTGCTAATATATAGTAAGAACTAATAATATATAGAAAGTAAGAACAAGATTGTGACGGCAATCTAGGTTAGTAGTAGATAGACACGTGTGAATGTATAATATGGAAAGGAGTACATAGAAGATCTCGTCTTACCTTCCTCCTCTGCAGTCTCCTCGCTTCTGTCTTCCTGAGTCACAGATATCCGTATTGTATATAGAGAGGAAGAATGACGCAAGAGAATCACAAGGAGTGTGGGAGGAGCTTAGGAGATTGTTTTTTCGCAACGCAATAAACATTACATAATCTTTCAACTGTAGAAAACCATTCCATCTATCAATACTTATGTTGCTATTTTGAATCCCTTGACATCATTATAAGTTCACATGCCGTGTTTGCGTTTAGAAGCGATTGGGAAAAATGTTTTATTTTTTTTCAAAATAGCCAGAAATAAAAAACTCCTGTAAATGAAACGCGGCTAAATGTGATCCTGATGAGCAGACGTTATTGTTTTTTTTTCAAATTTAATTGTCTGAAGCTGTGGTTTGGCTCAGACTAATTTCTCTAATGCCGCGCACACACGACCAGACTTAAGTCCGACAGACTTTCGACGGAGTTCTGACGGAGTTCTGACAGAGTTCTTACAGAGTTCTGACGGACTTTCTGAATGAACGGACTTGGCCACACACAATCACACCAAAGTCCGACGGATTCGAATGTGATGACGTACGACCAGACTAGAATAAGGAAGTTCATAGCCAGTAGCCAATAGCTGCCCTCGCATCAGTTTTTGTCCGTCGGACTAGCACACACACGAGCGGATTTCTCGGTAGGAACTGGGTCCGGCGGAGTTCTGGTGGAAAAATTTGAAACATGTTCCATTTCTAAAGTCTGTCAGACTTTTGCAAATCAAAAGTCCGCTGCAGCCCACACACGATCGAATAGTCTGCCGGAATCATTCCGTCAGACTTTTGATGTTGAAAAGTCTGTTCGTGTGTACGCGGCATAACAGTTCTGGTTTCTGTACCAGTCCAGCTGGGTTGCGCTGGTTCCCACTTGACCATAGGTGTCGCTGTCACCGTCGGTAGGTGTGGAACAGCAGCAGGCTGGATGCATTGAATGCCACCTCTTGCTCGGAAATGGTTCAGTGGGTGTGATTTCCCTGCTGTGCATTCTGGGAGAGGGTAATTAAGGTACAGACGCCATTTTTTTTCCATTCGTTTTCCGGGGTCCGTGATCCCAACCCCAGGGCCCTCCTGGCCTGGGGTCTGTGTCGCATGGTCTTGCGCTTCGGGGCCGGCTGGCCCAAGGCTTCGCAACTGAGAGGGTAGGCCCAGGAATGTCTTGGGGCCTACTGATCCAGGGGTGGTCCTGTGCTGTCTCACCTGCGGGGGGAGAAGCCAAGAAAAGCTGAAGGATCCAGGGGAGGACTTTCCAGTGTAGGACTGAGCGCAAGGCTGGTGTCTCTGGAGGAGCCTGGAAGCTCAGTTTGAGGAAGCAACCTGGATCAATATCCTTACAGTATCACCGGGTCGGCTGAAAGAATCTGGTACTGTATGGTAGTTCTTCCTAAAAACTCTCAAAAATCTCTAAGTTCAGTTAACAAGTCTGTGGCAGAGACTTTGGCATCTCATCGGCTGCTGGGTCAAGTGAGAGGGGCCTATCTGGTGACTGTTGGATCCAGTCTGTGGAGCTGTTTGTCCTCTGGATCTGACTAATACCTCTAACCCGCAATTACCAGGTGCCTGAACTCCCCTTTATCCTCTAACCCTCTATTGAAGGACTGTGTCTTGTATCTTTTTTTGGTGTTACCCCTTAAATAAAGCTTCAAAAAGGACCGCGTGTCTGATATATCACCATTTGGGCTACTTTCCACGGGACCCCCTTAAGATGAAGAGGCGAGCAGGTGAGGTAACGGTAAGCCCGAATAAAACCAGCAGCTCCTCTGGGGGTTAGTGCTACACGAGTTACCGCGTTTAGGAGCATTTGGCGCTTGATATGCCTCTAAACTCAGCATCTGAACTCATTTTTTTGCTTTCCAAAAAAGGCCTCTGAACTCAACTGCCATTAAAGGATGAACACATGTACACATAAGATAACATTGGATGAGTTCTGGGGCAGCTGAGAAAAGCGTCCAACTCTGAACGTCTGTTTACCAGCCGTGTACAAGAGGCCATACAAGCTGATTTATGTAACTGCTATCAGGAAATGTGAGTTTGTTGGTGAAGGATATTCCGTCTTCTCTATGTACAGACGTCCGCTAATGGAAAGCAGGAACTATACTGTGACCAGTGTTGGACTGGGACAAAAATCTGGCCCTGGACTTCATCCAGACCGGTCCACTTTAATTTTAAGTGTCCCCATCAGCACCCCCTTCCATCAGAGTGTCCCATCAGCACCCCCATCCATCAGAGTGTCTCAATCAGCACCCCCTTACATCAGAGTGTCCCCATCAGCAGCCCCTTTCATCAGAGTGTCCCCATCAGCAGCCCCTTACATCAGAGTGTCCCCATCCTCACCCCCTTCCATTAAAGTGTCCCCATCAGCACCCCTTCCATCAGAGTGCCCCCATCAGCACCCCCTTCAATCAGAGTGTCCCCATCAGCAGACCCTTACATCAGAGTGTCCCCATCAGCAGCCCCCTTACATCAGAGTGTCCCCATCAGCAGCCCCTTACACCAGAGTGTTCCCATCAGCAGCCCCCTTACATCAGAGTGTCCCCATCAGCAGCCCCTTACATCAGAGTGTCCCCATCAGCAGCCCCTTACATCAGAGTGTCCCCATCAGCAGCCCCTTACATCAGATTGTCCCCATCAGCACCCCTTTACATCAGTATCTATCTCCCCCTGCAGGCTGAAGGGCGCAGAAAGCCTAATCCTTTCTCCAGCAAGCGTCGGCAGCTGTTCCTTGGTGACATCGCTATCACTCACTGTCAGTGAGGAGCAGCTCCAGGACTGTGTCTGACCGGCCCACTGAGCCATTGGCCCACCGGGAAACTCCCAGTAGTCCCAAGGGCCAGTACATGCCTGACTGTGACTGCAAAGACACGTGTGAATGTGGAATATGGAGAGGATAGAGCAGTGTTTCTCCACTCCAGTCCTCAAGGCCCCCCAACAGGTCATGTTTTCAGGCTCTCCATTATTTTGCACAAGTGATTTAATCAGTTGCACTGCCTTAGTAATTACCACAGCCCGTATCATCTGAGAAAAATCCTGAAAATGTGACCTGTTCGGGCGCCTTGAGGACTGGATTTGAGAAACACTGGAATAGAGGACCTTAACTGCCGGCTCTGTTGTATCCTCCTGCTCTGTAATCACGAGCTGCAGCGTTCAGACGTATATAGTGAAATGAGAGTTACATAATGATGACACATGACGTATGAGCATGGGCGACCGCAGAACTTTTTTCAAGGGGGGGCATAATTTTAGGCTCACCCATGCGCCGCCCCTTTTTGACAATGTCATTATCAGATTATCATGGTCAGAGACTGTAGACTTAGTACAATCCCTAGGATAGGTAATGGATAATGGCCAACAGGCCCTCTTACCAGACCCAGCGAAACAACACCAGTGATCCCCCCGGCTGGAAGATCGCTCACGCGCCACGGGGGCGACTCTGGTCAGTAGTGTAGCATGTATGTACCCTGGCAGTGACTCAGTCTTTCTCTCTCTGGTGGTGCTGGGCAGCATGGCTCTCTCTGGTGGTGCTGGACAGCATGGCTCTCTCTGGTGGCATGGGGCAGTGTAGTTCTCTCTGGTGGCGCTGGGCAGCGTGGCTCTCTCTCTCTCTGGCTTCTGCCCAGCGCAATCCTTGTTCTTTTTCCTGTAGCACCCTCTCCCTCAGCTTTTTTCCCAGGCTACAGTCTCTCAATCTCTCAATCAAGCTGTATCCTGCTCCCTGTGGAAAATGGGGCCACCAATCTTTGGGACTACATGTCCTATGATTCTCTCCTCTCCTAGTCTCTTTTGATTGGCCCTCAGTTATGGCCAATAGGGAAGGAACAGAGCGGGCAGGAACAGTTGTGGCCAATAGGGAAGGAACAGAGCGGGCAGGAAGCTGGGCGAGGAACCTGGTGAGAGCCGTCGTCTCTTCTCCCTGACAGGAGAAAGGAGGGGGTGACCGGGGTAAACCTGATAGCGCCGAGTTCTCTGCTGGACTGAGCACGGAAAAGAGCCCGCAGTCACGCTACACTGATAGGGGGGCTTGGCAGAACCTTGATGGTGTCACCCCACTGGCGGGTTGCACATGGGTGTGGGCTGCCCGCACCCCGATAGGGATGGAACTGTGTTGAATTTAAGATCTCATCCCTGATTCCAGGGGGGGGCACTTGACCCCCCTTGCCCCTACCTGCGGACGCCCATGCGTATGAGTAATTCCTGGTCACAAGTGCAAAAACTGTTTTTGGCAGCAGAAAAAGAAAAACAGAGCGAGTGCAGAGACAGGCAAAATTAGCACCACATCCCTAAATTTGAATAAACAGACAGAAAAAGGGGTAACAGTAGGGTCCATAAACCCTGGGACTTTAAAGGTGCCGAGTAGTTTGTTGGTAAATTGAATCAAAGGGAGCATATATCACAAAAGATACACATTTTAATTATGAACAAATAGAGAACAATATTTACAATTCAGATGAAAAATTGTGTTGTCTACTTGCTGCTTAAAAAAAAAAAACAGAAGGAGATCTGTCCCCTTCTGTCTGGGCCGATCAGAGGGACCTTAGGGTAGAGCGGGCTGCATCGCTGTTTGCTCTACATATGCAGAGTGGACACAGACCTGCCATCCGCCCGCTACGCTCATTGTGGCCCGTGACCTGTTACCAAGTCGCCAAAGGGTTCCTTGCTCCTCAAAAGGTTGGGCACCCCTGGTGTACAGCGAGTAACCTGATCTTAAACACAGGGAAAACTAAGGAACTGATTGTAGATTTCAGAAGGAACATGACCAGTGTAGTCCAAATATAACACCTTTTTATTACTGTTAACAACCCCTTATACTCCAAACACCCATTCCTATTTCCCTCTTTAACCACGTGACCACTGGGCACTTAAACACCCTTAATAACCAGACCAAATTTCAGCTTTCGGTGCTCTCACATTTTGAATGACAATTACTCAGTCATGCAACACTGGACCTATATGAAATTTTTGTCCTTTTTTTCACACAAATGGAGCTTTCTTTTGGTGGTATTTAATCACCGCTCGTTTTTTATTTTTTGTGCTATAAAAGAAAAAATACCGAAAATTCTGTAAAAAAAAGAATTTTTCTTTGTTTCTGTTATAAAATTTAGCAGATTAGTAATTTTTTCTTCATAAATTTTGGCCAAAATTTATACTACTACATATCTTTGGTAAAAATAAGTACAAATTGGTGGATATTATTTGGTCTTTGTGAAAGTTATAGAGTCCACAAGCTATGGTGCCAATATCTGAAAATTGATCACACCTGAAGTACTGACGGCCTATTTCAATTCTTGAGACCCTAACATGCCAGAAAAGTACAAATACCCCCCAAATGACCCCTTTTTGGAAAGAAGACATTCCAATGTATTTAGTAAGAGGCATGATGAGTTTTTTGAAGTTGTCATTTTTTCCCACAATTCTTTGCAAAATCAAGATTTTTTTTCCTTTTTTTTTTTCACAAAAGTGTCATATTATCAGTTTATTTCTCACACACAGCATATGCATACCACAAATTACACCCTAAAACACATTCTGCTATTACTCCCGAGTACGGCGATACCACATGTGTGAGACTTTTACACAGTGTGGCCACATACAGAGGCCCAACATGCAGGGAGCGCCATCAGGTGTTCTGGAGCACCCAGGACAATTCTGACATTTTTCTCCTACATGTAAAAATCATCATTTATTTGCTAGAAAATTACAGAGAACCCCAAAACATTATATATGTTTTTTTGGCAAACACCCTGGAGAATACAATGGTAGTTGTTGCAACTTTTTATCTCGCGCGCGCAGTTACGCTGAGTAAATAGATACCTAACATGTCACTCTTCAAAATTGCACATGCTCGTGGAATGGCGCCAAACGTCGCTACTTAAAAATCCCCATAGGCGACGGTTTAAATTTTTTTTTACTAGTTACATGTTTTGAGTTACAGAGGAGGTCTGGGGCTAGAATTATTGCTCTCGCTCTAACGTTCGCAGCGATACCTCACATGTGTGGTTTGAACACCGTTTTCATATGTGGGTGGGACTTACGTATGTGTTCGCTTCTGTATGCGAGCACATGGGGACAGGGGCGCTTTAAAAAAAAATAAAAATTTATTGTTCATTTTACTTTATTTTATTTTGACATTTTTCTCCCCAAAAATACATTTTTTGATCACTTTTATTCCTATTACAAGGAATGTAAACATCCCTTGTAATAGGAATATGGCATGACAGGTCCTCTGTACAGTGAGATATGGGGTCAATAAGACCCCACATCTCACCTCTAAGCTGGGAAGCCTGAAATAAAAAAAATAAAAAAAAAGATTCTGGCTTTGATCGTATTGGCGAGTCGGTAGAAGCACCGGAGGGCGGCGGGAGGGGGGGGGATGTCTATGGCTGGGTATTGCAGGGTATCACCGATTATGGCTGGGTATTGCAGGGTATCTCCGAGTATGGCAATTTATGGCCGGGTATTGCAGAGTATTGGCAGGGTATTGCAGAGTATTGGCAGGGTACTGCAGAGTATTGGCAGGGTACTGCAGAGTATTGACGGGTATTGCAGAGTGCAGAGTATTTGCAGGGTATTGCAGAGTATTTGCAGGGTATTGCAGAGTATTTGCTGGTACTGCAGAGTATTGCAGGGTATTGCAGAGTATTTCAGAGTATTTGCTGGTACTGCAGAGTATTGCAGGGTATTGCAGAGTATTGCAGGGTATTTGCTGGTACTGCAGAGTATTGCAGGGTACTGCAGAGTATTTCAGAGTATTTGCTGGTACTGCAGAGTATTTCAGAGTATTTGCTGGTACTGCAGAGTATTGCAGGGTATTGCAGAGTAATGGCAGGGAATTGAGGGGTTAAATTTCGGTGAGCAGTGATGTGGGCACTGCAGATGCAGCCAACAGCGCTGCTGACACTGATCTCTTCCCCCTCCGCTGTACCGATCGGTACAGAGAGGGGGATGGAGGAACCGGCATCATAACATGACGCCGGTTTGTTTACAAGTGATCACTCTGTCATTTGATGATGAGCGGCCGTTTACCGTGATCCATGATGCGCTGGGTCCTGTGGACCCAGCAGTCATGGATGCTCTCGAGTGCGCGCCCCAGGGGGCGCGCGAGAGCGGAATTCTGGGAGGACGTCATATGACGTCCTCCCAGAGTTAAACAACCGCCCTGTAGCCGTCATTCGGCTATGGGCCGGTTGTTGAGTGGTTAAAGAGGAGGGCCGGTTTAAAAAAAAATAAAAAATTAAAAGTCAGCAGCTGCAAACACTGTAGCTGCTGACTTTTAATAAGCACACTTACCTGTCCAGGGCGCCCGCGATGTCGGCCGCCCAAGGCTGATCCGTCCCTCGGCTCTTGGGTCCCGGCGCCGCCATTTTGGCTAAGGGAAACAGGCAGTGGAGCCTTGCGGCTTCACTGCCTGTTTCCTACTGCGCATGCGCGAGTCACGCAGGGCTTTGTGAATGGGACGCGCTGTGTTCTGGGACACACAGCACGACCCATTACCCAGAATATGCCGCACGGAGGAGAGAAGAAAGAAGATCTCCGCGGAGGAGGAAGAGGCAGATTAGGATGATGTGCCTAGCAACAGGCATTTCTGGTAAGTTAAAAAAAAAAAAAATTCAGTTTTTTTTTCAGATTTTTTTCTAATTTTTAATGTATTTTTTTTTCAGGGTGGCCCTCCACTTTAATGAAGAGAACACCCCATTCTTCTGGAGTATAAATGGCCATAACAGCCTTTTATTAAACAATCTGGATAAAACCTCCAATATAAAACTTTGAATATATCACAAAATGAAACTTCAGAACCAACATGTTTCAACCCCAATCTGTTGGCCAATGACGGAGCTACCCACTTTTTCCCGATATCTATCACCAGTGCACTGCGGTACCCTTTTTCCAAACATAATAGGCCTCCAACTGTACCGTTCGGAGACAACCCTCTTCCCGCAGTGCAACCATTCCCGTGTTCCAGCAATCTCTTGGTGGAATACCCGAAAGGGCCATACCCCCACCCCATTTTACCACATCTGTTACTGCTACCGTCACCGACCAACAGACAAAAACCCAGCTAACACGCCAGCTGTATTCGATCCTGAAAAATAAAGCACACATTAACACCATAACACCATAACCTATAAGGGAGGGAGGGAGGGGAAAATCTGCCTCCTCCTTCTGTCCCTGCACACCGCAATGATCCCCAAGCTCTGCCCCTTCCTTAAATACGGCCACTCCCCTTTACTATTCCCTAGCCTACGCCCCCTTGAGCTATTCCATTATTAACTCTATGTGTGTCAGACTAGACACAAAGTCCTGCCCGGCCCTGCACTATTTTCTCTATTGCTTTTGCGTTCCGGGCCTTACTGGCCTGAACCAGCACCCATTTTATTAAAGGCGTGTGCAGAGTTGGTCTCTACCTTTAAGTTTTTGGGAACATGCATTTCTAAAAAACTGATCATGGACAATCAATGTTAAAGCCATTATTAAGAAATAGCAGCGTTTATATTTTTTGCGACTCCTTAGGAAGAATGGCTTGAGAAGGAAGGTACTAGGGACCTTCTATAGCTCTGCCATTGAGGGTACATTAACGTATTGTATTCTACTTTGGTATCCTAGTTGTACGCAGGCAGATAAAAATACTCTTGAGAGAGTGATCCGAACAGCGCAGGAAATTGTAGGGTGTGAACTTGTTTCTCTAGAAGAAATATATGAGACTCGTTGCCTATGTAGAGCAAGAAAAATAGTGAGAGACCAGACTCATCCTGGTTGTCATTTCTTTGAATTATTGCCATCTGGGAGACGGATTTACGGCACTTTATTCTAGAAAATTGGCAGACGTTTTAGCTCCACATTTGACAGCTATGTATAACTCGGTCAAAACTGGGCGGAACTTTTCACCTGACTTCTTGACGGATAATATAGTAATGCTACCAAAACCTGACCGTGACCACTCCTCATGGGCCAACTTTAGACCCACCTCGCTCATCAATATAGATATGGAAATCCTTACTAAGATCCTGGCTAATTGTCTAAATTTGTTCCTTCCTCGCTTAACTAAAGAAGACCAGGTTGGGTTCGTTCCTCAAAGCCAAGCTGATAATGCCCATCAGACGCCATCAGACACATCATACAGCTGCAACACATCGCTCACCATCGTTCCTTGGAAACAATTATTTTATCACTTGATGTGAATAAAGCTTTCGATACCTTATCCTGGCCTTACTTAAAGCGGGAGTCTGCCGGGAGTCCACGTTTTTTTTTTTTTAAAAGCCAGCAGCTACAAATACTGCAGCTGCTGACTTTTAAAATAGTGACACTTACCTGTCCAGCGCGCCCGCGATGTCGGCGCCCGAAGCCAATCTCTCGATCGTCTCTTGGGTGCTGCCACGCCATCTTGGGTATGGGAATCAGGAAGTGGAGCCCTTCGGCTTCATTTCCCGGTTCCCTACTGCGCATGCGCGAGTCGCGCTGCGCAATAAGGATGGACCCGCTGCCTCTGGGATCTGTGTGTTTCCCAGCAGGCAGCGGGGGACTTTCGGAAAGGGGCGTAATCTACGCCCCTTTCCGCAGAGAGCTATCCCGGATGTGGGTGCAGATACCTGTACTGTACAGGTACCTGCACCCCCTCCCCCCTGAAAGGTGCCAATTGTGGCGCCGGAGGGGGGGAGGATTCCAATGAGCGGAAGGTGCACTTTAGGGTGGACCTCCGCTTTAAAGAGGAAGTAAACCCTGATGGGTGTTACTTCCTCTTTGTCTCCCTGCAAAGGTAAAGCATAATAGACTACTATG
Source organism: Lithobates pipiens (assembly GCF_037356315.1). Taxonomy (NCBI): domain Eukaryota; kingdom Metazoa; phylum Chordata; class Amphibia; order Anura; family Ranidae; genus Lithobates; species Lithobates pipiens. The sequence continues at coordinate 246,647,170 of NW_027507787.1, forward strand.
CATCGCATCGCATAGTAGCCCATTATGTGTCACTTACCTGGCACAGGAGCCAGCGATGTCACTGCTGTCCCCTGTAGTCCGGAGCATCCATCTTCTTCCGGGTATCACTGCTCCGGCCACTCACAGCGCCAGAGCAGTAATGACGTCACTCCCGCACATGCGCACGGGAGCCGACCACTAATGGCATATCGCCGTTAGCAGCGGCATGCTGCTAACGGCGATAGTGCACCTGCGTGCCGCTGTGTACGGCGCATGCGCCGTAGACAGCTGTCACTGCCTTTTAGTAAATATCTCCTAAACCGTGTAGGTTTAGGAGATATTTCTTGGACCTACAGGTAAGCCTTAATCTAGGCTTACCTGTAGGTCAAAGTGGTTTGCTAGCCCTTGTACACACGGTCGGAGAATCCGTCGGAATGTGTCCTATCGGACCATGTAGTTGGATAATCCGACTGTGTGTGGTATGCATCGGACTGATTCCGTCAGGAATATCCGTCGGACGCAATTTTCCAACTTGTTGGAAATATTTTCCGACCAACTGGTTCGATCGGACATACTCCGATCATGTGTAGAGAATTTTGATCGGACCAAGTGCCACGCATGCTCAGATCAAATTCCTACATCAAAGCTATTGGCTAGTAGCCTGAACGTAGTCCCATCGTAACGAAATTACGTCATCACGTTCTGAATGATCGGATTTTTCGACAACTTAGTCCGACCTTGTGTATGCAACATTTTCGGACACAATCCGACGGACACAATCGGACGGACAAAATCCGACGGACAAAATCCGACGGACACAATCCGACGGATTTGTTTGTCGAAATCTGACTGTGTGTACAGGGGCTAAGGGTTTACAACCACTTTAATGGCTGTGCTCTGCCATTACGGCTTTGGCGTCTCGTTTCTGCATAAGTTAATGGCGCTGTATGACTCCCCCCAAGCTAAAATTAAATATTATGTGTTCGAATCCTCCTTTTTTTGTATCAGGAGGAGCACCCGCCAGGGATGCCCATTGTCCCCGCTCTTATTTATTTTGGCCCTGAAACCTTTAGCAAGCTGGATATAAAAGGCGTGAATGTCGTGGGGCGATATTTTGTTGTCCTTAACATCCCCCAGGGTCTCTTTGCCTAACCTATTATCCCTCCTAGATGCCTTTTGAGGCGTCTCTTTCAGGTTTACAAGTCAATTCTACCAAGTCCACAGCCATGTCGGTTAACCTCTCACCCTTCGAATTAGCCACCTTGAAAGATGCTTTCCCGTTCCAATGGCTTCCCTCTTTGACTTATCTGGGCATTCGGCTCACTCCTAATTATGACAGATTATATCAGGCTATTTTTTTTGCCTCTTTTTAAAAAACTCACCGATATGTTTTCTTCTTGGTCACATCTCCCGTTGTCCTGGTTTGGTAGGATCGCAGCAGTCCGCATGTCCTATCTCCCGAAATTGCTATATATTTTTTGGGTACTGCCGGTCCCAGTCCCCTCTCATATCATCAAGCCTGATACTTGCCAACTATCCCAGTTTAAATGTCCTTGTCCCTTGAAGTTTTAGTCCTGTGCTGTGTCCCGATATCTCAGTGTGAAGTGCTGCTACTAATGCTGCCCAGCTCTGCCCTATTATTGTGTACAGGTGACTCACCTGCAGACCCTGTGTTTACATGTAAATAACCAGTATTCATATGTAAATAGCGGCGGCATTACTAAGGAAATAGCTGTGGCCGACAGCATTGATATGTAAATAAAGGTGGCATTCATATGTATATCATGTTCCCCTGCAGTGAGGAGATGATGTGCTGTAACCTCTAGCAACCAATCGGTGAGCAGTAATACTGTACAGTAATCTCTAGCGACCAATTAACAAGCAGAAATAATTTGCTGTAACCTCTAGCAACTAATCAGTGAGCTGTAACCTCTAGCAACCAGTCATTAAGAAGTATTGATATGCTGTAACCGCTGGCAACCAATCACAATTGCTGCCTGATCTGATACAGTAAACTGATTTTAAGTCTAGCTGCTATTTATTGTATGTATCAGAGCAGGTGGAGATTGAAATTTCATGGGAGGGGGCCCCCCCCAAGAAACCTTTTGCCCAGGGTCCAATCAATATTAACCACCTTCAGACCGGACCATTTTGCTGGTAAATGACCAGAGGTCTTTTTACAATTTGGCACTGCGCTGCTTTAACTGGTAATTGCGCGGTCATGCAATGTTGTACCCAAACAAAATTTGCGTCCTTTTCTTCCCACAAATAGAGCTTTCTTTTGATGGTATTTGATTGCCTCTGCGATTTTTATTTTTTGCGATATAAACGTAAAAAGACCGCAAATTTTGAAAAAAAATGATATTTTCTACTTTTTGTTATTAGAAAAATCCAATAAACTCAATTTTAGTCATACATTTAGGCCAAAATGTATTCAGCCACATGTCTTTGGTAAAAAAAAAGTCAATAATTGTATATTTATTGGTTTGCGCAAAAGTTGTCACATCTACAAACTAAGGTACGTTTTCTGGAATTTACGCAGCTTTTAGTTTACGACTGCCTATCTCATTTCTTGAGGTGCTAAAATGGCAGGGCAGTACAAAACCCCCCCAAATGACCCCATTTTGGAAAGTAGACACCCTGAGGAAATTGATAAGTGGCATGTTGAGCCCATTGAATATTTTATTTTTTTGCCTCAAGCGATTGAATAATGACAAAAAAAAATGTTTTTTTTTTTTTTTACACAAAGTTGTCACTAAATGATATATTGTTCACACATGCTATGGGCATATGTGAAATGACACCCCAAAATAAATTCTGCTGCTTCTCCTGAGTATGGGGATACCACATATGTGGGACTTTTTGGGAGCCTAGCCGCGTACGGGGCCCCGAAAACCAAGCACCGCCTTCAGGCTTTCTAAGGGCGTAAATTTTTGATTTCACGCCTCACTACCTATTACAGTTTTGAAGGCCATAAAATGCCAAGATGGCACAAAACCCCCACAAATGACCCCATTTTAGAAAGTAGACACCCCAAGCTATTTGCTGAGAGGCATTTTGAGTCCATGGAATATTTTATATTTTGCCACAAGTTGCGGGAAAATTACAAACTTTAATTTTTTTTTTTTTTTTTTTCACAAAGTTGTCACTAAATGATATATTGCTCACACATGCTATGGGCATATGTGAAATGACACCCCAAAATAAATTCTGCTGCTTCTCCTGAGTACGGGGATACCACATATGTGGGACTTTTTGGGAGCCTAGCCGCGTACGGGGCCCCGAAAGCCAAGAACCGCCTTCAGGTTTTCTAAGGGCGTAAATATTTGACTTCACTCCTCACTACCTATTACAGTTTTGAAGGCCATAAAATGCCAAGATGGCACAAAACCCCCACAAATGACCCCATTTTAGAAAGTAGACAGCCCAAGCTATTTGCTGAGAGGCATGTTGAGTCCATGGAATATTTTATATTTTGCCACAAGTTGCGGGAAAATTACAAACTTTTTTTTTTTTTTTTTTTCCACAAAGTTGTCACTAAATGATATATTGCTCACACATGCCATGGGCATATGTGAAATGACACCCCAAAATAAATTCTGCTGCTTCTCCTGAGTACGGGGATACCACATATGTGGGACTTTTTGGGAGCCTAGCCGCGTACGGGGCCCCGAAAACAAAGCACCGCCTTCAGGCTTTCTAAGGGCGTTACAGTTTTGAAGGCCATAAAATGCCAAGATGGCACAACCCCCCCCCCAAATGACCCCATTTTGGAAAGTAGACACCCCTAAATTTAGGGGTACACTAGTGAGACTAGGTAATAAATGGCGGGTGCCCTGAAACTATAAAAAAAATAACTAACCAATCAGCGTCACCTGTAACAGTTATATGGGGATCACTGGTGAAAGGGTTAACTAGGGGGCAATCAGGGGGCTTTATGCGGTAGTATATGGGGGTCCCTGGCGCTATAAAAAGCTGCGGCGAACCTAAATACCTACCTGCCTAACTAGCGTCACCTGTGACACTAATTCAGCGATCAGAAAAACGATCGCTTATTAGGCTGGGTTCACACTGGAGCGATGCGGGAACGCCACGAATCCGCGGCGGGTTTCCGCATCGCATGCCTCCCGGCGGCAGTTCACACTGCCCTATGCGAACTGCTGGGAGTGTCAGTGAAATGTTAATGACACCCCCAGATCAGTTCGCATATCGCAGTGCGATCTGCAAACTCGGATCGCATGGTGTGAACACCCATGCGATCCGATTCTGCTGCGGACCAAAAAAAGGGTCCCGTGCGAGTTTGCGGTGGGTGCGGCGGGTGCGACACGAATTCAGCCATACTATCTGTATACTATCTGTATACTATCTGTATGGCTGAACTCGAATCGCACAGAGATCGGATGTGATTTGCACTGCAGTGCGGTGCGAATCACATCCGTTCTCATAAACCGCTGCAATGTGAACCCAGCCTTAGTGACACTGGCGACGGGGGGTGATCACGGGGTTAAACCTTTATTGGGGGGGTTAGGGGGGTACCTTAGAACTAAAGGGGGCTAACCCTAACTGCCCTAACAGTTATTACAGTCACAAATGACACCCGCCGGGTGATCAGGGGGTTAAACCTTTATTAGGTAATAAATGGCGGGTGCCCTGAAACTATAAAAAAATAACTAACCAACCAGCGTCACCTGTAACAGTTATATGGTGATCACTGGTGAAAGGGTTAACTAGGGGGCAATCAGGGGGCTTTATGCGGTAGTATATGGGGGTCCCTGGCGCTATAAAAAGCTGCGGCGAACCTAAATACCTACCTGCCTAACTAGCGTCACCTGTGACACTAATACGGCGATCAGAAAAATGATCGCTTATTAGGCTGGGTTCACACTGGAGCGATGCGGAAACGCCACGAATCCGCGGCGGGTTCCCGCATCGCATGCCTCCCGGCGGCAGTTCACACTGCCCTATGCGAACTGCTGGGAGTGTCAGTGAAATGTTACTGACACCCCCAGATCAGTTCGCATATCGCAGTGCGATCTGCAAACTCGGATCGCATGGTGTGAACACCCATGCGATCCGATTCTGCTGCGGGCCAAAAAAAGGGTCCCGTGCGAATTTGCGGCGGGTGCGGCGGGTGCGGTGGGTGTGGCGGGTGCGGCGAATGGCTGAACTCGAATCGCACAGAGATCGGATGTGATTTGCACTGCAGTGCGGTGCGAATCACATTCGTTCTCATAAACCGCTGCAATGTGAACCCTGCCTTATGTGACACTGGCGACGGGGGGTGATCACGGGGTTAAACCTTTATTGGGGGGGTTAGGGGGGCACATTAGAACTAAAGGGGGCTAACCCTAACTGCCCTAACAGTTATTACAGTCACAAATGACACCAATGCAAAAAAAAAAAAAAGCAATTGGTGTCACTGTGACTGGGGGGGGGGCAGGGGTAATTGGGGGGTGATCGGGGGGTAAAGGGGGGGTGTGAGTGTGCCTGGCGTGTTCTACTGTTAGTGTAGTGCTTGTGCAACTCACCGATGTTCTCTCCTCGGTGCCGGAACGAAAACTACCGACACGGAGGAGAGAATACATCACTTCCTCTCCTGTGTTTACATTACAGGAGAGGAAGTGATGTCACCGGACAATTTCATTCGCCGGGAGCGATCGCGAGGGGGTGGCCATGAATGAATGGCCGTCCCCTCGTCCGGGATCGCTCCCGAACGAATTCCGACCGCCGCAGGCACCGGGCGGGGGCCCGATCGGGCCCCCGACCCGCGGGAGGCAAGGGACGTACATGTAAGCCCTTATGCCTGCCCGTGCCATTCTGCCGATGTACATCGGCGTGCGGCGGTCGGCAAGTGGTTAAAGACGGCCCTGGTGACAACCCTAAACAATTCTCTTGATGGAATGATAATGGCTTTGTTGATGTCCATTCTTTGTTCACTCCAATGAGAATTATGACCTTTGAGACCCTTAGATCTTCCAATGATATCCCTCTTTGAGAATACTACAGTTATCTACAAATTAGGCACTTTCATTAGCAACTAATAAAATTTCACCCGACTCCATATACGTTAACCCCTTTTGAAAGCCTCTGTAGGGCCCCACTCCTCTGGCTTAATATCATTGGTTTATTCATCAATCATCTCATCTAGAAGACCCCCAGTGCAGCCCTATCACTTGCAATGGGAGGCAGACTTAGGAAAACAGTTAGATCCGGAGGACTGGCAGATCATGACAATTGCTCTCTCCAAATGTTTCAAGAATGTTTTCATACTGCACTGCTGGGTCAGGGGCGGACACACGTGCCACGGGTGACCCGCTCCCACTGTGATTGGGCACAGCAGGAGCCAATCAGTAGGTCCGGCAGACTAGATGTCTGTGGGGACCCACCGATCGTTCAAGAGAGAGGCAGAACAGCAGTCTGCCTATGTAAACAAGGCAGATCACCGTTCTGTCAGTAGGGAAGGTAGTGACCCTGTGTTTCTGCTAAGCAGGAACACGGATCTCTGCCTTCCCACAGTAAAAGTACCGCCCCCCCACACACACACAGTTAGCAAGCACTCCCTAGGAACACATTTAACCCTTTGATTGCCCCTGATTAGGGATGAGCTTAGTGTTTGACTCGAACATCGGTCGTTCGTCTGTTCGACGAATTCATAACTTTGTGGACTGTTAGCACCAAATTCGTGTGGCACGAATGGCCCACAATTCACTACGCCATTGCAGTGCATTGCTGGCTCATGATTGGCCAAGCATGCACTGTGACCCCGCATGCTTGGCCAATCACAGTGCCGGCAGCGAGGAGAGCCATAATTGGCCACAGGCAGGATGTCTGTGGCCAATTATAGCTCAGGGGGTTTAGTACACGCCCCACCAGAGCAGGACTTAGGGTGGTGGGGGCCCCTGGGCTTTAGTCACTTTTGGGCCCTTCCTTCTATACATTATTGTATTTATCAGCGTATAACACGTGCCGGAATATAACACGCACCCCAAGTTTAGGAGGGAATTTTTAGGACAAAAACTTTTAGGAGGGAAGTTTAAGGAAAAAACTTACATTTAAATGCCCATCAATGCAGCCTTATCAGTGCCCATCTGCAGCCTTTCCCATCCATCTGCAGCCTTGTCAGTATCATTTGCAGCCTTGTCAGTGTAGCCTTGTCATTTTCAGCCTTGTCATTGCAGTCTTGAAGTTTAAAAATGGTGCCGGGTCCTCTCGGCGGCTCTTGGGTCCTCTTGCAGTCCCGAGCAGATCCGGGAGTGTACTCAGCTTGGCTCACGGTCACGCCCAGTCCCTGTGTTATATCCATCATAGGGCGGGACTGGCCGTGACTGTGAGCGGAGTGAAGCCGAGTACACTTTGAGCCCAGTCAAACCCAATGGTAAGTCCTGGCCTGCGCCCCACACTATATAAGGCCGCCAATGCGGCAGCCTTGTGTAGTGTGTTGCGGCGTGCAGGGAAAGAGCAAGATAGGCAGGGACAGTGTTCTTTTCTCAGGCATCTGCAGGAGTTAAAGTGGGTGTTGTGTGCCTCCAGCACAGTATACCCCTGAAGATACCCCTTATTGCTGGTGTTGTCTGTTGCATATCTTGCATATTAGCCTTTACAATTATCACATTTGATTTCAAACGTTCCAGTCCCATAGACTTTAATGGGGTTCTAAAGTTCGTACCAATTTTTGGTCCGTTCGAAGGGTCTAGTGCGAACCGGGGGGGTGTTCAGCTCATCCCTACCCCTGATGTTAACCCCCACCCTACCAGTGTCATTAGTACAGTGACAGTGCATATTTTTAGCATTGATCACTGTATTAGTGTCACTGGTCCCCAAAAAAGTGTCAGTATCCAATTGTCTGACGCAATGTCACGTTCCAGCTATAAATCACTGATCGCCGCCATTACTAGTAAAAAATAAAATAAAAATATCCCATAGTTTGTAGACGCTCTAACTATTGCGCAAAACCAATCAATATACGCTTTTTTGTAATCAAAAATATGTAGCAGAATACACATTGGCCTAAACTGATGAAGAAATGTGATTGTTTACATGTTTATTGGATATGTTTTATAGCACAAAGTAAAACATTTTTTTTTCTGTTTGTTTGTTTTTTAATTGTCGGTCTATTTTTGTTTCAAATATAGGTGTCCGTTTAGTATATTTTGATATTTTACATCTCTCGAGTTCTCTGCTCTTCTCGAGAGATATTTGTTCTCACCCATGTGGCAGTTTAATATATCATGTAGATCACTTCTCCCACTGAGAATAGAAGTGATCTACAAACGCTCTGAGAATCCTGAACGGCTTCTGTTTCTGTAATCTCACGATAGCTCAGGAGATTTCAGTATCAGAATCCCAAAGTGAAATACGAAGCACTCCACATACACTGCACATATTAAGTTAATAATAAAGATATAATCCCCCTACCCAATAAACAGACACCCCATAACTGTAAAACATTATAATTAATACATAACATATGTGCATATTTATGCGAATGGTGTATTCTGAAATGATAGTACCCTATTTGTCATGCAGATATGCACCATTCATATAAAAACAATAAATATATATATTAAATAGTTCAAAGTAATTTTAAAAAAGCATAACAATAAAAATATTAAATTAACAATTAAAATAATAATAAATAAATATATAATAATAATAAATATATATATATATATATATATATATATATATATATATATATATATATATATATATATATACAGTGGTGTGAAAAAGTGTTTGCCCCCTTCCTCATTACCTGTTCCTTTGCATGTTTGTCACACTTAAGTGTTTCGGAACATCAAACCAATTTAAACAATAGTCAAGGACAACACAAGTAAACACAAAATGCAATTTGTAAATGAAGGTGTTTATTATTAAAGGTGAAAAAAAATCCAAACCATCATGGCCCTGTGTGAAAAAGTGATTGCCCCCCTTGTTAAAACATACTATAACTGTGGTTGTCCACACCTGAGTTCAATTTCTCTAGCCACACCCAGGCCTGATTATTGCCACACCTGTTCACAATCAAGGCATCACTTAAATAGGAGCTGCTTGACACAGTAAGGTCCACCAGAAGATCCTTAAAAGCTACACATCATGCCGAGGCCCAAAGAAATTCAGGAACAATTGAGAAAGAAAGTAATTGAGATCTATCAGTCTGGAAAGGGTTATAAAGCCATTTCCAAAGCTTTGGGAATCCAGCGAACCACAGTGAGAGCCATTATCCACAAATGGCGAAGACATGGAACAGTGGTGAACCTTCCCAGGAGTGGCCGGCCGCCCAAAATTACCCCAAGAGCGCAGCGACGACTCATCCAAGAGGTCACAAAAGACCCCACAACAACGTCCAAGGAACTGCAGGCCTCACTTGCCTCAGTTAAGGTCAGCGTTCATGCCTCCACCATCAGGAAAAGACTGGGCAAAAATGGCCTGCATGGCAGAGTTCCAAGGAGAAAACCACTGCTGAGCAAAAAGAACATCAAAGCTCGTCTCAATTTCTCCACAACACATCTTGATGATCCCCAAGACTTTTGGGACAACATTCTGTGGACCGATGAGACAAAAGTGGAACTCTTTGGAAGGTGTGTGTCCAAGTATATCTGGCGTAGAAGGAACACTGCATTTCATAAAAAGAACATTATACCAACAGTAAAATATGGTGGTGGTAGTGTGATGGTCTGGGGCTGTTTTGCTGCTTCAGGACCTGGAAGACTTGCCGTGATAAAAGGAACTATGAATTCTGCTGTCTACCAAGAGATCCTGAAGGAGAATGTCCGACCATCTGTTCGTGTACTCAAGCTGAAACGAACTTGGGTTCTGCAGCAGGACAATGATCCTAAACACACCAGCAAGTCCACCACCGAATGGCTGAAGAAAAACAAAATGAAGACTTTGGAGTGGCCTAGCCAAAGTCCTGACCTGAATCCTATTGAGATGTTGTGGTATGACCTTAAAAAGGCCGTTCATGCTCGAAAACCCTCTAATGTAACTGAATTAGGACAATTCTGCAAAGATGAGTGGGCCAAAATTCCTCCAGGATGCTGTAAAAGCCTCATTGCACGTTATCGCAAACGCTTGGTTGCAGTTGTTGCTGCTAAGGGTGGCCCAACCAGTTATTAGGTTTAGGGGGCAATCACTTTTTCACACAGGGCCATGATGGTTTGGATTTTTTTTCACCTTTAATAATAAACACCTTCATTTACAAATTGCATTTTGTGTTTACTTGTGTTGTCCTTGACTATTGTTTAAATTGGTTTGATGTTCCGAAACACTTAAGTGTGACAAACATGCAAAGGAACAGGAAATGAGGAAGGGGGCAAATACTTTTTCACACCACTGTATATATATATATATATATATATATATATATATATATATATATATACATATATATAAATAAATATATGTGTGTGTGTGTGTGTAAAGTATATATGGCATTTTTCACACAGGCGTATTAACATATACACTTATGCAAATGCAGTGTGTACTGGACTCATCTGATGCTCTTAATTTTACAGCCACCTTGCGTTATCAGCGATGCATCATCTGCGCAGCTGTCAAAATTACAGCATCAGTTGTACTTCTGTAGCCACAACACTGCCTTTATATATATGCCTATATATATGTGTATATCTGTGTGTGTGTATATATATATATATATATATATATATCATATATATATATATATATATATATATATATATATCATCATATATATATATATATATATATATATATATATATATATATATATATATATATATATATATATATATATATTGTGGCAGCAAGCAGGTAAAGTCACCTGGTTGTATCCAGGATGGGAAATATGTGTGCCCTAGATTCAGGCTTTATGCAGACCTTTACAATTAGAGGGGAAGAGTTAATGAGCCCAGCTGAAGTAAGTGGGCTCATTAAGACCTCTACAAAAAACCCCAGCATGCTTAGGGAGATGCTCCATCCTGGAACCAGTTTTTGTGTTGTATAGACTGGGGAGTGTGGCACCTGTTCTGTGCGGTGAGTTAACGCCTGTGTGGCAAACCTCTACGACAGGGACAGGGACAGGGACTGGGGCAGCACAAGGCTGCTCTCAGTTGTTAGACAGGGAAATCTAAGTGTGTAGTTAGAGGTCAAGCTGACCAGGATTTATTTTCATGTTTTATTTTGTTTGGCTGTTATATGTATCACTGCATGTAGCAGAAATAAACCGCATCTTTTTTTTTTTTTGCACCTACAACGCTGTCTGCTGTGCCTGATTTTGTGTTGTGAACCCATCCAGGGGGTCACACACACCCGCTGCTGAGCTAACCCCTCACAATATATATATATTAGGGGTGCAACAGATCGTCACTGATCCGTGATTCGAATGGGTCACCCTGTTCGGATTGGCACACGCAGCAATCCGCGGTCTCGGCCTTAGGAAAGGTCGCGGCTTCGGCCTAGCTCTGGAACAGCAGCTATCTTGGTGCACCCGTCAACCGTTTACGATTTGATCACTCTGTCAAATGATGGAGCGATCACTTGTAAACAAACGTCGGGTTCCTCTCTCTCTTCTGTAAAGTGGAGGGGAGAGATCGGATAGAAGCAGCGCTGTGGGCTGGATCTGTAGTGTCCACAGCGCTGCTCTGTAACAATTGCAGTCACAGTCATCCCTCCATACTCTGCCAATACTCTGCAATACCCTGCCAATACCGTGCCAATACTCTGCCATACCGTGCCAATAGTCTGCCATACCCTGTCAATACTCTGCCATACCCTGCCAATAGTGCTATACCGTGCCAATACCCTGCCAATACTCTGCAATGCTCTGCCAATACCGTGCCGATACTCTGCCAATACCGTGCCGATACTCTGCCAATACCGTGCCGATACTCTGCCAATACCGTGCCAATACTCTGCCAATACCGTGCCAATACTCTGCCAATACCGTGCCAATACTCCGCCAATACCGTGCCAATACTCTGCCATACCCTGCCAATACTGCCATACCCTGCCAATACCCTGCCAATAACGTGTCAATACTCTGCCATACCGTGCCAATAGTCTGCCATACCCTGTCAATACTCTGCCATACCCTGTCAATACTGCCATACCCTGCCAATACCCTGCCAATAACGTGCCAATACTCTGCCAATACTCTACCATACCGTGCCAATAGTCTGCCATACCCTGCCAATACTGCCATACCGTGCCAATACCCTGCCAATACTCTGCAATACCCTGCTAATAACGTGCCAATACTCTGCCAATACCGTGCCAATACTCTGCCAATACCGTGCCAATACTCTGCCAATACCGTGCCAATACTCCACCAATACTCCGCCAATACCGTGCCAATACTCTGCCAATACTCTGCCATACTGTGCCAATACCCTGCCATACCCTGCCATACCCTGCCATACCCTGCCAATACTCTGCCATACCCTGCCAATACTCTACCATACCCTGCCAATACTCTGCCATACCCTGCCATACCCAGCCAATACCCAGCCATACTCGGTAATACCCAGTCCTGCTCAGCCAATTATTATTTGCTGATCCGAAAAATTATCCAATCTGTGACTCCCTGGAACTATCCGTTCCGTGAGTTTTTTGAAAATATATATACCGTATATACTCGAGTATAAGCCGAGATTTTCAGCCTCTTTTTTGAGGCTGAAAGTGCCCCCCCTCGGCTTATACTCGAGTCATCGTCGTCTGCCTGCCCGATCAGCGTGTCGAGCAGACAGACGGCGGCCATTCTACTATTCAAAAGCCACGCCTCCGTCTGTGATAGGCGGAACACTCAATTTCCCAGCAGTCAGTGGTCCGCCTATCACGGACATCCGCTCATCCTCATACTACGGACGAGGATGAGAGGATGTCCGTGATAGGCGGAACACTCAATCACAGACGGAGGCGCGGCTTTTGAACAGTGGAATGGCCGCCGAGGCGCCGACGAAGAGCGGCGATCCTGGCATGGCAGAAGGACGGAGGCTCGGGACGGGACGGAGGCTCGGGACGGGACGGAGGCTCGGGACACAGGTAGGCTGGACACACAAGGCTGCACGGACACACACACAGGGAGGGATGGATGGATGGACACACACACACAGGCATGGATGGACACACACACACAGGCATGGATGGACACACACACAGGCATGGATGGACACACACACAGGCATGGATGGACACACACACAGGCATGGATGGACACACACAGGGATGGATGGACACACACACAGGGATGGATGGACACACACACAGGCATGGATGGACACACACACAGGCATGGATGGACACACACACAGGCATGGATGGACACACACACAGGCATGGATGGACACACACACAGGCATGGATGGACACACACACAGGGATGGATGGACACACACACACAGGGATGGATGGACACACACACACAGGGATGGATGGACACACACACAGGGATGGACGGACACACACACAGGGATGGATGGACACACACACAGGGATGGACGGACACACACACAGGGATGGACGGACACACAGGGATGGACAGGCATGTCTCACCCTCGGCTTATACACGAGTCAATAAGTTTCCCAGTTTTTTGGGGGTAAATTGGGGGCCTCGGCTTATATTCGGGTCGGCCTATACTCGAGTATATACGGTACACACACAGATATATAATCTCTGTGTGTAATTGTATAGTTAATGTATTTGTAACCTGCTGTTGGTGTATTTTTCACTGCAGTTAAGAAAGTTTTTACTTTCATTTTTGGCCACTGGAGAAGGAAGAAGCTATTCTCTGGCAGAGATCTCCTGCTATCTCCACCTCTGGGCTGGAGAAGCCAGAAAGGAGAACTTGAAAGAGAAGCACAGAGATAAAGTGGCATCTCTGTTTACTAAACATGCGGTTTCTGTTGCAGTCAATGCAGCCGTTCTGTGTTCTGAGATGAGAAGAGAAAAAATAGTTCTCCAGCACTCATCTCGGTATATTAAACCTGCAATGCTCTGAGATAAGCAGAGATCATCCTGATCTCAGCTTATCACAGTTTATTAAACGGACACCATAACCAAAAGAATGATCTAATTGTGGGGAAAAAAGGACATAATTTTTTTTTATTTGGGTACAATGTCACACAACAGTGCAATTTTCTGTTAAAATAACGCAGTGCCGTTTCGCAAAAAAAAAAGGCCTGGTCATGGGGGGGGGGGAATCTTCTGGAGGTCAAGTGGTTAAAATACATTTCTGCTGAGTCATTGCTGGGTGGGGGCAGGGGAGTTGAACTGCTGAGTCACTGCTGGCAGAGGGCACTAGCAGGGGAGCTGAACTGCTTGTTCTGTTGAAAAACAACAGACATGCACATCTAAGGAATTGATAAGTTTGTTATATAATAAATGTTTGATTTTGGGTGGAATAGCGATTTCATCAGATTGTAACATGTATGGCCACATACATGTGATAGAATGTTGTACCCTGTTACATAAGAATGCATTATATCTCATAGTCAACAGGAAATTAGTAAACTTTTAGACTCGGTATTTGGAATACATGTATTTCCCACGATATGCTGAGTCATGGAATCTAAGCTTGATAGAAGGTTACACCATTGTTACATAGGACTGCACTGCAAAGTCACCATGAAATTACATTTTAGGATCGCTTCACACCGACTGCCACAATCCAACTCAACGGCTGGTGGGAGATGTGATCTGGTGGGAGATGTGATCTGGTGGGAGATGTGGTCTGGTGGGAGATGTGGTCTGGTGGGAGATGTGGTCTGGTGGGAGATGTGGTCTGGTGGGGGATGTGATCTGGTGGGAGATGTGGTCTGGTGGGGGATGTGATCTGGTGGGGGATGTGATCTGGTGGGGGATGTGATCTGGTGGGGGATGTGATCTGGTGGGGGATGTGATCTGGTGGGGGATGTGATCTGGTGGGGGATGTGATCTGGTGGGGGATGTGATCTGGTGGGGGATGTGATCTGGTGGGGGATGTGATCTGGTGGGGGATGTGATATGGTGGGGGATGTGATCTGGTGGGGGATGTGATCTGGTGGGGGATGTGATCTGGTGGGAGATGTGATCTGGTGGGAGATGTGATCTGGTGGGAGATGTGATCTGGTGGGAGATGTGATCTGGTGGGAGATGGAGATGTGGTGTGGTGTGTTGTGGTGGGAGATGTGGCCTGGTGGTGGGAGATGTGATCTAGTGGGAGATGTGGTGTGGTGGGAGATGTGGTGTGGTGTGGTGGGAGATGTGGTGTGGTGTGGTGGGAGATGTGGTGTGGTGTGGTGGGAGATGTGGTGGGAGATGTGGTGAGGTGTGGTGGGAGATGTGTTGTGGTGGGAGATGTGTTGTGGTGGGAGATGTGTTGTGGTGGGAGATGTGTTGTGGTGGGAGATGTGTTGTGGTGGGAGATGTGCTGTGGTGGGAGATGTGGCATGGTGGGAGATGTGGCATGGTGGGAGATGTGACCTGGTGGTGGGAGATGTGACCTGGTGGTGGGAGATGTGACCTGGTGGTGGGAGATGTGACCTGGTGGTGGGAGATGTGATCTGGTGGGAGATGTGGTGGGAGATGTGGTGTGGTGTGTTGTGGTGGGAGATGTGGCCTGGTGGTGGGAGATGTGGTGTGGTGGGAGATGTGGTGTGGTGGGAGATGTGGTGTGGTGGGAGATGTGTTGTGGTGGGAGATGTGACCTGGTGGTGGGAGATGTGATCTAGTGGGAGATGTGATCTGGTGGGAGATGTGGTGTGGTGGGAGATGTGGTGTGGTGGGAGATGTGGTGTGGTGGGAGATGTGGTGAGGTGTGGTGGGAGATGTGGTGTGGTGGGAGATGTGGTGTGGTGTGGTGGGAGATGTGGTGTGGTGGGAGATGTGGTGTGGTGGGAGATGTGGCGTGGTGGGAGATGTGACCTGGTGGTGGGAGATGTGACCTGGTGGTGGGAGATGTGACCTGGTGGTGGGAGATGTGACCTGGTGGTGGGAGATGTGACCTGGTGGTGGGAGATGTGGTCTGGTGGGAGATGTGGTGTGGTGGGAGATGTGGTGTGGTGGGAGATGTGGTGTGGTGGGAGATGTGGTGTGGTGGGAGATGTGGTGTGGTGGGAGATGTGATCTGGTGGGAGATGTGGTCTGGTGGGAGATGTGGTCTGGTGGGAGATGTGGTTTGGTGGGAGATGTGGTCTGGTGGGATCCGTGCCGACACACCGAGCATCACCGGATCACTTTTATTTTTAACCACTTCAGTACCGGCTGAAATGTTACTTTTAATCCCAGACCCTATATCATTTATAAAGATATTAACCACTTCAGCCCCGGAAGATTTGGCTGCTCAATGACCAGGCCATTTTTTTGCGATTCTGCACTGCGTCGCTTTAGCTGACAATTGCGCGGTCGTGCGACGTGGCACCCAAACAAAATTGACGTCCTTTTTTTTTCCACAAATAGAGCTTTCCTTTGGTGGTATTTGATCACTTCTGGGGTTTTTATTTTTTGCGCTATAAACAAAAAAAAGAGTGACAATTTTGAAAAAAACACAATATTTTGTACTTTTTGCTATAATAAATATCCCCATTTTTTTTTTTTAAAGCAATTTTTGGCTCAGTTTAGGCCAATATGTATTCTTCTACATATTTTTGGTAAAAAATAAAAAAAATAAAAAAAGCGCACCAGCACTTTATTATTTTATGCTGACACTGTTATACTGACAAACCGCTCAGTGTCTACTACCCCTCTCTGCCAATCCCTCCATTGGCTGCCACTCGCCCAGCCAGGACTGGATTAACATAGGGGCTATTGGAGCTGCAGATCCTGGCCCCTTTCTTAAGATAGGCCCATTTGCCCAAAAAAAAAAAAGATAGACTTCGAGGATTGTAACTTGGTGATCAGGAGTCACAGAGACCCCACATTTGAGGGATAGGATAGGCAGCTAAAGACCCACTCCAGCACTGGTTAAAATATGGGGCTGCTATCATCTATGGTTTCGGAGATACGGGGCTCCTTGTGCAGCCTGTCAGAAGCTGCATACAGAGCGGCCAGTTTAACCTCCTGAGATCCGCGCTATAGCCAAATGACGGCTACATTGCCGGGATGATGTCTATTGACGTCGTCCCCTTTCCTGGCTCCCCGCGCACTCCCGGGAGCGCGCATCGGGGAAAATCTGTGTTGGCCGTGTCCGCTGGACACAGCCAATCACAGATCGCTGTAAACGGCCAATCACATCGGCCGTTTACAGTGCGATCGCCGCCTCCAATGAGAGATGATCTCAAATGTAAACATATGAGATCATCTCTCATTGCCGAATCTGTCTCCTCACACAGAGACAGCATGTGAGGAGAGAGATTCTGTGAGTTGAATTAACAGTGCCCAGTACTAGTTCTAATGCCATCTGTGCCCACTTGTGCCATCAGTGCATCATCTGTGCCCACCTGTGCCATCTATGCACCATCTGTGCTCTGTCAGTGCCCATCTGTGCACCGTCAGTGCCCGCCAGTGCCCATCTGTGCACCACCAGTGCCCGCCAGTGGCAATCAGTGGTAATCAGTGCCCATCTGTACCAATCGGTGCCCATCTGCTGCCTCATCAGTGCACATCTGTGCAATAAATCAGTGCACATCTGTGCAATAAATCAGTGCCCATCTGTGTCGCCTCAGCAGTGCCCATCTGTGCCGCCTCAGCAGTGCCCATCTGTGCCCAATATGACCGTTTAAAGTTGAGCTCCAATTGAACCAACTTTGGAACTTTGAACTCCCATTACTGGGACACCTTCCATACTGGTGCACCATCGAGCTGTGTGGGGGGCATGCCAGACAGATCTCTGGTCAGCTTGAAGCAAAATGTGATCAAAGTGACTGACTTTGAGCTCCTGTTTCTGGGGACCACGTGGAGAAAACCAGCCAAAACTTTGCACACTTGTAGGGGAGACTCTTTAGCACCTATGGTGCAAATTTGGAGCCCCTATAACCTAAGGCCGACCTGTACTGACTCCCCAAAGATGGTACCCCTAGGACATCTAATTTTGCCATTGGTGCCTATGTGAAAACTGCCCATGTTTGGGACCCGATTACTCCCTAGTTTTAGGTCCATGTGGCCCCAAACTTTGCATGCATACTCCCAAGACCCTGGGCTATATGGAGCCGAAGAAAGTGAATCATTCTCATGTATGGTTCGGGAAATATGACCGTTTAAAGTTGAGCTCCAATTGAACCAACTTTGGAACTTTGAACTCCCATTACTGGGGAACCTTTCATACTGGTGCACCATCGAGCTGCGGGTGGACCCCCCACCTTGGCACCCCCCCCCCTGAGGGGGGGGATGCCGAGATGGGGGGGCATGCCAGACAGATCTCTGGTCAGCTTGAAGCAAGATGTGATCAAAGTGACTGACTTTGAGCTCCTGTTTCTGGGGACCACGTGGTGAAAACCAGCCAAAACTTTGCGCACTTGTAGGGGAGACTCTTTAGCACCTATGGTGCAAATTTGGAGCCCCTATAACCTAAGGCCGACCTGTACTGACTCCCCAAAGATGGTACCCCTAGGACATCTAATTTTGCCATTGGTGCCTATGTGAAAACTGCCCATGTTTGGGACCCGATTACTCCCTAGTTTTAGCTCCATGTGGCCCCAAACTTTGCATGCATACTCCCAAGACCCTGGGCTATATGGAGCCGAAGAAAGTGAATCATTCTCATGTATGGTTCGGGAAATATGACCGTTTAAAGTTGAGCTCCAATTGAACCAACTTTGGAACTTTGAACTCCCATTACTGGGGAACCTTTCATACTGGTGCACCATCGAGCTGCGGGTGGACCCCCCACCTTGGCACTCCCCCCCTGAGGGGGGGGATGCCGAGGTGGGGGGGCATGCCAGACAGATCTCTGGTCAGCTTGAAGCAAAATGTGATCAAAGTGACTGACTTTGAGCTCCTGTTTCTGGGGACCACGTGGTGAAAACCAGCCAAAACTTTGCGCACTTGTAGGGGAGACTCTTTAGCACCTATGGTGCAAATTTGGAGCCCCTATAACCCAAGGCCGACCTGTACTGACTCCCCAAAGATGGTACCCCTAGGACATCTAATTTTAGCATTGGTGCCTATGTGAAAACTGCCCATGTTTGGGACCCGATTACTCCCCCGTTTTAGGTCCATGCATGCATACTCCCAAGACCCTGGGCTATATGGAGCCGAAGAAAGTGAATCATTCTCATGTATGGTTCGGGAAACATGACCGTTTAAAGTTGAGCTCCAATCGAACCAACTTTTGAACTTTGAACTCCCATTACTGGGAAACCTCCATACTGGTGTACCATTGAGTTGTGGGTGGACCCCCCACCTCTGAGGGGGGGGGTGCCGAGGTGGGGGGGTCATGCCAGACAGATCTCTGGCCAGCTAGAAGCAAAATGTGATAAAAGTGACTGACATTGAGCTTCTGTTTCTGGGGAACCATGTGGTGAAAACCAGCCAAAACTTTGTACACTTGCAGGGGAGACTCTTTAGCACCTATGGTGCAAATTTGGAGCCCCAATAACCTAAGGCCGACCTGTACTGACTTCCCAAAAATGGTACCACAGGACATCAAATTTTAGCATTGGTTCCTATGTGAAAACTGGCCATGTTCGGGACCCGATTGCTCCCCCGTTTTAGGTCCCATGGGCCCCAAACTTTGCATGCATACTCCAAAAACCCTCAACTACATGGAGCCGAAAAAAGTGAATCAATGCCACCTATGGTTCAGGAAATATGACCGTTTCAAGTTGAGCTCCAATTGAACCAACTTTTGAACTTTGAACTCCCATTACTGGTAAACCTTCCATACTGGTGTACCATCGAGTTGCGGGTGGACCCCCCACCTCGGCACCCCCCCCCCTGATGGGGGGGTGCCGAGGTGGGGGGGGTCATGCCAGATAGATCTCTGGCCAGCTAGAAGCAAAATGTGATCAAAGTGACTGACATTGAGCTCCTGTTTCTGGAGAACCACGTGGTGAAAACCAGCCAAAACTTTGCACACTTGCAGGGGAGACTCTTTAGCACCTATGGTGCAAATTTGGAGCCCCAATAACCTAAGGCCGACCTGTACTGACTTCCCAAAAACGGTACCCCAGGACATCAAATTTTAGCATTGGTTCCTATGTGAAAACTGGCCATGTTTGGGACCCGATTGCTCCCCCGTTTTAGGTTCCATGGGCCCCAAACTTTGCATGCATACTCCCAAGACCCTCGACTACATGGAGTAAAAAAAAGTGAATCAATGCCATCTATGGTTCAGGAAATATGACCGTTTCAAGTTGAGCTCCAATTGAACCAACTTTTGAACTTTGAACTCCCATTACTGGGAAACCTTCCATAATGGTGTACCATCGAGTTGCGGGTGGACCCCCCACCTCGGCACCCCTGAGGGGGGGGTGCCGAGGTGGGGGGGTCATGCCAGACAGATCTCTGGCCAGCTAGAAGCAAAATGTGATCAAAGTGACTGACATTGAGCTCCTGTTTCTGGAGAACCACGTGGTGAAAACCA
Source organism: Lithobates pipiens (assembly GCF_037356315.1). Lineage (NCBI taxonomy): Eukaryota > Metazoa > Chordata > Amphibia > Anura > Ranidae > Lithobates > Lithobates pipiens. The sequence continues at coordinate 246,667,629 of NW_027507787.1, forward strand.
GCCAAAACTTTGCACACTTGCAGGGGAGACTCTTTAGCACCTATGGTGCAAATTTGGAGCCCCAATAACCTAAGGCCGACCTGTACTGACTTCCCAAAAACGGTACCCCAGGACATCAAATTTTAGCATTGGTTCCTATGTGAAAACTGGCCATGTTTGGGACCTGATTGCTCCCCCGTTTTAGGTCCCATGAGCCCCAAACTTTGCATGCATACTCCCAAGACCCTCGACTACATGGAGCCGAAAAAAATGAATCAATGCCATCTATGGTTCAGGAAATATGACCGTTTCAATTTGAGCTCCAATTGAACCAACTTTTGAACTTTGAACTCCCATTACTGGGAAACCTTCCATAATGGTGTACCATCGAGTTGCGGGTGGACCCCCCACCTCGGCACCCCTGAGGGGGGGGTGCCGAGGAGGGGGGGTCATGCCAGACAGATCTCTGGCCAGCTAGAAGCAAAATGTGATCAAAGTGACTGACATTGAGCTCCTGTTTCTGGAGAACCATGTGGTGAAAACCAGCCAAAACTTTGCACACTTGCAGGGGAGACTCTTTAGCACCTATGGTGCAAATTTGGAGCCCCAATAACCTAAGGCCGACCTGTACTGACTTCCCAAAAACGGTACCCCAGGACATCAAATTTTAGCATTGGTTCCTATGTGAAAACTGGCCATGTTTGGGACCCGATTGCTCCCCCGTTTTAGGTCCCATGGGCCCCAAACTTTGCATGCATACTCCCAAGACCCTCGACTACATGGAGCCGAAAAAAGTGAATCAATGCCACCTATGGTTCAGGAAATATGACCGTTTCAAGTTGAGCTCCAATTGAACCAACTTTTGAACTTTGAACTCCCATTACTGGTAAACCTTCCATACTGGTGTACCATCGAGTTGCGGGTGGACCCCCCACCTCGGCACCCCCCCCCTGACGGGGGGGTGCCGAGGTGGGGGGGTCATGCCAGATAGATCTCTGGCCAGCTAGAAGCAAAATATGATCAAAGTGACTGACATTGAGCTCCTGTTTCTGGAGAACCACGTGGTGAAAACCAGCCAAAACTTTGCACACTTGCAGGGGAGACTCTTTAGCACCTATGGTGCAAACTTGGAGCCCCAATAACCTAAGGCCGACCTGTACTGACTTCCCAAAAACGGTACCCCAGGACATCAAATTTTAGTTTTGGTTCCTATGTGAAAAATGGCCATGTTTGGGACCCGATTGCTCCCCCGTTTTAGGTCCCATGGGCCCCAAACTTTGCATGCATACTCCCAAGACCCTCCACTACATGGAGCCGAAAAAAGTGAATCAATGCCACCTATGGTTCAGGAAATATGACCGTTTCAAGTTGAGCTCCAATTGAACCAACTTTTGAACTTTGAACTCCCATTACTGGGAAACCTTCCATAATGGTGTACCATCGAGTTGCGGGTGGACCCCCCACCTCGGCACCCCTGAAGGGGGGTGCCGAGGAGGGGGGGTCATGCCAGACAGATCTCTGGCCAGCTAGAAGCAAAATGTGATCAAAGTGACTGACATTGAGCTCCTGTTTCTGGAGAACCATGTGGTGAAAACCAGCCAAAACTTTGCACACTTGCAGGGGAGACTCTTTAGCACCTATGGTGCAAATTTGGAGCCCCAATAACCTAAGGCCGACCTGTACTGACTTCCCAAAAACGGTACCCCAGGACATCAAATTTTAGCATTGGTTCCTATGTGAAAACTGGCCATGTTTGGGACCCGATTGCTCCCCCGTTTTAGGTCCCATGGGCCCCAAACTTTGCATGCATACTCCCAAGACCCTCAACTACATGGAGCCGAAAAAAGTGAATCAATGCCACCTATGATTCAGGAAATATGACCGTTTCAAGTTGAGCTCCAATTGAACCAACTTTTGAACTTTGAACTCCCATTACTGGTAAACCTTCCATACTGGTGTACCATCGAGTTGCGGGTGGACCCCCACCTCGGCACCCCCCCCCCCCTGACGGGGGGGTGCCGAGGTGGGGGGTCATGCCAGATAGATCTCTGGCCAGCTAGAAGCAAAATATGATCAAAGTGACTGACATTGAGCTCCTGTTTCTGGAGAACCACGTGGTGAAAACCAGCCAAAACTTTGCACACTTGCAGGAGAGACTCTTTAGCACCTATGGTGCAAATTTGGAGCCCCAATAACCTAAGGCCGACCTGTACTGACTTCCCAAAAACGGTACCCCAGGACATCAAATTTTAGCATTGGTTCCTATGTGAAAACTGGCCATGTTTGGGACCCGATTGCTCCCCCGTTTTAGGTCCCATGGGCCCCAAACTTTGCATGCATACTCCCAAGACCCTCGACTACATGGAGCCGAAAAAAATGAATCAATGCCATCTATGGTTCAGGAAATATGACCGTTTCAATTTGAGCTCCAATTGAACCAACTTTTGAACTTTGAACTCCCATTACTGGGAAACCTTCCATAATGGTGTACCATCGAGTTGCGGGTGGACCCCCCACCTCGGCACCCCTGAGGGGGGGGGGTGCCGAGGTGGGGGGGTCATGCCAGACAGATCTCTGGCCAGCTAGAAGCAAAATGTGATCAAAGTGACTGACATTGAGCTCCTGTTTCTGGAGAACCACGTGGTGAAAACCAGCCAAAACTTTGCACACTTGCAGGGGAGACTCTTTAGCACCTATGGTGCAAATTTGGAGCCCCAATAACCTAAGGCCGACCTGTACTGACTTCCCAAAAACGGTACCCCAGGACATCAAATTTTAGCATTGGTTCCTATGTGAAAACTGGCCATGTTTGGGACCCGATTGCTCCCCCGTTTTAGGTCCCATGGGCCCCAAACTTTGCATGCATACTCCCAAGACACTCGACTACATGGAGCCGAAAAAAGTGAATCAATGCCACCTATGGTTCAGGAAATATGACCGTTTCAAGTTGAGCTCCAATTGAACCAACTTTTGAACTTTGAACTCCCATTACTGGGAAACCTTCCATAATGGTGTACCATCGAGTTGCGGGTGGACCCCCCACCTCGGCACCCCTGAGGGGGGGGTGCCGAGGTGGGGGGGTCATGCCAGACAGATCTCTGGCCAGCTAGAAGCAAAATGTGATCAAAGTGACTGACATTGAGCTCCTGTTTCTGGAGAACCACGTGGTGAAAACCAGCCAAAACTTTGCACACTTGCAGGGGAGACTCTTTAGCACCTATGGTGCAAATTTGGAGCCCCAATAACCTAAGGCCGACCTGTACTGACTTCCCAAAAACGGTACCCCAGGACATCAAATTTTAGCATTGGTTCCTATGTGAAAACTGGCCATGTTTGGGACCCGATTGCTCCCCCGTTTTAGGTCCCATGGGCCCCAAACTTTGCATGCATACTCCCAAGACCCTCGACTACATGGAGCCGAAAAAAATGAATCAATGCCATCTATGGTTCAGGAAATATGACCGTTTCAAGTTGAGCTCCAATTGAACCAACTTTTGAACTTTGAACTCCCATTACTGGGAAACCTTCCATAATGGTGTACCATCGAGTTGCGGGTGGACCCCCCACCTCGGCACCCCTGAGGGGGGGGGGTGCCGAGGTGGGGGGGTCATGCCAGACAGATCTCTGGCCAGCTAGAAGCAAAATGTGATCAAAGTGACTGACATTGAGCTCCTGTTTCTGGAGAACCACGTGGTGAAAACCAGCCAAAACTTTGCACACTTGCAGGGGAGACTCTTTAGCACCTATGGTGCAAATTTGGAGCCCCAATAACCTAAGGCCGACCTGTACTGACTTCCCAAAAACGGTACCCCAGGACATCAAATTTTAGCATTGGTTCCTATGTGAAAACTGGCCATGTTTGGGACCCGATTGCTCCCCCGTTTTAGGTCCCATGGGCCCCAAACTTTGCATGCATACTCCCAAGACACTCGACTACATGGAGCCGAAAAAAGTGAATCAATGCCACCTATGGTTCAGGAAATATGACCGTTTCAAGTTGAGCTCCAGAACTTTGAACTCCCATTACTGGGAAACCTTCCATAATGGTGTACCATCGAGTTGCGGGTGGACCCCCCACCTCGGCACCCCTGAGGGGGGGTGCCGAGGTGGGGGGGTCATGCCAGACAGATCTCTGGCCAGCTAGAAGCAAAATGTGAATCAAAGTGACTGACATTGAGCTCCTGTTTCTGGAGAACCACGTGGTGAAAACCAGCCAAAACTTTGCACACTTGCAGGGGAGACTCTTTAGCACCTATGGTGCAAATTTGGAGCCCCAATACTAAGGCCGACCTGTACTGACTTCCAAAAACGGTACCCCAGGACATCAAATTTTAGCATTGGTTCCTATGTGAAAACTGGCCATGTTTGGGACCCGATTGCTCCCCCGTTTTAGGTCCCATGGGCCCCAAACTTTGCATGCATACTCCCAAGACCCTCGACTACATGGAGCCGAAAAAAATGAATCAATGCCATCTATGGTTCAGGAAATATGACCGTTTCAAGTTGAGCTCCAATTGAACCAACTTTTGAACTTGGAAATCCCATACTGGGTTTGAAATCCCATTACTGGGAAACCTTCCATAATGGTGTACCATCGAGTTGCGGGTGGACCCCCCACCTCGGCACCCCTGAGGGGGGGGTGCCGAGGTGGGGGGGTCATGCCAGACAGATCTCTGGCCAGCTAGAAGCAAATGTGATCAAAGTGACTGACATTGAGCTCCTGTTTCTGGAGAACCACGTGGTGAAAACCAGCCAAAACTTTGCACACTTGCAGGGGAGACTCTTTAGCACCTATGGTGCAAATTTGGAGCCCCAATAACCTAAGGCCGACCTGTACTGACTTCCCAAAACGGTACCCCAGGACATCAAATTTTAGCATTGGTTCCTATGTGAAAACTGGCCATGTTTGGGACCCGATTGCTCCCCCGTTTTAGGTCCCATGGGCCCAAACTTTGCATGCATACTCCCAAGACCCTCAACTACATGGAGCCGAAAAAAATGAATCAATGCCATCTATGGTTCAGGAAATATGACCGTTTCAAGTTGAGCTCCAATTGAACCAACTTTTGAACTTTGAACTCCCATTACTGGGAAACCTTCCATAATGGTGTACCATCGAGTTGCGGGTGGACCCCCCACCTCGGCACCCCTGAGGGGGGGGTGCCGAGGTGGGGGGGTCATGCCAGACAGATCTCTGGCCAGCTAGAAGCAAAATGTGATCAAAGTGACTGACATTGAGCTCCTGTTTCTGGAGAACCACGTGGTGAAAACCAGCCAAAACTTTGCACACTTGCAGGGGAGACTCTTTAGCACCTATGGTGCAAATTTGGAGCCCCAATAACCTAAGGCCGACCTGTACTGACTTCCCAAAAACGGTACCCCAGGACATCAAATTTTAGCATTGGTTCCTATGTGAAAACTGGCCATGTTTGGGACCCGATTGCTCCCCTGTTTTAGGTCCCATGGGCCCCAAACTTTGCATGCATACTCCCAAGACCCTCGACTACATGGAGCCGAAAAAAATGAATCAATGCCATCTATGGTTCAGGAAATATGACCGTTTCAAGTTGAGCTCCAATTGAACCAACTTTTGAACTTTGAACTCCCATTACTGGAAACCTTCCATAATGGTGTACCATCGAGTTGCGGGTGGACCCCCCACCTCGGCACCCCTGAGGGGGGGGTGCCGAGGTGGGGGGGTCATGCCAGACAGATCTCTGGCCAGCTAGAAGCAAAATGTGATCAAAGTGACTGACATTGAGCTCCTGTTTCTGGAGAACCACGTGGTGAAAACCAGCCAAAACTTTGCACACTTGCAGGGGAGACTCTTTAGCACCTATGGTGCAAATTTGGAGCCCCAATAACCTAAGGCCGACCTGTACTGACTTCCCAAAAACGGTACCCCAGGACATCAAATTTTAGCATTGGTTCCTATGTGAAAACTGGCCATGTTTGGGACCCGATTGCTCCCCCGTTTTAGGTCCCATGGGCCCCAAACTTTGCATGCATACTCCCAAGACACTCGACTACATGGAGCCGAAAAAAATGAATCAATGCCATCTATGGTTCAGGAAATATGACCGTTTCAAGTTGAGCTCCAATTGAACCAACTTTTGAACTTTGAACTCCCATTACTGGGAAACCTTCCATAATGGTGTACCATCGAGTTGCGGGTGGACCCCCCACCTCGGCACCCCTGAGGGGGGGGTGCCGAGGTGGGGGGGTCATGCCAGACAGATCTCTGGCCAGCTAGAAGCAAAATGTGATCAAAGTGACTGACATTGAGCTCCTGTTTCTGGAGAACCACGTGGTGAAAACCAGCCAAAACTTTGCACACTTGCAGGGGAGACTCTTTAGCACCTATGGTGCAAATTTGGAGCCCCAATAACCTAAGGCCGACCTGTACTGACTTCCCAAAAACGGTACCCCAGGACATCAAATTTTAGCATTGGTTCCTATGTGAAAACTGGCCATGTTTGGGACCCGATTGCTCCCCCGTTTTAGGTCCCATGGGCCCCAAACTTTGCATGCATACTCCCAAGACCCTCGACTACATGGAGCCGAAAAAAAATGAATCAATGCCATCTATGGTTCAGGAAATATGACCGTTTCAAGTTGAGCTCCAATTGAACCAACTTTTGAACTTTGAACTCCCATTACTGGGAAACCTTCCATAATGGTGTACCATCGTGTTGCGGGTGGACCCCCCACCTCGGCACCCCTGAGGGGGGGGTGCCGAGGTGGGGGGGTCATGCCAGACAGATCTCTGGCCAGCTAGAAGCAAAATGTGATCAAAGTGACTGACATTGAGCTCCTGTTTCTGGAGAACCACGTGGTGAAAACCAGCCAAAACTTTGCACACTTGCAGGGGAGACTCTTTAGCACCTATGGTGCAAATTTGGAGCCCCAATAACCTAAGGCCGACCTGTACTGACTTCCTAAAAACGGTACCCCAGGACATCAAATTTTAGCATTGGTTCCTATGTGAAAACTGGCCATGTTTGGGACCCGATTGCTCCCCCGTTTTAGGTCCCATGGGCCCCAAACTTTGCATGCATACTCCCAAGACCCTCGACTACATGGAGCCGAAAAAAATGAATCAATGCCATCTATGGTTCAGGAAATATGACCGTTTCAAGTTGAGCTCCAATTGAACCAACTTTTGAACTTTGAACTCCCATTACTGGGAAACCTTCCATAATGGTGTACCATCGAGTTGCGGGTGGACCCCCCACCTCGGCACCCCTGAGGGGGGGGTGCCGAGGTGGGGGGGTCATGCCAGACAGATCTCTGGCCAGCTAGAAGCAAAATGTGATCAAAGTGACTGACATTGAGCTCCTGTTTCTGGAGAACCACGTGGTGAAAACCAGCCAAAACTTTGCACACTTGCAGGGGAGACTCTTTAGCACCTATGGTGCAAATTTGGAGCCCCAATAACCTAAGGCCGACCTGTACTGACTTCCCAAAAACGGTACCCCAGGACATCAAATTTTAGCATTGGTTCCTATGTGAAAACTGGCCATGTTTGGGACCCGATTGCTCCCCCGTTTTAGGTCCCATGGGCCCCAAACTTTGCATGCATACTCCCAAGACCCTCGACTACATGGAGCCGAAAAAAATGAATCAATGTCATCTATGGTTCAGGAAATATGACCGTTTCAAGTTGAGCTCCAATTGAACCAACTTTTGAACTTTGAACTCCCATTACTGGGAAACCTTCCATAATGGTGTACCATCGAGTTGCGGGTGGACCCCCCACCTCGGCACCCCCCCCCTGACGGGGGGGTGCCGAGGTGGGGGGGTCATGCCAGAGAGATCTCTGGCCAGCTAGAAGCAAAATATGATCAAAGTGACTGACATTGAGCTCCTGTTTCTGGAGAACCACGTGGTGAAAACCAGCCAAAACTTTGCACACTTGCAGGGGAGACTCTTTAGCACCTATGGTGCAAATTTGGAGCCCCAATAACCTAAGGCCGACCTGTACTGACTTCCCAAAAACGGTACCCCAGGACATCAAATTTTAGCATTGGTTCCTATGTGAAAACTGGCCATGTTTGGGACCCGATTGCTCCCCCGTTTTAGGTCCCATGGGCCCCAAACTTTGCATGCATACTCCCAAGACACTCGACTACATGGAGCCGAAAAAAGTGAATCAATGCCACCTATGGTTCAGGAAATATGACCGTTTCAAGTTGAGCTCCAATTGAACCAACTTTTGAACTTTGAACTCCCATTACTGGGAAACCTTCCATAATGGTGTACCATCGAGTTGCGGGTGGCCCCCACCTCGGCACCCCTGAGGGGAGGGGTGCCGAGGTGGGGGGGTCATGCCAGACAGATCTCTGGCCAGCTAGAAGCAAAATGTGATCAAAGTGACTGACATTGAGCTCCTGTTTCTGGAGAACCACGTGGTGAAAACCAGCCAAAACTTTGCACACTTGCAGGGGAGACTCTTTAGCACCTATGGTGCAAATTTGGAGCCCCAATAACCTAAGGCCGACCTGTACTGACTTCCCAAAAACGGTACCCCAGGACATCAAATTTTAGCATTGGTTCCTATGTGAAAACTGGCCATGTTTGGGACCCGATTGCTCCCCCGTTTTAGGTCCCATGGGCCCCAAACTTTGCATGCATACTCCCAAGACCCTCGACTACATGGAGCCGAAAAAAATGAATCAATGCCATCTATGGTTCAGGAAATATGACCGTTTCAAGTTGAACTCCAATTGAACCAACTTTTGAACTTTGAACTCCCATTACTGGGAAACCTTCCATAATGGTGTACCATCAAGTTGCGGGTGGACCCCCCACCTCGGCACCCCTGAGGGGGGGTGCCGAGGTGGGGGGGTCATGCCAGACAGATCTCTGGCCAGCTAGAAGCAAATGTGATCAAAGTGACTGACATTGAGCTCCTGTTTCTGGAGAACCACGTGGTGAAAACCAGCCAAAACTTTGCACACTTGCAGGGGAGACTCTTTAGCACCTATGGTGCAAATTTGGAGCCCCAATAACCTAAGGCCGACCTGTACTGACTTCCCAAAAACGGTACCCCAGGACATCAAATTTTAGCATTGGTTCCTATGTGAAAACTGGCCATGTTTGGGACCCGATTGCTCCCCCGTTTTAGGTCCCATGGGCCCCAAACTTTGCATGCATACTCCCAAGACCCTCGACTACATGGAGCCGAAAAAAATGAATCAATGCCATCTATGGTTCAGGAAATATGACCGTTTCAAGTTGAGCTCCAATTGAACCAACTTTTGAACTTTGAACTCCCATTACTGGGAAACCTTCCATAATGGTGTACCATCGAGTTGCGGGTGGACCCCCCACCTCGGCACCCCTGAGGGGGGGGTGCCGAGGTGGGGGGGTCATGCCAGACAGATCTCTGGCCAGCTAGAAGCAAAATGTGATCAAAGTGACTGACATTGAGCTCCTGTTTCTGGAGAACCACGTGGTGAAAACCAGCCAAAACTTTGCACACTTGCAGGGGAGACTCTTTAGCACCTATGGTGCAAATTTGGAGCCCAATAACCTAAGGCCGACCTGTACTGACTTCCCAAAAACGGTACCCCAGGACATCAAATTTTAGCATTGGTTCCTATGTGAAAACTGGCCATGTTTGGGACCCGATTGCTCCCCCGTTTTAGGTCCCATGGGCCCCAAACTTTGCATGCATACTCCCAAGACACTCGACTACATGGAGCCGAAAAAAGTGAATCAATGCCATCTATGGTTCAGGAAATATGACTGTTTCAAGTTGAGCTCCAATTGAACCAACTTTTGAACTTTGAACTCCCATTACTGGGAAACCTTCCATAATGGTGTACCATCGAGTTGCGGGTGGACCCCCCACCTCGGCACCCCTGAGGGGGGGTGCCGAGGTGGGGGGTCATGCCAGACAGATCTCTGGCCAGCTAGAAGCAAAATGTGATCAAAGTGACTGACATTGAGCTCCTGTTTCTGGGGAACCATGTGGTGAAAACCAGCCAAAACTTTGCACACTTGCAGGGGAGACTCTTTAGCACCTATGGTGCAAATTTGGAGCCCCAATAACCTAAGGCCGACCTGTACTGACTTCCCAAAAACGGTACCCCAGGACATCAAATTTTAGCATTGGTTCCTATGTGAAAACTGGCCATGTTTGGGACCCGATTGCTCCCCCGTTTTAGGTCCCATGGGCCCCAAACTTTGCATGCATACTCCCCAAGACCCTCGACTACATGGAGCCGAAAAAAATGAATCAATGCCATCTATGGTTCAGGAAATATGACCGTTTCAAGTTGAGCTCCAATTGAACCAACTTTTGAACTTTGAACTCCCATTACTGGGAAACCTTCCATAATGGTGTACCATCGTGTTGCGGGTGGACCCCCCACCTCGGCACCCCTGAGGGGGGGGTGCCGAGGTGGGGGGGTCATGCCAGACAGATCTCTGGCCAGCTAGAAGCAAAATGTGATCAAAGTGACTGACATTGAGCTCCTGTTTCTGGAGAACCACGTGGTGAAAACCAGCCAAAACTTTGCACACTTGCAGGGGAGACTCTTTAGCACCTATGGTGCAAATTTGGAGCCCCAATAACCTAAGGCCGACCTGTACTGACTTCCTAAAAACGGTACCCCAGGACATCAAATTTTAGCATTGGTTCCTATGTGAAAACTGGCCATGTTTGGGACCCGATTGCTCCCCCGTTTTAGGTCCCATGGGCCCCAAACTTTGCATGCATACTCCCAAGACCCTCGACTACATGGAGCCGAAAAAAATGAATCAATGCCATCTATGGTTCAGGAAATATGACCGTTTCAAGTTGAGCTCCAATTGAACCAACTTTTGAACTTTGAACTCCCATTACTGGGAAACCCTTCCATAATGGTGTACCATCGAGTTGCGGGTGGACCCCCACCTCGGCACCCCTGAGGGGGGGGTGCCGAGGTGGGGGGGTCATGCCAGACAGATCTCTGGCCAGCTAGAAGCAAAATGTGATCAAAGTGACTGACATTGAGCTCCTGTTTCTGGAGAACCACGTGGTGAAAACCAGCCAAAACTTTGCACACTTGCAGGGGAGACTCTTTAGCACCTATGGTGCAAATTTGGAGCCCCAATAACCTAAGGCCGACCTGTACTGACTTCCCAAAACGGTACCCCAGGACATCAAATTTTAGCATTGGTTCCTATGTGAAAACTGGCCATGTTTGGGACCCGATTGCTCCCCCGTTTTAGGTCCCATGGGCCCCAAACTTTGCATGCATACTCCCAAGACCCTCGACTACATGGAGCCGAAAAAAATGAATCAATGTCATCTATGGTTCAGGAAATATGACCGTTTCAAGTTGAGCTCCAATTGAACCAACTTTTGAACTTTGAACTCCCATTACTGGGAAACCTTCCATAATGGTGTACCATCGAGTTGCGGGTGGACCCCCCACCTCGGCACCCCTGAGGGGGGGGGTGCCGAGGTGGGGGGGTCATGCCAGACAGATCTCTGGCCAGCTAGAAGCAAAATGTGATCAAAGTGACTGACATTGAGCTCCTGTTTCTGGAGAACCACGTGGTGAAAACCAGCCAAAACTTTGCACACTTGCAGGGAGACTCTTTAGCACCTATGGTGCAAATTTGGAGCCCCAATAACCTAAGGCCGACCTGTACTGACTTCCCAAAAACGGTACCCCAGGACATCAAATTTTAGCATTGGTTCCTATGTGAAAACTGGCCATGTTTGGGACCCGATTGCTCCCCCGTTTTAGGTCCCATGGGCCCCAAACTTTGCATGCATACTCCCAAGACACTCGACTACATGGAGCCGAAAAAAGTGAATCAATGCCACCTATGGTTCAGGAAATATGACCGTTTCAAGTTGAGCTCCAATTGAACCAACTTTTGAACTTTGAACTCCCATTACTGGGAAACCTTCCATAATGGTGTACCATCAAGTTGCGGGTGGACCCCCCACCTCGGCACCCCTGAGGGGGGGTGCCGAGGTGGGGGGTCATGCCAGACAGATCTCTGGCCAGCTAGAAGCAAAATGTGATCAAAGTGACTGACATTGAGCTCCTGTTTCTGGAGAACCACGTGGTGAAAAACAGCCAAAACTTTGCACACTTGCAGGGGAGACTCTTTAGCACCTATGGTGCAAATTTGGAGCCCCAATAAACCTAAGGCCGACCTGTACTGACTTCCCAAAAACGGTACCCCAGGACATCAAATTTTAGCATTGGTTCCTATGTGAAAACTGGCCATGTTTGGGACCCGATTGCTCCCCCGTTTTAGGTCCCATGGGCCCCAAACTTTGCATGCATACTCCCAAGACCCTCGACTACATGGAGCCGAAAAAAATGAATCAATGCCATCTATGGTTCAGGAAATATGACCGTTTCAAGTTGAGCTCCAATTGAACCAACTTTTGAACTTTGAACTCCCATTACTGGGAAACCTTCCATAATGGTGTACCATCGAGTTGCGGGTGGACCCCCACCTCGGCACCCCTGAGGGGGGGTGCCGAGGTGGGGGGTCATGCCAGACAGATCTCTGGCCAGCTAGAAGCAAAATGTGATCAAAGTGACTGACATTGAGCTCCTGTTTCTGGGGAACCATGTGGTGAAAACCAGCCAAAACTTTGCACACTTGCAGGGGAGACTCTTTAGCACCTATGGTGCAAATTTGGAGCCCCAATAACCTAAGGCCGACCTGTACTGACTTCCCAAAAACGGTACCCCAGGACATCAAATTTTAGCATTGGTTCCTATGTGAAAACTGGCCATGTTTGGGACCCGATTGCTCCCCCGTTTTAGGTCCCATGGGCCCCAAACTTTGCATGCATACTCCCAAGGACCCTCGACTACATGAGCCGAAAAAAGTGAATCAATGCCATCTATGGTTCAGGAAATATGACCGTTTCAAGTTGAGCTCCAATTGAACCAACTTTTGAACTTTGAACTCCCATTACTGGGAAACCTTCCATAATGGTGTACCATCGAGTTGCGGGTGGACCCCCCACCTCGGCACCCCTGAGGGGGGGGTGCCGAGGTGGGGGGGTCATGCCAGACAGATCTCTGGCCAGCTAGAAGCAAAATGTGATCAAAGTGACTGACATTGAGCTCCTGTTTCTGGAGAACCACGTGGTGAAAACCAGCCAAAACTTTGCACACTTGCAGGGGAGACTCTTTAGCACCTATGGTGCAAATTTGGAGCCCCAATAACCTAAGGCCGACCTGTACTGACTTCCCAAAAACGGTACCCCAGGACATCAAATTTTAGCATTGGTTCCTATGTGAAAACTGGCCATGTTTGGGACCCGATTGCTCCCCCGTTTTAGGTCCCATGGGCCCCAAACTTTGCATGCATACTCCCAAGACCCTCAACTACATGGAGCCGAAAAAAATGAATCAATGCCATCTATGGTTCAGGAAATATGACCGTTTCAAGTTGAGCTCCAATTGAACCAACTTTTGAACTTTGAACTCCCATTACTGGGAAACCTTCCATAATGGTGTACCATCGAGTTGCGGGTGGACCCCCCACCTCGGCACCCCTGAGGGGGGGGGTGCCGAGGTGGGGGGGTCATGCCAGACAGATCTCTGGCCAGCTAGAAGCAAAATGTGATCAAAGTGACTGACATTGAGCTCCTGTTTCTGGAGAACCACGTGGTGAAAACCAGCCAAAACTTTGCACACTTGCAGGGGAGACTCTTTAGCACCTATGGTGCAAATTTGGAGCCCCAATAACCTAAGGCCGACCTGTACTGACTTCCCAAAAACGGTACCCCAGGACATCAAATTTTAGCATTGGTTCCTATGTGAAAACTGGCCATGTTTGGGACCCGATTGCTCCCCCGTTTTAGGTCCCATGGGCCCCAAACTTTGGCATGCATACTCCCAAGACCCTCGACTACATGGAGCCAAAAAAAATGAATCAATGCCATCTATGGTTCAGGAAATATGACCGTTTCAAGTTGAGCTCCAATTGAACCAACTTTTGAACTTTGAACTCCCATTACTGGGAAACCTTCCATAATGGTGTACCATCGAGTTGCGGGTGGACCCCCCACCTCGGCACCCCTGAGGGGGGGGTGCCGAGGTGGGGGGGTCATGCCAGACAGATCTCTGGCCAGCTAGAAGCAAAATGTGATCAAAGTGACTGACATTGAGCTCCTGTTTCTGGAGAACCACGTGGTGAAAACCAGCCAAACTTTGCACACTTGCAGGGGAGACTCTTTAGCACCTATGGTGCAAATTTGGAGCCCCAATAACCTAAGGCCGACCTGTACTGACTTCCCAAAAACGGTACCCCAGGACATCAAATTTTAGCATTGGTTCCTATGTGAAAACTGGCCATGTTTGGGACCCGATTGCTCCCCCGTTTTAGGTCCCATGGGCCCCAAACTTTGCATGCATACTCCCAAGACCCTCGACTACATGGAGCCGAAAAAAATGAATCAATGCCATCTATGGTTCAGGAAATATGACCGTTTCAAGTTGAGCTCCAATTGAACCAACTTTTGAACTTTGAACTCCCATTACTGGGAAACCTTCCATAATGGTGTACCATCGAGTTGCGGGTGGACCCCCCACCTCGGCACCCCTGAGGGGGGGGTGCCGAGGTGGGGGGGTCATGCCAGACAGATCTCTGGCCAGCTAGAAGCAAAATGTGATCAAAGTGACTGACATTGAGCTCCTGTTTCTGGAGAACCACGTGGTGAAAACCAGCCAAAACTTTGCACACTTGCAGGGGAGACTCTTTAGCACCTATGGTGCAAATTTGGAGCCCCAATAACCTAAGGCCGACCTGTACTGACTTCCCAAAAACGGTACCCCAGGACATCAAATTTTAGCATTGGTTCCTATGTGAAAACTGGCCATGTTTGGGACCCGATTGCTCCCCCGTTTTAGGTCCCATGGGCCCCAAACTTTGCATGCATACTCCCAAGACACTTGACTACATGGAGCCGAAAAAAGTGAATCAATGCCACCTATGGTTCAGGAAATATGACCGTTTCAAGTTGAGCTCCAATTGAACCAACTTTTGAACTTTGAACTCCCATTACTGGGAAACCTTCCATAATGGTGTACCATCAAGTTGCGGGTGGACCCCCCACCTCGGCACCCCTGAGGGGGGGTGCCGAGGTGGGGGGGGTCATGCCAGACAGATCTCTGGCCAGCTAGAAGCAAAATGTGATCAAAGTGACTGACATTGAGCTCCTGTTTCTGGAGAACCACGTGGTGAAAACCAGCCAAAACTTTGCACACTTGCAGGGGAGACTCTTTAGCACCTATGGTGCAAATTTGGAGCCCCAATAACCTAAGGCCGACCTGTACTGACTTCCCAAAAACGGTACCCCAGGACATCAAATTTTAGCATTGGTTCCTATGTGAAAACTGGCCATGTTTGGGACCCGATTGCTCCCCCGTTTTAGGTCCCATGGGCCCCAAACTTTGCATGCATACTCCCAAGACCCTCGACTACATGGAGCCGAAAAAAATGAATCAATGCCATCTATGGTTCAGGAAATATGACCGTTTCAAGTTGAGCTCCAATTGAACCAACTTTTGAACTTTGAACTCCCATTACTGGGAAACCTTCCATAATGGTGTACCATCGAGTTGCGGGTGGACCCCCCACCTCGGCACCCCTGAGGGGGGGTGCCGAGGTGGGGGGGTCATGCCAGACAGATCTCTGGCCAGCTAGAAGCAAAATGTGATCAAAGTGACTGACATTGAGCTCCTGTTTCTGGAGAACCACGTGGTGAAAACCAGCCAAAACTTTGCACACTTGCAGGGAGACTCTTTAGCACCTATGGTGCAAATTTGGAGCCCCAATAACCTAAGGCCGACCTGTACTGACTTCCCAAAAACGGTACCCCAGGACATCAAATTTTAGCATTGGTTCCTATGTGAAAACTGGCCATGTTTGGGACCCGATTGCTCCCCCGTTTTAGGTCCCATGGGCCCCAAACTTTGCATGCATACTCCCAAGACACTCGACTACATGGAGCCGAAAAAAGTGAATCAATGCCATCTATGGTTCAGGAAATATGACTGTTTCAAGTTGAGCTCCAATTGAACCAACTTTTGAACTTTGAACTCCCATTACTGGGAAACCTTCCATAATGGTGTACCATCGAGTTGCGGGTGGACCCCCCACCTCGGCACCCCTGAGGGGGGGTGCCGAGGTGGGGGGTCATGCCAGACAGATCTCTGGCCAGCTAGAAGCAAAATGTGATCAAAGTGACTGACATTGAGCTCCTGTTTCTGGGGAACCATGTGGTGAAAACCAGCCAAAACTTTGCACACTTGCAGGGGAGACTCTTTAGCACCTATGGTGCAAATTTGGAGCCCCAATAACCTAAGGCCGACCTGTACTGACTTCCCAAAAACGGTACCCCAGGACATCAAATTTTAGCATGGTTCCTATGTGAAAACTGGCCATGTTTGGGACCCGATTGCTCCCCCGTTTTAGGTCCCATGGGCCCCAAACTTTGCATGCATACTCCCAAGACACTCGACTACATGGAGCCGAAAAAAGTGAATCAATGCCATCTATGGTTCAGGAAATATGACTGTTTCAAGTTGAGCTCCAATTGAACCAACTTTTGAACTTTGAACTCCCATTACTGGGAAACCTTCCATAATGGTGTACCATCGAGTTGCGGGTGGACCCCCCACCTCGGCACCCCCCCCCCTGACGGGGGGGTGCCGAGGTGGGGGGGTCATGCCAGAGAGATCTCTGGCCAGCTAGAAGCAAAATATGATCAAAGTGACTGACATTGAGCTCCTGTTTCTGGAGAACCACGTGGTGAAAACCAGCCAAAACTTTGCACACTTGCAGGGGAGACTCTTTAGCACCTATGGTGCAAATTTGGAGCCCCAATAACCTAAGGCCGACCTGTACTGACTTCCCAAAAACGGTACCCCAGGACATCAAATTTTAGCATTGGTTCCTATGTGAAAACTGGCCATGTTTGGGACCCCGATTGCTCCCCCGTTTTAGGTCCCATGGGCCCCAAACTTTGCATGCATACTCCCAAGACACTCGACTACATGGAGCCGAAAAAAGTGAATCAATGCCACCTATGGTTCAGGAAATATGACCGTTTCAAGTTGAGCTCCAATTGAACCAACTTTTGAACTTTGAACTCCCATTACTGGGAAACCTTCCATAATGGTGTACCATCGAGTTGCGGGTGGACCCCCCACCTCGGCACCCCTGAGGGGGGGGGTGCCGAGGTGGGGGGGTCATGCCAGACAGATCTCTGGCCAGCTAGAAGCAAAATGTGATCAAAGTGACTGACATTGAGCTCCTGTTTCTGAGAACCACGTGGTGAAAACCAGCCAAAACTTTGCACACTTGCAGGGGAGACTCTTTAGCACCTATGGTGCAAATTTGGAGCCCCAATAACCTAAGGCCGACCTGTACTGACTTCCCAAAAACGGTACCCCAGGACATCAAATTTTAGCATTGGTTCCTATGTGAAAACTGGCCATGTTTGGGACCCGATTGCTCCCCCGTTTTAGGTCCCATGGGCCCCAAACTTTGCATGCATACTCCCAAGACCCTCGACTACATGGAGCCGAAAAAAATGAATCAATGCCATCTATGGTTCAGGAAATATGACCGTTTCAAGTTGAACTCCAATTGAACCAACTTTTGAACTTTGAACTCCCATTACTGGGAAACCTTCCATAATGGTGTACCATCAAGTTGCGGGTGGACCCCCCACCTCGGCACCCCTGAGGGGGGGTGCCGAGGTGGGGGGGTCATGCCAGACAGATCTCTGGCCAGCTAGAAGCAAAATGTGATCAAAGTGACTGACATTGAGCTCCTGTTTCTGGAGAACCACGTGGTGAAAACCAGCCAAACTTTGCACACTTGCAGGGGAGACTCTTTAGCACCTATGGTGCAAATTTGGAGCCCAATAACCTAAGGCCGACCTGTACTGACTTCCCAAAAACGGTACCCCAGGACATCAATTTTAGCATTGGTTCCTATGTGAAAACTGGCCATGTTTGGGACCCGATTTCTCCCCCGTTTTAGGTCCCATGGGCCCCAAACTTTGCATGCATACTCCCAAGACCCTCGACTACATGGAGCCGAAAAAAATGAATCAATGCCATCTATGGTTCAGGAAATATGACCGTTTCAAAGTTGAGCTCCAATTGAACCAACTTTTGAACTTTGAACTCCCATTACTGGGAAACCTTCCATAATGGTGTACCATCGAGTTGCGGGTGGACCCCCCACCTCGGCACCCCTGAGGGGGGGGTGCCGAGGTGGGGGGGTCATGCCAGACAGATCTCTGGCCAGCTAGAAGCAAAATGTGATCAAAGTGACTGACATTGAGCTCCTGTTTCTGGAGAACCACGTGGTGAAAACCAGCCAAAACTTTGCACACTTGCAGGGGAGACTCTTTAGCACCTATGGTGCAAATTTGGAGCCCCAATAACCTAAGGCCGACCTGTACTGACTTCCCAAAAACGGTACCCCAGGACATCAAATTTTAGCATTGGTTCCTATGTGAAAACTGGCCATGTTTGGGACCCGATTGCTCCCCCGTTTTAGGTCCCATGGGCCCCAAACTTTGCATGCATACTCCCAAGACCCTCGACTACATGGAGCCGAAAAAAATGAATCAATGCCATCTATGGTTCAGGAAATATGACCGTTCAAGTTGAGCTCCAATTGAACCAACTTTTGAACTTTGAACTCCCATTACTGGGAAACCTTCCATAATGGTGTACCATCGAGTTGCGGGTGGACCCCCCACCTCGGCACCCCTGAGGGGGGGGTGCCGAGGTGGGGGGGTCATGCCAGACAGATCTCTGGCCAGCTAGAAGCAAAATGTGATCAAAGTGACTGACATTGAGCTCCTGTTTCTGGAGAACCACGTGGTGAAAACCAGCCAAAACTTTGCACACTTGCAGGGGAGACTCTTTAGCACCTATGGTGCAAATTTGGAGCCCCAATAACCTAAGGCCGACCTGTACTGACTTCCCAAAAACGGTACCCCAGGACATCAAATTTTAGCATTGGTTCCTATGTGAAAACTGGCCATGTTTGGGACCCGATTGCTCCCCCGTTTTAGGTCCCATGGGCCCCAAACTTTGCATGCATACTCCCAAGACACTCGACTACATGGAGCCGAAAAAAGTGAATCAATGCCATCTATGGTTCAGGAAATATGACTGTTTCAAGTTGAGCTCCAATTGAACCAACTTTTGAACTTTGAACTCCCATTACTGGGAAACCTTCCATAATGGTGTACCATCGAGTTGCGGGTGGACCCCCCACCTCGGCACCCCCCCCCTGACGGGGGGGTGCCGAGGTGGGGGGGTCATGCCAGAGAGATCTCTGGCCAGCTAGAAGCAAAATATGATCAAAGTGACTGACATTGAGCTCCTGTTTCTGGAGAACCACGTGGTGAAAACCAGCCAAAACTTTGCACACTTGCAGGGGAGACTCTTTAGCACCTATGGTGCAAATTTGGAGCCCCAATAACCTAAGGCCGACCTGTACTGACTTCCCAAAAACGGTACCCCAGGACATCAAATTTTAGCATTGGTTCCTATGTGAAAACTGGCCATGTTTGGGACCCGATTGCTCCCCCGTTTTAGGTCCCATGGGCCCCAAACTTTGCATGCATACTCCCAAGACACTCGACTACATGGAGCCGAAAAAAGTGAATCAATGCCACCTATGGTTCAGGAAATATGACCGTTTCAAGTTGAGCTCCAATTGAACCAACTTTTGAACTTTGAACTCCCATTACTGGGAAACCTTCCATAATGGTGTACCATCGAGTTGCGGGTGGACCCCCCACCTCGGCACCCCTGAGGGGGGGGGTGCCGAGGTGGGGGGGTCATGCCAGACAGATCTCTGGCCAGCTAGAAGCAAAATGTGATCAAAGTGACTGACATTGAGCTCCTGTTTCTGGAGAACCACGTGGTGAAAACCAGCCAAAACTTTGCACACTTGCAGGGGAGACTCTTTAGCACCTATGGTGCAAATTTGGAGCCCCAATAACCTAAGGCCGACCTGTACTGACTTCCCAAAAACGGTACCCCAGGACATCAAATTTTAGCATTGGTTCCTATGTGAAAACTGGCCATGTTTGGGACCCGATTGCTCCCCCGTTTTAGGTCCCATGGGCCCCAAACTTTGCATGCATACTCCCAAGACCCTCGACTACATGGAGCCGAAAAAAATGAATCAATGCCATCTATGGTTCAGGAAATATGACCGTTTCAAGTTGAACTCCAATTGAACCAACTTTTGAACTTTGAACTCCCATTACTGGGAAACCTTCCATAATGGTGTACCATCAAGTTGCGGGTGGACCCCCCACCTCGGCACCCCTGAGGGGGGGTGCCGAGGTGGGGGGGTCATGCCAGACAGATCTCTGGCCAGCTAGAAGCAAAATGTGATCAAAGTGACTGACATTGAGCTCCTGTTTCTGGAGAACCACGTGGTGAAAACCAGCCAAAACTTTGCACACTTGCAGGGGAGACTCTTTAGCACCTATGGTGCAAATTTGGAGCCCCAATAACCTAAGGCCGACCTGTACTGACTTCCTAAAAACGGTACCCCAGGACATCAAATTTTAGCATTGGTTCCTATGTGAAAACTGGCCATGTTTGGGACCCGATTGCTCCCCCGTTTTAGGTCCCATGGGCCCCAAACTTTGCATGCATACTCCCAAGACCCTCGACTACATGGAGCCGAAAAAAATGAATCAATGCCATCTATGGTTCAGGAAATATGACCGTTTCAAGTTGAGCTCCAATTGAACCAACTTTTGAACTTTGAACTCCCATTACTGGGAAACCTTCCATAATGGTGTACCATCGAGTTGCGGGTGGACCCCCCACCTCGGCACCCCTGAGGGGGGGGTGCCGAGGTGGGGGGGTCATGCCAGACAGATCTCTGGCCAGCTAGAAGCAAAATGTGATCAAAGTGACTGACATTGAGCTCCTGTTTCTGGAGAACCACGTGGTGAAAACCAGCCAAAACTTTGCACACTTGCAGGGGAGACTCTTTAGCACCTATGGTGCAAATTTGGAGCCCCAATAACCTAAGGCCGACCTGTACTGACTTCCCAAAAACGGTACCCCAGGACATCAAATTTTAGCATTGGTTCCTATGTGAAAACTGGCCATGTTTGGGACCCGATTGCTCCCCCGTTTTAGGTCCCATGGGCCCCAAACTTTGCATGCATACTCCCAAGACCCTCGACTACATGGAGCCGAAAAAAGTGAATCAATGTCATCTATGGTTCAGGAAATATGACCGTTTCAAGTTGAGCTCCAATTGAACCAACTTTTGAACTTTGAACTCCCATTACTGGGAAACCTTCCATAATGGTGTACCATCGAGTTGCGGGTGGACCCCCACCTCGGCACCCCTGAGGGGGGGGGTGCCGAGGTGGGGGGGTCATGCCAGACAGATCTCTGGCCAGCTAGAAGCAAAATGTGATCAAAGTGACTGACATTGAGCTCCTGTTTCTGGAGAACCACGTGGTGAAAACCAGCCAAAACTTTGCACACTTGCAGGGGAGACTCTTTAGCACCTATGGTGCAAATTTGGAGCCCCAATAACCTAAGGCCGACCTGTACTGACTTCCCAAAAACGGTACCCCAGGACATCAAATTTTAGCATTGGTTCCTATGTGAAAACTGGCCATGTTTGGGACCCGATTGCTCCCCCGTTTTAGGTCCCATGGGCCCCAAACTTTGCATGCATACTCCCAAGACACTCGACTACATGGAGCCGAAAAAAGTGAATCAATGCCACCTATGGTTCAGGAAATATGACCGTTTCAAGTTGAGCTCCAATTGAACCAACTTTTGAACTTTGAACTCCCATTACTGGGAAACCTTCCATAATGGTGTACCATCAAGTTGCGGGTGGACCCCCCACCTCGGCACCCCTGAGGGGGGTGCCGAGGTGGGGGGGTCATGCCAGACAGATCTCTGGCCAGCTAGAAGCAAAATGTGATCAAAGTGACTGACATTGAGCTCCTGTTTCTGGAGAACCACGTGGTGAAAACCAGCCAAAACTTTGCACACTTGCAGGGGAGACTCTTTAGCACCTATGGTGCAAATTTGGAGCCCCAATAACCTAAGGCCGACCTGTACTGACTTCCCAAAAACGGTACCCCAGGACATCAAATTTTAGCATTGGTTCCTATGTGAAAACTGGCCATGTTTGGGACCCGATTGCTCCCCCGTTTTAGGTCCCATGGGCCCCAAACTTTGCATGCATACTCCCAAGACCCTCGACTACATGGAGCCGAAAAAAATGAATCAATGCCATCTATGGTTCAGGAAATATGACCGTTTCAAGTTGAGCTCCAATTGAACCAACTTTTGAACTTTGAACTCCCATTACTGGGAAACCTTCCATAATGGTGTACCATCGAGTTGCGGGTGGACCCCCCACCTCGGCACCCCTGAGGGGGGGTGCCGAGGTGGGGGGTCATGCCAGACAGATCTCTGGCCAGCTAGAAGCAAAATGTGATCAAAGTGACTGACATTGAGCTCCTGTTTCTGGGGAACCATGTGGTGAAAACCAGCCAAAACTTTGCACACTTGCAGGGGAGACTCTTTAGCACCTATGGTGCAAATTTGGAGCCCCAATAACCTAAGGCCGACCTGTACTGACTTCCCAAAAACGGTACCCCAGGACATCAAATTTTAGCATTGGTTCCTATGTGAAAACTGGCCATGTTTGGGACCCGATTGCTCCCCCGTTTTAGGTCCCATGGGCCCCAAACTTTGCATGCATACTCCCAAGACCCTCGACTACATGGAGCCGAAAAAAGTGAATCAATGCCATCTATGGTTCAGGAAATATGACCGTTTCAAGTTGAGCTCCAATTGAACCAACTTTTGAACTTTGAACTCCCATTACTGGGAAACCTTCCATAATGGTGTACCATCGAGTTGCGGGTGGACCCCCCACCTCGGCACCCCTGAGGGGGGGGTGCCGAGGTGGGGGGGTCATGCCAGACAGATCTCTGGCCAGCTAGAAGCAAAATGTGATCAAAGTGACTGACATTGAGCTCCTGTTTCTGGAGAACCACGTGGTGAAAACCAGCCAAAACTTTGCACACTTGCAGGGGAGACTCTTTAGCACCTATGGTGCAAATTTGGAGCCCCAATAACCTAAGGCCGACCTGTACTGACTTCCCAAAAACGGTACCCCAGGACATCAAATTTTAGCATTGGTTCCTATGTGAAAACTGGCCATGTTTGGGACCCGATTGCTCCCCCGTTTTAGGTCCCATGGGCCCCAAACTTTGCATGCATACTCCCAAGACCCTCAACTACATGGAGCCGAAAAAATGAATCAATGCCATCTATGGTTCAGGAAATATGACCGTTTCAAGTTGAGCTCCAATTGAACCAACTTTTGAACTTTGAACTCCCATTACTGGGAAACCTTCCATAATGGTGTACCATCGAGTTGCGGGTGGACCCCCCACCTCGGCACCCCTGAGGGGGGGGGTGCCGAGGTGGGGGGGTCATGCCAGACAGATCTCTGGCCAGCTAGAAGCAAAATGTGATCAAAGTGACTGACATTGAGCTCCTGTTTCTGGAGAACCACGTGGTGAAAACCAGCCAAAACTTTGCACACTTGCAGGGGAGACTCTTTAGCACCTATGGTGCAAATTTGGAGCCCCAATAACCTAAGGCCGACCTGTACTGACTTCC